>NC_092803.1:67724426-69074426 GCF_040954645.1 Diabrotica undecimpunctata | reverse complement strand
GTAGTTTGAAGGTAAATATTTTCTCGATGACTGCCTTCTTGTATAGTGACTTTCATGTAAGGGGATAGATAAAATGTGATCCCTTGCCCTTATTTTTTCATCATCTGATACCTTCTTCCGATTTTCATGATATCCTCGTTGGTCTAATGTCATTACGTCTGATATTTGAGAACACTTTTTCGCTACAATAACTTCTATGAATTTCTTACTAATATTATAAGTTTTCACAAAACAGTCCTTGCAAACAACAGAACGAACGCCATGAAGAGGGAAATGATAGATTATGGTATGCTGTCGGTACCGTTGTTTGCTTGGGTCAGAACACCTAATTCGCATAGAACATCCATGAGAGCAGCTATATATTCTAACCTACGATTGTAGCTTCCCATTTCCCAGAATTCTTTAAAAAGTTACAAGCGAACTTCGTCCTTTATTTTTTTCCTTGCACTTACTGCTACATAATTTCAGTTCTTGCATAGTTTTTTCTTTAATCTCTTTTCCAGTTCTTGTAACATACGCCTTACCAAAATTTCGTTTTTCTCGTCTCTCTTGTCACATTTTTCTCGTTTCTTTGTTCGTGCGTTTTTTAACTTTCTTGTGGACTTGCCCGTCTAAGTTATATTTTTTTACTGCAGTGTTATTTATATCTTCTGAATTGGCTCTTTTTTTTCTTTCTACTATATCGCTGTCCTCGGCAATGGTATCATATTTTTCATCTTGCACAGGGACAAAATTTGGATCTGCAATACTATCATCTGATGAAAAATCTAATAGATCCTGAATTTCATCTGGAAGTGATGCAGCAACGCTACTGGTGTAGGACATCTCAGACTCATCTCTGGCATGGTGCTCTAAATTGCAACAAAAATAAAATTAGTTAATAAATTTTTTTTTAGCAAACAACAAAAGAACGACACTAAATGAGCATTTTGTTTTTGTTCATATTTCTTCCATAGTTTGTATTACGTGTATCTACTTTTAATAAAATTATTTATTACTTACCAGAAGAAAAGGTTTTCTGCATTGGTATAATCCCTTCCAAGTAATTATCAGCATTTGTACATCTTTTATTGCAATTTTCTAATATAGTTTCCTTATCTGAACAATATATACGAACATTCTCTTGTTCATCTGTAAAACAATATCCCATTTATTTTATTTATTCTGTGTACAATACATACAGAAACAACTGGATAATTATAGATTACAGTAAAAATATTATACAACTACCACTAAAAAATAAATTATGATTTTACTTACCATCGGCATTAAGCATATTTAGAATTTGTTTTCCTCTAGACATTTTTTAATTTTCACTTATTATATTGGTATTACTAAATTTAAACAAATATTTTTATTTTGCAATAATAATCATAACTATGACTCGTGTAGCATACTAATTTATAGGTTATGTGTGTTAAGTTGGTTGCTAGTTACATTAAAAGCTAACCGTGAGTAAGGGGACAAGTCAAGTTGTCCATTATTCACTAAGAGAAATACTAATATGGCAGTGCCAAAAGGAATATGTTAACCTATCCCTTTTTACAATAAACTTTATGTACTATTTTGTAAGTGCCTTTTGAAACAATCAACTTTACATACAAATTCAGCTACATTTGCCTAGTCCTCTTTTACACACCATTAAAACGTACTTTTTTTAACCTATATTTGAGTTAATCCCGTTTTCATCAAAAATTGACTTGTATATATATATATATATATATATATATATATATATATATATATATATATATATATTTATATTGTGGCATTATAAAGTAATTACTCTTTAAATGGGAATAAGCCACAATTAAAGGTTAAAGTACGTTTATTGACGTTTCAATTTCCAATTGTTTAATAAACAATTTACTAATGTTTTTATTTTGAGAACGATTTCCGAAGTGGAAATTGAAACGTCAATAAACGTACTTTAAACTTTAATTGTGGCTTATTCCCATTTAAATAGTAATTACAATAAATAAGGATTAGAAATTTAATTTGAGCAAATATTTTAATTCCTACATAAAAAATAATCGAGTAAGAAGAGAATCTGTTTAGAATTAGATCTCTATATTAAAAAAATGTTCTGATCCTGTAAAATTACATTTAAGAATTTTTATAAACAATTAAACGTATCTCGAAAACGAATTAACCGATCGGATAAATAAAGTAAAAATTAAAGTGTACAAAAATAACACATGCTTAAAAATTGGCTTTTTTGGACTTACAATCGTTAATTTTGCATAAACTATTGTGTCAAATTTAATGTATCATAGTTTAAATTAAAGCTTTTTATGATGTACTTTCATAATATTGTATATGCAACCTAAAATGTTGATTTAATACATTAAAATCTGAACGAGTAAATAGTGAATAGTGGTAAAATAAAAATCCTATTCCATTCCAATTTAAGCAGACGACGAGTAAAGACCGATATGTGACAATTTCACCGAAACATTTCAACTTTAATGGTTCAAAAGTGCATTGTTAAAATTTGACTTTCCAGTGGCGTAAAAAAAAAATTAAGGTAACTGTTATTTTTAATCCTTTTATCCACAGAGTCCCACTAGGACATCTGTTGCATTGATAATAAAAATTTATGTGTAGTGGTTTTGGTATCCAGAACCGCTCACTAAAATGACCTCAACTACTACTCAAATGACCTCACAAAATAACACCATCAATAATACCAAGTCTTATGTTGCTGCCACCTTATCTAAACCTCCACCTCCTACGTTTCCTCATAAAAATCAAGCCATTATCTTACATGCCCTTCCTAATGTCGTTCTATTTGAGTACATAAAAGCTATAGGAGACATCGTTACCCCAAAAAATATCATCTTTGCGTCTCGAATCTCAAATAACCGCATTTGTATTTATTTAAACTCTGTTAAACTAATCGACGATCTTCTCAGTGCCCACCAAAGTATCATTATTAACTCAACAGTTGTTCCTATCCGAAGACTTATAACACCTGCTAAGCGTATTCTTATATCAAATGTATCTCCCACGATACCTCACAGCACTATCGAAGAAGGTTTAAAAGATATCGGTTTACAGATAGTCTCTCCTGTATCATTCGTGAAATGTGGCTCGCTAGGTGATGAATATGCACATATAATGAGCTTCCGAAGAGTGGCGTACGTTATTCCGGATAAAGAAAACTTTTCAGTCCAGACCTCTCTTTTAATAACTCATGACTACACATCATATCGAATATTTGTGTCTACTGACAAATTACAATGTTTTTTATGTAAACAAGATGGTCATACTGCTGAAACTTGTACCAATGAACCAATTTCTGTAGCCCAATCCGAACTTCCCTCTCCCACTACCTCCGTATCCATGCCCACAAATACAACGATACCCGAATGCACTCCCAATCAAATCAATGCACCATCCACATCTTACCCCGAAACTACAACTAATGTGGCAAAAAGCATCTCCTTAGTTACACAGTTAGCATCACCTCCCGTACAGAGACAGAAACGGGCTATATCCAGTGACAGTAATGCTGGCACCCCTTCTCAACTTTCTCCAGTTCCTACTCCAGAACCAACTATCAATCAAATGCCTCCCCCCTTATCTGTAAAATCTACCACTAATTCTTTTAGCCAGCCGCAAAAGAAAAAAAGTAAAACAATTGAAACAAAAGAACATAAATTGACACCCATTTCTTATAATGCAGTCCAAGCCATTTATAAAAATAATTTATCCGAACTAACTCTTACTGAAAACCAATTTATAGCTTTCCTAGAAATTACCTACGGCATACCGGACCCACTTAGAGAAGCTCTGAATTTCACTTCCAATATCCAGGGATTGCTTAATGATTTATCTCTTCTTCATTCGCAATCAAAAGAGAGATCCTTTAAAAACCGAATAACAAGATTGCAAAAAAAAAATTAAAAGAGAGCTTAATCCTGAAGACTCCGACAATTTAAGTGCATCATCCGATTACCTATCTGACGATGAAACTAACGCTCCTATTTCTCAATGCTCTCAACAATCCTTACAGTAGTCCAACAATTATCACATTTAAACATTACATTCAAAATAATTCAATGGAATTGCGATGGTTTCTTTCCTCGCATAGAAAGAATCCAGCAATTAACTTCCGAAGAACAACCTGAAATCATATGCTTACAAGAAACTAACTCAAAAATTACTAAATTTCCTAAACTATACAATTTTGAAGGATATCATTATATTCGAGCTGACTGCAACAGAGCCAGTGGTGGAACTTCAATTTTTATTTCCAGTGAACTATTTTCTTCGCACCTTCCTCTCACCACCGAACTTGAGGCTATCGCCATAACCACTTGGTGTCCTAATAAGATTACTATTTGTAGCGTATACATTCCACCCAATCACTCTCTAAAGGAAATAGAACTTCTTGACCTCATTTATCAGCTCCCTTCTCCCTACATTCTTGTAGGCGATTTCAACGCTCACAACCCTATGTGGGGTTCCAATAGCACGTCAAACAAAGGTAAAACTATTGAAAACGTAATTAATTGTACAGATTCCTGTCTACTAAATACAGGCTGTAGTACACACTTGAATTTCTCATCAGGCACATTTTCTTCTATAGATCTTAGCTTTAGTGATCCAAAATCCGCACCTTTACTAAATTGGAAAGTTGCTGATGATCTTTACGATAGCAATCATTACCCCATATTTATATCCACTGATATCCCCAACTCTAAACAAACTATATCCAGAAGCTACTGGCAACTCAAAAATGCCGACTGGCTAAGCTACACTACCAAAACAGATACCACCTTACCTTTTCTCACACTATCCAACAATATTGACTACAATTTATCATTAGTCACAAACACGATACTCTCAGCTGCCAATTTGCATATTGGCAAAAATTCTGTTTCACACAAACATAAAAGGGTTCCGTGGTGGAATAATTCTTGCAAAATCTCCGTAGAACAACATAAGAAGGCACTTAGAGATTATCGGAAAAATAAAACACCAGAAAACCTCACAGAATTAAAAAAAGCTAGAGCCAGGTCGCGATTTATTATAAAACAAAGTAAAAAATCGTCATGGAGAAACTATGTATCTTCTATCAATGAAAATACCAGTCCTACTAATCTTTGGAAAAAAATACGACAAATTCAAGGAATCAATACAAATACTAAAATATCTAGTCTAATTTTAAATGATAATGTAATTAGTGACAATCAAGAAATTGGTGAGACCCTAGCCAGTCACTTCGACAAAAAATTTAAAAGCAAAATAAATTGCTCTCAAATCGAGCCAGTAGTCGATGCTTCCTTTCCAAGTTCTTCAGCAACTGTCAAAGATATCGATTACTTAAATTCCCAATTCTCTTACATAGAACTTACTTCGGTTATTAAAACTCTTAAGAACACTGCTTCCGGCCCCGACGATATTCCTTACATTTTTATAAAAAAACTATCTAGTTTGGGTCATCTTAAACTTCTTGAAATGTTTAACTTAATCTGGTCATCTAACAAGTTTCCTAATCAGTGGCAAACCTCAATTGTAATACCCATTAAAAAGCCTAACATATCACGATCATCACCCAGCGCTTATCGACCAATATCTCTAACATGTACCATGTGCAAAATCTTTGAAAAAATGATCAATAAACGTCTTACGTGGTTTTTTAACAAATATAATATAATTCCAAAAGAACAGTCAGGGTTTCGACGTAATCGCTCTACTCAAGACAATCTAATACTTCTCCAAAGTCATATTTCCGATGCCTTTAACAGGAGACAAGAAGTCATTGCAGCAGTGTTTGATATTGAAGGTGCATTTGATACAATTAGCAGGCAATCTATACTGAAGAAACTTTCTCATTATAACATTAAGGGTAACATATTTAATTTTATACAAAATTTCTTAACTTCACGAACATTTAGAGTCTCTGTCAATGGCATTTTTTCATCACTACACCATCAAACTGACGGCGTACCACAAGGTTCAATATTAAGCCCCACTCTGTTTAACCTAGCAATAAGCGACTTGTGCTCTGATATAATATCCCCTATTAGGCATGTCCTATACGCAGATGACCTGATAATTTACTGCCACGGACGATCTATCTCTACAACTTCCAAGCTTATTCAATCCGCAGTAGATACACTAGTTAAAAAAACAAGCTCCATAGGCCTGTCTTTATCATATACAAAATCAAAAATAATAAAATTTAGTAGACTATCACCCTTTCAATCCCCTAATATTATGATTGAGAGAGCGAATCTTCCAGTAGTCAAGGAATGCAAAATTCTCGGTGTAACGTTTGATTCACGACTCACCTGGAAACAACATATTCTAGAAATAAAAGGTGAAGCAAACAAGAGACTTAACATTATCAAAACTCTTTCAAACTATCATTGGGGCGCAGATGAGAACTCCCTGCTTAAGATATATAGGTCTATCATTCGTTCCAAACTGGATTATGGTTGTTACATATATATCTCTGCCTCTAAAACACACCTTAACCTTTTAAATTCGATACATCACACAGCCTTACGAATTTGTTTAGGAGCCTTTCGATCTAGCCCCGTAGAAAGTCTATATTGCGAAGCCAATGAGCCCCCACTTTGGATTAGACGTGAACAATTATTACTTTCCTATGCTGCCTCCGTTTCATCCAATACCTCCAATCCAGTTTATCTTCTTCTTACTTCATCAACTAACAATCAGCATTACTATTCTAAATCACCATCAATAAAACCCATTCCACTAATTTTAACACAATTACTTAATAACATCTCTCTATCACAAACAATCCCACGACCCCTACCTCCATATCCTCCTTGGTCTATAATCACCCCTCAGTTTAACACATCTCTTACAAGATTCGATAAACTTACAACACCCAGGGAACTCATTAAAAAGTCTTTTAAAGAAATAATATTTACAAATAAATACGACATAGTACTTTACACTGATGCCTCAAAGAATGATACAGGAGTAGGCTGTTCTGTTACCACGTCAGATAACCTTATCACATCATCTTGTATCCCCTCGTTTTGTAGCGTTTTCACTGGCGAACTATTTAGCATATTTCAGGCTTTCAAATCCATTTCTTCACCTGATAAACAAGTTGCAATATGCACAGACTCACTAGCCTCAATACAATCTATCCAAAATATATTCACTGATCATCCTATTGTCCAAAAGATCCTTGATTGTTACCAACTAATCGCTTCCCAAAAAATAACAGTTACATTAATCTGGCTACCATCCCATATTGGTATCACAGGCAACGAACTTGCAGACAGCCATGCAAAACTTGCCTCAACATCATCTGATAATACGGTTAATATACAAATTAGTAAAGATTTAAAATCTCACATTAAGAAACGAGCAAGAACCCGATGGCAACAACACTGGGACACCAATAACTCAGCATTACATCAAATCCAACAGTTAGTCGATAGCCCCCTTGATTTGATCTCTGCCAGTTTGTCCAGACGAGATGCTATTGTAACACGAAGACTTCGAATAGGACATACAAGATTAACACACGGATACCTGATGTCATCCAGCAACCAACCCACTTGTGAGACCTGTCAATCACATCTAACAGTTAACCATATTCTCACCGAATGTCATCAATATTCAGCAAAAAGACTATTTTATTGCCTTAAAAGTGATTTAAAAGACATACTCAATAACTTGGATCAAATAACCTCAAGTCTAAAATTCCTCAGAGACGTTCAGTTATATTATAAAATATAATTTTGATTGTATTCTAACAATATGTACTCTATAACATATTCTTGTAATTTATTGTAACAGTTTTACATTTGTAACCGTTTTCGTGTAAGTGGCCTTTGTTGCCGAGCACGTTAATTTTCAATAAAAAAAAAAAAAAAAAAATACATTAAAAATAAAATAATCAAAAAACACCGTGTTTGTGCCTTAAAAGTGCTATAAAAAAATTATAACCAACAGGTTAGACATAAACACTTGGGCGTGACTCCAGGTATTGCACTTCATAACACTGTGCCGTTTTCAAAAATTCACTAATTATTATTGCGCGTTTTTTTTCTCTACATCTTAGGTTACATACCGTGAGCAGCTTTCCTCTATTGTCTCAAAAATTTAGTGTTTAGTTTTGGTTTTAATATCGTTACTCTACACAATCGAGTGTAATTGTCGTGTTATTGTCTTTCCTTCCTTTATTCTATTTATTATATCCGTTTTACCTGATCTTGTATTTGTTAAAGTTACCCTCAAGTATATTTATTTCCAAGGTCTTTTGCGGTGTTCAAATACGATGTGTTGCGTTTTATGATAAATAATTTTCAAACCTCAGCTTCCAAATTCTTCTTTCAGCTTTTTTATCATGTTTTTATCATATAGTCTCCCATTTCTGTCACTTTTTTAAACTATTCACTTTTTTCTGTTGGTGTTATAAATATTTGTATGGAATATTTGCCTTTCACTGATCTTTGCGCCTTTGTTTTTTTAATATTTTATTTGTAAGTGTCTAGGCTTAGAAGTGAACAAAAGAAAGTAAATTGGTTAAATTGTTAAAATTTTCCTTCACTAAGGAAAAAACAAAGGTCAAAGGTATACCGCAAAGGTATCTCGAGGCCCATTGCGACATATTTGTGACAAAAAAAACTATGGGTAGGTAACGTAATAAGGTAAGATGGGGCAAGTGCGAACGAAAAAATTCATAGTTAATATTCATTTAACTACAAAAATTGCCTCTTTCAAATTAAGATTTTTTTAAACTTCTGTCGTATAATTGTGATTATTAACCGACCAATTAAAACTATTTAGATAACAAAAATACATTACCTACCAAATTTGCCTATACATTTTTTTTCGCAAGTACATGTTACGCACTTGCCCCACTGATCCGGGGTAAGAGCAGAATGTGCCATTATTTTTGCTAATAATAATAAGTGTTCCATACGGGGCTAGTGCAGAAATCCTACATATATGTAATTTTTATTCTTTATGCTTAACTTTAATAAAATATTAAGAAAAAAATGCTACGAAATATTTTTTAGGAGAGAGTCAAAACAATTTCAGATATTTTGACTGAAAAATATTTATTTAAAATAAAAACATAAACTAAACGTACCAGAATGAATAAATCCTGTTAACAGTAACAAAAAATAATAATAATTGGAAAAAATACTTATGCTATGCTTCAAACACTTCAGGTGCAGTCTACAAAAATATACTTTTCGTAATCAGCAGTTATTGATATTTTTGGAACAGGTAGTTTTGTTTCTATGTCCGACAGTAGAATAGTGCAGACATCGTTGGGTTTTAAAATAAAATGGCACTTATTTGTGAGCCTTTTCAAGCCTGTTACTTCGGCTTCATCACCATTGATCAGTTATTTCACCAAACAAACATATTTGAACATTTTCTTTTTTCCAGGAAAATTTACTAATACAAACTCCCCAATTTGTATTTTGATAAATGTAAGTTTGTCAGTAGGGTTTTTTTCATCAAACTCTTCCAAATCACTTTTGCTTAGCTCGTCAAATTCAACAATTCTGTTTTCGCTTGAATCACTGTACCAAGAACTATTATCATTTTCGGAACTGCTTTCAGCAATTTTTTTTTTGTAAATCTTTTTAATTTTTTTTTCTGGTTTATATTTTTTTGTTGTATTTGAACTTAAAATTTTTTTAACATCGGCTCTTGTTATCACCTCTGCACCCAAGCACACGCGTTTTCTTTTCTTCGAATTAGAATTGTTTTCACGTTTGGTTGACCTCAATAACAACTCTTCGAATGAAACATCCAGAATCTTCTCAGTTTCTTGAAATGTTTGTATATCTGTCGAGCTGGAAGTTGACTGTGCTTCGACTGTGATTGGATTTTCATTATTTTTTGCTGATGTACTAGGCAAAGTTAAGTCAGGACCATCAAACCTAGCCACGTTACGGGTTTTTTGCCAACGTTGGAGAGCCACTGGGTCAAATAAATCTTGCTGAATAATATTCCTATTCAGCGGAACTATTCCTGCTTTAATGAAACCACTCACTAATATTTCGGGCCTGGTTTCCTGTCATATTTCTCCTATCATCTTGGAAAACATACTTTTTGTTACAGCGGCCCCCACATTTTTTCTCTGCCATTCAACAAGTTTAGCATCCCAACGGGTCTTCAGTGATTTAAATACACACAAATCTAAGGGCTGGAGTACATGACTGGTGTGAGGAGGGAGCTTAAGTATCGTAATACGGTTTCCAACAGCTATATTTATGACATCTGCTCCAAGATGACTCGCGTGTCCGTCGTAAATTACTAATACCGGTCGTTCTGAACCAATAAACTTTAAAAAACTGTTTTCAAAATAGTTTCTAAATACAGTTGTCTCCATCCACCCTTTAGGAGTGGCAGCGTAGGTAGTATCTAAAAACTCCGTGCCACGCGGAGCAGTCCACTGGTCCCAAACATGTTTACCTTTGAAGACAATAAGCGGAGGTGCTTTTTTGCCACTTGCGCTGCAGCACATAAGAACAGTTGTATTTTGTTTGCCAGGCCCACTAATAGTTCTTGTGGACGGAGCTCCCCTTTGCCCGACAATTTTTGTTTTTGACGGATCTGTGCAAAAACTGCTTTCATCCAAGTTCCAAATTTGCGACGGGCGTTCTTGTAAACCAAGTTCTTCTATAACGTTTTCAAGTAAATCAAAATAGTTGTAGATCAGGAATGGGTCAAGGTTTTTTTTTTCTAGCAAATTTAACACTCTGGGGTTTTTTAATAGAGAGGTTATGTCTACGCTTGAAATTAAGAAACCAATCTTCTCCTGGTTTACCATCTTTAAACTGTGTCTTAATGTTATTCTCTTTGACGAAGTCAGCTACAACCTGCAACACTTCTTTTCTAGAAAGGCCAAAACCCCATTTTTCCATAGTACGAAGGCCATTTGCTAGTTTTTCTTCTTCCTGTTGAGGAATGTCCTGAGTTCTTCCATAGCTGGAACTTTTTTGTCCTCTCCTACCTTTAAGGTGATCATGGAGAGTACTTCTTGGAATTGTGTACACTTTAGTAGCTCGGTATAAAGTCATTTGCCCAGATTTAATTGCCGACAGTGCAATTTTTAAACTCTCTTTCGTATATCCTTTGCCCCTGCTACTTCTGCGAATGTAATTTCTCACCATGGTGGAACTAAAAGCATAAAGAAAAACTGTGTGAGATTTGGGGCAAGTGCGTAATATGTGCCGCTCTTACCCCACAATTTTATCCGCACTAGCCCCGACTTTAAAAATACGTGGGGCAAGAGCGGCACAACAATAAAAACTGTCAAAAAGTAAATATTTAAAAAATATATTATGTTTATCATAAACTATTGTGCCTAAGATACTTACCTACCAAAAATAATATAAAGATGTTCACAGATTCGGTAGATATAAATGGATTAATTTTTATCAGTGACCTTGCTCGAGAAGTTGCAAAACACAAGTGACACTACCGTACCTATAACATCAGTGAAACGTAATAAAGCAGCTCGCTGTTGTTAAAGACTGTTGTCACGGGTATTAAAGATACCAAATAATATATGGCAGCCCATATTTCAAAGGTGATAGGTTTTTATGATAATGTTCTGCACTTGCCCCGATAATGCACTTGCCCCATCTTACCTTAATTGATTTTAAAATAAATCATACCACACCACAGGCCAATTACATTTGGGGCGCACTCCACGCTCAGAGACAATTAAATAGTTCGAAATGTCATAATTTATCAAATTCAATAAATTTTGATGCTGTTACTGGTATTTTAAACACTCAAAGAATGCGGGAATAATTAATTACTAATCTATTTCTCTAGATTAGCATTGCACACAAGTTTTATTTTATAAATAAATATGAGGGGGATTTTATAAGGATATAAAGTTAATAAATAATGTTATGGCTTCTATTTGTACAGTATAGGAAGCAGTAAAGGGTAATCATTGCGATTCGATATTTGCGCAGATCAGTAGGTACTATGTATATGTCCAAATCTGACTCTGATATTTAAATTATATATATATATATATATATATATATATATATATATATATATATATATATATATATATATATATATATATATATTGTGACAATTGGGGTTTATAGAAAATAATTTATAAGTTATATACTACATAATATTAGATATAAAAAAGTATTTGATTATTTTAAATAAGTTATATACTAGAGAATTTTATAAAAATATATTTATGTGAGAGCATTTTAAGAAATTAGCATATAATAATTGTAAATGAGCCATGTGCCTAGGCAACCAACTATACAGTAAGTAATTGACAGATAGAAATTAATCATAAGGGAATATAAAGTGGGGTTATAATAATATATTGTTTGAAATGTGTATTTTATTAAATTAGAGTGTTAGTTACTAATTTGAATGTTTATTCTGATCTGAAAAGCCTAAATGTCAACAAAATTATCAATGGAACATTAACGAATTCTCCAGAGTGCAGAGTGTGACCATTGTTTACGGTCGAACATTCTGGAATAATGATTATGTCGGTGGATAGAACAGATATTTTTTTTCGAGAACATCGATATCGAAGAAATAGAACAAATTGGAACATGATCTCTTACCAGATGGTTCTGGAATATCCAAAAGGATATAAATACCCGTGATTTGGATTCAAGATGGAAGTCTTTAGTCAGAAGTCAGGCCAGTTTATTATGAAAGTCAATTGTTCACAATTTTAGTAAGTCAGTCAAGCAGTTTAATAAGAAATATGAAAGTTAGTTGGAGATAGTCCAATTGTTTAATATAGTGAGTTAAAAGAAGATTAAAAATTATGCATATATTTAATGCACATTTATAATTATACACAAATAATTATTGAAGATTATAAAAGTATATTAGAAGAATATTGGATGGACATTGGAAGGAATTAAAATTATATTATGATTGGAGATTAGTATAAATCAACTTATAATAATTGGATATTGGTATATTGAAAAGAAGAATAAATATAAATGCTGTTTGCTGGTTTAGTTGGTGGTGTATAAATGCTGGTGAAGAAAACTATATCTTAAATTGGTAGAAGCTGATAATTGGAAAAAGTAATTTCACAAAAAAACAAGGATAACTGAAGTACGAAGACATTCAGTGGTGATTAGAATCTATATAGTAGAAAACAGTTCATTTAGGCATTCAGTGAAAGAAAGGTACAAAATTTTGTTAATATAATTTAGTTAGTGTCATAACAATTTCAATTTTGAAGATAGTTTGTTTAAATTTAACATTGTCTATAGAATTTAATTAGTTTTATAAGAACATCAATTTAAAGATAGTTTATTTTAAATTTACATTGGCTATGTTAGATATATATGTGTGTTTCATAATAGTTATAATAAAGATAATTTAAAAAAGTACTTACAAACTAATTCTTTGAGAACGGCGATAAAAACCCTATAATATTAAAAATACTCATTGCTCATCATTCAAACAAAAAACACATCATAACAATTTGGCACCCAACGCGGTGGCTCTCTATTTAAAAGAATTAGTTTGGGAAGATAAGTGCTCTCATATAATTAAATTAATTATCAGTAGAAAGGAAAAATTATAGATTTTATTTTTAATTATATTTGAACAAGTAAAGTCTCAAAATGTCTCAAGGAAAGAAAGGTACAAGAAGCAAAAAGAATGAAGAAGATGTGGAAGTAGAAACACAACCTATACAAGAGGAGAGTTTAGTTCAAGTTCCACAAGATACTGCAGAAATGAATCCAGAAAGAGAGGAAAATGTCAATATGGCAGCTTTGATGTCATTAATGATGCAGATGAACAAGACAATGGAAGAGAATACAAAAAAATGGAAGAGAATTCAAAAGAAATCAAAGAAGACATGAAAAAAATGGAACAGAAATTAGAAGAGAATTATAGAAAATTAGAAAAGAAAATAGAAGATAATAATAATAAAATTGTAAAACAAATAGAAAAACAAATGGATAAAAAACTGGAAGCTGCAGAGAAAAAAGTAGCAAATGAAATAAAAAATATACGGAATGACTACAAGAAAAGGATAGAAAATGAGAGGACAGAAGTAAAGAGGATTATTCAAGATAATAAGATAGATATAGAACAGAAAATAGAGTTACAGAAATGTAACTTAGAAGTAAAAATTAACGAAGACAGGAGAAACACAGAAGAAAAATTAGACGATATACAACAAAATATCCAAATAAATAGTAATCAAATAAGAAATGTGGAACAGAGAATAGATGATATTTCACAAATGAGAGACATAGGGAGACCTTACTTAAATTTAACAAATGAGACTGGGATTAAATTCTCTGGTAATATAAAAATTTTGCATCCTAGAGTATACATAAATAGTTTAAAACATAAATTAAGATTTGTGAATAATATTAATGATATTAAAGATTATATTAGAATGACATTAAATGACAATGCAGCAACTTGGTTTGCTAGTATTGAAAATGATTTAGATAACTTTCAAACATTTGAAAATAAATTTTTAAATTATTATTGGGGTGAATTAGAGCAAGCAAAGTTTAGAGAAATTCTATATTTTGGAAAGTATAATCAAAATTTAAAATCAAATATGGTAGATTATGCATTGAAATTGATAACAGTTGCAAAATATTTAGAACCACCACTTAGAGAGGATGAAACAGTCTTAAATGTATCTAGACATTTTGATGCTGATGTTGTGCAAACCGTAACTGTACAAAATATTCAAACAATAGATAGTTTTATTAATTTTATTCAAAGAATACAAAGAGGCAATATGACAAGTAATAATAACAACAGAAAAAACAATAATAACTTTCAATATAATAAAAATGATAATCAACAATATAGACAATCATATAACAATAATTATAGATATGGTAATAATTTACAAAATTTTAATAATAATAACAGTAATTATAATAAACAACATTTTAATAACAGTACTAATAATAATAGACAAGATTTTAACAATAGAAGAAATACAGAGCGACCTAACTATAACAGACAGGTAAATTGTGTTCGAAGGAATAGAAGCTGCGAAGACAGGGAACGAAATAGTACAAGGCAAGAAAATGTGAGTAGAAGTCATAGTAGGGAAAGACATAGGACATCAGATCCAAGTGGTCAGATACAATCTGACAATTCTAATAATCAAAATTTTGTGCAGTAAACTTTCTGAATTACAAGTTAGGCCATTGCTATTATGAAAAACCTTCTGAATTTATTTCTTTAGATGAAGAGAAAATTATTGAATCTATTAATTTAATTTATATAAATGCTTTGGCCAAAAATAAAATGATTAAGATTATGATAGATACTGGTTCAGAAAGTACTTTAGTCTCGGAGAATTTTATTTTTAATACATTAAAATTATCAGATATAATAAAGATTCCAAAAATTAAAATTGTTGGTGCAAATAATAAGAAGTTGGGTGAAATTGATAAACTAGCCAATTTTAAAATTAATATTCTTAATAAAGAAATTAATATGCAAGGATTTATTGTCAAGGATTTATGTGTTGATATATTAATGGGAAATGATGAATTGGAAAAGAAGAAAGTAAAGATAGATTTTGAAGAAAAAATGGTAACTTTGGAAGGGCAAATAATTAAATTTATGCAGAAAGATGAGGTGGAAGAAGGAATAAGAGTTGATAGGATATTATTAAAAGAAAATAATGATGTTTATGAAGAAGAAATGTATTTTGATGATAGGGAAATGTCCCAAAAGAATGTAAAGAATAATTATTGTAGTGAATATTTAAGGAATGGAAATTTTAAGCAGATGGATGCCTACGAGGCGGAGTGCGTAAAATTGGAAGCAAGGAATAATGAGTACATAATGAAGAATAATTTTATTTGTAAAGAAGAAGATATAATGAAAGTTTTAAATTGCCCTGAAGAATATAAATCAATAGTCATTTCCATATTGCAGCAACACAGGGGACTTGTCAATAAAGAAAATAGAATTGCACAAAATTATATCCATAGTATAAAAGTTAAAGAAGAAAAAGATTTTAAAACAAAATCATACCCAATACCATATAAATACAGAGAAGAAGTAAACAAAACAATTAATAATATGTTAGAAGATGGGATCATTGAGAAGGCAGACACACGTTTTATTAACCCCATAGTAGTAGTACGAAAAAGATCAGGTGAAATCAGGTTATGCTTGGATGCAAGGAATATTAACAAGATTACTGAAAAGCAATTTGAAGCACCAATGAGTATAGATGGAATATTAGGAAGAATTACAGGAATGTCGTTTTTCACTAAAATCGATTTACAGCATAGTTTCTGGTTAATACCTCTAGAAAGAAAAAGTAGACAGTATACAGGATTTCAGATAGATGGAGTAGTATATCAATTCAAAGTAGTACCATTTGGACTTCAATCATCTTGCAGTGCTCTATGTAGATGTCTTCATGATATTTTGGATCAATATGAACATTTTGTAATTCACTACATTGATGATATATTAATTTTTTCTAAAACTGCTGAAGATCATGAGAAACACCTAAAAATTATAATAAATAGATTAGACAAAGTTGGACTAAAAATAAATCAAGAAAAATGTACATTTCGAATCGGAATCGAAATGGATCCAGAACGGACACAAGTCATTCAGGAATATAAAACACCACACAATTTAAGAACTTTAAGAGGATTTATTGGAATAATTAATTATTATAAAAGGATGATACCAGATCTAAGTATAAAAGAAATTCCATTACTTGAACTACTGAGAAAAGGTGTAAAATGGAGATGGGATCAGAGAAGAGAACTAGCATTCCAAGAAATTAAAAACATTTTTCTGTCAAATTTAAAAATATATTATCCTGACTACACACAGCCATTCATATTAAGAACAGATGCATCAATAGAGAGATTATCAGGGGTATTATTACAAATACATGATGGGGTCGAATACCCAATACAATTCATTTCAAGAATTACAAAGCCACATGAAAAGGGTTACTCAGTTTCAGAATTAGAACTAGCAAGTATAATACACTGTGTCACAAAATTAAGATTTTATTTGTTGGGTAATGAATTTACAATAGAAACAGATCACCAAGCTTTAACGTCTATATTAAATAACAAATATGGAAACAGTAGAATACATCGGTGGAGTCTAATACTTAGTGAATACTGCTTTGAAATCAAATACATTTCTGGACAATCCAATATAGTGGCTGATGCTTTATCAAGGTTAGAAAATACATCACAAAAAGGGCAGCGAACAATAAAAATTGGATTAAATCAATTAGTAGAAAGTACTGGATTATATTCTAAAGAAGAAATTATAAGAGATCAGATCAATTTGAGTGAAAAACAAAAAGTCCTTAGGAAAGATGGAGTATATTATAAAATAATAAATGGCATAGAAGTATATGTAATAACTAGAACTTTAGCAAAGAAAATATTGAAAAATTTACATAACAATTATATGCATATTGGTTCAAGAAAGCTATGGATGCTATTTAGGGACAATTATTTTGCAAAGAATGACATAAGTATAGCAAAAGAAATTACTACCCAATGCCCAATATGTCAACTAAACAAAGAAAAGAATTTCAAAAACCAGAACACATATAAATCTAATGTATATGAAAAACTAAATACAGTTTCCATGGATTTTATTTCAAATTTAGTTCTCAGTCCAACAGAAAAAAAGCATATACTAGTGATAGTTGATTTATATACAAAATTTATTAAACTATATCCCTGCTCTAGAACAAATGTTAAAACATTAAAATTATATATTAATCAATTTTTCGAAGAAATAGGACCATTTAGAAATTGCATAATAGATAATGCTACATATTTTAACAACCAAAAATTTCGGACATTTTGTGAGAAAAAGGGAATCAACATTCATTTTACAAGTATCAGACATCCTCAGGCAAATCCTGCAGAAAGATATATTAAAGAAGTTATAAAATATTTAAGGATACTGTGCCAAAATCAACACGAAACTTGGCAGCAACATATACCACAAGTAGAATATTTTTTGAATAATACACATAATTTGAATACAGAGGAAGTACCAGAATATTTAATGTTTGGCCATATAGGAAACAGAAAGTGGATTAGTGAATATAATCAGGATATGTTAGAACAAGTAATGCAGAAAGTGAATAACCGAATTAGGAGGAAAGCTGAAAAATATATCAGAAGACAAAATCGAAATATAAAATAACCAATCACATTTCAAAAAGGAGACCTAGTGTTAATTCGTTCACTTAGAAAAAGTAATGTTAAAGAAAACCGTTGTAAGAAATTACAACCAATGTTTGAAGGTCCATATACAATTGAAAATCAGAATGGACTAAATAGTTATGTGTTAATAGATGCAGAGAACAGACTAAGAGGCATATTTCATATCAACGACATTTTTCAATATCATGAAGAGATTGAATAATATTTTCTATACCTTTAACACAAATATAATAACACTAATAACTTACTGATATATCCATTTTATTCAATAGACTTGATTTGTTAAATGGTAGATGGTAGATTTCATTATTTTGAATCAATTTGACATCATACTTGTTGAATTTTGTATATATGGAAATTAATTTGTACCCTAAAAATCATAATTTGGGGTTAGACACAAAATTGATACTATAATTGCTATAAAAATGTCTTTCTAATATGATAAAGTGGAAAAACTTACCAATTTATATTGATGAAAGTTATTTTGAATGGAAATACTTCCTAGATTTTGTCTATAAATAAACAGAACACAATATAGATTATATTTTTAATTAAGGTTATATTTTATTCTCTGATAAAATCCATTCTCCATTTGACATGACAGTTTGACCATAGAATAGCCGAACTGTGCTACGTTGTTCTCTGCTTTGATATAGACAGCGAACAGGGATGTATTTAACACATTTTAAATAAAAAAAAAAAAAATAAAAAAAAAAATTGATTTATTAAATTTAATAAGGTATGAGAAAATTAATATTTAAAAAAATAATAAGTAAATTATTTATTTTAAATATTATTTTGGGGTATTGTGACAATTGGGGTTTATAGAAAATAATTTATAAGTTATATACTACATAATATTAGATATAAAAAAGTATTTGATTATTTTAAATAAGTTATATACTAGAGAATTTTATAAAAATATATTTATGTGAGGGCATTTTAAGAAATTAGCATATAATAATTGTAAAAAGTTGTATTTTAATGTTGTAAATAGATTTAAGTGAGCCATGTGCCTAGGCAACCAACTATACAGTAAGTAATTGACAGATAGAAATTAATCATAAGGGAATATAAAGTGGGGTTATAATAATATATTGTTTGAAATGTGTATTTTATTAAATTAGAGTGTTAGTTACTAATTTGAATGTTTATTCTGATCTGAAAAGCCTAAATGTCAACAAAATTATCAATGGAACATTAAAGAATTCTCCAGAGTGCAGAGTGTGACCATTGTTTACGGTCGAACATTCTGGAATAATGATTATGTCGGTGGATAGAACAGATATTTTTTTTCGAGAACATCGATATCGAAGAAATAGAACAAATTGGAACATGATCTCTTACCAGATGGTTCTGGAATATCCAAAAGGATATAAATACCCGTGATTTGGATTCAAGATGGAAGTTTTTAGTCAGAAGTCAGGCCAGTTTATTATGAAAGTCAATTGTTCACAATTTTAGTAAGTCAGTCAAGCAGTTTAATAAGAAATATGAAAGTTAGTTGGAGATAGTCCAATTGTTTAATATAGTGAGTTAAAAGAAGATTAAAAATTATGCATATATTTAATGCACATTTATAATTATACACAAATAATTATTGAAGATTATAAAAGTATATTAGAAGAATATTGGATGGACATTGGAAGGAATTAAAATTATATTATGATTGGAGATTAGTATAAATCAACTTATAATAATTGGATATTGGTATATTGAAAAGAAGAATAAATATAAATGCTGTTTGCTGGTTTGGTTGGTGGTGTATAAATGCTGGTGAAGAAAACTATATCTTAAATTGGTAGAAGCTGATAATTGGAAAAAGTAATTTCACAAAAAAACAAGGATAACTGAAGTACGAAGACATTCAGTGGTGATTAGAATCTATATAGTAGAAAACAGTTCATTTAGGCATTCAGTGAAAGAAAGGTACAAAATTTTGTTAATATAATTTAGTTAGTGTCATAACAATTTCAATTTTGAAGATAGTTTGTTTAAATTTAACATTGTCTATAGAATTTAATTAGTTTTATAAGAACATCAATTTAAAGATAGTTTATTTTAAATTTACATTGGCTATGTTAGATATATATGTGTGTTTCATAATAGTTATAATAAAGATAATTTAAAAAAGTACTTACAAACTAATTCTTTGAGAACCGCGATAAAAACCCTATATTATTAAAAATACTCATTGCTCATCATTCAAACAAAAAACACATCATAACAATATATATATATATATATATATATATATATATATATACATATATATATATATATATATATATATATATATATATATATATATATTGTTATGATGTGTTTTTTGTTTGAATGATGAGCAATGAGTATTTTTAATAATATAATATATAGGGTTTTTATCGCGGTTCTCAAAGAATTAGCTTGTAAGTACTTTTTTAAATTATCTTTATTATAACTATTATGAAACACACATATATATATCTAACTTAGCCAATGTAAATTTAAAATAAACTATCTTTAAACTGATATTCTTATAAAACTAATTAAATTCTATAGACAATCTAAAATTTAAACAAACTATCTTCAAATTGAAATTGTTATGACACTAACTAAATTATATTAACAAAATTTTGTACCTTTCTTTCACTGAATGCCTAAATGAACTGTTTTCCACTATATATATTCTAATCACCACTGAAAGTCTTCGTACTTCGGTTATCCTTGTTTTTTGTGAAATTACTTTTTTCAATTATCAGCTTCTACCAATTTAAGATATAGTTTTCTTCACCAGCATTTATACACCACCAACCAAACCAGCAAACAGCATTTATATTTATTCTTCTTTTCAATATACCAATATCCAATTATTATAAGTTGATTTATACTAATCTCCAACCATAATATAATTTAATTTCTTCCAATATACTTTTTTTAATCTTCAATAATTATTTGTGTATAATTATAAATGTGCATTAAATTATATGCATAATTTTTAATCTTCATTTAACTCACTATATTAAACAATTTGACTATTTGTACCTGATTCACTGACTCCAACTAACTTTCATATTTCTTACTAAACTTTTCTGACTGACTTCTTGAAAATTCTGAACAATATTACTTCACTAAATGTGTCTACTTAACTTTCATAATAAACTGGCCTGACTTCTGACTAAAAACTTCCAAAAACTTCTTAAAACTCTTCTGACTGCACTATCTAAAACTTTTCTGACTAAAAACTTTCAAAAACTCCTGAACAATTGACTTCACTAAGTAAATGTATCTATCTTCTAACTAACTTTCATGATAAAACTGCTAAAAACTGCCCTCTTGAATCCAAATCACGGGTATTTATATGTTTTTGGATTTTCTAGAACTATCTCGTAAGATATCATGTTCCAATTTGTTCCATTAACTACTTGTCTGAATTTTCTGGAACAAACCATTTCGCAAACATGGCCATCTCCGGAGATCCAGAGAATTCCATTCTTTTCTATTAATAATTTTGTTTACATTTAGGCTTTTCAGATCAGAATATATAATTAAATTAGTAACTTAACATTCTAATTTAATAAAATACACATTTCAAACAATATATTATTATAACCCACTTATATTCGTAAATATTCTTAAACGTCACTTCAGAGTATAAATATCTGTCAATCTCCGAGAGTATTTTTGGTTGCCTAAGCACATGGCTCACTTAAATCTATTTACAACATTAAAATTACTAAATACAACTTTTTACAATTATTATAATATGCTAATTTATTAAAAATGCCCTCACATAAATATATTTTTATTAAATTCTATAGTATATAACTTATTTAAAACAACCAAATATCTAATATTATGTAGTATATAACTTATAAATTATTTTCTATAAACCCTAATTGTCACAATACCCCAAAAATAATATTTAAAATAAATAATTTACTTATTATTTTTTTAAATATTAATTTTCTCATACCTTATTAAATTTAATAAATCAAAATTTTTTTTTTTATTTAAAATGTGTTAAATACATCCCTGTTCGCTGTCTATATCAAAACAGAGAACAATGGATCACAGTTCGGCTATTCTATGGTCAAACTGTCATGTCAAATGGAGAGAATAAAATATAACCTTAATTAAAAATATAATCTATATTATGTTATGTTTATTTATAGACAAAATCTAGGAATTATTTCCATTCAACAGGCTTTTATCCATATGAATTGGTAAGTTTTACACTTTTTATAAAGACATTTACACAATCAATTCTGTATCTAACCCCAAATTATGATTTTTAGGGTACCAAACAATTTCCATATGTACAAAATTCAACAAGTATGATGTCAAATTTATTCACAACAAAAAAATCTACCATCTATCTATGAAATGGATCTATCAGTAAGTTTTTTTTTTTTTTTTTTACATTCTTTTCTTTGTTTAGTTGACATATTGGGCATTGGGTAGTAATTTCTTTTGCTATACTTATGTCATTCTTTGTAAAATAATTGTCCCTAAATAGCATCCATAGCTTTCTTGAACCAATATGCATATAATCGTTATGTAAATTTTTCAATATTTTCTTTGCTAAAGTTCTAGTTATTACATATACTTCTATGCCATTTATTATTTTATAATATACCCCATCTTTCCTAAGGACTTTTTGTTTTTCACTCAAATTGATCTGATCTCTTATAATTTCTTCTTTAGAATATAATCCAGTACTTTCTACTAATTGATTTAATCCAATTTTTATTGTTCGCTGCCCTTTTTGTGATGTATTTTCTAACCTTGATAAAGCATCTGCCACTATATTGGATTTTCCAGAAATGTATTTGATTTCAAAGCAGTATTCACTAAGTATTAGACTCCACCGATGTATTCTACTGTTTCCATATTTGTTATTTAATATAGACGTTAAAGCTTGGTGATCTGTTTCTATTGTAAATTCATTACCCAACAAATAAAATCTTAATTTTGTGACACAGTGTATTATACTTGCTAGTTCTAATTCTGAAACTGAGTAACCCTTTTCATGTGGCTTTGTGATTCTTGAAATGAATTGTATTGGGTATTCGACCCCATCATGTATTTGTAATAATACCCCTGATAATCTCTCTATTGATGCATCTGTTCTTAGTATGAATGGCTGTGTATAGTCAGGATAGTATATTTTCAAATTTGACAGAAAAATGTTTTTAATTTCTTGGAATGCTAGTTCTCTTCTCTGATCCCATCTCCATTTTACACCTTTTCTCAGTAGTTCAAGTAATGGAATTTCTTTTATACTTAGATCTGGTATCATCCTTTTATAATAATTAATTATTCCAATGAATCCTCTTAAAGTTCTTAAATTGTGTGGTGTTTTATATTCCTGAATGACTTGTGTCCGTTCTGGATCCATTTCGATTCCCTTAGTGTTAAGTTTATAACCTAGATATATGACTTCTTTTTGAAAAAATGTACATTTTTCTTGATTTATTTTTAGTCCAACTTTGTCTAATCTATTTATTATAATTTTTAGGTGTTTCTCATGATCTTCAGCCGTTTTAGAAAAAATTAATATATCATCAATGTAGTGAATTACAAAATGTTCATATTGATCCAAATTATCATGAAGACATCTACATAGAGCACTGCAAGATGATTGAAGTCCAAATGGTACTACTTTGAATTGATATACTACTCCATCTATCTGAAATCCTGTATACTGTCTACTTTTTCTTTCTAGTGGTATTAACCAGAAACTATGCTGTAAATCGATTTTAGTGAAAAATGACATTCCTGTAATTCTTCCTAATATTCCATCTATACTCATTGGTGCTTCAAATTGCTTTTCAGTAATCTTGTTAATATTCCTTGCATCCAAACATAACCTGATTTCACCTGATCTTTTTCGTACTACTACTATGGGGTTAATAAAACGTGTGTCTGCCTTCTCAATGATCCCATCTTCTAACATATTATTAATTGTTTTGTTTACTTCTTCTCTGTTTTTATATGGTATTGGGTATGATTTTGTTTTAAAATCTTTTTCTTCTTTAACTTTTATACTATGGATATAATTTTGTGCAATTCTATTTTCTTTATTGACAAGTCCCTTGTGTTGCTGCAATATGGAAATGACTATTGATTTATATTCTTCAGGGCAATTTAAAACTTTTATCATATCTTCTTCTTTACAAATAAAATTATTCTTCATTATGTACTCATTATTCCTTGCTTCCAATTTTACGCACTCCGCCTCGTAGGCATCTATCTGCTTAAAATTTCCATTCCTTAAATATTCACTACAATAATTATTCTTTACATTCTTCTGGGACATTTCCCTATCATCAAAATACATTTCTTCTTCATAAACATCATTATTTTCTTTTAATAATATCCTATCAACTCTTATTCCTTCTTCTACCTCATCTTTCTGCATAAATTTAATTATTTGCCCTTCCAAAGTTACCATTTTTTCTTCAAAATCTATCTTTACTTTCTTCTTTTCCAATTCATCATTTCCCATTAATATATCAACACATAAATCCTTGACAATAAATCCTTGCATATTAATTTCTTTATTAAGAATATTAATTTTAAAATTGGCTAGTTTATCAATTTCACCCAACTTCTTATTATTTGCACCAATAATTTTAATTTTTGGAATCTTTATTATATCTGATAGTTTTAATGTATTAAAAATAAAATTCTCCGAGACTAATGTACTTTCTGAACCAGTATCTATCATAATTTTAATCATTTTATTTTTGGCCAAAGCATTTATATAAATTAAATTAATAGATTCAATAATTTTCTCTTCATCTAAAGAAATAAATTCAGAAGGTTTTTCATAATAGCAATGGCCTAACTTGTAATTCAGAAAGTTTACTGCACAAAATTTTGATTATTAGAATTGTCAGATTGTATCTGACCACTTGGATCTGATGTCCTATGTCTTTCCCTACTATGACTTCTACTCACATTTTCCTGCCTTGTACTACTTCGTTCTCTGCCTTCGCAGCTTCTATTCCTTCGAACACAATTTACCTGTCTGTTATAGTTAGGTCGTTCTGTATTTCTTCTATTGTTAAAATCTTGTCTATTATTATTAGTACTGTTATTAAAATGTTGTCTATTATAATTAGTATTATTATTAAAATTTTGTCTATTATAACTAGTATTATTATTAAAGTTCTGTCTATTTGGATTAGTGTTAGTATTATTAAAATTTTGTAAATTATCACCATACCTAGTATTATTGTTATATGATTGTCTATATTGTTGATTATCATTTTTATTATATTGAAAAGTATTGTTGTTTTTTCTGTTGTTATTATTACTTGTCATATTGCCTCTTTGTATTCTTTGAATAAAATTAATAAAACTATCTATTGTTTGAATATTTTGTACAGTTACGGTTTGCACAACATCAGCATCAAAATGTCTAGATACATTTAAGACTGTTTCATCCTCTCTAAGTGGTGGTTCTAAATATTTTGCAACTGTTATCAATTTCAATGCATAATCTACCATATTTGATTTTAAATTTTGATTATACTTTCCAAAATATAGAATTTCTCTAAACTTTGCTTGCTCTAATTCACCCCAATAATAATTTAAAAATTTATTTTCAAATGTTTGAAAGTTATCTAAATCATTTTCAATACTAGCAAACCAAGTTGCTGCATTGTCATTTAATGTCATTCTAATATAATCTTTAATATCATTAATATTATTCACAAATCTTAATTTATGTTTTAAACTATTTATGTATACTCTAGGATGCAAATTTTTTATATTACCAGAGAATTTAATCCCAGTCTCATTTGTTAAATTTAAGTAAGGTCTCCCTATGTCTCTCATTTGTGAAATATCATCTATTCTCTGTTCCACATTTCTTATTTGATTACTATTTATTTGGATATTTTGTTGTATATCGTCTAATTTTTCTTCTGTGTTTCTCCTGTCTTCGTTAATTTTTTACTTCTAAGTTACATTTCTGTAACTCTATTTTCTGTTCTATATCTATTTTATTATCTTGAATAATCCTCTTTACTTCTGTCCTCTCATTGTCTATCCTTTTCTTGTAGTCATTCCGTATACTTTTTATTTCATTTGCAACTTTTTTCTCTGCAGCTTCAAGTTTTTTATCCATTTGTTTTACAATTTTATTATTATTATCTTCTATTTTCTTTTCTAATTTTCTATAATTCTCTTCCAATTTCTGTTCCATTTTTTTCATGTCTTCTTTGACTTCTTTTGAATTCTCTTCCAATTTTTTTATGTCTTCTTTGATTTCTTTTGAATTCTCTTCCATTTTCTGTTCAATTTTTTTCATGTCTTCTTTGATTTCTTTTGAATTCTCTTCCATTGTCTTGTTCATCTGCATCATTAATGACATCAAAGCTGCCATATTGACATTTTCCTCTCTTTCTGGATTCATTTCTGCAGTATCTTGTGGAACTTGAACTAAACTCTCCTCTTGTATAGGTTGTGTTTCTACTTCCACATCTTCTTCATTCTTTTTGCTTCTTGTACCTTTCTTTCCTTGAGACATTTTGAGACTTTACTTGTTCAAATATAATTAAAAATAAAATCTATAATTTTTCCTTTCTACTGATAATTAATTTAATTATATGAGAGCACTTATCTTCCCAAACTAATTCTTTTAAATAGAGAGCCCCACGTTGGGCGCCAAATTGTTATGATGTGTTTTTTGTTTGAATGATGAGCAATGAGTATTTTTAATAATATAATATATAGGGTTTTTATCGCGGTTCTCAAAGAATTAGCTTGTAAGTACTTTTTTAAATTATCTTTATTATAACTATTATGAAACACACATATATATATCTAACTTAGCCAATGTAAATTTAAAATAAACTATCTTTAAACTGATATTCTTATAAAACTAATTAAATTCTATAGACAATCTAAAATTTAAACAAACTATCTTCAAATTGAAATTGTTATGACACTAACTAAATTATATTAACAAAATTTTGTACCTTTCTTTCACTGAATGCCTAAATGAACTGTTTTCCACTATATATATTCTAATCACCACTGAAAGTCTTCGTACTTCGGTTATCCTTGTTTTTTGTGAAATTACTTTTTTCAATTATCAGCTTCTACCAATTTAAGATATAGTTTTCTTCACCAGCATTTATACACCACCAACCAAACCAGCAAACAGCATTTATATTTATTCTTCTTTTCAATATACCAATATCCAATTATTATAAGTTGATTTATACTAATCTCCAACCATAATATAATTTAATTTCTTCCAATATACTTTTTTTAATCTTCAATAATTATTTGTGTATAATTATAAATGTGCATTAAATTATATGCATAATTTTTAATCTTCATTTAACTCACTATATTAAACAATTTGACTATTTGTACCTGATTCACTGACTCCAACTAACTTTCATATTTCTTACTAAACTTTTCTGACTGACTTCTTGAAAATTCTGAACAATAGTACTTCACTAAATGTGTCTACTTAACTTTCATAATAAACTGGCCTGACTTCTGACTAAAAACTTCCAAAAACTTCTTAAAACTCTTCTGACTGCACTATCTAAAACTTTTCTGACTAAAAACTTTCAAAAACTCCTGAACAATTGACTTCACTAAGTAAATGTATCTATCTTCTAACTAACTTTCATGATAAAACTGCTAAAAACTGCCCTCTTGAATCCAAATCACGGGTATTTATATGTTTTTGGATTTTCTAGAACTATCTCGTAAGATATCATGTTCCAATTTGTTCCATTAACTACTTGTCTGAATTTTCTGGAACAAACCATTTCGCAAACATGGCCATCTCCGGAGATCCAGAGAATTCCATTCTTTTCTATTAATAATTTTGTTTACATTTAGGCTTTTCAGATCAGAATATATAATTAAATTAGTAACTTAACATTCTAATTTAATAAAATACACATTTCAAACAATATATTATTATAACCCACTTATATTCGTAAATATTCTTAAACGTCACTTCAGAGTATAAATATCTGTCAATCTCCGAGAGTATTTTTGGTTGCCTAAGCACATGGCTCACTTAAATCTATTTACAACATTAAAATTACTAAATACAACTTTTTACAATTATTATAATATGCTAATTTATTAAAAATGCCCTCACATAAATATATTTTTATTAAATTCTATAGTATATAACTTATTTAAAACAACCAAATATCTAATATTATGTAGTATATAACTTATAAATTATTTTCTATAAACCCTAATTGTCACAATATATATATATATATATATATATATATATATATATATAAGTTATCGACCCATAAATTACAAACTAAGCTTTAATGAGGTAATGACCCAAGTCCAGTGAACTGAAGAACGCTGATTAAGACAACATATGTTCCGAATGTTATACTTTTAATATTATATTTCTTTCTGTATAAAAATCATATTGTTAGTTAGTCTAGATTCTGCTTTTATCGTAGTAAAACCTATTGTTAGTATTTTGTGTTAAATAAATATTTTTTAAAAATATAGTTTTGGAAAACTCAAATATATTTGGCGCAGTCAGATTGGATGGTCAAACGGGCGTTAATGAATATAACTCTCGGTTCGTTTCTACGATTTTTTGACCATTTGAACCATATTCGCGAAGTGAATTCCAGTTGGGCGAATTGAGTAACCTGACGAGAAGATTCGTACTTCTATACCGGAGGGACTTTCAAGTGAATATTGTGAGTGTCTCTAGATCCAGTTCCAAAGCAAGGTATTTCATGGACAAGATCGCTACATTACTGTAAGTGAATTAATGTCATATAGAGAGCCTAATTTAACACTAGATACTGATTATTCAGAGAGTAGTAACTCAGATACAGATTCTGACTCAATTTTAACTAATTTACATTTTAATAGTAATAATAAAATAATTTCAGAAATAATAAAATTAAATAATAAATTTAAAATGGCAGTTCCACAATTAAAGAAAGAATACTTAGATATGATTCCAGATTTTGATGGAAATCATACATTACTTCCTAGATTTTTAGAAATTTGCGAAAAACTTGTAAATAAATTTTATAATGCTGCGGATGTAAATGATTTTCAAAATGAATATTTGATGTCAAGTATAATAGCAAAAATAAAAGGCGAAGCCGCAATTAATATTTCTTCTTGTATTCTTAGAACTTGGCAGGATTTAAAAGACGCTTTGATAAATTCGTATTCAGATAAAAGAGATATTTATACTTTAAGCATAGAAATTTCAGATTTAAAACAAGGCAATGAATCCCCATTCGATTTTTATAACCGAATTCAACACCTATTAAATCATCAAATATCTGTTTTGTCCACAAAAACTGAACATATGGTTGAGATTAATATTCTCGGTAGCTTTTTCCGAAATTTAGCATGAAGAGTACTGTTACGTGGGTTAAAAGAACCTCTTGGAACCCTAATGCGTACAAAGAATCCCCCAGATTTAAATTCTGCATTAGGCATTCTGACAAACGATTTTCAAATATATCTCGAACAAAATAATTCTTCTCACAGTAAAAATCCCAAACTTTATCAAAATAATAATTATTCATCTAGGCCAAAATCCAATTTCCGACAAAACCAACAACTAATACATCAACCTCAAATTCAATACACACAAAGGAATCAATTTTCAACACAGAAAAACCCTATACATCCTCCGAATTCTCAATATATGAGACAATCTTCTTTCCAAAATAATCCTAGTACAAGCAAAAATTCAAATTTTAATGGAAACAATGATGCTTTCAAGCCAAATCCGAATAGAAAATTCCCAAACCCTACTCCAATGAGTACAACAACTAATAATACGTACAGACCAACACAAAACTTCCAAAATAGGACTCATTTCCGTAACCCCAATAATTTTGCAAGCCAAAATAAAAATATTATCGCGGAAGAACTTTATAATATAGATAATATAGATTGTCCTGAAAGTTCATCCCAAGACCATTTTTTAGAGGAGCTAGCCTCGGAAGAAAACCACAGCATGTAGAGTTATTAAACTTAACTAACAAAGAATGCGAATTGCCGTACATAATTTTCCCTGAACATAATTTAAAAGTTTTAATAGATACCGGGAGCACTAAATCTTTTATTACACCAAAAATAGGTGACAAATATTTTAAAAATTCAATATACAAAAAACCATTTCAAATTTCTACTGCTCTTGGAACTACCAAGGAAAATTTCTGTACCGTAATTCCTTCTTCGTCTATATTTAGGCATAAAAAGCCGCTAAAATTAAATTATCATATATTTAAGTTTCACGATTATTTCGATTGCTTATTAGGATTAGATAATTTAAAATTATTACAAGCAAATATTGATTTAGTAAATAATTTACTAAAAACACCTACTTGCTCAATTAAAATTTTCTATTATAGACCGGTCGCTGGCAGCACGAATTGTATAGTAGTGTCTCCACGTTCCGAACAAGTAATTAGGTTAAACATAAAAAATATAGAAAATGGTGACGTAATTGTACCTTATACAAAATTAGGAAAATTAGAAATTCCCCAATGTATTACAAGAGTTGTTAATAATGAAGCCCTATGCACTATTACGAACTCATCAGAGTCCCATTTTAAAGTTGATTTAAGTTCACCAATAGAAGTTGAAAAGTTCGATGAATACGAACAAATAAATCATCCCAATCTTAATTCTATATATACCGAAAAATTTAAATTTGACATTTCGAAAATCCGTACCGAACATATGAATACCGAAGAGCGGAATTCCATTTTAAAACTAATAAGAGAATATTCGGACATTTTTCATATTGAGGGCAACCAATTGTCTTTCACTAATAAAATAAAACATAATATAAAAACTTCTAACGAGATTCCAATATATTCTAAATCATACAGATATCCGGAAATATATCGTAAAGAAGTCCAAAATCAAATTCAAGGCATGTTAAACCAAAATATCATCAGACCGTCTAGTTCTCCATGGTCCTCACCGATTTGGGTGGTTCCTAAAAAACTCGATGCCTCCAACAAACCTAAATTTCGCGTTGTAGTTGACTACCGACGTTTAAATGCTATCACCTTAGGAGATAGATATCCACTTCCAAATATTACTGATCTCTTGGACAAATTAGGGCGTTGTCAGTACTTTACCACGCTAGACTTAGCATCTGGGTTTCACCAGATAGAAATGGCAGAAGAAGACATCCCAAAAACCGCTTTCAACACCGAAAACGGGCATTATGAATTTTTAAGGATGCCATTTGGCCTTAGAAATGCCCCAGCTACATTCCAGAGGGTAATGGATAACATATTGAGAGGCATAAAAAACGAAAAATGCCTTGTCTACCTAGATGATATAATATTCAGCACTAGCCTCCAAGAACATCTCATAAATTTAAGAGAAGTATTTCAGAGACTACGTGAATCCAACTTTAAGATACAGTTGGACAAATCTGAATTTTTAAAAAAAGAAGTGGCCTACTTAGGTCATATTGTCACTCCAGACGGAGTAAAGCCAAACCCAGAAAAAATAAAGGCTATAAAACACTTCCCAATACCTGCTACAACGAAACAATTAAAAGGATTCCTAGGACTATTGGGATATTATCGGAAATTTATTAAAGATTTTTCAAAAATTACGAAACCCTTAACAAAGCGACTGAAGAAGAATAACGAAATAAATATTAAAGACGCAGATTATGTTGAATGCTTTAATATTTGTAAAGATCTTCTTACAAATGAACCTATTTTACAGTACCCTGACTTTACGAAACCATTTAATCTGACAACAGATGCGAGTGACTTTGCAATAGGTGCAGTTTTAAGTCAAGGAAAAATAGGTTCTGATCTACCAATTGCTTATGCGAGTAGAACATTGAATGATTCAGAAATAAACTACTCTACGATCGAAAAGGAACTCCTCGCTATAGTTTGGGCTGTTAAATATTTCCGCCCATACATTTTTGGTCGTCGTGTGACTCTCGTGACAGATCACAAGCCTCTTCAATGGCTATTTTCGTTAAAAGATCCTAGCTCAAAATTAGTTCGCTGGAGACTAAAACTCGAAGAGTATGACTATGAGATTGTTTATAAAAAAGGTGCTCTAAACACAAATAGTGATTGTCTATCAAGAATACGATTAAATGCAAATGAAACTCAAGACATAGAACCCGAAACACCTCCAAATTTCTTCCACTATATAGAAAATTTTGATGAAACATTATTAGGAACCCCAAATAATGTAGATTCGGAGTCTTTGATTGTTGAACCCAATGAAATAATAAATGATCAAGATGCCAATGATGAAGATTCCCATGATAGCGACGGTGTTACAATCCATACAAACATAGAAAATCCGATTACAGGTATACCTATATCAGAAAGCTCGGTAAACACTGGAATGAATCAAATTATCATTTCTCAAGTTAATTACGAACCAGCAGCACCATCTATTATAAAACTTTATGATAAAAAACAAAGAATTCTTGTACAATTCTCAAAAAATGACACTGAACGCGACATAGTTAAATTTGTAAAAGAATATATAGCACCTAAAGTTAAATATCATTTGTACTTCGAAGATCCTATCTATGAAATATTTAGTAACGTCATACAAAAATATTTCAAATCTTCGCAATTATCTCTTATTAAATGCACTAAGAAGCTAATTGATATCCCACCAACTGAAATTGAGGAAATAATAAAAAATTATCACGAAGAAAAACAAAACCACAGAGGATTAGATGAAACAGAAAGTAGAATTAAGTCCTTATATTATTGGCCGAATCAAAGAGCATCTATCCAAACCTTCATAAATGATTGTGAAATTTGCCAATTAACAAAGTACGACAGGAAACCTGTCAAACCCATGTTCAATATAACACCTACTGCAACTAAACCCTTCCAAATTGTACACCTAGATTCGATTACGTTGGAAAATACAAAATTTTTAACTATAATAGATTCTTTTTCTAAATATGGTCAACTATACAAAATAAATTCAGCTCAAGGCATTGAAGTAGCGAATGCATTAATCCGATATTTTACTCATCACTGCATACCAGAACAAATAATATCTGATAATGGAACCGAATTAAAAAATTCAGTTGTCAAAGAACTGTTAGAGTTACACAAGGTAAAAGTACATTTTATAAGCTCTCAACATCCAGAGTCTAATGGAATTGCCGAGAGATTTCATTCTACGATCATTGAACACGTTAGACTACTAAATAATCAAAAAGAATATAAAAATGACCATATTGAACATAAAATAAATTATGCCTTACTAGCCTATAATAATAGCATCCATTCAGTAACAAAAATGAAACCATACGAGCTGATTACGGGACATATAGATAATAATTCTCCTTTTGATATCAATATCGAGCAACAAGTTTTAAATAATTATATTTCAAACCATAAAGAAAAGATGAAAATACTTTATTCTAAAATCAATAAATCTTTACAAAACGTAAAAGAAAAAGTAATCTCAAAAGCTAACGAAAAACGAGAAGAATTGCCTGAAACAATCCCCACTAAAATATTTGTGCGTAACAGACAATTCCAAGGTAAAACAAAAAATAAATACAATGCTGAAGAAATAAGCAAAATTAATAAAAAAAGGAAAACCGCGAAAATAGTTACTCGACATAAAAATACTGCCGAAAATATCCACTTTTCTAACGTCAAACGACCTAAAAGAAAACCTTACAAATTTTCAGGTTCCTCGCAATCGGATGCGCAGCAATCCAAATAAAAGATGTTACCCATAATCTAGGCATACTACCAATCAAATTGGGACCTACAAAACTTCAAAAATCTAGCCACACATTTGTCCATTACTACAATTTAAATCCGCTTTTAGAAGAATATTATAGCTTAAATATACAGTATGATCACCTAAAAAATAATCTTTCTAATTGTAAATTTTTCAATAATGAAACAAAAAATTATGTTAATCTAGCACAGTACGTCAAAAATAACATTGAGGAACAATTTGAAAATCTAAACATACATACAAAATTGCAAAGAAATAAAAGAGGTATAATCAATGGGTTCGGTTCAATTATTAAAGCTGTAACAGGAAATCTAGATGCTGAAGATGGCGAAAAAATTAACTCAATACTAGAACACTTAAAGACGAATGAAGCAAACTTGCAAAGCCAAATCAATAACCAGTATTCGCTAAGTCACGAAATTATCAATAATTTTAATGAAACAATTCAAAACATACAAGAAAATGAAATTAATTTAAAATCAAAAATTTTGGCAATAAAAAATATAGTAGACTTCCAAACAAATCTTGAAAACGTCAACTATTTAAAAGACATGTTTAACGAAATTATAATAACATACAACCTAATACTCAATACAATGGAAAATGTCCAAAATTCTATTACATTTTGTAAACTAAAAACATTACATCCTAGCATTATTAAGTTCAGTGAATTATATAACGAACTCCAAAAAATTTCATCACATTATAAAACACAACTACCCTTTGAAGTAAAATATGAAAACATTTTAGATTTCGAAGCTATTTTACAAATAACATGTAAAATAGAAAAGAACCAAATACAATATTTTCTTTCAATTCCTATTAATTATGAATCTAATTTCGACTTTTATAAATTATTACCAATCCCAACTAAAAGTAAGTCAGAATTTGTTATCATGTTACCAAACTCAAGATATTTATTAAAAAACGAAAAAATAACAGTTCCTCTAAATGACATTTGTACTTATGGTAAGATCTTTCAATGTCCTGGTTATCTCCAAATCAACCACGAGCACTCATGTGAAGATGAAATTCTATTTCATGGCATCTCCACACACTGCCAATACTTAAAAGCGAAAATTCCATTAAACCATATCGAAATTATTCCAGAAATTAACCAATATTTAGCTGTCTTTCCTAAAGAAGAAAAAATACTCATTAAATGTGCAGAAGAGACGCAAATAAAAATCCTAAACGGAATTTATCTCATAGAGAACACACCATGTAAAATTATATTCCAGAATAAAGAGTTAACCTTTCAAGATGTCACATCAGGACAACCAATGATGATAAACGTACCACAATTAAATCTCGACATTCTTAAAATAGCACCAATGGAAATAACGCTAAATTCATTAAAACTTAAAGATATTCCAAATCATGAATTAAGACCCATATTACAAACTACGCCTGTGTATCACATTCCAAGTATTTGGACAACTCTATTGTACATTGGAATAATTATAACAATTATTGTTCTATTTAAAAAGAAAATAGCGAAAACAAAGAAAAACAATTCTACAAAGAAGGAAGAAGAAGGGCCAACAATCGAACTTCCACAACAGGCTTCGTTCTAGGAGAGGAGGAGTTATCGACCCATAAATTACAAACTAAGCTTTAATGAGGTAATGACCCAAGTCCAGTGAACTGAAGAACGCTGATTAAGACAACATATGTTCCGAATGTTATACTTTTAATATTATATTTCTTTCTGTATAAAAATCATATTGTTAGTTAGTCTAGATTCTGCTTTTATCGTAGTAAAACCTATTGTTAGTATTTTGTGTTAAATAAATATTTTTTAAAAATATAGTTTTGGAAAACTCAAATATATTTTATATATATATATATATATATATATATATATATATATATATATATATAAAATATATTTGAGTTTTCCAAAACTATATTTTTAAAAAATATTTATTTAACACAAAATACTAACAATAGGTTTTACTACGATAAAAGCAGAATCTAGACTAACTAACAATATGATTTTTATACAGAAAGAAATATAATATTAAAAGTATAACATTCGTCGGAACATATGTTGTCTTAATCAGCGTTCTTCAGTTCACTGGACTTGGGTCATTACCTCATTAAAGCTTAGTTTGTAATTTATGGGTCGATAACTCCTCCTCTCCTAGAACGAAGCCTGTTGTGGAAGTTCGATTGTTGGCCCTTCTTCTTCCTTCTTTGTAGAATTGTTTTTCTTTGTTTTCGCTATTTTCTTTTTAAATAGAACAATAATTGTTATAATTATTCCAATGTACAATAGAGTTGTCCAAATACTTGGAATGTGATACACAGGCGTAGTTTGTAATATGGGTCTTAATTCATGATTTGGAATATCTTTAAGTTTTAATGAATTTATATATATATATATATATATATATATATATATATATATATATATATATATATATATATATATATATTATATTATATATATATATATATATATATATATATGTATATATATATATATATATATATATATATATATATATATATATATATATATATATATATATATATATATATATATATATATATATATATGTATATATATATATATATATATATATATATATATATATATATATATATATATATGTATATATATATATATATATATATATATATATATATATATATATATATATATATATATATATATATATATATATATATATATATATATATATATATATATATATACCATTTTTGTATTGCTAATTTGAATGTAAATTTATTTATTTTGTTAACCACATTTTATTCACGTTTATTTTTTACGAAAATTATGGTTAACTTGGTTACAAAATTCACAAACACACTGAAGCAAAAAAAAACACATTCAAGTAATAAAAAATAATCTGACAGTTGCGGAGTTGCATCACGGAGGCTAATACTTGCTAGCAGGATAACAGAAACACAATAAGATCTTTGGTTAGTTAGTTGTGTTCGAACTTGGAATCATAGAATTACCTTACAATTTTCTACTTAGTGCGGTCGGCTGGTCTGATATTTTTCCTATAGATGGCGTATATTCTTAAAATTTTCATCTAGGATGTAAAAAATTAATATAATAAAAATAAATAATATTTTAAGACAACTACCTGCAAAAAGTAATGGTAAAACATAACGATAACAAAAACGAAGATACGTGAAGATGAGTAATGCTAATATGACTAAAATTTTATTAGTGAACAGACGTACTCATGGAAAATGTGAGGTTTAAGACCAGATATGTTACATTTATTGGATTTATGACATCAGTACTATGTTGGCCCAAAGGTATAGCAAAAAAGAGCAATACTCAAATTATTTAAGGTACAACAACCTCCTTGTCTTACAATTACAGGGGCTTTAAAGGACAGCACGCAGAGATAAACCGCAGAATTTGCACAGCTAATAGATGCTATTTTGGGCTTAATCTCCTTTTTAAATCTACAGTTATATCAAGCAATACAAAAGTAAAACTCTACAAAACAATAATACGCCCAGTCCTAACATATGGTTCAGAAACCTGGACTTTAATAAAAAGCAATGAAAACATGTTAGGATGTTTCGAAAGAAAAATACTAAGGCGTATCTATGGAGCGGTAAATGAAAATGGTGTCTGGAGAAGACGATACAACTTCGAACTCTATAGGATATACTAGGAACCAGATATCGTAAAACACATACAGATAGGACGTCTGAGGTGGGTAGGCCATGTAATGCGGATGGAGCAAACCGACCCAGCTAGAAAAACGCTCCTTGATAGACCTATTGGTCAAAGAAGAAGAGGAAGACCCAGAACAAGATTCCTAGATAACAACGATGAAGACATGAGAAATATGGAAATATGTGCTTGGCGGAGGAAGGCGATGGATAGGGACGACTGGAGAAAAATTCTTGGGGAGGCTAGGACCCACACAGGGTTGTAAAGCCAAAATGATGATGATGATTAAAGGACAGCAGCTTTGAAAGCCTTACTGATTCTGTCTCCCCAAGCTTAGTTGTACGGTAGGGAGCCGAGAATGGTATAGTATTATATATATACATACATACGTATATATATATATATATATATATATATATATATATATATATATATATATATATATATATATATATATATATATCAGGACATAAGAACATAAGAATATTATAAACTAAAGTATTTATTATGTATGGGTTATAAATTATGACAAAATGAACCCCAAATACATGCTACCTACTAGGTACTATGAAATAGCATACTGGCTAATTCAAGTATATAGAAAATATAGATATTAGCTATACATATGCTATTAGTTCACGATTCACGGAAAGGATGTCAAAAAGAGATAAAAACAGTACTTTGTAAGGTTATTAAATTTGACAGACAACCAGTTGAATTAACGGAGACAGTAACAGCAATGGTGACCGAAATAACAAACGAAGAAGTAGCTCAAAAAGTTCAAAAAATAAAGAAAGGAAAAGCAGTTGGACCAGATGATATTCTACTCTGAGTAAGTTTGGAAAGCATTAGGAGATACAGGGACAAATTGGTTAGCAGGTATATTTAATAGAATTATGGAAGTTGTACAAATGTCACACGAATTGAGAAGCAGTGTATTAGTACCCGTCTACAAAAACAAGGGAGATGTACAAAAATGTACAAACTACAGGGTCATAAAACTACTTAGTCACACCATGAACATATGGAAGACAGACGGATACGTGAAGAAACCAAAATATCCGATAACCAGTTTGGCTTTATGCAAGGCAGATCAACAATAGACCAAATTTTCATTATAGGGCAGTTGATCGAAAAATACAGGAATAAAGAAATAAACTGGTATAATAAATGGTATTTATTGATCTTAAGAAAGCATACGATAAAGTTCCTCGGGAGTTTCTTTGGTGGGCACTCAATAAGAGTCCCCGGTAAATATGTAAAGATTGTGAGAGACATGTATGAGTAACAACTAGTGTTAGGACAGGTATCGGAGAGACTGATAAATTTCATGTGAAAGTGGGATTAATATAGTGTTAGTAGAAAATAGTGAAAGCAACTTAGAACAAAAACTGGAACAGTGGAGACAAGCTCTTGAGGAAAAAGGTTTAAAACTTAGTAGGACAAAAACAGAGTGTTTGGAATGTTCATTTAAAGATAGAGTTAGTACAAATAGAATGATATATTTAAATGATAAAACGATTATGAAAAGTAATAGTTTTAAGTACCTAGGATAGTTATTATAGAGTAATGAGGAAATAGATGGAGATGCATGCAGTACAATTAGGGTTGGATGGATGAAGTGGAAGGAAGCGAATGGTGTGTTAGGTGATAGAAAAAATCCAATGAAGCTTAAGGGAAAATTATATAAAACAGCTATAAGACCAGCTATGATGTACAGAACTAAATGTAGGGACAGTTAAAAAAAAAGAGGAAGAAGAGAAGAAAAAGGATAAAATTAGGGAATGAGTATATTAAATGCAGTCTAGGGGTGGCACCAATTGTTGCCAAGATGAGAAGGGGCATAGATTAAGATGGTTTGTTCATGTTCAACGTAGAGAAGTTAATCACTCAATACGAAGAATTGCTGATCTGAGGGTTCCTTCAAGCAGTAGGAGAGGAAGATCAAAAAAGATAGCCGATTTTGCATAGGGATAAAGGCAAATATAATGATGATGATATGCTAATAGTGTTGAAATAATGAGGGAAACAGGCAGACATTAGCTTAAAATACAGGATTCCTTACGGAATATATGTCAATCAAAGATACCTCCAAAATTGAGGCTGCTTCATTTAAGAGTTAAGCTTAAGCAGAGTCTGTGCTATATATTTTAAAATGATGGATCCGGAGTAGAAATCAAAACGTTAAACAACAATTATGTAACTACAATCAATTGCCGCTTAAACCCATATAAACCTAATATTTATACTTTTTAATTTCCATGAAATCTGGCCAACTTGACATGTTTCGCATTAGCAACAATTTTTTTAGAAAAACATTTTATACTTGAGTTGTATAAAACAAGGAATGTTAACTTTTACTACTCGAAACTACTCAAAAAGTAAGGCTTTTATGTTTTGTTTTATTAAACAACGCCAATTTCACAAAAAGTTTTTAAACTTTTTCCACCTGAGTTTTTACTTTTTTGTCTTGTATATTTTTAATGTAGTTTTGTTGATTTAATCAATGCCACACTAGCACGTGGTATATAGCGCCCATGTGCAACGTTTAATGGCGCCCAAAAAATACACAATTTTTTAACAAATTGTCTTTTTAAATAAAACAATGTGAATAAAAATGAACAATTATTTATTGGAACCAAACAAACATAACTAAAAAAATTACTATTTAAATGGGAATAAGCCACAATTAAAGGTTAAAGTACGTTTATTGACGTTTCAATTTCCACTTCGGAAATCGTTCTCAAAATACAAACATTGTATTTTGAGAACGATTTCCGAAGTGGAAATTAAAACGTCAATAAACGTACTTTAACCTTTAATTGTGGCTTATTCCCATTTAAATAGTAATTACCTTAAAATTCCACAAGAAAATAGCTTCAGAACAATATAACTGAGACTGCATACGAAAATTGAACCCGGTACTATGGGATAAGAACATCAACATGAAAACAAAGAAAAAAATATATAATACCATGACAAGAAGTATCCTCACTTATGGGTGTGAAAATTGGACAATAAATAAGAAAATCAAAAACAAAATAAGAGCAACAGAGATGGAATTCCTAAGGAGAAGCTGCAGAGTAACAAGAAGAGATAGAATAAATAACATGGAGATTAAGAGGAGAATGGGAATGAACTCCGACATAATAGACTACATCGAACAGAAGAGGTTAACCTGGTACGGACATGTCAGAAGAGCAGACCAAAATCGGTGGATAAATAGAATAACAGAGTGGAGCCCGATAGGAAGAAGAAAGAGAGGCAGACCCCAAAGATCTTTCAGAGATGAAGTGGACGAAGCAATGAGTAAAAGAAACCTACAGGAAGGGGACTGGCTAAACAGGAAAAATTGGAGAAGACGGTTGAGTGAAAGAATACAGTGAAAACTGTGGAAATCCTTGTATATATATAACAATATAACTAAAAAATTCACTTTTCGTGCCATCAATTCGGAAAATATTTTTATAATATGATTAATATCAATTTCATGTAATACTGACGATTGTATAGAGATGATAGATAAATTTGTCAACCGTTCTTGACTAATGGCCGATCTTAAATATTTTTTTATAAGTTTAAGTTTAGAAAAACATCGTTCAGCATTGGCAACAGATGTAGGCAGAGTGTGCAGAATGCGAAGGGCTATTGTTAAACTGGGGTAAAGTAAAGTTAATTCGTTTAAAAATATAAATCTTAAAATTTTGAAATCATAACTATTTAATAATTAAAAAAAAAAAAAAACAGTAACAGTTACCAGCTGAAGTCCGTTTGAAGAGGTTTACTCTCCGGACATTGGAACTCACTTAAGCATGGGTGTATGTTACCTGAAGTAAAATTTAATTAAAATATTAAACATCATATAATATTATCAACATCATGTACAATCTTTGGTAACACATTACATTTTAAAGGGTTTTTACCCAAATATTTTGGTGGCTCAGGCATGGTAACCTGTATTTTAACCTGATGATGGAACAGTTGTTCCGAAAACGTTCGTGTTTTTAATGTTGCCCTTTTAAGGGTTTTTATAAAATAAAATAAAATATACCCACATACAAAGACTAACCTCTTTTTGTTATACGTGGTATACAGCCAGCTGCAGGAATTATTTTCCTTGTGGATTTTATTTAATAATTGTTTTAACAAAGGGTTAAGCTGAATAATTTCATCAAACAAATAAATCGTCTCCATCTATATCTAGATGATTAAATTTAAGTTTTTCCCAAATTTATAAACAAAAGTTTTAATTGTGAGTTTTTTGTACAGTCGTTCAAATTATATAAAAATTTGAAAAAATCAACATGACTTTCAAAATGCAAAATCTTTCATTTACTAAAATGATTGCTTGGTTGAGAACGCAATAAAAGAAGTTAAATTTGTATAACATTTTAGGATCCAAAATCAGTTTGTCTTTATATTCGTAATCGAAGTGTCAGCTTTTATTCTGACGCCATAACTATGTGGCTGGTTGAAAACTGGGCTCCACGTTCAGTTTCTCTGTAGATTTATTTGCTGTAGCAATAACATCATTAAATTTGCTATCTCTCCGAAACTCGAGCAAAACTTATTTTACCTCTTGTATTTAAGACCAGCTGCATATTCATTGTTTTTGATTGTAAAATTTTGCTAACGAAGTTAACATTCATCAGAACTTCATACCATATGTGAGCTGAGCATATGAAGGTAAATGTTGATATTTGAACTCGTAAACATCTAACTCGATATTTTGAATCAAGATCAAATTTATCCGAATGTGTTATATTACATTAACCATCATAAATTTTTGTACAATGGTTTTAAAACATCAATTCTGCTGGACCAGCATGTCTCAGATAAATGCTTTTGGTTTGGTAGAAGCTGAAAAATGTTTATATAATTCTTTGATTAAACTAAAAAAACTGATTGTTTAGTGATTGACCTTAACAGCATCATGAACTACTAAATTTGACATGTGAGTAGCATATCGCATATAATAATCACCATCATCATCCAGCCTCAAAAGTCCACGAACGTGGACGAACGTTGATTTTGATGAACGTGCGCTGCGTTCGACTGTGTGAGTAATGCGTCGCTGACTGTTCTTATAAACCATAGCATAACATGGATCGCTCCATTCTTGTGTATGTGACTCTTAGTTTGGTAGCCGAGGCTTTTGTTAGAGTAAGTGTTTCTGCTCCGTGTGTTAACAATGGAAAGACGCATTCATCAAATACTTTTCTGTTCAGGCATGTGGTCAGCTCACTTTTAAAAGTTTCTCATATGCTCAGTTTTTCATATGCTGCCCACCCAAGACCGATTTCTCTCTTAAGTTTATGGGTCTGATTATCATTGTAATTTCATGTCCTACGTCTTTATATTTATCTACGAGTTCTTTTCCTTGTCCACCAATACTGGTTGGGTACCAAATTCATTATTTTTGTTTTGGCATATAATATAAACGTATATAATTTAATTTTAGATTTTATTACCAAAATAAGAGGGCATTTTTGTATCTTGTAAACTTTGTGTGATACGGTAAATATGATCAGCCATTATTGGATAAAATTTACCTATCATCTCTATGCACTTTAAAAAATTACCGTTGTCTTTTAAATAATTCGCTATGTTGCCCACGAGAAGCTAAATTTTGTGTAAATAAAAATTGATTAACATTAATTATTATTTTTATTACGGTACACCACCGTTGTTTTTCATTTATGAGAAGTTTTTGATGAGCTCTCAATTGTAGTTTTATTTTCAAATGGTTTAGACAGCTCTATCAATTTTTTGTACTTACTTAAGTGAAAGAAACTTCTTTCAAGTCTGCCTAAAATTGATAAATGCAGCCAGTCATTACATCTCCGACAAAATACATTATTGTCTTGAAGATTATTTACAGGAAAAACAGAATACGGATTTTTTAATTGGGGTCGATTTCACCAGTTTTAAAAGTTGAGTCTCAGTTTCTGAAGTTCTAGATACGTTAGAACTTGATGTAGACAGTTTCATCTTAAACGAAGATTTCTAAAACTATAAGGAAATATACCATGCTTTTGTTATAACCTGTATTACGTCCACTGTGTAATTTAGTTATCTTACCTTATTTTATATGATGTATGTATTACGAGTATACCACTATAGAGTATACTCTCACTTACATTAATAATTATTGTCACATGATTATTGGTAGAGATAATACAAGCACTCCTGACCACGGCGCAGTAGACGAAATTTGGTTTACAATGGAACCTTCCTGCCTTTACGTGAATTTTGACTCCGCCTTCGCGCAGCTCCATGGTCAGGAGTGTTTGAATTATCTCTATTGTCACCTCGGGGGAACAATTAAGGGTCTAACCACCTTCTGCACTGCAACTGCAACGGTGTAAGATGTAAATAAATTCTCTCACTCCTCCAGATCCTTTATACTATTCGTCATTTCTCGCAGTGCAGGTGGCTCGGTGGCTGCATGTCTTTACAGGATTTTTCTTGTTTATGTAGATTCTAAATCAATACGTAACCATTGAAGTTGAGATATACAGGGTGGCAAGCTCGGTAAATAAGTAAGTGTTGTTTTGACTCGCGTAATTTTTGTGGCAACTCTAGTGGCGCCCCTTAATTGCTGGTGCTTGTGTGCACCGGTTACCTTACATTCGTGGACGGCGCAGACCTAAATCTAATCTACTGACTAAATCAATGATCGATATTTTATTTTAGGAATGTATAATAATGGTATTATTGCCAATCCCGGACAATATCCATTTACAGTTTCTATACAAACTAGAGCGTTGGGTGAAGAATTGCATGTATGTACTGGAGCTATTATCAACGAACATTGGGTTGTCACTGCAGCACAATGTTTATATAACAACCCCAAAACAATCGTTGCTGGACTAATTTACATAGATGACGAAACCGATTTAAATAAGCAAATAGTAAATATAGAAAAAACTATTACATATCCCAAGTTTGACAGTGATGGGTAAGTTATCATATTCATTGCTTACAAGATTTGATTCTAAGCTAACTAAATCTTATTAAGTATTTTCTCGCTACAATTTATTTATTTTTTTGTATTTTTTTACCACACATCCTTTTAAATTTAATAATAAGTATTTACTGTAATAGAATAATTTATGTTCAATCTAGGAAATTTCCAGTAAAAATTTTAACTTTTCTTTAGATGTTTACTCAAATAAAAGGCAGATATCGAGAATCATTCCGTCTCTCGCTCTTGCCCACAATGTAGCTTCTAAATATTTTTAAACTGTTTGTACTTTGTCCAGTTTTGTTTAAATGTATTTTGTGTATAATATTCAATGACGTGTTGGATAGCCAACTTTTTTAACAAAATGTCCCTGAAGATGCTCTGAGAGCGAAAGTAATTGGGCAAGAATTAATAAAAAACTGTGCTCGATATCTGCCTTTTATTTGGAGTAAGTTCATATATTCGAGCATTTATTTTCTTTAGATGTTATCTAAAAATGACTTAATTAGAATACTTTAGTCAGATCAAATCGAAGATATCTCATTATTATCATAAATAAAGAAAAATATTGCTAATATAAAAAACACTATTACAGTATTAACCGAGTGCTTTAAAAATTGGAGGTAGGATCTTTACATCTCCTAAAAGGATAAAATAACTAATAAAATAACTAACCTTGTCCAATGGAGCCAGAAAGACCAAAAAGAGATAGCAATGACAATTAAAATATGAAAACTACAGTCATCATCATCATCATCAATCTGTATGCGTCCATTGCTGGACATAGTCTCCCTTAACTGTTTCCATCTGTCTCTGTCTTGTGCGGCTTGCATCCAGTTATATCCACGCGTCAGGTCGTCAGTCCATCTAGTTGGTGGGCGTCCTCTGCTCCGCATTGCTTCTTTTCTTGGTCTCCACTCTAAAATACGTTTTGTCCATTGGTTGTCTAATAATCTGGCGACGTGTCCTGTCCAATTCCATTTTAACGACACGATTTTTTCGATAGGGTTTGTTGTTTTTATTCTACGATGTATTATTTCGTTTAGATTCGGTCTCTCAGAAAGACAACCAACATCTGGCGCACCATAGCCATCTGAGTCACGCTAATCTTATTAACTACCTTTTTTGTGAGTGTTAATGTTTCTGCTCCATAAGTGAGTACAGGTAAGACACATTGGCCAAAGAATCTATTTCTGTGTTTTCTGTCGTTGGTGTACCAAGTGGTGTCGATATTTCAGAATGAGAACATTTCTGTATGGTAATATCTGTGTGTAGTTTTTGGGAGTCCATTAAGTTACAAGTGTTTTCCGTTTGTTTCTGAACAGAGTGATTTTTGCTTCAGCTATCGCATTAGAGGAAGGAATACATTCTTGATTGGTTTGGGATGTAAGTATGGATGTATTTGACTGAATCGCCATATTGGTACATGTTAAGGCTATATGACCAGATTGATGGCAGAGATAGCAGGTTAGTTTATCAGAAAGAAAGATTCGGTAAGATGTATTATCGAAGTCACCGAGAATTGATTCAGGAATGACAAGATTGTCGACAGGTGTATAACACACCTGTCTACGAAAGTTTAGGACGTGACTATATTGAGGGTCTTGGATTCCCGCTCTTAAGAAAGACATCAGTGAAAGTAGATGAAAGCCCTTCTTAGCAAGATATTTCTCTATGATGTGATGAGGAATAGTCGGACAAACATTGGACAACAGTGACCTATTAGCAGGAGTGACTAATCTTCTCGCTCTAATCACATTATCTCCTAGTTTTATTCCTCCGTGATCTGTTAAAAAGGTGTCAACAACTCTTTGCTAGAGAGGTAGATGCAGATTCTGCTATTAGAAATTCTTGATGAAAAGAGGACATTTTTGGGCTGTACGAGTGATTCTACTGTTGTAACGTAGTCTTCTAGTTTTAGTGTGTCTACTGCTGGGATAATAATGGCTTGATTCTTGGAAGGAAATGTAGCTGCTTTCTGTTGAGTAATTGTAAAGTAAGATGGTGTTTGTTGATCGTGTAACATTGCAGGAAGCCTGTAGCCAGAAGTACCGGCGATGGGATAAAATTGTTAAATACTTTTTATTTTAATTTTCTTGTTACGTTTCATTATATTAATTGGGTCGGTACGACTCTGTGTTAATTATAAAGTCTTAAACTTATCAAAGATAAGCCAAAAAACAAGTTATTGTTAAACACTTTTTAATTTACAAAACTGCATGACTGGATTGTGAGCATGATCCGCAAGTATGTGAGATTTTGATGAAACCGTATATATTTTGATAAAAGTACTTACGGATAATATGTAATATATAATAATATGCTTCTTATAATTAATTTAAAGATTTACTATAGGAAAACGATAAAAAACTTCGAGACCAAGTTTTAGTTGTACCTAATCAACTTCAGGACCGCACTCCGAACTTAAATATACTGCTAGCAAATCGATGAAGTACTGTCAGGATGTTTTAGGTTAAACAAAATTACAAAAAATCTTCATCATCATGATCATCCAGCCTTCATTTATCACGTCCACCGCTGGCCATAGGTCTTTACTACGTTTGTCTGCTCTTGGCCTCTAGTTTGTGACCATACTTGTCCATCGCGAGTCATCATTCTCGCTACATAGCCTGCCCTGTTCCATTTTAGTTCCGCTATGCGTTCCACAACATCAGCAATACTCGTCCTTCTTCGCAGATCTTTGTTTCTTATTCGGTCCCACAACGTCACTCTCAGCTTAGACCGTTACATTCGCCTCTGTGCCACTCTCAATTATGAAGTCGTAGTCTTGATTAGAGTAATCGTTTCCGCCCCATAGGTGATGACCGGTAAGATGCATTAGTTAAATACTTTTCTTTTGAGGCTAACTGGTATGTTGGCCCTAAGTGTGTCTCGCAGTTTCTCAAAGGCTGCCCACGCTAAAGTAATTTGTCTTTGGATTTCGCATGTTTGCTTATCCCTGCTGATTCTTGTTTCATGACCCAAATACGTATATTTCTCCACCAGTTCTACCACTTAGTCTTGAATATTTAAATGGTTATTGGGGACCATATTTGTCATAAACTTAGTTATAGTCAAGTTCATTTTGAGGCCCTCCTTCGAATATGCAAAGTCCAATTCATTTAACATATCAGTGGCTTCTCCTAAATTATCTGTGATAAGAACAATGTCATCTACGAAATGGAGATGGTTAAGCTGTTGGCTGTCTATTGTTTCTCCTCTGTGGTCTCAACTGACCATCTTAAAGGCATACTTAAATGCCGTTATGAATAATTTCGGTGACAATGTATCTCCTTGCCTTATCCCACGTTTTATTTTTGTTGGTCGAGTTTTATCGTGTATCTTAACAGTCATAGTTGCATTTTTGTAAATATTGTAAATAAATTTAGTATCATGCATTCATCGTCAATCAGCCCTGAGTTGTCATTTGTTGAACATAGGCCTCCTCTAGACTTTTCCATCTGCTTCTGTTCTGCGCCTCTGCTATCCAGTTGGTCACGCTCCATCTTCCGTTGTGTCCTTCTCAATTTTTCGGCTGATGTTTTTGTGAGAGTTAAGGTTTCTGCTCCGTATGTGAGGACTGGTAGAACGCACTGGTTAAAAGCTTTTCTTTTTAAATGGATCGGTATATTTGTTTTAAATACGTCTCTCATTTTTCCGAATGCAGCCCAACCCAGACTTATTCTTCTGAGTAGCTCGCATGTTTGGTTATCTCGCGTTAACCTTATTTCGTGACCCAAATACACATATTTGTCCACAAGTTCTATGGGCGACTTTTCGATTTCTATTAGCTCATTGGGGAGCTAATTTAGCCCAATGAGCTAAATTTACTATAACTATGGTTAATCCTGCTGTGATTCATTGTTTCTATAAGGCTGTCTATGTTGAAACAATGGTAAGTGAAACAATGAAATATCTGGAGAAACAGCAAAGGTCATTAGTTGAGCCGATCCAAAAAATAAACAGTTTAAAAAAAAATGGAAGTATCCCTGGAAAAATTGGTCAGATAGTATAAATACAAGTCAAACATATATTAACAGAAAACAATGGATTGCAAAAGATGAAAATACTTTCAATGGTAAATGGAGAACACGTTGAACATATAAATACGGATTCGTCAGTAGTAGCAAAGTATAAGTATGCACCGATAACCAGTGTGGACGTTGAAAGAAGCTTTTCGATTTATAAAATTGGTTTGAGTGACAGTCGCCGAAAATTTACGATGGAACATATAAGTAGTCAGTTATTTCATGCTTTAAACAAAAGTGATATATTTTCCTTTATCAAACGTGTTTCAATAAAAATAAGGTTAAAGCATTTTTGTTTTAGTTATCTATTTTTTTTTATTCTATATATTGTTTATGTTTATTTTTATATCTATTTTAATAATAAAATTTATAATAGGGACTTACTAAATCTTAAACTAAGCTTAGAAATTATTATATAATATGTTTTAGGCTAATTTTCGTAACGAAAAATGGTTTTCCAAAATGTATATGCTTATTTTCATGCTTTTTTTTTGTATAATTAAATGATTTTTTTTTATAAAATCGCAAATACCCTTTTTAGAAGAAGGAAAAGGCAAATATTAGAGAAAATACTTACCCATTTCATTAAGCTTTATTTTGTATAATGATTAAATAGATGTAGACAATCCTGACTCTACTTTGCATTTTCTTATTTGAAAACCAAATTTTTATAACTTTAGAAGGAATATCCATATGTAATTTTCGATACACTTGTTTTAGTAATGCTCATTATGATATTGCTCTAATAAAAGTAATAGAGGCTTTCCAATTTAATGACGCTGTTCAGCCAGCTAAACTTCCTGAGTCTGGAGCACAGGGAAGTGGTAATGCCGACATCGTTGGATATTCTTACAGTCTTTATCATAACTACCATCATCTTGTCTACAGACCAGCATTACCAATTATAGAAATTCAAAGTAAGTATCATAAAATTAGAGATAATCTTTTTTAGAACTAATTGATAGGTAAAAATGCCAATGTAGAGCTACGATTAAGATGTGCGTGCAATAATCCATGTTTTCATTTATTTTGAGTAATGTTATGAAGGTATATAATGTAGTGAATTCATGGTATTCGAAATTCTTCGTAATTATCTACTGTGCAAGTTTGTTGGACTTGTTGTATAACACTATGGAACTTAAAAACATTATACAACATCCATATTTATGAATAACGGATATCCTAGTAGTAAAATTTTCAAGCAACTAATCTACAACTAAGACTTATGATAAGCAATGTGATAACAGACCAACAGAGCCCGTTATTTACAAAAAAGTTACGCTAAGTAGGTGGCGTACCTAACAATATAGTTAAGTGGCTGAGTAAAATTCCGAAAATCAGAATAGCAATATAACAGCATATCCAGTTACAGCTTATTCTCAAAGCTAAAAGACCAGACAACGATTCTAAATCAAAGTCATCTGATTTACCAAATTTCTTGTCTCGAATGTGATGGACATTATATAGGGCAAACATTGCAGTGGTTCAAACAAAGAATAACGCATTATCTAACATATGGTTCGATAATAAATCTCGTTGGCCCTAATGACATGAGTAGCATTCACTTTATTACTTCTAGTGTTATAGAGAATGCTACTGTCTTAATAGATAAAGACCAATTTTGTCTGCGCCAATCTCTATTAGATGATGTTATATATATACAGATATTATTATCCTCTTAACTCGAACGCTTACTTAAAAAGTAATACTATAATTGATAAACCCTTGGTCAAATTTTTACATTGAGCATGAGACCTATTATGTTCTTAATAATTAACGCTCCCAACACCAGTTTTTGACAGACATATTGTCTAAATCTTATGATTATAATGTTGACTTTAATATAATTGATTCATTTCAATTTAGTAAATTCATCAATAAATTCCAGTTACCACAAAAGTTCATTTTAGTAAGTTTTGATCTTAAAATATAAACATTAATGTTTATACTTTGAGAACGATTTCTTTATAATTTACACGTTTTTGTATTTTTTTAAATAAAGATTATAACGAAGTTCTAAGTTTTGTACCTCTCCTAGAATTTCCCTATGTTTAAGTGCTAGAACTCATTCAACACAGCTGCGGTAAGAACGAAACTATGTCTGTTCCATGAGTATTCGTTCCAATTGGTGCGAAAGGTGATGACAATTTCTATTGTATAACAGTTTCTAAAGCTATAAAATACTTAATAGGACAATTTGCTCATAGCTTTTAAATGGTTTATTAGTATTCTGGTTTAAGTATTGTTTCTATTTTCATTTTTCTACCTTTGTTTAGAATATTGAAGAAAAATAGAGCTACCCAGGTTTGTGCATGTACGCATTCCAAAATGTATCATTAACACCGTATTTTGAGTTTGAGATTTCCGATCATGATGGATACCACCTGCAGTTTTTTAAGATACCTATGTTTTCCCCTAAGATTGGTTCTATGTTCGCGGTATCTTCATTGCCTCGATGGTACCAAAATGTGTGCTGCTATTGAGTTTGAGTTGGTAGTGGTCGTTTGGTGTTCAGTTTTATTGGTGCCTCCCAGTTTTCGGAGAAGAGTCAACGCTTGTTGACTAAATGTTTTAAAGCTCTGGGATTATTAAAGTCTTATATCAATTTTCATAATGCGCATTGTAAAGGGAGTAAATTAACGTGATCTTGCATTTTTCTATCTTTACGAAAACTATGTATGTGTATATGACTAATAAAAATGTTTTTACAGGATGCAACGAGATAATTAAAACTTTTAAAGATTTTATATATCACCAGCTCTATGCTGACAAAGACAGCAACATCTGTGTTCTCGACCACTTCGGCAATAATTGCAATGAAGATTTAGGAGAACCATTATACCAAAATGAAACTCTTCTTGGACTTGCCAGCTTTTGGGTTATGCCTTGTTTCGAACAAGGATCTCCCGATATCTTCACCAATATCGCTTATTTTGTTGAATGGATCAACCAAGTGATCGAGGACAATTCAATATAAATTATAATTAGATATTATTATATTAAAAAATAAAATATTTTGCAAAACATTGACATTTTGACTTAACATTTCTTCCACCCACATACAAAATTCATTCACAATCAAAGATATTAAATTATTTTAAAACGTTAGTTTTTCTATCTCTTAAAATTATTTCTAGAAGTTTCATTTCTATAGCTCTCTGGTATACACGTAGTTTAGTGTTGGCCTTCTTGTCCAACACTTATGTTTTAGAGCCATATGTCGTGACTTGTAGAATACATTTATTGTAGATCTTTGTTTTTTAAACAACAAATGCGATGGCTATAGAACCATCTCTTTGATCTCACATGCTCAATGTTACACATAATCAATGAGAAACCGAAAACTTTCCTACAAAGAGAAATACCCTAAGAGCAAACTGGATTTACCAAAGGTAGATGTACTCGAGAACATCTTCTGAACATAACACAAATAATAGAAAAATCTAGAGAATTCATTATCCCACCATGCATTTGTTTTATAGATTATCAAATAGCGTTCGACAGGGTCAAATGACAACACTTATGACCGACAATAAAAGAAGTAGGCGTACCACAACACATGGAAAAGTTATATTGCTTGACCTACTCTCAAACGGATTCCATCTAAAACAAGGTGTCAGACAAGAATGTATTCTGTCTCCCAATTATTTATTATTATATATATATATATATATATATATATATATATATATATATATATATATATTATATATATATATATAAACATATATATATATATATATATATATGTTTATATATATATATATATATATATATATATATATATATATATATATATATATATACATATATATTTATATGTGTGGATCATTGTGAGAAGAGCGCCTAAAGGATGGAAAAAGGAAATCAAGATCATGATAGTAGATTGACTACATAATAATTATCCACATATAACCACGATTAACCGGTTTAAGATTGTAAGCTCATATTTATATCTGGGATCATTGATCAGTTTGCAATCCTGCAAATATTTGGTGAACATTTTCAACAAGAAAGGAAATCAGGGAAAGAATAAACAAGGGTAGAGCAGCGACCTGTGCCTTAAACTTTCTTCTCTGGCAAAAAACAATTCGACGAGAAACCAAAAAACACATTTATGGTAGTATAGTCCAAAGTATTACACTTTACGGTTCGGAAGTATGGGACGTCACCAAATCTAATAGAAACAAACTTATGACGACAGAAATAGATTATCTGAGACGAAGCTGCGGTAGATCGAAGCTGGAGAGAGTTAGAAACGAACAAATAAGAAACGCAATGAAAATGGAGCGAAATATCAATGATGACATAGAAAGAAAACAATTAATCTGGTTCGGATATGTTAAAAGAATACCAGAGTACAGATGGCCTAGAAGAGTACTGGAATGGATCCCTCCTGAAAAACGAAACAGTGAACGACCACGGAGAAGTTGGCGCAACGATATTGATGAAGCAATGGCGGCAAGAGACTTAGAAGAGGCAACTGCATATGACAGAAAAAGATGGAAATTGGGGGCGGAGAAGCGGCGACAGCTGTAATAAATTCGTTATTATATATATATATATATATATATATATATATATATATATATATATATATATATATATATATATATATATATATATATATATATATCATTGATCAGTGATCAGTGATCACAAACACAGGGTTACTACAGAAAGAGATGAAAATAAAACATAGGTGTGATCTAGAAAAAGTCGCCGTAGGAAAGATGGCCAAAATATGAAAGGACTCTCAAATTTCACGAACTCTAAAAATGAGGTTGATTAACTGCTTAATATTCGCAATACTGACGTATGAATATGAATCTTAGACCCTAGCTACAAGAAGAAAGATAGACGTTACTAAAATGTTCTGTTGGAGTAGAATGTTACGAATTCCGTGGACCGACCACAGGACAAATAATTCAATTTTAATTGAAAAAATTAGCAAACGGTTATCTTGTAAAGTATATCTCTAACAAGTAAAATATTTTGAACATGTTATGAGAGCAGACATAGAAAACATGGAAAGACTTATTATCCAAGGAAAGGTAGAAGGCCGTAGATCACGAGGAAGATCCCCAACAAGATAGATTGATCAAATTACAGAAAAAGAAAAGAAAAATTTTTTTTTTAAATTAATGCAATATGCACTAGTTAAAAGAAGTGACCAGAGACAGAGGTCTTTGAAGACGGACAATACATCACGATGAATATTACACTCCTTCCGGGGGTCAGGATGAAAAAGAGAGAGAGAGAGAGACAGAGAGAGAGAGAGAGAGAGAGTTTTCTAACATTAGAGGAATGTTCATGTTTAAAATGTATTTTTATTTACCATATGCTGCATAGCTCAACTTAATTCTTCTACTAATTATTTTTGAATTAATAAATATAATAAATGCCATTAACTGCGGAAATAAAAGAATGTCTTTAGAGAACCTTAGGTTGTTAAGTTTTTCTCTTGCTATTCTTATTCCCAGATTATCAGAGTGACAAGTTCAGGGCATATTATATCCTAATATCTTACTCTTCTATGTATTTTAACTTCTTCTGTTAGTGTATATAGCGGTATTATTCTTTTCAATTGCAGCATATTTAAGTAGAAACTTTTGTTTTATAGGATATAAATTTTTGATTAAATGTAGATTGGGGATGATCGAAAAATTTCTATGAATAACGCTAGGCCCATCTTCTTCTTTTTTACGTGCCATCTCCGCGACGGAGGTTGGTAATCATCATGGCTATTCTGATCTTAGATGCTGCCGCTCTCACTAGTTTGATTGATGTGCATCCGTACCATTCCTTCAAGTTACGCAACCATGAGATTCTTCTCCTTCCTACACTTCTCTTGCCCTGGATTTTCCCTTGTATAATTAATTGAAGTATGTTGTATCTTTCATTATGCATAACATGCGCCAGGTATTGTAGCATTCGTGTCTTGATGGTTTCCAATATTTCTATTCTTTTGTTGACTCTTCTCATGACTTCGTTGTTTTTTACATGCTCGATTCATGATATATTCAGGATTCTTTTATACACCTACAGTTTAAATGCTTTCAACTTTTTAGTAGTGTACGTTTAAGTGTCCATGCTTCTATCCCGTAAAGCAGAGTCGAGAAAACATAACACCTTGCCAGCTTAACTCTCAAGTCTAACTTCGGTTTTCTTGCACAAAGTACCTTTCTCATTTTATTGAAGTTTGTTCGTGCTTTCTCTATTCAAACTTTGATTTCTTTGGAATAATTGTTTGTATGATTAATTATTGTACCAAGATGTAGTTTTCAATTTGTTCTAAAGTTTTACCGTTAATTGTCAGGCTTTCATCATTATTTTGGATTTTTGACACAACACCTCGTAAATTTAGTGAGGATGAACATCCTCATAAATTTAGTTTTCTTGATGTTTATTGATAATAATATTCTTCTCCATACTCAACTGTCTTATTCATTAGCTTTTGGAGGTCTTGAAGGTTGTCTGCTATTATAATATTATCGTCAGCATATCTAATATTGTTAATTGGTATTCCATTGACCTTTATTTCTGCTGTTTCTCCCTCAAGAGCTCTTTTCATAATTTCTTCAGAGTATGCATTGAATAGTAGTGGTGAAAATACACACCCCTGTCGCGCTACTTTTTTAATTTCGAACTCTTCTCATGTGTGTTCATTAATGCTTATGTGTGCCTGCTGTTTATAATATAGATTTGTTATAATTCGAAGGTCATTGTATTGTAATTGTTTTGCTTTGAGGACGTCCATCAGGACTTTATCGAAAGCCCTGTTGTAATCTATGGAACAGTCGTATACATCTTGGTTCACATCCATGTATTTCTAGATTAGTACGTTGAATGCAAAGAGAGCTTCACGGGTACCTATGCCTCTACGGAATCCAAATTAGGTTTCTTCGATATCCATATTAAGTATTTGGTAAATACGTTTATGGATGATCTTTTAAAACATTTTAAGTGTGTGAGACATCAGGCTTATGATGCAGTGGTCGGTACATTCTCTAGCATTTTTCTTTTTTAGGAGACAAATAAATGTTGAGGTCAACCATTCATTGGGTATGTCACCCGACTGATAAATTTCATTAAAGAGTTTTAATAGGACATCCCTGTACTCATTTTCTATTATTTTAAGGATATAAATAGGCAGTTGATCTGGCCCCGGGCTTTTTTCGTTTCTGGTGTTTTTTAGTGCATACAATATTTTTTCCTTTGTAATTTCTATATTTATTTCTCTGTCCTCGAAAGATGTGTCTTGTAGGTTTCCTCTTTCGTCGTCGAAGAGCTCTCCCATATATTCTTTCCACTGTTTTAGTTTTTCGTCAGTCGTTATCATAGTATTTCCACTTTTATCTAAAAGAGTTGTGTTGTGGTTTCTTTTTTGCAGCCCTGTTATTTCTTTAACCCTTTTATGTACGTTGAATAGGTCGTATTTGTTGACTAGGCCCATACCGGTTTCTCAATATTGTTCTGAAACTATTTTCTTGTGACATTTTAATGCAATTACTATTTTAGTTGAAATTAAGCCACAATTTAGGTTTAAAATAAGTTTATTTTTAAAAATTTATTAATGTTTTTTGTATTTTGAGAACGATTTCCGACGTAGAAATTAAAACGTCAAAAATTTTAAACTTAAATTGTGGCTTATTCCCAACTAAAATAGTAATTGCATTAAAATGCCACCAGAAAATAGCTCCAGAAATTTTTTTCTCTTGATTCTGAAAAGAAAAAAAATTAACATATAATACAAAGTACAAAATACCGCATCTATTTTTTATTTTCAATAGTTTCATTAATCCAATCGACAAAATTTGCTACATTAGTAAAAACATCTGGAGCACCTGAGACGTAACACGGTTGTATACTCCAACTAACGAGACCAATTAGAGTAGATTTCTGAATCAAAGCCCCACCATAGTCTTGATAACAGTCGTTTGCATTCCTGTTTGGGTTTCCTACACAAATGTTACTTTTTTCGTCCAAAACATTAATACCCATATTGTTTACAGTTTTATTACAATCTAGAAAAAACATTATAGGAAATTATATCAATTTAAATTATAAGACTCTTAATGTGTGTCCATGATGTTAAAAACATTATATATTTCTACTAAAAATGAATTCGGTTAGAATCTATGTTAGGTACTTAAATAAATCTAGCCAGTACGTATTACTTATAACTTCCATATCAGACAACACTATCCTAACATTGGTCTAGTTATCTAAAAGTAAACAGTCTAATTTTTCATTAACTACTTAATTTTACTTATTTTGGCAATTTTTTTAAGGTAATAATCTAGGGGATACCTATATGCATTGCTTTAAATCAATGTTAGCTACAAATACAAAAATAAATATTTATGTTTTTAATCTTTTTTGTTGTTTGGTTGATTATTGTTTATACCAACTTGAACGGTAGCCAATAAGAATGGCTATAAAAAAAATTAACAAAACTTTAATATGCGTTTTTTGTCTATAAGATAATAAGTAATATTTCTTTAATTTAATACGTAATATTTTCGATGTCTATGTTTATTTTTATTTAGTTTTGCAACTGCTAATAATGCAGTCACACTATTATCCTAATATGCTGATCAGCTTAAGTCACTAACTTCCCAATATCCTAATCAGCTGAAGATGGAATACTGGTAGTTTCTGTGATGACATTGTGAAGTCACACTCAATTCCTAATACGGTGATCGGCTTGAGTAACTAATTTCCTTATATGGTCACGAGTAGTTCGATGATGACAGATAAACACAGCGGAAGGGGAGATATAATAATTTGATGTGATTAATTCTGACCATTGTGAACGAGTTTGACTTAATTTAATTTAATAAGTAACTATATTTACGTAAATACGTGTTTTAACATTTTAATAGACGATAATAATGGAGAGATATCATTTAAATCGCGAAACGCATTGGTGTGCTATCGGGATGCTTCAAGATGGCCGAAGTCAAAGAGACGTTGCTGAGGTCCTGCAAACGAACAGAAGTGTCATCAATCGTTTGTAGTTAAGGTATCAAAAATCTGGTGATGTTGCTTAGCATCATACAGGACGTACCGTTCGCGTCATAAAAAACTGGTACAACTCTTATTACCGAAAATCATGTTTTTCAAGTTGTGTAAGTTGATCTTGTCACATGTGTCATTCTAATTTCTAGGGCACTGTTGCCAGTTCAACGAAAATATTACATGAAATCAGCTAAAAGCAGGGCTGTGTGACAGACCGCCAGTTTTGAGTATTCTAAAAACTAAAACATCGAGCATTCTCGATCAGTCAGTCACATTAAATTTGTTTAAACATGCATCCTAAAAAATTCTCATATTAATTTTGTAATTTTTCATTATCTCAATTAAGTACTCATACCTTGATTTGTGTTTTATTATAATTTATGAAAATATTTCAATTCAAATATAGTGATAGATAAAATCGATCTAGACATAACTTTAAATTATTATAATAAAACATTACAGTGAGGTATTGGATCTGTCACTTTATAATCTACGTAGGTCAAAGTATAATGTTAGTTTTTGTTAATGTTATCGTTCATATAATAAATAATAAATTAATTTTGGTAGTTGGCCTGTGACTAAACTTATTGATACAAAATACAGTTCGTGTTCGCTAGGTAATTGAAGTAAAAAATTAGATACAGTAGATGCGTTCCAATGTTCCCTGTGCCAATAATCTAGGTTTAAAGATCCTTCAAATATTTTGGATATTAGCTGAACCCTATCTCTGGTTAGTAAATTTATTAAATACGGTTTTTTGTTGTTAATGATAAAAATAATACCTATCTAATAATAACTTTATTTTTTTTTAATTAGATTTAGTGCAATTCCGTTATCTGTGATGGCAACAGCGAATTAATTCACGAACCACTGTATCCAGTCTGAACCCAGGTTTACATTGGGAAAAAAAAGTGTACCAGTTTTATATGACGGGAAGTGTACAAGGATAACCAACCAGATTGAAGACATCATCACAGTTACAAATAAGACTGCAAGAGACCCACCAGGGGCCAAACCATTATAAATAGACTGTATAAAGTAGAGTTAAATGATCGAAGACCTGTGAGACTGTCCGGGTATGTCTGGTTTATCCAGAGGAAATCGCGCTCATGGTTTTCAGTGGGCACAAGAATGCACAAATTGGGTTAGACTGAGTGGACCTCTACTTTGTTCACAGATAAGTTCCGATTTGGATTTGCACCAGATACAAGCCGGATAAGAATTTGGAGACGTGCAGAAGGTTCATAGACAGCAAGGCGGCAGTATAATGGTATAGGGTGGCATCACTTTTGGTGGAAGAACCAATCTCGTTTGTCTGGAAAGGTTTCTAAATGCAACAGACTACCGCGATATTATTCTTGAACCTATTGTTGTACTCTTTGCACAACAAGCTGGTCCCCAATTTCAATTAATGCGCGTCCGCATACTGCCAGGGTTGTGCGAACATTCCTCAAAGAGAATGAAATTAAGGTTTTATCATAGCCTGCACAATCGCCAGATTTAAATCCAATTGAGCATGAATAGGACATATAGGGCAGACTCATTTTACAACAAAATATTGCATTCAGTACAAAACAGCAACTGTTTGAGGACCTTTCAATGAAGTGGAACAGAATACTGCAGCAATACATTAACCATCTAATCATGAGTTTGCCTTACAGATGTAGGACAGTAATTAACAACCGTGAAGGTCATAGGTACACTATACTAACTTAACCTAACGTCGAATTTGTTGAGAGGTGACAACACATAATTTTGTTATTTTTTTTTTGTTACCATTTTTTGACATGTTGAGTTTTTAATGTTCTAAGAACGATCATTCTAAGAAAAAACGTTTATTTTATATTCGGGACACTTGTTTAATAATTTTTTAATAAAAATATTTGAAATAAACTATTTGAAATCCTTTTCTCGCATTTTCTTTTTGTCTCCCAAATTATTTTGAAGCGTGTATTATAACAGGGATACTTTTATTTATTTATGTTGACTGACGGTCTTTTTAGTAAAATGAAGAAAATTAAGAGGTTTCTCACAATGAGTTTTTGCCAAAAAAAAAACCGCGTAGGGAAAAATTTTCAGATTCACTGCAAAGTTATCTCTAGTTTCCTATCCTCCAAAATAAATAAATAAATAAATAAAGCTCATATTAACAAAAACCAGATATGATCTGGTTTATGATCATCATATTTATGATCAGATGATTATAATTTACTTGACCAAACGGTTGATAACTATACTTAAAAAAATGTCAAAAGCAGTGAATAAACTTGGACAGTTTGTTACACCTGATGCTTCAGAGAAAAAACTAGAGAAGTCAGACACTATTAAATGTCCTTCATAACCGTCAATTATATTTGATGAATAACTTCTTACAACAGAAACTACATAGACGATTGACAAAGGTAAGTCAAAATGAAAGGATAAAAAGTGAATTATATTTATTCATAATAACTTATAAAAGATAAGTCAAAGATGTCACAGTATTAAATCAGCTTAGCATTGATAGTGATCATTGTGCAGTGAGGGCCACAGTAAAGATAAAAAGTGATAAAACAAGATTAGTGCAGAGAAAAGAAATGAAAAAATGATAAAATAAAAAAACCAAATGAAATGAAAAACACAAACGATTATGTAAAAGCTCTAAATCGGGTCCTTAACCACTCTCTTTTGACCGAAAATGACACGGTAAATATTAAAAAAAATCAAAAAGCTTATTCAAGAAATGAACACCAAGAGAGGGGGGCAGAAAGGCGATTGAGCTAAACTCAAAAGCTTACTAAGATAATAGTGAGAAAATACAAATACTGATTGAGGAAAATGGAAATATGAAGATACTCAGAAGAAAGCTTTGTAATAGGAAAAAAACAAATTATTTTAACTAAAAAAGAAGGAAAACAATAAAACAACAAATAGAGAGAGAATACTAGAGCCACAAAAAGTTTAAAAAAAAACTATATACAAGCTAGTTACAAAAAGAGAACTCACATATTAGAGAACGCAAAGTAACAAACAAAGGATTCAAACTTCTGCCTAACATAATTATGGATAAAGTGAAATAAAATCTAAAGGAAACGAAAACCAACAAGGCCCCGGGAGACTAAACCAAAGGTGTAGTTCCTACAAAGTGGAGTAATGCAATCACTATCCTAATACACAAAAAATGGATATATTAGATCTAGTGAATTATATGTCAATAAGTCTCTCGTCTAATATTTACAAATGCTTTACCAAAATCATCACGAAATGTTTAAAACGAAAATTGGTTTCCTATCATCTTTACGGGCAAGCTGGGTTTGGGAAAGCTATAGAACAAATGACCACCTACAAGCACTAAAAACACTGATTTAAACGTGTTTTGATTATAATGAACAACAACAACAATGCAACAGCATCTGTTAAACTCCATCATTTTATGGATAAATATAGGATTAAGTCAGGAATTAGACAGGGCGACACCATCTCCCTCTAACTATTCACGTCAGCACTGGAATATGCGTTTGAGGAACTAGATTAACCTAGAAAGGCAATAAATATTTATGGTGAATACTTAAGTTACTTGTGTTTTGCAGATGATATGGTTATTACAGCTCAGAGTTTAAATGAAGGTTACAAAATGATGGAAGAACTAAAACAGGCAATATAACAAGTAGACCCAAACATAAACTTTCAAAAAACATAATACATAAACAATTTAGTTCCAAGTGATGTTATGAGTATAAATGGTAACGAAGTAAATCAAATATTTAGATATATTTACTAGGAATACAAAATAATATTAGGAAAGACAATAAAACCTGTGAGAGTCAGTGCCGTATATGTTTGAAATGCGCAGTGTTTGGTAAGACGCAACATATTCTAAAAGGAACGCTACCGATTTCCTTAAAGAAAACAATTTACAATACATGTATACTACCAGTAATAAGTGATTCCGAAACATAAACTTTGACTTAACAATCTGCCTCTAAATTAAGAGTAATTCAAAGATCAATGGAAAGGAAAAGAAAGCAATAGAAAGCTGGGAATAACAAGAAGGGTAAGAGAGAGGACTAAAACAACAAATATCATAAAAGAAAATATTGCTTGAGTCAAATTGAGATGGGCTAGAAATATGGCACGTTTAAATGATAATAGGTGGATAAAAGACTTATAATGGAAACCTAGAGTAAACAAGAGACACCGAGGTAGACCATCAACAAGATGGATGACATACGAAAAACCACAGGAAATTGGATGCAGAAAGCATAGGATAGAAAACAGTAAAAGAGGATGGATTAGATCTATGTCAAACAGTGAGTGCAAGGGGTTAACAGATGATAATGCTTATGGTGATAATTTTGATGATAGTTATGATGATGATACTGACACTAATAATGTAAATAAGACGTTAGATAACAAAATATCTGTTTATTTACAACAGACAGTAAGTATTTTTCACATATGGTAGACACTGATGCTAGACTAAAAGTATATATTGTATCTTGTCAGGCAGTAATGACGTACAGATAAGGACCTACCGGCCTCTTCTATATATATGATGGCAGATTCTAAAGATGAATCTAAGACTATCGTCAATACAGTTAATATTAGGGTGAAATAAATAATTCATTTAACATTTAAAGATCAATTTTGTTAACCAGTTATAATAAAATTACCTGCAAAATCTAAAATGGGCAAGTCCAGTATATATTCTAAATGGAAATTTGTATCTACTGTTTCATTACGAGCATAACCAATAAGATCAGCAGTACCTTCTACTATAGCTCCTGGTTCTGGTAATTGAATGGGTTTCACAACATCATTGAACACAAAAGATTGGTTTAACCTTACAAGAGTGATATCGTTTGGTCCAGGACTAAAAAACATAAGTACTTTTTTTTATAAATATTTAATGAATTTTCTTCTTCAAAGACGCTTCAGCCCAAATGGTCTGAACCTTGGTCTCCTATAGTTTCTACCCCCAGGGTGAGTGCTAAGGATTTAGATATTATTTTTCTATTCTTTTGACTTTTATACAGACATTTATATAAAAACAATGATAATAGAACGTATTTGACGTATGCTAAATCTATATTTGTAAGTGAGTTATATACTTTCCACCGACCATCCTCGTTGTTCATTTTTATTATTTTATTTTAGAAATGTGGGATCTAAATAACCCCAGATATGCTGAGGCTGTATTAGCTTATTTATATTCTTTACATGACAATAAGAAACATTGAAGCAGATGAAGGTGCTTTCGAAGAACTTACAAATTTGAAAGATTTTTCTGGTGCGAATACAGCCTGTTTGTAATCTTCACATGCTTAATATTCAGGTAAATTTTTTCCCTATATCTCCGTTACATTTTCAACCATATGTATCGGAAGATAGTAAAGGTGAAGAAAATGATGAGGAATGGGATCAAAACACAGATTTATTTGACAACCCTACACTTGATTTTTCCAAAGATGCCAATTCTGCATACGATTTTAACATTAAAGGCAAAGAAATCGATTATTTCACCAACATTTTTGATTTAGATATTCTTGATACGATAGTTTATCAGATTAATCTATATGCAAACCAGAATTGGCCTAGAAGCGCTAATAAGACAAATCAACCCGGTCCATCTAATAATTGGTAAGATATAAATCTAGAGGAGCTGAAGGTCTAATTTAAGTAATGATTATAGTGAAAATACATACACTTCCTCAGCTTTCCTATTACTGATTCACTGATCCATATTTAGGCGTATCAACAGTTTGGCAAGTATTTGGATCTAAGAGATACAAAAAACTAATTAACAAAAATTTTTTAATGCAGTGCCTCGAGGAAAACCTAGATATGACAAACTGCACAAGGGCATACCATCACTCAAACAATACATGCTCATGAAGCCTGTCAAACAAGGCTATAATGTATGGTGCTTGGCAGACTTAATTACAGGCTATATATAGAATTTCCATATTTACACTGGAAAGTCGGCAGAAGTTGACAGAGCAAAGTACCTAGGCAAAAAGATTGTTAGAAACCTTGCGAACTGTTTAAAAAACAAGGGATGTTTGATAGCCACACAGAAAGTGATTACCAGATATCTATAAAAGTAAAAAAGATGTGCCGTGGAGAATTTATGTTTAGTACAAAACAAAAGGTAGCTGCAATAAAGTGGATGGATAATAAACCAGTTAACATCTTGAGCAACTGTTTCTCTCCACGAGATATAGATTTTGTCAGTAGTAAAAGATGGCTCCACAACAAAAATGTGTCATGCCCTGAAGCTGTACGCTGTACGCGTTTAAAATCAGGTAATGATCGGTGTCCTTAAATTCGGCCAATATCACGAAAGATAGTTCATTGGACGAAGATCTGCCACATGGTGGTTCAGAATTTTCTACTATTTAGTCGATATGGCTATAATCGACTCGTTCATATTAATGAAGATAAGTAGACAAAAGTAACTCGACCAACTATCATTTCGAGTAAATTTAGCAAGACATTGATTTCGGGCTTTACTTTACGGAAACGTAGAAATAAATCCATAATATTTTTAGCAAATAAACGTTTAGTTCCAACTGAAGTAAGATTAGCGAAAGTTGGTAGACATATGCCAAACAAGGAGAAAAATTACAGACGATGTAGGATGCCCAGTACTAAGCAAAATGAGAAAAGGACTCGATATATCTGCACCTACTGTAATCTTCCATTATGCATAACACCCTGTTTTAAGAAATTTCATAGCCAATGAGATGTACTTTTTCATTTTTACATACATATTGTGTATTTTATGAGTTCCAATTAAAGTAAAATTAGTTTGAAATGCTTCTTTTTTAAATTTAAATTTTTCGTATATGGGCACTGGAAAGTATTATTCCTACTCCCTTAATAAAATAGGGGGAGGGTCAATATTTTTTTTATACTATAAATCATTACGGGTAGTTATATAATTGTTAACCAGTCAAAGAAAATTGTTTAAAACTATTTAATTTGCTCACGCCCATGAAAGATTAATACAGTCAACAGCATGAAATTTGATATAGCACATGAAGCATGAGAGGACGAGGAATTTTAACGAATATGATGCAAAAAGGAGAAAACTGCGGCAAATTGATTTCAAAAGTAAAAATAAGAGTTTCAAAATTTATAACAGGTATAATTTAATAAATTCTGAAATATTTGTAGTTCAATTAAGATTTACGCTTCCTAACTTCACACCAAATGAAGAACAATTAATGGAAGGAAAGAATCACACTTATAACGGGAAACAGAATTTGAAGAAGACATGAACGATTGTACAGCAGACACCAATATTATCAAAGCGATTATTCTGCAGACTCTGAATGAATAAATGAGAATATAAATGCAAAACAAATAGGTAGGAAAGTCAAAGACAAATAGATACTTATTGATAAATAAGTAAACAACACAAAAAAGTTATTGCTGGACTAGAACACACTTCCAAGATAAAAATAATCCTAAAAAATAAGTAAAACTACCGTTTAGTTTGATGTGCCGATTAAAATTTAATGAGAAAATTTCTGAGCTAAAAAGAAAAAACATAAATGCTGTTTTTTTGGGGTTCCCCAAGGTAGAGCTTTGCAAAGTAGAAGGCTCTGCAAAGGCTCTAATATTGCTTGACTCGTCGTTCGCAAGACGTAATTGGCTGAAGTTTGCGTTGTACTTGAGTCATCCAAATCTCTTGTAAGAACTTTTTAAGTTTCATTTGACATATCACAAAAATCGTCCTAGTAAAGACCTCCTCGTTGGTAAAGCTGAAAATCAATATTCGTTCGATCAGTAATACGAGCACTTCTTAGAATACGTACTCTGATTCGGCGAATAGTGATTGTATGTAGTAGATTGTGATTGTGGATAGTGATGTACAGGGTGTGCCTGATTGAAAGTGTGTGCCATATTCGAGTCTTTGTTCCACTTTGGAACTCTTGACTTGCAAACCAGTACAATTACTGTTCTTTCAGGTTTTCAAATTTTTTTAAGACTGTTTAGAATTAGCGTAGTTTCCCAAAACTTAAGGGGCAAGCGAGTTTTTATTTTCCACTCATCTAGCTAACTCACCACCATCAATCGAGATGGTATAATATTTATAAAAGTCGGTTTATAAATATCATCGCATAACCAAGTGGTACAAACGTTTAGAAAAAGATGTGGAACTGGTACAAGAAAGGATTCTAGAGCTTAGATACGACAGTATTATATTAACAAAAACGTTTTCATTGTACGTGTGTTTAAAATATTTTCCTTAACACGCTGCACATTTCACATAACTTTTGTGACCACTTCTTTTAAGAAACAAAACGCAGGTGGTATAATTGCTGTGAATAAAAGGGAGGAAAGCGTGGAAACCATGAATTACATAAATTTGTGAAACAAAAAGTTCGCGATCATATTTTAAAATTTCCTGTTAAAGAATTACATTATTCGCGTAAGAGATCGAGCAGAAAATACCTGGAAAGTCACCTTTCTATTACAAAAATGTATAGATTTTATAAAGCATAATGTAAACAAAATAATACAGATGAAAATTTGTTTGCCAAGAAATGGTTGTATAGTTACATTTTTAACACGGAGTTCAATTACTCCTTCGAGTCTCAAGATAATGATACTTACGATCAATGTGATTCATTTTTAGTAAAGCTCCGTTAAGAATAGAATAATGTTGAAAACAGATCAGGTCAAAATCTTAAGGGGAGTAAGACAAGGGTGCATAATTTCACCACTGATATTCAATCTGTACTCGGAGCACATTTTTAAAGAGGCTCTAAAATATATTGATGAAGGTATCTCAATAAATGGAGCCAAGCTCAATAACCTGCTGTACGCAGATGATACAATAGTATTTTAAAATAACATAAAAGGGCTGCAAAACAGACCACAGACCAACTGCTATGGTCTGTTTCGTTTTAACTGACAAGAACCCCGTGTTTAAGCCGAGCAAAGAAACATGTTGCTCTTTAAGTATTAAACTTTTATCCAATGTCATCGACCTAGAGTCACATGAGAATTTAAATTTGGAATAATGTAAAACCATATATTGATGTCACAACTACAATTTTAGTGTTAGTTTCAATTACAAAAGAAGACTTAAAGAAGAAAAATAACTCAAAACTTAAAAACCAACGTAATACTCATGAGGAAAGAAGTCAGAAAAGCAAACACGATATCGCCTAAGTTATTTACACTTGCCTTAGAGAATATTGCTCAAGCTCAATATAGCTCAAGACAGGCGAACATAAAGAATACAAGGTGGGGTCTATGTCCAGGAGTGCACCAGAAGAGACTGCTAAAAAAGAAGGAGAAAAAGAAGAAGAGAAAAAAAATGTTTTAATAAGTGCTCAAAGAATAGGTAAAAAACCTTGAATATAAACGGAAATCTGTAACAACTAAATCGGGAAAAGAACAACGAGTTGGAAAACGAAAAATATAATGTGAATGTCTACTTAAATCACAACAATCGTTAATAATACAGATTAGGATACAGGGAAGGAATTGTGAGTCCATCATATTGTCATCTGTACTCTGCTAATAAGTAAGTTAAAATTAAACAATTTTATAAGAATATTTACTAGTAATATAAAACAAAAAATAAAATAAAGTGAAAATATCAGGAAGAAGACCATACATCTTTTTTAAATAAACTATATGCCAGGTCTATTCGCCTATTTTTTCTACATATCTTTTTGCATATATATATATATATATATATATATATATATATATATATATATATATATATATATATATATATATATATACATATATATATATATATATATCTATCTTGTTTCGTATATTTCAATTAATTTATTCGTGATTTTGTAAGAAAATTTTAATATAACTACCTACTTATTTCTTTATTTTAAGCTTTTGTCCATTTAAATTTATTCATTGCTACCAATATTTTTTACAGTATATCCTGAAATTTTAGTTCTTTTATCTATTTAATACCTTTACTTTATAGACTATATATTTTTACTTACTTTTTAAAAATATCAAAATCAGGATGTATAACAAATTCTTCAATTCCCACAATTTGTTTTGTAGGCTCGTTTTGGTCCAAATCAACGTTACCACCAACAACTACCGATGAAAGTCCTGCACAAGAAGCCGCAGTTAATGCCCATCTTTCATGAATAATGATCCCATTGCAGATGTGCATATATGTATCCGTCACTAGATCAGTTATCACCAACTCAATGGAAGTTGCAAAAGGATATTGACCAATTTCGGCTTTAATTCCTCCTTCATGTATCTGAAGATTTTTAGGAGCAACTGAGTTCCCATGAACTATAAAATAAATAAATATTTATACATTTAATGTACATACATACAGTGGTGTTAAAAAATCCTGCATCACCTAAGCACCTTATAGCACCAAGTTTTTGAGGTTTAACACAAGTTTTTTGTATATTTTCGCTAATTCATTGTAAGGTTGTGCTTGTAATTAGCATTATCGGTATACTTACTAATGTTTTTTTTTATTACTAGCTCAAAATTCTACAGAAAAGGTTAAAATAATCTGATTGAAGGGATAATCCGAGGACTTCCCATAATCCGAGAAAATTAAGAGCTAATTATTAAGTCGTTAAAGTACTATTAAATTGAATCTTAATGACAAATTTGCCACATATTTTGACTAGATAAACACTGTAGTTACCCTAACACATTAATTCACTCTTTGATTTTTGACAAAAAGGTCAAAATGTCATCTTAGACCAAACAAACTAAATTATAGAACGAAAAGCGATTTGAAATTATTTTTGACCATAAAATTGACAAATCTAGTCACGAAATAGCATCCGCAGTAAACTGTAATCAATCTACAGTAATTAGAGTCATTAGGAAGTATGCTGAACAAGGAAAAATTGAGGACAGACCGCGTAGTGGCCGACCAAAGACAACTTTTTTTCGGGATGACGCTGCGTTAAGAAGAACAAGTCTGGCAGACAGAAACCCTAATTCCACCCAATTGACGAAATTGTGGTCTGAATCTACAGATGTAAGCGTGTGCACTTCCACTGTGAGAAAAAAAGACTGCTTAGTTTTGGACTTAGAGGATGTAAGGCACGGAAGAAACCATTGCTTTCAGAAAAGCAAAGATTGCACCGTTTGAAATGGGCCAGGGAACATCGAATCTGGACAGCAGAGCAGTGGCAGAAGATACTGTTTAGTGATGAATATACTTTCAATATTAATAATCATGCTGGAAATGCCTACATCAGAAGATTTCCTGGTAAAGAATTTTCTCCAAAATTTGGAGAAAATTCTCCAAAATTGTTCTTCCCACAATTAGACATCCAACCTCCGTTGTGATATGGGGTTGCATGTCCGCTCGAGGAGTTGGTCGCCTACACTTTGTCTCTGGGATGATGAATGCTACCAAATACATTGAGGTACTACAGAATAAGATGCTGCGTAGTAAAAAAGACATGTTTGGCGAAGAAAAATTTATTTTTCAGGATGATAATGCTCCTTGCCATAGAGCAAAATTGGATAAAGCTTGGATGAAGAGTAATGGAATTGATAGGATGCACTGGCCAGCGCAATCCCGGACCTCAATCTTATCGAAAATTTGTGGCAAAGGATATCAAACATCATTTCCAAAGCAAACCCACAAATAAAACGAAATTAATCGAATCTCTAATCCACGCTTGGCATCACTGTATTGTGCAAAAATTAATAAATTCCATGCCCAAAAGATGTGAACTAGTTATTAAAAACAAAGGCTGGCCAATTAAATATTAAAATTAGTTTAAATTACTTCAACGTGATGTACAATATCGTCTTGATGTAAATAGCCTAATTAATATTTGTAATATTGAATAAAAAATTTTCCGAACTACAATTTTTTTTATTAATCAAAATTTTTTTTCATCAAAACCAATGCATTAATGCTACCGAGAACAAAGGACGGTTCATTTATACCGTTGATGGTGACGTGGTTTAGGTGGAGGCTGGAGGTGGTTAGCGAGTGGATTGACGCGGGAGAAGCGGATGATATTTTCTTTATGAGAGGTCTCAATGTCAAAGGCAACCGTATGCCGTCATCTCTGTTATTGAGACAGTTTGGCCTTCTTTCAATTTCTATGGCTTCTTGAATAATTCATGGTTTATAGAAGTGGATGGGATCTATGGTTCTGGAGTTTTCCAAATCAATTTTGTGACCTGTATGAAGATGGTGTTGACCTAGAGCTAAAATTGCATCGGAATTGCGAACAGAAATGGAATGTTCATAAATACTATTTTGGATTCTACGATTTCTTCGGCCTATATAGGGTCGGGAGACAGGAATTTCATAAACTCCGTGTTATTCATTTGGAATGTTGCCTAGCGTTGTCTTACGTAAAATTTAGTATACATTTAGTATACCTACAAATTTAGTTACAAAAGTCAGAATAGAAGGAGGAAATATAAATTTTTTTGATTTTTTTATATATCTTTTTTAATAAAAAGTTAAGCCCACATTTTACAACTTACGCATAGTGAAATTATCATTTATAGTGATATTTATGCAAAAAACTGCGATTATAGGTATGCTTCATACCCAATTCAAAACAGATACGGCCTGGACAACATATTAATATAAAATTCGAAATAATTTCACCTATTTCACTTTTCCGACTATTTATTGTTAGATAAAACAGCAATTAATTAAAGTTAGGAGGATTCTTTGGAGCAATGTAACACAGAAAAGCCGAGAAAGACGAAATAGGAGAAACTTAAAATCAGAAAAAATGCCATTGGTTTGCTGTATACCAAAGTTTAAAATAACTTATAGAAAAGTAAAGACTTCTAGTGTAGGTATATTGGTATAAATAATACAATATACGAAAATGGTTGCGTTTCGTTTTAATTTGAGTCTCTTACCACTCCCTAACACTTGTTTCTGGGTCTACCCGTCATCAGAGAGAGTTTGTAAGAAGACTCAAACCAAATCAAAACTCTCTCTGATGACAAGTAGACCCAGAAACACGTGTTAGGGAGTGGTAAGAGACTTAAATTAAATCGAAACGCAACTATTTTCGTATATTTATCGTCCTTACTCGACGCAACGAGTACAAGAATGATGGTAATTTATTTGGGTAAATTGTTAATGCATAGTGGAATACAAATATTCTCAGCATCGCTCTTAATGGCTTGATTAAGCGTGAGTATACAACTTACTTTAATTGCTATCGACACATTTAACTTCATAATAAAATATACCATTATACACTAGACGTCTTTACTTCTCTGTAAGTCTTTTTATTCTTATTTAGTTTATTTGAAAATGAACTTACCAAATAATAGAACAAAGAAAACAATTGCCTTAAGGAGTGTCATTTAAAAAAAATGTATATGTTTCATTAATAACAAAACTCATTAAGAACGATTTTATTTCAATATTTATCTTCATAATATCTTAAAGTACATAAATGATTGTTTTCAAGTAGCTTGAATCCTATTATCTCTAATATCATGACAATTTTTATATTTAATATGTATAGGCACTCGTTATTTAAATTATTAGTATAGTCTGCACTATATTATTAATATTTATACTATTATGTCTAATAACAGTACTACATAACACCTTTTTTTTTCTTCTCATAGCGCTACAGCTCTTAGTGGGTTTTGTCATGCTTTACAATATTTTTTCATTCTGTCCTGTCAGTTTCTTTTCTTCTCCATTTTCTGATATACAATACGTTCACATCATCTATTTAAATTTTATAGGAACTTTCTCTATTTTCTTTTCTTTTTTGTTTTATTTTCACAACACGATTATCTAGTATTATTTCCAACTTAAGTTCCAACTTAACCATTTTGACTTCATAGATTTCATTTCCACTGAAAGATTCATAATTGATTTTCAATAGTGTTTAATCTTAGCTCTAGGTTTATAATAATGTATATATATTCTAGTCTTGCTCTAAATATTGATACAAGGTATTTAACTAAAAGAATTTAAACTACTGAATTAAATTGAAAAATTTTGCATAATTTATGAAATATATAGTGAACTACAAACTACAAAAAAATTAAAAATACTAGGAATCCTAAGATTTCCTACTTGGCGAAACTAAATTAAAATTTTTACTGTGCTTTCTTAAACTTGCAAAGCAGACATATTAATGAATTTCTGGTGCTCGAAACCGAGTAAAGAACTAAATCAGAAAGACGGTTTTAGATTTAATTTCGATGCAGGGCATCTGCAAGCCGCTTATACGTATTTCAACCTAATTAGGTCTCATCATCTGAATCTGAATCGAAACAAAATCTCTCCCATCATAGGACAATAGTTATAGAAATAATTATTTGCAGACGTTACAACGCCATCTAATAACAACACTAGGAATACCACTGTGCTTTCTAAAACTTGCAAAGCAGACAGATTGATGAATTAGTCGGCAAGAGAATCTATAATTTGCATTCCTCATCAAATGTTTAAGTATCACTACGAGGAGAGATCATTTTGTTACAAAATTACACAAAAAGCTATTTATTTTTTCTTCTTTATCACTGAAAAAACACAAAAAGCATTGGCATTCAAAAAACACATTAAAAATTTGGTCAGGGTACGGGTGTCAGAACCAGACCATTTATTGGAGTTAAAGCAGCAGATAGAATGAACAAAATCGAATGCCAAAATCATTAAGAACGATTCTTCAAAGATGACAATTGACAGATGTCATTGGAAAATTAAGATTTTTAAATTATTGAAAAATTTATGAATTGACATTCAGAATGAAAGAAGAAATATTGTTCTGAAGCTATTTTCTTGTGGCATTTTAAAGTAATTACTATTTAAATGGGAATAAGCCACAATTAAAGGTTAAAGTGAGTTTATTGACGTTTCAATTTCCAATTCGGAAATCGTTCTCAAAATACAAACATTGGTAAATTAAACAAATTTTGTTTTTTTGTTACTTGATGAAAAATTCTTTTAATAATTTTATTTGACTCATTTATATTGACAATTCAGACATACATTATACGTTTTAAAGTAGACGACTTTAAAATGACATTGTCAATATTGTTGAGTTGCGTTCCTGAGACGACTTTATTTGTAGATACTTTAGACGACTTTACTTAAAGATAGTTCATTTGATTACATGAAATCAACTTTAACTGGAAAATATCCGTCAGAAATAATCATAGCATGTAATTCGTCTTTAAAAAGACAACCACATGCCATGATGACAGTAAAATTCTCCTGTATTTGGTCGTACATTTAGTTTACTTTCAATAAACACCAAATTCTGATTTTATATGTTTGTTATTTAAAAAACATAAATGACGTCAATAAACTTACTTTAACCTTTAATTGTGGCTTATTCCCATTTAAATAGAAAGAAGAAATATATCGAAGATTCTCCAAAAAATGGTATCCCTAAAACAAATATATTAAAATTATATATAAATTTGTATTTAAATATACAAATAATGCTGATTTGACGTAAGTGAATCATTTTAAATTTAAAATTAAAGTTAAATTCAAGTTTCTCTTAATTAAAGTGGTTATACTTATTTTAGGTAGCAGCACTGAAGACTTTTTAATCCAAAAGCTTTCTGAGATTAAGCATAAGGACTATTTCACTTATACATAATTATCAGTAATATTGGTCTTAATATGGAAATACATGAAACTCATTGTTTTATATATTTACATTTTTGAATTATGTTGGCTTGTTTTTAGAGAATCCATATATTTACTAATGCCATATCAATCAATGGTGTGAATACTGGCCAATATCACTTCTTAGCTCTGATTTAATTGGTATATTTTCCAACAAACCAGTAGTCTTGATCCATGCACTTTGCGCTAGGGTGCATTTTTGTGAATTATATGCAATTTTCGTACACGTATACATCAACTACAGAAAAATTGTTCAAAATTAAATTTAATATCGAAATGTCACTTTTTAAAGTGAAAAATATTTTTTTTTTGACAAAATTGTATTTAAAAAACAAAACAAAAACACGCAATTTTTCTTTTTTAATCCATAACTTTATTTCACGTTGGTATAGATATAGGCATTGCTTTACAAAAAAAATGTTATCCCTCCTCGTCAAATATTACTTCTTTTTGTTTTTTAAGTATACAGTTTTTATCTGTTTGTTTAAAAAAGAAGTTCAGTTCAATTCTACGAGAAAAATAATTTTATTGTATCTTACTTTTGTCTTAATTTTGTGGAATATTGTTATTTCATTATTCAAATATACCAACATAATTTTAATTTTTTTATATTATTTGTAATACGTTTGAAAAACTATAAAGATATTGGGCATATTGGGCAACTGAACTTCAAAATTTCTAATTTTGCAGATACGTGTCTGAGAGATACATATTTTTCTTCTTCTTCAAGGGCCTGTCGAACTGCGAACGTTGGCTATTAACATGACAATTCTGATCTTGCTTGCGGCACTTCTGAATACTTTACCGGTGTGAACCACTTCCGTAGATTTTGGACCCATGAGTGTCTTTTTCTGCCTAGGCTCGTCTGCTGTCTGTTTTCCCCTGGATAATCAATTAAAGTAGACGGTACTTATAGTGTCTCAATATGTGGTCTAGATATTTAAGTTTTCTTGATTTATTTGTGATCACCATTTCTTTCTCTTTTTAGCTTTTGTGGATTATATGTTGGATGTCACATGTGGATTACTGTGGATCTATGTCGGTGATATGTCATCATGATAGTCATTCCCATCTTGGCAGATGTGTTGTGGTTTATCACTGAGCTTCAGTAGCTCCGATGGTCTGATTAATGATATTTCTATACTAGTTGCGGTCATCTGTTACATGTACTGCCTCAGTATACTGTTTGTTGAGAAGCTTTTTCGTGATCTCTGTCTATCGCTGTGGAGATCTTCCGCGTTAACGTTGACTCTGAGGCCTTCCTTGGACCACCACAACCGATCCATTTTGTGATCAATTCAATGGATATGACCAAATTACATCGAGCTGTCCGTGAAATTCGAAGCAGTCGTCTTCATGTCCACGTTTCACTGGATGACATGTACGGTTCAGTATATACGAATAATGTTTTGTTACACCCACATTTCGAATTCTTCTAGTTTTTTCATGAACGTCTCTGTCATCGTCCAGGCCTTCGCACTATTTCATAAGATCGGAAAAATGTAGAGTTTAACTAGTAGTAGTTTAGGAGGAAGAGATAAATCTTTGCTTATAAGAAACTTTTTCATACTGTTAGATACTACTTCAGCTCGTTCTGTTCTCGCCTTATTTTTCTGTGGCCTGTTTTTATTTTGCATTAACGTTGGTGTCAAGGTATATGCATAAAAGTCTACATTGCCATTTAGTATGTTTTTTATTCTTAACTGTCAAGGAGGTTGTTGCTTTTTGCTTACCAGCATTAATTTTGTCTTCCTGAAGGCTTAGGCCGCAGTCTTCACTGACTGCATCAAGCCTATTGTAATTCATCTATGCTAAAAGCTATGCTCACCTGTTCTTATCATATGTTAGGTTGTTCGTTAACTCTTATTTTTATGCCCTGTGTTGCATGTCTATATATTTTTTAAATGGTGGGGACATACTTCTCATACAGTATGCTCCCTCTATAAAGAACACGGTTATTACGAGGTTTCGCTTATAACGAGGTACATTCATAGTCCCGTGAAATTTCTATTAAACTATAACCCACTATAGCGAGGCAAATTTGGTTATAACGAGAGAAAATAAGATCGAAAAACCTTTTCGGAAATTTACAATTTATGACTCACAAGTGTCAGTGCAGGGGGTTGACCATCCGCACCTAATAATAAGAAGGTTCTAATAGACAAGATATGGAAGCTTTTAACGTTGTTTAGAAACGTTTTAAGAAACTTTACCCAAAGACAAAACGCAAATAAAGCAGCATACAACTGTTTCACATCTTTAGAAAATATGATAGATAGAATACTGGACAATTTAAAGCAGTCAAAAATGACAGACTTCTTCCAATTGCAGAAGTAATAGTTTATGTTATCCTTAAAAATACGCTTTATACAGATTTTTTATTTTAACGTATATCATCGACAATGAAAGTAAACAACTTTTTTTCAAAAACTCAATTCAAACAATATTTAATATCTTATATTGCTCCGAATGGCTCCACTGTAGGAAGTTAATGTTTTAGAAAACTACATACTTATTCATATGTATGCATAGTATTATTGTTGTTTGATATAACGAGATCGGCTTATAACGAGGTAATTGGTCTGCCATTTCAGTTCTCGTTATAGAGCGTGTCTACTGTACTTGTATAAATTGACATATTTCGGGATAAGGGTTAAATAACAAAAGGAAAGACTCTTACAAAAACATTATTTATTAGATAACATTAAATAATATCTAATAATTTTAAAAATCAATATTAGCAATACCATCAAATAAATAAACAATTAGTATAACAGTGAATAAACTACTTGCTGTATTGTTTATTGTAATCTAAGCTACGTTTCGTGTCTAAATCTCTTTATATCTACTTATTTGACTAGTCTAGGTTGAGTTCTTCAGAAGTGTTAAAGAGGAATATGATGTATTTACGATCTAAAAATAAAAATAGCTGAGTGCAATAAAAATTTTATTAATTTTTTATATATAAATTTTCTTCTATTATATTACACGTACAGAAACTGAACATAGGCTCGCTACGTTTTTGTTTGCGACCTTTGATTTGATCCCAAAGATCTTCGTCGGCATCGGGAGGTAGAAAAGTGGATTTAAGAAGTTCAACAAGTCCATCTCAAGAATTTATTGAGGACTTAAGTCATTAAATGTTCCTTGATTGAAAGCACACCGCGGCATCGCCAAAGAAAAACTCAATAGTCGAATTAAATAGAATATCTTTCGGAACATTACGGGATTCAGATAACTACTTAATTCTTTCAATAAAATCAAAAACAGTCTTGGGATCACCATTAAATTTAACATTCCATTTAAATATGGAATATTTGGAGATATTTGAATCGGGAGTAGAAACATGTATTATCTGTGGAGCAGCAGGAGAGACATACTCAACAGAAGAAGAACTAGAAGCTAAAGGAATGACTTTATCATTTATCTCTTGCTCCAATAATAAACAGGTAGCATTAGATTTATTTCAGAAAGAAATAGATTCCTCAGAATAAGGCTCGGGAATAGAGAGACGATCTATTCTACCTAACAAATGAATTAGTCTTGATTTGACTTGGCGAAAACAAAAGTCTGTTGAAGAACCTTCAAACTCTTAAACTAACTTTGAAATATTATCGATAGAATTTTTAATAGCAGTCTTTTCGTTATCATAATCCAAGGTATCTAAAGATAATTGATTGATGTTATCCCTAACTAACAATCTCTTGAAGATTTTCCTCTTTTCTTTTATGTCTCTCCTTAACAGTTCCTCTGATTTTTAATTCATAATTAATTTCCTCAGAAGTAAGAAAATTGCCTTTAAAATTATCCATTTTTTAATTTGAGTCTACAGGTAATAAAAAAAATAAAAATAGTACTAACACACCAAAGAAAGATCAGGTTTAATTCCAAAATTTATACATAAATATGGAGAAACTTTTGAAGTATGTTTACCAGACGGGACGCAAGAGGAAAATGAAGAATTAATTGAGATAGTTACAAAAAAATAGAATAACAAATAAATAGAAATAAAACAACGGAAGCTGATCAGGGTTCTCGTTTGACGTGTCATAAAAATGTGAAAGACACGCAAAGGCAACAGACAAAGAAAAAAAAAACAAAAGGACATAGGCCCCACGTTTTGGGCGTCATAAATAAATGTGTAACCTCGGAAACCTTTTTTGGATGGTGCTAGAAAGTTCACTAATGGGGACACTGCGGACGGCAGCCAGATGGTTGTTGGAGAGCGCGCCGTGGGTTCGAAACTAGCTTTTGGAACCGGGAATGGGTCCAACGGACGAAATAAGTAAAGATAGAACAGGATAAGAGATATTAGAAAAGATATAGAAATAAACAAAAAGATAGACGGGTAAAATTACCAAAAATAAGATAAGATAGACACAGGGCGCCACTTAACTTTTTGGGTTCAAGGAGAAAATTAAGAAACCTTAGAAAAAAAAGAGGTAAGGAAAGATATTTAGGTTCTGAGGCCAAATCCAAGGAAATATATCAACAGTTAATTATTAAATAAATTTGGTCAACACACTATATAAACAAATAATAAATATATTAGGTGGACTCCGTTCCCTTACTTACCTACGAAACTTAATCAGCCTGATCTTTCTTCTGGTCGAAGGTATAATAATTATTTATTATAATAAACAAACATTCAGATGTGTTGTTATATCAGGAAACTTATTAGGAGTCGAGAAATAAAATTCATTGATAAAACAAAACAATATATTCAACACCACTATGATATAGGCAGCTGAATGTATACACATGTAAAAAAAATGCACCATCAATTATTAAATGGTGGTATACATATAACAATAAACATATTATAATTAGGAAATAGCTTTACAAATACAATTATATAATAATAAAATAATGCACAGTTTAAATTATTAGCGAAGAGAGCCTGATAGTATTTAACAATATTCAACTAAAGTTGATTAAAGAAGTCTCCCTTTGCTGTTTATGGGCTTATCTCGAGATAACGATTTAAAAATGTATAACAATTTTAGCAAATAATAAAAGGATTAAATTTAAATTCTAAAGAATACAAAAAGGTTTCAAGAATTCTGTATTATAAAAATTAAACCAACTCGCACTTGGCTTTAAGATAATTATCTGTCACGCACTGTTATTTAATGATTAACTGAGAATTAAATGTATGTAATTTAGAAGTTCTTAATAGCTGATTGAAAGTTCGTATGAAAATATTAAATGTTCCTTGATTGAATGCTAACTCAGCAGTTAACCTTAACTACAGAAGAAGAAATAGTCGACGTATATTCGCCCAGATAGTTTAAGATAATATGATTATGGTAACTTACGATAAATCTTGATGACTGCTGCACTACTTCACTGAAGTATAATACTTTACTTGTATTAAACATTGAAGTTAATTAAATTAAAGCTAGTTTATACCAGTCTTTAATCTAATATGGTATTAGATTAAGAAACTCAAACATTTAAGTGTATAAATACTTACAAAACAAATTCACAGAGACGGTAAGATAACACAGAGACGGTTATATAGGCAGGCGCCTTTACTCAAAGATCGCCCTGCCAGAAGTGAAGTTCCTCCTCACAAAATTTACCAAACTACCCAAAAAAGGTGGCATATCCCCCACTTAAAAATGACAGGCCAGCCAGTATGTATTTCTAGGAAGGTAAAAGGTTCTAAAATTTCACTCTAACGTTCTTCATTTTTTTTTCATTGATGCTAATGGCTTTATGTGACGCTAATTACTGCTTTATATCGGTCGACGTTGGAGCGTATGGTAAAGATAGTGACTTAGGAATTTTCAAAGAAAGCACCTTATAAAAAAAACTCACTGAAAAGGCATTAAATATTCCTGAACCCAAATCGATACCAAATAACTGCGCTAATAAGTTACCCCATGTTATAATGGCAGATGAAGCGTTTGCCTTGATGAAAAATTTAATGAGGCCATATGGTAGCAAAATGCTGTCGCACGCAAAAAAATATATAATTACCGTTTATAGTTAGCTCAAAGATATGTTGAATGCACGTATGGAATTCTGTGCAATAAATGGCGAATTTTGCACCGACCCATAGACGTTAAACTTGACTTTGCTGAAAACATTGTTAAAGCTATTTTTGTCTTGCACAACTTTGTCAGAATTAAAGATGGTATCACACATGAGGATACAGTTCATGCGGCACCATTGTTGAATATGAATAGATCACACATTGATTACAAAGATTACTTTGTAAATGACAGAAGGCTAGACTGGCAGGATGGTATGGTCTAAATAATATTACTTTTATAATTATATTTAAAGTAAAAATAAATAAATGTGTCACCATCATTGCAAAAAATTAAAACTAGTTGCTCTCAAGCCCGTTTCTTCAGTATTTTATTAGAATATTCCTTTGAATTCAAGTTCCATATGGTTGGTCTTTTTTCTACTTCATCGATAAAAAAGTCGGTGTTAAAATCATCGTCCATCTTGACACACTTCGTACGTCTAACCGGCTTTAATCGCGCTAATCAGTTAAACGTCTATGCCTGATTGTTGTACTTTAATATGCGCGACGTCGTGCAAATTACGCGCGAAACAAGATACTGGCGACGAGCAAAGACAATCGTGTGCGATCGCAAGTTTACGCGCGATGACGCTCGACCATATAAACATTTGTATATGACTACTCTGCATCTTTAGTCGCGCGGTTTGTTGTACGCGCGTTCTAAACTATTTACAAAGAGATGCTATAATACCCCCATAATCTCTCGATTGTCAGGTATTTGTGTACACATTTAACTGGAGAGTTATTAATATATTGTTTTCCCTTTTTTTTAACATATAGGTAGACCTTTAGCATTTATCCCGTGAGCATAATGTCAACTTAACTTGCTTAGATATTTTAATCAAAAGCCGAAGTGCAAAAATACTCTTTCTAATAGTCGATTAAATTACCATTTTTTAAATAAATAGTTTGTACTTTTCTTATTATTCAATTTAGTAATAGGGTATACATATTAATTGGTAGGGTTATTGTTTTCTTTTCTTAGTTAGGTATTCTACAAACTGTGCATAATAGGTGAAGGGTTATGTGCAATATAGGTTAAATTAATTGTAAATTGTATATTTTCTATAACAAAGTAGGGATTAAATTGGGTTATTTATATAACAGTTGTTTTATTAGTAACATTTTTTCTCTTATTGTCATAAATTAATTAAAGCATGAATTACAGCAATATAATATATTTTGGGAAGTAACCTTGATACTTTCCTGGCCCCACAATTTTCTTTTTAGTTCGTTCTTTATTTTAGTACTCTTCTCTTGTTCATTTATCCTTTTTTCTCTCAGTTTGTTATATTCATTTCCAAGTAACTGTCTTTTAGAGGCGTGCAAAGTGGCCGAATCCTTCCTGAGTTTAATTGGTCATTTTCTGGCATAGCCTGCTAGCCAAGCTGCATTCAATCTCACAATATTGTGTTGTGAGAACATTTCTTTAATTTTAATTTATATTTAAATGGGAATAAGCCACAATTAAAGGTTAAAATACGTTTATTGACGTTTCAATTTCCACTTCGGAAATCGTTCTCAAAATACAAACATTAGTAAATTAAACAAATTTTGTTTTTTGTTACTTAGTGAAAAATTCTTCTAATAATTTAATTTTATCTGACTCATCTATATTGACAATTCAGACATACCTTATACATTTTAAAGTAGACGACTTTAAAATGATATTTCCAATATTGTTAAGTTGCGTTCCTGGGACGACTTTACTTATAAGATAGTTCATTCGATTACATGAAATCAACTTTAACTTGAGAATATCCGTCAGAAAAGATCATAACATGTAATTCGTCTTTAAAAAGACAAATACATGCCATGATGACAGTAAAATTCTCCTGTTAGTGATTCCATAGTAAATTATGAGGGAAAAACCAGGAAAAAAACCTCATAATACTATCCCGACATGGTAAGTATTTGATCGTGCATTTAGTTTACCCTCAATAAACACCAAATTCCGATTTTATATGTTTGTTATTTAAAAAACATAAATGGTGTATTCTCTATATGTTACTGACTTACCAATACTGGTATTTTTCTTTTAATAACTTCCTCTTTCAATATGGGTAACCAGATCCTACTACATTCTGCCGAGGAATTCGCGACACAATTGGTCTCATTTAGCATAATTAGAGCCGCTTCTTTGATTTTTCTCTTTTTACCATTCGTTTCTTTTTGTTCTTGGAGGAAAAACATTTGTTAACAACTGTTTTATTAAAAAATCATTATCCTTTATCGTTTATAAATAAGGAATTTTCAACAATCGATCGAATAGAACTAAACAACTTAGAACGAGATCCTACAGCATATGCAAGGAATAATACGAGGAAAATAACAATACCATACATAAAAGGATTATCGGAAAAGCTTAAAAGGATAGGAAATAAATTCAACATTTCAACAACATTCAAAACAACAAACACGCTGAGATCTATTTTGTCCAAAACCAAACCTAACAATGAACAAGAAAGGACAAAGAATTGCATTTTTAAAATACCTTGTAAATGCGATCAGTTTTATTTAGGTGAAACATCAAGACCATTAAATGTTAGAATAAGTGAACATAAATCCTTTATTAAAAATAGAGAATTTGATAGATCTCAAATCTGTAAACACGCATGGGATAATGAACATAGGGTTCAATGGAATGATTCAAATATAGTCCTAAAAGAAACGGATGGTAAAAAGAGAAAAATCAAAGAAGCGGCTCTAATTATGCTGAATGAGACCAATTATGTCGCGAATTCCTCGGCAGAATGTAGTAGGATCTGGTTACCCATATTGAAAGAGGAAGTTATTAAAAGAAAAATACCAGTATTGGTAAGTCAGTAACATATAGAGAATACATCATTTATGTTTTTTAAATAACAAACATATAAAATCGGAATTTGGTGTTTATTGAGGGTAAACTAAATGCACGATCAAATACTTACCATGTCGGGATAGTATTATGAGGTTTTTTTCCTGGTTTTCCCTCATAATTTACTATGAAATCACTAACAGGAGAATTTTACTGTCATCATGGCATGTATTTGTCTTTTTAAAGACGAATTACATGTTATGATCTTTTCTGACGGATATTCTCAAGTTAAAGTTGATTTCATGTAATCGAATGAACTATCTTATAAGTAAGGTCGTCCCAGGAACGCAACTTAACAATATTGGCAATATCATTTTAAAGTCGTCTACTTTAAAATGTATAAGGTATGTCTGAATTGTCAATATAGATGAGTCAGATAAAATTAAATTATTAGAAGAATTTTTCACTAAGTAACAAAAAACAAAATTTGTTTAATTTACTAATGTTTGTATTTTGAGAACGATTTCCGAAGTGGAAATTGAAACGTCAATAAACGTATTTTAACCTTTAATTGTGGCTTATTCCCATTTAAATATAAATTAATTTAAAATGCCACAAGAAAATAGCTTCAGAACAATATTTCTTTAATTTTAGTTACATTGGTCACTACATTTGCCAACCCTATATTCTTGTTAAATTGGTGGTTACCACAAAAGTCCACCTACACAATTTTCGTTACATTGGCCATCCAAATTATTACGCCCCTCGAAATATAGTGTGGGTTCCATGGTACCCGCTGTGGCTACACCGATGTGATTAGGTCAATACGTGACAGTCACCTTTCAACTACATGACAGTCAAACCTAGAAATATACTTCAATACTTTTGATTCATTGATAGTATTACATAGCAATTGACATGAAAGTGAAATTAAAAGTGATTTCCCATTCTGACATATGTAAATAAAAAATCATTAATCCCTAAAAATCAATATTCAATATGAGAATCAAATGCAAAAAATGGAATATATAAAAAATATCAATATATTAAAAATAAAAAAGTTACAGTTTATTGATGTTTTTCAATAGTTTGATTGATCCAGTCAACGAAGTTCGCAACGTTGGTGAAAATATCTGGAGTTCCAGCAATATCACAGGGATCGATGAACCAAGTAACAATACCAATAAGAACACCGTTTTGGGTGAGAGAACCTCCAACATCACCGTCACAGTTGTTTGCTCCTTTGTCGAGATCTCCGGCGCAGATATTGCTCTTTACGTCCAAGATATTATCTTCCAAGATAGCTCCAACCACTCTGTTACATTCTGTAAATCGAAAAAAGAAGTTAAAGACATATATTTGAGTTTATAGTAATGATAAAGTGTTGAAATGCCATTTAAAGCTTTAAATAGTTAAGCTAATTGTTCTTTGTCTGGTATACTACTATTACTATTACTATTTTATGGTATTCTACGTAATATTTCTTCACGTTTTACGCTACTACATTTATAATTTACGATATCTACAGATAACTACGTATATTATATATTTTTTTAATATAAATTTAAGATATAAAAATTATAAAATTAAATATTTCAGCCAGTATAAAGATTTAAAAATGTGGAATGTCAATTTCTCGACGTGCAACAGTTGTCACGCAACTGGTGACGTGCTGTCAAATTGTCACCGCCATCAAATTAATATAAAGAAATTGTGAATGATTTTATGTTTTAATTACTAACGCTTAAATACACCTCGTAAAGTATCATTCCCTTAAAAAAATTGTTGCAACTGATTTCAGTATTTATTTAGATAAGCCAGAGTATAGCGTTAATAAAAAAAAAACAAAGATTCACTAATTAAACGTTTTACTAAAATTTTCTCAAAAAAACAATACATTTCATTAAAAAACATTCAAAAGGATAGTTCATTTACCACGTTTATTAACAAAATAAATCACTTCTTTGCTTTACTTAGTACAATGCAATGGGTAAACTTTGCTAAAAAAGCAAAAATAGATATAGAATAGATAAAAGCTTAAGATACTTAGCGTCGACTGTAACAAGTATTACAATTTTTTTTAAACAGTCAAAACAACTTGGTCTCTTGCATTCAACACACGCATAAGCAAAGCAGTTCTTTTTTTTTAGCCTTGGCGGGCAGATAAGGCAGGTTTTTCTATTTGGCAACTTCTCGTTCACTGTTTCGACAACCGGAACTGGAACCTGAAGTATCCTACTAATATTCATTCGAATTTCTCTAGGAATTCGTGTGTTGGCTAGTCTTCTATTAAGCAGTGGTGTTACTAAATCATGTGCTAAACTTTTAATAGATTGGAATCGAGTTATTTTCTCTTCAGAATTTGCCGAACAATATACAATATATGCATTTGTAGAAGCTATGTCGACAACTCGCTGCATTTTTCATCCAGAGCATCTACTCCACCCTTTGTCGCGTTATAAAATGCAATAATTTCAGACTTTCCAGAATCACCGTTAATACTTTCACTGTGGTGCATCGGTGAAACAAGTATAACCGCCTTGTTTCGCTTTGGCACATGAGAAAGAAGCGTTAGTTCTTTAGTAAACCCATCAAGAGATTCGTCAACTTTTCTGGAAACCATTGGAAGGAACGCCGGTGGAATTTCCTTTTTATTTATTTTTTTTTCAACATACCTACGTATGTCAAAACTTTCATCTTTAGGATATCCACTAGTTCTATAAAGGAAAACCAGTTATCGGCGGCAATGTTCCTGTTTGTCTTATAAATAGGCTTGCATAGATTAAGTTAGAACATTTTTTTTTCTTGATCATCCAGGCCTACTCCATCGGTATTTTTTTCTCCATATGTATAGGCATTGAACAAATAACTATTTAGGACATCACTTAGACACATTATTTTAATTTCATATTTTACAGGCTTTTGTGGCATGTAGATCTTGAATTTACATCTCCCTCTAAATGCAATAAGCATTTCATCGATGCATCCAGTAGTACCAATAGAGTATAGCTCCTGACAGTTCTCTATAAACATGCACGTAAAATGGTCAAGAATCTTTTCTTCGACATTACGGACCGGAAGATGTCTCGGCCAGTTCCGTCTGTAGCAAAGAATGAGTCGACATATTCGTGATTCAATTTAAATATTGATGAATATAAGAGCAATCATAAGAAAGCTCAACAGTGTCTACATCAGCTAATTCTGACCTGTTATCATTTGCATACTTACTCCTTAGGGTGGATAATTTCTGATTGGTCCACTCTAGTATTATAGTAACTATATTTTCAGATAATAATCTTTCAAATATATACTTACGATTATTTTCGGCTAAACGAATTGCACTGGGAATCTTGATTATGTTATGTACAGCAGTCCGTACATTTTTTGCGGGAGGAACGCTTGATCACTTGAATCTATTTTTACCATAAAAATATTTTTTATGGTTATCATCCTTCATCCTCGCTTTCAGGTGTAGTACTTGTTTCTTCAGAAGGTGCTGTCGTTATCGCCTTCTTGCTCACTATCTGTTTCGTGCTCACGTTATACCATTGTAATGCAATATTACTAAAATCTGCATCACTCACTTTTATTTTCTTGCGTGAACTGGTCATTTTTATATTGCACAATTTATTGAAATAGTTACGTGAATTGTGATGTGCCGTCAATTTGACGTATTGTGATTTTCTACACGTGGTAATTTAAAATATATAGCTCGAAACCGTAACAAATTTCTGCTATGTACTTTCGATAACTAAACTGAAAGGTAACTGAGAGTGTCGACCGTACAAATTTAGAGTAAGTGGAGATCCCGAATTAACGCGCAGTTGCGATACGTCATTTTGACGGCATGTCACCAGTTAAGGGTGGTCTACCAAAAATATTTCGTAGATAGTTTTTATGGTCCTGATTTTGTGGTCGAATATATTATTTTCAGCCTCCCTTATAATAAATTATTTCTGGGTTAGAATATACATAGTTATCATGAACAGTTGCACGTTTCTTTCTTAATCTAGTCCACTTGAGAGCTATCGTATATAAGCTCTCAAGATTTAACTAGCTTTGGCTATAATTAAAAACTAAAGTGTTAAGGTTTTCCCTTGTGAACAAAAATCACCACTTTTACCAAGTAACTGTATATACCTCCCCAAAAATTAATTAGTTTTGGCCAGAAGTTATACAAGAGCAAAACCCAATTTCAGTCGCAGTTGTAGTTAGTTGTCGAAACGCATTCTGATGTTAATATAATTATTTAATTGTAATCAAGAACTGACATAATTACATGGTAAGATTTGTCAATTTATTGATAATTTATCCGATATAAAGAAGTATTTTCTTTATCTTCTAATTTAAGTTTTACCATCTGCTTTTTGCCGACGAGAAATGAAGGGATTTGAGAGCACCAACCTTCATCCCTTTTCAATACTACCGAAATGCACCTGTTTTTCGCAAATGTTTTCTTTGAATGTCGTTGAACTGTGCTGTAAGTGCTTGTTTTATTGACTATTTTTTGCATTATAAAGAATTTAAATATTCCAATCAAAATCATTATTGATAGTCCAGTCGTCAAAGATTTAACCCATAAAAATCATACGAACAAGCTGAATTTTGCTGAAAATATCAATTTTGTACCCGAAAAAGATGCAAAAAAGTTTACCACTTTTACCCCGCAGGCTTCTTCCTAAAATCCCAATTGTAGGGAAGTAAAAACTCAAATGATTTACCTTTACACCGTAGAAAAAACATGTTTTAAATAAAAAATCTAGGGATGATTTTGAACAAAAATGATAATTTACACTTTTTCTATAGAATAAACCCTTCTCTCAGAAACAAGGCTTGAAGCGACCAGCGATTTTAAATGTCAGTTGCGTGCACGAAATCAATGTTAAATAAACTGTGTATCAAGTCGACGGTAAAACTTCGATATCTTTTGATCAGAGTGTCCTATTATTAAAAATCAAAATGCGTTTTAAAGGCGAAAAGTGCAGTTTTTTTGTGCAATTTTTGGATATTGCCACGAATAAGGTCAGTTTTTATAAATCTGTTCAATAAATAAACGTTGCGAGATTTTTACCATTTTTTACAATTCTCGTGAGATTAATAAAAGTTATTAATTTAATTGACCGATCATAGTAAGATTTCGATTTTTAGAGACCAATCTTCAAAACATATAACATGAAATTTAAATTTTGAGTTGTGGTAACAAATATGAGGCATTTCAAAAAATGCATCATTTAACATTAGACTACCAATCATGACAGTAGACCAAATCCCCTTCCTGCCTAAAAAACTGAGCAAACTGTTGATTTCTATATCTGTACTTGTAAATAGATGTACCAGGCGACAACAAATACTTTTCTTTTAATTTTAAGTCAAGCAATTCTGATTTTTCCTTTGTTTAACCCAAATCTCTAACTATGTAAGTCATCTAACTCAGCTTGTGTAAACGACTGTCGTTGTAAATATTCTGAACGACACTAAAATTTACCATCACTTCCTGGACCACTTTCATTAGATTCAGATTGACTAGTATTTAAAATGTCATCAATATGTAGAGGAGGCTAAGGGACTAACAGTTCAGGTCCATGCTCTATAGAACAAATAGCAGACGAGAGGGTAGGATAAACAATCACTTTGTGATTTTACTATTTTTTAGGTTATATCCAGAAATATCGACAGTACAAAAATAAAAAATATTTGAATGCTTTTTTTGCGCTCTTCATACCATAGGATCTGTAAATCTAAAAGCTTTTTTTATTTCTTCGATCACTTCCTTAAATCCTCAACACAAACATAATATACATTGTGAGGAGCCCAAACTTTATCTTGGTCACCAATTTTCACAGTAAAATATGCAAAATACACCTTTTTTACAAAGTCAGTAATATTTCTTGATGTTTTCTAATAACAAAATCACCACATATGTAATAACCGCGACTAGCCATACTTAAAAGCGTATGAGTCGAACATTGAAAAGTGAGCTTATGTTTATTGGAATTAAGGAACTTTATAGATGTTAATGAAAAGGAAGAAGAATATAGAGTGTTGTACAATTCACCAACAGTGATACCAACTAAGTAACATTGATTTATCTGCTCGTTAAACAAAATAAAATGTAAAACATAATGACGGTATTAGATTCTTATTTCGATGCAGGACAGTGGCAAGCCGCTTATACGAATTTCAACCTCTTTAGGTCTCATCAGAGCGACATATGGTGCTGCTTTGAATCGAGACAAAATCTATCCCGTCGTAGGACAATAATTGGCGAAATAATTATTTACAGTCATTACAACGCCATCTAATAAAAACAAGAGAAATCAGAAGATATCCTACTTACCGAAACTGAATTCAAATCTTAACCACTGTGCTTTCTACAAGTTGCAAAGCAGGCAGATTGATGAATTAGTTCACTACGAATTTTGACCATGATGAACGGCATGTGGAATGCATATTTTAGATTCCCTTGCCGACTAATTCGTCAGTATGTCTGCTTTGCAACTTGTAGAAAGCACAGTGGTTAAGATTTGAAATTAGTTTCGCCAAGTAGGAAATCTTATGATTTCCCTTAATAAAGGGTTAAAATAAAATATAATTACGCAAGTTTAAATTGTGAAAGAATGGTGGGCGATACAGCATTTTTAATATGATTTTCAGACTCAGCATACTAAAATACATAAGATAGAGGTAATTTTATCCAAAAAGTTTTTTTCATCGTTGGCCTGTGTAATCTCTTTCAGCTTATGTGTAAATATATCGATTTTTGATATATTGTGTATGACGTGTTTTGCTAATGCCTTTTGCTAAAATATCGATATTTAGTTTATTTAATCTTAATTCCTTTATAAGTTTTTGGTTAAACTTATCGCCCATTTTATTTTGCAGTTAAGCTGTATTCCGTGTTTCTTGTTTTCCTTTTGTCAAACTGTTATCTAATTTTTATCAATCATTTATCTATCTGTCGTTGATCTATCGTCTTTAATCTATACTTTTCTATTAATTTATATCCTTACCCACCCCAATGAAGCTCCCGAATTGAGCAAAATTGTCTTCGTTAAGTCTTGGTGAACGATCAGCTAATTATTCATCTATTTTTGTTAGCTTTTTCGTTACACTAATACTTTTCATACCACCTAACATTTACATATTTAGAGTCAGCATCTTAAAAAGTACATCTCAAAAAGTGATGGGGAAGTCTTAAACCTGAAGGCATAAATATAACAAGTAAATTGGGTTGAAAGTATAAGAAAAAGACGATATTCTTATTCTTATACTAGGTCTTGGGCCTATTCTTATCCGATTATAAGGCTGTAGTCACAATTCTGACCTTGACTGTTATACTTTGATCTTTTACCTTTTAAAGGATCTTTTTGGTGGTCTGGTCTTTTTGGTTTTAAATCCCATGCTATTATAATATCTAATCTGTCACCACCACTTTATGTAGCATGCTGGTTTTACTTCCCTCTTGTTTATCATTTGTGCCATTTTGTTGTTTCCTTGTACTCTGTTTAAGGTTTGTGAAGATGTAAATTTCTATTCCCAGATAGTCAAAACTCAATATTTGCTCGATTTTTTCATCGTTAATTACTATTTCCACATTTGAGATTTGGTCTTAGCGATTGATAGTTTCATGTCTCACCACTGTTTTATATATTTTTAACATTTTCTCTAAATTTTCTTTAGTATCTTAGATCAGATTTGCGATTATATAATTGGCTTGCATTTTTAGTTTCTTGTATGATTTTATTTACTATTAAATTAAAAAGTAGAGTACTTAAGCCATTTTTACTTAAATTTAATTTTCACAGATTGTATTACAGCCTTTAATTATATTTATGATTCTGAACTGTTTTTGTGAAATTATAAATATCTATTTAATTATTATAGTAAGTAATATAATATATATAATTTGCCTTATGCTTTATTATATATAAAGCATAAGATAACTATCAGGTAAATTTGCTTTGTTGACCTGAAAAAAGCCTCTGACTGATTAAAAAATAAACAACTAGCCTAATACTAGCATAGGGTATAGTACAGGGTATAGTAAAAAACATGATGTCAGGCCAGAAGTGCACCAGATCGTACTTTATATTTCTTGGATTATTAAAAGTTAAAAGTTTATTATCTTAAAACTTTAATCACTGACTGTACAATGACAATTGATTGGATCTCCCGTTGCATGTGACGGGCAAAGTTACTAGTTTCTATATAAAAAGGTATATATTTCCAATTTTATTTCATTTTGCGCTCTCCAAAAGGTAACAGAAGTTCACGATGTGTATTTTCTAGACCCCTGGCAAAGGGTAAGATATTTTTTGTAACTTTTTGTATTCTTTATGTTTTTATCTTCTGTTACTTCGTCTATTTGAGTTTGTATTTTTTATCTAAATAGCGTCTAACGTTACTCCAAAATTATTCCAAACGTAGTCTCAGTTAGTTCAAAAGTTCTGTTCCACAAATTTGATGTAAAGCTCAAGGTAGTCCCAGTTATTTCCAGGCTCACCTTGATTCAGGAAATCTTCATATACCTATTTCAAGTTGGGAATCTAACTCGGGACGTTGAGAGTCCCAAGTTAACAAAAATATAAGTTTTTATCTTTTTTCTTGTTAGGACGGAGGTCCCCTTGTATTCAAGATTTATTAGCAACAAGGATCAACATCCCGTTGATTTGCTCTACACTTTGAACTTATTGTATTATAACTACATTTACTTTCTGTTATCAACCGATTTTTTAAAATCTTTTGTTGATATAATGTTGATAGTGCATATTATATTATGATTCTTTATTACATATTTAATGATAATCACTAATTTAGTGCAAATCTCTATTAAACATGTTAAATCGAAATGGATTAACTAAACACTAAATTTTTATATTCTTTCTTAGCGTATTTATCATTTAATTGTGTATTTTGTTTAATTTGCATATACAGTTATTACTGTAAGACTTAGGTTAGTTCTAATATTTTCTTATAATATATGATACATTTATTGATATGTTTATATATTTAAATTTTATTTTTTGTATAGTTATGACATTTGATATGACATTTAACTACTTTATTTGATTACGTTATTTCGATAGTTTTTGAAGTATTATGTCATTTGATAGATTGTTCGTCCACGATATTTTCAGAAATATTTTATAAATAATATTGTGTAAGTATAAAATTAAACATTGGACATTGAACAAGTGGATAATACTCACCTTCAATATCAATCAGGGGTAAGTCAGCTACGAAGTTTAAGACATTGAAGTCTGGCAAGAAGCTCCATCCCCAGCCAGTAAGGGTAGCAGTGCCGTTAAATACAGCGTCTTGTTCAGGCAAACTGACATTGCCGACGAACTCATTGAATACCAAAGATGTCTTCAGTTTGACAAGAGCGATATCATTTGGACCAGGTCTAAAAAGTTACCATGCTGTTAAAAATTTTCAAAATATACAATTTCAATATGCATATATATATATATATATATATATATATATATATATATATATATATATATTCGTTTGTACTCCTGTGTAGTAGTGAATTTTGTTTATTTAATTTATTACTTTTAATTACCTAGTTACATAGCAGGAGTAGTACAATTAAAATCAAACGTACAAATATCTTAAACCCAAAAAAAAATATAACAATATTTACAATATAGAATAAAGTACCTACAGTCTGTCCCAAACCCTTCTTTCAGTGCGTCACAAATTTTGACGTAATATAGGATTTTAAGAATGTCGAGAATTATTGCATGACATTTTAGTTAAATCTGACAGTTGAAGGATCGTAATCGGCTAAATGCGCTAAATGTGAAAAGGTTATTTTTTAAATATGTGTAGTAAAAACTTTAACAATTCATTTTTTTTTTAATTTACATATTAGAGGTCCCGTCCTGTATAAAAATTTTTATTGCGCATTATATTGAAACGGCAGTTTGTCATAATTCCTATTCTATACATTCCAAGGAAAGTGCTTAATTAGCTAAGATTTATTTATGTATTTATTATTATTTATTACAAACACTATGGCTAAAATGTATAGTATTTAAACTACTAATATGACTATTTTTTAGAATAATTTAAAACTTACTTCACGAACGGCAGAAACTGGTAATAAAGTTGTCCCAGCCTCTTTTTCTAATTGAAAATAATTTAATAATTTTAATATTAGTCTTTGTTCATTCTCGGTATATCTCGGCATATTTAAAATATTTTTATGACAATAAATACAAAATTAAATTTTCACTGTAAAATGTCTGAAAATACTAACCTGGAATGACAATTATCATTTTATCAGTTGATATTGTCAAAGTACTGTCACTATCGAGACCATCTGAGTCAAATTATATTTATTCGCATCATTGATTGGATATCTATTTAGCGTATTCTAAACTCCAACCAATTATATATTCGTAAGTAGAATTCGCTTTAATATGCAAATACCCTTGAACGATACATAATTTTCCAAGTTCTATGTATAATAATCACAGACTCACGTTTTTTTCTGTCACCTCTAGCTTAATGCGTAAGAGAGAATTCGATCAACTGTGACGCACTGAAAGAAGGGTTTGGGATGAACTGTATATGTAGACCCTTTATTATTAATGCCCTGAGTTTAAGCACCTTCAAAATAAAATTAATAATTGCTTTAGGTGAATCAAGTGTTGGATTGTCAAGAGAAAGAACAACATTATTTAAACTGCATAAACAGTCCTCATTTTAAAATTTCATTGATGTATAGATTTTATAATTAAATAAAAGATGTTCTATTGTCTCAAATTCTGGCTATTACAAATAGTGCAAATTTAATTTGGACTGATGCTGTGCTCCACTAAGTTTCAATAGCTTGGTGAAGAATAGCCAAGTGTATCCCAGGTTTTCTCGGTATTGATTAAGATAAATAAGTTTTTAATTTGTAGGGCCCAATTATATTTTTCTGGGAGATTAGTAAGTGTACATTGACATAAAAAGCAAATCTTAGGAAGTCAATTATTATTTTTTTAGAGTTTTCAGTAAGTAGTTTAAGCACCATTGAAATATATTGTATACAATTTTAACACAGTCAGTTTCGTTTCTAATCTAACGACGTAGTTTGAATTGTTCAAAGGTAAAAGTAAAATTCTTTTAAAAAACTTTATTTGGATTTTCTTCACAATGTCATAATACCGGAGTAGTGTTGCCCAAAATCGGTCTTGGTCTTGCAGTCTTGGTCTTGTTCTTGCGTTTTCGCAAGACCGAGACCAAGACCAAGACTGCCTAATTTTTGCAAGACCAAGACCAAGACTAACCGTGCAAGACTTGAGCAAGAACAAGACTAAGCCTGCGAGACTCTTGCGTCTTGCAGTTAGGACTGAGTGTGGTTTTAGGGAGTATAGTAGTTCGGGTTTATGCTTAGAGACTCTATAAGACGCAAAGAAGTATTTAACAAAAATTTGGAAAATTTGAATTGTGCATTACGAAAAATACCATAAACATACATAGCGTATCAAAATATTCATTGCAAGAACACTTAAAATTTTGACACGTACTCAGAGGTCATAATTACAATCTAAAAATAAAATATTTCGTACATTCTTTTCCAGCACACGAATTCTTCGCTCTGAAATAAATTGTCCAGATTTTGATAATAGCCCCTTCTAATCATAAAATAATACCTTTGCTTTGCGACGCCGACAGTAATATCTTATCGAAACTTTTTAAAAATGTGTCACCTTAGCTGATAAAAAATAATAATAAGGTTAGCATATTTTTTTTCTTATAATTTACTTACGAGGAATTTAAAACCACAAATCTTATCGGCCTAAGACTAAAACATCGTTTCTGCTGAGTGTGCGATGAGATTGCTGAAAGAGGCGGCTAATATTCAAAAGTAACGAGTAAAACAAACAGATAACGCCGATTACAGTGTAAGCAAAATACCGATATATTGGTATTCGGTACTTAGTGTATTAGATAGTAACGAATAGTTACTTTTTCGACATCACTATAAATAAACTTCATTCCCAATCAAGCTTTCCTTCGAGTCTAATGTAATAATTGTTTTTGATCTAATCCTTGTTGTTCTCGGAGTGTGAAGTTTACAATTTGACATGAGTGACGAAGATTCAAATAGTTCTAGTCGGAGTAATGAGAGTTGGAGTCATAGATCTAAAAGACCGAAAAGCAAATTTGATGAGTTTTTCGAAATAATTCATGCATCCCAAATTGCTTTGTGTAAATTGTGCCAACATAGAAAGGTTGAAATAAAAATGAAAAACAGGAACACTTCAGGTTTAAGGAAGCATCTAGTATCTTTCCACAAAAAGGAATCACAAATATTTCTTCCTGAAAAACCAAAATTAGGTGCAGATATCACAAGCTTTTTAATAACCGCTGGAAAAAGTGGACAGGTAAGAGAGAATATACTTATTACACAATATATATATATATATATATATATATATATATATATATATATATATATATATATATATATATATATATATATATATACCGTATATGCGTATTTCTGACTATTGATCGTCTTCAGTACGGTGCAGCCAAGTTAGTAAGTTAGTTATTATTATTAGTTACTGAAGACGACTAATAGTCAGAAATACGTATATACGCTTGCTTTCCATCTTTTACACATGTCTTATTATATTTTTTTGTTCTTTGTTGCGAGCTATGGCCGATATCTTGTACCTTTATTTTACTATTAACCTATTAACTCGCATTAACCTTTTTCTTATATATATATATATATATATATATATATATATATATATATATATATATATATATATATATATATATATATATATATATATATATATATATATATATATATATATATTATAACTGTTTTGGATGGGTTGGAGTCAATAAAAGGGCTATTGGTAAACTATTTTTTTTAGTTAACAGTAGTTAAAGAAAAAACAATTTTTGTTAACTTACCAAATAAAAATTAGTTTAGCAAATAAAAATTGCTGCTAATACATCTTAAAAATAATTAATATAAAAATGTCCTAATCTAATAAATGCTTCTCTGAAATTTTTAGTATAATTTTGAAAACATTTTTTTAATACAAAAACAATTGAATTTATAAATAAGTTAAAATAGCAACCAATTACAAATAAGCCTCAATGTCATAAATGCCAACTTAAAATTTTTATTTTTGACAATTATATTGCCAAAAATAAAATTTTGTTTAAAAATTCTTTTTTGTTTAGTAACAAAAAAGAAGATTTATTCACCATTGACAGATGTCTGAAAAAATGTAACAGATATATGGAAAATTAAATCAAAATGTGACATTTTACAAGTTTTATATATAAATTATAAAGAAAGAGTATAATTATAAATTTTGCTTAGATTTTGAATCTCTGATCTTTTGTTTAAATTATTATCACTTTTGCTAATACAAACCATTTCCAAAAAAGTCCTTTTGAATTTATTACTTTCACTACATAAAATTTTAATATTATCAAAATCCGTAATATGGTCTTTATCGATTACATGCTCTGCCAAAGCACAAGATGGTTTTTTAATTCTGCAACCACTTTTGTGAGAAATAATGCGATTTGAAAGATTTCTTCCGGTCTCACCAACATATTCAGCCTCACACTGAGTACAACTAATGCAATATACTAAATTCGTTTTTTCAAATTTGTCTATAGGATATTTAGTTTTGGAATATAAAGATGAAATAGTTTTGATGTTCTTTGTTGCTATTTTTATATTGTCAATAACCTTTAGTGTTTGTATTAATTTAGGTGTTAATGATGGTATAAAAGGTAGTGAATGATAATAGATGTTCTGATTGTTACATACAATGTTTTGAGATTTAGCAAAAAATGGTGTTAAGTTATTTATATTACCAATATTAGAAAAAAACATCCTATGTAGCATATCTGGAGGATAAGAGTTTTCAATTAGAATATTTTTTAACAATTGAAGATCTTCTTGTAGATAATCTGGATGAGAAAGTTTTAAAACATGTTCTTTTAATCCTGTTATAAGGTTCATTTTTATCTTATTTGGATGATGAGAGTAATAGCTTATAAATCTATTACTACATATGGGTTTTCTGAACCATCTGGTTTTCAACATATTGTCTGTATTTCTTACAATTTTCATGTCAAGGATTGGTAGAGAATTATCTACGTCTTCTTGAATATCTACAATATGTTGAAAACCAGATGGTTCAGAAAACCCATATGTAGTAATAGATTTATTATAAGGTTCATTTAATAGCATTATAAGGTTCATTTTCATCTTATTTGGATGATGAGAGTAATAGCTTATAAATCTATTACTACATATGGGTTTTCTGAACCATCTGGTTTTCAACATATTGTCTGTATTTCTTACAATTTTCATGTCAAGGATTGGTAGAGAATTATCTACGTCTTCTTGAATATCTACAATATGTTGAAAACCAGATGGTTCAGAAAACCCATATGTAGTAATAGATTTATTATAAGGTTCATTTAATAGCATTATAAGGTTCATTTTCATCTTATTTGGATGATGAGAGTAATAGCTTATAAATCTATTACTACATATGGGTTTTCTGAACCATCTGGTTTTCAACATATTGTCTGTATTTCTTACAATTTTCATGTCAAGGATTGGTAGAGAATTATCTACGTCTTCTTGAATATCTACAATATGTTGAAAACCAGATGGTTCAGAAAACCCATATGTAGTAATAGATTTATAAGCTATTACTCTCATCATCCAAATAAGATGAAAATGAACCTTATAACAGGATTAAAAGAACGTGTTTTAAAACTTTCTCATCCAGATTATCTACAAGAAGATCTTCAATTGTTAAAAAATATTCTAATTGAAAACTCTTATCCTCCAGATATGCTACATAGGATGCTTTTTTCTAATATTGGTAATATAAATAACTTAAGACCATTTTTTGCTAAATCTCAAAACATTGTATCTAACAATCAGAACATCTATTATCATTCACTACCTTTTATACCATCATTAACACCTAAATTAATACAAACACTAAAGGTTATTGACAATATAAAAATAGCAACAAAGAACATCAAAACTATTTCATCTTTATATTCCAAAACTAAATATCCTATAGACAAATTTGAAAAAACGGATTTAGTATATTGCATTAGTTGTACTCAGTGTGAGGCTGAATATGTTGGTGAGACCGGAAGAAATCTTTCAAATCGCATTATTTCTCACAAAAGTGATTGCAGAATTAAAAAACCATCTTGTGGTTTGGCAGAGCATGTAATCGATAAAGACCATATTATGGATTTGGATAACATTAAAATTTTATGTAGTGAAAGTAATAACTTCAAAAGGACTTTTTTGGAAATGGTTTGTATTAGCAAAAGTGATAATAATTTAAACAAAAGATCAGAAATTCAAAATCTAAGCAAAATTTATAATTATATTCTTTCTTTATAATTTATATATAAAACTTGTAAAATGCCACATTTTGATTTAATTTTCCATATATCTGTTACATTTTTTCAGACATCTGTCAATGGTGAATAAATCTTCTTTTTTGTTACTAAACAAAAAAGAATTTTTAAACAAAATTTTATTTTTGGCAATATAATTGTCAAAAATAAAAATTTTAAGTTGGCATTTATGACATTGAGGCTTATTTGTAATTGGTTGCTATTTTAACTTATTTATAAATTCAATTGTTTTTGTATTAAAAAAATGTTTTCAAAATTATGCTAAAAATTTCAGAGAAGCATTTATTAGATTAGGACATTTTTATATTAATTATTTTTAAGATGTATTAGCAGCAATTTTTATTTGCTAAACTAATTTTTATTTGGTAAGTTAACAAAAATTGTTTTTTCTTTCTAGTTCAACCTTGTAAGATATTTTGTCTTTTTTAGCAGCTCTTGATAATAATTGTAAACACAATTGAAAGCTCGAGATAAAAAATAGTTAACCAATAGCCCTTTTATTGACTCCAATCCATCCAAAACAGTTATATATTTTTTCCAAACGAGTCACAAGTACTTCCTTTTCTTATATACCTATATATATATATATATATATATATATATATATATATATATATATATATATATATATATATATATATATATATATATATATATATATATGTTATGTACCTTCTACTTTATTTTGGTAAACTACCGTAAAGTAATTAAATAGGTATCTCTGTAATTTAAAATAACTTCTTTTGATTATTATTACTTTTTTACTTATTCTTTCTAAAAAAAGTTAGTTTTTTATATAAAAGTACAGCTAAGATTGTTAAAAACATTTGCTTTAATAAGTGGGTTATAGTTTGTTATCTTATCAACAAAAGAATATGTGCCCTTGATACAGGTTTGAAAGGACTTTCTGTCTTTCTCTAAGGAATTCAAATATTAGATTAAAAAATGCCGGAGTGACAGGGATGAAGTTGGGGAGTTAATTCGGAGTACCATTAAATGTATTGACTTTTTTTAATAAAGAACCATATTAAAATTAAAATTGACTTCAAAACTAACTAAAAAGCTTGAATTAACTTTTGGATTTTTTGAAGTCGGTTCCAAGCTCTAGCCTCGTTAATCACCTCATTAAGACTTGAAGCCAACTCATAAACATCCAAAAGTTAGAAGCTTTTTCGTTTGTTTTGAAACCTGTCTTATTTTTAATATAATTTTATGTGTATGCTACTAATATGCTCATAGTATGTTTGAAATCGGATACTTTTCATTAATAAATATTAACACATAATTTATTGTTTCATTTCAGTCTGAAAATAGCAGTGATAACATCATGACAGCTACAGTTGATTGGATGGTGAAAAAATATCTTCCCTTCTCATTTTTCGATGACGAAGCTACACAAGTATATTTTCGATCGATTTGTCCAAATATGGTGTTTCCTAAAAGGTCCACACTTAAAAGAAAGGTCAAAGAGCGATTTGAAGAGCTTCAATTGAATCTTAAGAAACGACTACAACAATTTTCATCTAAAATGTCATTTACCATTGATGGATGGACGTCAATTGCTGGTAGGAGTTACTACGGGGTCACTATCCATTATATAGACAACGAATGGAAATATCGATCTGTAGTCCTTGATTTTATACCATCACGCGGTCGACATACTGGGGAAGATATTGCAACGATTTTCCACGATTGTTTATTGGAATATGACATAATTGATAAAATACAGGGTATCACAGTCGACAACGCAACTGCAAATACCAAATGTATGTATGAACTGAGCAAACAGCTGCCACACTTTGATTCAGACGATCAACATTTCCGGTGCTTTGCTCACATTTTGAACCTTGGTGTACAAGATCTATTAAAGTCCTTAGCATTACACAGTGAAACTGACAATGACCGAGAAGAACAGCAGTATGGAGCCTATGAAGACGAAACTGAGGAAGATGAAGAATATGCGCCAAATATTGCTGACTCAAGTACAGCTGTAACAAAATTACGTAGTATTTCTAGTAAAATAAAAAGAAGTGAGATATTGAAGAGGAAGTTTCAGTCTGCTTGTGAAGCAGCTGACGTGCCATCAAATCTAAATCCCATACTCGACTGTCCAACAAGATGGAATTCCACACATGATATGATTGGATTTGGTTTAAAAGTGAGAACTGGCATTAACATATTGTGCACATCTGTCACCGAATTGAACGATTTTAACATCACAGATAGTGAATGGCAAATACTAGAAAAAATACATAAGTTTCTAATAAACTTTAAACTTTTGTCAACGAAACTTAGAGGAGAAAAATATGTTACATTACCACTAGTGATTGTATCATTCAATCTCTTGCTCGATAAAATTGAATCCATTGTAAAACAATTAGATGAGAAACCTAATCGATCTGAAGTGGATAAAAGGCTCATTCTTGGTTTTCAAGCAGCTCGAGACAAAATGCTTAAACATTATAAGAAGAGCAACTGGATTTATTGTATCTCTTTAATTTTAGACCCAAGGCATAAGGCTCAGACTTTTGACATGACATTATGGGGAAAGCAAATTAAAACAGAAAGCCTGCGAAAATTTAATGAGCTTTATAAAGAATATAAAACTCTACACTCAGTGAATAAATCTCTAGAGTCACCAAGAAATGAAGAGAAAGTATCTGAATATGATGAAGATGAAGACTTAATAGACTTTGAGAAACTGTATGAATGCTCCTCGACTTCATCTGTATCTTGTCATCACGGCTTAGTTATTGACGAGTTGGAGGAGTACCTAAGTAAACCCAGAGCCGCCAGCTCGGAAGATATTTTAGAGTGGTGGAGGACGCATGAGACAGAATATCCGACTTTATCGAAGATGGCCCGTGATTTTCTTTCAATACCTGCAACTTCAGTACCTGCTGAGAGATTATTTTCTAAAGCATCGTTAGTAATTAGAAAACATAGAAATAGGTTAAGTGATGAGTCAGCCAGATGGTTACTTTGTATTAATTCTTGGTCAAAGGAATTAATATAAAGTAACAGTAATGTTAAAGGCTATTGTGCACTGTGTTGTATTTTATTTTTTATTTAAATAAATGGCAAATTATATAACTCTTTTATTCCATTTCATATAAGGTGAGAATACATTAATCCCTTTCTAGACAGATAATGTTCTTTAAAATACATTCAAGTTTATGTCATGAATTTGGTTGTTTTGTTTGTTAACCATGTTTGTGCATACGTAAGTTTGTTAAAAGCAAACGTTTATTCACTCCTATTTAAATGGGAATAAGCCACAATTAAAGGTTAAAATACGTTTATTGACGTTTCAATTTCCACTTCGGAAATCGTTCTCAAAATACAAACATTAGTAAATTAAACAAATTTTGTTTTTTGTTTAATTTACTAATGTTTGTATTTTGAGAACGATTTCCGAAGTGGAAATTGAAACGTCAATAAACGTATTTTAACCTTTAATTGTGGCTTATTCCCATTTAAATAGTAATTAATTTAAAATGCCACAAGAAAATAGCTTCAGAACAAGATTGACTCCCGTGGGACATGGTAGATAGCTCAGTTAGTTAGAGCATAGGCACGGATCGCTTAGATAGTGGGTTCACACCCCACCCAGTATCAGTTGTTTACACATTTATTAATTTGTTTGGTCTTTTTATGGCTGTTATTTCAAGCTTAAAATGTACCTACTGTGTTACGTTGTTCTAAGATCTAAAGTAACGTTTAGTAAATAGCAATAGGCTAATGGGTATTTGCGAGACTTGCAAGACTCTTGCTGCAAGACCAAGACCAAGACCAAGACTGGGAGTGCAATACCAAGACCAAGACCAAGACCAGGTATATTGGTGCAAGACCAAGACCAAGACTGTCTAAGTCTCGTCTTGTTCTTGCATTTGGGCAACACTATACCGGAGTCCCCAAACTGATATACTGTTAACAGCAATACTTAAAACTAGGGATTCAAAAAGTCATCTTTTGAATGGGAGGTCCAAGAACGGATTTTACTCCTTATAAGAAGTGGTAAGACAGAAACGATGGTAAGTTTTACTTTTGACGTTAGTTATTAAAACTGCCATTTCTCGAAATAGACTTGAAGCGGTAAAAATAACACCAATAGAGGAGAACTTATTAGTGACATCGATTGGAGGATTTTAATATAAAAATTCTGATTCTAAAATATTCAGTTTTTTTCTAATGTCTATTTCCAAGTTTGCAAGGATAACAATGTTATCTGCATGTTCAGTACTTCCATCTATAGGGATGCCGCGGCACCCTATTAATAGGATCATAGATGTAATTAGAGCTCCTATTAAAGCTAGCATTTACGCGGATGATATTGTTATTTACACCAAATTTAATAACCTAGTTTCAGCAACAAATATATTACAACTTATGTTAAATCGACTTTAAAACTGGGCATTACAAACCGGATTCAATTTTTCTGCAGAAAAAACTCAATATGTAATTTTTAGTAAAAATAACAATCACCATACAATTAATTTAACATTAAATGATTTACCTATAAAGCAGTCAACGGAAGTAAGTTTTTTAGGCCTAACTTACGATAAAACATTAAATTGAAATGTGCATATTAATAAATTACAACAAGCATGCCAAAACCGGTTAAAAATACTTAAAATATTATCTAATAAATTAGAAGTAAACTAGATTACGGTTGCATATCTTACGGTGCTGCAAGCAAAACTGCTTTAAAAAAAACTAAATAGCATACAATCTACAACTTTGAGATTAGCATTGGGTGCCTTCAGAACTAGTCGTATTAATAGTTTTAGCCAGAGAACCACCTCTGTATATTAGACGCCAACAACTATCCTTCAACTATATAGGGAAAATATCAGCACAGAAAATTATCCAGTATTCTCCCAAATTTGCCATCCCAGTATTGGCTCTAGAAAACTACCTAAAAATAGTACTCCCCTTATAGAACGAATAAAATATTCCAACTTTGATATGACTAAACTAAATCGATCTCTACGTCAGTGTAAATTTTTCTCCATGGACAATCCAACAATCCATCAACTTTTCAGTGATGCCTCTAAAGCTCATGACGGACACACTGCTGCATACTACTGTAAATACACTACTCACACTATGTCCATACCTACAAACTGCTGCATCCTCACAGGCCAGACCACAGCCATTTTAGAAGCCTTAATTTTCTTCAAAATGGTAGTGAGAATAAATGTGTCATTGATTCATTAAATGCTCTATTAGGTGTAAAACAAATATACCCTACAAATCCAATATTTCGGGCTATAAAAAATGAGATAAATATAATTGAATCAACTCGAAAAGAAGTAGCATTTATCTGGGTACCGTCGCATGTAGGAATAGCTGGAAATGAGAAAGTGGACAACCTAGTAAACACAAGTCAAATAAACTCACAATACACAACCAAATCAAGAAATTACCCATACTCCGATTTCAAAAACCTAATTAAAGACAACTGTATGAACATATGGCAAGACTACTGGAGAGATTCAGGAACCAAATTATATGATATTTATCCCCTTGTGTAGACCATATTAAATAATCCATCCAATAGATGGGACCAAGTAATAACTAACCGACTAAGAATTGGACACACTGCACTGACCCATAAATTCTTAATTAACAAAGAATCTTCTCCAACCTGCAGAAACTGTTCTCTCTCATTGACGGTGAAGCATATTCTGATTGACTGCCAGTACCATGAAGAAACAAGAAGAAAATATGGAATCTCAGAAGACATCAAAACCATTTTAACCATAAACACTGACCATGTAATAAATTATTTAAAAGATTTATGTTTATATACATCTATTTAATGTAAATAAAATGAACTCTTGTGTACGTTACTCTACTAATAACCCTGCGTGGTTGATGTGGATTATATGTTTTTTCTAAATAAAAAAAAGAGAAAGTATAAAATCAATTTAGATGATCAGATAGACATAAATATTGAAATATGAAATACTAGCACGACAACCTAGAGCTAAGAAGAAGAAAAAATGAAATGGAAGCTTAAGACGAGAATAATAAAATAAAATTGAGAAAATACCTTGAATAAAATAAAAATTATAAGAAATAAGGCAGCAATATAGACAGGGAAATATAGAAAATGTGAATAAAAGTTTTGACCGCTTACCCATTTCTATTGTATTCGGGATGTAAGTAAGCTTGCTCGATCTCAGCAACCTGTTTGTTTGTTGTTTCATTAGCATGCAAGTCTGTAACACCAGCTACAACCCTGGAGACTTCATCGGCGCATTCAGCTGATGTGAGAACCCAATTTTCAGTAAGGATAACGCCTTCGCATTCGTTTTCGTAGATACCGAAGATTCCCCATTCGAGAGATGCTACGAAGGGAAATTGTCCACTTTTGGCTTGGCTACCACCATCGATTTTCAAACCAGTCCTTTTACGGCTCACATGGCGGGCTTCTAAAAACACATCAAATTTGTATTTTTAAAACGTTTTTTAACCGATTTTAGGTGAAAAGTATACAAACACCTGTTTAGTTTTTGAATGTGTTTTTTTTTTTTAAATTCAGCTAGTCTTAAATTAATATCTCTAAAAGTATGTCACCCGTTCATTAAAAGTAAATTTAATTGGAATAAACCACGATTTTAATTTATATTATTTGACCTTTGATTTACAGCTCGGGAATTGTTCTTAAAATACTTTCCCGCCCTGGAAATCGAAAAATCAAATATTTTTAATTGAAATTGTGATTTATTCTCATTGAATAAACTAGATAACATAGCATTACCACAGGAAAATACTTCTTTTTATTTAATCAACAAATATGAAGTACCGTTACGTGTCGGTTAAGTAAACTACATATCATAATTCATTACAATATATACAATACATTTAGGATTTACTAGGTAAATTACTTGTATTGGGTGTTTTCTTATTATTCTTGAATTGTTTCTCCGATTTTTTTAATGCCCCCCTATATGATGCCAAAGATTTCTGCCATTGTACCCTATATATGATCTGATCCCATTCCATTCCTCGTTTACATGCCTCTTGTCTAACTTGATAATCCCTTCTTAATTGAGGATAACATATACGACGACAGAGTACAGAGAAAAAACGAGGTTGGAGGTCGGTACTCTGTCTTCTTTTCGTATATCTGTTTTGCGATATCTCCTTATTCTTAAACTTAAAGTGGGAGAGTTTCCGGAAGTTGGCTTTATACCAGAAGAGTTAAACAGCTTTAACATTGAAGTGAAAACTTCTGTTGTAATTGGTGTATATTTAATTAAAAATTAAATAAAAAAATTCAAATGGATTACAATAGATTTGTTTAGAACGAACGTTTTAGGTCTTATCAGACAATATTCAGTGAACCTGAAAAGTAAGTAATCACACTAAGTTAAGAAAAACGCGGTGAAATTTTGACTGTTAATTAAAAAATTTGGTAAAGGTTATTTATTTTGAAATACTTGCTATATAACCACATTACCAAGGGTGAGTTTAAATTGAATATAACATACTTAAAAGAATTAAAATAAACGACCTAATGTCGATGATTACAGATTTAACTGACCGGAAACAATATGTCCCTACTCGAAACAGCACTCACATAAGTTTTAGGCTGCAGACGCCAGCCAACTGAGTTCAAATGCCGGAAATCGAAATTAACTGTTAAAAGAACAATAACTTTCAAGACATGGTCAACAGTGTGTTTTTAGAAAACAAACCAAGGTAAAGATTCCATCTCTTGTATTCCATGTATTTAAAATGTAAGTTTAATATAATTTGAGTAAAGATTTATTTAAGTTTTTTGAATTTCTATAAAATTAAATAGATCAGGGGTATTATGAGCTGAAATAATGAAAAAAGTAGACACAATTCAATAAGTTATAAGATAAGCAGGATTGGGAAAGTTGAACGACATAGTGAAGTAAGTTTAGTAATCTATTAAGCATGAGATTTATCTTATTGCCTATGGATGAGATAATTTATACATGTATTTAAAAATATAAAGTTATCGTAATATCTGTGAAAGGTCTGTCTAATTTGAGTAACGAGCGGATAATATATAATTGTAATTGAACAAAGTATTGACTCCATCAATAAGAGGCTCTCCTTTCTGAGTAGGAGTTACACAATCAAAACCATCCGTGGCCAAAACTTCAGAGCCCAAAACATCTTGAAAGCTACCTGCTCATCCACCGGCAATGTATTCAAATGATGCCCTAAACCCAAACTCCCTTTCCTACCCGATAAATTACTGGCCCTTGCCAGCAACGAACTCCCTGATGAATATATTGGCACCCTGGAGGCAACTCCACTCTTTTATCGCCGTAATAATCAGTAAATTTCTAGGGTTTGAAATCTAGGGTTTCAAATCAAACACTAGAAATTAAAAGAAGGACATAATTGTCATGGGCGCTTTTGGTAAGTTGAGCTTCATTTTAAAAGACAGAAAAATCCCAATACACACAAACGAAAATATGACACTTGTATACTACCAGTTGCAACTTATGGATTGGAAACTATGGCAATAACAAGAAAAATGGCAGAACAATTAAGAGTAACTCAACGGGCCATGGAGAGGGCCATGTTAAATATAAGTCTCAGGGACAAAATTCCCAACACCGAAATACGTCGAAGAACTAAAGTAACCGACATTATGGAAAAAATAGCGACATTGAGATGGCAATGGGTAGCACATGTAGCAAAACAAGACACCAATAGATGGTCTCATAAACGATATAACAGCTGTAGCTGGAAAGCAGTGGATGAGATTTGCAAAAGATAGAAAAGCGTGGAAGCAATTGGAGGAGACCTATGTCCAACAATGGATAAATTAAAGCTGAAAAAAAAGAATAATCAGTAAATGCCCACTTCGAGCTTTCTAGACAAGGAGGGATTGGTTTTCTGTGGTTTCCCGATCCCATTGCACAATGATTCCCGTCTATTGCAGAGGATACAGCCACATCTGCCCTCACGCGATTCACAATTTATATACTTATTATATATTAATTAAATTCATACCACATACCACAACAAATAAGAAGAAGGGGAAGACCTTAAGTTGCCTGGAAAGGAAATGTACAGCACATAATGAGAGATAGAGTCATCAAAGAAGACGAATGGATGGACAGAAAACGATGGCGGTCGAAATGCGAGAAGCGGCAGAGACTGTAGGAACCTCGCTTATATATATATATATATATATATATATATATATATATATATATATATATATATATATATATATATATATATATATATATATATTAATTAAATTCAGTCAGTTTATAACCAATAAAATTCTGAAAAGGACCGTTTTAGCTCAACAACACATTCACCTCTGATTGTCCAGGATCCTCCTCCGCAGAACACATCCAACGAAGCGAACCACCTGTAGAACCAATGCAGTGACAATAGCCAACCCAAAAAAAAACAAACCACGTCCTGAAGAGGTAAATAACTTAAACAGGACAACAAAACACAAACAAAGAGAAAATCCAACCAAAAGCAAAGACCATCGAGACAATGAACTAAGTATTGACTTGTAATGGTGGTTGTATAGATCTAAAGGAGAAGTTATAATATATTTAAATAATCTCTAAAGTCCGTGTCAGACGGTCAAATATTTGATCAAACAAGTTTGAGCAAACTGACGTAATGACGTCATAATTACAGTTTGTTCAAATTTTAAAAATGTACCTGTCACACGATCATTCAAATTTGATCAAATTGATGTATGTTAATGAAATTAATCATCTTTCTTGCATATTTATTAGTTGCTTGTGCTTTAATTGCGATTCAAATTTTTTTATCCACAATAAAAATAAAAAGACTAAAACGATTTTTTTATAATAATGTAGATGCTCGGCATTATATAAACAGCTTCTTTCTCGATATAAATCAATTATGTAGAAGCTTATTCCAGTGTACAAGATATTTTAAAATTTTATTTTTTTTTATAACAAAATAGGAAGACAAATAAACCACGAATTATCAACCAAAGAAAAAAAGAAAATGAATTTCATCACGTTATGTCTAACTGCTGATTTTGATTTGTCTTAAATATTTTTCGACCAATCAAAATTAAAGTTTGATCAAACTGACCTTGACAAATAGAAGATCCTCTATTTTTAGAGGATTTGATCAAACTCTGGATGTGACGTCATATGCTGTCAATTTTTTGGTTTGGTCAAACCAGTTTGATCAAATATTTGACCGTCTGACACGGACTTAATGGAGACATAGTCAATGTCATAAGATTAAATATAAAGTGTGATATTAAAAATTAGAAAAATTTAAAAAATGTTATTAAAAAAGTTGAAGTAATGAAAATGGTACTTAAGCTTTCCTGAAGTAGCAGTATGTCAATTAAACGTCTGATTGTGATAATATTGCTAATTTAAATAAAATTGTTTAATGATTGAATGAATTACAATGTTACAAGACTGACTATTAATAAAAATGTTTGATTTAATTTAAAATGAGATGTTCATGTAACGTAAAGAAAATCTAAAAGTAATCAAAAATATAGTGACATATGTTCGATGGTAAGGGCATTGGGAAGAAGAAATAGATACTTATTATACAGGAAGAAAATAGATGGTTGTAGTTAGTCAGGTTGAAATTAATAGGAGTTGGGTAGTTAATTATACCTAGTATGGGACAGAATACAGCTATGGCAGTTAGAAGGAATTGAAGTATAAAAAAAGTAATTAAAAGGTGTGGGGAGATAAAAAAGAATAAATCTGAAAGTAGAAATTAAGTATACAGTGTATGGATTAAGAAAACAAGACCTGTTAAGGAATGGGGGCTAAGTTACAATTAAAAGATGTGTTTCTGTTGATACAATTACGACTGTTCTTCGTATCTTTGATGATTTACAAATCTTCTTATAGTTATAATCGTAATATGTTTTTTTTATTGCAAATTATATATTAAACTACACTAACTAGACCGACAGAAGTGGTCTCTCTCTTGGAGTGTTCTAGGGATCTGGTGGATAAAGCCAATGTAAGTAGCATCATAATACTAATAATAAAGTTTGTATATACCTCTACGGTTCATATAATGAATGGAGTACTTAGTGTTTTCAGAGCTTCTGTTTAGAGTATAATTGACTTTAAATGGAATTTTAATATTGTCGCAAGAACTAGTGAGAATCTGTTTAATTAACTCGGTAATGAAACGTAGTCTATGAATGATTTGATTACTTTTGTGACGTAAGCTATGAGCTGAATCGGAATATTCTGACATAAAGACATCATCAACATAACCAGTCTAAAATCTCAAGATTTTTTTATGATAACATTGGATTTTAAATGATCCATAAAAAAGCTAGGAACGGGGAGGTTCTTTATTTATTCTGTGCATACAACCGTCCCATCCCAGTCGCCTTTCGCCTATAATTTTTTTTTTATTTATTTAAAGAAACAAAGTCGCATCCACCCAAAGGTTATTAGAGACATTCCTGTAACATTTGTAATAATAATAAATGTATCATTTGTAACAATCAATCATTGTAACAATTAATTACAATTTGTGAACAATTGAACATGTGTAACAATTAATTAAGTTAAATTTGGTGTAAACATATTTATACATTTTAAGTAACCTAATAAATTGTTCGGAACTAAACTTTTGTTGAGGAGTTCAGGTTATTTGGCAAATTGTAAGACTGTCTTTAATTTACATATTTAGGAGAGTCTATCAAGAAGTGCTTTATACTGTCTACTGTATTGCATGTTTGTCTACAGTTTGTCTACAGTGTCCAAGTCGTAGATGTGTAATAATAGTTTGGCATCTTCTACTTCTGGCTGTGGACTTCCATGAAAAGATATCACTTTTGATATCTTTTCTGAGTTCCAAACTAGAGTCATTCCACTCCCGATTCCACGCACTATTTTTGAAATAAACTTTTAGATCGCCTGTGATACTCCGACACTCTGTTTCTGATGCGTCACTGGTGATAGCGTTACGCGCACTAGTATGTGCTTCTTCATTCCCTTCTATGCCTATATGAGATGGTATCCATGGGAAGTGGACTCTTCTGAAATTTTCTTGAGCTTTCGTTAATTCGGCCCTGATAATTTTCTCAATGGGGTGTTTAGGGTATACATTTTGCATAGCTTTGACTGCGCTGAGAGAGTCAGAAAGGATTAGACAACAAGGGATGTTTTTAATATTTACTTGCTTGATGGCTTTGAGCAAACCAAATAGTTCTGCAGTATAGATGCTGGAATTTAGAAGCAGTTTATATTGAAAAGGGTCATTTGGGGTTACCACTGCTACTCCAACGCCAAGTTCACCTTTGGATGCATCTGTATAAATTTTAATCCACTCATTGTATTGTTGATCTAGGATTGAATTTAGTTTAACTTTAAAAATAATAGGACTAGTTTCATGTTTATTATATATACTTAACGCTGTAATGACTTTGGGCTGTTCGATAGTACAAGGTAGATAGTTATTGGTATTCGTTTGAAATACTGTTGGGAATTGAATGTTCAGTCTGGAGCTATATAATCGGATTGTCTCGTAATAAGGTTTAGGGGCACGGGGCTTATTATTGTAATAATTAATATATTTGTTATTAAAGGTATTACAGTAGATGGGTTTTTTTATATTTGAGGCTATAGATGTAGCATGCGCTAGAGCTAAGTATATTCTTCGGTAATTTAGAGGTGGTTCGCCGGCTTCGCTCAGTATGCTTTCGGAGGGAGTTGTCCGAAAGGCTCCGAGTGCAATTATAATACCAGCGTTGTGTATGCTGTCAAGTTTTTTAAGTAGTGTTTTTGAAGCAGACGCATATGCAATTGATCCATAATCTAATTTAGATCTAATTAGTGTTTTATATATTCTTAACAGAGTTTCTTGATCTGATCCCCAATTTCGGTTTGCCAATGTTTTCATTAGATTCAGTCTTTTATGGCATGTTAAAATCGTTTGTTTTATATGTTCTTGCCAAGTAAGTTGTTGATCAAACCACATACCTAAGAACTTTGCCGTTGGTTTAAATGGGAGCATAGTGTTGTATAATTTTAATGTAGGGGTTCACCTATAATTGTTTCTATTAGTTTTAATTCTAAATTTCCTATTATCGTCGTGTTTCGTATCGTATCTCTTCTTATGATCACTTTAATCTTTCGTAAAAATCTCATTTCGGTAGTTGTAATTTGTCTTTTTTTGTTGTTTGACGTACGACTCATGACTCATTTCCATAAATGTTTGGGGGTAGGTACTTTTAATTATTTCCTAGCTTTCGATATATTTGGATTTTTGGATTCTTGGATATCTCTCTCTTTATAAAAAAGTTCTTCTTATGTACATATTTAATAATTTTCTCGCTTTCCCTACTTTCTAGACTATTTCTTTCCATTTAATTTAATAACTGTAGTTAAATATTAGTAGCTGCTGGCTTGTTCTAATTACTTGCCTTCTATGGCAATTTTAAATTTCTATATTGCTAAGTTGCCATTACCATTAATTCGTTTTGTTGGTATTTAATTTCAACTTTATTTCTGTTATTTCTTTAGGTAACGTAATTTTTTTTTCGATTGAACATGTAGATTTTTGATTTTGGGTTTTCACTTTCTTACTTTAGCTTTAAAAATTTCCGTTATATTATTCTCTACTCTTATTTTTTTCAAACATTTCCAAATGTCTTCTTTCCTACTTTATCGATCTAAAGCTTTTTTTAGGTTTATGATACACAGATGGACCTTTTTTCTCAATACCCTATCTCCTATCTACCTCAGTATAAATATATATCAGTTCTTGGGTACTGCTTCCTTCCCCAAATCAGTGTTGACATTCTTCTTAGACTATTTCAAGAAGGCCGAAGATCTAAAAAAAGATCTCAAACACGATGGACAGACCAAACGAAGACTGGTGGATGGAGAAAATTTAAAAAAAAAAGAAAAAAGCAAGAAATTCAGAAAAACCTTTTTCATTTCAAGTAATCAAGAAAAATACGTAGAACTCAAATCAGCCTAAAATTTTCACTCCTGTGATCTAAGGCAAAAAGGAAACAAAAATAACTTATTAAAAGAAGAGTTTAAAAAACCAGCAGTAAAATTAGTAGATAGAGTAATAGGATTGGTCACCAAAATATCAAACGACAAAGTGGCTCAATTTCGGTTTGAGTAAACAAAAATAAATGTGTTTAGTATACATTTATATAGTTTATTGTTGTTTAGTAAAATTTTTAAACTTAAATAAATGTTAGATAAACAAAGAAGCAGAATTAGTAGTAGTAACTGTATGCAAATATGAAAGCCATCCATTAAAACATGGAAGAATTTTTATATTAAATTTAAAATTTGTAAAATATAAAAACCTGCTAAATAAAGAGTTATAATTTAATGTAGGGTTAAAGTGTAACAAATATACCCTAAAAAAGATTATGATAAAAAATTATAGAACAATTGTATAGGTAGATGGAATGACTTTAGAAAATATATGAATTATAAATAGGCAAACCTCAATACATATACCTAATGAATCCAGGATAACTGAAATATTAATAAAGCACTTTATTTTTAAATCAACATTTCGTATCTAAAAATTAGATGGAAGATGTATGATGCTAAGTTATTTATTATTGAAGACTAAGGGGTAACCTGTTTTATGTGTGGATTTGTAAAAAATAGAAACATACTAAAGAAAAAGTTGTAATTTAATGTAAATGTATGTATCAGTCAATATATGGGTTGAAAAGATGTTACTGTAACGTATTTTCTGGATATTAGTTAAATTTTCTAATAAAACTTCAAATGGATTCTGAAAAATTTGAGTATATTGGTAACAAGAGTGAATAAGAGATCAGGGTATGATTGAAGGTGTATAATACTATGTGATGGGTTGTAGTTATAAGAACTGGTTAAATGTAAAACTATAGGAAGCGATGGATCTGTTAAAAATACCTACCAAATTTATTAAGTTAGTAGAAATGACCTTAAAAGAACGATTAAATAAAGTGATCCTAGAAGGAAGTTATCAGAGTCTTTTACGGTGAGGAAGGTTTTAAAACAAGGAGATCCACTGTTCACAACTTTATTTAACCTTATCCAAAAACTATTCTACGACAAAATTGTATAGAGATAGATGATATAATATACTATAAGAGAAAACGAGTTATCGCTTTTGCAGACGATATAGCATTGATTGTGATATCAAAATCAGAACTAAATGGAAACAATATTGATAAAGTTTGGACGATGTATAAATGAAAATAAACCAAAATACTTTGAATAAAAGCAAAGAAAATGGAGCCCGAAGATGATTATTGATAACATAAATGATAACATAACTGATTGTGAATAGATCCCAGAAAACCAGTGCAAATTTGAGTGGCGGTGGTGTACTAGTGTTTGTTAACAAGCTAAATCCACAAACCAATAGTATTCGTGAAGATAGGGTTGAGCAAATATATATCTTATGTCAACTTAATGAAATCAAGTTCGTGGTTGGTGGTGTTTACATACCTCCACAATCACCTCTCGAAGTATACAACTGGCATTGTCAAACTATGGAAAATGTTGTGCAATAATCAATCAGCACAGGATATCTATGTGTTTGGTGATTACAATCTTCCCAATGCATCATCGGAGAATGATGAGTTTGGTGAAATGTTGCATTGTCCTGCAGGTAATGCTGCTGTGAATACTACTCAAGTCTTTGGTTTTTTAAAATTGTATCAACATAATAATATTCCCAATATTCGTAATGTATTTTTGGATTTAGTTTTGTCTAATGTTAGGGAGCTAAATATCTTAAAAGCAAGTGATCCCCTGGTAGATTCTAATATCCATCATGTGGTTTATGAATGTTGCTTAAACCTCGATGTAAAAGAAACAAATAGAAATAAGTTGGTTTATGATAAGCTGTTTTATGATTTTCGGAATGGCGATTACATAGCGTTTAACAACTTCCTTGCTTTCATAGACTGGCAGGTATGTATGGTTAATGATATTAATGTTGCTACAAAATTATTCTATAAAGTTATCTCTATAGGAATTGCTTATTTTGTGCCATTGAAGAAATATAGAACTTTAACTTCCAAGTGGTTCTCTGCTGATCTTAGAAAACTGACTCTAGAAAGTAAATATGCTCACTATATTTATGTTAATAGTCGTTATGATGATGACTATATTAAATTATCCACATAAGAGCTGAACAAATGTCTGAAATGTGCTTCAATAACTATATTAAAGGTATAGATACTGGCCTAAGAAATTATCCAAAATCATTTTTGGAGTACATTAATGATAAGAGATCTAGGTATAACCTACCGAACTCCTTATTTTATCGAGTCCAATATGCAACAAATGGTCAAGACATAGCTAATTTATGTATGAACTTCTTCTAAACTGTGTACTCACCAAATAACATAATCTTTTACGTACCTATCAATCCATTAAATAGCAACTTTAGTACAAAAATTTCTCCTTTTAAGATTGTCACTTTAAGACTAATATTTTTAATTGTATAAATGAGCTGCCCAATAAGCTTACTGCAAGCCCAGATGAAGTGCCTAATTTTTTAATAAAAAAGTGTGCCTGTACCCTTGTAATGCCATTTGTTATATTGTTTAATAGATCTCTGAAAACTTCTATGTTTTCTTCTTCATGGAAAGAAAGTTATGTTGTTCCTATATCTAAAAATGGTCAGAAAGATAACATTGAAAATTATCATAGCATTTGTATACAATCTGCAATCCCTAAGCTCTTTGACTTTCTTATAGCAAAGCAACTTTCGTGGTTATGTAAAGGCTTAATATCTCAATCACAACATGGTTTTCATAGCAAAAAATCCACTGCAACAAACTTGGTTTCCTATCAATCTGATACATTATCTCATATAGAAGACCGTAAACAGGTAGGTGTAATGTACACAGATTTTTCCAAAGCATTTGATCGTGTAAATCACCAAATACTTTTGAGCAAATTAATTAATGTAGGCTTTCATGTCAGGTTTGTTGAATGGAATAAAAACTCTACATTTGTTAGAAGTCAAAAAGTCACGATAGGTTGTCATCTGTCTGACAATATATCAAAAACATTTGGAGTTCCTCAAGGAGTCCACACTTCTTCACTTTTTTTTAATATCTTCGTTAACGACATCACTTCCTGTTTCCTAAATAGCAAATGTCTAATGTTGGCAGATGACTTGTAATTTTGAAAAGTTATAGATAGCTTAAGAGATCAAGCCTTGTTACAATATAAAGATTTTCGATGAGAAGCTTACTTTCTCTGACCACCTTGGTTTCGTTACTAGGAATTGCTAGTATTTCTCCATTGATTCAACAAGATTAGTGTATTGTTGTTAGATCTAATGGAATTATTTTGGAATACTGTTTCAGTTATTTAGTCACCCTATTTTCAGAACAATATTAATACCATAAAAAGAGTCCATCACAAATTTTTGAGATATTGTGCTTACCCTGACCACACTTCTATTAAAAATCAGGATTATTCTCGTATCGAACAACAATTATCTTTACCCTCACTCAAGAACCGTCGTGATATACCAGGAGCTATATTTATATAAAGATCATACATGGATTTATTGATTGTCCAAACCTTTTAAACCAGATTAACTTTAATGTTTCTCATCAAACTCTACGTTACCACAATGTTTTCAATATTCCTTTCCACAGAACAACCTATGGTATTCACAACCCATTATATAGATTCATGGGGCTATTCAATGTTCTCGAACTTGACATTTTCAATATAACTTTAACTCAATTAAAAAGATGTTACGTATATTGGGATTGTTGAATTTTGTTCTTGTTATATTTTGTTTGTTTTTTTTTGGTATGTAAGTTTTGTATCCTAACTGTGATATTGTATGTTGTAATTTAAACTGTTAATGGGGTTATACCGTGTATTAAATAAATAAAATAAATAAATAATCAAAGAGTAACTAGCGGAAGTAGAGAATATTATTTTAAAAAAGTGGATCCATTTGAATACTACGGAGTGACGTTTACAAATAGAGCTGAAGAACATGCTGACATAAAAAAATAATCACTAAAGGAAACAAAGCTATAGGAGCACTCAACAAAATCATCAAATCTGAGTTAATCCAGGAATACAAAAATCAGGATTTACAAAACGATTGTGCAACTTTTATCTTTCAACAATGACAGCACTTGGAAAAAAAGAACAAATAAAGAAGTAATGGAGCTTAACAATTAACCAAACATAAGACAAAAAGTAAAAGCACAAAGAGCCCGTCGGATGGGACGTGTTTATAAGATGCTTAAAAACAGACATGCAAAAAACATGTATTAACAGGGGGAGCGGGTGGAAAATGCATTAAAAGAAGACTAAAAACGAAGTGGTTAGAAGAGGTTAAAGCCGAGATAAAAAAACTAAGGACCTTTTGCTGGGAGGAAAAGACGAAAAACAGAAAAAAATAGAAAAATTGTGAAGAAAATAGATTATTCTATACGACACTGAATATAGTTTAAAAAGAATAAAATACCGAATAAATTTAAATAAATAAAACTAATAATTAATATAAGTATTATGGCAAGTCTAAGTATGGGAGTCACAAACTAGAGAATTTCAAATATTTCACTGGTCTATACGTACGTCAGACACATAATATATCGGTGTCTGTTTTCTATCATCTAAAGTAAAATTATCAAAATCATAAAATTATCTTACCGCAAGCGACTGCCACAAGAGCGAAAAGAACGAAAAATTTTAGTCCAGACATTTTGAGTGCTGAATCAATAAAGAAATAAATTCTTTATTTATTATATACACAGATATTACGAATATACACGAATATGAGATACTCAAAGGTTAAGTTTTATTCTTTTTTCAAGTGTCTGATTACCTTATCATCAAAAAAATTTAAAAAAACCAAAACAAAATTCTCCAAAATTTAGAAGGACACCTGTCTCATATCAAAGGCAAACAAGGTCAACAGTTTCTTTAAAAGAATACATATTGTTGAATGGGCGACGATAAAAAAATAAATAAGTAAGATAGTTAAATAAAAGTCTACTGTTCTGACAATGACTCTAAAAATTTAGTTAGAATATAGATATTGTCTACGTGATCTATAACGTATAAATTAATTAAGCATACAATCTACTTATTTTCAGTTCAAAAATTTAACAGGTTGAGTGCCAATTAAAACCAACATGGTCTGGCATATTTGTTCGATGAATAGATTATTGTGGAATTATTAGATGATTGTAGACGCAAGTTTTATGCTTGTATATTTTGCAGAGAGTAATCTCTATAGTTAAAAATCAAAGTTGTAGGCAGTAGATTCTCAGAAATATGAATGCGATATAACGACAACATCGTTGTCAGTTTGTGATGATAAATATTCTAGCAATTTATATTTTAATCATTCACATGCAGCAAAATTATCATAGATTAATGATCGTTTTGTATTCGTTAAGTTATCTAATAAAATATTATATTTATATACAATATTTTACAGAAAACATCTAAAAATACTATAAGATTCGGTGTAAAAGTCATACATGACAACGTCGTGTGCTTAGGACAACTAGAAAGGAATAGTAGATCAACGTTGCCATAAGAAAGAGAGAGACAAATTGTTCATTGATTTCGTAGGTTATCACTCAGTAGCTTATCGTTTACAACGCTGCAGTGAATTTTAAAAATTATTGCGTCCGTTTTGGTTAGGTCAACTTTTTGTCTTTATCTTTTAGGCATTCGTGATACTAAATTATTAAATGCTTAGGTATGTAAGTAGTAAAATGGACTCTTACGTGATATCTGTAGAATACATTGTTTTCTAGAAAATAAATTTGAAAATTTTTCGTTTTTTCGTCATGAAAGTTAAATGAATAAGTCCATTAATTATCTTTTGTTTTAATAAATGCAACACACAATTTGAAAAAAGTTTGGGAAAATAGCCATAAATTCAAATTGAAACAAAATTTTATTTAAAGATTTTTAAAAACAAAGTATTTATTACGATGGAACGAAACTAACCCCAAAGAGCAAGGAGCAAAGGCAGATAGTTACAAAAGATCGATTTCGTATCGGAACAGAATAAAAAAATGCTTTTATGTATCCTCAAACACAATAATCGCAAGAATTCAAATCCGGCGACCTTGCTGGCCAAGCAGTTTAACTGCCACTTCCAATCCAATGCCAGTGCTTGTACCTTTGTAAAAGGAAAAGGATATAAATTTTCGTTGTGTTACATACATATCATCTACGAAAGATTTTAAAATTGTGGGATACATGGCAGATAGTCTTCGAACGCTAATTTTTTAATTTTTCTCAACTTCCATTAAAATAACATCTTTATGTGCTGCTGTTACATCATTATGTCGCCCTGTTTCTTTATTTTTTTTTTGGAGCTTTACACCTTATTTCGTCATAAACTAAAAGCATATCAGTGTATTCCTCATTAGAAAAAAAACTAAAACGCTAAAAACCATTTTTGTTGACTTGTTGACACAGTAAAAAACTAAAAGGTAAACTTCGGGAACTGACAACAATTTAAAAATGAAAAACGTAGGTTATACTTCTGTTGACCGTTCAAAGCTAACTAGTGTAAAAAATAATAATTAAAAAAATATTAATTTAATTTTCATGACGAAAAAACGAAAAATGTTCAAATCGTTTTTCTAAAAAACGGCGTATCCTACCGACTTAAAGTAGGAGTACTTTTTATTACTAGAATAAAAGTGTTTTGTTTTTGTTCTACGACGTATTTTTTCGTATGCGATTCGGTCTCTCAGAGAGACACCCAACATCTGGCGCTTCATAGCCATCCGAGTCACGCGAATCTTATTAACTACCTTTTTTCTGAGTGTTGATGTTTCCGCTCCATAAGTGAGTACAGGTAACATCATTGGTCAAAGATTTTCCTTTTGGGGCATATGGGTAAATCCGATTTAAATACATAGTTTAATTTACCAAACGCTGCCCAGGCTATTCCTATGCGACGTGGGAGCTCACATGTCTGGTTGTTCCTGCCCAACCGAATTTCATGTCCTAGGTACTTATATGATGTAGTCTGCGTAATATACCTTCCATCAACAGCAATATTTCGATTTAGCAACAGATTATTCATTATTTACGTCTTGTTCATATTAATGTTTAGTCCGACCTCCAAGGAAGCGTAATATAATTTTTCAAACATTATTATTGCATCATCCGTACAATCGGCTATAAGGACGATGTCATCTGCAAATCTCAAATTACTGAGCTGCTCTCGATTTATGTTGATACCATGCTCGTTCAGATGTACCTTCTTACAAGTATGTTCTAAAAGCGTCATTAATAGCTTGGGAGAGACTGTGTATCCTTGCCGTACTCCTCGCTGTATACAGAATTTATTTGGTTCTTGTTCATTTATTTATTTGTTCTTGTTGTCTTACGCTAGCTGTGGCATTTTGGTAGATATATTTAATTAAATTAGTGTAACGATGGTCTATTCGGCATTCTATCAATGCTTTTAACATTTTCTGACGGCTTATGGTATGTGCATGGTATGGTGCTTTCTCGTAGTCGAGAAATATCCGTGCCAATGGTTTGTTATATACTGCAAATTTCTCTATCAGGTTCTTTATCACTAGTAAGTGGCCGTTAGTGCTGTATTCCGATCTAAATCCGGCTTGTTCTCTAGGCTGATAAAAGTCTAATTTAGCGTCCAGTCCTTTTTGATAATTTTTGTAAAAAGTTTATATATGTGTGAAAGCAAACTCATAGGACGGTAGTTTTTTTTTTAAATCTGGTATGTTTTTGTGCTTGTGTGATAAAGTAATGACTGCATTATTCTATTGATAAGGAGTTTTTCCTTGGTAGATGCATTCGGTGAAAAGTTTGCCCAAAGCCTGGATAATTTTATTTCCACCTAGTTTGATCGCTTCGATCACTACTTCGTGATCATTAGGTGATTTGTTATTTTTCATTTCTAAAAGTGCCGTTTTGATTTCGTTTGGAGTTATTTCTGGCATTAATTTTGATCTGGAGGTATTAAAAAAAAACTAATTACAAGGCGCCATCTTCAAAGAGCTCTAGCTCCCTTAGAAAGCTTGTCCGGTAGGTAGGTAAATACCTTAGGTAAATTGGGTTAAATTGTCTCAAATTTATTTCAGGAATCTTCGGTCTTCGTTTGTCAGGAGAGTTTCTGGAGACCCTGTATGAGTCATGTCCTGTTTACTTCGAAGCAAAACCACTGAATCCCTGAGTTGCCGGCTATTATCGACGATCGCGGTTGTAGTTATTACTTACTAACCTAAAATTATTTATTGTAATTAACCGAAATGTCAACAATAATCATATTCGTATATTAACATGATATATATTATAAAAAGATGTTTTTTCAATACAAGTAGCTTTGTCGTCACTTCTTATGAAATGTTTCGTACGCCATTGGAAGACCTACAATAGCGCTGAAACGTCACTTCTAAGAATTCAGTGCTCATAATTTTAATTCTGGAATATAGTATATTTATTTCTTGCACCTATAACTCTCATAATATATAAGGTTGGAACTGCAAGAAATGAATATAGATAGACCTTGTAACTGTATAACCTTAGTCTACTCTTACACTCAATGTTAACCTAGACCAATGACGCACTGTTTAGTAAGCTTACTCTTAATTACTTGAATAAAATACATGTATTTTTATACTAGCATTTAAAACAATAACATAAAACAATAATATTACGACAAATGTTCTTTTGGTATTAACTTCTTTAGTGTTTTCGCAATCACCACGGAGTAATATAATATTGTACTAGCAGGAAGTTTCACCTGTGGATGCCTATAGTATTATTTACAGCGTACATAAAATACACATTTAAAAATATTTGTTTTAAATAAGTAATGGTATTATTAGGGCCTGCGTAGCGCAAGCGGTAGGATGCTTGCCTCGCATGCCGGTGGTTCGAAGTTCGAATCCTACCGCCGGCAAGAACAACTAGACATTTTTAAAAATGTCTATAGGCCCCAGGTCGACTCAGCATGAATAAACTGAATACCTTGGGTAAAACCAGGGGTAATAATAGGCGGTTGAAGCGTAGCACTGGCCATGTTACCTTCCTTGTATACCATAGGCCCTAGATATAGCAGACTACCCTGCTATACTACCAAAGCCGCGAAGCGGTATATAACGGGAGACTATTATATATTATTTCGATATCTACTTTACATGTCTACTAACCTTTTTCTTGTCTTCTATCCTTTTCTTCTTTTTCTACCTGTCTTTTTTCTTTTTGCTCTTTATTTTTTCTTGAACTGTTTTATTTTAACGCTTGACTCTTTTTTTTAAGGGAATTAGGTTTTCTGGAGAGTTAAAACTGTTGTTATAGTTTAAGATTTTCGTTTCAAAGTAAACTGGGTCGACAGAGCTAGAAATGAGGAGGGTTTTAGACGCTTAAACCAAACAACACAACTATTCAATACAATAAAGAGACGCAAGCTGAAATACTTCGGTCATATTATGAGACACCCTGAAAAAGATGAACTCTTACATCTGATCATTCAGGTAAAGGTAAACGTGGTCCTGGTAGAAGAAGAACATCATGGCTGAAAAATCTAAGACAATAGTACGGAAAATCCACTACATTATTATTTAGTGCTGCTGTCAGTAAATTCACGATAGCAAATATGGTAGCCAACATGATATCCAACGACCGATAACGATCGTGGAACTAGAAGAAGAAGTTTCAAAGTTTTTACTTTATTGACACAAGGCACTGGATGTATTTTGTCTAATAACTTCGAGGGGCCTAGTTTCAAATACAGGTGCATTATCGTATTGTTTAGACGATGCATTCACAGAAATATCTTCATAGCTTCTTGAGTTACCAGAATTGATATCGTTTATTGAGCTACTAGGTCCAGCAACAGCGAGACCAACAGTCATACTATTTTGAGAAAGAAGAGAGGTGTCTTAAATCTGTAAATTCTTGCAGAAAAACATATTTTGCTATTGCTTTAGGTTCAAAAGGAATGATTCCACAGGTTATAAAACCACCAGTTGCATTTTTTACATTTGCTGATTTTCTCCAAGCAAAGTTACGAAGCGTACCACACTGTAGCTGGGTGATCTGCTTTAAGGAATTGTAGTTCATCTTAAGATACTTAAAGAAAGCATGATCTAATGGTTGGAGCCATTGGCTGGCGTGGAGAGGAATACTCATCAAAATTATTTCAATATTTTCTGCAAACTCCAGCATTTCAATGCAACTAGTATACGATGTGTATCTATCTAGAAGAACGAGTACTTTTCTTGCTGGTTTTCCTGGAGTAAAATGGATTTTCTTCCAATCAAAAAAAAATCAGTATTTACATAGCCAGATTTTGGAGACATTTTTATTTCAGCACCAGGTGGCAAACCGTTACAAAACTCCTGCTTCAGGTTCTTCCCTTTCATTATGCAAAAAAGCGGTAAGACCGTAGCCTCTTCATTTACACATGTTAACATTGAAATTGTTTTACCTTTTTCCTCCGAACTGATAGAAGTTACATTCTTTTAAGGCAACTATTCTTCCAGGTTTGTTGTTTAATTGTAAACCTGTTTCGCCAATTTTAAAAATGTTTTCAGGTTTATATATAAGACCGTTTTCTTCCAAAACATTTTTTAAGAGTTCAAAGTACGCTTTGACAACTATTTTATTTAAGCCCTTTGCGCTTGCAACAGATACCCCTTTAGATTGCCGAATAGAAAATTTGTGCCCAAGAAAAGAAAAAAGCTAGTCGTAGCCAGTTTGTTTGGTTTCATGGTTAAAATCATGTTTTATTTTCAGGCTTCCTTAAGATTATCGCTAGATTTACAATGAAGTTATAGCATTGATCTCGCATCGAAATCATTTAACCTAACTTTAATCCAAGATATGATGATTTTCTCAAAATTCTTTTTATGTGCATTGGTTTGCTTAAAATTTTGACAGTAGGTAGAATTATAGACATTATAATACAAGATAGAGTGATCGTTGTAATACCAGCCAGTTTTTCCAGTCCAACAGAGAAAACTGACGCAAAGAAGTCCCTGCAACTCTTTTTAATTTGTTAGGTTTATCGACCACGTGACCTAAATGACCAATGAAAAGGTCACGTGGTCGATAAATCCAGCCCGTTAGACTGTATTGTACCAGTCTATCTTGTATTATATGTCTATGGGTAGAACATAGCGAAGATCATAATCAACCCTATTTCAATATGTACTTTTCCTCTGGGGATAATTACCACCCTAGCACAGGGGTGGAAAATATTTATAAAAAATCGATTTTCACAAAATTGAAAACAGGTCAAATTGTATCAATAAAAGAGATGACGGCATACGGTTACCTTCGACTTGGAGACCTCTCATAAAGAAAATACCGTCCGCTCCGCCTGTCGGTCAAAATCCCACTGTCAGAAATATTCTCGCCAACCCCCGCGCCAATTCTCCACCCAAGCCACGTCACCATAGACGGTATAAATGAGCCTTCCTCTATTCCCAGCACTAGTAACGCAATCATTATTGATCAGTCTAGTAGTGCCTGGGGGCTCGGGAGACTGAGACCTCGGAAATCCTGAAGAAGACATCGAAGAGGATGTCGAAAGCTCGGTGCAATAGTTTAATATTTATTCCTGTAATGGTATTGAGCGTATATCTCTAGGTTTAATTGAACTAACCGCGGAAATCTTCCGGAACAGGCATATATATATATATATATATATATATATATATATATATATATATATATATATATATATATATATATATATATATATATATATATATATATATATATATATATATATATATATATATATATATATATATATATATATATAAATATATAAATATATATATATATATATATATATATATATATAAATGTATAATGAACTTGAACTTTTCAGAGCAGCCGTCTCAAAAGTCCGAATAGCTATGATGATTGCCGACCTCCGCCTCGGAGATGGCACTTGAACACTTGAAGAAGAAGATATTGAACTTACCCACAAATTTTCATATAATTCGATCTATATAAAAAAAATTCTTAGCCATATAACAAAGAAGTGTAGTATAAGAAATTTTTCAACCCTCCACACAAAACAAACTAAGTTTCTTCTAAAATACACGTTTAAATCATGATAAAGATTAAAATAATAATATAAGCAGCATTCCGTCTACTCAAGAGCAATATCTCCACACACCGACTGCAGCGCTGCTGTGGGAGGCCAGCCAAATATTCGACCAGTCCGTCTACACCGATGGTCCGTCTATTCCTGACGACTTACCCTGCTTTCTAATATTTTTTTCAGATGTGTCTTAATGTAACCAAAACATTATATACACGTCTTGTATGTAGTGCTGAACCACAACACCACCACGGTAGAAAAGGTTAAATACAAAATACGAGAAATTAAATATATATTATCGTTATTAAAGAACAATTATTCCTTTCAATTTTATTGTGAAATGTTTTCATTGATCCAGTCAACAAAGTTGGCTACATTGGTAAATACATCAGGGGCTCCCCTGCTATTGCATGGGGTGATGATCCAAGTGGTAATACCAATAACAACATCATTTTGGGTAAGAGGACTACCGGTATCTCCATCGCAGTTATTAGCTCCATTTGCTAATACTCCTGCACAAAGGTTGCTCTTTTCATCCAAAGGACTTTCCTGTTGCAATAAATCGTCAAGAGCTTGTTTGCAGTCTAAAATCAAGGAAATTTAGATTAGATCAAGCTAATTTTTGCAGTAATTCTACTTACCATCGTAGCTTATAAGAGGTAAGTCTGAGATGTAGCCTAAAGTATTGAAATCAGGCAAGAAGCTGTCGCCATATCCAACAAGATCAGCTGATCCATTAACTGCTGCTCCTTGCTCGGGCAAATTAGCGGCTTTAACGGCATCGTTAAGTTTCAAAGGTTCCTTTAGTTTAACTAAAGCAATATCGTTAGGTCCAACTCTAAAAAAATTAAAATTAACTAATAAAACAAAGGAACTTTCAGAAAAAATGATGAAAAAGAGATAATAAAAAGTCAGCCAATTAATTAGCAAAGCAGTGTATTGGAAAACAAGAATTTAATCATCTCATTCCATTAAAGATTTAGATAATTTGGTATACTAATAATAATAACTTTATAAAAATAAGCGACTAGAGAAAATACTATTGGGCTTCGTCAACATAATGAAAAAGCGCTCAATGACACCATACAACCTTTCTTGCACGAGAATTTTTCATAAAGACATATCCCATATCATGCTGTTCTACCTTGACGTCGAGATGGGGTTTGAGTCAGACAGACTGATACCAGGGTATTACGTCATATGCAAATAAAAGATTGGCTATAGACAAAAAAAATGCACATTTTACCTCATCCAAACATGCATGGCTCATAAAATGTGATTATATCAACAAATTTTGATAATATCACAAAAAATTAAGTTAAGATTCTACGGGGAAAAGTGGATAGATAGATAGGATCAGAAAGACGACCTTACTTGGTTTAACATCTTGGTTTTAATTAGAATTAAAAAACATTGTATAAAACTAACATAAAAACTTACAACGTGAGGTTTATCCATTAAATTTTGAAATTCACAAAACATTAAACTTAACTTATTTAAAGTATATATACTCAGTGACATTAGAAGTGTTACACCCAGAAGGAATAATTTCTTGAACTTAATTTTTTGACAACATAATAACTATATTTAAAACATGCTATGATAACAATACCAATGTTTTATCTTTTCTACTTTTTGTAAAAATAAAGTTTTATCTTTAAATTTTTTTGTGAAGAGACCGATTTGTAAAAATCGGTTTGTATAGAAATTTTTAGTTATTATTCCTCAGTCTAATTGTATTCAGTGTAAGAAAATGCCTCGAGTTCGAAGACACCAAAATTACCACCATGTTAACGATTTAGACAGGGGTAGAATTATTGCGTATAGAGATATGGGTTTGTCATATCGCAAAGTTGACCGTCGTGTTAATTGTACGGCAATGACGGTTATGCGTGTCTGCTTTGTGTGGACAAACGAAGGTAGAGGAACACGAAGAAGACCAATTGGTCAACCAAGGCGTACCACAGAGCGTTAAAATAGGCGCTTTAGATTACTGGCTCTGCGATACCGGTTTGCTACTACGCGTCAAATTGCTGACCAATGGTTTGGAGTAGTAGGTAGACCTGTTAGTATGCGTACATTATACCGTCGCATTCGAGTCTTTGGACTGGTTTCATTCCGCCCACGACTAGTGCTACCTTTGACTGTGGACCACCGTCATCAACGTTTGAATTGGTGCAGAGAACGGCAGCATTGGGTGGCAGAATGCCGTAATATAGCATTCAGTGATGAATCACGATTTTGTTTAGGAATGCATGATGGTTAGCATAGTAAGGCGCCAATGTAGAGAACGACGAGATACCGGGTTTGCTGTTGAGAGGCATTTACACAAGATAGTTGGAGTAATGGTTTGGGGGGGTATTGCCTATGGTAGCCGATCATCACTTATATTTATTCGAGGCAATATGACAGCTGCGCGTTATGATGATGACATCTTACAAACCACTTTACTGCCTTATCTCGACGGCCGTCAAGACGTCCTTTTTCAGCAAGACAACGCGCGTCCCCATATTGCTCGTCAAACTATAGACTTTTTTCAAGAAGCTGGCGTTAATATTTTGTCGTAGCCGCCCCCTGCCCCGGATTTAAATCCTATCGAACATGTATGGGATATGATGGGGAGGAGACTGTATACTTTGCACCTTCCCCCACAGACTCTGGCACGGTTAATACATGAAGTTCAAGTTGTTTGGAACGAGGTTCCACAAGCAGACATCGATCATCTCATTTTGTCAATGCCTAGACGTATACAGGAATGTATTCAGCTGCGGGGTCGCCAAACACATTATTAATTGTTTTTTGATTACTTGTTAATAAAAATTCTTGACAACGTTATCGTTTCATTCTTGATGTAAAACTACCATGTTGCCAAAAAATTAAGTTCAAGCAATTATTCCTTCTGGGTGTAACACTTCTAATGTCACTGAGTATATATATATATATATATATATATATATATATATATATATATATATATATATATATATATATATATATATATATATAATTACAATATTTTAATTTTGATCCCTACAAAATTAAATAAAATTAAAATATTGTAATTATATATATATATATATATATATATATATATATATATATATATATATATATATATATAATTACAATATTTTAATTTTATTTAATTTTGTAGGGATCATGATTGATAATAATTATTATTTTGATGTTTGACTCATGTCAGAAAGACGCTCGTTTCTGTTTATTAAATTTTTTATTGTTGATAACTAGTTTTCGATTGTTATATGGTTGCGTACAAAGTGCCAAATATTCATATTTGGCGCCACTTTTTAAAATCTAAAACCATTGTATTTGTTATTTCTTGACTTCTGTATGTCACAATGACCAAAATTGAATAAGTGCAGAAATACTGCCCGAAACGTTTTCTGTTAAAATATTGAAACAGTATTTCTTTTTCCTTCTCCTTGACAGATAACCTCAGTTATACTAAGATTTTAATCTCATTTTTTGTATATATATATATATATATATATATATATATATATATATATATATATATATATATATATAAAAATATATATATATATATATATATATATATATACCTATATATATATATATATACAGGGTACGGCCGATAAACAGTCAATTAGAAATATCTCGAAAACTAAAGGTAACTGACTCATAAAATTGGCATGCACGGGATTTGAAGAGTGAGCTGTTTAACAAAAATATTTTCATCCATTTGCTAATTCCGGTTATACCGGAAGTTTCTTGTAACTTCGTTTTGTAACGGAAAACCTTATGTTTTTAAAATTTTAGAAATATTTACATTGTTCTCAACATTATTTGGTAGTATTTCCCTTTACCTATTGTGAACTGTTTTAAAGTAATAATAGTTTTTATATGAAAATTATACTTTTCTATCAGGTATATAAAGTTCAATATAATCTAATGTAATTTGAATAAAAGTTTTAATTTCTTAGGAACTTATTAACTACATACAGCATAATCTTTTACAGCATGAAGTTGGCTTTAATATATATATATATATATATATATATATATATATATATATATATATATATACCTATATATATACAGGGTACGGCCGATAAACAGTCAATTAGAAATATCTCGAAAACTAAAGGTAACTGACTCATAAAATTGGCATGCACGGGATTTGAAGAGTGAGCTGTTTAACAAAAATATTTTCATCCATTTGCTAATTCCGGTTATACCGGAAGTTTCTTGTAACTTCGTTTTGTAACGGAAAACCTTATGTTTTTAAAATTTTAGATATATTTACATTGTTCTCAACATTATTTGGTAGTATTTCCCTTTACCTATTGTGAACTGTTTTAAAGTAATAATAGTTTTTATATGAAAATTATACTTTTCTATCAGGTATATAAAGTTCAATATAATCTAATGTAATTTGAATAAAAGTTTTAATTTCTTAGGAACTTATTAACTACATACAGCATAATCTTTTACAGCATGAAGTTGGCTTTATAAGGTTTATAAAGTTTATAAAGTTGGCAAAATTGGCATAAAACTTTTATACTAAATTTTCGCCTAATTCCTTTTTTTCAAACGGGACACCCTGTATGTGATTCTTTATTTTAGAAGAATATGTTTCTCACTATCGATCTGTATTAGTATTCCCAATGCCTATTTCTTACAGTTTTCAAATAAATATACTTTATATATTTTGGGATATCTTCCGGAAGCTATCTAAATTATAATACCAACGCACCCACAGCCCATAAAAGAGGTGTTCTGTTCAGTCTTACTGACAAAGCAATTAAACTATCTAGTCCACAGTGCCACTCCACAAATTTGAGAAAAATTAAAGATATTTTAGAAAAAAACATTATCCACCAGAATTTTACAACCCTCTATCTAATTAATACTAATCCAAAATAAACCCAAACCATACCTAGCAATAATAATAATAATAATAATAACCTAATTACCATAACCCTAAAAATAAAACCCTAACCGGGGTTCAGCCCGGTGGATTCGATATGCAAAACGGCCAGAACATCGAGGCCATGGGTGAAAATGATATGTATAAATACCTCGGAATAAAGCAAGCGCGGAATATTGACCATAAGCAAATGAAAACTGAGATAACAACTGAGTTTATACGAAGGGTAAAACAGCTGCTTCGTTCACACCTTAATAGTAAAAATTTGTTTAAGGCACTAAACACCTATGCATGTTCCGCGCTTAGCTACTCGTTTGGTATTGTTAAGTGGACAAAAACGGATATAGAAAATCTTCAGCGAAAAGTACGAACACACCTCACAAAGGCACAAAAACACCATCCTCGAAGTGCAGTAGAAAGAACGACATTACCGCGGTATTTAGGAGGACGAGGACTTATGGATATAAGTGAGCAACTAGAAAAACACATTACTAATTTAAGAACTTATTTTCAGGTGCAGGCTGAGACATCTACTCTACATCGCGCGATTTGTGCAGTAGATGATACAACACCGATCAAACTGAGGGAACCAGAAATGCGCATAAACCATCTTACTAAGGACAAAAAATGCGCACCTGGATGGGTAAACCTCTTCACGGGCGACATCCTAATGAGGTCAGTCAAGACCACGTCGACAATAAAGCGTCGAACTATTGGCTGACATCAGGAAAGTTGTTCCCTGAAACAGAAGGTTCATTACTCGCCATTCAGGATCAGGTTATACCAACAAAAAATTACCTGAAATATATCGTCAAAGACCCTTAGGTCCAAAATGACAAATGCCGATATGGATGTCAAGCTCAAGAAACCATCCAACACATTACCGGGGGTTGCCAGGCATTTGCTGCAACTGAATATAAGGAACGGCACGACTCTGTAGGAAAGATCCTTCATCAAGAGATAGCCATCAAACTGGGACTTCTCCAAACAAACCATCTCCCATATTATCAATACGTTCCTGAAAGTATACTTGAGAATGATAACTACAAGCTATACTGGGACCGCACTGTGCTCACAGACCAAACAGTGGCACATAATAGACCAGATCTCATACTAGTTAATAAACTAAAGAAACAAACAACACTAATTGATGTGGCGATACCCAACAACAATAATCTTCGTAATAAACAAAACGAAAAGATCGCCAAATACAGGGATCTGGAAATTCAAATACGAAGACAGTGGAGAATGGAAAGTACCCAGACAATACCTATTATTCTCTCTACTACTGGAGTTATTCCGAAGAACCTCCTAGAAAACATAAGAAAGCTAGGTCTGAATGAACATCTCTACAAGACCATGCAGAAAGCTGTACTTGTCTCAACATCCAGATGTGTACGAAAATTTTTGGGAGATACTCCAGCATACCAAGTCACCTAGGGCTCGATAACACGGAAAGAGTCCCACCAGAGCTCAATCCTTTTGATACCGTAGGTATCTGGGATGAGTGAATTTTCCCCTTAGAGGGAGTGAGAGCCGTATGGCTAAATCTGGGATAACCTAATAATAACCTGTGGGAGTTTTATCAGTTCTTCTATCAGGCGCGGCCCCCTGCGAATGGGGGATACTCTCTGGGTATTTTTAGCAGTGATACCCAGAGGGTATCAGGGTTACCTGCCGTGGAACAAAAACTGACACCTGGCAGTAGGTTTAAAATGCACACCCTTGAAAATGGATATTAATAATTTATGTTTAGGGTCGCTGCCTGGGGATCGCCAGGGCACGTCTGGAGCCGGCGCTGGACGTGACAGCATGCGAGACGTCGGTGGCAGGGTGTTGAGGAGATAGGCCCCTATCATATAATCAGCTACAGCCCAACAACAACAACAACCACAAGTGAGCCAATCAACAACAAGAGCTCCACTGCTGAACGCTGCGCTGAAATGGACTATGTCTATTATTATCGCGTCTAGCATCTTATCCCAGAGGCTAGACGCGATACTATCAGAAGCGAAGTCGAACGGGAGATTCATAACCAAGAGCTAGCTGTGGATCAAGTCCATAATGAAATCAATAATGAGCAGATTCCTGAGCCCCTCATACAAGAAACTCAACCTGTTAATACGCAGCAGGACAACAACGAGTTGCACGATAGCCTGGTAAGAGAAATGGCACGTGCCGTACAAGAGTTTAATAGTACAAACCCACTTAGCAGACCACCGCTACCAAAAATAAACTCTTGTAAGAAACTAGGTGCGCTGTTACAAATTATGAACACTGAAGTCCTACCCAATTATATGGTGGAAGCCCATACATTAGAATATTTGCATATGCTGATTTACTGCGCAGCAACAGCAATTGCTAATGTTATGGTATTAAGATCAAACCATGACGGGGAACTAATATCGGAAGGACTGAAAACAGAATTGCACCCTGGGAAAAAAGACTGTTGAGGAAAATTGAATTATTGCGCAGGGATATTGGACAAATTACAGAATACATCCAAGAAGTAAGAAGTCGAAAAGTAATTAAAAGAACTGAAGAAATAATTCTGAACACACCAAAACACTCACAACATGATCCAGAAAACAACACAGCTCAACACTGCCTAGACACATTAAAACAAAACCTCTTCGTTTATTCAGATCGCCTAAGGAGATACAAAGTTAGTAACAACCGTAAATGCGACAATATACTTTTTGAGAATGCAGAGAAGGCTTTCTACAGAAAACTGAATTCCACTGTAGAAAATGTAAGTAAATCGTACCCAAGCCAAGAAGAAATTCATGAGTTTTGGGGAAACCAACTTTCGACGCCAGCTACTCATAACAACAATGCTGGATGGATTGAAGACATGACGAACAACTGTCAACACTACAGGAATATTCCTTACGAGCCTTTCACCACTGAAGAAGCCTGGAACATTATCAAAGAGCTTCATAACTGGAAATCTCCTGGACCAGACGGAGTTCAAAACTTCTGGCTAAAGAAGTTTTGGAGCGTTCATGAGCTTTTAACAGTATTGATTAATAATATTATTTCTAATTCACAGGTTATACCACCATTTCTTACTCAGGAAACCACTTATCTAATACCGAAGGATCAAAATAATGCCCAAGATCGGGCCAAGTACCGCCCAATTACTTGTCTTCCAACTTTGTACAAATTGGTCACATCCTGTGTGGTCCAGCGTATCAACCAACACTGTGCTCTGAACAATATCATAGAGCCTTAACAGAAAGGATGCGCTAAGGGCTCCATAAGCTGCAAAAAACAACTTAGTATCGACTCAGTCATTTCTAACCAGGCATACACCAAAAAAAGAAACCTTTTTACTACCTTCATTGACTACAATAAGGCTTTTGATTTATTACCGCATGAATGGCTTATAGATATATTAAAAATATATAAAGTCGATGATAATCTCGTGACCTTTTTGAAGCATATAATGGCAGAGTGGAAGACTAAAATTCACCTTTAAAATACCTGGTGAAACCAATCTCGAAACTGAAGATATCCCTATTAACCGAGGCCTTTTCCAGGGAGACTCGTTGAGTTCACTTTGGTTCTGCCTAGTGATGAACCCACTATCTCAGCTGCTGAACTCCACTGACTCAGGATTTAGCATCAAAAATAATAACACTATTGTGGCGAAGCTTAATCATCTGTTGTATATGGATGATTTGAAATTAATGGTCTCCACTCGAAACCACCTAGATCAGATGCTAAAAACTGTAGAAACTTTCTCCAATGATATTAGTATGCATTTTGGACTAGACAAGTGCCGTATACTAAATATAGTCAGAGGAAAGGTTCAGCCTGAATGTTTCGATATGTCGATATGCAAGATGGCCAAAACCTCGAGGCAATGGATGAAAATGATATGTACAAATATCTCGGAGCACAGCAAGCGCGAAAAATTCACCATAAGCTAATGAAAACTAAACTAACTTCCGAGTTCGTACGAAGAGTAAGTCAACTAAATCGGTCATATCTTAATAGTAAAAATTTGTTTAAGGCATTAAATACATACGCCTGTTCCACGCTGAGCTACCCATTTGGTATTATAGAGTGGTCAAAAACGGATACAGAGAGTCTTCAGCGGAAAGTAAGAACACTTCTCACAAAGGCGCAAAAACACCATCCACGCAGTGCAGTAGAGAGAAAAACATTACCGCGATATCAAGGAGAAGAGGACTTATGGACATAGGTGAGCAATTGGATAAACAGGTTGCTAATTTAAGAACTTATTTTCAGATGCAGGCTGAGACATCTACCTTACATTGAGCAATTTGCGCAGTAGATGATACAACGCCGCTAAAACTGAGGGAACAAGAAATGCACATAAACCATCTGACTAAGCAAGAAAAAATGTGCACCTGGTTGAATAAACCTCTGCATGGGCGACATCTCAATGAGATCAGCCAAGAATATGTCGACAATACAGCGTCGAACTATTGGTTGACATCAGGAAAGATATTTCCTGAGACTGAGGGTTTTCTACTTGCCATTCAGGATCAGGTTATTCCAACTAAAAATTACCTGAAATATATTGTTAAAGATCCTTAAGTCCAAAATGACAAATGCCGATATGGATGCCAAGTCCAAGAAACCATCCAACATCTTACCGGGGGCTGCCAGGCGTTTGTCGGAACTGATTATAAAGAACGCCTTATAGGCGTTTCCTTTGCCTTTCCTTATAGAAAAGATTATCCACCAAGAACTAGCTGACAAACTGGGACTTCTTCAAACCGACCATTTTCCTTATTATCAATATGTACCTGACAGAATACTTTAAAATGACAACTACAAGCTATACTGGGACCGCACTGTGCTCATAGATCAACCAGTCGCACATAATAGACCGGATCTCATACTAGTTAATAAACTTATTAGGCAAACAACACTTATTGATGTGGCGATACCTAACACCAATAATTTGCGTGTTAAATACAACGAAAAAATCGCCAAGTATAGAGATCTAGAAATACAAATCAGGACACAATGGAGAATGGAAAGTACCCAGACAGTACCTCAGCTGGGTCTAAATGAACATCTTTATAAGGCCATGCAGATAGCTGTACTCCTCGCGACGTCCAGATGAAGTCACCTAGTTGACCCTGAACCACTGCTAGTTTAGGGTACCTGCCAGATGTCATCTGTCAATGTCAGATAATGTCAGATACCAATTTTTTAATCCATGTTAAACTTTTTAATGTAAGTGTAAATGTAAGTGTAAATTTAATTGTAAAATGTAATGTTTATAAAATAAAATAAAGTGCTTATTGAAAAGGGCAATTTTGCCGAAACGTTTAAGCAAAAGTTAGATAGTTTTATTTACATCAGACCGACAAACCCTGTAAATAAATAATTTTCTATTTATATATATATTTATATATATATATATATATATATATATATATATATATATATATTTATATATATATATATATATATATATATATATATATATTTATATATATATATATATATATATATATATATATATATATATATATATATAAATTGACTCCAACCCATCCAAAACAGTTATATATTTTTTCCAAACGAGTCACAAGTACTTCTTTTTTCTTTTTTAATTTCTTTTTCTTTTGAATTACAAGATAATTTGTCACTACACGTTTATAAATCGGTATCCGCCGAAAAATTTTGGGACAAACATATGCCAGCAAAATTGTAGACAACTTGCAATTAATTGGATCACTATGTTTGGCTCAACGTATATGTTCGAAACGACTTTCTCAAAAATGAATTTTTTGAAAAATAAATATCGCTCTTGATTAACTGACGCCCACTCAAAGATACACTTCGAATTTGTTGTTCGACTCGAGAACCAGACCACAAACAACTAGCTCAATATCGTCGGTGCAATTATTCGCATTAATTTAAGGTCTTTTGTTTTATCATTAAGAATGTAGCAAAATATTAAACATCTTGTCATTAAATGTTATCATTTGTTTTCTTCTGGACCTTGTTTAAGTTTTCTTCTAGTATCCGGACCCCACATAAAATTAGTTGCCGACCCCTGATATATACATATATATATATATATATATATATATATATATATATATATATATATATATATATATATATATATATATATCAGAAATGAGTTATACAGAGTTATCTATTGAATTTTAATATACTTTTTTAATTATAGATATAACTAAATTCTAGTAGATCAAGTTGTGCAAGTTTTTTAAATAATTAACATCATCGAGCCGCTCAATCGTATCCTATCATACATAGACCGACAAGATTCACACCCACATTCTAATCCGCAAATGTAAACACTTTTAAGTGGAGGGTATGTCTCTAATTAAATACCCCAAACTGCTCATCACTCGTACGTCGAAGTTAGGCTGTTAAGCTACTTAGTTATTAGGATAAGTATTTAGGCAAACATATGTTACTTACTCTTGTGAGTTATAGTCGGGATGAATCACCCATTGTTCAATATCAACAGTCTGTTTATTAGGATCATCTCCTTGTAGCTTAACAGCTCCAGCCACTACTTTGTTGGCAGCATCTTGGCATTCGGCAGATGTAAGAACCCAGTTTTCGTTTAAGATGACACCTCCACAAACGTGTGAATTAATAAACAAAAAGCTTGATTGAAGTGAAACTACCCAGGGGAATTGTCCATCTGTAGCCTGTGTAGAACCGTCCAAACCTAAACCATTGCGAGTGTTTCTAGATCTTATTTGGTGAAATCCTGAAAAAAATATCTAAGTAAATTAAAAATGAAATGCACCAGTTTTTTCTTAATTATGTATATAAGTTACGGTTAAAACGCGAATATCGGATATTAGAATTACTCGGATAGAGTTAGAATTATCCAAGCATAGTGGATAAACCTTCATATGTGTGAATGTTTTATTCACATATATTTGGAAATATCCAGTAAATGTTATATTATCTTGTTCAAATACATAACCGTTTCTAATTTGAAGTAAAAGTAAATATAATTTTTATCCTTTTAGTTATATAAATGCTTAGTTACAGTCTGTCCCAAACCCTTCTTTCAGTGCGTCACTAATTTTGACGTCATATAGGATTTTAAGAATGTCGAGAATTATTGCTTGACATTTTAGTTAAATTTGACAGTTGCAGGATGGTAATCTGACTTTTTCTAATTGAAAATAATTTAATAATTTTAATATTAGTCTTTGTTCTTTTTCGATATATCTCGGCATATTTAAAATATTTTTATGACAATAAATACAAAATTAAATTTTAACTGTAAAATGTCTGATAATACTAACCTGGAATGACAATTATCATTTTATCAGTTGACATTGTGAAAGTACTGTCACGATAGAGACAATCTGAGTCAAATTATATTTATGCGCAACATTAATTGGATATCTATTTAGCGTATTCTAAACTCCAACCAATTATACATCCGTAAGTAGAATTAGCTTTACGATAAATAATTTTCTAAGTTCTAGGTATAATAATCACAGACTCACGTTTTTTTCTGTCACTTCTAGCTTAATGTGTTAGAGAGAATTCGATCAACTATGACGCACTGAAAGAAGGGTTTGAGACGAACTATACATATTTTCGACAATAATTCTTTAGTAGTAAAGCAAATAAAATTTAAATGTAAATGGTGTTATTTATTCCAAAGTGTAAAATATACTGCTTTATCCAATTGACTTTTAATAGATCTGGAATGACCTCGATAAATTAAGAAGTTGTCAAACTTCTTTGGTTTTTATGCAGCCACTATGGATAATACGCAAAGTATAATTTTGGGGTGTACCCGTCACATATATAATAAATACTCGATACCTTCTATTAGCTGAATTATTTTATAGTAATCTACTTTAATATATGCCTGAATGGTCAATATGAATGAGACATAAACAATTAAGTTATTCGACGATTTTTTTTGTAATTTGGTTCACAAATATATTTGAGAATTATTAAGTCAATACAATATATTTAAAAACGTGTAACGTTATAAACGTCACGTATGTATTAAATTTATATTTAAATAATTATTTTATTTTAATTTCTTTAATAATTTATTAATTCCTTAACCTTCAGTTTCCTTTTTACTATTTTTCTTCAAAATATAGTTGGCGCCTTTCGCGTAAAATAAATATTCGTCCTGTCTCTTTCTTTTCGGTAGACTAAATATTCTGTTGACAGAAGAGCTAATTCCATCATAGGCATTCGTCCTATGACATCTGTGCTATAGTTCATTGTAGTCATTCCCTACTTTCTGTCAATCAGCTTTCAAACGTGGTGGGAATATTATTTTTTGTGTGTCATTGAAATTGATAAAAGAAGGTAAGAATTATGATAAGGTTTATTTTATCGTCTGCAAAAATCTCTTGGGATGAGTACTTTTATTGTAATCTATATTTTATAATTCTGATTTTTCAATAGCATTTTCAATTTTCATAACCTCACTTCTTCCAAAACCACGTTTTCAATTTTATGCATATAGCTAGAATCTTACAAAGCTTAACTAATTTTAATAATACTTCTACTTCACTTTATCCTTGCCATCTGCTATTTTTTTAATTGTGATTTTGTAAAATAATTGGCAAGAAAGTTAACCCCCTTTGCTGATATTATATTCTAGTTTATTTAAAAAATTTCTGGAATATTTTATTGGATAATTTCTGAAATAGTTTATGGAATTTATGGAGTGATGTGGGACTAAATAACTGCAGCTGTCTTCAAGACCTACCCACATGCTCTGGAGGCGGCAACAGGACTTACCTACATAATTTGGAGGCAACATATTAACAGGAGCAAGCATCCAAATATATGCCATAAGTATCAGATCTAAATTGATTTATTGTAAAGCTTTAGGAAGGGTTGTTTTTGCTTTGTTTTATGTTGAATAAATATGATTAGTTAATTCATTGTTTTATTTGTTACCAGCTAAATTGTCATTGTTTAATTCATAGTTTAAGACAAGACGGATTCACACTTGAGAGACTGAGTTGGGCGAAGCATAGACGATAAGCTCCCATGGTTGATTGAGATATTATTTTATAATAGTATTTCAATTCTCTTTGGTAGTCTTATCGTTACAAACGCTTTTAGAAATGGAAATCGAAACGCCAATTTAAACTTATTTCCAATTAATATTCTTGTTATGCCCCATTAGTCATTAATATTAGTAGATGACGTATAAATCCCACAAGAAAATAGTTTCAGAACCATGTAACGGAAGTTGACAAAAATATCGCTAAATTTCACATAATAGCAAAATAATTGAATTAAATATGGTGCTTATTTAAATACTAGTAGTACTATGTCAAAAGTATATGCATTTAGGTGTAAACATGATAATTATTGTGCTGTTATTAAGTTTTTGAAAGTTGAGAATTTTTGAATACTAAGATTATATAGACTACTTTAAAAACCACTTCGGTTGGATATCGATAGATCCAGATAGAAAACAGTAGACTAGCGCAACTGTCAGCAACAGGCGGACCGCGGTTCTAATCCGGACCGCGAAAGGTTGAACTGCGGACCGAACTGCGGAATATCGATTGCTGAGTCATTCAAGTTCAAAATAAAGTTTTTGCTTTTAAATAAAGACTGCTTTTAATTTTCAAATAGGAAGTGAAATGATAAATAAACATAATAACAATTATGTACAAGTGATGAAATATTGTTTTATAATAATATTGTATGTTTACAATAACTGAAATATATAAATCTGGGGAATTTTGTCTAAAATCTGGCAACTTTTAAAACACAATTTTTGGAAATAAAATTTATGGGCCTGGCAACGCTGCTGCCAACTGTGTACCTTATATGCAATAAAACTGTCGCCTTAGTTAAAAGTGGAAATTTGAAGAAGCGACAGTACGAAACAACTCATCAGCAGTTCCACAAAAACTTTCCTCTTGACAGTCGGGCGCGTAAAGAAAAACTTCGGGTATATCTTAATTCTTACAAAAATAGTACAAAAATCCTAGTTCGCTGCATGAGCGACCAAGAAAAATCCACAGAGGCAGCGTTACGTGTGCGGTGCATACTTAATAAACACCAAAAACCATTTTCTGATTCTGCGATAGTTAAGGAATGTATGCTGGCAGTAGCTAACTCACTTTTTGAAGAAAAAAGAGATGTAGCCTTAACAATTCAAAGCATCTCATTGCCAGCGCGAAGTAATACACGAAGAACAAAAATTTTAGCTGAAAGTATTAAAAACTGTCTTCCAAATCTTTTGCAAAACGCACCTTGCTACGCCATAGTACTTGACGAATCATGTGACATTGTTGATGATGAACAAATGTCTGTTTTTGTAAGATTTCTTGATATTGAGTGTCACATTTTTAGGGAAGAGTTGCTATCAATATTGCCGTTGAAAGGAAACACTCGATGAGAAGATTTGTTCAAGGTTATTGATGAATTAATTTCTAAATCTAACATCAGCTATAATAAAATGATTTCGCTTTCTACTGATGGGGCCCCAGGAATGATTGGCAAAGAAAAAGGTATAGTAAAGAGGATCAGGGATAAAAATTCAAATTTAATAACATATCAGTGCATAATACACCAGGCAGCCCTTTGTGGAAAACTTAGTGCTAGACTTAAAGAAGTCATGGACAGTTTAGTGAAGTTAATTATTTTTATGAGATCTCATTCTGCTCTTCAGCACCGATATTTTAAGGAGTTTCTTTCTGAATGTGGTTCAGCATATTCTGACTTACTACAACGCAATAATGCACGTCGATTAAGCAAACGTCAAGTTCTTGAACGTTTCTGGCTAATAAAAAAAACATGTGATCTCCTTCTTACAAAATATAGATACGCAGGGAGCCAGGGCACATTTTGAGTATATAACAAATGGGCGTAACATGCTGGTTGTGGCTTTTCTAAAAGTTATTTTAAAATATTTGAATGCGCTTAATACAGAGTTACAAGGAAATGGAAAATTAGTATGTGATCTGATACAAGGCGTGTTTGCTTTTCGTCGTAAGCTGGATATCTTTGAAAAAGATATTGCACAACAAGAATTCATTCATTTACCAGCTATTCTTGAATATAATAAAAATAAGGAGTACTCTGAAGAAGATATTGCAGTGTTCGTAAAATTTCTGGGCAATCTTAGGAACGAATTTGCTTCAATATTCCAAGATTTTGCACAGGTAAGCAAACTATCTTCATTTCTAAAATCACCATTTGAAGATGATGCAGCCGCAGAATGGACAGATGTGGCTGCTAAGCTGTTTAATCTGTCAAAAGCATTACTTCAAATGGAGATTCTTGAATTATAAGAAGATTTGGCCTTGCACGTTTTTAAATCGGTATTCGCCGAAGAATTTTGGGCCAAACATGTGCCAGCAAAATATGAAAATTGCAGACAATTTGCAATCCATTTGGCCACAATGTTTGGTATATGTGCGAAATGTCTTTCTCAAAAATGAATTTTTTGAAAAACAAATATCGCTCCCGATTAACGGACGCCCACCTCGAAGATACACTTCGAATTTGTTGTTTGACCACAATCAACTAGCTCAAGACCGTAGGTGCAGTTTTCGCATTAATTTAAGGTCTCTTGTTTTATCATTAAAAATGTAGCAAAATAATAAACATCTTGTTATTAAATGTTATCATTTGTTTTTTTCCTGGACCTTGTTCAAATTTTCTTCTAGTATCCGGACCCCACATAAAATTACTTGCCGACCCCTGGACTAGTGAATGGAAGTTTGTGTCCAAGATTGGTAGTCTCACGGCCAATGAATATTTAGATACGTGTTATTACTATGAAATAGAACCCAATTCACTGCAATTCAAACCCAATTCAATCTCCGAAATCAAAAAATATCGTTATGTGCTTTATACAGAAAAATTTAGTGACTTTATATTTAATTACGATATTAAGATTTTAAAGAGCCTGCTCTTAACATTGTTATTGAGCGATATAAAGATACATTAAAACGTTATGTGTCATCATTAAGAATAAACATCCCAGGAATGTAAACGACTTATTTTTCTAAATAACACCAGTAGTCCAGTCGTCTAGATTTGACCACCAAAAACCATAAAAACAAAAGCTGAATTTTGCTGAGAATGTCAATTTGACAAAAAAGATGCAAGAAATTTTGCCACGTCTACCCCCTAAACCACCACCCTCCCCGTATGGGGCGAAACGCAATACCAAGAATCTGTACACCGTAAAAAACAATTGTGTCAAACAAGAAATGTCGCTGAGATAATCTTGAACAAAAATGTTAATTAGTTTTTGTGTAGAATGAACCACTTTTTAAGAAATCAATTTTTTATAAAAGTTTTATAAACTCGATGGTAAAAATTAGATATCTTTCGATCAGAGTGTCCTTTCGATAAAAATTAAAGGATTTTAAAAGCGAAGAATGTAGGTTTCGTATGCAATTTTTGAATTTTGACGTAAATGAAGTCAATTTTTATAAAGCTGCTAAATAAATAAACGTTGTTCGATTTTTGTCATTTTTTATGATTCAAATAAAATTTACACTTCCATTGACCGGTTGCTGTTGAAAGAAAAAGTTTTAAACATTTTAGATCATTTGGAATCGATTGATCAAATGAAAATTCTAGTGACCGGTCAATATAAATGATAAATTTTATTGATCTCGTGAGAATCATAAAAAACTTCATTTGCGGCAAAATATAAAAATTGGGTACGAAAGCTGTACTCTTCATCTTTAAAACGCATTTTGATTTTTGTCGATAGGACACTCTGATCAAGATATTGAATTTTTACCATCGAGTTAATACAAATTTTATTTATTTATTATATTATATATAAAATTTATATATTATATAAAAAATTTATTTCACGCGCATAACTGACATTCAAATTCAAATTTCTGGTTTGAAATATTTTCCCTCCACGCCGCCTTACGGGGTTTTAGGATGAAGTCCGAAAGCAGCAGGAGCAGCAAACTTTTTTGCATTTTTTAGAAGTTCCAAAATTTACATTCTCAGCAAAATTCAGCTTGTTCCTATGATTTTTAGAGCTTCAGTGGTATTTTCGTATCTGACGACTGCAGTACTTACAGTAGCTCATACAGTTAACGATATGATTAAGCATTTGACATCTTAGAAAATCTGTATTACGATTCTAACTTATTACCTGGTAATTCTATATATTTGGGTCAATTAAAGCAGTCACATAAAGCGCATAAGTTTTATTAAAACCAAGAAGTCGATACTTTAGGCTTCAAGAACAATAGGCATTATATTTAATGACTCAGACAAACAACTATTAGGAATTCGCAATAAAAACGACAAACTTATCAACTTTCTGAATAACTAAGTGTGCAATATAACTATAAAAAAAATGGAAACGCAACACACCCTGACCAAATTCGACAAAGCAATTAATGAAGGAAAGTAATAAATGAAGAAATCCTGAATATATTATTAGACGTATTTACCGCTGTGTACATTGGGTACATAACTAGAAAACTATCTCGTCAAAAAACACACTCTTGAAATGTTTGTTAAAATAATTCATGAAAGGACCTACACAAGCTTAGAAGGGAACGTTGAAAGTAGTACATTTGAATTTTAGATGTTGATTGCGGATAAGATTTAGTGATACAAAGTTGGCTTGATATAAATCAATACATTCATATCTGCTAAATAGACTTTGGGAAAGTTTACGATAAGGTCCGAGATAAAACATTGATTAAAACTTTATAGTACCAGAACACTGCTTACCTGGATATTTATCTTATACAGAAAACAGACTAAAATAAACATTTCCGGAAAAGGTAACGAAAAGTTACCGATAAAAAAGAATAATGAGAGGGGGATGTGTTATGTTGCCATCACTTTTTAACTTAAGATGGAATGATGATCAACGGCAAAGTAACAAAGAATAAACGATTCACGGATATACAGTTATTTTTTCAAGTACAATTTCGAAGAATTCACTAGGAGGATTTACTATGTATTTGTGTATTATTATTAGTATTACTATTATATACAGGGTGGTCCTTAAGTAATTGTACAAACAGAAACCGTAGGTTCTGCACTTTAAAATATTACGATTTAAGCCAACTTGCTGTAATAAAATGTTGATATTAAGAAAGATACAGGGTGTTAAAGTGAAAATTTAAAATTTTATTTTTCGCTATAACTTTTACGTTTGTAAATATTTTTGGACAAAAATTTACAGTTGGATGCTGTTGAGTAGGATAAATTATAATTTTATACTTACTTTTATGTAACTAATAGAGGGCGCCACATATGTCACATATGTGGCATAAATTTGCGCTTAACTTTTTAGCTCTTTCAGTTAGCTCTATTTGTGTTAAAAAATATTAAAGATACATTATTTTTACAAAGAAAAGATATACTTGTTAGTAACCCAAGAATTCAACCGTTTTCGAGATAAATGCATTTTATAAGTCAGCTGCACAATAATTCTTAGTTTGATATTTGTGCGGTAAAGCACTGAATACCTGTAGATAAGCATAATTCATAGTTTATTCTTATTAAAACAACTCAAAAATGATAATGTAACATCACAAAATGCTTTGTTATGGGTGCTAAATGTCTTATTGGAGAAAAGATATTTCATCTTCTTATTTAGGTGCCGTGTCCGTATTGAGACGTTAGCCGTCATCATGTTTACAATTTCCCTTTGCTATCGCTTCTTAAATTTCTATAATGGCGTTGTATTACTTTTTCTCTATTGTAAAATGCTAAACACCCAAAATATGTGGTTTATGCAAGATGGTACACCACCACATTCTAGAGAGAAGGCAGTTAGAACATACTAAAATACAACTTTTCTGAACGTTGGATTGGTCGTGGTAGTCATATTCCTTGGCAATGTGGTGAGATATTGATATAATTATTTAATTTATAAAAAATCCGAAAAGAATGCTTATTGTTTATTACGTAAATTATTTACCCATTTTTATTAGGACAAATAGAAACTAGAGCACAGGTACTGAATAACACATATATGTGTCCTATTTTATAATACTTTTGGTACAAATCTAACCTGAAAGACTCAGCATTTTTACAAATACATCATCGTTGTCCTAATAACCGATATTGTTATAAATATAGTAAACACACAGGCAATTTAGTTCAGCATAATATTAGTTCGCTAGTAAATCCTAATAGTCCATTTGTTCGAGATGTAATTATAGTTACTCGTAAGCTGTAACGTAATCATATAAATAAGTAATGTCATCGATAGGTTATTCCGTGTGTATATAAGTAACCAATGAACGAAATAAATCACAGTTTAATACATTATTTAACTTCTGCAACAAATAAGATGTAGTTCCATAATATACCATAAGATTTGGACATGTATCCAAAATAATATATTCATCCATTATACATTATAGCCACCACGTAGCCCTGAATTTAATCCGCTTTATTTTTTTTTGTATGGGACGCATTAAAACAACGTGTCTATAAGAATCCCATATACATTCGCATCCAACTATGGGAAGAAATAAATACTGCAGCAGTTTCTTTAGAACCAATGATGCTATTTAATATGATACGATCTTTTATGGAATATATTGACAAATGAATTAAAAAAAATGGAGGACATATCGAACACTTACTTTGACAAAAAGTTATGTTATTTAGTTTAACTATTTATTAATTTGCTTTGTAAACAAAATGTTTTGATTATGACTTTATTTTAACATAAAACGTAAAATGTTTGATGTAAAATCCTATTATTCTGTTATTTTGTCAAATCGTATTATTAATTATCCTGCTTATATATTTATTTTATTTAATATTTCGGTGACTATTAACTTTAGTTAAAGGTATTTTATACCAAAATTCAGAAGTATTAATGTTTTTGTCTATTTTTTCTACGTTGCCTGGAGTAATTGCCTTAGATCAGAATTATGCAGCTTATTTTTAAAATGCGATTATCTCGAAAACTGTTGAGTTTTGAAGTTAATAACAAGTATACCTTTTTTTTGTTAAAATAATTTATCTTTAATATTTTTTATTCCAAATACAGGTAACTTAAAGAACAAAAAAGTTAAGTGCAAATTTATATCACATATGTGGCATAAGTGGCGCCCTCTATCAGTTACATCAAAGTGTGCATCAAATTATAATTTTTCATATTTAAAAGTACCCAATTGTAAATTTTTATACATAAATGTTTACAAACATGAAAGTTATAGCGAAAAATAAAATTTTAATTTTGCACTTTAACACCCTGTATCTTTCTTAATATCAACATTTTATTAAAGCAATTTGGCTTAAATCGTAATATTTTAAGGTGTAGAATCTACTGTTTCTTTTTGTACAATTACTTAAGGACCACCCTGTATACATTGTGTTCCAACGAAAATTTGACCCTCCCAGAAACTCAGAACCAAGAGTTTCTAAAAATTTTAGAAAATACGTTATAAGGGGGACGAATTTTTATGTAAAATTTATGCACTCAAATGTAACCCCCCACTGTGCCGTATCAACACCCAGTTTTTTTTTAAATAGCAAGTGTGGTCAAGTAGCACACCATTTGAAAGGTAATTTTTTTTTCACTACACGACACTCTATTTTTTTTTAATTTACGTAATAACTTTGGAGATAATTTTGGATTTAACTAATTTATTGGTTGAATATCAGTAATAACAAGAAAAACATAAAATTTCACCAAATTAACCAATAAAATGTTCTTGGTGACCTCCCATACAATAATTCAGTCAACCTGCAAATCGATATTAACACGCTACTGTGTTCAAGATAATTTTTTTCTTTTTGTACAAATATCACTTTTCATATGATTTTTTTTGTTTAAGATAATAAATCCTAATTATCTTCTTTAGCGTTTACCTGGTTACCTTTCATTGAAAATTTGTCAACGGCTGATTAGTCAAAGATATTATTGTAAAGGCTTACAAAAATGGGATATTCTAGTGAAGAAAGAATAGAATTAGTTAAGCTATACTATGGAAATAATTAGTGTGCTAAGGCTACGGCAAGGATCTTTAATACGAACCACCCATAACACAAAGCACGAAGTAGACCGTTGAGTGCGAGATAAAGCAGTTTAAGTATTGGTATTGGGTCATTTAGAAATTGATAATCGACAGTATATCAGAACTACCTCGTGCATCTGGTGTATCAGCATCTAGTGTTTATCGATTTATAAAATCCCATAAATTTCACCCTTATAAAATACGATTACTTCATCAATAAAATGAAGATGGTGCTGATCATCCGCTTCAATTCTGTGAAGAATTTAGTGAAATCATAAATAACAACCAACATCGATTGTACAATACGTATTTTTCCGACAAGTGTACGTTTATGTTAAATGGTGAAGTTATCCTGATTTATTCATAGAGACACATTCACAAACACCTCAGAAACTAAATGTATGGGTTGGCATTTTAGGGAATCACGTTATTAGACCAAATTTTCTTAAAGAGAATCTCAATGGAACAATCTATTTAAATTTGTTAGAAGACGTTATTGATTCGCTGATCACTGGCACATTGGAATCTGATAATAATCTTTTAAAGGATGAACTAACTTTCCAACAGAACGGGGCACACCACAATATGATATACGCGTAAGACAATTTTGGAATAAACGTTTTCTAGGGCGTTGGATTGGCAAAAGGGTTCCAATAGAGTGGAAGGCCAGATCACCGGATCTTTCGCCAGTAGATTTTTTTTTGTGGGGACACCTAAAACTAAAAATATACGCCACTTCGCCTGTAAATCTTGTAGAGTTGCGACAAAGAGTTATGACAGAATGCCGATTATTGGCGCTGGAAGTATTTGCAAATGTACGAAGAGGCTTTGAAAATATTATTGTATATAGGTCACATTAGGTCATTTTGAACATTTAATTGGTTAATTTGATGTTTTTCGTTACTGATCTTCAACCAATAAATTGGTTAAATCCAAAATTATCTTCAAAGTTATTTCGTAAATAAAAAAATAGATCGCCGTGTAGAAAAAAAAAATACCAATCAAATAATGTACCACTCGACCACACTTGCTATTAAAAAAAAATACTTTAGGTGTATGCGGGGCAATGGGGGGTTATATTTGAGGGTACGAATTTTGCATGAAAATTCGTCTCCCTCCCAATACAAATTGAAGTGTTTTTTTTTTATTTTGAAGAAACTCTTGGTTTCTGAGTTTCTGGGGATCCAATTTTCGTTGGAACACACTGTTGTATATAGGACCAATATTTTTACTTTTCGATTTTTGACCACTTTTGTTAGATAGGGGGTCCGCGGATTTTTTACCAAATTTTAGTATATTGTCCTGAAAAAAGTAGCCTATAGCTATTTTTTAGTCCTCGAGGTGCCCCTGGGCCTGAGATATGCCCATCAAAAAGGTCAGAAATAGCCCTTTTTATCCTATATTTAAAGAATTATATCTCTGAGCCCAGTGGACCGATTTTAACTCACAAAGTCCTATTTTTTTTTAAATGTCAACTTTTTGATGAAACAATTCACAAAACCGCAATTTATTTTGTAGGTCAAGTTAACATACAAAATTTTATGATTTTCAATTAATTGTCAAAATTTAACCAAACACGTAAAAACATTTTGGAAACCGGTATATTAAAGAATTTTTAAATATCTTTTAAACGAGTATGAGTAAATGAAAAGTCTTCTAGTAGATTCAAAGATACAGCTGTTGGAAAATAGTCAGTTTTTCGAAAATCACATTTTTTATCATTTGTAAACAGACAGTACTTTTTCCTGACAATCATAAATTGCATAAAAATTTAAGTAAAGGAGTTATATGTATTCAGTAATGTTTACTTATTGAATTTTTTGGCCCAGACCTTAACTATTTCTTTTGACCACCTAAAAGTTGAGCTTTTTGCGTCACAAGTAAGCCGGCACATGTGGTCGTTAATGATTTTTCTCACCTATTTGATTATTCTGAAATATTTAAACTTAAATGAATTAATTAAATAGATAACAAAGCCTTTAGGTTGTCAAGAACCAAAGTTATGGCAGTTCTAATTTTAACGTTAACTTGAGGTAGAAAATACGCTAATTTTGCTTAAATTGTAAGTTTTTAAGAAGTGACGAAAATTTATTTTTAGGAAATGTAGAGGGCCTGATAATACTTATCGATCTTTATTATATTTAAAAAAAGTTTAATCTATGTAATTTTTGGACAAAATGGGTTTATATTAACAGTGCTAATGCACCAGAAATTCTTTTTTTTTTAAGTGCATTTTCTTTGGAAAACGCTTGAAATAGTATTTGTAAATATTTTTAAGTATTTTATGAAGTTAACAGTATTATAAAACCCTCTACATTTTCCAAAATGTAAATTTTCCTCTCATTCTAAAAACTTAAAATTTAAGCAAAATTTTAAAGTTAAAATTAAAACTGCCATAACTTTGGTTCTTGACCACCTAAAGGATTCCTTGAACGGTTGAAATTTAGGTTTTGTTGTAACAGATAAGAAAAATCATCAACCACCACATGTGTTGGCTTACTTACGAAGCAAAAAGCTTAGATTTTAGGCCGTCAAAAAAAAATAGTTAAAGATCTGGGCTAAAAAGTAGATATTTTGTATAGATATAGAACTACTTTCACTAAATTTTTATGCAATTTGAGATTGTCAAGAAAAAGTACTATCAGTTTACAAATGATAAAAAATAAATACGATTTTCGAAAAACTGGCTATTTATAACAGCTGTACCTTCTCCTAAAGGATTTTAATATACCAATGCTTGTTTGAAAGGTATTTAAAAATACTTTTAATTATCTATTTTTACAATTTTTTTCACTTGGTTAAATTTTGACAATTAATTGAAAATCATAAAATAGTATAATAATTATCTACAAATAATCTTTACTTGAAATAGTGAAGTTGAAAGAACAATAATTAAAGTAAAAGTACAGCAAAAGATACAAAAACTAATATAGATGTTACAAAAAATCCAAATCCAAAAATGAGGATGTACATGTCAGAGAAATAATTAAAATAAATCAAAAAATGTGTAAATGATTCAATTAAAAGAAGAAAACAGTACTATTCGTTGCTTATAATTATTTTTAGTATTTAGTAAATAAATCTTACCATAGGTTGTTGCCAAAAGAGCAAATAAAACAAAAACCTTAAGTCCTGCCATATTTCTGATGAGAAAGCTGTAAATAACTAATTCTTTTTCTTTATATACAGATCAAACTGGATCAAAATTTACTATGTTAAGTAAGGTAATGATAACAAGAATTATCAGATCGTATAAAGTACAATAAAAAAAATTTATATTGGGCAAAATGAAGAGGGGCAAATACTTTAGATATGCAGATGATGATATTCAATGCAGAAAAATTTTTGGAAATTTTAGTGACGTTGGTTTAGTATTGTCATCATAATCTAGTTATATATTGCATTTCAAGTGTTAACGAAATTTATCATAAATAATATTTAAAAAAAAGAGGTTTATGTATGCTGATCAGTATATTTCAGAATCAAATGAGAAATCGACATATAGAATTGATATAATTAACACAGATACACAGAATGAGAAAAAATATTAATGATGTGGTACACGAAGTAAAAAACCAGGAATGCTTATTACAGTTGCTACGAAGACGAAAGTACTATTCGCTTAATATATGGGGGAATATGATCATTTTGGTATGATAAAAACACGTATATATATATATATATATATATATATATATATATATATATATATATATATATATAAAAAAGTAAACGTTAAATATTGGGTTTGCTGCAAACCCAATATTTAACGTTTACTTCCTTACGTTGTCAGCAAATACTTCTGGTTCATTATATATATATATATATATATATATATATATATATATATATATATATATATATATATATATATTACCTTACAGTGTAATCAAGAATTAGATTCATATTCATAATCACTGTCGTCGGTAGCAAATTGCAGGAGTAGCAGTATTCAATGTTTGTTGCCGTGTTTCCAAAACTGTAACCTTTAGTTGCAATATAGTTATCGTAGTAAGTTTTACATATTCCCCGAATATTTTCAATAGTTTAACGAAAAAATAAAATATCTACAGTTTGAAAATACTAAGCTAAAACAAGGGACAGAATAACTTAAGAATAAGAATAAAGAAATTAAAGCAGAATTAAAAGATATCAAAAATATAATGAAAAAATTAGAAAAAGATAAGAAAATTAATAGTGTTGTTGTTTATGGCCGAAAAATAGATAGTAAAGACTCCACATCTCTTAAAGATGAAATGGATATGTTTTTTAAAAACACCTTGATCTGGCAGTGCGTATGAATAATGTCCGAAAATTGGGAGAGAAAACATGTTTAGTTTAATTACCAAATGAACAAGAAAGAGGGAAAATTATACAGGCGAAGTCAAAACTAAAAAATTTAAAAGAAGATACATTTATATAAATAATGAGTTAACAAGAAAAGAAAAAGAAGTACAAAAATCTATCAGACAAGCGGCAAAGAAAGAAAGAGAAAGTGACAAGGCAGTTAAATTTGGGCACATAAATCTAATAATAAATGGGATAATGACAAAGAGATTTTGGTAAAAGAAAAAGGAAAAAAGTAGAAGTGGAAAGAGAGTAGGATGTTTTTCTGACTACGGACCCGGCAATGATTATGGATATGAGAAGAACACTAGAAAATAAAAGAAAAAAACAAAAATGAAGGAAACCTAATTAATATGGCCCCTTGGAATCTTAGGGGGACATATGAAGCGGTAGCAATGAAAATTTTAATTCGAGAACTAAATAGATATAAAATAGATATTATTGCTGAACAAGAAACCTATCTAGTGGGAAATGAGACACCAAACATAGAAAACTATAATTTATTTAAAAGTAAAAGCCAAAGTAGGAGATTTGGAGTGGGATATTTGGTTAACAGCACACTAAGAGATGAAGCTATATTTATAGCAAAATCCGATCGACCATGTGCCATACGACTAAGAAGACATAATAGACATATATAAATTGTAAATATTCATGCACCCTCAGAGGAAAAGGAGGAAGAAACGAAAGAGAAACTGTTTTGAACAATGTACCGAGACGAGACATACTAATAGTTATAGGAGATGCAAATGCAAAGGTGGAAAAAGAAGAAATATACAAGAAAATCACAGGGGGCGAAAGTAAGCACACGAAAAAAGTAATGATAATGGACAAAGGTTAATCTCACTAACCATAGAAATAGAAATGAAGATAATGGGTACTCTTTTAAGCGAATATATATATATATATATATATATATATATATATATATATATATATATATATATATATATATATATATATTTATATATATATATATATATATATATATATATTTATATATATATATATATATATATATATATATATATATATATATATATATATATATATATATATATATATATATATATATATATATATGGAGACTACCTGAGAGAAAAAATCTACAAACTAATATGTCATATCTGGCAAAATTAAATAATACCTAAAGAGTGGTACAATTCTATAATGTACCCAATACATAAGAAGGGAGACCTGTCAAGTTTTTATAACTATAGAGGAATAGCCACAGAGGGTTGTTCTCCAAGTTGATCTCCAACCCTATTCAAAATATACTTAGAGAAAGCCTTGACTACATGGAAAAGAAAATGTGAAGGCATGGGAGTACCGGTACAGAACGAATACCTATATACGTTAAGCTTTGCAGACGATCAAGTAGTGATTGCACAAGACCAAGACGACCTCAGCTACATGATGAAGAAACTACAAGAAGAATATACCAAGGCTGGCCTAGATATTAACCTCGCGAAAACAGAGTACCTATCTACAAGTGAAGAAGACATAGAAGATCTACAGATTGATGACAACGTAACAATCAAAGGAAAGGATAAATTCAAATACCTAGGGTTTATAATCACGAAAAAGGCGACAACAGAGAAAAAAACAACTTAACTCAGTATGGTGGGATAGACACCTAAATAGGAAGACAAAAACGCAGATTTATAAAACGTTAGTGCGAAGTATTATGACATATGGGGCTGAAAATTGGATCATAAACAAGAAAAACAGCAGTAAGATAGTAGCAACAGAAATGGAATGCCTGCGAAGATGCTGCAGAGTAACAAGAATGGATAGGAGAAGTAATGACGAAATAAAGCAAAGAACATTAATAGAAACAGACATACTAACATATATAGAACAAAAAATACTAAAGTGGTATGGACATGTAAGAAGAACTAGCGACAGCAGATGGATAAAGAGAATAACCGAATGGAGCCCCATAGGAAGGAGGAAAAGAGGACGACCCCGAAAATCCTGGAGGAACGAAGTAGACGACGCCATGAGTAAGAGAGGCCTAAACTATGGAGAATGGAACAACAGAGAGAGATGGAAACAGTTGAGCGAGGAAAGGCAGTGAATACTGTAGAAACCCTAAATATATATAGGAATAGCACTCCTGGATGTCACATACAAAGTACTGACAACCATACTAAAAAGAAAAATAGCAGTGTACACAAAAAATATATTGGGCGATTACCAAGCTGGTTTTAAAAAAAATCGATCAAATAGTGACCATGTATTTATGCTGAAACAAGTTCTTTCTGGTGTATATGAATACAAAATACCGACCCACCTTCTCCTTGTGGATTTTAAGGGTGCTTATGACAATGTAGGTAGATCAAAACTAATGAAGGCACTACAGGAGTTCAAAATCCCATCCAAGATAATCAGACTGGTACATATGACGCTTCAGAACACTATAAGCGCAGTTAAGATTAATGGAAAGAAGAGCCAATACTTTAGAGTTCAGAAAAGTGTTAGACAAGGGGATCCTCTATCCACCACGCTGTTTAATTTGACCCTTTAAAAGATAATAAGAGACAGCAATATTAATAGAGCAGGAACAATATTTAACAAGAGTCGCCAATGTCTAGCCTATGCTGATGATGTACTTTTGGCTAGGAGTAGAAAAGAATTAGAAAAAATACCTAAGAATCTTCTAGAGACCGCAGGAAATATGGGATTACAGATAATTATAAATAAAACAAAATGCATGGAGCTGAAGAATAAGCAAAAGAAAAGCAGAAAACTAAATATGGAAGTTGTATTAGGAAGATAAATTCTGAAAATTGAAGAGGTGGAGGATTACATGTATCTGAAAGTTCTTGTGACAAATAAATGCGAAGAAGAAAAGAAAATAGATCTACGAATAGCAAAAGGAAACAGGTGTGCAGGCAGATTGCAATTAATAATACAATCAAAAGAGGTTAGAAATACATAAATAAGGCTATATAAAACTATCCTGCGACCTACTCTAACATAGGGTGTTAACAAATAAACTACAACAGAAACTTGAAATATGGGAACGAAGAATATTAGGAAGAATTTTTGGAGGAAAGTTGACAGAAATAGGATGGGAGCGAAAAACAAATGCTGAAATTTTTTAAATGTTCAGCGAAGGGAGAATAAGCGATTTTGTCAAAGCTAGAATATTGCAGTGGCTAGGTCATCTTTTTAGAATGGAGGACAGTAGAGAGGTAAAGAATATAGCATGGAGAACAGCGGAAGATAAATGAAAAAGAGGCAGACCGAGGAGAAGATGGAGGGAAACAGTTGCGGAAGATCTGCAAGAAAAGAAGATAGAAAATTGGAGGAAAGAAGCTAGAAACAGAAGGAGATGGAAGAGAATTACTAAACTATGGGCCTGAAACGGCCTGCTACAAGTTTATATATATATATATATATATATATTTATATATATATATATATATATATATATATATATATATATATATATATATATATATATATATATAATATATATAAATGTTTTGGATGGGTTGGAGTCAATAAAAGGGGCTATTGGTTAACTATTTATTATCTCGAGCTTTCAATTTTGTTTACAATTATTATCAAGAGCTGCTAAAAAAGACAAAATATCTTAAAAGTTGAACTAGAAAGAAAAAAAAAGTTTTTGTTAACTCACCAAATAAAATTAGTTTGGTTAATAAAATTGCTGCAAATACATTTCAAAAGAATTAATAAAAAAACGTCCCTATTGAATTGAATATATGTCCTAATTTTGAAAACATTTTCCTAACACAAAAACAATTGAATTTATAAATAATTTAAAGTAGCGACCAATTTTAAATAAGCCTCAATGTCATAAATGCCAACGTAAAATTTTTATTTTTGACAATTACATATATTGCCAAAAATAAAATTTTGTTTAAAAATTATTTTTTGTTTAGTAACAAAAAAGAAGAAGATTGATTCACCATTGATAGATGTCTGAAAAAATGTAACAGATATATGGAAAATTAAATCAAAATCTGATATTTTTCAAGTTTCATATATAAATTATAAAGAAATAATATAATTATAAATTTTGCTTGGATTTTGAATTTCTGATCTTTTGTTTAAATTATTATCACTTTTGCTAATACAAACCATTTCCAAAAAAGTCCTTTTGCATTTATTACTTTCCCTACATAAAATTTTAATGTTATCAAAATCCATAATATGGTCTTTATCGATTACTTGCTCTGCCAAAGCACAAGATGGTTTTTTAATTCTGCAATCACTTTTGTGAGAAATAATGCGATTTGAAAGATTTCTTCCGGTCTCACCAACATACTTAGCTTCACACTGAGTACAACTAATGCTGTATACTACATTCGTTTTTTCAAATTTGTCTATAGGATATTTAGTTTTGGAATATAAAGATGAAATAGTTTTGATGTTCTTTGTTGCTATTTTTATATTGTCAATAACCTTTAGTGTTTGTATTAATTTAGGTGTTAATGATGGTATAAAAGGTAGTGAATGATAATAGATGTTCTGATTGTTAGATACAATGTTTTGAGATTTAGCAAAAAATGGTGTTAAGTTATTTATATTAACAATATTAGAAAAAAGCATCCTATGTAGCATATCTGGAGGATAAGAATTTTCAATTAAAATATTTTTTAACAATTAAAGATCTTCTTGTAGATAACCTGGATGAGAAAACTTTAAAACACGTTCTTTTAATCCTGCTATAAGGTTCATTTTCATCTTATTTGGATGATGAGAGTAATAGCTTATAAATCTATTACTACATATGGCTTTTCTGAACCATCTGGTTTTCAACGTATTGTCTGTATTTCTTACAATTCTCATGTCAAGGAATGGTAGAGAATTATCCACCTCTTCCTCAACTGTAAATTGTATATGTTGATTATGATTGTTGAAAATGTTGACTGTTTCATGAATTGTGTGTTTAGGAAGTGCCAAAACTAAGTCGTCTACATATCTTTTAACAAAAGGAATGAAAAAAGTGCAATTGTTGATACAATCACTGATAACATGAGTTATCAAAAATTTATGAGTTAACAAAAAAAAAAAATTTCATTTTTCTTACTCATATATATATATATATATATATATATATATATATATATATATATATATATATATATATATATATATATATATATATATATATAATAGGATTGAATTCACAATGATAAGGAGGGAGTCTTAGTACATTATGTCGAAAAATATGTATAATATGTCTACTACAATTAATATTTTTTGTTTCTCATTGCTTTTGGCTAACTGTAGTAATTCCGTTTGGAAATAATCCTGAGAAAATGAAGTATTTTCATTCGTAAATAATTCTTTTATTTTTACCGTCCAGGAATTTATTGGTTGCTTATTTAAAATTTTCGAGTGGTATGGAGGGATTATCCAAAACTATAACAGATGATTCATGTAAACTTGGGAGCAGTTTTTCTTTCAACAATTTCACACAAATCTCCGTATTCATGTTTCAAAAATCCTCGTTTCATCTAAATTAACAAATGAAACGTATTCATTTTTAAAATTATTATAGTTTTTTAAAAACTCGATTCTCTTATGAACGACACTAATTTTTTCACACAAGGCTTTTCTATTGTCTTCTAAACTCAATCTGTTTGAAAACTCTCCAAAAACTTGCCCTGGAGATTTCGAATGTATTTCTTTCTTTTAATTTTTTTTAACACCGTCAGAAACATTTTCTTTTTTTTTAACTTTGTTGGTTTGTATTGTGTAACCTCTACTTCACTATTTACACGTTTTGATTTTCAAAACCGACTTAAGTATTTTTTTTTTCACTAGTACACAATGCATTACATACATTTATGTACGGATTGAACTGGTCGCAAAGGGGCTCCTGCTGGCTTTTTCAGCAGTAAAATAAATTAAATATGATTTGATTTATATCCAAAACACGTATCGCCATTTTCGCTGTCAATACACAAACAAACTTTTTCCTAATATTGTTCTGAAGCTATTTTCTTGTGGCATTTAAAATTAATTACTATTTAAATGGGAATAAGCCACAATTAAAGGTTAAAATACGTTTATTGACGTTTCAATTTCCACTTCGGAAATCGTTCGCAAAATACAAACATTAGTAAATTAAACAAATTTTGTTTTTTTGTTACTTAGTGAAAAATTCTTCTAATAATTTAATTTTATCTGACTCATCTATATTGACAATTCAGACATACCTTATACATTTTAAAGTAGACGACTTTAAAATGATATTGTCAATATTGTTGAGTTGCGTTCCTGGGACGACTTTACTTATAAGATAGTTCATTCGATTACATGAAATCAACTTTAACTTGAGAATATCCGTCAGAAAAGATCATAACATGTAATTCGTCTTTAAAAAGACAAATACATGCCATGATGACAGTAAAATTCTCCTGTTAGTGATTCCATAGTAAATTATGAGGGAAAAACCCAACATGGTAAGTATTTGATCGTGCATTTAGTTTACCTTCAATAAACACCAAATTCCGATTTTATATGTTTGTTATTTAAAAAACATAAATGATGTATTCTCTATATGCTACTGACTTACCAATACTGGTATTTTCCTTTTAATAACTTCCTCTTTCAATATGGATAACCAGATCCTACTACATTCTGCCGAGGAATTCGCGACACAATTGGTCCCATTTAGCATAATTAGAGCCGCTTCTTTGATTTTTCTCTTTTTACCATCCGTTTCTTTTAGGACTATATTTGAATCATTCTATTGAACCCTATGTTCATTATCCCATGCGTGTTTACAGATTTGAGATCTATCAAATTCTCTATTTTTAATATAGGATTGATGTTCACTTATTCTAACATTTAATGGTCTTGATGTTTCACCTAAATAAAACTGATCGCATTCACAAGATATTTTATAAATGCAATTCTTTGTCCTTTCTTGTTCATTGTTAGGTTTGGTTTTGGACAAAATAGATCTCAACGTGTTTGTTGTTTTGAATGTTGTTGAAATGTTGAATTTATTTCCTATCCTTTTAAGCTTTTCCGATAATCCTTTTATGTATGGTATTGTTATTTTCCTCGTATTATTCCTTGCATATGCTGTAGGATCTCGTTCTAAGTTGTTTTGTTCTATTCGATCGATTGTTGAAAATTCCTTATTTATAAACGATAAAGGATAATCATTTTTTAATAAAACAGATGTTAACAAATGTTTTTCCTCCAAGAACGAATTTTCGTTAGAACAAGTAATTTTGGCTATATCGTATAAGGATTTAATAATTCCCTTTTTAATATTAATATTGTGATTTGATTTGAAATTTAAATATCTGTTGGTGTGTGTTGGTTTTCTATACACCTGAGTTTCGTATCCAGTATCGTTCTTAGAGATTAAAACATCCAGAAAAGGTAATGTGTTATTATATTCCTTTTCCATGGTAAATGTTATTGTCTCTTCTTTATCGTTTATATCATTTAGGAATGTGTCCAACAACTCTGATCCATGAGGCCATATTGAGAATACATCATCTACATACCTCCACCATACTGAGGGTTTTAAATTTTGTTTAGAAATAATATTTGTTTCAAAATCTTCCATAAATATATCGGCTAATAATGGAGATAAACAGAGCCCATTGCTAGTCCAAAACTTTGTTTATAGAATTCATTATTTAGTTGAAAGTATGTATTATCAGTACATAATGTTATTAACTCCATTATAGCTGATATATTTAGTCTTGTTCTAGTTGCCAATGTATCATCACTTTCTAATTTTGTCTTGACTATATTTAAAGTCTTATCTAATGGCACATTCGTAAATAAACTATTTATGTCAAAACTTACTAAAGTATTATTTGGATTAAATTCAATATTTGATAATTTATTTAAAAAATGTTGTGTATTTTTTATAAATGTGTCATTTTTATTTGCAATTGGTTTTAAAATATTTAATAAAAACTTTGATAGTTCACTACAAGGAGAATTCATGGTACTACAAATGGGTCTAAGTGGTATATAATTCATAAAACTAATATATAATAATAATATTAAAAATAGAGAATTTGATAGATCTCAAATCTGTAAACACGCATGGGATAATGAACATAGGGTTCAATAGAATGATTCAAATATAGTCCTAAAAGAAACGGATGGTAAAAAGAGAAAAATCAAAGAAGCGGCTCTAATTATGCTAAATGGGACCAATTGTGTCGCGAATTCCTCGGCAGAATGTAGTAGGATCTGGTTATCCATATTGAAAGAGGAAGTTATTAAAAGGAAAATACCAGTATTGGTAAGTCAGTAGCATATAGAGAATACATCATTTATGTTTTTTAAATAACAAACATATAAAATCGGAATTTGGTGTTTATTGAAGGTAAACTAAATGCACGATCAAATACTTACCATGTTGGGTTTTTCCCTCATAATTTACTATGGAATCACTAACAGGAGAATTTTACTGTCATGATGGCATGTATTTGTCTTTTTAAAGACGAATTACATGTTATGATCTTTTCTGACGGATATTCTCAAGTTAAAGTTGATTTCATGTAATCGAATGAACTATCTTATAAGTAAAGTCGTCCCAGGAACGCAACTTAACAATATTGACAATATCATTTTAAAGTCGTCTACTTTAAAATGTATAAGGTATGTCTGAATTGTCAATATAGATGAGTCAGATAAAATTAAATTATTAGAAGAATTTTTCACTAAGAAATTGAAACGTCAATAAACGTATTTTAACCTTTAATTGTGGCTTATTCCCATTTAAATAGTAATTAAACTTTTTCCAATCCAAAGTACGGTATCAGTTTCTTCTAAAGGTCAAAAACCCAAGTACAGGCTAAGAGGGATTCAATGAACATCTACGCTTATGTAATCTCTCAGATTATTGAGGATATTGAGTAGAACCACATTAAAGTCTAGGTAATAAATAACTTAACTGGTTGTAGCAAACATTTTTCAAATACATATAAAATAAAAATATGTTTCAAAAATATAAATCTTTTCATATTTCTTGCAATCTTGCTAATTAATATAAAACTGTCTTTATTGTTGAGCAAAAAAGGTAAAACAGCTAGACAAACAAACATTTCCACGTAAAATGTGCAATGCCCATGGATGAATAATAAAAAAGATTTACTCTAATAACTTCTTACTAATACTGTAGAAAAAGATTATAAAATGATTGTTTCCTTACTTTCTTACTTCTTATGCCGTAAAACAGTAGAGTGGACCATTGGCTATCAAGTGTCTAGTGATAATCCAAAACAATCCCAAATTCGTGAAATATACTTTAGTAAGCAACTCATTGGAAACATTACGAAGCAATAGTCGCTTAGTAAGAAGCCATTAACCTAACACGCATACTTTTTAAAAAGATAGAACAAATAATAAAAAATGAAGACATTTAAAACCCAAAATCAATAAGGGTAAAAAATTATAAGACTAAAACAATAAACTGGTATGGCTCTTGTTCTGAGAATATTTTCTTGTAACATTTGAATATGATTTACAATCTTTTTTTATTTAGAAAATAACCGTATTAACCACGAAGGTCATTAGTGGAGTAAAGAAAATACAATATGCGTACAAAGTATACATTTAGGTACATTGTATGTTACTCGCTAAGCTACATTTGTTAAGAATGTCTTTCATAGTGTTTGAATATCTAAACTCTATCCAACGAGAAGAGATAGTGCGCCAAAACAACAAGGCGTTGCCAAATTTGCCAGGTCCGGATTTAACGTTTGCTAATACATACTTTTTTAAACATATTTTTTTGGTAAATCGGAAATCCAAAATTAATAATATGTTGTACTTATCTGGATTCATCTTGTTGGTTTTATGCAAAAGAAATTTTTCCATTTTAATAATAAATAGCAATTTGTAACACGCTCCTATTTACAGTGAAATAAAACACCGCCACTGTTAACACTGCCATCAGTTACTGTTTGATTTTGTTTGAACCAAAAAATACTGTCGTCAGCAAATTCTTGCGTGTATAAACTCGCTATAAGTTCAGTTGATAAAATAGCTTTCGTGGTAATAATTGTACATTTCGGCGCGTTTAATCGAACTTAGTGGGTGTTTATTTATGCTTTCTATTGTTTGCTTTTATATTTATTTTTTTACACTGTTTACAGTTTGCTGTCTAATTTTCAGTTTTACAAACAATGTCGAGTTCTACAGATTCTGCCGAGGAATTAACTCCAAAAAAGCGTTCAAAATTACGTGCATTTAGTAGTACGGAAAAAGGCGTTATATATAATATTTATAAATCGACAACGGAATCGCGTCCTGAAGCTTTAATATCGGAAATAATTAAACAAACTGCTTCTACCAGCGAAGTAGGTGAAGCTTCTGTGTACAGAATTATTAGGGAACAGAAAAGTACAGGAAGATTTTCTTCACCGAAAAAGAACAAACCCAGAAAAACCATACTTCACAAAATAGACGATTTTGATAAAACTGCTATTCGTCGAATTGTACATCAATTTTTTTTTCGCAACGAAATACCAACTATAGACAAAGTTCTTGCAGCTGTTAACGACGACGAAAGCTTGCCAAATTTTAAACGCAGTACTTTCCATAAATTTCTAAAATCATTAGATTTTAAATACGTACGTAGGGGTAAAAACAGTGCTTTATTAGAACGAGAAGAGATTATTTTATGGAGGCGAAATTTTTTAAAATCCATTAAAAAATTTCGGGAGGAAAACAGGAAAATTTATTATTTAGATGAAACGTGGGTAAATGCAGGACATACAAAATCTTATGTGTGGGTTGACGAAACGGTGAAATCTTCCAGGCAGGCGTTTTTGTCAGGTCTCTCAGCAGGTCTCAAAAATCCATCTGGCAAAGGAAAAAGACTGATTCTTACACATATTGGGAGTGAAACAGGTTTTGTAGAAGGTGGCCTATGGACGTTTGAATAAAAAAAGAGTGGCGACTATCACGAGGAAATGAACTCAGATGGTTTTGAAAAGTGGTTTGCAAATATTTTGCCCCTTTTAGAAGACAACTGTGTCATAGTTCTCGATAATGCTCCTTACCATTCGCGAAAAAGTGAGAAAGTACCGACTACAGCATGGATAAAGCAAAAAATAAAAGACTGGTTACGATCAAAAAATATCGACTTCGATGAGGACATGCTTAAAGTTGTGGTACAATTACAATCAAGTGGTTACAATTAGTGGCACCTCGAAAGGCTGAATATAACAAATATGTTATCGATGAACTCGCAAAAGCTCAAAATAAAACCGTTTTACGTTTGCCACCCTACCATTGTGAGCTCAATCCTATTGAGCTGATTTGGGCTGATGCTAAAAATTTTGTTGCTGCCAACAACAAGACTTTCAAATTTGCAGATGTCAAAATCCTTTTAAATGATGCCCTTAACAACATTACCCAGGAGAAATGGAAAAACTGTGTGAAGCATGTGCAGAATACAGTAGAAAAAAAGTTCTGGGAACTTGATCATATTATTGAGGTCATGGTTGAACCGTTAATTATAGAAATTGTTAGTAATGGTGATAGTGATAGTTCAAGTTTTTCCTAGTTGTTTTTAACGACAAGGTAAGCCATCTTAGTAGCCACGTTTTTTTCCCAAGTTAGCTATAAAACGGAAGGCGAACGATTTTTTTGGCATGTAAGCCTCGTTTGTTTGTATTTATTTTCATAATTATCCCACTAATCTCAATTATTATTTGTAAATCTTTTTTAAAGAATAATGCATAACATACATTTTCCTCAAGTTTGATTTATTATAATTTTACCAGACTGATTAACGGAAATAGAAATAAGTGCACAAAATATAAAGGGTTTGAAAAAAAAAGTTATTTTAAATGTCATTCCATATGCATTGCAAAATGTATGTGCTCATTTTTCATAATTGTCAACAAATGGATTTAAAATCTATGTAGCACAATAAAATATAACAAATTGGCAACAGCGCAATAACAGAAGTATCGTCTAACTGTGGCTAGGGATGCATCTTTATCGTTCGACTTCTCTTCAAATACTAATTTAATGGAAGTTACAGCAGTACAGCTGTGTACAGTGTTGTCAGTTAATTTAGTATTAGTATTTAATTTAAAAATACAAACAAAAAATTGTATAATGAATATCTATGCCCAATTTTATGATATATGGGATAAGAAAAACATTTATTGCCGACTTTGTATGTGCATTGAATCAAATATGTTCTATTATTTAAAAATATATATTCATAAATATCACTTAATTTTCGTAATACAGATCTGAAATAGGCGGAGAGAGATCTAAACGCCAGCCAATTAAAACGTTTATAACCCTACACGCGTATATTTCGTTGTTTACTGGCACTATCGCTTCTCGGTGGATAGAGTTTAGGTATCGATTTTTTTGTAAGCGTCGAATTCACTACATTATGTTAGCATATGTTTTATTGTTATTAGTATATTACACTTGCTGCATTTTGGTGCTTGTGCATACGTAATGAAATTTTCATGAGTAAGTTTGCAGTGTCCTAACTGAAGACGAGATATGATAACTTGGTGCGATCTATTGATTGAATGTGGGTTTCATGGACTAGACTCACAGTTTGCTTTATGTCTGAGGCTAGAATTGATTGTTCTGCCGATGAAGTAAATTGCGCAGCTGTGTAAGCCCAACGACCAGCGTTTTCATTTCCCTCGATTCCAGACTGAGAGGTAACCCATAGAAAAATTATTTTGATTCTGTTTGACGAAGACTGGATTGTTTAACGACAATTGCGTTAATTGGGTGTTTACATGTGGAGTTTTGATAATCCACGGAGGAATGCTGTGTCAATCCACTAAACATATTCTGGGAAAATTTTGGAGATTTAACGTTGATATGTAACGGTGAATTCTAATATAAAAAGGTGGTGAGGAGGTACTTTGTTAAAAATTTAATTTGAAAAGATTGCAAAAAGTGTTTTTGTGAGCAGTAATTGATGGAAGGAATGCTACTCTTGAGGCATATGATAAACTGAGAATTTGTCGTCTAAAAGATAGTGATGGTTCGCCCAGTTCGCAGTAGAGGCTTTCTAGAGGCGTTGTTCTATAAGCTCCTAGAATTATTCTTATTAAGGTGTTGTGTGGTGTTGTGAATGAGACTTCTATATTATGTTTTTAGTAGCATCAGGCCATCAGATCTCTAATACAATATATTTGCTAAGCATCTTAATAAATTTTAGCCCTTTTGGCATGAAAGAGATTTAGACTTTCGATATGATTTTTTCATGATAGAAGTTCGTCGAATATCATACCCAGAAAAGTTATATGTGAGGTGTAATTTAGTTTCTAGTTGTATAAAAATATTGATGGTAATTGAAGTTCTGTTACGTTTCTTTTTGAGAATAATATGCAGTTTGTTTTGTTTGTGTAACAATTGTATCCAGATATTGTAGACCAAGGTTTAAAGGATGTTATGCATTGCTAAAGACTGAGCCACAGTGCTAAGATATTTTCATTTGATAAACACAATCGACATCTGCGTAAAGTCTAGCTATTACTGGTATCTTTAAGTCTTTTAAGTCGTCGTTCATAGCAATTAAAAATAACGTTGGGCTCAAAATGGACTCTTATGGGATGCCATTTAATTGTTTCTTGGTTGACGATATTGAACCGGAAGTGCGAACCTGTAATTTTTTTCGAGATATAAAATTGCATATGAAATTTATTATTTGCCTTTAAATCCCCATTGATGTAGTTTATTTAAGATGATTTTATTGTATATAGAATCAAATGCTTTATTAATATCAACATAATTTGCTAGACATTTATCTTCGGTAGAAAATGCTTCGTGAATATGACTTTCTAGATCAATAATGTTATTAAGTGTGCTTCTGGATAAGCAAGGTTCAGGAATCAATAATTTGTGAGTTTCCAAAAACAATATTAGTCTCTTATTGATTATTTTTTTTTAATAGTTTGCTCATGGAGCAGGTAAGGGAGAATGATCTGTAAGATTCAGATAAAAGATTTGTTGTATGGGAATGATTGTTGCTTCTTTCCAGATTAAGGGGAAATCACTATTGTTCCACATGTGATTAAAAATGTCAACAGGGATTGTTTCGCCATTTCTGAAAGAATTTTTTTAAAAATTAGTGGGATATCTTCGGACCAGAAGAACTGTCTTTTAGAGATAAGAGGTATTACTCCATTTCTTCTTTTTTCAGTTGTTTGTTTAGGGAGTCAAGGTTTTTAAGCTCTTTTAATTTCGTAGGGGGAGCAATATTATCACTGATAATATTCCTATTTATGGAAAGCTTATAATAATGGTCTGTGAATGCTTCACTTATTTCTTTTGTTTGGTTTATTCGTTTACCCTCATAATCTAATGCTATAATGGCATGGTAAGTTTTGTTACCATAAATACCTTGTATCTTCTTCCATGGTTTGGGTTTTCTGTTTTTCCAATGGACTTTTTTGGGAAGAGAGAAGGTAGAAGTATTTGGTGGCGCTTTAGCTGTTCCTTTTGTTGAGAAAAAGGATGTTGAATTAGAAGTTTTCTCTGTGATTGGGAGATTTGCAGACTGAGCAGTGTAATCTGGATGTGATATCAGAGTTGGTGTGTCTATAGTAATATTGGAGTGTTGTGGACATGTTTTCTACTAATGAGTGACTTTTGGGTGGGTAGAATATTATTTATTGTCTCAGAATATAAGTCATTAGAAGATGTTTCATCGGAGTAAGATATTGGCGAGATCTGATTATTTTGTGTGGGTTGTAGTAATTGTTGGATATTTGGATTAATGTTATCGGAAGGGCATTGTGATGCAACATGTCCAGACAGTTTGAATGTAAAACAACCTTGACTGTCTAGGATTAAAAAGGCCTATATAAAAGATTCTCATACGTTGCTTCCAAGGATTTGGGTATGATAATACCTGGGGAAAGAGTGATATAGACCTGCTTTCTGAAGATAAGCATGTGTTGGTTTTTCTGGATTTGATGGACATATTCTAAAAAAGTATATTGGAGACTAATTTTGATCCAATATTTCCTAGTAAGATTACAAGATATTCATGTGGGATTGTTGGGCTTACATTTGGTATTAATAGTCTATCCGCTGGTGAAATTAGACGTCTGTATTTAATGATTTTGCCCGAGGCCCCATTTGGAGTAGATAACCCTGAAATCTTGCACAATAAATATAGCTAAAGACAATTGCTTGATCCTTGTTTGGATATTTGTAGACCTTTTCGGAGACAGTGCTTGCATAAGATGCGTTGGAGGTACTTGTATTATTTAAATTAGTGTTATCAGTATTTTCTAGGTCTAGGTCTAGGACTGTTGGTGGAAGAAGATTGAAAGATTTGAGACGTTGATTGTGACATTATATTTGTAATAGTAAAATTTGTTAACTTATTTTGATTCATATAATTAGTTTCCAAATTGACACTGCCTTTTGTTGGAGTTCGCTTACCACGAACGAGTTGTTTGGGATAGGTGATTAATATTCAGCTGAGTTGATTTGATTTGTAATCTCAAAATCGGATTAATAACGTCTTTTAGATGAAGTAATTATTAAACATTTTACTCAAAGTCGTTTTCTCGATGTTTTAAAACTTCACTTAAATCGACCGTAAATCGACCGATTAAGAAAAAAAGTAGAAGATAAATCTATAATATAAAATATAGGAAATGGATAAAGGAGACTGGTACCCGAATTCAACTAAATAGTTATTAGTATAGACACATGAGACGAAGAGGAAGAAATTAGTTGCACTCGAACTTGCATTGTTGTCGATTAATATTCTTAATTGGATTAAATAAAACAAATAGCAAAATTCTAAATAGGTATAAACAAAACAATTTTGTAATTATATACATTATGTTAACACTAGTTTTCCTAGTAGTATACAAACTATTTTTTCCATAGCAAAGAAAAATTCAAAGAAGCAATTAGGTAGCTAATATAAGCAGGAATTAATATTAGAACAGATAATAACCCTGCGTGCGATATTAGTAATGGGCACTTTAAAAATGTTGTTTATGATTATTGGGTCGTAATTTATAACAGAAAGGGCACAATAAATATGTTATTGGAATACTAAACAGAAAGGAATAATCAATTAACTTAAAAATAAAACATTATCATATTATCAGGAATATTTTAGAATTCTAAATACTCATAATATTTGAATAAAAAACTCGAACTAATGCTTAGAATTTTAGTGAATACCTGATTTTATAGCAGATTATTATGACGTCACATATCTAAACTATCTAATATTATTATATAACTTTTTCTAAAATATAATAACGTTGAATGTATGGTTCTGATCAGTCTTCTGATCTTGTTTGTAGTAGTAAAAAACCGTAGAACCATAATAGTTTCTTTAATATGAATACTATTTATAGGTTCAAAGATCCATCTCCAGAAAAACCTGGAAACTTTCTGTAAGAAACTCGCGTCGCGTCGTTTAAACGTATTGCATGAATGTTTAATATTGCGTTGCCAACAAATCCTTTGACAATCTATATATTTGTCCCAGTTTCTAGATGCAAGATGTATATATAAAGTAGATTGAGAATAAATTTAAATAAAACCAAATGTAGGTACGTTTACCTCAAGAGCATGACGAAACAATAAAAACTTTTTTCAATCAGATAACCATAGCTTTTAAAAGGTAGCAGAGTTCACGTACTTAGGATCAGCAGAATTAAAGAACATTAACCGTACCAATATCCCATCCCTAGGAATGGCTGGCTTCTGTTGGATTCAGGGTAGAGGAGTACATCCGAGCTTATTTCCCCCTAGAATGAGGTACTGTCTACCCACTAAAGCCACCCTCTCCTACTTTTACGCAGTAGACTTTCGCACGTACCGTATTCTGAAAGTGGGATGGCCGCTCTAAGACTGACGATACTTTCGGAGCACTCTCTTCTCTTATCTAGATCTTATCTCTGTCGTTAGTCTGGCTGGTGTTTCTCTTCCTCTTCTTTCTTGTTAATGACTGCTCGGATGTAAATGTGTACGCTATTTTATCCCTCCTTACTTCCCGTCATCTTCACGATCATCTTTCTCACAGTAACAGGATTCATACCTGTCTCTTTAAACATTCTGTTTCTCTCCACTGTCCATCGATTACACTCCAGCATTGTGTGAGTAAGAGTGTCGGAGTATTCGCACTATAAGCATTTGTCTGTATCTTACTTTCTGAACCTATGAAAATACTCCCCAAAACACCCATGTCCTATGAGCACTAGCATCAGGAAGTAATCCAATCTCATGTGACTCCAGTCCATCCAGTCCTTTAAGCTCGGGATTAGCAGCTTAGTCCACTGGGCAACATCTTCCGTACGGTTTCACTCTTTTTTACCATATTTTGATTGATCTTTCTCTTTCTTTTTTTTTAATGGCTGTTGTCAAATGCTCTCTTCTCTCATAGAAATGTCTACTTTCTACTGCTAACACATGCAGAGGAACGCAACTCGTGATAGTCCACGAGACCACCGTAAAAACAGCCCTACAGGCGCATACTACTCGCAAGAAACTCGTTTTACCCACTTGTATCATGAGCCCCTTGTAGGTCGATGCCCACCTCCACTCCAGGCGTAAAGGATGATAGAGTGCACAATACTGTGTAAAAAATAAAACTGCTAAGAAATAAAAATACAACAACTAAAAAACTGCTAAGTTCTAAAATACCTACTAGGGCAGAATTCGAAGATGCAATTGTACAAAATACTAATAAGACACATTATGACCTATATTATGAAACAGCGACCAAAAAAGGCTTCCCCATATTATTTTTTGAGATAACAACGGATCTTTTTCTTACCTTATATACATGTAATAAGGGTCACTCAAAAATGTGCCTATAGGGTAATAGAAGTAATCCATAAAGACACCCACTGACATTATGGCTGAAAAACAGAATTTCGAACACTTCAATAGATGTCGTGATAAACGATTGTGAATTAACACAAAATAAAATGACGCTTTTTTTCGAAATCCTTCTTCTTCTTCTTTAGGTGCCCAGTGCGCTGCGAACGTTTGCTATTAAAATATAAGTTCTAATCTTACTTACGGCATGTCTGAACAGTTCGACAGATACGCGTTTGAACCGTTTTCGCAGCTTTCGGAGCTAAGAGTGTGTTTTCAAATTTTTCTTTGGGTAATTAAAGTTTATTTCATTGGATTTAAAGCAATACCGCATAATTTAAAATTAATTTTATTCGGCTAGTTTTTCTTTTAAATTGTAGTGTTTAATAAAAACATACTCGCATAGTGCTTAAAAATTTTTTACTTTCGCCTATGGGGACTGGCATTGACTTGAGGACACTTAGTGCCTCTAACAATATTGTTAGATCATCTGAAGTAATAGAGCTTGAAGAAAACGTGGTACCGTTAAAAAATAGAGAATTTAACATAAATTCAGATAAGTATAATCTTGAAAATATATTTGTGTATATTGAAAGGATAGATAACGCCGATCTTGGTCGCTTACATCCAATTACAATAGGTCATATTTTGTAAAAAAAAACTAGGAATTTCTAATATCCATTAATTAAGAGGAATTGGTAGGAACAGAATTAAGGTAGTAGTAGCTTCTATACGTGATGCAAATATGTAGTCTTATAAATCATAGTAAACTAAAGGAAGAAAATTTAAAAGCCTTTATTCCGGGTCACTTATTAGAAAGCAAGAGTTTAATTCGGGATATTGATACTCAATTTGATACTGTATATTTACAGGAAAATATTAAATCTCCTTCACGTATCTTAAATATTAAACGAATGCATAGAAGAGTTGAAAAAAAAATGGTACAATTGAGTATGTTGCAAAACGATCTGTTATTGTAGCTTTTGAAGGTAATATACTACCTTAGAATGTTATTCTAAATCGAGTTTTTTGTCCAGTTAAACAATTTGTAGATAGGTCTCACACACAATTTTGTATTGTGTGTGAAAGATAAGATATTTTTCACTTTACATACTCTGGGGGGTGTAATCCCCAAAACTCCCCTGGGTGCGCCACAAGGGTTACTCAGTGGTGTAGGTGTTTGAGATACGGTCACATTTCAAAATAGTGTAGAAGTTCTCAAAATCTATGTATTCGATATGGAGAGAATAAAGATGAAAATCACTCTTGCGAAAATTCAGACATTAGTTGCATTTATTGTAAGAGAATCACATATACAACATATTTCGGTTTCAAAAAATTATCTTTCTTTCCAAAAACAACAAAAAATTAAAAATATTATCATTAAAAATAAAATTTCTTTTATAGAGGCCAAAGAAATTAATGAAAACTCGTATTCAGAGGCTCTAGGTAAAAATAAGTTTTTAATTTTATCCAACTACGATAAACATTTTCCTAATATTACACAAAATAAACTATCCTTAACAGCTGTGCAATCTACTTCTAATGCAACTACGAGTACTAATTTTAATCCAACTTTTCGCCAACTCGAACAATTACTCAGTTCCTAACAAAAAGAGGAAAGCCAATTCTTCTCCTGCTGTATCTTCTAACTCTGTTCAACCACCTCCCATGTTTAACTTCAGATTTGGACCATCTCAACCTCTACCTGCTAATCCACCCCGTTCCGCTTCTCTCAGTGGAGAAAGGGGAAAAAAGCCCCAGCTATGACTAACTTTGTAATTAGTTTTTTAAAAAATATACGTACATTGAACGATTTGAAATCTTTAGGTAATGAAATAATACATCATGAAATACTTCTGTATTGGAGGGTACAAAAAAGGTTACATAATTTTCTCTGTCTTAATAGATTTAAATTTGTATTACACAAAATTTTAATGACGATATTCTTGTTTGTGGAATTACTTTAAAATATAATAACTCAGATATTAATTTTGCTTCAATTTATAGACCTTCAGATATTCGATAGACTTCCACAGATTGGTGTAAAATATTGAATAATTTAATTTTCCTTGCATTATAGGTGGTGATATGAATGCACATAACAGCTTGTGGGGTTCATTTAAAAATAATGGCATTGGGCACCAACTTATTAATGCCATTGATACACTTGATTTAGTTGTTCTTAATAATGGCAAACCAACCTGTCTGACCCGCCCGGGTGTGATACAATCTAGTGTTGATATTACATTGTGCTCTCGTGATTTAGCAAAAGAAATTACTAAGGATGTCTTAGAAAATTAATAAAAGACCTCCTCCTCCGTGGTGGGATTTCGAATGTGAGCAAGTTGTTTCTGACAGGAAAGTTGCTTTAAAAACATATATAATTAACTCTAGTTACGTAAGTACGATGTCAGGAAGTAATGGCTAAAACTTTTAAGATATCCTTAGTGATTTATAGCTCAACTTAACTTATTATACTCAATACTTGCAAGCTTCGAGGAATCTGTGGCAATATATACCGATGCTTCGAAGTCCCAGGATGGTGTGGGATGTGCTTTTGATATTCCCTCCAAAAATATTAATTATTCCTAAAAACTGGATAACATATTTTCTATATTTAGTGCTAAAGCTATTGCAATCTACGAAGCGTTGACATTTTTATCACAGGCTACAACTGATTACGCAATAATTATATCGGACCTCCTGTCTGTTTTAAATTCGTTGGTTTTGGCTAAATACCCAAGTTACTCCCCCAATTATTATCATATATGCAATTAAAAAACGGATTTTAGAACTGCAAAAATTTAACAAAAACATTAATTTTTTATGAGTTAAATCACATATCGGTCTCGAACAGAACGAGTATGTGGATATGCTGGCAAAAAAAGTGTAAAAAATGGTTTGACCAATAACCTGTAAAGTTACAAACTACCTGTAAGTTTTTTGTGATGCAATAGTTTAAATTAGAATGAAATATCTTAACATTTGGAACGAATGTTGGTCACAACATACGTATACCAACCCTTCTAGATACTGCAGTATACCAAATCAAATACGGAATAAAACGTGGTTCCAGCCATATAATTATTCAAGAAAATATATCACAACTGTAACACATCTTAGATTTGGCCACGCCTGTTATTCCACACATCTACATAAAATTCATGTTCTCGAAAATGATCTGTGTCAAAATTGTGACAAAAAAGGTGATTTAGATCATATTTTTTTCGAATAGAAGGATGAAACAGATCAATTTATTCAACAATTACATGATCTTAATGTACAAGCCCAGTTTAATATCCTTAGTCTCTTAGCTAATGGAAATGAGAGAATTTATAATGCATTAGTAAAATTTCTGTCGAGTACCAAAATAATCTTGTAGTGTCAACTAACAAAAAATATATTATTATGAAGTAACTTGGACAGTCCATAGCAAAGCAGTTGTCGGATTGAGTAGATAGCTTCTCAAAAGTTTGCTGTGGAAGTCTGAGAACCTCATTATCTTGTTTGTATGTAAATATAGATAAAAAGGAGATATTACAAAGAAAGTATATTGAATTATATTATGTGTTCCGTTTTTTGAACACACTGATGATGTTGAAAATATGCTATATTTAACTTGTATCTTATTTGAATGTTAGTTCTTAAAGCATATTATTCAGCTCTTAGTTATTAATATTTTATGGACTTTACGGTCATAAAATTTTTATACTTAAAGTTTTAGTCATATTGTAACTGGCTGATTGACACCTAGTCTATGTCAATAAAAAAAATAATAATTGTAATCACATTATTTAGTTTATATTAAAATTAAATTTGTTAATTATATGATAATTAAATAATGATATTTATTTATATTTTCCTATAATTTAATATTTAGTTTTAATTTGACAGGTCTGTCAGAAGTTAACAACGTATGCTTGGCTAATACGTCAACAGATGGCGAAAGGAGTAGATATAATATATCATTAAAATATTTTAATATAATGTAATTTGTTATATTTGTAAAATATAATTAATAAAACTACTTTATTCAATTTTAAAAATATTATTTAAATTTTTAAAATATAGAAAACATATAGGTATTATACATAATATACGTATGTTTGTATTATGTAGGATAAAGCTTGGCCCTAGTCTACTGTACCACTCACTGTAACATCTTTTTTTTTCTTCTACTGGATCTCTTATTTTGTTTCGGAATTTTTGTGTCATTTTAATCGTAGACATGGAGATGCCATTTTTTCTTAAATCTGTTTTAACGTTGTGCATTGTCTCGTTCTTTTTGACCTTGTCATTTGGGTTTTGATTACAAAATTTAATTGTGCTGGACGCTCTATATAACTAATACATATAAGAATGGAAATTGTTGATTATTGTCCCGTTCCATGGTAAACTGTATTTTGGGGTAAAATAGTTGATGTTTTTCAGGAATGTGTTAAGTTCCTTTTTTTCATGTGTCGAGAAAATAAATGTGTCGTCAACGCACCTAGGCGACAGTTTGGATGACGGTAGTGAATACGTCGCTGCTCCTTCTACTTGTTTGTTCCCCTAGTCATTGTAGATGAATTTTCTGCGTATTATTTCTAATAATTCTTTAACGGGAATATTGGTGAATAATAAGACTACAACAAAGCTAAGTAACAAATGTCCAGACTGGATAGTAACCTCCTTTACACGCTCGATAAAATGGCTCTTTACGTAAGAGTCAGCTTCCCCTGCGTATGATTGTAGATGGTCAGCCAGAAATTTTGCCAGTGGTTGTAACGATGATCCGATAGAGCTAACTTATGATCGTAATTATAACCCCTACCTTATGTACCTTGGGTAAACCGTAAAGATTTGGGCATCGTGGCGACTTTTTTCGTGAAATGAGCTGGAACTGCTGTTCTTTCTTGATATTTGGTGATGGTATTTTGGCACTATCATTTAGAACATTCTTTATTTTGTGTCGTAGTCATCGATATTGAATATGTATTACCGTAGCAATGCCTTTGTGGGCCAGCAGGCTTTCTTTTCTTCGTGTCTTTTTTATTTTTTGGTGGTTTTTCTATTCTTAATATTTGTAATACATGACGTATGATCGCGGATGTTCCTGATTGTAGACTATTAATAGTAGTTTTCCATTTCGCTAATAATATTTTAGACGGGAATCCCTGCCAGTGCAATAGCAGAATCGAACCCTTCGGAGATAACACTATTTATGGCTTTATCCAAATTAAGTTTTGAAAAGTTATAAACTCCTTTACTTAATTATGTTTTTGGTAGTTCCTTTTCTTTTGGTCGTTGTTGTGATATTAATTTCTCAAACTTTTTTATTTGGTTTTTCTTGGTGATGTCAGCATCTGTATCTGATGAAAGATTTTCCACAGAGTCAGATGTTCTTTGTTACTTATTGTGAGATATAGCTTTAACAACGCTAAAAGAATAGATAACAAAATGAAAACTATATATAAACAAAACAGATAAACATTAATTAACTAAACAAATAATAAATTACAAAATGAAATAAATAATAAATGTATGGCGATACTTAAAAAGATTTAGAGATGTCGGAATATGTGAGAAATGAGTAATCCCTGGAATAGAGAAGAACAAAGAAGAATTTTTTTAAGTAATATAAGATAATATGCTGTTAATCAATTTTAAAAAAATTTATTAAAAATCCTTTGTAAAAGGTATATATTTTTAAAAACCCAAACGGGCTGTTTTATACAAAACGTTTTCGGAATCCATTATTCCATCATCAGTGTCCTATAAAATATATAACCACTTAATTAAAAAGAACGTGAAGTTAAAATTTTGACCAAGGTTAATGTAAAGTGTGGTTAATACTTACTAGGAGTACATGAATGTAGCCACTAAATACATGGGTAAAAACCCGTTAACAAATAATTAGTTACATTTGTTTTACATTATATTATATAAATTATTAGGATGTTAAAGTTACCGTTGGATTAGGTAACATGGTGACATATGACTCCACGTTGAAGTTGCAAGTCCTGAGACGGTGTGTCTACGAGGACTTAATGGAAGCAACTGATTGAAATGACAATGTTGACAAGTTAGGACGGAACAAGTAACAGAGTAGTCAATATAACTGTATGTGTCTACTTAAGACAAAAGCCAACGTTAATTAAATTTGTTAAAGTATTAGATTTTTTGATATTAAATAATATAACAGTATCAACCATCAATGTTGTTCTTTTTTTAAAAATTGATTTTTATGTGTATGAGATGAAATGTGGAGAGAAGATAATGTGGTTATAGTTAGGCAACCAACTATGCATGTGTGTGGTAGTGTAATGAAAAAGAGATTTTTATATTTAGGCCCTTTATGTTTCTTCAACATTTGGTACTTGGAAAATAGAAAATAGACACATGTAGAAGGTTGAGTTATAGAAATTTTGTTTGATATTGGTGGAAAATGAATGAATATATTTAAAATATGAAAGTGTTCTTACATGAATGAAATAAAACTTTTGTAGTATAATGGTCATGTGAAATTTAACTTATAACTCGATTATAGAAGGCCCTGTATGTCAAAAAACAACATTTGGTACCTGGTAAATGTAAAACTAATTAAGTTATAAGTACATGAAATTAAATATCTGATAGGGTGTTAACAGACTAAGTGGTATGGAAGTTTTATTTTATTATCTATTATGTGAAATGAATAGAAATTGATGGTTGGGACATGGTTTTTTTAATAAGTTAATAGAATAGTACTCAACTTATAACTTAAGAAAGGTCCTATCTGTCATAAGCAACACTAGGTACATGGGAACTATAAAAGGATAAGTTACAAGTTGTATGATTTGCAGGTGTATAATTGTCCAAAATGTGAAAATGGAATGGTTGTGGGTTGGCTCTGTTAGAATTAAGTAAAACAAAATTATGGGGTCAGCTTTAATGGTAATTAAGTTGTGTGATTTGTTTTTAATTCTTAATGGATATGAAGGTCTTAAGGTGTTCATTAAACTATTATCTAAAATAAACAGAATTTGATTGCTGGAGCATGGTTTTGTAGTATGTTGTAAGTATACTACTCAACTTATAACTTGAGAAAGGCCCTATCTGTCATAAAGCAACACTAGGTACATGAGAAATATAGAGAGATAAGTTATAAGTTGGGTGATTTTATAGGTGTATATAAACCTCAATTATGAAAATGAAATGGTTCTAGGGTGGCTCTGATGAAATTGAGTGAAAAATAAGAAAATTATAGTGTTTTTGAAAAAATGTAGGATACGGAAAGAATACAGAAGGCTGAGATCCCCAGAGAGCTGCAACCAAACCCTAGGGGGGTTGTGTGGAAGAGTGAAATGAGGACTGAGAGGTTTGTTTGAAAGAGATGAAGAATAGTCTAAGGTTTGGAGGTGCCGACAAGAAGTATGGACAACAAAAGGTGTAGTGGGTCGGACTAGAAGTTTGGGTTTACTAGAGAGAGATAAGGACTGATTGGGAGTGTGATGTGTAAACTGAAAAGTTTTTTGGAGTGGATTAAAGAAGATGAGTATTGGGCGGACAATTTATAAGTTGAGTAGTATACTTACAACATACTACAAAACCATGCTCCAGCCATCAAATTCTGTTTATTTTAGATAATAGTTTAATGAACACCTTAAGACCTTCATATCCATTAAGAATTAAAAACAAATCACACAACTTAATTACCATTAAAGCTGACCCCATAATTTTGTTTTACTTAATTCTAACAGAGCCAACCCACAACCATTCCATTTTCACATTTTGGACAATTATACACCTGCAAATCATACAACTTGTAACTTATCCTTTTATAGTTCCCATGTACCTAGTGTTGCTTATGACAGATAGGACCTTTCTTAAGTTATAAGTTGAGTACTATTCTATTAACTTATTAAAAAAACCATGTCCCAACCATCAATTTCTATTCATTTCACATAATAGATAATAAAATAAAACTTCCATACCACTTAGTCTGTTAACACCCTATCAGATATTTAATTTCATGTACTTATAACTTAATTAGTTTTACATTTACCAGGTACCAAATGTTGTTTTTTGACATACAGGGCCTTCTATAATCGAGTTATAAGTTAAATTTCACATGACCATTATACTACAAAAGTTTTATTTCATTCATGTAAGAACACTTTCATATTTTAAATATATTCATTCATTTTCCACCAATATCAAACAAAATTTCTATAACTCAACCTTCTACATGTGTCTATTTTCTATTTTCCAAGTACCAAATGTTGAAGAAACATAAAGGGCCTAAATATAAAAATCTCTTTTTCATTACACTACCACACACATGCATAGTTGGTTGCCTAACTATAACCACATTATCTTCTCTCCACATTTCATCTCATACACATAAAAATCAATTTTTAAAAAAACAACAACATTGATGGTTGATACTGTTATATTATTTAATATCAAAAAATCTAATACTTTAACAAATTTAATTAACGTTGGCTTTTGTCTTAAGTAGACACATACAGTTATATTGACTACTCTGTTACTTGTTCCGTCCTAACTTGTCAACATTGTCATTTCAATCAGTTGCTTCCATTAAGTCCTCGTAGACACACCGTCTCAGGACTTGCAACTTCAACGTGGAGTCATATGTCATCATGTTACCTAATCCAACGGTAACTTTAACATCCTAATAATTTATATAATATAATGTAAAACAAATGTACTACTAATAGTGGCTACATTCATGTACTCCTAGTAAGTATTAACCACACTTTACATTAACCTTGGTCAAAATTTTAACTTCACGTTCTTTTTAATTAAGTGGTTATATATTTTATAGGACACTGATGATGGAATAATGGATTCCGAAAACGTTTTGTATAAAACAGCCCGTTTGGGTTTTTAAAAATATATACCTTTTACAAAGGATTTTTAATAATTTTTTTTAATATATGGTATACAGCCAAATACAGGAACGTAGATTCCTTGTGGAAATCAATTTTACTTCTTGATAGTTTTGATTTCTCGTAGTAATGTCCTTAATATTTACTTTTTTCGTTATTGTAGCTAGTTGAAAGTTTTAATAATCTTTATGTGAATTTTATTGTTCACGTTTTTTCGACATGTGGCAGTTTGGTCAAATCTTTATTTGGGGTAAATGGGAACAGTTACTGCTTTTATTATATAAATTACTCTAATGTTGACATAGTTAATCACGCTAACAAAAGGTCCATCTAGATTTCTTAATGTGTGTCTACTGGTTACTTTATTTACCTTTCTTAAAATTTCCATTCTAGCACTACACATTAGCTATTCCATGTTAGATTAAAATGTTAGAATTTCTATTGATATTTTTAAAGTTTTGAATTTATAGTCTCAATTAACACGTATTTATTGAGCCAGATACCAAAACGATATTTCTTAAGTAATGAATGAGCTTAATAGTGTTAGAAAGCTTACACGATTGTAGAAAATGACGCAGAGTAACAATAAGTACAAAACCTAGGTGCTGAATTATTTATCACATACATTTGACAAAACGGGGAATTGGAGCAAAATAGACAAACAGATTTTAAATCTTTGGTATTCAGTTCACAATGGAAATGGAAACTATTTCATCTTTATCGTTTATGAACGTCCCCATAAAGCAAAACCAATACCCTGTCAACTTTTTATTGAGAAACGCCTAATTGTCTGCTTACTTGCCTGTTACTTATTTTTAAATCTGCTTGGACTGCATCAAGGACACTCTTCTTGTAAACGATGTAATGCTCGTTCAGATTTTGATTTAGAAAATTTGTCATTAAATAATTAAATACTGATCCAAACGTTTGATAATTCGGAACTTGACGTTCTGGAAATCGTCTTTCATATTCTTTGCTGACAGCTCTGCCAGTTCCGTCACAAAACCCGTAAATAGAAATAACGTCAGCATATTCACCTATTGAAAATTGATTTGGCATTTTGCATTTTGGTAACGTTATAATCGTCATATCTTTAATTTATATTTAAATAATTATTTTATTTTAATTCCTTTATTAATCTATTAATTCCTTAACCTTCGGTTTCTTTTTTACTATTTTTTCTTCAAAAAATAGTTAGCGCCCTCTCTTCTTCTGTCCGGTAGAATAAACATTCGCTCTCTCTCTCTCTTTCTGTCTGGTAGACTAAATATTTTTTTCTACGTTGACAGAAGAGCTAATTCTATCATAGGCATACGTCCTGTGGTATCTGTGCTATACTTCATTGTAGTCACTCCCTACTTTCTTCAATCAGTTTTTCTAACGTGGGGGGAATATTTTTTTTGTCTTTAATTGAAATTTATAAAAGAAGGTAAAAATTATTATAAGGTTCATTTTATCTTCTGCAGAAATCTTTTGGGGTGAGTACTTTCATTGTAATCAATATTCATAACCTCACTTCTTCCAAAGCCACGTTTTCAATATTATGCATGTTACAAAACTTAACTAAATTTAATAATAATTCTATTTCACTTTGTCCTTGCCATCTGCTAGTTGTTTAACTGTCATTTTGTAAAATAATTGGCAAGGAAGTTAACTCCCTTTGCTGTCTCGCTAATATTGATGTTATATTCTAGTTTATTGGATAATTTCTGGAATATTCTAGGGAATGTTTCATGGAATAGTTTGAATTATTTATGAAATAATGTAAGGTACCTGAATACAATATGCCCATGTTGGTAATATGCCCATTTCCATGTTTTGCTTTAATATTTGATATTCGGGGAAGGAGGCGCTGGACACACTGAACGCCTAATATAACTAAGCCCGTGACCGACCTCAAGGTTAGTTGTGAGCTTGCCGTGGTGCAGTCAAGTTGTACGTCGTTTTTAAGAGCGTGTTTATAAAAATTGACGTCAGTTTTCACCTCTGTTTTGCACTTAAACGTTTTAATTTGTCTACGACATTAAGTGATTTTAGTCTGCCATAGAGTACTTAAAATGTAAGTAAAAATAAAATATATTATTATTCAAAATGTTTTTATAATTTAAGAAAATGTATTAATCATCATGTGTCAACAATATGCCCATAGTGTATGCTGACAATTTGGTCAATTGGGCATATTGCCAGCTAATTATAACAGATAATTTATTGATTTTTTTTTGTTTTAGATAACATGCCTCGTGTCAGAAATAAGGAAATACGGTCGCAATGGAGCAATCAACAGCTAGAATCCGCAATTGCAGCAGTAATGAATGGAATGTCATACAATGCGGCAAGTCAAAGGTATAATATTTCTAGACGCACTTTGAAACGCTATGTAGAAAAAAATAGTACCAAAAAGGCAAAAATGGGGAGAAAGACTATTTTGAATATAGATCAAGAAAACGAATTGTCTCGACGAATTGTTAGATTGGCAGAAGTTGGGTATCCCCTCAGCAATAAAACTTTAAAAAAATGTGTGTTTACTTATTGTGAACAAAACAATTTGCCACACTTTTTTTCACAAGGAACCAAAATGGCTGGACGTTATTGGTTAAAAGGATTTTTGCAAAGACACCCTGAAATATCGATAAGGAAAGCACAAAACATGAATCCTGCTCGGGCTCAAAAATTGAACAAGTTCATAGTAAAAGACTATTTTGACAAATTAAGGGGTGTACTTCAAGAATTAGATTTAATCGACAAACATGAAAGAATTTACAATGTGGACGAGAAAGGCTGCAGACTCAGTCTGCATCATCAACAGACCGTTCTAGCAAAGAAAGGCGCGAAACGCGTACATTTGGTTGCTCCGGAACATGGGGAAAATGTAACTATTGTTAGCTGTGCTAACGCCAATGGTACCGCTATTCCTCCTGCCGTTTTGTTTAAAGGACGGCGCAGGAAGCCCGAATTGAATGATAATTTGCCTCATGGCACGTTGGCGTTGATGACCCCTAAAGGCAGTATGAATGTGGAAACCTTCATTATTTGGTTGGAGCATTTAGCAAAATATAAATTGGAGGGAAAGTGTCTTTTAATATTTGATGGAGCCTCATGTCACTTAGACATTTCAATTATCGAAGCTGCCGAGAAATATCAAATAACCCTTCTGTGTTTGCCTAGCAACACAACTCATGAACTCCAGCCGATGGACAAAGCTGTGTTTCGTTCCTTTGAACACCACTGGGACGAACAAGTGTTGTTGTATTGGACCAAATACAAAGAACGTGCTTTAACAAAGCAGCGATTTGGGGAAATATTTTCGATAGTGTGGGACAAGGCATTGACACCTTCTAACATTAAATCAGGCTTTGCTGCAACAGGAATATTTCCTTATAACCCCGATGCTATACCTGAAGTTGCTTTTGCCCCAAGTATTTTATCAGAAATTGAGAACATTGATCCCACTCCCATTAATGTACGCCAGAAAACACCATCTCCTACTCCAGGCTGTTCATATAACTCCTCTCAACAAAAAAGGGTACCAAACTATCAAAAGACCCAAGATTACAAAAAAAAGAAATCTAGAACTGAAACATCATCAAGTGATAGTGATAGCGGACCCATTAATGTACGCCAGAAAACACCATCTCCTACTCCAGGCTGTTCATATAATTCCTCTCAACAAAAAAGTGTACCAAAATATCAAAAGACCCAAGATTACAAAAAAAAGAAACCTAGAACTGAATCATCATCAAGTGATAGTGATAGCGGACCCATTAATCTGCGCCAGAAAACTCCACCACCAACTGCAGGCTATTCAAAAAGCTCTTCCCAACAAAACTGTTTGCCACAATACCAAAAGACACCAATTCACATGAAAAAGAAGTCTAAAACACAAACTTCATCAAGTGAGAGTTCTGGCAGTTATACTTCGGAATCAGAAGACAGCGGCGAAGAAGTTGAATTGGCAATAAATCAGTTTCATAAAAAAAAGGAAACTTTCCTTATGAATTCTGAAAAAAATGATTTGGAGGTTTATAACAAAGAGAATAACAATCTTCGAGAAAGTAATACTGAAGAAATAAAAACTTGCCAGGGCAAAACTTTGGACACATCGTTTACGGAAATGCTTGAGACTCCGGCAAAAATTGAGAAAAAAAATACACAAAATAGAAAGAAGGCAATAAATAGCAGAGCTATAGTGGTAAAAAAAAATGTATTTTCTACCACTAGCACAGGTCCACGAACAGATATAAATAAAGGCACGAAACAAACTCTACCAGGTTGTTTGGTAAAGAAAAACATAAAATCAGAAGACGTAGCAAAATGGTTTTGCAAAATTTGCGACAAAGCTGATATAAAAGACATGCGACTATGCTTTATATGTGTACAGTACGTTCATAAAGAATGTTTAGGGCTGACAAAATTCGATAAGGAATCCTTTACCTGTCCTGATTGTACCCCACAATAATGTTCCTTAATTTTAAGTTATTTCAGTTAAAAATTCTTTATTTTGACATTTTAGTTTTTACAAAAAGGATTGTTTAATATCTTTGTTTGGTTAAATGTTTTTTATAGTGTCAATAAATATAAGATTTTGTAAGTATATGATGTTTTTTAATATTTATTTCCACATCATTTAGTGTTTTAGGTAAGCGCATATTACCTTCACTCGACTGGGCATATTACCTTCAGGGGTTGGCAATATGCCCAGATTGAGGGGTTTAAAAAAAAATTCGATATGAAAAAAAAATAATTGTTAAACAATAAAAAAACTAGCGATGTTTAAACACCTAAACAGTGGTATAGTGTTAAAAAATATATGAAAAATATATTTTTGTAGCAATAAATTCAAAATTCCCTTAACATGGGCATATTGTATTCAGTTACCTTAGAACTGAATAACTGCAGCTGTCTCTAAGACCTACCTACATGCTCTGGATGCGGCAACAGGACCTACCCACATAATCTCGAGGCAACATCTTAACAGGAGCAAGCAACCAAATATATGCCATAAGTATCATTTCTAAATTTATTTATTGTAAAGCTTTAGGCGGGTTGTTTTTGCAAATTAAATATTACTTTGTTTTATGTTAAATAAATATGATTAGTTAATTCATTGTTTTATTTGTTAGTAACTAAATTTTTATTGTTTAATTCATAGTTTAAGACAAGACGGATTCACACTTGAGAGACTTAGCTAGGCGAAGCATAGACGATAAGCTCTTATAGTTAATTTAGGTATTATTTTATAATAGTACATATTTCAATTCTCTTTGGTATTCTTATCGTTACAAGCACTACCTCAAAAGCTAATGAAAACCTATCAAAGTAGTATAAGAAATTATGAAAAGAAATTGATACTAATTACGGCATCAATATTTCTTGTTTTTTTTTTATTTTTATTTATGTCGTTTTTCATAAATTTAAAAACAAAATAAACACATGTATTTTATTTTAAACATTATTTTATTTTGATTATCACAAAAATAAACCTCATTTTTACTGCAGCCTTTTCTTTTGAGCATATATAAATAAATATAATTTTAATCAATAAAAAGTAAAATAAAATTCTGAGAATTCAATAAAACGATACTACCGATGAATCACCAAAAAATATTGTCCAGAGTGAAATTCTGGAAATTTGCGGGAAGTGTTGTATTATGTGAAATGTCTAGCACGAGCTATTGTAGTATTAATACTTACAAATTAAATTTGTACAAAAATTTAATTTTTGCTATAGTCCTTTTCCATCATATTGATAGCACATTATGTATGCAAATCCTCAACAGGTCAAAAAACCATAGGCGTCAACCTATACTTGTTTTGAAATAAATAAAAAAATTAATATTTTAAGATGCCGTCAACAATTCATTATCTTTTAAAAAATATTCTGTAAAATAAGTGTCCACTAATCTCACTATACCTTTTTTGTGCGTAAAAAACGTCGGTATATATGCCACACATATTGTTAATTATACACAGGTGATTAACGAGAGAATTCAATGTTTCACGAAATAAATTAATGTAAACAGTAATTTAAAGGTGATTATTGTTTTCTATACAAGTTATCGCCTGACACAAAAAGAATACCTTCTTTGAACGATTACCTGGAATTACTGATAAGGCTTCACTAATGATAATTTAAGTAGTTTTTATGCCACATTACAGCTTATGCCAATAATATAAATTAGAAATTGTTTGCATCTTCCATTTAGTTTGTAGATGTACATTGTTCATGTCTTACCTACCTACGTTTTTGGTGTCGATATTTTGTTATTTGCATTTAAAAATGACGTCGATAACAGGTTTTATCCCGGTTAAGTGTAGTTTTAAAGGTGCCTTCAGTCTAAGAGAGAAAAATATAATATTAAATGTACACGATGCACTTGTACATCAACGCCCTTTAAGTAATGTTCGTGAAATCGTTAACATGTGTTCAAATATGAAAGGGGTTGGAGAAGCAACAATTTATAGATTCCTAAAAGAGAGAAAAGGAGGAACTGTTTCATCTCACAAGAAGAGTGGAGGCAGTAAACCCTTTGAAATTGAAGAAATACATAAAAACATGATAAGAGGCAGCGTCCACTCATTTTTTTTAACAAAGAATTCCCAACATTGGACAAAATCCACACATTAATTAGAGAAAACGAAGAGTTACCAATCATAAGCAACAAAAAATTATGGGGACTATTGAGAGAGATGGGATTTCGTTGGCAAAAGAATAGAAGAAAATCCGTTTTAATTGAAAAAGATTACATTGTATGTTGGAGACGAGATTATCTAAGAACTATTAAAAAGTACCGAGAAGAAGGGAAAACAATTTTTTATTTGGACGAAACTTGGCTAAATGGAGGTCATACTGTACCATATCTATGGGTTGATACAAATGTGAAAAGTTCCCGTCAGGCATTCATCGAAGGTGTATCTACTGGAATAAACAATATTCCCGTTGGAAAAGGACGCAGACTCATAATAACCCATATTGGAAACGAATACGGTTTTGTCAATGGTGGATTATTAAGTTTTGCCTCAAAATCAACCAAAGATTACCACGAGGAAATGACTGCTAACGTTTTTGAAGAATATTTTGAGCAAATGTTGGATTTAATTCCAAAAAATTCTGTCATAGTCATGGATAATGCTAGTTACCATTCAAGACTAGCAGAAAAATTGCCAACAACGGCATGGAAAAAAGGAGAGATAATCGCATGGTTGGATAAACACGCAATTGAGTACAAGGAGAATTCGACAAAAAACGAATTATTACCTATTGTAAGGCAACATAAAGCAGCTTATAAAAAATATATAATTGATGAAATGGGATTAAACCGTGATGTAATTATTTTACGTTTACCCCCATACCACTGTGATCTGAATCCGATAGAAAATATATGGTCTCAAGTAAAGGGTGAAGTCGGACGCAACAACAAAACTTTTAAATTAGAAGACTTACAACAATTATTAGAACATTCCTTATCAAAAGTAACTCCAGAAAATTGGAAAAATGCTGTTAGTCATGCTCACAAGGAAGAAAATAAAATGTGGAATTTGGATACTAAGACTGATGCAATGCTGGAACCGGTAGTAATTAACATTGGAGTTGAAGATTCCTTAGATTCTGAAGAATGCAGTAAATCTGAAATGGAATTTGATTAAAATAATATTCATTTTTTTACAAATCGGTCCCTGCTACGGCCACAAATTATTTTATATATATATAACCAATAAAATAAACATCTTACATTTCTTGCAAATTCATTAGTACCTGTTAATCTCCATCACTCCGACACTGGCAACTTTATTTAGGGATTAGTAACCCTCAAAACTATTGTATTCTATTCTGCTTCAACCTTTATACCTGGTGGTCATACTCAATTTAAAATTGTTTTCCTATATACTTCTGTAAACTTGTTGACAAATATCTATTTTTCATTGAGTCACCCGTATCAACAGTTTAGGGATTTGCATACATAATGTGCTATCAATATGATCAAAATGGACTATAGAATAGTTACATTTTTTAAATCTATGGTTCCTTTTGCCAAACTTTTATATATAATCGTATGAAAAAAAATAAATATGCTATTTTATTTGCCTATTTGTCTTATTTTTAAAATTCTTATTAGAGTTTTCAAAAATCGTATAAATGGTGAAATTTTTTCTATGAACAAAACGAATTTATTTTTAAAACCGGACCTGACTTTTTTCTAGTTTGAAGAAATCTATTGATTAGGTGTTAGTTATTATTATCATTATTATTATACATAAGCGAGGGCAGAGGAACTAAGTCCCTATTATGCCCAAAAACAAAGAAATTTCATTAATAACCTACTAGTAAAAAACAAAAATTACAAATAAAAGAAATAAAATTACAATTTTTGCTTTAAAAGAAAAACAATATTTTAACTATAATGTAAAACGGTCAAGTCTGTTTTTGAACGAGTTGGTAGAGGGAGCAGAGACAATGTTATCGTTAAGGTTATTCCAACACTCAAAAACTCTATTTGGTAAAAAGTTCTGCCTTGATCTTGTAGAAAAATTTTCTTTCTTCAGTTTGAAATGATGACCTCTGAGGCGTTCATCTTGATTATTGATAAACATTTCATCGAGATTTCCAAAAGTGAATTTTAATATTTTAAAAGTTGTAGTTAAGTCTCCACGTTGTCGGCGAAGTTCAAAAGAAGTTAGGTTAGCCATACTAAGTCTTTCTGCATAAGAAGGTCTTCTCGGTCCCAAAGAAAGTCGGGTGGCTTTTCTTTGGACTTTTTCCAACATAGTCTTGTCTTAAACCAGATCAGGATACCACGTTGGTCCAGCGTATTTAAGTATGGGTCTTACGTACAGAGTGTAAAGTTTACAGAATGATTGCATTGAAACTCTCGAAAAACACCTCTGAATAAGATACAGTCTGGAGTTCGCACGTTTACAAATAACACCAAGATCGTTATACGAAAACACAGAATCTAATAGCTGCCCGTTAACAAAGTACGGCACAAGTGGATTATTTTTACCAATTCAAAGCACTACACATTTTTTCGCGTTTAAGGGTAGTAACCACTGGGAACACCAAGTTAAAATAAAGTCCAAGTCCATTTGGAGGGTTAGCTGGTTTGTGATTGGATTGGCATATATTTTTGTGTCATTAGCGTAGAATGATATTTTACTTGATACATAATAAGGAACATCGCTGGTGTAAACCGTAAACAGCAGAGGTCCAAGGACGGAACCCTGAGGCACTTCACTTTCCACTAACCTGTCCTGTGAGAAAGATTCGCCAACTCTAACTTTGTAATATCGATCTGTCAGAAAATCATCTATCCAAAGAAGTAGAGTACCGCGAACTCCGAAATGTTCTAGCTTATGTAGAAGTCTGCGCGTAGGTACACGGTCAAAGGCTTTAGAGAAATCTAGATAAACAACGTCGACCGGCTGCGAACTGTTAAGGGATGACGTCCAGTCGTCAACACAATGTAAGAGATTGGTTAGAGTAGAGCGACCAGAGACAAATCCATGTTGTTGTGTTAGAATAACATGTTCCTGGAGAAGGAATTTGATCATCTCCTCGGAGATAATGGCTTCCATAACTTTGGCAACTACTGGCAGCAAGCTAATCGGACGATAATTATTGTGGTCGAGTTTGTTCCTTTTTTAAAAAATAGGGGTAACGGAAGCCAATTTCCAACTAGAAGGTAAGGAGTTCTGGATAAAAGAAGTTTGCATATTTAACGTTAAGGGTATTGCAAGCGTGTCTGCGCACCTTTTTAACAGTTTTGGTGTTAAACCATCTAAACCGAGTGAAGCGGCTGTGCGAAGTTTAATTAAGTTTTGTTTGACATGATCCACTGTGAATTCAACTTGCTGTAAGGATTAAAGTTAATAGCAGGTAGATAACCATCATTCGATTCTTTAGTAAAAACCTGTGAAAATGCTAAAGAGAGAGTTTCGGAAGATTCTTTATCAGAAGAGCATAAAGTCTGGTTGGATTTTTGAAGTAGAGGAATGGAAACTGTAGACGTCATGAAGGAGTTAGTGTCTTTTGACCAAAATATAGGACACGCTAAACTTACCGTTCAAAAGTTATGATGAATAGAAATTTCGGTAAACATTCACAACTCGCCCTGTATTTTATAAAACAATGAGAACAGACCCTCTTTAATGGTCATTTGTTAGTCCATTTATTAAAGAATATTTATATATATATATATATATATATATATATATATATATATATATATATATATATATATATATATATATATATATATATATATTCTTGTCGATTCATTTTGGCCAATTGTAATAATTCTGGTTTTAATTGATGTTCATCGAAGTTAACATTGAATTTTTTTAACCAAGCTATAATGCCTGATTTTAACCATTTAGCGGAAGGTTGTTTATTTATGATTTCACTATGGTACGGTGCGTTCTCCATGATAATCAAAGATAGGTATTCTAAACTAGGAAGTAATCCATTTAGTAAATATTGTGCTAATGATTTGACCGCGATAATTTTTAGTCAAGGATTAGAAACAAAATAAAATACTGGCGTCTGTATTGTAGATAAATTGATACGTGAACATGAACACGAAGTGCTTAGATTGCCAGCGTATCACCCAGATTTTAATGCTATCAAATTAGTATAAGCCGAATTAAAGACTTACTATAATACATATATTGGCAGAGATAGATATAGAGATAAACATGTTTTAACTATGTAAAAGGAAGCAATTGAAAAGTGTAACGATGTCGCCTGGGCAAAGTGTGTAGAACATATTAACAAATTAATTGAACATAGGTTTATTAAAGAATAAAATAATATAAATAATAATATAAATAACGAACCTGTAATAATTAACATTGGAGATAACAGGAAAGACTCTGAAGATATTGTTCTGAAGCTATTTTCTTGTGGCATTTTAAATTAATTACTATTTAACTGGGAATAAGCCACAATTAAAGGTTAAAATACGTTTAATGACGTTTCAATTTCCACTTCGGAAATCGTTCTCAAAATACAAACATTAGTAAATAAACAAATTTTGTTTTTGTTACTTAGTGAAAAATTCTTCTAATAATTTAATTTTATCTGACTCATCTATATTGACAATTCAGACATACATTATACATTTTAAAGTAGACGACTTTAAAATGATATTGCCAATATTGTTGAGTTGCGTTCCTGGGACGACTTTACTTATAAGATAGTTCATTCGATTACATGAAATCAACTTTAACTTGAGAATATCCGTCAGAAAAGATCATGACATGTAATTCGTCTTTAAAAAGACAAATACATGCCATGATGACAGTAAAATTCTCCTGTTAGTGATTCCATAGTAAATTATGAGGGAAAAACCAAGAAAAAAACCTCATAATACTATCCCGACATGGTAAGTATTTGATCTTGCATTTATTTTACCTTCAATAAATACCAAATTCCGATTTTATATGTTTGTTATTTAAAAAATATAAATGATGTATTCTCTATATGTTACTGACTTACCAATACTGGTATTTTCTTTTTAATAACTTCCTCTTTCAATATGGGAAAGAGGAAGTTATTAAAAAGAAAATACCAGTATTGGTAAGTCAGTAACATATAGAGAATACATCATTTATATTTTTTAAATAACAAACATATAAAATCGGAATTTGGTATTTATTGAAGGTAAAATAAATGCAAGATCAAATACTTACCATGTCGGGATAGTATTATGAGGTTTTTTTCCTGGTTTTTCCCTCATAATTTACTATGGAATCACTAACAGGAGAATTTTACTGTCATCATGGCATGTATTTGTCTTTTTAAAGACGAATTACATGTCATGATCTTTTCTGACGGATATTGTCAAGTTAAAGTTGATTTCATGTAATCGAATGAACTATCTTATAAGTAAAGTCGTCCCAGGAACGCAACTCAACAATATTAGCAATATCATTTTAAAGTCGTCTACTTTCAAATGTATAATGTATGTCTGAATTGTCAATATAGATGAGTCAGATAAAATTAAATTATTAGAAGAATTTTTCACTAAGTAACAAAAACAAAATTTGTTTATTTACTAATGTTTGTATTTTGAGAACGATTTCCGAAGTGGAAATTGAAACGTCAATAAACGTATTTTAACCTTTAATTGTGGCTTATTCCCAGTTAAATAGTAATTGACTCTCAAGATGATAAAAATGCAATATGAGAAACCAAAAATATACCTTCAAATCTTGCAACAATATTATTTGAGCCACCTAATGTTTTTAATGAGCTAAATAATGACGACTTGTTCGCTATTTCATTTTTGTTTTGCTATGTAGTACTCTGTTAATAACCATAGTTCTACATTTATACCTCTGTTAAAATAATATTAAACAAGAATTTAACAATAGAATATAGAACATCGGAGAAAAACAAGAAGATCCAGAGGAACTATGGAATGAATTTAAAAAGCAAATTAAAGAAATTTACACAAACAATGATTATAGAAATAACTTAATCAAGAAAATAAATGGATTGTAAAAACACGTTTGCAATTTACGGCCGATTTAAGTAAAATTAACGCTAAATTAAAACCTTTTAATATTTAAGTTTTATATGTTCAGTGTTTCAAAACATCGAGAAAAGAACTGTGAGTAAATATTTTGATATCTACTATCCTAATCTAAAAGACCCATTTTGAGATAACAAATCAAATCCACTCAGTTGAATATTAATCTTCTATTATACCAAAAATTTTGTTAGGTGATTAGTGAACTCCAACAAAAGGCATGGTCAGCCTTATAAATATAATTACTATTTAAATGGGAATAAGCCATAATAAAAGGTTAAAGTACGTTTATTGACGGTACAATTTCCACTTCGGAAATCTTTCTTACTTTGCTTACTTTATTTAGTCAATAAACTTTCTTTAACCTTTAATTATGGTTTACCATATGGTAAAGCTAATTATATGGATCAAACTAACTAGATTTAGAGAATTCTGATAACTGCAATTTGAATAATACAAGTACATCCAACGCATCTTATGCAAACATTGTCTCCCAAAAAATATGTATAAATATCCAAACAAGGATCAAGCAATTACCTTCAGCTCCATTCAGGGTGCTAGACTTTAGGATTATCTACTCCAATTGAGATCTCTGTTAAAATCAAAAAATGTCATTTTCTGTAGCAGAATTCCATACAACAGAATATGTATTTATCTAACAAATAAATCACTAGCTGATGAATTCTTAAACGAACATGGCCAAATTGTTGTCAATAATGAAATCATCAAAGGCAGATGTCTAATTTCACCAGCGGATAGACCAGTAATATAAAATGTAAACCCAACGATCCCACATAAATATCTTATAAGGTTACTAGGATTATTTGGAAATATTGGATTAAAATTAGTCTCTCCAATAAACTTTCTTAGAATAGGTATAGCAAATCCAGAATACCAACACATACTTAGCTTCAGAAGGCAGGTTTATATCGCTTCTTCCCCAGATATTATCATACCGAATCCTTCGAAATAACGTATAAGAATCTATCATATAGATCTTTTTAGCACTAGATTTAGCACTAGACTAATACCAAAGTGTCCACCTGATGCACCGTAATGCAACTGACGCAATATTTCTGACACTTTACTTTTAGGTACAATCAACTGAAGCTTAGTTTCTGTACCATCATCGTTCTCAAAGGTTCTATACAGAAGATCATCTTTTAATACTAGGCAATTTCATTGGCACCAGTAACACTTGACTTCTGGACTACATGCACTTAATTTCTTGCCAAGAAGATCTTTCACTTCGACGCAATCCAATACTCTTTTTATACATGGATCATCTGCTTGAGCATCTTGTAGCTGTTAAGGCTGCCATTGATAATTAATGACGGTGGTTCGTTTCACGGGGCAAAATCGTTTGTCTAATTTAAGGCAATGATTACAATTTACACTGCACGGCCGTCTCGACTGAACATCAGCATTTGAATGACTTTTTCCAGCCCAGTGTTTCATCTTCTAGCTTTCTGACTGTTATATTATTTTCTTGCAATTTACAGCGAATATGACCAACGTTGTCACCATTCCAACATCTGAGTTCGTGTCTCTTCGGCATCGTGTTACGAATTACTTTTTGTACGATTTCCTCCAGACGTTTATCGTTTTGTTCGTCGCTCCCTTTAGAGTTTCGTACTCGATAGCTCTGTGAAACTTGACTAGCTGTTTCGTGTTCCAAGGCAATGGTGAGCGCTTCATCTAAAACTTTCGGTCTTGCTAGTCGTAAAGCTTTCTGTAGTTCACTGTCTCTCAATCCATTGATGAAGGCATCTACAGCAATTTCTTTCAATATGTTTCTGTCTGGTGCTTGCGGATAAGCCAACAGCGCTATGCGAGCAACATCGGCTTCTAATTCTGGCAAACACTCACTTGCACGTTGAATTCTTCTCCTTATTTGTACTTTGTAAAATGGTTGTAGATGGGCATCTCCCTAACGTTTGTCTAGTCAGTCGAGTAAATAAGGTCTGGTAACACTTTTCTTGACCCTTTGGAATCGATCTTAGGATATGCGCAGCATCACCTCGTAAAGCAGCAGTCAAAGAAAGAGACTTTTTTTGTTCTGTCCAATGATTGGCTGTCGCAATAGCTTCAAATTGTTTAAGGTATATGGACCAAGAAGACTTTCCATCAAATGGTGGCAGTTTGAATCTCATATGCATTAACTGGTGGTAGCGTTTTCATATTAGCTATCATGCTCTCTAGGTGTTTTATCTTCTCTTCTACCTCATCGAATGTTTTAGAAACTTCTTCAAATTTCTTATTGTTCTAAATACATACTTCTTTAATTATTTGAGAAGTCTCATCGAATCTTCTAGACACATTTTCTAATTTCTCGTCGTTTTGTCTAACTGCTTCTTTAATAATTAGAGAAATATTATCAATTTTTTTGGGAACGTTCTCTAATTTATCATCATTTTTTTAGAAGTTTCTTCAATCATTAAATCTTTTGGAAACAGTCTCGAATTTTCCATCAATTATTTTAGTTAAAACAGCTTCTTCTGCTGATTGAAACTGGAATGTCTCTAAGTTGTCTCCATTCTTGCTGAGAACAGTCTTCAGTCGTTCTTGGAGTATCTTCTTGGACCCGCTGCAGTCTTCATCGAGTTTTTCTAGTTGCTCACGCAACTGTTTTACTGAAAGTTCTACTAGAAGCATCTTTGGTCAGGCACGCCGACGTTCCCGACGTGCATGTTCCCGACGAACAATACTTTTCAAAAGTTTAAAAGTCTTTTTTAAAAGTCGCTGCTGAATTTATTTATTAGCCCACCTCTAATTCGTCTCATCGAAAGCTCTTAATTAATTGTGCACTTAATTATTAGGTAGTGCTGTTAATTCCATTCATACACGCATCTACGGATATTCTTAATACATACAGGGTTGACCACTCAAAAGAGTCCACTTTGCTATTTGAAAATATTCATTAGATTTTGTGAAAATGTTGAAGCAGGCTAATTTTGTGTTCCAAATGGATACTCTTTTAACGATATAGACATTTTTTATTTGTCAACTCTCTCCCTTCCAGTACCACAAACCTTTAATTTTAAATAGGTGCGTCAGTAGACAGGTACTTCACTGGAGAATTCAAGCATGCATTATTTTCCTACTAATATTATTAAAAGTGTTACACTTCTTAAGAAACTAAAGGCAAGCCTATGTTTTGCTATGTTTAATAATGCATGTTTCTCATCACGTCAAAAACTACATTGAAAGAAATTTTCAAATAGTTTAGTTGTTTAAACTGTTGTTGGTAGTGTTTAACAGCGATATTAAAAGTATTTTTTAAATTCATTGGAAATGGTATATTCTATCGGAAAACGCGTTAAAATTATTTCCATATTTTTTTAAAAAACGTAAGTGTGGAGGAATAGCGAAATTATTTAATCGACTTTATCAAGATAAGCAACTTTAATACTCATACGTATTAAAACTGGTTAAAATTTTTTGTGAAACAGGATCAGTAGCTAATAGAGCAATTGATTGGACGAAAAGATTTCATTAAAATATTAGCAAGATACCCGATTTAACTTCTCTGGATTTCTTTCTACTGAGTTATTTAAAAGACAAGGTTTATAATACCATTCCTACTTTATTGGAAGAATTAAGACGACGAATAGTGGACAACTCTATGAGGACCACGAAGGCAGTGCCACAGTGCTCCGTCCTGGGGCCATTACTTTGAGATATCCTTTACAACGATATTTTTAAGGCTGACCATGGCATTGGTGTACAGGCGTATGCAGATGGCCTGGTGGAGCTGGTGGAGCACAACGAAAACTGGTCAATAATGCATAGAGCGAACCGAGCCCCTTAACAAAATGAAGACGTGGATGGGAAGCAGGGACCTTATGCTGGTGGCTGAGAAGACTAAAGCTATGATCCTCAAGAATTCGAGGGCCAGAGAAAATATAGTTTTTGCACTGGAAGCAAAAAGTATCTTACGTGCCAAAAAATTGAAGTACTTGAGGGTAGTTCTAGATACCTTCGAACCTTCTTCTTTAAAGAAGCGAACCTTTAGTGAGAAATAAGGTATAGGAGAATGCTAGAAAAAACCCAAAGAAAAGCACTATTAAGGGTAGCACGTGCATGTAGAACAACATCAACGGTGGCCATACAAGTGATCGCAGGGGTGTTTCCTGCACGGCTCCTTCAGAGCCTGCCTAGAAAGAATAAGGAAGGTAGCGGATGGAAACTGCGCAAAATGTGGAGTGTCTGATACGACCGAGCACTGTGTGTATTCGAGTGCAGTTTTTTCAGTGACGACAGAAACGAATTACACAGGAAGATAAGTAGAGCACAAATACAATAATGCAGGTAGCAATGAAGGGAAAGACTGAATACAAGGCAATATTGGAAGCAGTAACTCAAATCGTCAGAAAGAAGGAGATACTAGAGAGGAATTTGCAGTAAAAGTAAAAGAGAGAGAGAGAAAGAGAGAGAGAGAGGAGATGGACTATTCATGTTATACGCCGGTCTAGAGAGCACCTACCGCATGAGTAGTCCGGTTAAGGGGATGGAATTTAGTTCGTCTTTAAAAGATTTACCACCTCCTTGGCATAAAAAAGGTATTTTCTTTATATTATTAATCCTTGTCCATCCATAGTAATCTTAATTACTTAGTTTTAATTTTCAATGTAAGACAATCCCTTCGTCATTTACTTTTTATATCCTATGGATTAAAATATACTCTAGTATACTCGTCAGTCCCCCCTAAGGCTTTTACTATCTTAAATATACTAATGTTAAATAATTGCATGACCGATAAAGAAATGGCTTTAAACATCCAAAACGGACTTAAGGAATTAATACACGATGAATTGTTTAATAGTAAATATTGTTGTTTTTGTAAATGTGTTCATCAGTAAGTAAAGATCCATTTGTTTTAAGTAATTCGAATTTACACAACCTTGAATTTTTCGAATAGTTTTTCAAGTCTATTTTGTCTAGAGAAAGAGTCTAATTTTTTTTTATTTTTTTTTTTTTAATTTCTTATTTGTCTTTCTTATTTTTCAATTGCGTCTATTTTATTATTTTTTTCGCTTTTGTTGTATAGCCCAATTTTTGACAACATATTTAATTTATATATTCACTTTTTGATATATTAATTCACCATGTTTTGGACTATTTTCTTTTATTGCATTATTTTATTTATTATCTTTCTTTTTCTTTATATTTTTTCCATTGTTTTAAACTTTTATATATGTAATCTTTTTTTATATAGTATAATTGTGGATAGTCATGCTCAGGGATATTACAATTTTCCGATTTTAATAATTTAATAAGATTATATGGTTTTATGACTTTGGATATTTTCATTATTTGTTCATTTAATATACTCCAGTCGTCACAGACAAAAAGCAAGCTAAATATTGCGAATAATATCAATTTTGAAACTCTATCAACAAAAATCAAAAAGGTTTAAAGTGATGAGTGCAGCTTTCGTATGCAATATTTACATTTTGCTTCAAATGAAGGTGTTAAATAAATAAAAGTCAAGCGACTTTTATCATTTTTTACGATTCTTATTAAATAAATAAAATTTGTCACTTCCATTGACTGGTAGTAGATATATAATAGACATTCCTTATAGAATTTCCATTATAAGAGCCCAATCTTTAAAACCTATTACATGAAATTTCGATTTTGAGTTTTTGCAATAAATATGAGGCAGTTCAAATATGCCTAAAAAACTAAATTTCAAAGACGAAACTACGTGGAGTTTAAAGCTAAAGTTGAGTAGTTTTAAAAAATGTACTTTTGCTATCAAAATACAGAGGTTTTAAACGATTTAGATCGTTTGTAAACAGAAAGTTTAAAATTCAGCGTTTTAAGGTATATTTAAATGCCTTATATTTGTGTCCAAAACTCAAAATCGAAATTTCATGAAAAAGGTTTTTAAGATTAGGATCTAATAATATAAATTTCATAGTCATCGGAGAATGAAAGTAATACATTTTATCGATCTCATGAGAAACGTAAAAAATAGGAAACATCGTGCAATATTTTTTTCTTTAACATATTTGTACAAACTGACTTCATTTGCAAAATACAAAAATTGCATATGAAAGCTGTGCTCTTTACCTTTAAAACGCATTTTAATTTTTGTCAATAGTACACTTTGGTCAAAAGATATCGAATTTTTACCGTCGAGTTAATACAAATATTGTTTGAAATTGATTTCGGGCGCGTACCTGAACTGATATTCAAAATCGCCGGTCGCTTGAAATGGAGAACACATCTAAGCTACCAGGATCGCGTTTGCGTCCACGATGGCGATGGCGATCTCGGTTTCTGTAGAAACGAACACATCGGACCGATAGCGACCTGCAATTTCAAATACAGTTGGAAATATAGTTTAAAAAAATGTGCGATTTACAAGAAGAAGAAGCATTGCTAAAATTTAATAAAAGGTATGCGTAGGCGTTCTATTTTTTCCATTTACATATGCAGATATTTATGCAGGTGATTTTGCAGAAAAAGAAGAGATGTTTCGGTACATGAAATTAACCTGAGGCGCAAGCAACAAGAATAATTATTTCATAAATCATAAATAGTACCCAAAACTTCTCAGAGATGGGAACTGTTTCTATATATTAATATTACATATATATATATATATATATATATATATATATATATATATATATATATATATATATATATATATGTATATATATATATATATTGTTATGATGTATTGTTTGTTTGAATGATGAGCAATGAGTATTTTTAATAATATAATATATAGGGTTTTTATCGCGGTTCTCAAAGAATTAGCTTGTAAGTACTTTTTTAAATTATCTTTATTATAACTATTATGAAACACACATATATATCTAACCTAGCCAATATAAATTTAAAATAAACTATTTTTAAATTGATATTCTTATAAAACTAATTAAATTCTATAGACAATGTAAAATTTAAACAAACTATCTTCAAAATTGAAATTGTTATGACACTAACTAAATTATATTAACAAAATTTTGTACCTTTCTTTCAGTGAATGCCTAAATGAACTGTTTTCCACTATATAGATTCTAATCATCACTGAATGTCTTCGTACTTCGGTTATCCTTGTTTTTGTGAAATTACTTTTTCCAATTATCAGCTTCTACCAATTTAAGATATAGTTTTCTTCACCAGCATTTATACACCACCAAGCAAACCAGCAAACACCATTTATATTTATTCTTCTTTTCAATATACCAATATCCAATTATTATAAGTTGATTTATACTAATCTCCAATCATAATATAATTTTAATTCCTTCCAATGTCCATCCAATATTCTTCTAATATACTTTTATAATCTTCAATAATTATTTGTGTATAATTATAAATGTGCATTAAATATATGCATAATTTTTAATCTTCATTTAACTCACTATATTAAACAATTTGACTATTTGTAACTGATTCACTGACTCCAATTAACTTTCATATTTCTTACTAAACTTTTCTGACTGACTTCTTGAAAATTCTGAACAATTTACTTCACTAACTAAATGTGTCTACTAACTTTCATAATAAACTGGCCTGACTTCTGACTAAAAACTGCCATCTTGAATCCAAATCACGGTTATTTATATCTTTTTGGATATTCTAGAATCATCTGGTTCCATTTCCATGGATCATGTTCCATTTCGTTCTATTTCTTCGATATGGATGTTCTCGAAAAAAAAATATCTGTTCCATCCACCGACATAATCATTATTCCAGAATGTTCGACCGTAAACAATGGTCACACTCTGCACTCTGGAGAATTCGTTAATGTTCCATTGATAATTTTGTTGACATTTAGGCTTTTCAGATCAGAATAAACATTCAAATTAGTAACTAACACTCTAATTTAATAAAATACACATTTCAAACAATATATTATTATAACCCCACTTTATATTCCCAATTATTTCCTAAAATGTCACTTGGAGAGTAAGTATATCTGTCTATCACTCACTGTATAGTTGGTTGCCTATGCACATGGCTCACTTAAATATATTTACAACATTAAAATACAACTTTTTACAATTATTATATGCTAATTTATTAAAAATGCCCTCACATAAATATATTTTTATTAAATTCTCTAGTATTTAACTTCTTAAAATAACCAAATACTTGTTATATCTAAAATTATCTAGTATATAACTTATAAATTAATTTTTTAAACAATATCATTTCAATATATATACAGTTAGGATTTGATTTCACGTATAGTGCCTCTGTATATTCGCTTATACGTATTTCATCCTAAAAGGAATCTTCGAAGCGACTATTTACAGATATTCTGAACGTAAAAACAATCTTTCCTGTCGTAAAGGAAGCAACGCTAAAATGGCTTCTGTATGGACGCAATAGCGACATCTGATAATAAATCACGAAACTCGAAATCCGAAGATTTCGAACTCTCGAAACCAAATTCAGATTTTTGCTTTATTCTGTGCCTTCTAAGAATTGCAAGGCAAAACAGACGTTGATAAAGATGTAATTAAAGAAGGGGAATCTAAAATTGCATTTCACAACATATCTCCTCAACTAAGCAAAAATCCTTGGCGAAACGGTTTCTAGTACTCATAAAGAGTATATCGAAATAAAAGGAAAGACAGTTAAGATTTGATTTCACGTATAGTGCGTCTGTATATCTGCTTATACGTATTTCATCCTAAAAGGTATCTTCGGAGCGACTATTTACAGATGCTCTGAACGTGAAAACAATCTTTCCTGTCGTAAAGCAAGCAACGCTAAAATGGCTTCGGTATGGACGCAATAGAAATTTAGCAATATATAATAATATATTTTAGAACGACTTCTGAAAGTTTTGGTGAAATTTTAGAGCAGACAAGAAATCACCAAACATCAAACAAATTTTAGGGAACCAGTTGATGGTACACAGCAATTTTATTTTTAATACGTAATTTTAATAACTTTTTCGATATCCATTTTTATCTGGATCGATGCGAGCAGCGATAAACTGCTGCGTTCTCAACACTAAACTAATTATATTGTCGCGATTACCGCAGAACGCTGCACAAATTCCTTTGATCGCCAGCAGGTCGCCACCAGTATGTGCTGGTTCATTTTTTTGTTTCAGACGAGTCGAATCGCGGTCGCCATCGTGACCGCCATCGCGTTGTGACTTTCTGAGAGAACGGTTTATTGTACACAAGAAGTACTAATAAACATTTTTGTTTAGAATGGTCACAGCTCCATTTTTTATTTAAAATATTTTTTCTACGACGTATAGATTCTTTGTAAATCGATTTTTTCCGCCCACCCCACTTACAAGGGAGATTTTAGGGGGAAGCCGGAGGAAGGTGTGGTAAACTTTTTTGTATCTTTTTTGGGGTCCCAAAATTAATATTTTAAGTAAAATTCAGCTTGTTCGTCTCGGTTTTAGAGATCAAATCTCTCCGAGTTGACAATAATTTTACTTCCATAAATATTTTAGAACAGCTCTTTTACTATCTGTAGAAATTCTAATACACACCAGAATAATTCTGCTGTCAAAACAGTGTGTTAAAATTTTACTCTTTAACCTTTACTAAATATTTTGTTTACTACTTCTGATGACTACTAAACAAAATTAACTTTTACTAATGAGCTCTTCGCTCTTCTAATATTTTTAAATAACGCATTGCAGCGATAGAATGGTTCAAAGAAGATAAGCATTATAAAAGCGCTCCTTTCATATACCCTGTTATGAATCAAAATAACTAACAACATCTTTATTAAATGTTTTATCAGACGCCTACCTAACTCGAGATATGAGAAACACTGTGATATGCAGGTCCTATAGTAAAGTAGTAAATTATTGGAATCCCTTCACACTTGACATAAAAACAAATCAATAACGTGCATGTAGGTTAAGCATTTAAAAACTACATAAAATCAGTCAAGACTTACCCAGGTGCCGATATTCGGTCAGACCATACTCTACTGTGCTCTACAATCACAGTTAAGTTAAAGAGAGTCTGTAAAAATCAGAAAACCTCCAAAATATCACACATGCACTCCAAGACCCATGCACTCTAAATAAGGTTTCTCAAGAAATTAACAAGTTCCACGAAATTAGACTAGAAGATACCAACAACATAAATGATTGCTGGGAACAAATGAAAACGACAATAACCACTGCATCTCGAGAAAATCTTCTAAGACGACCAACAGTTAAAAATGACTGGATGACACAAGACATCTTAGATCTAATGGACGTTCGGAGGCAGTATAAATCCATAAACAGAGAAAAATACAATGAAATACATAAAGAAATCCGAAAAATAATTAAAGTAGCAAAAGACCGATGGCTACAAGAATCCTGTTTAGAAATTGAGAAACTGGAGCAACAACACGACAGCTTCCATTTGCATAAAAAACTAAAAGAATTAACAGGCAAAAGCAGAACTTATTAGAATTAACAGGCAAAATATATTACAAGACTCCGGTAATAGAATTTTTAGTGATAAAAAAGAGCGCTGTACCGAATGGGAAAATTACATAATAGAATTATTTAACGATGACCAAGAAAGAATCTACCAAGAAATAACATCTAACCGAGATACAGGCCCACCGATTCTAATCTCAGAAGTTCAGAAGGCTATCGACCAAGCGAAACGAAGGAAGGCTTCTGGTCCTGACGAAATACCTGCAGAATTGTTAAAACTATTAGATAATGAGAGTGTTGCGATTATCACATACTTCTTTAATAAGATATACAGCAGCGGCAAATTACCAGACAACTGGTTAGAATCGATATTTATAACTATTCCCAAGAAAAACAATACCAGACAGTGTAGCGACTATCGACTTATGAGATTAATGAGTCACACGCTCAAAATTTTTATGAAAATATTGCATTATCAAATATATAAACTTGTGAGGGGATAACTGGTGATGAGCAGTTTGGTTTCCGAAACGGTATGGGTACTCGAGAAGCTCTTTTTTGCATGCGAATACTCTTACAAAAGAGCATTGAGTTTAGGAACAATATTTACGTATGTTTTATAGATTTCGAAAAAGCCTTTGATAGAGTACCACATACATTATTATTTCAATGCTTAGACTCAGTTGGTCTGGACACGTATGACATTAGATTGCTTAAAAATCTTTACTACAATCAGACCGCTTGTGTTAAGATGGACCAAGAGGTTTCAGCTAAAGTTTCTATTAAGCGTGGTGTCAGACAGGGATGTGTTATGTCACCGATGTTGTTTAATGCCTACACTGAACCAGTTTTTGAAATAGCGTTAAATAATCGCCGCAAAGGTGTTAAGATCGATGGTGAAATTATTAACAACGTCAGATACGCCGATGACACCGCAATAATGGCAGAGAGTCTAGAAGATCTTCAAACCCTGTTGAATGCTATAAACAACGAATGCAGAATAGAACTCGCACGGAAAAGTGTGTCGTTGACCACACGTCTAAGACTATTGAAGTGCTACGTCTGGTCCACTTTGTTCTATGGATGTGAAACCTGGACAACAATTTTAAAAAATCTTAACAAATTAGAAGCGTTTGAGTTATGGTGTTACCGTCGCATGCTCAGAATCCCGTGGACCGCACACATATCTAACGAACGCGTGCTAGATACCGTGCACAAAGAGCGAGAATTTATCAACATCATCAAAATGAGAAAGGTCCAATACTTCGGTCATATAATGAGAGGACCTAAATATCGCTTATTCCGGTTAATCATTTAGGGCAAAATCGAAGGAAAACGTTGGGTCGGAAGAAAACAACTGTCCTGTCTGCGTAACATTAGACAATGGACAGGTCAAATGGTCGAGGAACTGGTTCATCTAGCTGCCGACCGAGAATCATTTCATCAGTTTGTCAATAGGACGATAGCCAACGCTTGAATACAAGCACGGCACACAAAGAATATGTAGGTTAAAGACTAGTCATCATTTTTCATACAGTAGTCTATGTATTATATAGAGAATTTATAAATGAGAGCAGGTGCGTAAATAATCATCAAATGGTTTTGAGTTTCACTGATGAGGAAGATAGGTGGAGGTACTGTAAAACTAAAAAAAATTGTTCTCTAATTATTCCACTATTGGCCATTTCCACAAATTAGGAGAAAAACTAAACAAGCTCCTAAATATATTTCTTTACCTTAGGATAGATACTGGTCCTACATACATACTTATTACTGCGAATCAGAGAGTAAAATTTTAACGCACAGCTTTTACTCTTGCTTTAATCTTAAATATCTGTCAGATATGTATGACTGCAAAATTTCCGAATATTGTTTAGGCATAACAATTTTGAGTTTGTAGATTAAAGCTTTATGCCATACTTTGTCGAACTCCTTAGCTACCTACGTCTAAATATATTGTAGAACAGACTTTCTTTTCTTCCAATATTTTTTCAAGTATTTTGGTTATTCTGTTTACCTGATTAACCTTAGAATGTTTATTTCTCAAGACAAATTGATAATTTGAAATCGCTTTTTTCTCTTTTATTATTGGTTTCATTACTTTTAGCAGCAATTAGGTTATTGAATTTTACTGTGTCTTTACGAGGTAGGATTTTTTAGTAATTCCCCGGCGATTAAATCATATCCTGATGCTTTCTTTTCTAAATTTTGATCGAGAATTTGATGACAATAAAGACAGGTCATTATTCATACCAAGAAATAAATAACCATCTTTTTAAAATAACATTTTTTTAGGCGTCTTGTGTGCGGATGAGTGGGACTACTTAAATTTTGGTAAGTATTTAAAAAAAATTGTATTTGGTATAAAAAACAAAACATACAAAATACTGAATTGATTCCTTTTTTCCTAATGATACTACCTATATAAATATATATATATATATATATATATATATATATATATATATATATATATATATATACATAAATATTCTTTAATAAATGGACTAACAAATGACCATTATATATATATATATATATATATATATATATATATATATATCGAGCTAAGCTTAATACTATTATAAAAATTAATAATAAACTCACCAGTCTTCCGGGTTGAACCGCGTCGATATCCATTGGGCCGAGCTTTCAACATCCTCTCTGATGTCTTCTTCAGGACTTCCAAGGTCTCAGTCTCCCGAGCCCCCAAACACTACTAAACTCACTAGTCACTTCACTACTACTATAGTAAAAAAAACATCTCTCAAATTATGTGCCACTCGACTACATTTGCTATTTAAAAAAAAACGTTGGCTTGATGAAGGGCAGTAGGGGGTTACATTTAAGGGCATAAATTTTGCTTGAAAATGTATCCCCCTCCCAACACAAATTGACGTGATTTTTTTAATTTTGAAAAAACTCTTGATTTATGAGTTCCTGGGGGGTTCAAATTTTCGTTGAACACACTGTATATAAAAGTCTCGTGTCACGATATTTGTCCAAGCTAATATTCAAAACTAAACCACTGAACCGATTGCAATATTGCAATACAATTTTGTGAGTATTTGTTGGTCCAACTTAGGAGATAGGATATTTTTTATCTCAATGAATGACCCTTATTTTTTTAATTGTAAATTTAAAATGATTTATATGACTTTACCACTACAGTTTTAGTTTATTTGATCCATGTAGTTATAAAATATCATAAAATCACGTTTAACAAACGTGATAACGTTTGTTATAACTGTTCGCAACGCGATTGTTATAACTGTTCTTATAATAAATTGAGTACGACTGAATTGATTTCGCTAATTTTGGTTTTGAAATATTTATTTAAAGTCCTAAACTCTAATTTCACTATTTGGGAGAGTAAGTCATCGTTTAAAGGCGTAGGAAAGACGTATAAAAATCCAATGGCGTACACTCACTTTTATTTCAACGTTAATTATATTATATTGTTTAAATATTATTATTCAAAATAGGCCACAATATATTTATCTGCAGGTTTTTACTGAAGTTTCCATCTCTATATCCAAAGACCGTTTTCGAAGATATAAATTATAGTTATATTTATTTTATTTGTTTATTATTATATATTCTTATATTATTTTCTTTCTTTTTTCTTAACTTTAAAAACGGTCTCTGTAATAGAGATCGAAACGTCAGTAAAATAAACATGTAAATAGATGTATTGTGGCTTATTTCCAACATTCTCCCTAAAAATACGGAATGCCACAAGCAAATCCACAGAAAAATAAATATTGCTATCATTTGTATATTTGAAAACGATCTCTTTATATAGAGATCGAAACGTCAGTAAATTAAACATTTCAATTAAATATATTGTTACTTATTTCTAACATTATTTCTACATATACAGAACGGTAAGCAAAAAGCCATAGAAAAATAAATATTACTATCACTTGTATATTTGAAAACGATGTCTTTATATAGAGATCGAAAAATCAGTAAATTAAACCTATAAATAAATATTTTGTGGCTTATTCCATACAGTCTCCTAAAAATACAGAATGCTACAAACAAAAAGCTATAAAAAACAAGTAATTTTGCCTAAAGCTTACTGATGCCACCAGACTGTCGCGGAAGTTACGTTAAAACATCTTTTGACGTGACCCGTCCTTAAAGAGTTACACAATGAAATTTTTTTAAAACAAATTTTAAGACAGTTTCCACACCACCCGAGAGGTATGTCTTGTGGCGTGTCACTTTTTTTTAAATGGGTGTTCGCCAAGAGCCATATTGTCCCATTAAATAAAATAAACAAAACACTTAAACAGTATAAAACAAAACAAAATAAAATCCAATAAAACAAAATAAAATTCTATAAAAACAAAATAAAAATAATTTTGGATGTAACAAAACATTATACTGTTTAACACTACTATTTAAACACAAACTCTATACACACTTACTATGTTCTTCTCGTTTTTTTTTTTTGTTTTTGGTTTTTTATGCTGATGTTCCTACTAAACTATTAGAAAATATTATTCGCTGTCTAAATCTGAAGATGCAGTGCTGCTATCGCTGTCATTATCTTCACCTGGTGTAATTATAATTGGCTCTAGTAAAACTTTGACATCAGTGTCAAGTTCCCACATACGATATTCTTCTTTAATTATGTGGCCTATACATTTAGTCCATTTCTCTGGAGTTACATGGAGGATTGCTTGAAACAAAAGTTCTTTAACTTCGTTTAATTTGAGCGTTTTGTTATTGCTTGCTACTTTTCCTTTCACTTGCGCCCAGATAAGTTCAATGGGATTAAGTTCGCAATGATAAGATGGTAGACGTAGAACTTTGACACCATAATCTTTTGCAGTTTCATCCACAACATATTTAAGATATTCACTTTTCCTTAACCATGCAATGTCAAGTAGTTGAATTTTGAGCATTGATTCTTCGTATGCAATCCCCTTTTCTTTAAGCCATTCTTGAATTCTCCCTTTCCGCCATGCCGTCGTCGGTAATTGTTCTAGTCTGCGGCTATGATATGGTGCATTGTCCATAACAACCACAGACCCAGATTCCAATTTTGGTAAGATTCTCTTAAACCAGCGCTCAAATACTTCGGAAGTCATTTCTTTATGATAATCACCTGTTTTTTTCGACTCAAATTGAAGCAAACCATCATCAAGGAACCCTGTATCACTTCCTATATGGGTGATGATTAAACGCCGTCCCTTTCCTGATGGAGCTTTTAATCCTGTAGACCAGCCTTCTATAAATGCTTCGCGTTTACTTTTGACATTTAAATCTTGCCAAACTTTTCCAACTGTATGACCTTCGTTAATCCAGGTTTCATCGAAATAATATATTTTGCGTCCAGTGCTGCGAATTTTTCGTATTTCTTCTAAATATTTTCTTCTCCGCAGAATAATTTCATTTTTTTCTAATAGCATACTTTTTCTGTTGCGTTTTACATATCGAAAGTTCATTTCGCGCATGGTTCTGATTAAGACTCTACGAGATATCTTGGATAAAGAGTCATCGTTTTCGAGCTCTTGAGAAATTTTTTTCAGTGTTGGAATTTCACTCCGAAAATACAATGAATGAATTTTTCGACGTATAATATTCCTTGCCTCGTCATCGAAAACAATGCTTTTCCTACCTCTAGTTTTACTTTTTTCTTGCTTTTTATTTTCCGACGTATTTTTAAGTACACGATAAATACAGCTAACGGATACTTTTGTTAAACTGCTACAAATGTCGACCGCTTGGCTAACATTTAATGTCATTTTTCGGCCGACAATTCCTTCATAAACGTTTCGTATCATTACCTTCTCTTCGGACGTTAACATTTTCCGTCTCTTTTGCGGCTTTTCATTTTTGGAATCAACATCAGAATTTTGCTGTCTTCTCTTGGAACAACTCGGTTTTTCGTCCATTGTATTTCAATAATCTGTGTATATACTATATATACAATAATTTCAACAATTCTGTATAAGAATATAACTAAAAATAACACTCTTATTATCAATAACACGTTTTATCAATACTACAATACAGTATTGTTAAAACAGTATTGACAACAATAAGTTTACAAACTTATCACATAAAATATACTCACAAAATGCACTACCCATAGAAACGCCAATGAATTTCTTCGGCGAAAAAATAATAAAAACTAGTTTTACGGCATGTCTGGGTCCGAATTGTAAAACGGAATTTCCTCGCTAATTCCAACATTGCCAAAAGATTAAAAAATAATGTTTTAAAATATCGATTTTTATTTTATAAATTTAAATATGTAACGAAACGGAACATATAAATAAAATTTATTTCATTACAATTTTGTGCTTAATTTTTACTATTGAAAAAATCATGTTTGTTTGTATTTTATGACGGTAATAATCGCTGCGTGGAAGAATACAGGTTTTGTATGACCATAATTACTACTTGTGAACAAGAATTGGCTACACTGTACGACAACTTCTGGTCAAGTCTACTATAGAGAAGCACAAATAAATATACTACTTTATATATTCTGTAATTTCTTATGAGGAAACGCAAATTGCAATCGAGAAAACAGGCCGCTGTGTACATTCTAGGGCCGCTAAAACATTCTAGGGCCGCTGTGTACATTTAAATTTGAGGATATTCGGCGTTTAAACTATGAAATCACTCTTCTAAATTAAGGGTTTCTACATTAGGAAGGTCTAATATTTGGGAAAAAATAATGAAATAAGGAAAATAGTAAAAGCAACGGCTTTATGTTCCTATACAAATAGTTACATTATACTCATATACAAAATGTTTTATACGATCTACTGTTACAGTGGTAGTTAATTTAAATATAAAGTGACTTAATTTTTTAAAAGCAGTTTTATTTTCCTATACATATACTGATTCCTATATATACTGATATATACCATATACCATCAGATATCAACTTTTATTAGTTGTATTTGAAGTGTTTTAAAAATGTGATTTTTACTCAGGAGTAATACATTTTTATTTTTGACATTGAAAATAATATAAACGAAGTATGTTTAGAATTAAACATAATTGTAAAATGTTCAACATTGCTTATTTACAATAAAAAAAACTTTTTCAGCAATAAAAAAATCTTTTCAACATTTTCTCTGCAACAACGTTAAAAATTTAAGTTTGTGCAGTAATGCAATACATTTTAATAATTAAAAATTTAATGAAACAATTCTAAATCAATTTTAACACAATTTTAAACAATTTTAAAATCTACTGACAAGGTTAAAGTAGTAAGTATACTAAATCCATAAAATTTTCCATATTATATTTTTACCGTATGTATGAAGAAAGCGTATTTTATATCTTATTAGTATATAAAAAGTATATTTTATAAAAAAATTTATAACTTACAGTAGTTAAGTTGTCCCAAATGTAGGCAACTTACAGCTGTTCTAATGCGGAGAGCGGATATATCATTTCACTTAATATTTTCTTAAAGAAAGAAATAAAATAAAATATTATTCAATATTATCATCTAAAATTCAAAGTAATGATTCTAAATGAATTTCATTATTTACTGAAAATCGAGCAACACTGTTTTGCGATTTTATATTTCTAATTATTATTCAATTTCAAATATATAATCATTAAACCTTTGATTTATTGTTCCACGAAGTTTTATTCTGCATGTGTTTGTACAGTGAAGTTTTAGTGCATAATTGTTAGTTTACAGGCAGACAGATATTACCAGTTATACTCTTTACATAAGCGGATGAGATTAATGCATGTTTAACACAATTTTGTTGAGACCAAACAAGAATTAATTGTGTCTTTTCAGCTATATTAAATAATTACTTGAATCATAATTGGCTCAGTAAGCGCGCAATTCTGGCGGAGAAAAATATTAATATAAACGAAATTTCCAGATTTAAAGAATTAAGTTGAGTTTTAAAATTAAGTTTTTTTTAGTTTTTTTTGTTGCCTACTAGTATTTTACGAGGTAACAATTTTTATCAATTTTTACCAGTTCCTCTCCTACCAAGTAATGTAGTGCCAATAAGCCCCCTTTTTTAAAAGTTTTATGTCTGTTTTGTCCTTTTAATTGTGTTCTGTTTATCCCTAATTGTGTTTTAGTTTTATAATTTTAACAGTTGATATCACAATTATCTGCCTAAACAGAAATTAATTGCTTTTTATCCAAAAGTTGATTATTACAAGTCAGAAGAAATTGCAAACCCACAAAATAGCACAACTACTTTCATTCATTGTCATATAACTGTTCTCTTTCTGTAAAAATTTCAATAATTTAACACACATTTCAAAAATATATCTCTTGATCACTCTCTCATCACTCTTTCATTTAACAAACAATCACATATATCTTACCCCTATATCATCTGTTAACATCTCGCCCCTCAAGAAACTTCCTCGTTAATTGTCAGATAGTTACAACATTGACCGAAGATCACATATTACCGGCATGTAAGTAAGGCCATGATTTTTATATAATCATCACCATGCATAAAGTTAAAAGATTTATAAAAAAAAGTTGAAATATGGCACATTTCATTATTGATGCACTCCAGTGCGTTCGAGTACTCATGAAAGAATTGTCCAAGTTTAATGATAGTATAAATATTGAGTAAGTTTTAACAGTGATGTAAGTTACTTTGGACAATATAAAACAACAGCTCTATGATAATTTCCCAAATAAATTCAAACAATTCAGGCAAGACAAGGACAGATGTGTAATGAATCTATTTTAAACAATTATTTTTAATTAGATGGCATTCCAATAAAAATGATAGAAAATCTTTGAAATATCAAGTGATGGTAAAATCAAACACCATAACCCGAATCAGTTATTGACCAGAAGGATGCAAGAATACCGTAAATTGGCGAGCCAAGCTCTCAAAAATGTTTGGTTCCATTTCTAACACCTTATTTAGGCGAGCTGAGTTTCTCAACAATGACTGCTATTAAAACGAAAGTGAGAAAGAGCTTAGAACTCGAAAATGACATCGTTATTTTCATATCGAATACAGAGTCCAGGTTTGAAAACCTAGTTTCCAAAAAGCAGGTCCATAGGCACATAAACGACAACAATATTATAATTAGGGCGTTATATTTTTGTTTGACATGTTTTATTTGGGCTATGAAATAAACATCCTTGTAAAGTTTGTTTTTTCTTTTGGAAACCTGGACTTCCCAGAGGGTCGCGACCCACTCTTTGCGAACCACTGATCCATGCCAATATCTTTAAGAATTTCTAGGTTTTTATGTTAAGCTCGATCAAAAGCTTTTTGGCATTTATTCATTGCTTTCTTACCCTTCATATTTAATATTTACCCTATAGTAAATCTTCAATATGAGGGTTCATTCGCATGTTATATTTTTTATAATTATTCATATTTGACAGGTATAACCTCCCATTAAATTTTCACATGTTGTTTATTAAGTATAGTAATTTTTTGGTGTGTAAATTAATGAATAAAATGATACAAAATAATATTATGTTAATTAAAAAAAGGTCTCTTTGTGTATGATTGCGGAAAACTAAATATTTTATACCACATTTTTTACAGTCCGTATTAAAATGCATATGATACCATCTAAATTCTTATTATTCATAACGATATTATCTGTGCCATTAAGCTTCCTATATTTTAATAAAAACTTAATATTTCCGTACATTTGCCTTGTATTTTTCTCTTACGTAGTATTAAATATCCGTGAACCACCAACTCAGTAGTAATATATAAGACATATGAATATGATAATAAATAAAAATGTTGAAAACGTTAAAAGAATAAATTGTACTAAAAAGTGAAGTAATAATGAAGATGATTTTTGACAATTTTGTCAACATGATAAGTTTTTTAACGAAATAGACATTTCGAATAACAGTTTTTTAATAATATAGAAATATTCATTATTTATTTAATGTGATGTTAGATTAAAGGTGTATTTTAAAATGGTGTTACTGAAGTTGTTTAAACTTATTTACAAACTAAAATTGTGTTCTATGTACATTGGATGCATCTACGACGATTTGGGTAAGTAACGTCGTATTCCTTACTGATAGCATAGAGCTTCTAATCTGTTGTTAATCGGGATAAAATCGATTTGATTCCTACTAATGTATTCGCGGTTATCTTGTGGCGATTTCCAATTATATAATTCATATATACATTAATTAGCGACTTCCATAAGTCAATTTCCCAGTTTATTCAGCTCCCCGAGATGATTGATTGGTCCTATAGAGTTCATTAGGTCCTTTAGAGATTTATTAGGTCCTTTAGAGGTTATAGAGTTCTCTTTAGAGCGTTGTAAAACTCTTCTGTTATAAATTCTGGTAGGTCGGCTGTGTGAGCGTATACGTGTGGGTGTGTAATTTTTTATGGACCTAGATCTTTGTTGGACTGACATCTTCCACTTCCTGATGTGGGAACAAAATTTAATTTGTGGGGTACCTAGCAGTTTCATTAATTCGAAACCATTTATATCTAACCCCGGCGCCGGTAGGATTTCATGAGTGTATCTAGCTACAGCATTTTCATTTCCTTAATGACATTGTAAGTTTTGCCAGCTTTTTACATTGTTTTTATGTTCCGGACACATATCTTATTGGGACTCTCTAGAATATCTATCCTGCAGTATGCAGTTTTTTGTCTTTTGCGGTGTTTTTATTGTGTGACTATATTTTCCTTGCCGGATCTGACTGGTACTTTTCCTTCCATTATAGGACATAAAACATACAAGAAATATCCAAAAGGATTCTTAATCTAGTGGTTTATCAGTACATTCTACATCTTAATGTCATTAACCAATTTTTTTCCATGGTTTCTTCTTGCCAGAACATTCTTACATTAGGTAAAAGAAATAATAAATTAGACTTACTCACAATCAATTTAATTTAACTATCCAGACGACCGGTTTCGCTTTCTATAATATGCAAAGCATCTTTAGGTCTCATACAAAGTTAAATAAATGCTTATGCCAATATTACATGTCTGTGGTTTTCCAAAATGAATAAAATGTTTAAGCAGACAAGGTAAGACCCACAAATTGGTAAAATAGTCTATTAAACTGTAATAAATTAATAAATGAACAAATAAATAAAACATTACTAACATGCCGGTACTCTATTAATTAATGGTTGAAAGAACATGGTTCAAACTATCCTGTATAGTTGATTGGAGAACTTAAGTCTGCTATTGTAATTGTTTGACAGTAAACGGGGAAGTTCTTGTGGAGACAGATGTTCAAAATAGTGGCTGTATAATTATTAAAAAGGGGAAATGTCAAGGTTGCCAATAGTAACTAATAATTGATCTGTGTGATCTGTATCATCTCTGTGTGTGTCAAGCGAGAATAAAGAAGTCAGATCTTAAAATTCATTTTGTATAATTTTTAATATAAGAATTTTTCACATTACGAATAGATAAATCATCACATATCTAAGAAAAAGAACAAAACAAACATTGGTTCTTAGAGCTTCGGATATTTGTGCTATTCCACGCCACACAACCTACAAGATCCACGTTTGCCGACAACGTTGAACGAGACAGTCGCAGAAATACATCGAGTGCTCCTTTGCCCCAGGCTTCAAGTCAAGTATACAATCCGATTGAACACATACTGACGATTTCACTGGACGGGACATCGAATCATCAAAAATCAGGGAAGTGAGCTTTTGTTCCTTACTTATCTGCCTTTCATTTCAATTTCCTAACTTATACTTCTTTAATCTTGAAATTTATTGTTCATTGTTAGTTTACTTTGACACATAATAGTTAAAACATTTAAATTTGAATTAAAATGGGGGATTTTCCTACGTTAAAAAGGATAAGAGCATCTCTTAAAGCGCGATTAACCTCATTTATTAAATTTATTGATAGGGACTCAACCCAAGGTGAGATGAATGAGCCAACTCGCGCTGAAATTGAATTGCGCATCGAAAACGCGAATAGTATTCATACTCAATATCAAGAAACCCAATTAAAAATAGAAAGTTTACTGGACGCAATAACTGAGGAAGAAATAAATTACAGAGAAACGTTCGAAACATCATTTTATTCACTATACTAGTGAACATAGTTCACATAGTTCACTATACTAGTGAACATTTTGCATCCAATCATACATATACAACCTCCAATATAAAACTTCCTTCTATTGAATTGCCAAAATTCAGTGGCAACATAGAAAAATGGTTAGATTTTCATGACTTATTTGATTCGTTAGTTATAAAAAATAATAGTATATCTGAAATACAAAAATTACATTATTTAAGAGCATGCATAACAGGTTCTGCCGAGAGAGTCATTGCTTCTTTACCTCTCTCTGCTTCTAATTTTACTGTTACATGGAATCTTTTGGTTGAGAGATATTCTAACAAGGAATTGTTGTTGCATAACCATATTAAAGCCATCTTCAATTTAAAGGCAATCAATAAAGAAGGTTCATTTTCAATCAGAAATTTAATTGATAAATTGTGTAGCAATCTTAGAGCTTTGGAGGCATTAGAACAACCAGTCGAACATTGGGATGCCCTTCTCAAATATATTCTTTTGGAAAAATTAGATTCTGAATCTGTGAAAGAATGGGAGAAGGCCAACAATGGTAAAGTCAGTCAAGTTTCGGACCTCATATATTTCCTAAAAACGAAGGCAGATACTCTAGAAAGATATAATCTAAATAAACCCAATATTCAAGGGACTTCTGTCAATAATCATGTCAAATTCAGACACAACAGTACCAAGGCTCTTGTAAGTACAAAATCTTCTTTTCTTTCTTGTCCTTTATGCAACCAGCAACACAAACTGGTTCACTGTAGTCAATTTCATTCATTAGACATTCCTGCCCGTATTAATAAAGTACGTAGATTTAAATTATGCTTGAATTGTCTGCATTCTGGACATCAACAAGCTACGTGCAAATATGGCGAATGTAAGAAATGTAACCAGAAACATCATACTCTTCTCCATGAATTTATTGAAAATCCACTAAATCCATTGTCTCAGTTTAATGATCAAGTAGTTGCTTCTCAGAGTAGCCCTCAGACACTTTCTAATACTTCTCAAAATCAACAAATCCTTCTATCAACGGTTGTTGTCCAAGTTCGTGACCATTTAGGGGTTGCTCATAATTGTAGAGCTCTTTTAGATAGTGGAGCTCAATCTAATTGTATCGCATCAAGTTTAGTTGATTTGCTGGGTATTTCAAGGGAACAGGTTAACATTTCTGTAGTGGGTATCGCTCATGTTTCTTCTAAAATAAATCACAAATTCAATATTGTTATTAACTCTTTACAATCTATATATTCTTTCCCCCTAGAGTGTTTAATCATTCCACAAATATGTGGACAACTTCCAGTTTGTCAAATTGATGCATCTTCGTTGCCCATACCTGCAAATATTCGTTTATCAGACCCAAATTTTCATACTCCTTCGGAAGTAAATATTCTGATCAGTGCTAGTATATTTTGGGACCTGCTATGTGTGGGTCAGGTCAAGTTAGGTTCTGAAAAACCCATACTTCAGAAAACTAGATTAGGGTGGATCATTTCTGGTCCTTTAATAAATACCAGGGTGAATAGTCAGCAATCTACCATATGTGGATTATCACACAATATCCAAACTGACGGCTTTTCTAGGTTTTGGGAGATTGAGGAGTGCTCAGGTACTAAACTTCAGTCTCCAGAAGAGTTATTGTGCGAGGAGCACTTCAAATCAACCTTTAGGAGAAATTTGGACGGTCGGTTCATTGTATCCATTCCTTTTAAGTCACAGGTTGACTCTTTGGGAGAATCGAGATCAATAGCTCAAAGAAGGTTCTATAGCTTAGAAAAAAGGCTTCTTAATGATCCTATCATGAAGGAGCAGTATGTTGCATTTATGGAGGACTACTTGTCTTTAGGCCACATGTCAAGAATTACTGATTGTACTTTGCCAGTACATAGTTATTACTTTCTTCATCACGGGGTGATGAAGCAGGACAGTCTCACTACAAAACTCAGAGTAGTGTTCGATGGTTCCTGTCCGTCATCATCTGGTCATTCGCTCAACGATCTTCAGATGGTAGGTCCCGTCATGCAGAATGATTTGATATCTATCCTGTTGAGATTTAGAAGGTATCCATTTGTTGCATCTGCGGACATTGCCAAAATGTACCGCCAAATTCTTATTGATGATACTCAACGGTGTCTCCAAAGAATCTTATGGAGAAATCATCCGAAAGATCCTCTTCATTCATATGAATTAAATACAGTTACTTATGGCTCTACGTCAAGTAGTTATCTAGCCACTAGATGTCTCTATCAGCTATCATTAGAGCATTCTGATACATTCCCTCAAGCTTCTAAAATCATAGCTGAAGACTTCTATGTTGACGACTTGTTAACTGGTTCTGATTCGTTAGAGGACTTAATCCTTAATTGTAAACAAGTCTCTGAAATTCTTTCAAAAGGTTGCTTTCCACTTAGAAAGTGGACGTCAAACAATTCTTCATTTCTTAAGTCCATCCAGGAATCTATTTCATTAGACACTCCCTTCCTTTTTGGTGCCAATGAAAACACAAAGACACTAGGGTTACAATGGTGCCCTAGTTTAGATTCATTGTCCTATTCTATTGATTCAAATGTTACTCCCAAAATTATCACTAAAAGATCAATACTTTCTGGTATTGCTCAAATATTTGACCATTTAGGTCTCTTAAGTCCATCAATCATTAAAGTCAAAATCCTTATGCAACTCCTTTGGTTAGAAAAGTTAGACTGAGATGAAGGAGTGCCATTGCATATTCAGTCTGAGTGGTTATCTTTCAGAGATCAGTTGCATGAGTTGAATAAATTGCAAATTCAAAGAAATGTAGTTCTCCCTAATTCTGTTCTTATTGAAATGCACGGATTCTGTGACGCAAGCGAAGTTGCTTATGGCGCAGCCATATATATTCGCAGTGTTGATAAAAAGGGTAACATTTTTATAAATTTACTTTGTGCTAAAAGCAAAGTAGCACCTGTAAAGAAGCTGAGCGTACATCGCCTGGAACTTAGCGGAGCTTTGATCTTATCACGTCTTTCTAAAATGGTTATTACTTCTTTAAATATTCAGTTCAATAAGATTTTTCTGTGGTCTGACTCAACCATTACCTTGGGCTGGATAAAAACTTCGTCACATGTACTAAAAACTTTCGTTGGTAATCGTGTTTCAGAAATTCAGTCCAACACAGATCCCGAAAATTGGAGACATATACCTACGGATTGTAACCCTGCTGATTTACTCTCTCGAGGAATTGAACCTCAGGTTCTAAGCTCTTGTTCATTTTGGTGGCACGGCCCATCATTCTTGCTAGATTCTCCTGAAACTTGGCCAGTTCAAGTATCTTTTGATAAAGAAAAACTTCCAGAGTTTAAAACTATTAGCAACCAATTTATGATAGTTTCGTCTACTCCATTATTTGATTTTGAAAAATATTCGAGTTTTTCAATCTTGGTAAGGTCAGTGGCTTACTCTTTGTGTTTCTACTACAATTCTCAACGAAAGAACAAGGCCACTCGTGTTTTGGGGCATTTAACCACGCAGGAGATTAACAATTCTACCCTTACCCTAGTTAAGTTGGTACAAGCTGAAGGTTTCCCATCTGAGATTCAGTGGTTAAGAAGAGGTAATGCAGTTTTTTCTAAAAGCAGAATCTTATCACTTAATCCCTTTTTAGATCCAGAAGGATTACTCAGGATCGGTGGTAGATTAAGTAATTCAAACTTTTCTTATCAAAAGAAACATCCTATTCTAATTCAATCTAATCATAAGTTTACTATTGTTTTTCCGTCAAGAGCATTTCAAGCTGTGCCATGCAGGACCTCAACATCTCCTAGCTCATGTGCGTGAGAAATATTGGCCTTTACATGGAAAATCATTGGCTAGGAGAACGGTTCGCGAATGCTTGCGTTGCTTTCGCTTCCATCACGATCAAGTTAATCCCATCATGGGAGATCTTCCCCAATCAAGAGTCATCCCCTCATTTCCATTTGCTGTTACAGGAGTTGATTATGCTGGTCCATTTGCCCTCAGAACTAGTCGTCATAGGGGTGCTTCTTCATATAAAGGTTATATTAGTTTATTTGTTTGCCTATCGACAAAGGCCATTCATTTAGAGGTGGTAACGGATCTTTCCACCGAAGCCTTTATGGCGGCAATAAAACGATTTATAGTTAGAAGGGGCAAACCATGTCAGATGATGAGTGATAACGGAACCACATTTGTGGGTGCCAACAATTCTTTGTTGGAATTGGGTAAATTTTTGAAAACCAATGGTAATAAATTCCCTGATATGTGTGCTAAATCTGATATAAATTGGAAGTTCATACCGGCTCATTCTCCTCATTTTGGCGGTCTCTGGGAGGCTGGAGTCAAATCGGTGAAGGCTAACCTCAAACGAGTTATGACAGATACGAAATTAGATTATGAAAGATTTGTTACATTACTAACTCAGATTGAAGGAGTATTAAATTCTCGTCCTTTGAGTGCCTTGTCTTCTAACCCTTCTGATCTTTTGCCTTTGACACCAGCTCACTTCCTCATTGGAAGAGCCATGGATTCCGTTCCAGAAATAAATCTATACTTATCCATTACCAGTTTGTCTAGATTCCAGCAGTTGCAGCAACTTCGCCATCATTTTTGGAAACGTGGGTCTCTGGAATACATCTCCGAATTGCAAGAACGGAAGAAATGGAAAGTCAACCAATCTAAAATTCAGACTGACACACTCGTCCTCATCAAAGAAAGAAATTTACCTCCTTTAAAGTGGTGTCTTGGGCGCGTAGAAGTTTTGCATCCCGGCACTGATGGAGTTACACGAGTGGTTACCATAAGAACTTCAAAAGGACTAAAGCGAGCTGTTACAAACATTTGTCCACTTCCGATTCCTAGTGATCAAAGTGAAGGTGCAATCACGCCTTAAGTTCTAGAACTGTTAATGCGTCTTAGTTAAAGAACATTTGTTTGATTTTTAAACTTAAAAGTTTATAATAATTATTGAAGATGTATTTGTTTATTTTTTATTGCATGTAATGCATTTCCTCATTTACTTGCTTACCTGTTAAATTGAAAGCGATCCTTTCAAGGTGGGGGGCATGTTCAAGATAGTGACTGTATAATTATTAAAAAGGGGAAATGTCAAGGTTGCCAATAGTAACTAATAATTGATCTGTATCATCTCTGTGTGTGTCAAGCGAGAATAAAGAAGTCAGATCTTAAAATTCATTTTGTATAATTTTTAATATAAGAATTTTTCACATTACGAATAGATAAATCATCACATCATATCTAAGAAAAAGAACAAAACAAACACAGATTTTTTAAAGTTATTTATATTTATTCTAGAGATATATTTATGAAATGTGTGTTATTTATTGAGATTTTATTTTTGAAGGTGACAGTTGTGAGACAATGAATGAGATTATATGTACAAATTGTGTGGGTGTGCAATTCTATCAACTTGTAATTATCAAATTTCTTTGATAAAGTTCTTTTGTAATATGTGGCAAATGGTTCAGTAAAGTCCAGTATTTAAAGTTAAAAAATTAAAAATTACACAGAAAACACTTAAAAAGGGGGACGAAACAGACATTAAATTTAAAAAAAGGGGGAGGATTTGAAAGCACTACATCTCTTACTTGGAGACAATGAGTTTTTTTGTGTTATTTATTAGATTTTAGAGGTAAATTTGACAAAATAAAGATTTTTCAGGCGAATTTTGAAGGTCCTAAGTCAAATCTGTGTGGTTGAAAAACATTGAATAAGAAAAGGCTTGTTTCCCCCTCTTTTTTTGTAATTATTGATATTTGGCAGTAAGGGTAATAAATTAAAACATTTTTAACTAGCCGTATCTCATGGAAAATTTAATTGTCGCAATATTGTTTTGTATACAATAATGTATTGTTAAGTTATAAGCAAGAGTCGAAAAAATTCAATGTTTTTAGTAATTTTTAAATATTTTATTGTTTTTAATAATGTTCCAGACCTGTTTGAGAAGACGGATGAGGTACTTATTATTACTCTGAAGTTATTACTTAACTATTTCTGCAAAAATCCTAATGCTACCTTTCACATCCAAATTTAGTCGTTTTTTCATAGATCCACCCCGTTCTGTAAATCATACTAAAATTTTAGTTTTCGGGACGGCTGCAAAAAAAATTTACATTACGACGACTCAATGCTTTTATTTAGCTTATGTGCCCCTTTAAGAATGTGACCAATTTGTTAGTTTAAAACGTCAATTTCATGTTGCCGCTCTCCGAGACAGGGCGTGGCAGTAGCTGTAAGGCCGGAATGTCAGAAGAACTTCCAACTTTTTGGAGCCGTGTGGACCAAGCCCGCTACTAAGTACAAGTTCAATGGGGAAACGGTCCTTTTCAGATTGTTGGCCTTTTGTTTGTTTGGTTTTAAACGCGTGGAGGATAGCTGTGGCTATGTTCTCACCTAGGATCACGTATCGTTGTGCAATGAGATTAAGAAACCACAGAAAACTAATCTCCCCCTGTCCTTGTGATTTGAATTCGACTCTTAGGAGTGTGTGTGGTGCTCACTGTTTGATTTTTGATGTTGTGGATGTGTGTGTTTATAGGGTTGTTGGGATGTTAGTGTAGTTATTGGTTGTGTATTTTTGGCTTTTTCTCTAGGAGTTTATATGTTTATGATTGTGAGCTTGGTGGAGGTAAAGTGTATAGTGGGTAAATGATAAGTATATATTTGGATGTTGTGTGGGTAAATAATAAGTATGTATCGGAGTGCATGTGAGTGTTGTGTTGTGTTTTTATGTGCGGAGTTTTGTTAAGGTTTGGTTTATTGAGTTATTCTAACAGAAAGTAGATATGGCGTACCCATACAGTGTGTTGGACATTTGGTTGAGATAACGGATGGTGTCACTCCTCTTTTTAGTGAAGACATTAAAAAGGATCATGGAAGTGAAATGAATTAAGGATTTCATGTCCGAGGAAAGGTCATATCAAGAAATTTGTTTAGGTGAGTGTACGGGTTGGATTTGTTTTAGATTTTTGGGTTGTATTCTGAGGTGTGGACATCTTGTTGGGAGGGCAGGGTGTTCTTCGTTACAGTTGGGACATTTTGGATTAGATATCTGAGGGTAAGTATTTGACCTGTGTTTGTTGTCCACAGAATGGACAAGTGAATGATTTGTCTGTACATTCGCTGCTGAAATGTCCGCTTTTGCAACATTTTAAACAGTATTTCAGTCGAACCGGAACGGAATTGCTTGATTTTGAGACCTCACAATTAAGCCGTTCTTCTTCGATCTTGATGCCATTCGGCGAACTTGGTGTCGGAGTTCGTGAAAACTCTGATATAAGAGGTAAGTTGGTTAGTGGAGCGGGCAATTATGCGAACTATTTTGGTGAAAGAAAATTTGTCTTCGGATAGGTTATCCTCGATGATTTTCTGGAAAAGTTTTTTGTCGACGCCGGCAATGACTAGATGAAAGATTTGAGGATCATTTGAAACGGGTTGCGGATTAGGGGGTTTTCTGAATTTGTGTCCTGAGTTTAGTGAGATGGTGTCATGTCGGGTGATTTGTCGTAGTTTTGCCGTGAGATCTTTGAGGTCTAGATATTTGGTAGTTCGCGCTGAGGATCGGATCGTGTGTGGTGATTGTTGCGTGTTGGCTGTTAGTGATTAAGTGAGTGTTGTTTGTTGAGGTGTGGCGCGTGTGTATGTGGGTGTGTGTATGGGTGATGGCATTGGTTGAGTGTGTGTTGGTGAGAGTGTGTCTTGTGTTTGTAGGGGTATGTGGGTACAGGGATTTAGGGGTGGAGGATCGTAGTAAAGTGAATCTGCTTTGGATGTGGATGGGATAGGATTGTGTTACTCTGTGTGTGTGTTTATTAGTATTTTCTTGGTGTGGAGTATTATTGATATTGTGTTGTTTGTATCTGTGTATTCTGTGGATTTTCGCTTGGATACGGTTATGTGGCTGTGATAGCTTGCAAATTCTCTTTCCACTCTCCTATTTTGGGAATAGGACCTGTTGTGTAGAGGATGGCTTTATTTTCGGATAGTACCATTTCTAGGTTGAAAGGGAAGTCTACAAGGAAATTGTGGTTATTGAGGATTCAGAAAAATTTTCTGTGGCTAGAAAACTTTTTCGGGATTAGGGTGATGTAGTATTTGTGTGTATGTTGTGTCTGTTTAGGGGTGGAGTGTGTTGGTGTAGGTGGAGGTATGGATGAGGGTGATGGCGAGAGTATGGGTGATTGTGGTCTTATATATTTGATGGAACCATGTATTATTTTTTGGATTTGTTCGGGTGTGAGTGGTGATTTTTCCTGTTTTTTGTGTATGTTTTGGACTATCGATGTGTTGTGTTTGCTCGCCGCCTCAGGATTTTGGATTCAGAGTTCTGTCAGAGCCTGCTCCCACTCCTGTGACCACCTTGGTTCAGGTCCATCTATAGTGACAGACTTGTGATATTGTGGAACGTGTTTCTGAGTCTGTGTCCCATTTTGTGTCTGGTAATTTTGGTGGTTTTGATGGTTCTTTCTGTTTTCGTGCTCTTGATCGTGTTCGTGGCATGTTGGAGTGGTGTGTGAACAAGTGTATTTATGTGTGTATGAATTGTGTAATTTGATGGTATATGATGTATATGTATGTGTAATTGTAAGTGTATGAATTTATGTAAATTGTATGTGTATGAATCGTGTTGGTGTAGTAAATTGTATGTGTGTGAATTTATGTTGATGTGTGTAAATTGTAAGTGTATGATTGAGGGTGTAAGTGTGTGTGCGTGTGTGTGTGTGTGTGTGTGAGGTTTGTGTGTGTGTGCGTGTTGGTCTTACCTGGGTTGAGTGTGCAATCGCGCGATTCGGTTGAGTCCTGCGTCGAGGAGCTCCTAGTACAGCAGCAAATGTCGGTATTCCCTTGTCACCTATTATGTTTTTCAATAACCGGTTCTAGGAATTATCGACCGGCTGGCGCCACGCACGTTCATTTAATGCCTGATTGCCGGTTTTGGTACCTTACATGCACTATTGTCATATCTCCACGCGGCAATTTTGCATCTTAAGTTTGTGTCTAGTGGTCCAAGCGTCCATATTCGCGACCCGTTGATACCGTGAATCCGTTCGCGACAAATTTAGCGCCCGCTGATGCACGTGTTTCGCGGGTTCCAGATTTGGACCGTTGCTGTCGTCTTCTCTTAGCACCGGTTTGCTGGTCTGGAACTGCTTCTCCGATGTGTCCGTTGACGTTGCGAGGTTTCGCCAGACTGTGTGGTGTTACATTACGTTGGAAACACCATTAGCACAAATATTTATAAATAGTTTATTTTACGTATTTTTATTACAACAGACAGTTGTCAATAATGTAAGACAGCTATAGCACGACGGTGGGTGATTTATCCACTGTGAATTTCGTGTATCTATTTTAACTCGATATTTCCCAAACATAAATTTTGTTAAAAGTAAACTTATTATTTAAAATAGAAATACAAGTCAAAGACATTTATACCTACTGCTTGTAGGGGTAGTATAAATATCGACAATATCAATATTTGGACGAATTCTTTATATCGGCACTCAGCTGTTTATCCTATTTATTTATTTTAATTATTTATATAATAGATAAATAATAGATAATAATAATGTACTTAATGCCGTTTATATATGATATTCAAACCAAAAAAGTGTATAAATATTTTAAAACTATACAATATTATTGGAAAATTCCTTTTCCAGAGGCATGGCCAGAAACTTGCAAAACAGGACATCGTCAATCACCCATAGATTTAAATCAAAAAAAGGCGGAGGCACGAACGCCGGCTCCGTTTAAATTCTATTCATATAATAAACGGTTCAAAGCAGATATACAGAATAGTGGACATGGAGGTAAATATTTTAACTATTGTAGTAAATATTTGTACATTTTTTCAATAGATTATAAGGTTTATATTAATTTTAGAGTGAGATAGAATAAAAAGTAAAACATTGATTTTTTCATAACAGTGTAATTCAGAAGTAATTTCCATTCTATTTAATATCGAAACAGACGACGACCATTGACTAGATAGACGGATGATATAAAGCGAATCACCACAATTTGGATGCAAGAAGCTCAAGATAGAAATAGGTAAAAAATTTTACGGGATGACTACGTTCAGCAGTGAAGAAATATAGGCTAGTTGATTCATCATCATGTAACTTCTTCTGTCCACTGCTGGATATAGGTATATCACATTTTTCGCCACTCTTCAGGGTTCTGTGCTTCTTGTTGCCATTTCTTGGATACTCGTCTAATGTCGTCCATCCAGCGTATTGGTGGTCGTCCTCTGCTGCGTTTTCTCGTGGGCGCCAGTCAATTAGTTTTCTGGTCCATCTTGTGTCTTTCAGTCTCGCTATGTGACCTGCCCAATTCCATTTCAGCTTGACTATACGTTCAACGCCATCGCTGATACCTGTTCTTTTCCTTAAGTCTTGATTCCTTATTTTGTCTTTTTTTGTCCCGCCGAGAATTGATCTTTCCATGCGCCTTTGTGCCACTCGCATTTTTAGTGCTGTTTTTGTGAGCGTGAGAGTTTCTGCTCCGTATGTCATAATAGGAAGAACGCATTGGTCAAATGTCTTCCGTTTCATAGCTATCGGGATGTTGCTCTTAAAGATGTCTCTTAGTGAACCATACGCCACCCAAGCAAGTGTTATCCGTCGTTAAAATTCGCAGGTCTGGTTGTTCTTGCCTATTCTGATTTCATGACCAAGATATATGTACTTTTCTGTCAATTCTACCCCTTGATTTTGGATGATTAGGTGTTCGCTGGGAACTAAATTTGTCATAAATTCGGTCTTACTGATGTTCATTTTTAGACCTATTGTTGAAGATACGTTTTCTAATTCTTGTACCATTTGTTGTGCTTCACTCAGATCTTCGGTAATAAGTACTATGTCGTCGGCAAAACGCAGATGATTGAGCATTTCTCCATCTATTTTTATTCCTCTATTTTCCCACTTTAGCATTTTAAAGGCGTATTCGAGGACCGTTATAAATAATTTAGGTAAGAGAGTGTCGCCCTGTCTCACACCTCCCTTGATATGAATTTCTGTGGTGGTATCATGTAGTTTTACACGCATTGTGGCGTTTTGGTATAATGTTTGTACTAGCTTTGTGAGCCGGTAATCTATTCTACTATTGTTCAGAGCAGTTATAATGCTGTCTAATTCCACAGTGTCGAAGGCTTTGTGAAATTCTACGAAGATAAGTACCAGTGGTCTGTTATATTCTAGCGACTTTTCTATTAAGGTCTTTACTGTTTGCAGGTGATCGTTTGAAGTTCATGTTTTTGGTATGCAACAATCTCTTAGACAAAGGTTAAACAACATTTTTATTTGGTTGATAAGGACACGTCCGCCCATCTTTATAGCTTTTATTACGACTCCATCTACTCCTGGCGCTTTGTTGTTTTTCGTCTTTTTCATTGAGTCCTGAATTTCGCTGAGTGTGATCTCTGGCATTAGCTCTGAACCCTGGTTGATAATTTTGCGTGATGCGGCGGCTTCCAAGTTCTTTTGGTCTTCTCTTTGGCTTGTGTATAGTTCTTGATAGAAGTCTTCAACTATGTGTAGTAGTTCTTCTCTATTTGATGTGGGGACTCCTTCTTTGTTCTAGTTGATTATACAATATAATATGCAGATTGCACCAAGGCTTGGTGCTTAGTTCTGAGTATGCTCATAAGTGTTCGATCAGATAACAACGAAACTACAGGGTAACATTCCATGGTGCTTAATGTATGTTGATGATGTAGTGTTAATAGCAAAGAGTGAGAGGACGACTTTGGAATGTGTATTCAAAGAAGGAGACAAATAACATGATATCTTTGGATGGTAAAATGATTGTGGAAAGTAATAATTTTAAGTGCCTAAATTCGTTAAAAGGGATTTAGAGGACAGAAGAAAAGCTAAACTACAAATGAATATACCAAATACAACAGAAAGGAGAATGAGTTGAAAAGCAGCAAACAAAAAAAAAACAAAACTTCTTTTTATGTAGACTTTAAAACAGACAAAGTTTTTCAATGCGCCTGGAGTAAGTTGTCGTTCCATCGTTTTCGTGGACTTTCTAGTGATCGTATTCCTATTGGGGAACCATCTCTGCCCGTCTTTACTACTTTATTTGTTGTCATTCGTCTTATATGATCGTTCCATTGTACTCTTCTATTTCTTACCCAGTCCTAAATGTTCTTCACCTAGCATCTATCTTGTATATCTGTACTGGCCTTCAGAAAAGCAAAACTGGCCCGCAGAAAAAAGAAACGAGAATAGTGAGATATAAAGTTATAAGATATGCAAAATCATATAATAAACAAAGAGATTAAAAGTCAAAGTCAATAAAACTACGGGTTTCGAAGTAGCAAAATCGCATACTACTGTAGAAGTAAAAAGACACGCTAATTGGTGAGAAGAAAATATCTTACCAAGAAACCTAAAGAGGTGGGCAGAATACTTTGAGGAACTGCTAAACCCACAAGAAAATACCAATTAAATACAATCACAAACTGAACCCAAGCAAAGCAATAATAAGGCCGAAATAAACGAACCATCAGATCGGGAGATAGAGAAAATAATAAAGCAGCTAAAACAGGGTATAACAGCAAAAATATTCAAGAAAGGTAGACAGCTATTACTTAAACGAATAGTAAATAAACCTAATAAAACGAATTTGGAAAAAAGAAAAATTACCACAAGGCTGGAAAAATGCATCCATATGTCCGATCCACAAAAAGGGAGATAAAAGCCAATATCATAATTATAGAGGAATTGCTTTATTAAATGTAGCATATATATATATATATATATATATATATATATATATATATATATATATATATATAAGATATTGGCTTTATCATTAAGAAACCGACTAACAAAATATGAATCTGAAATAATAGGTAAATATTAGGAAAGGTTTAGAAGAGGAAGATTTACAATTGATCAGATTTTTACGATAAAACAAATATTGCACAACAACTAACAAAATCTAGGTTTGCATATTCTATTTGAGACTTTAAGCAGGCATACAACTCAATCGATAGAGAAATATGAAGCGATGAATATTTTAAAATTACCCACCAAACTTATTAAGTTAATGGAAATGACCTTAAAAGGAGCATTAAATAAAGTGATCCTGGAAGTAGGGTTATTCGAGACATTTATGGTAAGGAAGAGATTACTTCCTACTAAAGAGGAGATCCACTGTGCACATATTTATTTAACTTTATCCCAGAAGATATAATACGAAAGTGTAGAGACAAAGAGTATAATATACTACAAGAGAGCACAAGTTAGTGCTTTCGCAGACGATATTGCAAATAAGATCAAATTAAATATAGCCCGAAGATAATCTAGGAATAAGTAGGAGAAGTAGAGAATATTGTTGTTAAAAGTGGATCAATTCGAATACCTTAAAGTGATAATTAAAGTTCGGATTTATAGGCAACAAAAATTGAAGAAATAAGCGCCTATATAGGCAAAGATTTTTATTAAAAAAGGCAGGAATATTAACATTTAGGCAAAATATAGGCAATAAAGGAATATAACTTATTATTTATTGTACAAAGTGAATTAACGTAATATTAACTTAAGGCAGGTATATTTACACATCATAATCATAACATTAGTATAAATAAACTAGTAACTAAATAACTGTAAATTAATAATTAAACATTGTAACCACTAAAAATTTAACATTAATAGAAACAACTAAATGTTTTTCAATATTTTCGGTCTTAAAACTATGTCTTCAATGACAGATGTAATTATAGCATATTTCAGAGCGGATAATAAATCTGGCATAATTTGAAATTCCTCGGAAAATGTCCCATTCAAAACTTTAGCAACATTAGATAAAAACGAAAAACCTTAATTCTTGTCGAAAACATATTTCATTTTTTTTTTAAATTAATTGACCGTTACTTCCAGGTGCCGATTTAATTTTCATCTTTAAATTATCTATTAATTTTACTGACTCACATAAATTTATCTCTTGTTTTTCTAATAAGGTAATTGTGGTAACTATTAATTTATAATTGTCATTGATATAAGCGAGTTCCTGTTTCAATTTGGAATTTTTTAATATTTTTTTTTGCTTCTCGAATGGCTTCGGAAATATCATCATCAAATTCTGACATAACTAATTTTATTTCATTGCAGTGTTCAAAGTAAAAAAAAACTGCTTCGAGCCAGGTTCCTCGCCTTGTAATTACTGGTTTAGGTGGCAAAGGGACACCGGGAAGTCTTTCTTTATATATTTGCACCCTCAACGGAGCCTTTACAAAAATTTTTTCATAAAATTTTTAAAATTATTTACCAACGGAAACAGATTTCTTATTTCTTCAGCAATTCTATTTACCCCGTGGGCTACACAAGTGCAATGAATTAAATTAGGATAAAAAATCTTTAAACTAACAGCAGCTTTTAACATATATTCCGCAGCATCTGAAAGCATTAAAACTATTTTATTCACTGGTACAGCGTTGGGTAAAAAGAGGTTTGTTAAACTATCTTGTATAAATCGACTTATTGTTAAATTGTTTGTTTTTTCCAAGTCTTTAACGGCAACCAAATAAGGTTTTCTCGCAAAGTTTTCGTTCAAAATTCCAATCATTAAATTAGCTATGTACCTGCCGCATGCATCTGTCGTTCCATCCATGATAATATACAAAATATTGCCCTCTAACTCCCGCTTAATTTTTGAAATACATTCCACATAAAATTTTTCCACAATATGTTTTCTCAATGTACTCTCGTCCGGTAAGGATTTATTAAGATATTTTTCGAGAAAGCATTTAAATTAGGATTATTAACTTTATATAGAGGAATGTTGGATGCAATCATCATCTGGCATAAATTAAATTAAAGTGCGTCTTCCTCCTTTTTTTTTGAACTGCTTAAACTATCCAGCAGAGATATTTGGGCTAACTTAGAGGAATTTAATTTTTCCAAATTACGTTTATGAAGTGGGGTTCCACAATGCTGGTCAATAAAGTACTTTTTTCTACTTGAAATCTGAGAATTAAAAAAAAAATTAGAATTCTAAAACCGCTTTAGAATTTAGTTATGTTGTGGGACGAGAAAAAAAGAGAAAAAATAAAACTTACCGATTTGCCGCATGGTTTACAAAATGCTCCATCTCCTTCTAGAGAAAGTTCCGAATAAGGTGCGATCCATAGCCTTAATTTAGATGTCATCTTTTCACACAAATGTCTAAAACGTTTTAAAAAGTGTTCTTTGCTTTTCGGTATACGTAACAAAACTAAACTAGGATATAGCAATTTGTGACTAAACTGTGATACAGTAACCGACTGTACAACTGTTAAAAAACTAATAGAGCTTAGTGATTTCCAAATAGTTTACCCTCAAGTATCGATCAGGTACATTTTCCTAGAAATCTGTTATATAAACAAACCATTGATATTTTATTATTGATCCAAAATGTTATTATAGAATGGTTCAGTAATAGAATAATATCATGGGTAGTACCATGAAATTTTAAAAAAGGCACAAATAGGCAGAATTTACGAAAAAAGGCAAAAAGTGCAAAAACAATTATAATAGGCAAAATAGGCAAAAAAGGCATTTTGCCTATAATCCGTGCTTTAGTGATGATTACAAATAGAGCCAAAGAAGATATTAAAATAAAAAAAATACTACAGGAAGTAAAGCGGTAGAAGCACTAAACAAAATGATCAAATCTTAGGAGTTAATATCCAGGAATACAAAAATCAGGATTTACAAAACGATTGTGCAAGCTTCGGTTATGTATGGCAGTAACACTTGGGAAAAATATAAAGAAATTTAAACTATGCGAAAACAAGGTATTACGCAAGATATATGGAGGGACAAAGGACAATGACGGCATCTACATTCACGTCTCTGCATCATTGTGTTTATACATTTTAGGCAAAAGAGCTTCTCGCGTTTCCAATCCGTTTTAAAATTCGAATTGAGTGTCACTTATCTGAAACTCAGTTCTTGTAAATTTATGTATCGATGATTCTGAAAAAAGTTTTAATTACTTGATACATCACGCTTAATATTCAAAAGACACCGCATTGTGAGGCATTGAAGTTTTTTGATTTTATGATATTTTACCTGTATCATATCTTATTGAATTTCTGTTGTCAAGTCAAGTTGTCATTGAAGCTGTTGTTAAGTCTAGCCGTTATCGCTTTTATAGCTGTTATCATGTCTTGCAGACAACTTTCGTTGTCTGCAATTAATTAAAGTATTTGGACATTGGTATTGTCTGGACCGGAAGCTTTTCGGTTCTTCTAAGCTTTTACTGCATAAACAACTTCCTCTTTGGTTAATTCTGGACCTTTTTCATTTATTCGATTATCTGTAGATGGTGGATAACAAGGTTTATCGTTGTAAAAAAGTGTCTGAGTGTATTTTTTCCATCTCTCAAGTTTGCCTTCTGTACATATAATTATTTCGTTATTATTATTTTTTTAATATTGTTTCTTGTCTCTTGTCATTTTTTTCACTTTTTCCTTTTGAACTTTCAGAAATCTTTTTAGTCTAAAATCCATTATAACTGTACTGTGATTGCTATGAATATCAGCTCCATGGTATGATTTAGTATATTTTATGTACTTCTTGACATGAGGTCAGTTTCATTCCTAACAATTTTATTTTCTCTATCTAAAGTTTATTTCCAAGTGTCTAGCCTTCTAGGATGTTGTTTGAAGTAGGTGTTGGTTATTAACAGGTTGTTCTTTCCGCAGAATTGTATAAGTTGATTTCTCTTATTGTATCTGGTTGACGTATTAAGGAGGAATTTATATTATTTTGTTATTGGAGTTATTTAATCAATATACCAACCATTATATATTAATTTGAAAAAAAAATTGCAATATACTGAAAATAAATAGACTCTTTTTATGGTACCGACGCACTAATGAATGTTGAATATAACCATTGCAAAGGTATCTGTATTGTCGGCTTTTCTTAAAAGTTTCTCGATTTTACCCTTTATAATCAGCTGCAACAACTTACACTTATCATTTCTAAGTACGTGCCCGAAATATGCTGTCTTTCTCCCTTTAATAGTGATCAAATGTTCTCTCTGCCTCTCTCTTTCTCTGTCTGTCTGTCTCTCTCTTTCCATTCTGTGCAACATCGTTTCGTTTCTAATATTATCTGTCTACGATATTTTTGGAAATCTTCCAAAAAGTCACATCTCAAAAGCTCCCAGCTTTGTAATAAAGTGAACATCAACAGTTCAAGCATCGGCGCTATAAAGAAGAACAGAGTGATTATAATATTTTACCATCCAATATCGGATTTGCAGTTGTGTCTTTGCTTACTCAGAATTGTCCTCATTTTGAAGAAGGCTGCTCTTTATTGCTCGATTCTTCATTGAATTTTCGATTCAGGATTTAGATCTTCAGTAATTATTTAATTCTTAAGTATTTCATTTTGTCCACTTGTGCAATGAAGATATTGATTTTGTAGTCTATTAATTAAAAGTGAATTAATTTTGTCACTTTTTGCTGGTACTTGATATCGTTTCTTTATTACGTATTTTATTTATTAACACTCATGTTTTAGTTGTGATAACCCTCTCCCCAGAGAATAAAGGAGCAGTGAGTTTAGCTGGAAGTGTATTACCCGAAACATACATTTTTGATAATTTACACTTCCATTGGCCTTCGGAACATACCATTAATGGCAAATAGTAAGTTTTTTATGCAGTATGATCTGCAATTATGTTAAAATTTTAAATATATTAAGTGACTAGTCGACCCGACAGACTTCGTTCTGTCAAATAGATTTGGAATGTGGTAGTTTATTTCTTTAATTCTCCTGAACAGAACCGTCACCATGATGATAGGGCGGTATGTGAGGGTCAGCTCGGGTGACCTAAGTATTTTCGCTTCCACGAATTTTGGCCAGCCTTTTGGACCCACTAAAACCCCCGACTGGGATGTCTGCCAGAGGGCTTTAAACTAAGAGGGGAACTTAAGGTCCAAACCTGATTGAAAAATAATCTAAAGGGATAGTGGGAACCTAAAGGTGACAAATATTTATAAAGTGAGTGCTTGAATGACAAAACATAGAGATAATTAATTATTTATTATTATTATTATTAACACAGGGTTAATAACCGATGTAATAAAGAATAATAAAATAAAACGTATATAGGTATTTTCAGTAATCGCTTTATTGTAAATTAAGCGAATCGTAATTATTAACAAAAATCTGTTTTATTTTTGTTGTAGTGCTTTATGATATACAATATTTTTGTTTGATTGCCTGGTGAATATACAAACAAATCTGATGGTTTTCCAACACGGGAACAGGCAACATACAATTGACCATGTGAGAAACATGGATTTTCTAGATTAATACCACAAACACCTAATAATTGCCCCTGGGACTTGTTTATGGTCATACCAAAAGCAAGCCGCACTGGAAACTGTAGTCGTTTAAATTCAAATGGTACATCAGTCGGAATCATTGGGATGCGTAGTATCAAAATGTCTTCTCCTTTATACTGTCCTTTCAGTATAGTTGCTTTTATCACGTTGTTCAATAATTTTTTATCGCTAACCGTGTGCCGTTGCAAAGACGCCGTTGGTTGATATTTTTCAACATTATAAGTACCGATCTAACCTTTAATTGAATATTGTGAGGTGAGAATCCTGGTAAATCCAGCTTGTTTAAAAATTCTGGTGGATAGTTGACGACATCATCTTGGTTAGTAGCCAAATCAACTGATTTATATATCCTCAATTCGCCTGTAATCTGTTCTTTGTTTTGAAATTTAATTTATTTACATCTATTTTTGTAGCCAATATAGCCCGTTCGCTAAACCAATCATGGTTTCTGTCATTTTGAGCAACATCTGGAAAAACCTTTTGAATAAGTTAATAAGACAAAAACTTTGAGGAAAGTTAATGCAACCAGTCAAGGTGTCTATAGCAAATTTGCCATTACCAATGTCAATGAGTTGTTGAGAGAATTTGTCTCCAGATTGGTCATTTTGCAAGTCGACACGCATATTCTTGCTAAAGTGCAATACCTTGACATGTTTGCACAAATTGGAGGACTTTAAACATGCATTGAATTCATCAGCTGGCGTTGATCGTGGAATCACTGGCAATGTCTGACGAAAGTCTCCTGCTAATAAAATCATTGCACCACCTAAAGCCTTCAAAGATTTTTATGTGCCATCGTGCATTCATCCCAAACAATTAATTCACATTGCTGTAAAACCTTTGCCATTGCAGAGTTCTTCGAAATGTTGCAGGTTGGAATTTCGTTGCTTTGCATGTTTAATGGAAATTTTAGTGCTGAATGGGTTGTTCGACCACCTTCAAGCAAAGTTGCTGCGATTCCCGACGAAGCGAGTGCAAGTGCAATTTTATTTTGTCAGCGAATTGTTGCTAATATTAATAAAAAAAAGTTTTTCCTGAACCACCAGGTGCATCTAAGAAGTAAATCCCTCCTGTTTTATCATTTGTTACTTTCATAAGTGTATCAGATACATACTTCTGTTGTTCATTCAATAGTAGAAGATTTTTTTGAATTAATTCTTTCAGTGTTGAGATCATACAGTTCTTCTCGGTACAACTCTTGGTTAAAAGCATTATGCATTGGACGATTGGGCGCGGCCAGGCCTAATTGAAATAATAGTTTGTTTGACATCATTAAGAGCACATGTCCTCAATTGAAATCAATGCTTCATTGTAAATTTAATCGCTTATTTGTATATTTGGATTTCCCCTTCTAATCCGTATTTAATACAAAATACCGTCACACATGTTATCTTTGTACTTGATCCACAAATCATTTGTGTGGATCCCAAAATCTCCTTACCGGTGTGATATTGAATAATCAAAGGCGGTAATTATGATTTAACCGGCTGTGATACTGCGAAGTGACCGAACGATTACCGGTAAGTGTGATCTCCCATTACAAAGGTGAAAAAGCTAAATTAGCCAACGGCATTGAGATGTGGAAGGCCAACGGGATTATATTAAGTAAGGATATCCCCAGGACACCTTTTTCTTCTTAACATGCCATACACCAAAGTGCGTAGGCGACTATCTCATTACTAGAATTCTGTTCTTGGCGGCGTGACACAGCTCGCCTGTATTGTGTATTCCTGTCCATTCTTTAATATTCCTTAACCAGGATAATTGTTTGCGGCCGGCTCCTCTCCTACCTTCGATCTTCCCTTGTAGGATTAACTGTGGTATTTCATATTTTGCTCCTCTCAATATGTGCCCAAGGTAACCAATCTTGCGTTTTTTAATTAATTCAAAGAGTTCTCTTTCCACGCCGGCTCTCTTAAGGACGTCATCGTTTCGAACTCTATCCACCCAAGGTATGCGCATCATTCTTCTCAATGACCACATTTCAAATGCTTCAAGTTTGTTGATAGATGTTTTTTTCAAAGTCCACGTTTCCATGCCATAAAGCAAGATGGACCATATGTAGCACTTGACCATTCTGTAGCGATTCAGGACACCACAATCGCTGAAAATCCAAAACAAGCGGCTCTCAGTCCCGGGCACTCCTTAAGTGGGGAGAGGGTGCTAAGAATCCCCCGGTCGGTCAATAATGTCCCAAAAGTTAAAAGGATCGGTACGTGAAACATTCAATGCATGTACCAAGCAGGCAAAGTAGCAAATACTATTCAAGAAATGACTCGCCTGAATATATATATTTTAGGATGCAGTGAAGTTCGATGGCCAAATTCTGGAATAAGAATTATAGATGAACACCATATCTGTTATTCTGGAGATGACACAACAGGAAACAGAAATGGCGTAGCGATAATAGTAAAAAGTGAAATAGCTAAAGCAGTAATAGGATTTACGCCCATATCAGAGTTATGCTATTGAAAATTAACTCAAGTCCCTCTAATATAAACATCATTCAGGTCTACGCACCGACATCAGAATCCACCGAAGAAGAAATGAAAAATTTCTATCAGACTCTAGAAGACTCTCTAAAACTGACCAAAAAGCATGTACTATTATCGTGAGCGATTTCAATGCCAAAATAGGACAAAGTACAGTCGAGAATGTCGTGGGCTCATATGGTCTTGGCATAAGAAACGAAAGAGGAAAAAGACTAATCCAATTCTGCCAAGAGACGGATATGGTTGTAACGATTACATTTTTTAAATTACATCCAAGAAGACTTTATACATGGAAAGCACCCGGTGATACCCCAGGGAAAATCATAAGAAACCAAATTGATTTTATCAACATAAACAAAAGGTTTAGAAATTCTATTATCCCAACAAAAACATATCCAGGCACAGAGGTCTTCTCAGATCATAGTCTATTGGTTGCAAATATCAACATACGACTTAAAATAATTTACAAGAAAATGAGGCCCAAGATAGATATAAGACTACTAAAAGAAAATAACACCCACAAAAAAGTAAAAACAGAGATTAATAAGAATTTTGCGAAAATAGTTTAAGACACTACTAGAGGCATAGAAGAACAGTGGAACGAAATGAATAAATCTATTACCACAATTGCGCATGAATATCTAAAATCAAAAAAAAAGCAGCAAGAATGGATGACAGATAAAATATTGCAGATGATGGAAGAGCAAGAAAAGTAAAAGGTAGAAATGTAAACGAATACAAAAAATTGCATAAGACTATACTAAAAGAGATAAAAGGAGCAAACGAAGCATGGCTGGCAGAGAAATGTACGAAAGTTGAAACACAACGCAAACATGACGATTTCCATATGCAAAAGTGGTACAGAATACCAAAAAACAACGCAATGTAGGCATAGTTGTAGACATTGAGGGCCGGATTGTTACTGTCATTGAAGATCAATTACGAAGATGGAAAGAATATATTCAAGAATTATTCGAAGATGCAGCACGTAGTCCGACTGAAATAAACAATCTCTAAGGCCCAGAAATAACAAACAAAGAAGTAACTATAGCTATTCAGCGGATTAAAGATGGTAAATCACCAGGACCTGATGAGCTGCATGGTGAAATTTTAAAGCTATTAAAGGCACACCAAATCACAGCTCTTACGAAACTATTCAACAACATCTACGAGAGTGGTTACTTACCAAAAGACTGGCTACTATCAATATTCATTCCACTTCCTAAAAACCAAACGATAGAAAATGTGAAGAACATAGATTAATTAGTTTGATGAGCCATGTACTTAAAGTACTCCTTACTATCATTCACTCGCGCATATACACCAAATTAGAAGAACACCTGAGTGAAGTTCAATTTGGATTCAGAGCAAGACTGGAAACGAGGGAAGCACTTTTTAATTTGCAAGTTCTAATACAGAGAGCCAGGAATGTCAACTGCGATGTGTATGAATGTTTCATTGATTTCGAGAAGGCATTTGATAAAGTCACACATGGGAAACTAATCGATATCCTAAAAACATCAGGAATCGATGGTAAGGATATAAGACTGATCTCAAACTTATATCTCCAACAAAAAGCAATAGTACGATTAAAAAATGAACTGTCCGAGATCTTCACAGTCGAAAAAGGAGTTAGACAGGGTTGCATATTGTCACCGGCATTATTAATCATATACTCTGAAAACATCTTTAGAGAGGCCTTGGACGAATCAGACTCTGGGATTGCTGTAAATGGCCAACTTATAAACAATATTAGATATGCAGAAGATACAGTGTTGCTGGCAGATAGTGTGCAGGGGCACCAAAGGATGACTGATAACCTTGTAGAAGCATAAACAAATACGGCCTAAAACTAAATACCAAGAGGACAAAAATAATTATCATTAGTAAGAACACAAATATAAACGCCCAAATTACAATAGGCGATACACCGTTAGAAAGAATGGAATAAATATGCTATTTGGTCTGCAATATTAAGGATATTTGGGATCACAGCTACGAAATAAAAACTTCTGCAATTCTCTGCAATTTATCTGTAAGTACCAATATACGCATAAGAATTCTTAGATGTTACGTTTTTAGTGTCCTCCCCTATGAAGTAGAAAGCTGGGGCCTTACAGAAGATGCTATAAAACGATTAGGGGCATTTGAAATGTGGTGCTACTCATGTATGTTGAGGTTCTCATATATACACCACACAAGTAACATAACTATTTTCCAGAGGCTAAGAAAAGACAAAGAAATTATTAACACCATAAAAAAAACAGAAAATTGGCTTACTTCGGCCACATCGTGCGTAATGATAATTACCGACTTCTACAGTTCATTCTAAACGGCCAGATTAAGGGTAAGAGAGGTCCTGGACGTAGACGTATATCCTGGCTGGCCAATTTTAGGAAGTGGACTGGTCTAACGCCAACTGATCTATTTCGAGCTGCTGTGAATAGAATAAAATGGGTCAATGTAGTCGCCAACATCTCTAGAAGATAGGCACGTTTAGAAGTTATATTTGATAGTGTTTTCACCCATTTTGTAAAATAAGAATGTAAAAGCTTTATATTTTCCATGTCTGTCTGTCCGTAAACATAACTCTTTCGTTATTAGAACAGATAGAATGTCAAATAAATTGTCGAATAAGAGATTATAATCCACAAATGCTATTACAGGTGAGAGAAATTTGACTTCGGGCTAACGGTTCCAGATTGGCAACCTCAAGTACTGTTAAAGTCGATGAAATAGTACAAGCGATATATTATTCGACTCGTCTTAGCAAGACCAGAACAAATATATACTTCCAGTTTTTATATCATTTACGGTTAAAAAGTTGTAACCGGAAGTGCTACATTATAGTCGTAGAAATAGTACATAGTAATATCAATCGACACGTCAAAAGTTGAGCTGGAATATTTAGTTCCGGTTTTAATGTCTGGTTAAAAAGTTATTACCGGAAGTTTGGCAAAAATTACCCAAAATTAGTGAAATTGTATATCAATCGAAGCAAAGTTGCACTAGTTCAAATATCGACTTCCGGTCACTTTGGGTCAGAGTGTGATTTCCATTCTTGTATAGATATAACGAATACGAAATGAAGATCTGCGAAGAAGAACGAGTATTGCTAATGTTGTGAAGCGCATAGCGGGACTGAAATGGAACTAGGCCATGTAGCGAGAATGTACGACTTACAATGGACGAGCAAAATTACAAACTAGAGGCCAAGAGCAGACAAACGTAGTAGAGGAATACCACCACACGTTAGGCTGACGACATCAGGCATATCACTAAAAATTGGCGACAAAGAAACAAAATCGTATAGAATGGAGGAGTTTAAGGGAGGCCAATGTCCAGCAGTGGACGTGATAAATGAAGGCTGGATGATGATGATAGATATAACACTGTTTCTCTGGTCCGTACGATTTCTTTTCATATTTCTTAATGATTTCCATACTACAGTTGGTTGTGAAACTCCTATTTCTCTATATGAATGCTGTTGTTTTCACGTTAATTTTTTTCTTCTTTGACCTTTACACTTCTTTCCTTTATATTCATTAAGTGATGTTTCTGCTTTTAGGCTTAACCATTTTTTGCATATTTTTTGGATTGCTACTTATAAAACAAAAGAATTCATATAACACTACTTTATGTGCTATGTAATTGTTTTATTATTTTGTAATAAAAAGTTATATTTTCTATAGATACCCTTAGGAAATATTTTCCGAAATGATTTTAAGTTACGTAGGTGAAAAAAAATAAGACTGAACTTTAAGTTTTGCAAAATGTAAAAATATAACACTGGTATCTCTTTTGACCCTGTTTCATAAACTTTATTCAAAAATGTAATAAGCAAATATTATTCATACAAAAAAATAGGTATAGATAATCTAATCATAACACCGTTGATTGAAATATTATATATACCAATATTTCAATCAACGATAAAACTAAGAGTCATTAACAAAAAATGAATATCTGAAAAATATAAGGAATCGTGGACTTACCTTAAAATTTTTTGAGTCAAGAGCCACTGTGTTAAGAAACGATTAATACAGGATATATTAGTTTACAATGGTTGCAGTTTTAGATTAATTAAATAATTTTTCTGATAGGAACACTGATTTAATGCGTGGTTTGAAATCATAGGCCGCACAGTGACTATGTGAACATAAACTTCTTTGTCATCTGTGTTAATATATTTTCTGCTTCTTTATGGACAAAATCGTTTTAAAACGTATAAAATATTTCAGCAAAACACAACATTTGATCTCTATCAAAAATACAAAAAGTTTTTTTTATTGTTGTGGGTTAACGCTCTTTTGTATAATAGTATTCAAATGTACCTACATTCAGCGGTGGTTTATTTTGACATAATTATATTTGATCATGCTTGCCAATAAGAACTATTCAATTCCTAATTTTAGTTATCCACTTGAAGCACATTTTGTACATTACGCCAGATCTGCTGGAAGCGTAGCTGAAGGGTTGAAGAGACCTAATGGAATTGCTGTTTTGGGTGTTTTATTGGAAGTAAGTTCAAATTACCAAATTAATAATTAAATAATTCCGATAAATAATAGGTGTTGTAGGTAAAAGTTCTGCAACTATACAGAATGACTAATGAAGAATGAACGAAAATGTAACTTTGTTTAAAATTCAAATAATAATATTCTGAAAAATTAAAAGAGAAAAACCAAGTGGTTGGCTGCATACTATACAGTACTTACAATGAAGTAAAAACTTTTGATGTATACTGCCCAGCTAAGGAAAAGTGCAGTAAGTAACAGTAGTAGGATTTTATCATTGCTTTAATGATAGCCTTTAATGATTGCTTTACTTGATGGTGGAAACTGACTGCACTCATAAATGAATGACCAGGTTGGAAATTGTTTAAAAATATTACATTAGCTGCAATGTCATTAGAATTTATTATATACACTAAAAATGTGTAAAGACACCAGTTTTTGTTTTGGAAAGAGCAGTTGTCTAACCAAATAATAACTTTTTCAACATCTCGGTGTTGTTTTAAAAACATGTACAACGCACTAACATTGTCTTCTTTATTGCGGCCTGAAATTCCTTCATGCCACAACATGGAGTGAACTTTTTCATTACTTTTTCTTCCTAGAGGTGCAAAGGTTTCATGATAGGCTACCAATCGCTTTATAAATAATACTTTTTTGAACATGTCAAATCTTGGCAACATGATAACCTTCTGCATGTCACTTGAAAAACATATTACATTATTTGATCTTTCTTTTTTGTTTGCATGAAGAGTAAACTGCTCACATTTTTCGCACTCCTCGTGTCCTAGTTGTGCAAATAGTATATGTTGTTCCTTTACGATTCGCTTGTATAAATCATATGATACGTTCCTTTTATACTCCGGAAATTTTTTGACGAACTCACTGTGCTTCATTCATAATTAACATCACCTGGATGATAGCGCACATTTGGAGCATACTCCCGTCTGTAATGGGAAATCATGAGATGAAACGATTCGATGTGTTCGATGATTATGTGATGGGGTTTTTTATTTTTTGATGGCTGTCTTCCTCTCTTATCACTAGGTGGAGTTAATGCACTTTTAGGAGTGTTTGTGAGTGTGTAATGCACAAACCTGTCATTATTTTTCTTAAAGCCTAATGTGGTGAGGAAAAAACTCTTACAAACCTCTTGTGTAATGTCAGAGCAATATTTTAGTTTGTATTGAATAGATAGTGATCGCCTTTTTGTTTCGTTGTTTTTATTTCTTCTTCGTTTAACATCAACCTTATCACATGATGTCAAAATGAAATGCCTACGTTCAGACCACGCCATTTTCCAAAACTTTTTGTTTATAAACTCTCTTCTTTCTGCAGTAATTTTCTGGCCACACTTTTTTTTACAAAAAGCATCAGCGTTTTCACACGGTATGTGTTTTACTGCATGAAATATTTTCATTTCTTTATCTTTAAGCTTTTTGCTTTTTTCCAGGCTGGTTTCAAACCTATCTTCTTTCAAGTTTGTATTATCATTGTTTAGTTGGACCAGATTTGTAAATAGATTCTTAAATACTTCTGGTACATCTATAACTTGGAGGTTAGTATGACATGTGATTCTAAATAAACAGACTTACCAACATCAAATTCTTCCAGTGGACGTGATAAAAGTGTATTTGCATTAAGGTCATAAACTAGTATATGGTTTTCTGTTACCTGTTGAATTATATTGTCAGGTAATATCGCATCTCCAACATTATCTGACAACGTTACAGTGGAGCTGGATGGTTAAGGTCCTTCATTAGCTTCTAATAAATCACTGAAAGGACATTTTGTAGGTAAAATTAGCTAATTTCTCATCTTGTTTAACTCTTGTGTCAGTCTTGGTGCTTTTTAGAGCCAAGTTTACAATAATTTCAGAACGAGTTGACACGGTATTAAACTTTGAAGCACTCATATTCCAAAACAAAAATTAACTAAAGGTAATTTATATACTTTATTCACCACTGCAACAAAACAAATATTGGCTTAATATAACCTAAACTGAACACAGCAAGTTATCAGCAAACTCGTGTGCTACAAACATAATTTCCTAATTTACAGTTTACATAAATAAAATGCAGTATGTACATCAGCTGTTTAAACAACCACTAAGCAAGACTGCATTAAGTCCAGTTTACTAAGCATAAACGCAGTATGTGGAAAGGAGTTACTGCATTCTTGGTTAGTCTATTATACTTACGGCAGTCTTGCTCACTATTTTGAAACTTTTTATGCAGATACTGCAAAAGATTATTTTATATCTCAATCACTGTTGGAGATACGGCAATTTTGTGTAGCCCATTGAATTCTGCATGATTGAACTAAATATTCAATATTTTTGGACTTACGGCACTTTTCCTTAGCTGGGCAATATAATGGTATAGAATTTATTAAAAATTTAAATTATTAAAGGATTAACATTTTCAGAACATTTGCGGTCCTATCAAACCATCATCAGTAAAAACCTAGAAATAAGTATTTACACGTTAAAATAATTAATAAATTTAGTGAAATTAAAAGTAAAATGTTGACTGATATTAAAAATGTGGTAAATACTTACGTCTAAAAAAGTAGTTCAAACTAGCCAAACAGCAAGGTAAAATAACCCTTAGATTACATATTAAAAATATTAAATTTTAAAAATGTTGTGACACGAGGTGGATGTTATGGCATTTCAGTTTAAGGGAACATACACACACCTGCTCGAAAAAAAGGCCGATTCTTACGGTTGAGACCGTAGGACTCTTTAAGGAAAATAATGAGGACAATCTTAACACGGAATTTCACCCCATACAGAGAAAGAAGAAGATTAAAAATAATCAAAGATATAAAAAAAGTTTATGAAAATAAAACAATGGAAATAGAAGTGCAGGGATTAAACGGCGGTGATGATGATGATAATTAATCCTGTTGCTTGGACTTGAGCGATCTTCGACTCTTTGTTGTTCAGTAAAATATTATAATTTTTAGTTTCTGAATATACAATTGACATTTAGTTCATTCTTTATTATTATTCTTTATAATTATTTATTATTCATTCACTCACTAGACGGAAATGTGAGTATATAGTTAGAGAGAGATAGATGAAATGAACGAAAGCATTACAAATGAGTTATTAGATAAATAAAAATAGATTTCGTTTTATAATACGTTTCAGGAAGAGGTTTACTTTAAATTTTAAATAAAAAAGTAGTAACTATAATAATTATATTAATTATCTGAACAAAGTGATTAGGGGAGGATAGTACACAATGAGACAAAAAACACATTTTTATTTCTCACATTGACATTTTTGAATTTGTCTACAAACTGAGTTAACCAGGCATCAATATGATTATTTCCTCAATATAATATATCTTCTTATGAGTGAAGAAACAAAATCTATGATTATTTTTCTAACCATCTACATTCGTCTCATTGTGTATCATTGGTGGTACACAATGAGTCAAGTGGTGGTACACAATGAGTCAAGTGGTATTATTTCAATAATTTGTTAAAGTAAATACATAGAGTGTAGTCTTTATTATTGAAAATAGCAATATTACAGGTACACTAGAAAAATTGAAATGAAAGAAAATTTTAACGGATCTTAATACTGTCAAACTTTACATCAAATTTGAAATAAGATGCAAGGCGCTTATTTTTTTGATCTAAATTTTTTGGTTTTGGTAGCATTGATACAACCTCTAACCTTATACTGCAGCAATGTCTTCAACGAATGGATAAGCAGCCTTGAAGCTTACCACTTTTTCTTAAAAATGACACTTTAAATTCATTATCGTCTAATGTCTTGAGAACTTTAGCAACATAAAATATATTGTTTTCAAATTTCACTAATACAAAACTATCAATGGAAATTTCTGTACTATCATCAATGCCATAATCGTCTTCCAACTGTAAATTTTCACATTCATCGCCAGAAGAATCATCGTAATTGTTAGTTCTTCACTCTCCTCGGATGAAGTGCTATCACTTCGTTTATTTTTTTTCTGCTTTGGTGCTGAGCCGCTTACCTTATTTAAATTGACTTTAATTCGTTTATTATTCTGAGGAGTCATTTTTTTGGTTGTTGCTTGCGGTTTTAACTAATCCAAGTCAGGTGTGTTAGTTAAAATTACACTCTTTTTAGTTTTAGTTTTCCTTGCCTTCACACCTTTTCTCTTTTCTGCTTTAGGAAATCCTCATGAGGGGAGATGAAAGAACTTGAATTCGCAGATGATGCTATTGACTTAGAGTTTTGAGACATTATCGGGTTTTCAGGTGTCATTGGTGGGGATACTTCTTGATTTTCAGGTGTCTTCGATGAGGATGATATTACTTGATTGGAAAGCACACTAGACATTTCTTTTGACTCTGTTTGTGGATTTGGCTGTTCAGTTTCATTTGTTTCCCGTTTCCCGTTCCCAAAATTCCTGTTTATTAAAACCTAGACAGACCAAAGCTGAGGTGGATGGACGGGGTAACACAAGATGCCGAGAAGATCGGAGTCGGCAACTGGAAAATGCAAGCGAGGGACAGAATAGAATGGCGTAGAAAGCTTGAGAAGGTCGAGGCCCTCTAAGGGCTGTAGCACCAAGATAATGATGATGATGACAGAATATTAGTAGGTGTTAATGCTTTCATATGTGCCTCTCCTACACATTGTGCTATCTGGTATATTGAAATAGGTTTACCAGGATGGTTCAGCAACCATGAGTCTATAGCGGTATTGTAATACGCTTTAAAGGGAGAGAAAATTGAAACATGAAGGGGTTGCAGTTTGTTACTACAATGTGGAGGCAGAGTCAGTATGATTACACCATTATCCTTTGCCAGTTGAACAACTTGATATGTTACGTAACTCTCATGATTTTCGTAGATCAGTATGGAATGATTTTCAATTGAACTGTTGCTAAACTTGATGAAATGTTTTATAACGTCGACAAACAACTAGTTATTCATCCATCCACTTGGATTTTCCAAACCCAGTGTGTCAGGTGGAGCTCCTTGTGTCATATGCTCCTTATAATATTTCCTTGGAAAAACCATAACAGGAGGCAGAAACGTACCATTTGCATATATAATTACACATGTAGTAATAAGAATACTCCTTTCACCGCTAGTACAACTATTCAGCCGTTTTACACCTTTCTCCGCCATGACTTTCTTAGGTTTCTGCACTGCTGTTGTACTACGGTGTCTCATTGTGTACCAAGTATCATTGTTGTAAACAAATGCAAATAATCATATTTAATTTTTAGTTTTGAGACACGACTATTTGAGGTTAGACTAACTTAACTGTGGAACACGCATACACTTGCAAATGGACACAAATCAACATATAGTACTAATACTAAGTCAACAAAACTATATAAATAGTAACTTATTACCTTAATTAAACAGTTTATCACTGTAACTTTTACGAGGTCACGAATAAAATGGTGGTATTTTAACTGGCGCTGTAAAATGACATTTCTGAGATAATGTTGGTTGCAGAATTGAAACTTGGCGGCAAATTAAAAAAAATTAGAATCTCTTATTGTGTACCATGTCTCATTGTGTACTGTGTACTACTCTCCCCTACACAAAAAACTAGATTATTATAATTGAAATATTTTTTTTTAGTTATCTTTAGATGCAAACCCTGCATATGAATCAATTGTAAGAGCTTTGCCGAATATAACCGAAGATATAAGGCGTCCAGTCCAACTAGATAAACCAATCGCATTGGCCGCTTTCCTTCCAGAAAATAAGAAATCATATTTTTATTATGAAGGATCGTTGACTACACCAGCTTGTAACGAAGCCGCACTTTGGACAGTTTTTACGCAACGCGTAAAAATTGGACAAAAACAGGTAAAATAACTTATTATTTTCTTTAAGTATCTACTATTTTTTCTCAGGTGATAATTATTATGAATTTATAATAATATTAATCATCATGATTAGATTGTAGTGACAAATCGACCACCATCCTGAGATCGCTGATGAATGTTTTCTTCTGTCACTGTTATACACTAACACATGAATGTGCTTTCGAAAGAATATTTTAATATTATGCAGAATCATCTTTTTATCAGATATCAGATAAATATGTTAAAAACAATCTGTAAATTTTATTGTTTTAAAATATTTACTAAATTGTTTACTATTTCGAATTAGATTTCGTGTGTATTTCCAAGTCTCCGAAGATTTGCTTCCACCTAGACATGATTCCACTTCTTTCTTCGTTTTCATATTTGGTTTTTCGGGTATAACTATTCTTTTAAAAATTCTTTAATCGCGACATTTATAAGCGTCGCTTTATTTGTTTGTTGTTCAAGTTCATCACTTCATAATATGCTCTTATTTATTCGTCCGTTCTTTATTTCCAAGGCTTCATATGTAGCTCCCTTTAGTGATTTTAATATGTGGACATAAAGCATATTTGTGTCGTGGTTTAAATATGCACTATTAAATACCTAGTTTCTGGTCTAGCTGTTTTGGTATTGTTTTCATGAGCTGTCAACGTAAAGGATGTTTACATATTATATTACACTATGTTTCCCTCTCAGTTGTGTACATTATTTTGATTATCTGTATCTAAATTAGAAATTTATAAAAGAAGTCGGAACTTCCAGGAAAACCACCTTCTTTGTAACTTATTTCTAATATAAAACTGTTAACTACTAGCATTAAAATTCAACAAATTGGTTCAACACAAACCAAAACAACTTTATGTTTTGACAGAAGTGATAGCAAACTTATCGTGATGTTCGTATTTCATATTCGATTAATTTCAGAGAAAAATCCAATATAAGGTGTTCTCTAGATGAAACACCCTTCATACTGTTATGAGTCACAATGCTCCAATTGCGGCCCTGGAGTAACAGTAATTTTAGAAGTCGAATTAACCACTTTGACAGCAAAGTTCTGGAATTCCTTATCTGTAATTTTCTTTAATCTCGTATTAAAGTGCTGATTCGTCATTCGTATCTTCGATGAAACTCTACAACAAATGTTCTAGCGAATGTTTTAGAATGGTTCTAGAAATGTTCAAGGAGAAAATACTTTTCTCGACACTCTTTGAAAAGACAAAAACTTGTCTAAAGACAAGGGTTTTTGTAAGTGACCCATATTATTGTCGGTGATAAATATTAGTGTATATATAATTATTAATAAGATATTTGTTATTTAGTGAGTTTATTTTGTAGGCGAGTAAATTAAATAAAATTAATTTAATTAGATGTACTTCACTTAATTCCCGACTGACAGGTTCAATACATACAATTATGTAAACGTAATACTTTTAACTGTTTTGTATTTATTTTCCTTTGTTATTTCGTGCCTTTCAAACCTATCTGTCATTGACATTTTTATTAACTTATCATATATTTATTAAACAATGATAATTAGCCACACTACAAAATATTTTCTATTTTTTTAATCTGCCTTTACTTTTTGTAGTATAACACACTGAAGCATATATACAACATCAAAAAGCAGTTGCTTATTATGAATAATAGACCTCTACAACAACTTTATGGAAGAACTGTTAAGTATTCTACTTGTTGCCAATAATTTGAATTACTTGTTATTTGTAATTTATTTAATAAATAAGTACAAATTTTAAATGCAGTTGTATTCAATTCAAATTCCAATTCATTATTTGCAATTATATTTTGGTTGTCTGATAGGTAACCTCCTTTGCCGATTGGGGCACTGCGATCTCACAAAAACATTAGTTCTAGAAAGTCTAACCTATTTAGACATACATGTCAAATTTTAGCGCGACGCGACCATTCGTATATTTTTGACAGCTGCATAAAGTTAACGTGTTTGGTAAAATTACGCATATAGAGAAAACCGATTTTCGATCTCTCATTAAACAGTATTATTTGAGAAATAACACGGGGAAGGAAATAAAAGAAACCTACGCAGTTACATCAAAAAATGTGAAGAAACTCGACGAAATGGTTCTAGCTGATCGCACAATGAAGGTACATAAATTGGCAGAGGCCACAAGGTATTAATAAAGAGCGCACTAGCCATATTCTGAACGAAGTTTTGAATATGAAAAATTATCCTGCCGATGAATGCCGCACTTGCTGACCATTGACGAAAAACATGATCGTGTAACCAATTCTCAGCAGTGTTGATGAAACCTGGATCCATTACTATACACCGGAGAATATAATGAACGCAGGGCAGGGGACTGAAGTTGGCAAACGTGCTCCGAAGCGGCCAAGAGTCGATCAGCCGGTCGGAAAGATCAAGGCCGCTGTATGTTGGGATTCCAAAGGTATAATTTTAATTGACTATCTTGAAAAAGATAAAACTATTGATAGCCAATATTATTGTGCATTATTGGACAAACTGAAGTAGGAACTCAGTGAGAAACGTCCCCATATGCAGAAGGGAAAGTTGTTGTTGCTCTAAGCCAATGCACCTACTCACAAGAGCTTTATGTCGATGGCAAAAATTCATTATTTGAGCTTGGATTTGCTAATTTTTATTATTATTTTCCTTATTTGGCGGCTTATTTTCCTGATTTGACCCCCTCCGATTATTATGTGTTTTCAAATGGGAAGACATGGTTCGTAAATAATTAATTCAGCTCCAATGAAGAGATAATCGAAAAAACAAACACCTATTTTGCAGAGCTTCCAAGATCATATTCGGACGGCATAAAAAAGTTGGAAAGTCACTGGAATGGCTGCAATGTGGAAAAATTTAAACGCAGATTGTAAGATTACATTATTACTGAGTGCCGAAAGTCGCTGAAAACTTCTATAATGTTTATTTTAATAAGTTACAGGGGTGAAAAAAAAGAGAAAATTTAGTGTGATTTTTAATTTCAATTATCTCATTCAAAAAAACTTTTTGTTTATTCTAAGGGACTTTCGGCCCCCGGTAGTAATATAATCTTTCATACTGCGTCTAAATTTTTCAAAAATTGTATTAGTTTTCTCAGGATTCGAAAAAAATGAATGTATCGCTAAAAGAACACTACATCGAATACAATAAAAGAATTTACTTTTCTGAAAAAACATGTTTTTTATTTCAAAGGAGGTTACTTATCAGACCATCTAGTATAATAGTGTTTAAACATATTTCTAGATATGTAATTCCTTCTAGTAAGAAGTAAAACAAGGACAAACCAGTGGCTGAGCTGGAAATTTACGCTAGGGAAGGAAACTGTGAATGAAACACAAACTACATAAAAGGCATTAAGTTCTCTTTATTTTCCTAATTTAAGTGTTTATTTTGTTGAATTTGTCTGTCTATGGTTTAAATTCCCTGTCAGCTAATATAATTTTATGTTTCAACAATTTTTTCTTTAATTTCACACCTGGGAATAATTTAATAAATAATACCAATTCAGCGTTTTTATCGGCTCGAATAGGTAATAAATATATTACTAACGCAAAATTAATATAACTACTGAAAAAAACTGTTCTGCTCTTCCTTTTTTCAGGAGAAAACCATATTCTACTTCTCTTGGATATTTGTTACCTTATTCCTTAGTCAGAAAGTACATTCTGGCATCTTTACTACGCCAAGAAAAAATTTATTGCTTCAACCGCTTTCAAGAACCAATGATTATACTAACTTTACGGCAAAGCAAGCATGGTCATAGCTGAATCTCGGCAATGATTAAGACTACAAAGTCCATCTTAGCGGCATATTTTATTGCTAATTAATCGCTATTGATTGGTACATTGACCAGTCTCCAACTACCCCCTCAAACCTTAGCAAAAAAAGTCATCTCCGGAAAAATCGAGATATCGGCCAAAAACGTTAAAAAGAAAAAAATAAAACCCTAGGAATTGATTGCCAATTGTTTGCTGACGTTTTACGCCAAGCAACAACTTATTGCAGCAACCGTTTCCGGGAACAATGGATATGCTGACTTCACGGTAACACTAGCATAGCCATAGCTATACGTCGGCAATGAAAAGGGGCACAGGGCCCGTTTTGGCGGCATATTGTATTGCTAATTAATTGCAGTTGATTTGTATATTGAAAGAGATATCGGCCAAAACGATGAAACTAGAAAAGTGAACCACAACGAATTAATTGCCAACAACAACAAGAACATACCAACAATAGCGGATTAAAAGAAGTCACGGATGTATAGTATACAATTTATACACCATACATACAATATATAAACAAATAATACAAAAAAAAAACACAAAACAGTCAGAATTTGATATTCCGAGGATAAAAACGCTACCTTTAAACAAACCGTGTTTTCAACCAAAGACAGACTATTGTCTACAAGATCGAGGCCAAATAAGTCAAACAGCAATTTTGAAAAACATAACCTACAAACAACTTGTTGGTTTTACAGGGTGACAATTGGCAGCAATAGGGACGATTTGGTACACAAGAAATTTGGAAGAAAATACTATTTTATTAACATCAAAATGAAGCTTATATTATGCCATTTACAATCTAATTAAGTATGGAAAATAATGTTATCAAGATGGTAACCATCACGTTGGATGTAGTTTTCGATCCTCTTTATGAAATCCTACATAACACGCTCTAACATCGCTCGAACAATAGTCAGGATTTCTTGGCGAATTGCGTTCTTCAAGTTGATCAAATTACAAGGCTTAGTAGCACATACACGATTATTTAAATAGCCCCATAGAATGAAATCACAAATTGACAGGTCTGGAGAAATAAGCTTCCTCGCTCATTGGAAGATGGTGACCTAAGTTATCCTCCAAAAGAAATTGCATTCTCGAAATCCTCGTGTTGTTCAACATCTCTTTCCAATAATTTCTGGACAATCTGCAATTTGAAAGGGTGAAATTTTAGGTCCTTATGCAACATTTTTCTAAACGATTCCCGATTAATATTTAGCTTAATTGCATATTTTCGGGCGGACCGTGTAGGGCTTCTGACGACGGCATCTCTCACTCGCTGTATGTTTACAGGAGTTCTTACTGTTCTATTCGGACCTTGTTGCTTTTTTTCATGACACTGCCAGTGTGTTCTAAAATTCTTTATCCATCTTAAGATTGTGTTGCAAGATGGAACCGCTCCACGCCTAGGTACCAATATAGGCAGTTTAAAGCAGCTTACTAGGATGGCTGAGATCTACCTAGGTGATTGAGTAGTTTCTTTATGTTAAGGTAAAATACTCGAAAAATGTGTTATTTAGTTAGTACTTATGAATTATTAATATATCATTTAATTTTAGTATTGTATTTTGTCCTATAAATGGATTCTGTTGGACAATAAACGCTATTATTATTATCCAGATTTAGCCATACGGCTCACACTCCCTCTAAGGGGAAAATTCACTCATCCCAGATACCTACGGTATCAAAAGGATTGAGCTCTGGTGGGACTCTTTCCATGTTATCGAGTCCTAGGTGACTTGGTATGTCGGTGTATCTCCCAAAAATTTTCGTACGCATCTGGACGTCGAAAGTAACACAGCTTTCTGCATAATCTTATATAGATGTTCGTTTAGACCCAGCTTTTTTATGTTTTCTAGGAGGCTCTTCGGGATGACTCCAGTGGTAGAAAGAATAATGGGTATCGTCTGGGTACTTTCCATTCTCCATTGTCTCCTGATTTGTATTTCTAGATCTCTGTACTTGGCGATCTTTTCGTTGTATTTAACACGTAAATTATTGGTGTTGGGTATCGCCACATCAATAAGTGTTGTTTGCCTAGTAATTTTATTAACTAGTATGAGATCGGGTCTATTATGGGCCACTGGTTGGTCTGTAAGCACAGTGCGGTCCCAGTATAGCTTGTAGTTGTCATTTTCAAGCATTCTATCAGGGACGTATTGATAATAAGGAAGATGGTCGGTTTGGAGAAGTCCCAGTTTGTCAGCTAGTTCTTGGTGGATAATCTTTCCTACTGAGTCATGGCGTTCTTTATAATCAGTACCGACAAATGCCTGGCAGCCACCGGTAAGATGTTGGATGGTTTCTTGGGCTTGGCATCCATATCGGCATTTGTCATTTTGGGCTTGAGGATCTTTAACAATATATTTCAGGTTTTTTAGTTGGAATAACCTGATCCTGAATGGCAAGTAGGAAACCCTCAGTCTCGGGAAACATCTTTCCTGATGTCAACCAATAGTTCGACGATGTATTGTCGACATATTCTTGGCTGATCTCATTGAGATGTCGCCCATGCAGAGGTTTACTCATCCAGGTGCGCATTTTGTCTTGTTTAGTCAGGTGGTTTATGCGCATTTCTTGTTCCCTCAGTTTAAGCGGCGTCGTATCATCTACTGCGCAAATTGCTCGATGTAAAGTAGATGTCTCAGCCTGTACCTGAAAATAAGTTCTTAAATTAGCAATTTGTTTATCCAATTGCTCACCTATATCCATAAGTCCTCTTCCCCCTTGATACCGCGGTAATGTTGTTCTTTCTACTGCACTGCGTAGGTGATGTTTTTGCGCCTTTGTGAGAAGTGTTCTTACTTTCCGCAACAAAATTGCAACTTTACATATTATTATTTTCTTATGTACATGCCGCGTGGTCGTGGTCATGCAATTTTTGCATTTTATAAAATTAAAGATCAAATCCTACTCATGCACCATATTGTTTATGTAGAAAATATAGTATTATTTTAACTTTTAATAATTGAATTTTTTTATAAAAATATTGTGATCCAAATTGTTAATTTAAATGTATACAAATCTACAAATAATATAATTAAAACTATCTTCTTGTAAAATATAAATAAAATTTATAATTTATTAAAAGTCAATCACTGCAGAGAAGGTCCAAAACAATCCTAAGGTGTTTCTATCAAAAAACAATTCTTGATCTTGATCTTGTTCTAAATGGCTCTAACGAGCAGACATAATCTTAATAAAAGTTTATTAATACCATAGTATTTCCGTGTTAAATCCGAAACATTTTCTTTTATAGAGCTGAAATAGCACACATTCTATAAATATAATATTGTCTTAACATTGTTTCATACCAAGACTGAAATAAGAACAAATATATCACAAATAAACCATAAATTGATGTTAATTGAAAAATTATGTCATTTTACTCAATTAGACAATGAAGCGTTACAATTATTTATAGTTAAAAATAAACAGTAATATTAATATACCTACGTATAAAAATTAATATGAAATTATAAATACACATTTCTTTAAGATATTTGATCAATGCGTCAATAAAACATTTTCTGTTCGAGATGCTTCATAATAAGATATAAATTATATAAAGCAAAAAATTAATAATATAATATTCGCTCTCTCATATTTTTTTCAGTTGCGTTTAGTATTGCAAATTTTAAAATAGTCGAATAAAAATATATTCTCCACTTACTTTTGGTGCTTTAAAAAGGCTTGTATTAACTTCGTTAACTTCCCTTTTGAATTTTTTATCGCAACGCTAACCCGTTATACATCTCGGTACGAAGCAAGTTCTACTGGTGTAAAATTTCTTGGCACTAATATTTCAATAATGTTAATACGAATAATTATTTTCGAAATTTTCATCGATAAACAAAATAAACAGGTAAAATAGTGTACACTAATTTCAAGGTCGCCCAATCTCGATGCTTCTTCTGTTTTATGGTTCTCCATGAGTTTGAGTTTATGCAGTTGCCATCTACAGGAGTATTTTGAAGCATAATGTGACCAAATCGCCCATTTGGAATGTCCATCTATATGCATGTATGGTATGAATCTCCGACAAAAGAACATGAGGATACTGAGATATATGGCGTGATCACACAAATAGAGTAAATCAACCATTTATTTTCTTTTTATGTATTTTAATTAATATTATAATAAACAGAACTAACAACAAAATGAATTGGAATGTTTATTTAAAAATCATGCCTAATTACAAATACAGTATGTACATAAAAATCAAAATCACAATAATATATAAAATACATCAATTGACTTTGTTTGGTCTTGCCATTACAAAAATACAATAATAGAAAGATATCGAACCTTTGTACACTTTACACACTCCTTTGCGTATTATTCAGCTACTACTACTACTTTGACACCAGATACTTATACAGAGTGGTAAAAATATATTTCTGAAAACAGAATTTTTTCAAAAAATTACCGTACATAACATGAAGAAAAAGGCATAAACAAAATAGGAAACACGATACAAGAACATAGATAGAAGTCTTTTGTCTAAAGTAATGAATCTTAACAGAATGATACATGGGAATGATAGCTTTATAAAACATTCCACATTATGAAATTCCAGCGAATTGCATCAGAAAACGTTTAAGACAAATACCCACTGATCCTTCTTGTTGACTATACAATAATCACTACGATCAAGAACTGGATGTGCTGTTTCGTATAATCCTCGTTTTCTCCTGTTGGCATATTTTTCTTGAGATTTTTCTGAGATATATGCCGTATTTTTTATTATCTACCCTCTTCTTCTTCTGAGATTGGATATCATCATCACTATCTTTACTCGCTTTACACTATCTATCGCTGCGGTGAAGAGTTCTATTGAACTTCACTTAAACTAGTCCCTTAAATTTTTCAACCATGACACTCTCCTTCCTCTTCGTATATTTCGCTGTATTATCAATCTTAGTTCATATCGCTGTCCTCTCATTAAGTGTCTCAGTTATTGCAAATTTCTATATTTTTATTTTATTTATTATTTGTCCATTTCTCGCAATACTTCCGTGTTTGTTTTCTTCTGTGTCCATGCTATTCTAAGCATCCTTCAGTAACAAAAATTTTTAAATGACTAGGTAGCTTGTGTTCTTGATTCAATGTTCAGATTTCAAATCCATATTTCAGTATCGAAAACACGTAGCGTATCAGAGCTCTTATTCTCAGTTCTAATCTAAGATCTTATAGAGAATAGTTTCCATTTTTACATACGCATTTCTGGCTATTTCTATTCTGGCCCTTATTTCTATTGTTTGATCATTATTTTCTGAAATCCAGGTACCCAGGTATTTGTATTTTTCAACCCTTTCTATCGGTACATCTCCCAAATGTAAGTTTGTATATTTGTTTTCTTTGTTATTATCATCATCTATCATCTACACATAATTATTATCTCTTAATCTTTATACTCTTCCTTCCTTGAGTTCTTGTTAGGACTTAATGAAACTCTAAATAATGTTAGCTTGGCTGCGAACCTATGCCAGATGGACGTCTTCATGTAGGAATTTTCCTACCAGTCTTCATTTGGTCTGCCCATCGTGTTGAAGATCTTCCTCTTGGTCTTTTGACTTCTACCTTTCCTTCCACTACCAATAGTTCCATAGTCCCCATTCTCCTAGCTATGTGGTCGAAGTAATTTAGGTATGCGCGATTTACTTTATTAATAGAATGTCTTTTATATTAAGCTCTTTCAGAATTGACAGGTTGGTTCTCTGTTTTGTCCAGAATACTCGTACACGTAGAATTCTTCTGTAGATCCATATTTGGATCTTACTTTTACATATATTTTTTTGAGAGTCTACGTTTCAGCTGTGTACGTTGCAAAAAAAAATCGTTATACATTTTTTTATTATTAGTCAATTATACATTCTCTTCTTACTTGTACTCATCTCATCATTTCATTAAAGGAAATATACCAGTGACAACAAGAAAACAGATTCTGCTTTACATATAAATCAGATGTAAAAATATCGAAAGAAAATAAATTTAGGATCATATCACTCTGCATAAGAAACATTACAAAAATATTACATCGTAATTGTTATAGTCTTCTTCTCTTTCTATTTACATATGATATAACTATTTTGTTTTTAAATTTATTCAGTGAAGTCTAGACCAAATTTCCGTAAAATGGCCAAATATTCAAACAATAGAACACTGAAAACTTTTATTTTCAATACTTCCACAAAATTTATTATAATTCATTATCACTACAGCTGTTTCGGCAGAATGTCATTCTTAAGTGATCTATTTTTGGTATGAGTTTACACTTTATAGTCTTCAACTGAATAAGTTAAGGAGGGGAGAACTGTTTATCTCAAGTTGACCACTCGAATTATGTCTGTATTTTTTAATTCGTTAATTTTCATAGATTCTAATAAAGACAGCTTAAGAAGGCCTTTATTTTGAATGTGAAGAATCTGAAATTGGTCATTAAAAGAATGATTATGGTCTAGAAGGTGAAGTGCGTACGTAGAATCTGTGTTTCTATTATTAAAAGCCCTTTATGTGTTCTGTTATACGTTTGTTAAAAGTTTTACCAGTTTGACCGATGTAAGTTTGTGGGCAGTCACCACTGTGTAAGTGCTATTTCTTTTGACTCTTGTTGTTCTTAATACATTTGCTTAAAGTTTATCTGCACACTCAATTAATTTGTTTCTGATCCTAGAGATGGCTCTACTGCTGTGGTTAAATTTTCAACTTAATTGTAAATTTTCACATGAGGACTCTGTAATATTTACAAACCCTAATATAAATTACAGTTTTGCATCCATTGGCTGAGTTGCCGAATTGTGTAGACAGTAATTTTATCAAATATGTATATAACTTTATAGTTAAAGTCACGTACCAAGATCACTTTGCCATTTAATGCTGATAACTTTATTAGTAGTAGACCAAATAAGCGAAGATATCTTTTAGAACATCTTTATGTATAATATTTTACTGCTCTGCTGTGTCAATCAGCCGTGCTCAACAAATTTTCGATTTATTTTATGGAAATAGGTCCTACGGAATATAATATATCGTATTCATACAGTGAATGTATTACATTATATTCACAAAGATCTTTTAACGATTTTTGTTTAATTTTTTGTGACTTATAATGTAGGTTTACCAAATAATCAAAGTTATGCCTATACCTTTGCAAGAACATATTGTTATTAGAAAAATAGGGGTTCCATCGACACATATTATTGAAAAATGATTCATGTTATCTAAACACTGTTATCGACAAAGAAATATGTACCTACTGCGGCGGCGATATTTGTGAAGATCGTATTATTCAAACCGATAACATTCTTATTAAATTTTGTGGTCATTTGTGAAAGTGTTGTACAAAGTAATTAATATGGGAACCCTGTTAGTATTTCGTTTCGTTTGAAGCATTTCGAAGTCGAAAGTAATGCTATCGATCGATGATAAATATTACCGATGTTTCAGATAATGCTACCTCTCTACAAGACAAATTTATGGCGGCGGTTCAAGATATATAATTATTATTATTTAACGAGATTTTTCATATGTTTAAGAAAAAATATTCAACGTTTTATTGCAATTATTTTCCACTTTTACAGCTTTATATAATATGTTGTTATTAAAATTTTGTCCCGTTTCTTACCGGTAGCTTTATTATTAGCCAGAGCATATTATTTTTTCCTATTGCGGCAAAACTGTAAATTAAATTTTTTTTTTAAATTCATAGTATTTCCTAGAATTATACCTTTATGCGGTAAGAAAATAACAAAATTGTATGCTTGGTTTTCCCGCTTTATACTTGGAAAACAGCAGTTTGTTTGATTATTTTCGAAAACGAAAACATGAAGTTTACTCAAAATTTTTAAAAAATACTTCAAGCAATCACATATACCATCTCCAATTTTTTCAAATTTTTTGAATGTGTAGTTTGTCTTTTGGGAGGTGCATATCAACCTTAAGTTGTTGTTTATTCTGAAAGCTGGTGTTATTCCTTTCTTTTTTATGTGTTTGGCTATTTTTGTTGATATCTTGCCTACATATCTAATCGAGCAGATGGTACTGCGTTTTTTCTCTAGTGGTGGAAATATTAACTTCAGAGTTTTCTTATAATGTTTTAAAATTTTGTTTATTGTTTGGTCGTTATAAAAAAGAAAGGAATAACACCAGCTTTCAAAACAAATAACAACTTTAGCAAATATATTAAGAACAAAAAGAGCAAAAAAAGCACTTACACAGTGGTATATACAAACTTAAATGTGGCAACTGCCAAAAACTTACATTGGTCAGGTATCGGATTGGTAAAACTTAAAAAAAAAAAAAACGTATAGCAGAACATAAAAAGGTTTTCAATTAAATAAAAACAGATTCTACGGATGCACTTCACCTTTTAGATCATAATCATTCTTTTAATGATCAATTTCAAATCCTTCACAGTCAAAATAAAGGCTTAAAGCTATCCTTATTAGAATCTATGAAAACTAACAAATTAAAAAATACAGATATAATTCAGAATGACCAACTTAAGGCAAACAGTTCTCTCCTTCTCAACTTATTCAGTTGAAGACTATAAGTGTAAACGCATACCAAAGATAGATCACTCAAAAAAGGCACTCTGCCGAAACAGCTGCAGTGCTATTAAATTATAATAAATTTTGTAGAAGTGATGAAAACAAAAGGTTTCAGTGTTTTATTATTAGATTAAATCAATTGCCATCAAGTAACGGTCGAATCCATCATTTAAATATAAACATAATTATTTAATTAGTAAATAATATTAAAATGTCACAGAAAATAGCTTTAGAAATATAATATAAATATAATAAATTGTTCAATGTTTTTAAATCTTGAATAGCCAAAGATTTTTTTATCTACTCGTTATACATATGTATATTTTAAGAAATAAACAAAAAGATACACATTAGTTTCTTTAAGTCCGTTGCGTGTCATAAATGACATTTATTTTATGTGTTATCACAATGCAACCAACTGCTTATAAATTCCCCATCGAAATTTTAGAGTCATTTTGACTTATATATCTCATGTTCTCAATAAAATAAAATTATAATATAAACAAGTTTAGTACAGAAAAAAAAAAGGGTTCCGTAGGCGGTACTGTAAACTACCGCGAAACTTTATATTAATCAACAAAATTCTGCTGTTTTTACTATTCTCTTTAAAATTTCATAAATTTTCAATCAAAATCCTATTCAGCAGCAGATTTTGATAATGTAGCTTTTTTAAGCTTTTTACATGCTTTATCGCATTCATTAATAAGATTTTTTTTAAGTTTCCTGGACAAAAAATTATGAAACATTTTAAAAATCAAAATAAAAAATTATGGTCAGTTTTGAAATTTCCCTCCTAAGAAACACAAATGGACTCTTCCGCTGTGACTGTGTAAATATGAAAATGTTTTACTACTTTTTATCGCACTTCAATACAAAAGTCGAACTGCGTGCAAAAATCCAACGTTGTATTTATATGAAATTATGCTTATGTGAAATTAGGAAAATATAAATAAATATCATTTGATAGTAAATGTAATTATTATATAAACTACATAAGATGTTTAAAAATAATAAGTTATATAAAAAAGAGTGGAACAGTACGCGGTAATGTAGACTAGAGCGGAACTTCATACTACGTTTCCTGTATTTTTTAAATTTAAATAATATATTTAAAATTAAATAAAGTAATTTTATTATTTATTTGTTTTTTATATTTTGATTAAACATAATAATTCAATCAATTATTATGTTTACTCCTAACGCCACCTGTTAACTTATTAACAATGCATACGTTGTTAACTGAAGATAAATCTTTCAAATTCAGACGAGATTTAATAATATAATATAAATAAATATCATTTGAGAGTAAATTTAATTATTATATAAACTAAATAATTTGTTTAAAAATAATAATTGTATTTATATGAAATCATTTTAAAACGGGAATAAATTTAAAAATTTAAACAGATGATTCAATGTTGCTATTAATCGGATGACATTTATGACTTTTATTAAATTTTGACAATCGCTACGATTCAAATCTGTGACAGATATTCTTTTAATTTTTTACTTGTCATTTAATGTTTATATTTTGTTAATTATTTTTCATACAGTTTTTAATTTAAATCTGCTTAGAGTAAATATATGATGACTAGAAATGAATTGATCAAAAGCAGTGAATCGATGAAGAATGAGGGGAAGAGACCTATTGAAAGACCGAGAAAGCGATGGGAGGATGATGTGGATGAGGACGCCAGAAATCTCCTTCACAGACGATCGTGGCTACAGACCATAATAAATAGAGAGGTTTGCTGAGGAAGGCGAGGGCTCGAGTTGGGCTGTACAGACATAGGATGGATGGAATCTCAACAACTTTTGAGAATATAAAAAAGAATGATTGTCAGCGAATACCCAATAGTAAATACTCAGCCCTTAGTAAACAATAAACAAATTGAAAAAGTCGAGAGCTATATATTTTTGGACTAATGCAAATAGCGGTTGAGACCAGTCAGGCTGGGACTCTAGCGGAGGCACCTATAGAGAAGCTAGAGGCTTTTAAGATGTGGTGCTACAGACGAATACTATGGATCTCATGGGTTGATCGAGGGACGAATTTTGAAGTTCTCCGTAAGATGGGGAAAAGCGAGAACTGCTTATAACGATAAAAAATTAAGAGTGTCATGGATATATAATGAGAAATAGGGATTACTTCAGTTCATTATTGAAGAGAGAGTGCTTGGTAAGAGAAGGCCGGGCAGACCGCGTATTACATGGCACCATAACCTAAGAACTTGGTTCAAAATGACGACCGATGGTCTATTTCAAGCAGCTGTAAACAAAGTCAAAATTGCCATAATGATCGCCAAAATTTGGAAAGAAAGGTGCAAGATAAAGAAGCAATCACTCGATGGGCCAGTCTTACAATTTTATACAGGATGAGTCACCACTAACGCTATATTTTAAATCTATTTTGAAATATACAGGGTGTCCCAATAAATTGCGGCGTATCAAAGGTATATTTTGTCTTATGGGGCACCCTGTATTTTATTGCATTTTCTGATTATCCGCAAAAAATAAGGTATAGTTTCATAAGGGTTCCTTATACCTAAGTCCAGAGTTATGTCGACGTTGCTTAAAATGTAAAGTTTTAAAAATCTCATTTCAAACTTATTTAAGCAATTACAACAAATTTACATTTACATTTAATTTTACATACATTATTTACATTATTAACACATCTGGTGTTATAGATGCAAAAGGGTTCGAAATTATTAATTTCATATTATCTGGAGTAGTAGGGGGTGTAGTATATACAATATTTGTAATGTAACCTCATTTAAAGAAATCCATCTTGGTCAATCCTGGTGACCTGGGTGGCAATCATATGGACCGCCTCTACCTAGTTCTTAGTTATTTCTTAACATCACTTGAAAAATGAGCAGGAGCTCCGTCCGATTGGAGACACATGTTTGTTCGTACGTTAAGTGGAAGGTTTTCAAGAAGGATCCAAAAACCTTATTTTAAGAAATTTAACAAATTTATTCCATTGAGATTTCCGTCAAAAGAAAATATGGGTCTATAACGTACTCGCCCATACCGATTAAGAATTTAAACAATTGTAAATTACGCAAAAAATATGACACCTAGGTATAGGACATCCTGATACTATTCAAAAGAGGAAACTTGGTTTAATATTACGGTTAATATACTTGGTGTTCCATTTAAAATAAGTCACATGTCACACATTGAATAATCAATCATAGAATATATTCAACGAATATCCAACTATTTAGATCTAAAAGTAAATTTGTTATAATTACTTAAATTAAATTTGAATATTATGAAATTAAAGTTGAAAATAAATCTTCACACAAACACACACATAGTGATCAACCCTGCCCCTAGGCATAACAAGATTTTAATTTTAGTTCTCAGCCCTCCTGAGTTCCATGACCCTATTCGTAGATCGCTCTCCTGGTCGAGGGTCACTGTTGACCGAAACTTCCTAGGACACTGACGACATTTGTCATTTTTCCGAACATGCATACAAAGTTTTGTCGCTGTTCGTTTAAAGTGGCGATTAAGTTTGCAGTTTCGGAGTTTTGCCCTATTTCATTAGTGTTTCTGCTGACTTAAGCTGTTGTTGCCTTCGTGGCTTGTGCGTAGCTTCTATTTGTGGTGGCGGATGTGGTTGGAACAGTGGTGATTTTACCCCTTGTTAGTGCTGGAGCTGTGTTGGTTTTTCTCCTTAGTGCCTTGGAGCAGCCTCTGTAGTTGGCTGTGTGAGCCTCTCCACAGTTTGCACACTTGGGATCAGTGTTTCTATCCTTGGTGCATTCTTTACATACGTGCTGTTTTTCGCACTTCACATATTTTGAGCCACAGTGGTAGGATTTTGAGCCGTGAAAGAATCTTTGGCAGTTGTAGCATTGCACGATCTCTCTCGTTGTTTTAATTTCATCCTCGATGTAGATCCTCATGAAGCCTAAGTTTGTGATTCTCTTTATAGTCACCAGAAACAGAGGCAGAACCTTCTTAACTGGTCTTTTCGATATCATGTTTGTTGCCTTTGCTTCCAAGCCATGGTTTCTTAACTCCTCTTCTATTTTTTCTTTTTTTGTGGTGGTGTGCAGTCCTCTGTTCACTAATATTTTCTTTTTATTTTGATCGGTTGGATATGCTATCCAATCAATCTTATCATTTTTGTCGAATTCTCAAAGGTTTTGATCATTGCCAAATACCCTTCTCTGTCATTAGTCTGGATGATTATAGATCTGCCTTACCTCGCAAATTTATTGTTGGAGCTGATTCCGTTTTCTGCCGCTCTGCAAAATTTTCTGGCTTTTCCCTACCGTGATTTTGGTGTTGTCTCGGCCTGTTTTTCTGGTTCGGCATTTGTTTTGGCACATTTAACACTGTATTTGCAGGGTCTTTATTAGTCTATGTCGGTGCTGATTTTTTCATCGCCCTTGTGGCGCATGTTTCCTCTCTTTCCTTCCTTTACTGTATTATGAGCATTTGCTTTTCGCCAATGCCCATTGTTTTGTCCGGTTCTTCACTTTTGCTGGGTTTTTTCGTTTTCTTGGTCTGGATTGTACATCCAGGTTCCGTTTGTTCGACTTCCATTATCTTTTGTTAGTTCTTAGTGCCGGTACTAGGCTGTTCATTGCCAATTGCCTCGAAACTTTTTTCCACTGGTTTTTCGATTTGTTTCAATAATTTTTCTTTTTTTGGTTTTTCGTGGAGTTTATCTATTTGTCGTTGTTTTTTGCCAGAAGTTGTTCTTACATCCTGCTGATGGTGTCAGTCATGGTCCATCAGGTCAGTTAGCTTCCGGTCCTCTTCATCTTTGGCTATAATGATTTGTTGCAGCTCTGTAATTTGAGCTTGCATCTTTTCGATGCGTCTCGCATGGTCTTTATTCATCTTGACTATTACCTTGTTCAACTTTTCTACTGTCATCATTTTTTCGTTATATTCCGTCATCTTGTTTTCTTTGTTTTTTTTCTTTATCTTTTCGTTACTGCTGATATCTGATTATTTGTTTGTTTGTTTTTATTTATTCTTCCTCTAAATCACTATACTGAGAGGCATCCGTCGAGAGCCACTATCACTCTGTTGAAATGTCTTCGAACTAATCACTCACTGAGTCATTGTTTAAAAAATCGAAATTTTCATATTTATGCACATTTGTAATATTTATACTAAGTATTACTGAGCTTTCTCTATCTGAATCCATTTTATTAACAATATCTTTATTTAATATATTTTGGCTTGTATTTACATTATTTTCTACTATGTTTAATTTATTATTTATTTGTATTATTATTATTTTCTATACTATTTATTAATTATTTTTCCATTAAAATTGGAGGGACTTCATTTTTTGCACGCATAAGTTGTTATGTGTTATAAATTTTAATTTAAATTTTTGCCATTGTGTCGCTCAGAAATACTACTTTTATGGGTACTTGTGTTTCTGGATATCTGTATTTCACTCTATTGTTTCATTGAGCCTTACGGACAACCCTTTGTATCCTTTAACCACTATAGCACTATGGTTTGTTAACGTACACTATTAAAGTTTTCCAGCAGATACGCAGATCCTCCGCGTATTTGCAACCGCTAGGGCCACGTGGCCGATTCAGATCTCGATTGTAGTATAGGAACTACAATTTATGTTTAGATGTTAACATATAAGATGGAATAATGTAAAATAAATTTAAACCAATAATTTTTAACAGGTTTTTACCCAGATATTTAGTGGCTCAAAACATGTACACCTAGACGCTGATGATGGAATATGGATTCCGAAAACGTTTTGTTGTTGTGATATAGCCCGATTGGGTTTTTAATTATATACCTTTTAGAAAGAATTTTAATAAATTTTTTGTGATACATGGCATACAGCCAGCTACAGGAACTTAGTTTCCTTGTGGATTACAATTTTTTTGTTTCGCGCACTTTTCGGTTTGAGGATGCGTCCGTACTCGTACACTACTCACCCACTCACTCAAATTAGTCTTCTAAGACTTTACACTTTAAGGAAAGTCGACATAACTCAGAACACTCCGGACTTGTGTATAGGGAACCCTTATGAAACTAAGTCTTATTTTTTGCGGACAATTAGAAAATGCAAAATAAAATACAGGATGACCCATTAGAAAAAGTATACCTTTGATACGCCGCAATTTATTGGGGCACCCTGTATATTTCCAAATATTTTTAAAATGTAGCCTTTCTCAACTTACAAACTATTAAAGTAATTTTTTTTTAAATCTAACCTCTCGCTGTAATCTTCCGTCCCGTTAATGGTGACTCACCCTGTACGTACATGTTGTAGCTGATAAGAATTTGCAGTGCAATTAAATATTACTTAATTTCCTTCATTAATAATATTACTTTATTTTCCTTCAGCAAGGACCACCACTTCTACTCTGACATCACAAACCATACACAAAAAAATGCCGGCGACTTCTGTTAAGCCTTCATCTTTCATATTGTTTCATGTTCCATACGATCTATCTTCTTTTTTTTCATTCGTCAATAGGTTCTATTCCATGTCAGCTGTAAGTCTTATTTTCCATCGGAGCGAACGTCCATTATTATTTAACTATACCCACACCAATAAACGTCCACTGCTCATCACAAACCTACTATATTATAAATCATTGATTGAAAAATTTGGAAATTATGACACAAATTTTCAATTGCTGATTTTTTATGATTTAAATAAAGCTTAGGATTATTGATCTATTCATAAGTATAATTTTCGGGAATACTGTGTTTGCACCTCAAAAGTGATGTAGATTTTACCGAAAGACCAATAATGTAAGCGAGATTCCCTCTTTACAAAACTCGAATGCGTCGAATATTGTTCTCGGGAAATATCTCATGATTTTATATATAATATCTCATCTATAACCATTTTTCTTCAAAACCCTTCTATCTGTAGTCGCACTTATGTGTACTACCTTAGCAACTTGATTGATACTTGTTTTCCCCACGATTTCTGATGTAGTTTCTTTTGCTGTATCTCTGATATTTGACCATATAATTGACCATAAATCATCTATATCTGCATTCTCTATGTGTTCTTTTAATAAATTTATTTGATTAACTTGTGTGTATAGCTGAAAAGTTTTGTTGTTGTCCTTCAGGGCATCAAGAATTACTTTGTTAATCTTTGATTTTTTTTTTGGTGTCCTACCAGTGGGTTGTGATCAGACCCGATGTCTGCTCACAGGTCTTCGGAATCTAGTATTAATCAAAATGTAATCAATTTGGTTTCTTATGATTCTTTCTGGGCTATCTTGGAGAGCCTTCCAAGTATATAATCTCCTTGGGAACAGTTTATACCACGATTAGTAACTACTAATGAATTTTCTTGATTAAACTGAAGTAGTTATTTTTCTTTCGTTCCTTTCTCCCAGCCCCTCTTTATCTATTATATTTTCGAATCTTCCTTTTCCTATTTTGACGTTGAAGTCACCCATATTTATGTCTCCTTTTTGTGTACTACGAATTATTTCTTCTATTTGTTGGTAGAAATATTGTTTCCTCTTCACTTTTATCCGCTGTTGGTGCGTAAACTTGTATGAGGTTAACGTTAAAGGAATGACATCTAAGCTATAAGACTTCTTCCGGAATATGGGTCGAAATTATTCACATATTTGTTTATCGATTCGTCTATAATAATAGTAACACCATGACGATGATTTGGTTGATGTGCGTTGCTTCCCGAGTAATAAATCACTGCTCCTTCTGTTCCGGTTATTCCGTTTCCCGACCCTCTAATTTTACTTATGACTAAGACATTGATTTTAAGTATTTTCATTTCTTTGACCGCATTTCTCAATTTACCAGCCTGATACAGTGTTCGTACATTCCACGTCGCAAGTTTAATAATTCTCTCTTTTTGTAACCTACTAGGTAATTGAAATGATTTTCTTGTTGCAGTTGATAATATGATAGCCATTGCTTGAAAACAAGCGTGTCACATAGAGAAAATCAGCAATAAGTATTATTTTTTTGATTGCTTCTGTGTCTATAGACCCGATCGAAGTCCTAATTAAATAGGATAACTTATGTTATTGAAACCTAGAAACAATAGAAACTTAAAAAAAAAATTCTAGACTAAGCTAGACACACATTTTGGAAAATGAATCAAATATTGCGCAAATGAAACTTCAAGTAAAATGGCCTTTCTGGATGTTTAGTAAAATATAAATTTTGTGAGAACAATATTTCCTTATCATGTTTCAAATATTTAAAATAAAAAATCTGGCCCAAGTTTCAATTCTTGATATTTCACGAGAATAAAGATATTTATCCCCATACATTATGTGATAGATATGTTCAAATGTTAACAGTTGTTAGAAGTTGTATCTATCAATAATCAGGAATAACCACTCTGTAGCTTACCAAGTAGTTAATTGAGGTACGGCAAGTGCAAAATATATGCCAACCAGTCTTATATTACTACAAAAGCTAAAACTGGTTGTAACAATACTGCAGATTACCTCAATGAAGTACCGCTGTACCTTATACTAATACTGAGTTTTTTACAAATTCGAGAAAATTCTACAATCTAATAGCTACTGAAAAATGCTTGGATCGTTCAACTGGACGGGCAAGATCGTCTGAGCTGTGTGTTGTAGTATTGTCTGGTGGCTTGGCAACTGCGTCTGGAAGTATGGAACTAGGAGACCTACAGAATTGCTCGTATTTCCTAAACAGAACAGATATAATATAAAATATATGATAAAAAAAATGCCCTGCCATTTATGTCTACATGTTTCGCTGTACTTTTATCTGATCTGATAGTAGTAATTTGAAGACAAATAGGAAAACAGAAAGGCAAATCAACTAGCCATGTTTCCCACTATAGAGTGGATAAAGTAGGTCAGGATACTTCCAGGCTAACACTACCTGAGAAAACGCAAGTACTGCGAAACATATCACAGTGTAGTCAAAGCACAACTTTTAGAAATGTATAGCAGGACATTCATGTATTTTAGATGCATTTGTCCCTTTATTTATTTCTTACATCTGTCAAGAACGCTGTTGACCATAATTACCCATAGTCACCAAAAATAAACGTCTCTACGTACCAGTAAGAAAGTCCATTTGTTGACTAAAGAAAATCTTATCATCTATTAGCGGAAAGTTGAATAGGCCATTCTGCAACAGCAATTCTTCTACTTTTGTGAAATTTACATCTGACATCACAGGAACGATATCAGCAGATGTATCCAGAGGTGTATTGCCAATGGATATAATCTAAAAAATAAATAAATAATAAATGTTTGGAAACACTTCCACGGTTAGTACAATTACACATGTAACTAAGGTAAATATTTTTTTCTTTCCATTTTATGGCCTTGGCAAAGCCAATTGCGCTGTTCCTGGGCCGGATAGCTCAGGCGGTAGGATGTCTGACTTCCACGCAGAAAGCCAGGGATCGAGTTCCAGCGCCGGCAAAACCAGGGGTAATAATGGGCGGTTGAAACGTAGCACTAGCCCTGATACCTTCCTTGTATCCTGTAGGCCAAGGAGAGCAGACTACCTTGCTATAATTCCAAAGGTTGACTGTTATTAGTAATGTGTTCCTAAATGTTACTTTTAGTTCTGTATTGGCCAGTTTGTTGTTCAGATCGAAATATGACTTAGGCAGCAGCTTCCACCGTCAAAAGTATTACACTGTTTTTATTTTTTTATTTATTTTTCAGTTATTTTAACACTATTTATTTAGTCTTTAATGTTCACTTTTCTAATAATCATTTTAATTTATTTATACGGTATATATATATATATATATATATATATATATATATATATATATATATATATATATATATATATATATCCATCGTTCTGGAACTTGCATGAAAACCATAATATATTGTTCCGTGGATATTAGAGGGCTATCACTGGGCTTATAAGGTTTTAAGATTGCAACGATTTTGGCACGCTTGAGCTTTGTGAGGAAGAAACTTTAATCATTTTGGAATATTGAGGTGTTAAACCATGCTAACTCAAGCGTATTTTCTACAGTGAAGGGAAACTCAAAGTGGTTGTCATCAACTACAACAAACAAGAGCCTACCAGGTTTCATCTGCTTAGTCGCAGATCCGGTATTGATAAAAAGGTACCAATTTAGTGAGAGAAAGTTTTTATGTTTTACATTTCATCAGTTCAGCAAGGATACTTCCTGGTCCTGGAAATCTACTATTTTTCAGTTCTTTTATAGCTTTTTGAACTTCTATACCTTTTATGGTTATTACTTCACACTCAATGTTTACTTCCGTTGGCGATTGAGTCAAAAATGCATCCCTATTTTCTGTTAGTAATTCCCCGTAGTAATTTTCCAATTTGTGTTTTGATATTGATATTATTTGACTATATATGCTTTTTCTTTTATTAGTTCTTAGTTTGCTAAGGAACTTCCATGTCTCTGCACATTTTCTGTCTCCTAGGTAGGTACCAATCTCCTGGCATTTCTTATCCGACATTTCTCTTTTGGATGCCGCCATTTATTATATTTATTATGCCGATAGTTATTATTTTGAGCTCCAGATATTTATATCTATCTCTTTGTTGTTTAATACCTAGCCATTTGATATACCTACACTGTCCTTTTCTCTTTTAGGAGGTTTTCTATTTCTTCGTTTTCCCATAACTTATCACTTAGTCATATAGCATGACTTTGATAGCATCAGATAAAAACATAGTGGATATAATCACGTTGATGCTATCTACAATGTTTTCGTATATTCCTTGAGATTGAGCTTAATACCAATCTAAAAAGGGACATACAAGAAACACAACTGTATACGACAAATAATGGCACTTTTTTTAGCATATACATTGAGTGATTCAGCTAGTCATATAATGATTAAGCTAATAACTATCACAATCAGCATAATAGATTTTGCATAAACTTACACGAAAAAGTATCATTACTAAAACCTAAGAAAATTCGATTATCAAAATCTATAATTAGAATACCTGTGGACTGGTAGAAGACAAGATGGTGGTTGCTGAAGGATTTACGATAGGAGGCGACACTGACATAGTAGGCGTTGCAGGCAGTGCCATAGGCGTCGAAGGTGTCGACGGCGGTTCTTCCTTAGGCTGCAATTCCGCTCCAGTCTTGTGGTCAACTTTGTGCCTCCTTCTCGTATGTTTTAACCAATTGGGATAATTGGTAAAAGTGCGTTCGCAGTACTTGCATTTATACGGGCGTTCTCCGGTGTGTATGTTATAATGTTGCTAAAAAATGTTTATCTTTTACATACCTTGGATTTTCAATTATGTATTAATACTATTACAAGTGATCAAAACTTGAACTTTGAGTGACATGGACAGATCCAAAATGCAGACGAAGTAAATCGCTAGCGAAAAAGTCTGGAATTTAGCACAAGCATTAGGTACAAAACGCAAGGGACTCAGAAAGTATCTGGTTCATATTCCTCTTTTTGTATATACAATATTCTACAGTGTGGTTGATTAGTGCGTAAACATGTTATAGTAAAGATACAAAAAAAGTTATTTACAAAAATTGCAGGCAGCTTTAAACTGCACATTTTAAAATTAGTTACAATCTCAAACTTACAGGGTGTTATACAGGATATTTAAAGAGTTATCACCAATATTACATGAAAATCGTTTAAAAAAAGTTTATCTCTATGTATAATTAAAAAGGAGTATAGGAACAACGATCTATTGCAGTCATATTTTTTTAATAATAGTAAAAAATTATAAAAGTAAATAATTTTGATAATATTCATTAAATCGAATACAGGAAAAGTCAAAATGCAAATACATTATTTTTAAATGGAACTATTTTATATAATTTACTTCTACCATTTCATCGATAGTAAAATTCATTATTGCTAATTTAAAGTGAATTGATTACTGAATTAATAAAAAAATTGTTGCTTTTAGAACTTTAGAATCAACCAGATTAACAATACATAACAAATCTCTATAACCATTCACAATTTCATCACCATATTTCCTCCGAGAAACTGTTATGGGATATTCCTAAAAAAAAGTCTCTGTCGTGATCGAGTTGAGCAAACTGTGGATTTTGCCGGTCCTTCTTAGTTGAGTCATGCTAGAAATTGTAAGATATTTTGGTAAAGGTTGAATCTAAAGCGTGTATCAATAAATCAATAATAATTGGATCAAGGCATGGAGTTAAGAAACTTAAAAGAGATAAACGTGGCTGAATTTCTAGAGAAACTGAATAACTAATACGGAGGTTTTCAGGTTCAGTAAAGAAAAAAAGGAGAGCAATCCAGAAAAAGAAGTAAAAATTCTTTGGTGCCACAATGAAAAATAATAATTTAATAATTTTAGTTTGGATAGGAACTATCTCGATATAAAAGGAAAAGAAGGGAACTGGAAGAATCAAAATTCGTGAAATACTAGATTAGTGTGGTATTTACAACGCTTACAATATATTTCTTCCCCTAGTTCGTTTAGATAAGCTTTTCGCCAGTTCAATGCCAGCTTTTTTAACGATTTAACTCATTCCATATACCTCAGATTAAAGTCTTCCTTACCTTCAATTTTGTGCTACTCAAAAATCCTTTGTTGCAATATCCACATACAAAGGGTCTAGCTGCCGCATGGACTAGGCTGTGCACCTTCAAACACCTCTCAGTCTTATACATTTTTTGGCAAACTTCACACTTGAACGGTCTGACCTCACTGTGGAAGCTGTAGTGGCGAACTAAATGAGATTTTTCAGCAAACCTAAAATGTAAAAAGAGTAATTACTAAAAAATATAATAATGTAACAGCAAAACATTGGTTTTATGACATTTCAAATTCCAGTCCGGAAATCGCTATCCGAAAAACTTATTGAATATACAAACGGTGTAATCTGTAAATATTTTGTTGTTATCTGTAAATACTTACAGGTTAAGTATAATATTATTTTTATTTAATAAAACTTTTCTGAGAATAATTTTCGGACAGGAGCTGGAAACGTCAAAAATATGTAATTTTAATTACAATTATGTTGGGTTATTACTAAATATTACAAAATATAAAGTTCTACATTGTAAAAAAACTTTAAATATAAAACTTACGTTTTCCCGCATTTATTACAACAGTGAGGTTTATCCCCTGTGTGCTGCTTCACGTGTTGCTGCATATTGACTTTTTGTGTAAAAGTTTTTCCGCAGACATCACACATAAATCGTCTACCGAGTCTGTGGACGTTCATATGCGATGTTAAACCTCCTCTGGTGTGTAATCTAAACAAAAAAAGTATATTAATTAAATAAATATAAAATATATGAGAGAGGTTACTTGATCATATAATATAAACAGAATAGTAACGCGATTAGCGCGGTTAACGCGAGTACATAGTATCAACTTTGAAATCATAAATAGGGTCTTAATTTTCATCTGTAAGATTCTGATAAGTTTTAATAGGTAAAATTAATTGGAGAAACGATCATTCTAAGAGTAACGCAACAATTTTAGAACATTAATCAAGACGCTGCAAGAACCTGAAAACTTTGCACTGTAATAAAAGACTCTTCTAGCATTAATGCCACAAAACGATTACGTTACTCTTGTAGTAACTATTTCCCAACTTGATTTAAACGGGCTACACCTTACTAATGACGACCAATAAGCCAGAAATGCTTATTTATTTTACCTTCCATCTTATTATACATTTTACTTCCATTTTGGTACAAGCTATGCCGTTATCCTTATACTTTAGTTAATACAGGTTGTATCAAAACAAGCGGGGCGGACGAACATCTTGCGAAATTTACGTCGGACAAAAAAACTGAAAACCACTTGTTCAAAATTTTTTGAATTTGAATTTTTTGAAAATCTATCAAATAATATCAAACATGACCTCCCAGTCCCACCCCCGAGAGGTGGGACTGAAGATAACTTTGAAATCATAAATAGGGTCCCCCATTTTTATTGCGGATTTCTTATGAAAAAATAAGTAACTTTATTTAGACAATAATTTATCCTGATACCTGATATGATATTCTGATTTACTCTGATAGGAAAATTATGGAAACGGTCTAATATGTCGAGAAATACACTGCTAAATGAAAAAACAAAAAAACGTCTTTAATATTTATCACAAATCTGTCTAATGGTACCAAACACGAATCCCACCCCCACCCCTTGGAGGTGAGGCGAGAGGCAACTTTGCAATTTTAAATAGAAACCCCCCTTTTTTGTTGCAGATTCGAATTTTCCAAATAAAATAGTAAAAAAATTTATTCACTATCATAAAAATTAAGTTGCAGACTTCTGATCTGTCCTTGTTTTTCTACAATTACTACAGCCCAATCTAAAGCGAATCGGAAAAAATTCAAACAAAACTTGTTTACTTTTTCATGCAAAATCTACAATAAAAAATTAGATTTTCCATTTAAGACTTTAAAGTTGCACCTCGCCCCATCCCCAGCCTGTGGGGGTGAGTGTCGTGTTTAGTGTCATTCGATAGATTTTTGAAAAATTAACATTTTTTAACAGTGATGAGTGTAGATCAGATTAGTAGTGTCTGGGGGCTCGGAAGACTGAGACCTCGGAAGCCCTGAAGAAGACATCGAAGAGGATATCGAAAGCTCGGCGCAATGATAATCGACGCGGTTCAACCCGGAAGACTGACCGCGTTGAGAATTTAAAACTCGACGTATCAGCACCCATTTTGGAACCATTATCAAGAGGGATACGGTTCCGTTAGAGTTCGGGGTTTCAATCTGCCAAGTTAGTACAATTAAACCTAGAGCTAAGATTATTACTATTACAAGAATTAATATTAATTTTATATATATATATATATATATATATATATATATATATATATATTTATATATATATATATATATATATATATATATATATATATATATATATATATATATAAATATTGTGACGATTGGGGTTTATAGAAAATAATTTATGTTATATACTACATAATATTAGATATTTGGTTGTTTTAAATAAGTTATATACTAGAGAATTTAATAAAAATATATTTATGTGAGGGCATTTTAAGAAATTAGCATATAATAATTGTAAAAAGTTGTATTTTAGTAATTATAATGTTGTAAATAGATTTAAGTGAGCCATGTGCATAGGCAACCAAAAATACTCTCGGAGTGATTGACAGATAGAAATTAATCATAATTGGGAATATAAAGTGGGGTTATAATAATATATTGTTTGAATTGTGTATTTTATTAAATTAGAGTGTTAGTTACTAAGTTGAATGTTTATTCTGATCTGAAAAGCCTAAATGTCAACAAAATTATCAATGGAACATTAACGAATTCTCCAGAGTGCAGAATTTGACCTGTGTTTATGTTGGAACATTCTGGAATAATGATTATGGCGGTGGATCGAACAGATATTTTTTTCGAGAACATCTATATCGAAGAAATAGAACAAATTGGAACATGATCTCTTACCAGATGGTTCTGGAATATCCAAAAGGATATAAATACCCGTGATTTGGATTCAAGATGGCAGTGATGGAAGTTTTTAGTCTGAAGTCAAGCAGTCAGGAAGTTTTTTAGTCAGAAGTCAAGCAGTTTATTATGAAAGTTAGTAGATTAGTTAGTGAAGTCAATTGTTCACAGTTTTAGTAAGTCAGTCAAGCAGTTTAATAAGAAATATGAAAGTTAGTTGGAGATAGTCCAATTGTTTAATATAGTGAGTTAAATGAAGATTAAAAATTATGCATATAATTTAATGCACATTTATAATTATACACAAATAATTATTGAAGATTAAAAAAAGTATATTGGAAGAAATTAAATTATATTATGGTTGGAGATTAGTATAAATCAACTTATAATAATTGGATATTGGTATATTGAAAAGAAGAATAAATATAAATGCTGTTTACTGGTTTGGTTGGTGGTGTATAAATGCTGGTGAAGAAAACTATATCTTAAATTGGTAGAAGCTGATAATTGGAAAAAATAATTTCACAAAAAACAAGGATAACTGAAGTACGAAGACATTCAGTGGTGATTAGAATCTATATAGTGGAAAACAGTTCATTTAGGCATTCAGTGAAAGAAAGGTACAAAATTTTGTTAATATAATTTAGTTAGTGTCATAACAATTTCAATTTTGAAGATAGTTTGTTTAAATTTTAGATTGTCTATAGAATTTAATTAGTTTTATAAGAATATCAGTTTAAAGATAGTTTATTTTAAATTTACATTGGCTAGGTTAGATATATATATGTGTGTTTCATAATAGTTATAATAAAGATAATTTAAAAAAGTACTTACAAACTAATTCTTTGAGAACCGCGATAAAAACCCTATATTATTAAAAATACTCATTGCTCATCATTCAAACAAAAAACACATCATAACAATTTGGCACCCAACGCGGTGGCTCTCTATTTAAAAGAATTAGTTTGGGAAGATAAGTGCTCTCATATAATTAAATTAATTATCAGTAGAAAGAAAAAATTATAGATTTTATTTTTAATTATATTTGAACAAGTAAAGTCTCAAAATGTCTCAAGGAAAGAAAGGTACAAGAAGCAAAAAGAATGAAGAAGATGTGGAAGTAGAAACACAACCTATACAAGAGGAGAGTTTAGTTCAAGTTCCACAAGATACTGCAGAAATGAATCCAGAAAGAGAGGAAAATGTCAATATGGCAGCTTTGATGTCATTAATGATGCAGATGAACAAGACAATAGAAGAGAATTCAAAAGAATAAAAAAATTGGAAGAGAATTCAAAAGAAGTCAAAGAAGACATGAAAAAAATGGAACAGAAATTGGAAGAGAATTATAGAAAATTAGAAAAGAAAATAGAAGATAATAATAATAAAATTGTAAAACAAATGGAAAAACAAATGGATAAAAAACTTGAAGCTGCAGAGAAAAAAGTTGCAAATGAAATAAAAAGTATACGGAATGACTACAAGAAAAGGATAAACAATGAGAGGACAGAAGTAAAGAGGATTATTCAAGATAATAAAATAGATATAGAACAGAAAATAGAGTTACAGAAATGTAACTTAGAAGTAAAAATTAACGAAGACAGGAGAAACACAGAAGAAAAATTAGACGATATACAACAAAATATCCAAATAAATAGTAATCAAATAAGAAATGTGGAACAGAGAATAGATGATATTTCACAAATGAGAGACATAGGGAGACCTTACTTAAATTTAACAAATGAGACTGGGATTAAATTCTCTGGTAATATAAAAAATTTGCATCCTAGAGTATACATAAATAGTTTAAAACATAAATTAAGATTTGTGAATAATATTAATGATATTAAAGATTATATTAGAATGACATTAAATGACAATGCAGCAACTTGGTTTGCTAGTATTGAAAATGATTTAGATAACTTTCAAACATTTGAAAATAAATTTTTAAATTATTATTGGGGTGAATTAGAGCAAGCAAAGTTTAGAGAAATTCTATATTTTGGAAAGTATAATCACAATTTAAAATCAAATATGGTAGATTATGCATTAAAACTGATAACAGTTGCAAAATATTTAGAACCACCACTTAGAGAGGATGAAACAGTCTTATATCTAGACATTTTGATGTTGATGTTGTGCAAACAGTAACTGTACAAAATATTCAAACAATAGATAGTTTTATTAATTTTATTCAAAGAATACAAAGAGGCAATATGACAAGTAATAATAACAACAGAAAAAACAATAATAACTTTCAATATAATAAAAATGATAATCAACAATATAGACAATCATATAATAATTATAGATATGGTAATAATTTACAAAATTTTAATAATAATAACAGTAATTATAATAGACAACATTTTAATAACAGTACTAATAATAATAGACAAGATTTTAATAATCGAAGAAATACAGAGCGACCTAACTATAACAGACAGGTAAATTGTGTACAAAGGAATAGGAGCTGCGAAGACAGGGAACGAAATAGTACAAGGCAAGAAAATGTGAGTAGAAGTCATAGTAGGGAAAGACATAGGACATCAGATCCAAGTGGTCAGATACAATCTGACAATTCTAATAATCAAAATTTTGTGCAGTAAACTTTCTGAATTACAAGTTAGGCCATTGCTATTATGAAAAACCTTCTGAATTTATTTCTTTAGATGAAGAGAAAATTATTGACTCTATTAATTTAATTTATATAAATGCTTTGGCCAAAAATAAAATGATTAAAATTATGATAGATACTGGTTCAGAAAGTACTTTAGTCTCGGAGAATTTTATTTTTAATACATTAAAACTATCAGATATAATAAAGATTCCAAAAATTAAAATTATTGGTGCAAATAATAAGAAGTTGGGTGAAATTGATAAACTAGCCAATTTTAAAATTAATATTCTTAATAAAGAAATTAATATGCAAGGATTTATTGTCAAGGATTTATGTGTTGATATATTAATGGGAAATGATGAATTGGAAAAGAAGAAAGTAAAGATAGATTTTGAAGAAAAAATGGTAACTTTGGAAGGGCAAATAATTAAATTTATGCAGAAAGATGAGGTAGAAGAAGGAATAAGAGTTGATAGGATATTATTAAAAGAAAATAATGATGTTTATGAAGAAGAAATGTATTTTGATGATAGGGAAATGTCCCAAAAGAATGTAAAGAATAATTATTGTAGTGAATATTTAAGGAATGGAAATTTTAAGCAGATGGATGCCTACTAGGCGGAGTGCGTAAAATTGGAAGCAAGGAATAATGAGTACATAATGAAGAATAATTTTATTTGTAAAGAAGAAGATATGATAAAAGTTTTAAATTGCCCTGAAGAATATAAATCAATAGTCATTTCCATATTGCAGCAACACAAGGGACTTGTCAATAAAGAAAATAGAATTGCACAAAATTATATCCATAGTATAAAAGTTAAAGAAGAAAAAGATTTTAAAACAAAATCATACCCAATACCATATAAATACAGAGAAGAAGTAAACAAAACAATTAATAATATGTTAGAAGATGGGATCATTGAGAAGGCAGACACACGTTTTATTAACCCCATAGTAGTAGTACGAAAAAGATCAGGTGAAATCAGGTTATGTTTGGATGCAAGGAATATTAACAAGATTACTGAAAAGCAATTTGAAGCACCAATGAGTATAGATGGAATATTAGGAAGAATTACAGGAATGTCATTTTTCACTAAAATCGATTTACAGCATAGTTTCTGGTTAATACCTCTAGAAAGAAAAAGTAGACAGTATACAGGATTTCAGATAGATGGAGTAATATATGAATTCAAAGTACTACCATTTGGACTTCAATCATCTTGCAGTGTTCTATGTAGATGTCTTCATGATATTTTGGATCAATATGAACATTTTGTAATTCACTACATTGGTGATATATTAATTGTTTCTAAAACGGCTGAAGATCATGAGAAACACCTAAAAATTATAATAAACAGATTAGATAAAGTTGGACTTAAAATAAATCAAGAAAAATGTACAATTTTTCAAAAAAAAAAAAACTTACTGATAGATCCATTTTATAGATAGATGGTAGATTTCTTTGTTGTGAATAAATTTGACATCATACTTGTTGAATTTTGTACATATGGAAATTGTTTGGTACCCTAAAAATCATAATTTGGGGTTAGATACAGAATTGATTGTGTAAATGTCTTTATAAAAAGTGTAAAACTTACCAATTTATATTGATGAAAGTTATTTTGAATGGAAATAATTCCTAGATTTTGTCTATAAACAAACAGAACACCATATCGATTATATTTTAATTAAGGTTATATTTTATTCTCTGATATCGCATCCATTGTTCCATTTGACATGACAGTTTGACCATAGAATAGCCGAACTGTGATCCGTTGTTCTCTGTTTTGACATAGACAGCGAACAGGGATGTATTTAACACATTTTAAATAAAAAAAAAATTTTGATTTATTAAATTTAATAAGGTATGAGAAAATTAATATTTAAAAAAATAATAAGTAAATTATTTATTTTAAATATTATTTTGGGGTATTGTGACGATTGGGGTTTATAGAAAATAATTTATAAGTTATATACTACATAATATTAGATATTTGGTTGTTTTAAATAAGTTATATACTAGAGAATTTAATAAAAATATATTTATGTGAGGGCATTTTAAGAAATTAGCATATAATAATTGTAAAAAGTTGTATTTTAGTAATTATAATGTTGTAAATAGATTTAAGTGAGCCATGTGCATAGGCAACCAAAAATACTCTCGGAGTGATTGACAGATAGAAATTAATCATAATTGGGAATATAAAGTGGGGTTATAATAATATATTGTTTGAATTGTGTATTTTATTAAATTAGAGTGTTAGTTACTAAGTTGAATGTTTATTCTGATCTGAAAAGCCTAAATGTCAACAAAATTATCAATGGAACATTAACGAATTCTCCAGAGTGCAGAATTTGACCTGTGTTTATGTTGGAACATTCTGGAATAATGATTATGGCGGTGGATCGAACAGATATTTTTTTCGAGAACATCTATATCGAAGAAATAGAACAAATTGGAACATGATCTCTTACCAGATGGTTCTGGAATATCCAAAAGGATATAAATACCCGTGATTTGGATTCAAGATGGCAGTGATGGAAGTTTTTAGTCTGAAGTCAAGCAGTCAGGAAGTTTTTTAGTCAGAAGTCAAGCAGTTTATTATGAAAGTTAGTAGATTAGTTAGTGAAGTCAATTGTTCACAGTTTTAGTAAGTCAGTCAAGCAGTTTAATAAGAAATATGAAAGTTAGTTGGAGATAGTCCAATTGTTTAATATAGTGAGTTAAATGAAGATTAAAAATTATGCATATAATTTAATGCACATTTATAATTATACACAAATAATTATTGAAGATTAAAAAAAGTATATTGGAAGAAATTAAATTATATTATGGTTGGAGATTAGTATAAATCAACTTATAATAATTGGATATTGGTATATTGAAAAGAAGAATAAATATAAATGCTGTTTACTGGTTTGGTTGGTGGTGTATAAATGCTGGTGAAGAAAACTATATCTTAAATTGGTAGAAGCTGATAATTGGAAAAAATAATTTCACAAAAAACAAGGATAACTGAAGTACGAAGACATTCAGTGGTGATTAGAATCTATATAGTGGAAAACAGTTCATTTAGGCATTCAGTGAAAGAAAGGTACAAAATTTTGTTAATATAATTTAGTTAGTGTCATAACAATTTCAATTTTGAAGATAGTTTGTTTAAATTTTAGATTGTCTATAGAATTTAATTAGTTTTATAAGAATATCAGTTTAAAGATAGTTTATTTTAAATTTACATTGGCTAGGTTAGATATATATATATATATATATGTGTGTTTCATAATAGTTATAATAAAGATAATTTAAAAAAGTACTTACAAACTAATTCTTTGAGAACCGCGATAAAAACCCTATATTATTAAAAATACTCATTGCTCATCATTCAAACAAAAAACACATCATAACAATATATATATATATATATATATATATATATATATATATATATATATATATATATATTTATTATTACATTTTTTATCTGTTTTGAATAGTCCGTATAGTATAATATACTTACACTTTCCCACATTCTACACACGGATAATCCTCCTTTGTTTCAGTCTTGTGTTTCTTGAGGTGTATCTTCAACCCTGGTTTAGTAACAAATGTCTTACCGCATTCTTCGCAATTGTGTGGCTTGACTTTGGTATGCTTTGCTAAAATGTGCACATGTAACATACTTTGTAGGCTAAATCCTTTTGGGCAGTATTGGCATCTGAAAGAAAAGAATAATGGTTAGAGGCTTAAAACAGGAATGCTAAAAAAGATAATTCAATTATACCACCACAGGTATATTTTAATAAAAACTGTGCACTTACTTATAGCGGCCTTCAGTTATGTGTCTATAACAATGTGAGCGAAACGTAGAGTATTTCTCGGCGGATTTGTTGCAAAATGTACACGTATACACCGGAATTAGATTATAATTAGTAATATAATGTTTATCGAACTCTGTTTTGAAGGGGAAGACCTGTTCGCACATATTGCATTTGACACCCCAGTGTGCTCTCCACTCTTCTTTGACGTTCACGATCATCTCATCATCAATTGCTTCTCCATCTAAAAAGTTTTAATATATTACTAATAGCATCACTAGTATTTATGTTATATTCAAATTTAGTAAACATTTTAACTGAAGATAAATTTTTCGTAGATAGAGTTTTGTAAATACACTGAGTAAGCATAACTATATAGTGCAATATCTATAATATAACGAGAATCTAGACAAGAAGCAATCTATAACAACCGTGACAGGGCTTAACTGTGTCTTCTCCAGAGGCGTTGATTTTGTGAATCACATTATACAAATTAGAACAGTATTATGACTGAAAAATGCTGTCAGAATCCTAAGTAAGATATATCAATACACCTTTATATTACATACCAATAGAAAATATTGTTTAGAAAATCAGTTAAAAAAAATGTAGCCGTAAGGGCGCGTGAGGTGGAACATAGGGGAATGCGTCCCAGACATAGTTAGCACTAAGGAAAAAAATAATTGCGCAGACAAAACTTGGAAAACAAGAAGAAAGACTAGTCTAGAATCTAAAAAGACCTACCACGTCCTACAGGATTGGCAATCAGCAATTAAAAAAAACAACAGCTCAGAATCTGCGACATGACAATTTTTCTTGAATTTTAAATTTTTAAGAAACTGTACCAAACTGTCTTTTAAGTTAATCCTGTGTCTTAACTATTTTTATGACTGTGTTCGTCTACGAATACAGTACTTCCTATGTAATAAATTAGTTCTGGGTGTGATAAATCCACTTTTAATAAAATCTCAGAACTTAAGAAATATTTTCCCATGAACAAAGCTTATTTCCCATGGCTGGCGATGTTAAAATACAGTTTTTGTGGTGAAACCCGTATTTTCAACAGTAAGTTTAATTATCCCTTGTTAATTTATCTGAACTCGACATTTAGAAAGATTTTTATCTTCCTATGGTTTCAATATATCGTCACTGCCCTTTGTCAATTTGTTATCGTTTCTTCTGCCGATGAGGGTAATGTACCCTTATTTATCGTCTACTATCTATCTGGACTCTACCTGATTCCTTCTTTGGCTTCCGCATATGACGTTCCAGAGCCAGAGGTGGAAGTCCCGGCTTAAGCCCGCATCAGACAGCTCGTGGAAAGGCGCTGGCTCACGACGGCAAAGAGGAACAGAAAATATATACAGTGAAAAAAAGAGAGATCACGGTTGGCACCCTATGTTAGTGTGAAATTGATAAATATTTACTTTTTGATAACGGTCCCAATAAAGCGTGCCCTCGAGATCGGGATTTAGATTAATTTTGTCCACCAGTGTTGCTGGTAAAAACTTTAGTAAGTTGGGTAATTTATACAATGATAAAAATTCCAATACAATTTCTTTAGATCACCTCATAGTAAAATTACCACAAAACTGATCGTACCTAACCTGTCCCTAATCATGTCAGAAGATTTGATGCGGTAAGTACGTGCTATACATCAGCTTGCAAATTTCTTGTTACCATGTTATTTTACCGAAAAACCATAAATAGACAGGTTTGCCCTATTCCAGGGATCGTAAACCACAAATATTGTGCATAAAAACGGTATTCCACGTTGGATTGGTTCACGTTTTTACATTTTGTCTTTTTCAATTATGTATTTTCTATTTTTCTGAGCCGTTGAAGAACGCCACTTCACGTTCTGTTAGATCGCACCTTTAGAGTTAGAAAATAACAACATTGTCAACACTTTTTAGATTTAATCATTAAAAAGAATTCTTCCTCTTGTTCTTGTTCTACATTAGAATTTTCAAGTGAGGGTGTAACTATTAATGGAGAGGTTTTTAACAATATGCGATATACGGAGGACACAGTTGTTATAACAGATAATCTTAAGGATTTAAAAACACTTAAGAGAGATTAAGCTGTTCATGTTAAACCTATGGATTGAAAATAAATTTTATAAAAACAAAATTTATGGTCATTTCAAAGAAAGATAACGCCCCGGGTAATCTTGTCACAAGCAATGAGCAGATAGAGAGAGTGAAAAGTTATAAATATCTTTACATAAAATAACAGTGCGAATATAAATAGCAACAGCAGTATTTATAGAGATCAAACAATTTCTTATTCTTAGGTTAAGCCTCAACCTAAGGCTCCGAATAAGAATGCTCAGATACTACATTTTCCAACTCTTCTGTATGAATCAGAGACTTGGACACTCAAGAAAACTGAAATGGACAAGTTTGCAGCCTTAAAAGGTGGTGTTACCGCCACATGTCAAAAATATCATAGACTGACAGATTAATGAAAGTAATAAACTTTAGATAAAATTTTATTAATAAAGCCTGTATTTTTTATCAAAATATATATCCCACATATTAATTACAATGTATGTGTATAAAGAACAAAATGACAGTACATACCTGCCTCATCCTGCAGATCTTTAAAAATATCATCCTCGTTAATATTCTGCAATAGATCTTCACACAATTCGTCTGCCTCCCCAAAATCCAGCAAAGATTCAACCTTCAGTTTCAAACTCAAATTCTGAATATTAGTAAAGGTCAAAGTATCAGTATTATCTTGCGAAGATTCAGAACTGTTTTCCATAGACCCCGACTGACTAATTTCAATCTGGACGGCCCTCTGGGGTGCAGCTGCTTTTCTCCGGTTCTTCCTCACACTTTTGGTCAAAGAGTCTAATTCTTCTGAGCTGTCGCTGTCATGATGAAGATCGAACGTTAGATGACCTTCGTTTGAACAGTCTTCGTCACTTAAAAAGTCAGTTTTAATGAGATTGTCGTCTAGTATAAACTTGGGGAACTCTATTTTGATATCTGGAAGTTCATCCAAGTTATTTGTTCCCTCTGAGTTTTCTTGGAAGTCGTGCGAGTCCATGTTGAGGTGCTTTTCAAGATGTCTCATTATCTGGAAATTCTAAAAAGAAAAAAACACGTTTTTTAGTTTAACATCAGTATTATTTGCTATATAGTTTTAAGTTAGTTCCGTATGTCACTTCAGTCAATAAGTCTCAGATATCGAATGACTCTGGCCTTAGTTTCCAGAATTCTTCCTCATTTGAAACAAATATATTTCCCTTGTGTTTTAATTTGAAGCCTGCAAATAGCTAGTAGTTACTGGAAGCCATATCAGTAGAATATGGCGTGTACGAAAACAATTCATGTACTTTTGTACGTGCGTGTTGTCTGAGGGAAAGAGCAGTTTGGTTTTGTGGGCTTTTTTGCAATGTTTTCCTTCAAACCCATCAATAACGCTATATAGTATTCGCTACTGATATTCTTATTTCTTCGAGGTAATCAAAGAATAAAATACTACGCCAATCTAAAGATATAAAAGCGAAAACTTTAGCTGGTTAATTTTTAGTGAGGGGGGGGGGGCTTTTATCTGGTGCTGTCCATCCAGTTGACCGCCAATTTGACTTTGGAGTGAAGTGGTGGATCCATGTATCATTTATTATATCCATACAATTTTTTTTACATATCGATACAAAAACTCCTATTTATTGGGCTGAAACAATTACAAACAACAGTCTAAATCATCGACGAGTTATTGCAGGCATTGTTGGAGTGCATCCACTTTTATAACCAGCGCCACATTCCTAAAAGGATAATATCCTAAAGGCTTTTATCCTAATACTTTGTTATTAAGTGTTTGTTTAAACAAATTATTTTAGTAGTGGTAAAGTTTTAAACACCTTGTTGTAAGATTTTATTAGTTTATGTTTAGTCGAGAGATAAACTTTCGAATTCAAAATTTTAACCAATACATGAATAAGTTTTTCAAATTTTTTTAGATGAAATAAGCAGTGAAAAAACATATGCATGACTTTAGGGTAGTCTGTGTAGTCTCGGTAGTACGGCAAATTATAATTCGATTATCGATTATAGGCGGATATATTTTAGAAGGCCTGTCATAGTTACTTTTCATATTTTTACATGTTTTAAAGATTTAAGCACAATAAATAAAAGTATATTTTATGTATTTATAATTAAATGATATTAAAGGCAATATTTACATTTTGTGTTTCAAGTTTGTTGGACAATGAATCATTACATTTACAGATTTCACAACATTCAAATTTAAATTCAAATACATTTTCCTTTACATGTATAGCTTGTCTCAAAAAATATCATCTTGCTTTTCCCCTCGTTAAAGGATTAGTGTTATTATTGTCATTGCCATCTATGGAATAAACAAAGTTATTTATTCTTAGTGACAAAGCATCAGAGGCGGGGACACCAGGTAAAAATAATAATACAGCGATTTTATTTCAATACCTTCATTTTATCGTAAAAAAAGTTTTATTGCTTAAATTGATCGCTATAGAAATCTTGTCATATTAATACAAACATTAATAATAAATATTATTCCTAATTCTGTTTCACTCCCAAAGTCCTCATTTGGATTAAGTACAATGGGTTGTATATTAAAACTTTGAATAGACAGGATTGTTCAACTTTTACAATATGTTGTTCTGAATTGTTCCAGCTTTCTACTGACTATTTTTCACGGCCAACCTGATATTATTTCACGTAATTTTTGTTGCAATTAATGTTTGGCACAATAAATCAAGAATAACTCACAAATTAAAGCAGTTAGGGATAGGGAATTCTTAACAAATAATAAAGTATCATAAAATAACAATTACAATACTAAAATACAGGGTGTACAATTAATAAAGGATATAGTCATAACATTCCTCGATTATGAAAAAGTGTTTAACACCATAGAACATGACGCAGTGATAAAAAAGCTACACAACGCTAACATTGACGAGAAAGATATAAGAGTTATCCAGAATCTCTATTGGAACTAAAAAGCATGAGTGAGACTGAACAAATCAACCAACACAGAAGAATTTGAAATTTTAAGAGGGGTGCGACAGGGATGTATTTTGTCTCCTATGCTCTTCAATCTCTATGTGGAGAACATTTTTGCAGAGGCACTGGAAGGCTCTGAGTGTGGAATAAAGGTAAACGGGTTAGTCCGTAGGAAAAAGATATAGCTTAAAATAAATGCTGGAAAAACTAAATGCATGGCAATAAGAAAAAACGCACTTTTAAGAATACAACTGCAAGTAGATATTGCTCCAATGGATCAAGTGAAAACATTTATTTAAACACTTGGGAATGATGATGAATGACCAATGGGATCCTCAACAAGAAATAAAATCCCGTACCGAACAAGCAAGACAAGCTTTTATCAAATTTAAACCGCTACTATGTAACCGCAATTTTGCCTTTAATCTCCGCTAAAGGATGGTTAAATGCTATGTATGGTCCATATTGTTATACGGCATGGAAACATGGACGTTAAGAGTACCTTCCATTAATAAGTTGGAGGCCTTCGAAATATGGACGTTGCGAAGAATGTTCCGCATACCATGGACAGATAGGATGAGAAACGAGGAAGTCTTAAGAAAGGCAAATACTGAGAGAGAACTACTCAATTTGATCAAGGTACGAAAAATTGGATACCTCGGCCATATTCTGAGAGGAAAAAAATACGCAATCCCTCAACTAATCATCCAGGGAACGATTGAAGGCAAGAGGTCGTAGGAGATTGTAGGTCGCAAACAAATGTCGTGGTTACGTAACATAAAGAACTGGACAGGCATAAATAACACTTGCGATCTTTTGCATGCCGCAAAAGACAGACGTCTGGCTTTAAGATAATTCACCAACGCACTATAGGTGCACGGCACTATAAGAAGAAGACATTTAAGAAAATTCAGAAAATATTCATTCAGGGTTTTGACCCACCCTGTATATCAAAATTAAATATTTATCTATAATATGGCCTCAAAATCAACATTTTGAAAACGAAATATATGGTCATTAGCAGAAACCCTCCAGAAAATCCGATAATATGCATAGGTGACGATCGCATAAAACGCGTGAAAACTTTTAAATACCTTGGCACCAATATCAATGACCAATCGGATCCACAACAAGAGATAAAAACCCGAATACAAATGGCAAGACAAGCTTTTGTGAAATTCAGACCGCTCCTATGTAATCAAAACCTAAATTTCGAAATACGCTACAGAATGGTCAAGTGCTACATATGGTCCATCTTGCTTTATGGCATGGAAACGTGGACTTTGAAAAAATCATCTATCAACAAACTTGAAGCATTTGAAATGTGGTCATTAAGAAGAATGATGCGCATACCTTGGGTGGATAGAGTTCGAAACGATGACGTCCTTAAGAGAGCCGGCGTGGAAAGAGAACTCTTTAAATTCATTAAAAAACGCAAGATTGGTTACCTTGGGCACATATTGAGAGGAGCAAAATATGAAATACCACAGTTAATCCTACAAGGGAAGATCGAAGGTAGGAGAGGAGCCGGCAGCAAACAATTATCCTGGTTAAGGAATATTAAAGAATGGACAGGAATACACAATACAGGCGAGCTGTGTCACGCCGCCAAGAACAGAATTCTAGTAATGAGATAGTCGCCTACGCACTTTGGTGTATGGCATGTTAAGAAGAAGAAGAAGTTAATAATTTTAAACAAAAGCAGACTATATGAAAAATCTTTTTAACATAAATATATTTTTTGATATCAAAATCTTTACAATTCTACAGAGTGTTAATTTTTCTACGAAATTAGTAAAAAAACGTAATAATCTTTTAAATATCCTCGTAGAACACGACCAAACCTTATATTGAAAAAACGAGAACGTTCTAAGAGTCCAAAAATGTAAAATATACAGGGTGTAAAGTAGGCTCTGAAAATACCTTTAGAGTATGGTCCTATCCAACCAAGTGTTCCAAATTTTACTTTACTTTATTTTTTTTTGTATCTCTTACGACAAATGAGTAACTGGACTTCCTCGGACTAATGTCGCACACTGTATAATACACAAACATTTAATACATAAACACACAAAACAATCAGAATTTGATATCATTTTGAGCATGGCTCTTTGTCTACAATATGAGGCCAAATTATAAAACGTAGTTTTCATTACAATCAATTGTGGCTTAATGTCATATAAACAAACATAGTATTTAACTTGTAACATGCCACAAGAGAACAATTTTACAACTCTTTTAAAAGAAAATATACGATTTAAGTTCCATAATTATGTAGATACTGCATGATACACGGAAATATGTCTACGAGTACCAGTTCAATTGCTCTTCCTCCATAATTGGAAATTCCACTGCCAGGGAATGGTAATCCCCATAGGAAATGACGTACTCTCTGAACTTTGCGGATGACCAAGTCGTCCTAGCTCAAGATTCTTATGATCTAGAATTTATGATGAAGCATCTATACAGAGAATATGTAAAATGGGGGTTTCAAGCATGAAGAAAACAGAATATTTAGTTATCAATTCAGATGCAAGGTTTGAAGTGTTGAACGACGAGGACGTGGAAATCAAACAAGTGGAAAAATTTAAATATTTAAGTGCCGTCATTGCTAAGAACGGCTTGGGACAAACCGAAATTAAACACCGAATTGCTCAGGGACGTAAAATTGTAAGATGTCTGAACTCCTTATGGTGGAATCGCAACATTTCCAAAAGGAACAAAAAAGAATAGGGCAAACCATGGTTGAATCAGTTCTTTGTTATGACTCTGAAGTATGGACAATTGTCAATGCAGACCTGAAGAGAAGATTGTTAGCAGTTGAAATGGATTATTTGAGAAGTGCTAAAACATCAAGGCAGGAAAGGAAGACCAACGCTACAGAAACGGTCACTGACACAATAAAAGAAGAGGTTCAAAATGGTTTGGACACCTAATGAGAATGCCAGACAAACGTTGGCCCCAAAAACTTCACAAATGGAAGCCCCCTGGAAGAAGAAAAAGAGGTAGAACTTGACGCTCATGGAATGAAGGAATTATAAGAGCGATGGAATCGAAAGGTTTGGAGGAGGAACATGCCTTAAACCGTCAGGAATGGCGGAGAAGAACGGGAATACGGCGATATCCGTCTCCAAAATGTATTGTATTTACAAGTTGGATTAATGTCAAACGTCAATAAACTTATTTTAAGATTCGATTTTGGCTTATTCCATTAAAATTGTAATTACTTTAAAATGCCACAAGAAAGTAGCTTCAGAACAATAGATAAGATTTAGATAAGAGAAGGAAGTGTTCCAAAAATATCGTCACCCCACTTTCGGAGTATGGTACGTGTGACAGTCAAATGCACACAAGTAAGAAAGGGTGGTTTTAGTTGGTAGGCAGGATAATAGATACCTGAATATTTGGCACTGCTATCTTTAGTACTTTAAATTAAACTAAAATTCAAATTTTAGGGACTCAAAATGGAGGTAGCATAAAAAAATTTCAAAACCCCACCCCCTCAGACAAATTCTGGGTACGCCACTGGTTATGCAAGGAAAATTAACTAAAAACACCTAAATAGGTTTTTAAAACTAAATAGGTTTTTGATATATTACTTATAGAGTGTAATTTTTATGATATCGTACTTTCAAAATAAAAGTTGCAGTATCTACTATTCTGTAACTCTGTAAGTTTCAGCATGACAGGTTCAAAATTCAAACCGATAACATTCCTATTAAATTTTGTTGTAATCTGCCAAAGTGTTGTACAAAGTAATTGATATGGCAACCCTGTTAGTATGACCAAAGAGCGTCTATATTCTTTGGTATGACGTTTCGTTTGAAGCGTTTCGAAGCCGAACGTAATGCTATCTATCGATGATAAATACTACCATTGCTTCAGATGGAGTCATCTCCCTACATTACAATTTGAAGGCGGCAGTTCAAGACATAATTCTTGTTTAACGAGATTTTTCATATGTTTAGGAAAAAATATTTAACGTTTTATTACAAATATTTTCCACTTTTACAGTTTTTTTACAAAATTTTTGGTTTCTTACCGGTAACTTTATTATAAGCCGAAACATATTATTTTTTCCTATTGGGCCAAAACTGTAAATTCAAAAATTTTCAAAAAATTCATAAGTATTTCTTATAATTATATCTTGATGCTGTAAAAAAATTAACAAAATCCTATGTTTGGTTTTCCCGCTTTATACTTGGAAAAAAGTAGTTTTTGAGTTTTTTTCAAAAACGAAAACATAAAGTTTGTTTAAAAGTTGTGAAAATACTTCTAGTCATCACATATACCTTCTCAATTTTTTTGAATTTGGGGTTTGTCTTTTGGGGGGTGCAGATCAACCTTAAGGTAGTTCAATTTGCATAGTGTTCATGAAGATAAAGATATGCCAATTTAATTACATACATATCATGTAGACATGCATACATATCTAATATATTAAATATGCTGTAAGTGTTGCTCGTTAAAAGATACTTTCCTTTGCTAAAATTGAATGTAATGGCTTACTTTTTGACGTGACAACGTCTTAAATTAGGTTGTGGCTCGGAGTCACTCATGAAAAAGTGTAACGCCCGCTCACGTCTGTTACGATGAGTCACCGAACGAGAGAGGCCCGCCGGACCGGCGAATGCCTTGCGTCTCTCTCCCACTCAAACATGATCGGTCCGCTGCGCGCGCAGCACTAGAGAATTAGGCGCGTTGAATCGGTGCGTGCTTGTGTCTCTGTCTTTCTCGAGCGTTCTTGGCGTTGGAAAACCGAGAAAGCGTCATAATACAAGTTCACACGTGTGGTTAAAGTATCTTCAGCTGTGTCTGTAGTGAAAATGTGGAGTGCTTAGATTCGTCATTTACAACAACTACAACAATAAAGGTAAATAATTGTACACTAATATTTCATTATCGTAAACTATGATTGATTGATTAATTGTTAGATTGACACAAAAGTTGAGAAACTGAGTTTATAGGTTATGTCATACTATTGACAAATGTTGATAGTGTTAAGTAAATTATTAGTTTAAATCACTCTGCAATCAATCGTAATTCAGTCGATTGAGAAGAAACAGCGCGTTTCAACTGCAAACAACTATTGTGCAATTTAATAATATTCATATCAATAAATATTCTACCGAGAAAAAGACGTTGTCACGTAAAATCTTCGCCCGTAAAACCGACTTTACAGGCAACCGATTTTTTTCTTCATATTTTGAGCATTTATTAAATATTTTCCAAATTACTTTAAACTGGGACAACAAAAATCTAGTATAAACTCAAGGCAACAAAAATCTAGTATAAATATTTAAGTGAATTGTGGTGTTATTTTATCAGGATAACGCAGAAAGAAATCGACTAATGCGCGAGATCTAAAAAATACCTCTTATCTCTATGATCTAGTTAAACCTATGTTTTTAATTGCATAATTAACTTCACAAGCTTTTTGTTTTATCTTTTATTGACATAAAATTATAGATATATGTTATCAAATGTACTATTTTACTCACAGATTAGATATTTCCTCCTTAAAATCCTTAATAATCCTTAAATTAAGTCCAGAGATATTTGACTCTCTGAGAGTTTAAGAGGACCGACTCCTTCCCCTAGTTTATATGCTATTTCTCAAATAGTTAAACATGAGACTTTTAAAAAACTTAGGGATGTCCTCTTTTATAATAGCAGGATAATTTTTATAGCACTCTTGACTTAATCTTTTATATTGAGCCCCCAGAAGAGTAAAGTCGTGATCATCTATTTGACTATAAGACAGGTGATATTTTTTGTACTTACTTTTTTTAAGTGATACTTTTGAATGATGATTTTCTTATATCGCTAGGTAAATATGGAGAAAACATGTTTTAAATTTTTTATGGCACGAAATATTGAACTCCAAAATTTAAAATGTAGAATTCAAAAACAATAATCTCAATATCTCTATTGTTAAAAATATTATCCCAATTAACAGAAAATACATATTTATTTAAACTCTGATAGTTCCCATTTTTAAAATCAGTAAAAAAAAGTAAAATCAGGAAAAATAGCAAAAGTAAAAATTCCCAACTTGAAGCGATTCTCGTGTTACATTACAAAGTTGATCTGTAGACTTAAACATTTCATCGAGTTATCATTGACAAACAGTAGATCCAACAACACATTCCTTTTATTTAGCATATCAATAATTTGGTACATCTTAAAAATCGATACCTACATCTGAGCAAGTAACATGGCCGGTGAATTTGTTGAAAAAGCTACTTGACCACAGCATCCCTGGTACACTGCATTCAACCAACTTACACCTCTAAACGATTAATGCAATTCGCAGAAAACCTTTCGTTGTAGTAAAAGGCACGGAAAACTGCACTGGAGTTCTCCATAATCTTTTTAATTACTTACTTTGTTTAGAATATTTTTGCCTGTACTATCAGTTAAGAGTTAATTTGTATGAAATGAGGAGCAAAAATTCAAATGGAATTTTAAATATTATTGTTTATTGGGCTAACAATAATTGTATAAATATAATGGTTAACCTGCTGTACAATTATTTTGTAAATAACATTATAAGTAAGTAACAAATAAGTAAGTACACTGTACTTACTGATTGCTTAAATTTATAAATCATCATCATCGTCACTAAATTCACTACCGCTATCATTATGTAAATCTATAATCACTGGATTAATTTCACTAATTTTATTTTCCCGGATCCACCAATCTTCTATTAATTTTTCACATTTATTTACAGTTTTGGCCCATATTTCTGGAGTTGCAGTTTTAAGAGCTTCTTGCCACATTTCCCTAACTGCATCGTCACTATATCTACTGCATCCAACGTGATTATCATAATACGTTTTACACATACCCCAGATGTATTCGATGGGATTAAACTGGCAGTGATACGGCGGTAACCGTAGTAATTGATGTCCATAACTTGATACAATTTGGTCAACTATATGAACTGTTGGTTTTTCATTACGTTTCGAAATTTCCAGTAACTCTGATTTGAAGGCGTATTCCCGAAAATTGATATTATTTTTAACTAACTAATTTTTTATGCTCGGTACGTTCCACGACTCTTTTGGCCAAAATCTCCGAATGGTAAGGTGCATTATCTAAAACTATTATTGATGGTTCATTCAGACTAGGTAACAGTTTCTCCTCAAGCCATTTAACAAACATAACCTCATTCATGTTTTCATGGTAATCGGCAGATTTTGATTTTGAAGAAAAAATCAAATCTGCGTTTTCCATAAAGCCTTCTTTTCCTCCTGCATGAAGAATGATGTATCTTTTGCCTTCGCTATCTGTGTGTTTTATTGATTTTATGCTGTCGCCTCAACAAATTCTTTTAATTGCACCCTTTGCAAATATCCATGTCTCATCATAAGAATGTTGCATTTTCAGATTTAAGTCTAGTATATTCTCTTAAAAATTTAATTCTTTTGTGAACCACACTACTCCTTTCGCATAAAAGTAACCTATTATTTTCTTTTTTGAATTTAAATACTAAATCTCTTAACACTTTCCAAAGGCTAGTCTTCTTAATTTCAGAAACTTGTCTTTCTCTTATTTTGGCTAGTTAAGTATCTAAACTGACATGATTGTTTTCACACATTCGATACGAAATAATGCGAATTTCAAATTTTTCTATCAGGTAAGTCAATGCTCCTAGAATATTTACGAGTTGTTTCCTTGTCTTCGTGATACTCAGCCACAGTAAGATCTTCTTGAGAATCTCTGTCAGTCTTTATTACAGATTTTAGCTTACTTTCGCTTATCCCGAGTGCGTCACAAACGCGTTGATTTATACATAATAATGACTTTAAAGGTCTCTTTGCATGGTAAAGTATTTATGCACATTTGCAATTAATTCATCAACATCCAACTTACGTCTATAGAAAATGTCACACCGAGAGTGCAGTACGGCTAATATAGGAATGCACAATTGCCGGATTTCACGCCTTGTGCTTGGCGATACAAACAGGTCCAAGTGGTAGTCACAGAACCGTACCCAGATCTCTACGCCGGGCTCTGTTATTTATTATAAAATAATATATTGACAAAATAATTGCCTTCAAGTAGCCAAATAAGAGGCATGAATTTGAATAAAAAGACCTTAAGTTTTTAGCGGGAATTTTATTATAAAACTGTATACTTTATTAAACTAACAAATGTATTTTAAATTACATTTCTTGATAGCTATAAATATACCAAGTGGAACCTCCGGTAACTCGATTTCCGTGCACCCAGCCCAATATCCAAGAAAACCTTTTTCTTTTGTAAATATGTGAAAAATTATCAGGAACGGGAATATCGAAAAAGCTTTGCACATTTTTTTAGTCCCGGCGATGTTATTAAAAAAACAAGTTGCGCACTTGAATCACTGCGAAATTTTAACACCTACTATGAAATTTTTTTTTGTGGAAATTTGAAGTGCAGTTTTTGTCCTTGTTAAAATATAATGCAGTCTCGCATTTGTTACACACAACATAAGTTTACCTAGTTCCTTGGCATAGCAACCTGGTAGTTTTCAGCGAAACCTTGTGTTATTCCATATGGGATAATGGCTTTCCTTGCCCACACTTGACCAGATGAGCAGGTATAAGGTTTATAGTGTAAGTTATTTAACATTATATTATATTTATACTTTATTAAACTAACAAATATATTTTAAATTACATTTCTTGATAGCTATAAATATACAGGGTGGAACCTCCGGGAACTCGATTTCCGTGCACCCAGCCCAATATCCGAAAAGCCCATACTCTGATTGGACTGGTAAATGCATTTTATTGGTTATACAGTGTAAAATAATCGAGGTTACTCACAGATATTCAATTAATCATACTAAATTCGTCCTCTTCATCCGAGATGTCGGATTCGCTTTCGCTACTCCCCCTGTGTTCGCGTGTATTATCAATTGGTCTACGCCATCTTGCAGGTTGTCCGCAGTCCACATCTCAGTTTCCGTTTTCTCAACAACATGAGTGACATAATTGCGCCAATTTTGCTCTGTGACGCGTGCGAAACCGTCGTCGATCAACTGGCGTACCTCGTCGTTTTTAAAAGTGGTATTATGGGTACCTACATATCGCTTAACTTGGTTCCACACCATTTCTATAGGATTCAATTCGCAGTGATATGGAGGAAGCCTTAAAATATAAACATTATGTTGTGAAGCATACTCATCAAGATGATACTTATCGTATTGATCTTTAAAAGCACGCGCTGCTTCTAATAGCTCGGATTTCAAATAACACTCCTCGAAAAAAATGTCTTTTTCCACTAGCCATTCCTTGATTGCAGCTTTATTCCAGGAATTGTTAGGGAATCTCTCTTTACGGGAGTGGTACGATGCATTGTCCATTACAATGACATTCCTACGACCATTATTTGGTAAATTTGATATTAATGTCTCCTTAAACCACGACTCAAAATATGCGGCATCCATTTCATCGTGATAGTCGCCATCATTTTTCTTTGCCAGAAAAACACGCTGTGTGCCAGGAAGGAAACCTCCTGAAAAACCTGCATGCAATAAAACATATCGTGGACCTCGTTTAGTAGGTGCTTTTAAGCCAGTACTTAAACCTTTAAGAAAAGCATCACGACTGTTTTGTATCGTAGTATCGCACCATTCGTAATTTATAGATTGGCCAACATTAACCCACGATTCGTCCAAATATATGATATTGCAATGGTCTTTTCGCAAACGTCGTATAGTTCTCAAATAATTATGGCGCCAATGAATAATATCCTCTCGCTCCACCATGATGCTTCTTCGGCCACGTTTCTTATAAACAAATCCAATATCTTTCAGAAGTCTGTATAAAGTAGAAAGAGACAACGGCTGTATATTCTCATTACCTTGTATGAAGTTATGTATATGCTTAAGAATGGCGGCAAATTTTTCATGAAAAATTCACAATGAACAATTCGCCGTAGAATACTTCTTACACCCTCGTCATATGTGAATATTCTAGAATTTGATTGACACACTCGTTTTTTACGTTTTTTTGGCGATTTCAACGTTCCACTCTGTTCTTTTTCTTTTTTGAAATTGTAAATGCTTCTTTCGCTAACACCAGTCATCAACGAAGTACGTCTTACAGCAGTACTTACATTAAGTTGTTCCGTATTTTGTAAAAAACACAACACATTTAACATTACGAGTTTAGCGCAACCGTTAAATAATTCATCGGATTTAAACTTATGGGACTCCATGCTCTCTGTTGAAACTCAGACTAAATTTTGAAGTGTAGTTTCGTTTTCCAAAAGCACTTTCACCCTAAGGATGGGTAGGGGGTGAAATAGGGAAAGCTTGGAGTTTATCAAATTGTGATGGTAATTTGTAGCAGAAGTTTTACAAAATAAATAAAGACCTATTTATAGAAAATGTAAAAACATAACTGTATTTTTAATATTTTACATACAATAGAAAAAATCTAATTTCTATGAAAGAATTGGAAATTTGAATATTATATATAATATCTATAAATAATATCATTTCCAAGTTTCCAAATTATTTCCTAGAAATTATGTAGGTTTTTTCTATTTTATGTAAAACATTAAAACTACAGTTTTTGTATGTTGTTCTTGTAAAGAGGTGTTCAAATGTTACTCTTATGAATATGATTCAATTGTATATCTCATGTTGACGTTTTATATGCAAAATTCATAGTTTTCGTTGTCAATAACTCATCAATGCCTTTTTATTCTACTGTGTACGTATACATGATATAAAATATTTTACTCGTACTGCCGGCAGATGCATTTTATCCAAGCCGGTCCTGTGAGACAATGAGCAATCAACAGCTGGAGAAAACCGACAACCCTGCGCGTTTATTCTCCATAAGAAAAAAGCATTGCCGTATCTTACCCGTACTGCACTCTTAGTGTGACATTTTCTATAGGCATGATGATCACTTGAAACTTTACGTTTGAATTACAATATACTGAGTTTAGATCAATATGACAGAAACTTTCTAACTGTTGTGCTTGAGAGGTAAAATATAATATAACCGCTTACAAAGATCCTAAACACATTAAGCAAATTTGTCTAATGATCATTAGGAACGCCGATTGTAATTTAATTATGTTTGATAAAAGGTTTAGAAATGGTTGGAGACCGTACATAAACAAATTAAAATGTTTCCCACAATTATTTTATTTTTAGTAGAAATATTTTCATTTGAAAATTAAAAGTTAAATATATTTACCAAATAAACCTTAACCATAACCCGTAATCGCAGATGTCTCAAAAACGATACACTCTAACAGACATATGGTCAATCTAACCACCACTGTTTAAATTGATAAAATGTTCTAGTTTATTCCGAGGTATTTTTTAACAAAAATTAAAAGTGATATTTTAGTACTTTGTATATCTACTTTGAATATAAATTATCCTTAGCACGGTAGTATTTGTTTCAGAAAAAAATTATTAAACTAGTAGGTGAAAGAAATTTACGTTAAATAACATTATGCAAGAACTACTATTTATTAAAAAAAATTTAACAAAATATGCAAAACTATGAACAATGGGTTAATGACACATATATTTATTTTATACCTTCTTCCTCTTCTTCTTCATCTAGCCATTCACGTCCACATCTGAACATAAGCCTCTTCAAGTCTTCCCTTCCATTGTTTTTTATTGTACGCTACTTGTAGCCAATTTTTCCCGGCAGTCCTTTTCAGATCATCTGTCCATCTCATAGGAGGTCTGCCTCTGGGTCTTTTGTGTTGGTATGGTCTCCAGGTTAAAATTGATCTGTGCCATTTGTTTAGATCGCTCCTAGCTACATGTCCAGCGTATTCCCATTTCAACTTTAATGATTTTTGCACCACATCGGTGACTTTGGTTTTCTGTCTTATCCATGTGTTTGTTTTCTTGTCCTTAAGTGATATACCTAGCATTGCTCTTTCCATCGCGTGTTGAGTGACTCTAAGTATATTCATATTCTTTTTTGTGATTGTCCATGTTTGTGCCGCATAAGTTAATATCGGAATAATGCATGCATCAAAAATTTTAGATCTAAGATGTAATTGAATTTGTTGATTTCTGAGTATATAGTTCAGTTTACCGAATGCTGTCCAAGCTAACTTTCTTCTTCTTTTTATTTCTTCAGTTTGAATTTCCCTATTTAGTATTATTTTTTGTCCTAAGTATATATATTCTTCAACTTTTTCCATAACTTTATCGTTTATTATTGTCACGGTGTCTTCGGAGTGCATGACTTTTGTTTTGTTTAAATTCATTTTCAGTCCTATTTTAGAAGATTCGGTATGTAGTTCTAAAAGCATGGTTTGCATTTCTTGTAGGTCAGTAGCTATCAGGATTATGTCATCTGCAAATCGTAGATTACTAAGGGAGCGGCCATTGATGTTTATTCCCTTATATGTCCAATTTAGGTTTTTAAAAACGTCCTCCAAAACTAAGGTGAACAGTTTGGGTGATAAAGTATCTCCCTGTTTGACTCCCCTGTTTAATGGTACAGGGTTCGTGTGTTCATTTTCATTTAGGTAGTATGTAGCTGTAGCTGGGTTCATAGTTTCTTTTATTAAGTTAATATATCTGCTGTCTATTCTACAATTTTGCATTGTGTTTATTACGGCCGTGTGTTCTATGGTATCGAAAGCTTTTTCGTAGTCTACAAATGCTAGGAAAACTGGAAACTTGTATTCGTTACATTTTTCTATTAATATTTTTGTGGTTAACAGGTGATCGGAAGTTGAATAGCCTTTTCTAAAACCTGCCTGTTCATATGGTTGGTATTCGTCTAATTCCCTTGTTAGTCGAGTAGTTATGACTTTGGTGAGTATTTTAAACAGGTGTGACAGTAGGCTGATGGGTCTGTAGTTTTCCAATTTTCGACTATCACCTTTCTTGTATAATAAGATTACTTTAGAGTTGTTCCAGCTCTTAGGGACTTTGCCCTGATGTAAACAACTGTCCACAAGCTTAGTTACAATTGCAATTAGTTCCTTACCTCCTTCTAATATCATATCTGTGGTTATACCTAAAATTTAGCAAAATGTTAAACATTATGGAGAACACCAGTGCAGTTTACCGTGCCTTTTACTACAACGAAAGGTTTTCTGCGAATTCCGTTAATCGTTTAGGTGTGTAAGTTGGTTGAATGTACTGTATATTAAAGTCACCAATATGTAAAAATTTGGGATATGAATAAAAAATTTCTTCCACATCCAACCATCATCCAACCTAATATATTGTGCCAGAACTGTGTCTAGTTTCATCGTAAAAATAAAAGTGTCAGATTTATTATGGAGGCATGTTCAAATCCCCTGAACCTCTAGATGTTGGATCATAACATCTCTGAAAATTATCAAAAGTTTTAACCAAGGGGATTGTTTTATTGAATCATCCAATATAATCTAATAAATTGTGCCAGAACTGTGATTAGTTTCACCATAAAAATAAAAGTGTCGGCATCATTATGGAAGCCATGTTTAAGTCCCCTGAACATCTATGTCTTGGATTGGCCAAGTTTTAACGAAAAGTTTGAGAGTAGGAAACACAGAAAGTCAGAAAGTAAAAAACTAAAAGTTTTCCTAAGACTAGTGACAAAACATCGTAGATTTATAAAGTGAATACTTCGATTGTTACAGATGAAGAAACACAACTAACATATTGAAAAAAAAATTGAAACTATTACTTACCACCAGAAAAACGTAATTTTAGAAATATTTACATTTAACAGCGATAGGGTCAACTATCTAATTAATTTGTTACATAATTACATAAAGGTATTTAAACAGCACAGAGTATAGTCAATAAGGTGATATTATCTGGGATCCATATATAATTATTTTGCAAATAAAATCCTAAACCTGGTCTAATACAAGGTGATGTAAAACCAGAACAGCTAAGAACAGTAATGAGTGAGCCAAAGAAGAAAGTGTATGAAGTAATAAAGGCAAATGTAAGTGATCCTTTGAAGATAGAAAGTGAGAGTGTCAATAATTCAGTGACTGTAGTGAACATGAGTATTATATTCATTCATTGAACTTAAAAATTAAAAGCTTCTTAGATAAGCTTCTTTCATTCTAACTACATACTGGAGACAAGGTAAACACTTTGTATGGAGTATGGAGATATTAAGTTTAAAATTAAGAGAGTAGTAGGTATATTAACATGTATTAAAAATACTAAAAAAGATATTTCGTTTGCAGTTGTATAATTCTCTAATTAATCTAGATGCAGAAAATCAGGTTCCATTATTAGGTTTTAAGGAATACTTAAAGTACTTAAAAGGCTTCAATCAAAAGCAAGACTTGAATTCAACAATTTACAAGACATAGATGGAAGACAAAATACTCACATTATTTGGTGGTCTTGGTAAAGTTCATAAAAAAAATACTATTTAATGTTGAGAGATGGTGTTGAGCCTCCTATCTATATAAATAAAAATGAATCTCCGAAATGTTTATGATAACTTCAGAACGCCTGTACCAAATTAGATATTTTTTTTTGGTGTGTATGTTACTATAGTCGGTTCGCTAATTCCAGTCCGAACTGTCTAGTGAATTTAGTAATTTTTTTTTTGTGAAGTTAGTTACTTTTTGAGAAACTAGAAGTGACTGGAAATTACTATACAACCAAGTATACGTGCTTTTAGACAATATTAATGTAAACAATCGTAAATATAATAGAACTTTACGAATTACCGACAATCAATATTCATTTATTTACATTACATCATGTATTGATAACAAATAATAAGATTATTTATTGTAAAAAAAAATATATTTTGAAGAAATAAATTGCACAAAATTAAACAGCCACCAATCAATCAAAATAGGTCTTAATCGGAATAACGATGAAGTTTTAACATGTGAAGATATGTCAATGAGGCGGTATGGAGAATCTCTTCATTTTCCATACACAAACGTTATCCCACTCTAGTGAATTTAGCTGTTCACCTGGTGAATGGACAAAAACTTTATTTTACGAGAGAAAACGCAACGCAAAGAGCTGAACGATCACCAACGACAACGTTGAAATGTTACCTTTTCTTAAAGGGAGACTTAACAACATATATATATATATATATATATATATATATATATATATATATATATATATATATATATATATAGAAAAGAAATTTAATCTTTGCAGATTAGTTAAATAGTAAACTCTTAAATATTGGGGAAATCTGCAAGAAATACTCTAATGTGTATCAATTGTTTCGCCGAACGTTTTCGCCAAAGAGAATTAATTTGGCTTCTTCAGGGCTGAAAGAGAATAAATTATAATTAGCTACCATATATTATCTATTAAAACATTATTGATCTTACCGTAACTTAGAATTGTAGAGTTAGAATATTAAAAAACTTTGCTAGTAACATAGTGGTGTTTTTTGTTACTATGTGAAAAAAAAAGTTTTTTATAAGGATTGAAATGTATGGTAGCTTCGAACTTGACACGTAAAGGCTTACCCAAGGTTAATCGAAAAACCCAATGCAACTACATTTAAAGGAGGTAATTCTTTGAAATGTCGGCAATAACTAAATTTTTGATTTTTAGATAGTTAAAAGTGAGGTTCTGTTTAAGCCAGAACGCAAGCGCTGACAACTTCATTATTAATTCGTATGAATCTTTATGTCGTTAAGGTTCATTGGTAAAAAACGAATGAATTTAAATCCCAGTAAAGGGAAATATTATTTTGATTTTCTTTATTTAATTATATTATATTGTTCATGTATTATTAAGTCTTATTGAGACGTATCTAAGAAAAGCAAGGGAATGTTATATATTTTTTGTTAATGAAAATTAATTATAAAGGTATGTTAGTTGTTAATGGATATATCAGTCAAGTTAGTAATCTGTGATATAGTATTGTTCTTGGTATCTGATTTAAGTAACAGGTGGTATATATCGCTTAGATTCTTGATGTCACTCTTAACATTAATGGAGAAATCGTTAAGGATAATATAAGACATTTCAATGAACTCTCTTTTAGATTTATTGTTCTCACGGTGGAGAATTGTGGTGTTAGTATAGTCCATGAGATGACCAGTGGAATGGACATGTTTGGCTAATGCACAACGGTCAGGGTGAAGTCGAGAATCACTTTTGTGTAGTGTAATACGTGATTTCAATAATTGAGATGTTTGACCGATGTAGGAATTGTTGCAAGAGAGACATGGAATGTTGTAGACAATATTACTAAGCCTATCTATGGGAGTCTTATCTTTTATCTTAGAATAAAGATTATTAATTGTTAGGGCTGATCTACAAGCCACATTAAGTTTAATGTTGTTATTATTATTGCCAAAGCTATTTTCAACACTTTTCAGAATCCTTGTTAACCCCGGAGTGATATCTCTGAAATATGGTAATGAAAAATATTTGTTTATAGGAGTATCCGAGACTGGGTTCCCACTTAAGACATCAGGATCAGCATTGTTAGTCGCGAAGGAAGGTGAAATATCTTCGTCATGGATAGTATTAAACAAAATCTTATTAACTAATGGTGTTGGATAAGCGTTTGAAATAAAAAGTTTCTGTAGGATTTGTAGGTTTTTTTGTATGAAATGAAGGATCTGATAGTTTTGTTACTCTATTTTTCATCTGTTTGATTAAGTTGACTTTGGTAGAATTATTAATTCTACCAATTCTACCAAAGTCAACTTAATCAAACAGATGAAAAATAGAGTAACAAAACTATCAGATCCTTCATTTCATACAAAAAACCTACAAATCCTACAGAAACTTTTTATTTCAAACGCTTATCCAACACCATTAGTTAATAAGATTTTGTTTAATACTATCCATGACGAAGATATTTCACCTTCCTTCGCGACTAACAATGCTGATCCTGATGTCTTAAGTGGGAACCCAGTCTCGGATACTCCTATAAACAAATATTTTTCATTACCATATTTCAGAGATATCACTCCGGGGTTAACAAGGATTCTGAAAAGTGTTGAAAATAGCTTTGGCAATAATAATAACAACATTAAACTTAATGTAGCTTGTAGATCAGCCCTAACAATTAATAATCTTTATTCTAAGATAAAAGATAAGACTCCCATAGATAGGCTTAGTAATATTGTCTACAACATTCCATGTCTCTCTTGCAACAATTCCTACATCGGTCAAACATCTCAATTATTGAAATCACGTATTACACTACACAAAAGTGATTCTCGACTTCACCCTGACCGTTGTGCATTAGCCAAACATGTCCATTCCACTGGTCATCTCATGGACTATACTAACACCACAATTCTCCACCGTGAGAACAATAAATCTAAAAGAGAGTTCATTGAAATGTCTTATATTTTCCTTAACGATTTCTCCATTAATGTTAAGAGTGACATCAAGAATCTAAGCGATATATACCACCTGTTACTTAAATCAGATACCAAGAACAATACTATATCACAGATTACTAACTTGACTGATATATCCATTAACAACTAACATACCTTTATAATTAATTTTCATTAACAAAAAATATATAACATTCCCTTGCTTTTCTTAGATACGTCTCAATAAGACTTAATAATACATGAACAATATAATATAATTAAATAAAGAAAATCAAAATAATATTTCCCTTTACTGGGATTTAAATTCATTCGTTTTTTACCAATGAACCTTAACGACATAAAGATTCATACGGATTAATAATGAAGTTGTCAGCGCTTGCGTTCTGGCTTAAACAGAACCTCACTTTTAACTATCTAAAAATCAAAAATTTAGTTATTGCCGACATTTCAAAGAATTACCTCCTTTAAATGTAGTTGCATTGGGTTTTTCGATTAACCTTGGGTAAGCCTTTACGTGTCAAGTTCGAAGCTACCATACATTTCAATCCTTATAAAAAACTTTTTTTTGCACATAGTAACAAAAAACACCACTATGTTACTAGCAAAGTTTTTTAATATTCTAACTCTACAATTCTAAGTTACGGTAAGATCAATAATGTTTTAATAGATAATATATGGTAGCTAATTATAATTTATTCTCTTTCAGCCCTGAAGAAGCCAAATTAATTCTCTTTGGCGAAAACGTTCGGCGAAACAATTGATACACATTAGAGTATTTCTTGCAGATTTCTCCAATATTTAAGAGTTTACTATATATATATATATATATATATATATATATATATATATATATATATATATGTTAGGTACATTTTAAGTTCAGATATGTCAGAAACTTTTTATTAAAATAAGATACAATAAAATACATTAAAATAAAATAAATAAACAGTAAAATAGAATAACATAGAATAGTTAAAATAAAATGGCATAACGTAGAATAAAGTAGCGTAAAATAAAATAAAATAAAATAATTTAGAATAAAATAAAACAAAAATAAAATAAATTAGAATAAGTTAGTTTTAAATAAAATAAAACAAAATTAAATAAAATTAAGATAAAATAATATAAAATAGAGCAAAATAAAGTAAAATAAAATTAAAAAAATAAAATAGAATAAAATAAATTAGAATAAAATGGAATAAAATAAAATAAAATATAATAAAATTAAATCTTAAGTTTGACGAATATTTACAGACTCGCAGTGTGCTAATTGAATTTTTTTGTCTGTCATTTGGTCTCTCTTATATATATATATATATATATATATATATATATATATATATATATATATATATATATATAAATATATATATATATATATATATATATATATATATATATATATAAATATATATATATATATATATATATATATATATATATATATATTTTTATTTTAATTTATCAAGACATAGTTTTTTATGTAGCTTAATACATCGTTCAAAGAAAATTTATGACGCACCATTAATATTAGTCAGTAAATAAATGTTAAACATTTCCTTTGTGACTTTATGAAAGAGAACAACAGTTACAAAGAGAACAACAGTTACAAAGAGAACAACAGTTCAACACTGAATCATTTGTCGAAATAGTTCATACAAATTTTCTAGAATTAAATCAACAACAAAGGATAGCATATAATACTTTGATAGAAGCTGTGGACATTGGTTCTGTTGGAATTTACTTCTTTGATGCTCCAGGAAGGACAGAAAAAACATTACTAATGTTATTGTTATTGGCAAGGATCAGATCGCAGTAGCCCTAGCGTTGGCTTCATCTGGAATATCTGCAACTTTATTAGAAGGCGAACGAAAATTTGCCTTGAAATTATCATTAAGCATACAAATTAATCAAACACCAGATTGCAACATCGTCAAAAATAAAACAATGGAGAGGATTTTACAGCTATGCGAATTAATCTTTTGGGATGAATGTACATTGATTCACAAGAGCTCATTGGACAGATCTTTGAAAGATATTCGTAACAATCAAAATAAATTTTGGTGAAACCATTATTCTATTGTCAGACTGTTTCTTATTTAATAATTATTCCCCAATTAGCTGCTGAGAATAAACTAAACGCATGCCTAACATCATCCAATTTTTGGTGGCATGTATGGGCGCTCCAATTGACAAATAACATGCGAGTGTTTTTGCAACAAGATCAAAGTGCAATTGTGTTTTCAAAACAGTTGTTAGATTTTGGAAATAGTAAAGTCGATACTGACACCTTGACGGGATTCATTTTATTTCCCGGACTGTAATTAAAACTGTGATCCGTTACTTAACAAACTGGAAAGAGGAGCTTATTGAACTTCGACACATTATTTAATTTTAGGTGGTACAAAGTTCAGCGGGTCAGCTAGTAAGTAATATAAAAGAAGAGTTCTTATGTGTTAACAGAGCACTTAAAAATTAAATTGTGTGATCTTGAGACTAAAGGGATCATAACAAAAGTGGATAAGCCTACAGGGTGGGTTCAATTGTAATCATGGAAAAGAAATCAATGGTGACTTGATAATATGTCTTGAACTGAACGAACAGAACATCGAGTTAGAATCTATGGAGAGGGCATCACGTGACTAAAAACGACCTCACTTCGGCCATATTGTTTTGACACTTTTGACAGATCGTATATGTTTGTTTACGTTTGTTGATTTTCGAATATTTTTAGTTTTATAATACTTTTATAGAAACTGTAATATATTGTGATAGTGCATAATATTGGTTTCTTGTTCTCAACGTAGTTGCAGTGGCAGAAGCAATGTTAATAAAAAATCTTCAGGAATATCGTTCTACAGGTTAGTATACAAATATGTAAACAAAGTAATGGCCCGTACTTCAGAGAATAAATTAATAGTATTTGACTGTATTAATTTATCTTTATGTATAATATATCGTGTTTTTAGTGTTTACCGCGGGATAAATAAATCATAGTTTATTAAAAATGTATTGCACTTTGTAGATTATTATTAAATCTTCTGAATAACTAGTCATATTTTTATAGTAGTTTTAATATTATTGAGTCCGGCCATGATCTTACCGCCATATTGGTATCACCGTTAGCCACGCCTACCTACGCCGTTTTTAATACATACGTTAATATGCTCATAGCTTCTCCATAGATTCTAACTCGATGGAACAGAATAAAGTCAATAAGCAAGAACACTTCAAAATGCTGTCTCCTGATGAATTTACAGTAAAACTCAGCAATATACCGTTCTTCACTGCACTAGATATGAAGTATGTTTATTGGCAAGGATCTATGAGCTATCTAATGCAACATCAAATTTAACAAATCCAAAATACAGTTTAAAAAAGCTAGTGTCAAATTAATGGGTTATATATTTTCAAAGGGAGGTGTTAAAACTAGTAATAAATACATTCAATTGATTCTAAATATGTCCATACCATAGTTCAAACAAGATAAATTAATATCATGCATTAAAATTAAGTTGATGGTACTATTGACTAATTTACCAGTTCTTAAAAGTATTTGATCCTAAAAAGCCCATGGAAATTGAAACAGCTAGATCTAAAAATAAAGGGGCATGTATTTTGCAAGATAGTAGATATGGGGCATTCATATCAAAAGCCTCATAAAACCTGATCAACAGGATGCTCAAATAGAAGAGTAAATCCTATTATTCTATTTGCTATAAAAAAATCCATAACTTTGTAACATTCCACAGATACCACAAACCACTAGAATCAATTTTTAAAGAGTCAGTTTCTCAAATGATCTTAAGAATGAGATTAAAATTATTAGATTATAATAATTGTCTGCTATAAACCAGTAAAAAGATAGTCTTATTATCGAAGACTGAGAAAAACTATGTGTGAATGTAAACATATAGACCTTTACTCAGCATTAGCAAACTTAATAATTCTCATTTGAAACATTTGTGACATTTCCTGTCACAAATTCTAAATATTTGAAGATGTAAGACACTGGTTCCAATTTCAGTAGAATTGATGCCTTCACATTTGTCTACTTCTTCATGTGCCATCAAAGTTTTAAAGTTTGGCTATCATCATTGCTATTTGGACCTTAGATACAGCTGCATGGAACAGTTGATTGGAGTTACAACCAAACAACTCTTTTAAATTTTCTTCTCCCTACAACTTTTCCCTGAATTATGTTTCGTAGAACTTGATATTAATCTCCCCCCATTTAAGATGTTCAAAATATTGAAGTGTGCGACTTTTGATGGTCAAAAGTAATGCTTTTTCTTTTCTCATTCTTCTTAGTATCTCTGCATTTGTTATTTTATCAGTTTAGGCTATTAAGTCCATAGTTTGAATGTTTCTATTTTGTTACCAGTACTTAGTCATGGTTCATGTCTCCACATCATAATATAGTCTCCACTTTCTCAATTCTTATTGTGATTTCCTTCATGTAATCATTCTTTTTATTCACATATGCTTGCAGGTAATTATATTTCTCAACTCTTTCAGTCTGCTGATTGTTGATTTGGTGATTAATTTTATTCTTTTTCTTCAATACAACCATAGAGTTTTACCTCATATTCTTCCGTAATTTCTACTATTTTTGTTAATAGTTTTTAATAAATAGATGAGATTTTTTGCAATGATGATTGTATCATCTGTATATATATATATATATATATATATATATATATATATATATATATATATATATATATGTGTGTGTGTGTGTGTGTAATAAGAATTCTATTCACTTTTATACTAATATTTTTGTTTTCAAACACCTGCTTAATTACATTCTGAGTATAGGTTACATAATAGAATTGGTGATAAAATACAACCTTGTCTGACCCATCTTTTAATGTATTTTTCTTCTGTTGATCTTTCTTTAATTTTTAATAGCACTTTGGTTATAGTAAATGTTGGTGATTATCCATATCTTTTTGGAATCTATCTTTTTGTATTTAAGACTCAAATTAGGTGTCTCTGATGTCTTCTTCAAAGTTTAACATAATTATAGTCTGTGATGTATGATTTTCAGAAAGTCCTAATGTAAGGCTCATTACACTTATCATGCAATAGTCCTTGCAGTTTTGGGATTCTATGGGATGGTTATTTATTCTTATGGTATTAGGCCAGTTCTATAAATGGTATTAAAGAGGTCGTTCAATGTGTCTATATATTTCTCATCCACTAATTTTATGAAGTCTATTGCGAGGTTTTCAGGTCTGTGCACTCTTTTGTTTTTTAATGTTATCAAAATGAAATTGAATTTCTGTGTTAGTTATATCTGGTCCTATTGGTTTTCTTAGAGTATCGTTTTGTTTTCTACTCGGTTGTTTTCAAAAAGGTTTTCAATATAGTTATTACACAGTTTAATCCATAAGTTGATCTAGCTTACAATTGAATTATTTATTCACTTTGAACAAATAACAGGTTTCCTTAATTTTTGTTTTTCGTTAGTTCCTTCACTCTCCTATAAAATTAAAAGTCTCATACAGTGGCGGCTTTTGGGGGTAGGCAGGATAGGCCGGGCCTACCCAATAATTTTAAGAGCTTTAAAATTGAAAAAAATATATTTAAAAATTATGTTAAATGCATGTAAATAACTTTTAAATGTACGAAATCACTCAATACATTAGCGTCCGTTAAAACAACTAAATTATTATATTACCACAGAAAGCATCGAATCGTATTCAGGCATTTTAAATATCATTAATAGGCCCGATAGGAACTGGCCGACCCAGCTCACATAAGATCCCCGTACAAAAAGCGTTTGAAGTTAAGCAGCTTGCCGGACAAAGATTTATATTGTCATGTTTATGCTTGCTGTTTAGGCACCAGACGATCGGGCCTACGATGACCATCGTTGTCACTTGTAACGTAATTATCGAATTGTAATATTAATTTTCTTTTAAATTATGATAAAAAAATATGTAACATAATCTATAATTGTAACATATTTTTAAACAAACAACACAATTGCAAACAAGTGCACGGTTGCCCAAATAAATTTTAAAAAATTCGTAAAATTCGAAGAAAAAAAAATCACATTTGCGTGATTTCTATATCGCCTGATTGTATGCAACTTATATATGTGAGATTGTTTTATAACTGATACATAAAAATGAGTTTTTATGACGCTTTACCAGGTTGCAGTAATAGTAATGTTGTTAGTGAGTGTTTGGACATTGTTGTTTTACTATTGGAATCGCCATTATCTAGAAGAACTGAAATTGATAGAAAAAAATTATTATGAATGAAAGGCGAACATTGCGTATTGACCAAAAAGATGGGAAAAAGGTGCATACTTTTAATTGCTCTTGGTATGATGTCTACAAATGGTTGTCTGGAAAAAACAGACTATATTGTAGGCCGTGTTTGTTATTTTCTAATAAGAAATGTGTATAGAATTGTGAAGGATACTTTGATTTAAAAAATCTGTCTGCCTCCTTAAAAAAGCATTCCAGTTGCAAGGAACATTTAAGTAATTTCCTGTCCTTTAAGGATATACAGAAGAGGGCGTTTTCTGTTCGCGATTTGCTAGATGAAAAATCAAAAATCGCAAAAGTTAGATACAACGCAGAAGTTAAAATGAACAGAGAAATCATTAAAAAATTAGTTAGGGGGGGGGGGTCATGACTTCGTGACCTCTCCCTCTGGATCCGTCACTGATTACACATAGTTATGTAATTTGCTGGCTTGGCCTACCCAAAATTTTACCACACCAGCCGCCACTGGTGTCATATTTTTTTGAAGTTTTTCTATTTCTATGCACTTATCTGTAAACAAATTTTCTTTGCATTTGAATTTTCTGTCTTTTGAATTTTATTTTGGATTTTCTTGTGTTATTTTTATATTTTCTTTGGGTCTCTATGAGCATTAAGATATCCTCTGTCATCAAGTGCTTTCTTTTATGTTTCATTTTTTTTTAATTTTTTGATGATGGTGTTACTACAGCTTCTTTGATAGATATCCTCATTCTATTTATATTTTTGATGATATTTTCAGGTGGATTTTTATTTTTTCTAAATTTTCATTCATTTCTGCTATTAGCCTTTCTTTGATCTCATTGTTGTTTAGATTCCCTAAAATATATTTTCTTCAAGGTCTGCTTCTTTTTCAATTTCTTCAATTGTATATTTATTTTAGCAATAATGGGGTTGTGATTTGAGCTGCATCTGCTCTGATGTTGTTTAAGGTTAACCATCAAATAATATATTTAGTTTCTTATGATTTTATATTTAGTATTTTGAGGGTATGTCCAGATATAAATTCTTCTTTTTGGAATTTTAAACAGCATATTTAAGATGACCATGTTATTTTTTGGTAGAATTGAATTAGATAATATCCTCTATCATTGTGAATACCCAATCCAAGGCTACAGTTTACTATTTTGCCTTGAACCACTGTTGGATGCATTCACATATCCCCTTACATGTTAAAGTAAACATTTAGAAATGAAAATTGAAGCTAAAAGAGAGTTAAATGAATATGCTTTTAATACAAATGAAACCAGACCCAAGACATGTATGTATTGATCAGTTGAGTAACACTTTGAAATATGAGGAAAACATAATGAATCACCTGGGTTGTACACATTGCAAAACAAACTGGGTAGCAATATCAGAATGAACTATTCGCTCCATGCGTGACTGACGCGACACCTACTGCCTTCATCTGACAGTTTTGGACCTACCAATTTTCAGGTTAAACATATGACATATGTTTGACATTGTTAAATACATGCGAAATTGACAATTATTAATAATTAAGTTTTTAATTATATTTTTTCAGTTTATGTACAAAATAAATGTAGTATTGAAAACTGGGTTTCTCAAAATTCATCATAATGTATCTTTTCAATCACAAACGGAAAAGAAAGGGAAACATCTAGTACTGGCAAATCAAGTTTTTCATGTGAAAGAGCATATATTTAAAAACAGTAATAGTAAAAGTTATGATATAAAAGCTAAAGTCATCAGGCACTCTGCAGTTAGCTTGAAGCCTTATAAAATATCATTTAATGTAAATTATTTAAATTTTTCCTATTTCAATTGCATAAAAATGAAGTTATGTGATATTTACTTTTTCATATTAATAGCACGGATCCATCTTTTTCTTTTCTCTAATTTATATGTAATCTTTGGGAACCTATAAAAACTACACTTACTATTTTTGCTATTATTAGCACAATTAAATACGCAATATGTATTTGCACACATTTTTGATAAAATTTATGCGTAAAAAGGTAGGTCCAATTTTGTCATATTTCGCCGCTACACACGCTGGCATCGTTTCAAAGTACCCCTACCATGGTCACGCAGGGAGCGAATACAATATAATATTATCAGCAAATTAATACAGTGTTGGCTGTAATGCTGATTAGAATAGTGGTGATTATAATTATGGTAGTAATGTTAAAACATGTCATAAATTGACAGGCAGTACTGCTTCAGAAAGTAAAAAAAAACAAGCAGAACATTTAACAACCAAACAACTAAAATCTCAAATCCTTTTAGCATGTACTATACCAATAAAGAAAACTCTTAACCTTAAATTAATAGAAAATGGGATGTATACTACAGGTTTAACTGTATGTACTGACTGAACTTTTAAAATGGGCAACAGTTATCACAGAGGCTAAATAGATATGAATGTTTGAGTTCTTGTTCTTGATAAAGTGAGTCATGTGAAGTGTACAAGTACAAGTTTATGAATAAAATGTTTTAAATAGAACTATCATAAAATGATTTTAAATTTAACCTATCAAGTAATATTTTCTTGTAAAAGTTTGTCATTGAGATTTATAATCTATAAGGTAAGAAGCTTAAAAATTAGCATTTTGCCAATGTTTAGTTTTAAGTTGCTAGCTTGAGTTCAATTCCACAGCATATTAATATCTGTTTGAAGTATTTGAATGTCAATTGAACTTTTTATATTCCTACATAATTTTAAATCACCTGCAAAAAGCAAAACTTTTATCACCAGCAAAAATTCTCAAGCACCTTTTAATATAATTTTTTATTATCAAAATTTGGATTTAACTCACTAATGTGGGTGCCTATTTTTATTTTTCTGGATTAAAAGTTAAATAACAATGTACAAGATCTACATAAGCTATATATTCAAATCTATATATCAAGAATGATTCCAACAAAATGTATTAACATATTTAGAACAGGGAATTGGTATTGGTATAACCCAAAATAAAAACTTATTTGAAATGTAGTTCGAGAATCCTGCATAAGGATAGCAGCAAAGAGAATGATGATGATTTGAAGATTTTTTTATTTACTATAAAAATTCAGAGAGAGCTTTGAAACTCTCCTTTTGATATCCTTTTTCAGTAAGGAGAAATAAATTTTTTTCTGAAAATAGAAAATACAAAAATATTATTGTTTACATTGTTTAAAGAGGTTAGGTTTCAATTATCTAAATTAAAATCACCGACAAATACGCAAAACATAAGCAATTAAGCTAATTCAGTCAAAATAAAACACAAAATCGTGATCAGGAAGTGTTAAAGACCATGGTTTCTTTATTGATTTCAATTAAAAAGCCCTTTTAATGAAAGGGCAGATTTATTACTGATCAGGAACTAAAAATTGTATCATACTTACGGCAATAATAAATTAACAGCACCAACACTTAAGTTCGTGTTAAAAAACATAGCACTTTCTTAATATTTATATTTAAAAAACATAAAATATATTCTAGCGGAAGCCATTTTACATGTTTTGGATTTTATAATTTGATTAGACTGAAATCCATAATCTGTCTTATCTGTCAAACGTCAAAAATCCACATACATACTGACCATTTTCCATAAAATATATTTCTCTTCTGATAGATGGCAGTGCGGGATAAGAAAAGATAAATAAACGTGTATGGTTGATAGGGGTTTTGGATAATTACAAATAAAAAGAATTAATTTCCAATTATTTGTTATTATAATATACAACAGAACTACATTATAGATAATTACTTCATCCATAATAATTTAATAAAAATATACTTATCAGATAGACATAGATGTACCAAAGAATATAGACGCTTAAGCGTCTATATTCTTTGGATGTACTTAACAAGAATAGAAAAATGGAAGCAACATAATATCTTAATCATTTTATAATAAAATAAAATAACACTATATAGGCTATTGGCCTTATACAATGTGCCCTTTTACACATCTATTGGTAGGCCCTAATTATTTTTATTTAATTTTATTTTATTTATAAAAATTAGGAAATATTTTTACTTAATGTAATAATTGGCTATCTATCAGCTTATGCGTGAAGAATTAAGTGGGACTATGTAGAAGCTAAAACCATTAGGTATTATAATGAAATTTTAACTTTAGGTCAAATTTTGTTTACCTAAGTAAAACTATCCAAAGTCAATTGAAAACGGAAGTCTCGAGCTTATCGGTGATATCTGAGAAACTTATAGGCGTACGAAATTTAGTTTTTCTAGAATACTTAATTTCGTAAATATAAGTTAACTTGTATTTACATTTAATTTGTAATATTAAATGTACCTATGTGTCAATGCCTTTAACGTAAATAAAGATCAGAGTGTCTAGACTTTTATTTATAGTTCAAATATTCACTAACAGATAGAGCTAGATGGAAGGGCCATACCAGCCCTTAATTTTTTTTTTTTTTTTTAATTTTGCAGGTCAATCAAACAAAACTTATTTTAATTTGGTGTAAAAATAGGTGATGAAACAAGATACCAGTAAAAACATTATGAAGAAAAACTCGATTTACTATAAAGTTTAAAAATAACACTTACATACTTTTTTACTGAAGGTCTTTATAATCGTTTACACTTTTTTTTATTTGTTGTTTTTAAATTTTTTTGGTAAATTGCGGGTATTTTACTTTTTTAATTTTTTTTGGATCTTTTATAGACCAGGATATTTGTATTAGAAAAGTATTGAACATTAAACTGGTATTTGTGGGAGAAAACGTCTAAAAAGCCGATAGTTAGTTTAAGTATAGCTATTTTTTAAGAACTGATTAGAAAACAATAATAGACGGAGCCTGGAAGGAGCCTCTTATCTCCCTCTTACCTCACCCAGTTCACAATGCCGAAGGATCATTTTTCTGTTATAGAATGTTAATCAATTTATTTTTTTATTCGACCTAACCGTCACATAAAGATAACGATAACGTCTGCCACATTGTCTTTCCAAATTTCAGTATTCTCAGGCTTGTTCATAAGTTTTCTTATATTATGGAGCACTATATTGTTTAACGACGGAGTGGGATTATTTTTCCGTAAACTACGTTTTATATATGACCAAACTAACTCTATATTGGATTGAAAATACAGTAGTAAGGAGGTAGGTAACTAAACAACTAAATGCTCTCTTTAAGGTATTCCCAGATTTTTATTCCGCATAAATGTTAAAATATCCGATTTCTTCGTATTGAAATTTGAAATTTTATAAAGTTGCCGAAAATGATACGGAGCGTTATCCATAGCTATTACCGAATTCGATGGTAGGTATATTTGCTAACAGTTGTTAAAACCATTTTTCGAACAATTCGCTAGTCATGTCTTCGTCATCCGCACACGACTTAATATTTTTGACCGATATGAGAAGCGCGTTTTATACGATTTATACGAATCCGTTTTCATTTCCTGCATGTAAAATTTGTACGGGTTTTTTCCCCTCTAACATAGTGCTTTCAACTTGCAATTGTTAGAATTATCCACCCTCCCTGTTTTAACTACGTCATGACTATCAAACCATGTCTAGCCTATGTATATAATGTTCCTGCCTGATTCGCGATAATGTTTAATATTTCTTAAATAATTTTGACAAATATTCACAATACGGGTTGATTCCATTATACCTAACCATTCGCATATTAAGTTTTTTTATGTAAAGCCGCATTGAACAAGAATTTCGCGAAGAGTTTCCAAGGAATGATAAGAATAACAACTGTAGCTTTGTAATTTACTGTGTACTAATTCTAATGTTGGAAGTTTGTTTTTTTTTTGTAAATATCGTATATCGTTCTTCGAATTACGTCTCTTAAAGCGTCACCAATTTTATGAAATTTTTGCTCGTTGCGTTTTCTTTTTAAGCTCTGATCAGTAACATCTCCCCTTTTAATGACTCTATAAACCATGCTATATGACAATTTTGTTAATTTACAAATTCTATTGACGAAGAAGAACCCCATGGTTGAAGAACTTGCATTCTATTTAGGGTGGCAGTGAATAAAATTATGATAGCTATGATGGTAACCAACGTTCTGAAAGGACATGGTACATGAAGAAGAAGATTGACAATTTCGTGTGGGGTTGAATTTCCATTTTCTATTCTTAAACATTCATAAATATTTAAAACAAGCTTCTAACCTTGAACTTGCAAATCCTGGTTGTAAAACTCCCAATTATTACTAATAGCCGCTTCAGTACTAGGTAAAACATTTTCTTCATTGTTTATAAATACACCATTAAGTGGTAAGTGGTAAGTAACTAAACATTTTTAAAAATTACCTAGGCGACGCGACGTTGCAGAACATAAAAAACTTTGACTAAAAAATAAAGCTAAACTAATAATAAGCTTTCAAGTACAACTGCAGTTATATGTATAATTTTTTTTATTAGAACAATAATCTTGTAACAATTAATATAAAATTAATTCTACAACCATTTTTAGGATTGTTGCTTAAAGCATCTTAAAGTCTTTTGTCTGAGATCTCGAAGTAAAAAATGAAGAAATTTAATATTTATTTAACATCTAGCAAAGCTGTGCTTTGGTTTCACTAGAACAAAAGATACGAAAAATCTCAATCCGTGCAGAGATAATACGAAGATATCTTGCATAGCTTGGTTACGTTGCACACAGCTCTTTGTGTAGCAAAACAGATCTGTTAAATCATATATTTGAACCTCCTCGTAAAACTTTAATTTTCAATTGACTTTGGATATACTATACAACAGTGAAAGAACGTATTCATGAAATAAGAAGTGGTAAGCTTTAGAAAATTATTTTAAACTTTAGATATTCAAGATTATTTTATTTTCACCGACATGAGCTACGTCAGATGCATTTTCATTCGTGAGTCACAAAAACTTTTATGGTGGATACACAGTGACTCTTGTGACATTTTAATATCTATTTTTGCTATCTTTAATGGGAATTAAACACAATTTCACTTTAAAATGCATTTATTTTGATGTTTCGATTGTCACTTAGGAAATCTTTTTCCTCTGTTCTCAAAATAGAAATTCTTTTTTTTTTATTTGGTATTTTTTTTTGTTACTTGGTAATACATTTTCAGTGAATATATTCATGGAAGATTTCGAAATAAATATTTCATACTTGGTCTATCATATCATAATAGTTTTGTAGACCCTGATTTTTGATCTCCAGTGCGTGTTTTTGGAGCGAAAAGTAAGCTTTATTTCCCCTTTACTATTCTTTTTTGAATTTCTGGTTCTTCTGTTCCATCCGCGTTTAATGTAACTCCCAGATATGTGAGAATTTCTACAGTTTCAATGTCCTCCTCTAATTCAACTGTGCGTCTATTGCCCCTAGCTCTTGCCTGTGTTAGTTTTTTTGTCTTTTAAATATTTATTTCTATTATTTCTGTTGCCTCTTCTGTTCTACGAAACATGATGCTAATGTCATCGGCATAGGCGGAAATCTGTATTGATTTATTTGTTAGGAGGTTTCCTCTTCCTATATTCAGCTGTCTTATTCAAGAGTCAGGTTGAATAGTGTCAGTGCCAGCCCGTCTCCTTGTTTTAATTATTTGATTGCATATAATCCTGGTTTTCCAGTCGCTAGGGATCTTTTCCTTCTGCCAAATCTTGTTCATAAGCATACGCATTTTTCTTACTAGGTGTTCGCCACCTAATTTATATAGTTCAGAGGGGACATTGTCATTACCTGGAGCCTTTTTATTCTTCTGTGCTCGTATTGTTTGTTTTATCTCTTCCATCGTTGGGTGTTCTATATTTTCTGTGTCTCCCTTCATGTGATACATGTCAATATGCTCTTCATTTTCTTGCATCTCTAGGAGAGTTTGGAAATAGGTTTTCCAGACTGATTTTATTTCTTTTGGATCACTGGTTATTTGCTCTTTTTAATTTCTGTATTCTAATTGTTTATAAAAAAAAATCGGCATGTTTATTAAAATAATTTGACAATATTTAAAATCGTTTTTCTTTCATTTTTTTTAATATTATTAATAGAATAAATCTTTTTCTTTTAAAAGCTATTTGTAGATTTATTGTAACTTTATCATTTTCTGGCATATATTGTTATAAAAAAATTAATTTGAGGTAAAAAATTAAATAACTTTTTACGTATTTGACCAATCGCTTTTAAATTTTGATCATACTTTAAGCACCATAGGAACCAATACTCCATAGAATATAAAGGTTCTAGGTTTATTTTTAAAAAAGTTATTAATATTTATAAAAAACCGAAATTTCCAACTTATTTTGCAACTTTCTATGCAAAAAATAAGGATAGAAACATTTAAAAACTCAATTTTGGAGGTTTTTATATGACTTATAAGTTTATTACTCTTAAATTTGTTTCAAATGCTTCAGTTTTTGCTGATAGACAAAAACAGTGAAAATTTGTGACCTTAATTTGTTAATAACTAATTAATTCAAAAAAATCTACTGCAGGAAACATATAGGTTCTTGTTACAAGGTCCATACTACTGAAAACAACTTTCGTTTGCCTGGCCGGTTCAGTGTCACAAAGAGGATACTTTTTTGCTTATTTTCCTGGCCTACAAGACACATTTTTATGCAATAATTAGTAATTTAAATCACAATGTAATTTTCATTCTTGGATTGTTTATAACCTATTTATTACACTTAGTAAAATACGGAAGAAGCCTATTTGTAACTGAAATAAAAATTATTTTTACTGAAAATCGGTATATTTGTTATTTGGCAACTATTTACAAATTATTTAAAAGAACGTTGTTATCTACTTATATTCATTTTTTGAAGTAAATTTCTGAGAGATACCCCCTATGAAACGCAATTGATAGTAAAAAGTAAAGAAGTAAGGATTGTTTGCTAAAACGCAACGTGAATACTGGAACGTTACTTCAAACGTGGAAGTAACTAGAAGGATAGGAAATGAAGCGGAAATAATATTAACTATCAAAAGACGAAAACTTGAGTACTTAGGACATGTGATGAGAGGGCAAAAATACGCATTATTACAACTTATTATGCAAGGCAAAATCCGAGGAAAGCGAAATGTGGGAAGACGAAGAATATCCTGGCTTAAGAACTTAAGGGAATGGTTTGAATGCAGTAGTTCAGAACTTTTTAGAGCGGCAGTCAACAGAGTCCGCATAGCCATGATGATTTCCAACCTTCGATAGAAGATGGAACTTAAAGAAGAAGAACGTGAATACGTCTGTTGTTAGAGCCTAACTATAAAGAATCTCATATTATCCATTAAAATTTAAGGGGAGCTATTAAAATGTTATTAATTTATATAATTTGAATTTTTTTTTGGTAAATGACATATCTTATTTTCACCTCGAACAATTAGTAGATTCTGTATTCTTTATGTATGCGTCACTCTCCTCAATTTCTTATATGTTAAACTATAGACTATAGATGATTGTTCAAAGGCTATCCGATCAAAAATGTGTGATTTCAAACTATGTGAATTACATAATGTAATACTATATGTAACAGCGCTACAGAACTTGTAGGCCCATGGCTTCTTAAAACTTGGTTATTTCCCTCCATTTTTTTGGTCCCTTGCTTTCTCTCTCCAATTTCTTGCCCATATTTCTAACAAGTCTTATTTTACTACTTCCAACGATTTCTTCTTTGGACGTCTTCTTCTTTTTTCCACATTTCTCCCTCCTTCAGTATTATTTTAACATTTCGATTCTCTGGCATTCGTATAATATGCCCAAGCCGACTAGTTCTTTGGGCTCGTATTTTTGCCGTAATTGCTGGTTTTCCATATATCCTCGTTATTTTTTATTCGCTCGTCTTCTCCAAATATTCTCTGCCGTCTTTATTCCTCCCAAAACTCAGGACAGCTCATTGTCGCTATATTCCTGTTATCTTAATGTGGCTTATCCGCGAACTAAAATTACTTACTTGGGCCTCAAGTCTCCGCTCTGAACCAGGCTCAGTTCGGCGACTTGGTGCTCAAGGGGTTGGGCCCTACGTGCCCGGGTTTTGGGGTTTTTGTTAATTTTTTTGTTGGCTTGCGCTGGTTTTTGTTAGTATTTTTATAATTTTTTTGGTGGCCGAGGCCGGTTTTTTGGGTGTTTTTTATAGTTTTTTTTTGTAGGTGGCCCTGAAACATAAAATCAGAATTAGTGTAAAATCTTTACTATAATACTGAAAAATATATAAAATATAGAACATATAACAATATAGAGTTTATCCTCTTTCAAGGCAACCGGGCCCACTTTGTGTTTGGCGATAGTCGATGAGTGTTTTTGAGCTACGAACTATCTTCTTTGTGCATTGTTGTTATTTTTTAAGTATTTTCTCTCTAGTGTTTTGTTTTCTCTCTGGTTTAATTTTCTCTTTGGTATTATTATTTTAATCTACTATTTGTTGTTTAGGTCTTTTGTGCTTCCATCTATGGAAAGCGTCATACCTCATTATCTCTCGTAGTATGTGATTGGGGTGGTTCTCTATTTCCGCGAACTTTGTCCTAGCTTTCTCTTTCATCGTGTCCGTCAATCTGATTTGTTGCAATTCTCTAAAGAAAAATCTTTCTGCGACGTATCTTGGTACGTTGACTGCTTCTCTTAGGCTGTTGTGGTGTGCCACTTGTATTTTCTTTTTTGAATGCATATGTGTCCCCATGCTAGGGATGCATATGTTAGTATAGGAAGGATTATACTATTTATTAGTCTTATTTTTGTTTTCAGTCTGAGTTTGCTTTTTTTTCCTGTTAGTCCTATTATAGATGCTCTTGACGCGTTGGCTTTTTGTACTGTGGCTTCTACGTATTTGCTGAATGTTAAGCCTTTGTCCATGATTACTCCGAGGTATTTTGCTTTGCTTTTCCACTCGATGCAATTGTCTTGCACAGTTACCTATTCTTCTGGTTGTTGGTGCCTCTTTTTGAAAAGTACAGCCTGTGTCTTATCGGAGTTTATTGCTATTTTCCATTTTAAAATCCATTCTTCTATGTCGTCTAGCGCTGTTTGTAGGTTGTTAACCGCTATGTCTACGTTTCTATGTTTGGCCGCTATCTCTGTATCATCGGCATAGAGGCTTAATAGTGTACCTGGTGTTCTAGGTATGTCTGTTGTGTATATCGTGTAGAGTATAGGTGACAGTACCGCTACTTGTGGCACTCCAGCCTCTGGGTTCCCGGTTCGGATAGGACTTGCCAAGTACGACGAGATCAGCCTGTCATTGCTCCGCTGCACCCGTATCTTCTCATTTTATATATCAGTTCTTTATGCCAGACTCTGTCAAATAAATTGCTTACGTCTAGGAAGGCGGCTCCTGTAAATTGTTTATCGTTGAATCCAGCTGCTATGTACTCTGTTAGTCTGAGTACTTGTAGCTCGCTGGAGTGTTCTGATCTAAAGACAGATTAGATATAATACCCGAATTGAGCTTCGGGTATTATATCTAATCTGTCTGTTTCGGCTTGGAGTCTGCTGGGTATTATTCTTTCTACAATCTTGCTGATTGCAGGTAGTAAGCTTATTGGCCTGTAGTTTTGCGGGAATGTGCTGTCTTTTCTGGGCTTTGGTAACATTATGACATGGGCCTCTTTCCATCTGTTTGGGAATTTTTTGAATCTTAGCATTGAATTAATAATGTTTGTTAAATATACTATGGCTCTCGCTGGTAAATATTTTAGAGCCCTGTTCGTGATTTGATCGGAACCAGGTGTTTTTTTCGGCGAGCTGTTTTTAATTAGTTCATTTATCTCCTCCGGAAATGTAGGAGGGATGATTTCATTTGGATTTTCGGATCTTTTTCTTTGTCTTTCGACTTCTTCTATGAAGTCGATGTCCTCGTCTGGGTGGTAATTTAATGTACACTCTCTCGAGAGAGTACTCCTCATTACCTCTGCTTTTTCTTCTGTAGTGTATACTATTCCATTTTCTCCATGTAGTGGAGGGATTGGCTTTCTGTCAGTTCTCAATATTCTTTGAAGTATCCAGATATTTTGCATGTTTGGTCCTTGCTCCTCCATGTCCCTTATGTGGTTTTCCCAGCTTTCACTACGGTGTTGTTGTAGTGCTGTTTTGACCTCTCTGTTTAGTCTATTTGCTCTATTTTTGTCTGCCTGATTCCTTGTCCTTCTTGCTGTCTGCTTTGCTCTGTTCTTTTCCCTTATCAAGTCTTTTATTACTTGTGGTATATCCTTAAATCTTCCTGTGTGCATTTCTACTTCTTCTTCTGTAGTGCTATTTCTGAGCGCTTGTTGGATCATATTTTCCAACTCTAGGACTCTGGCTTCTATTTCTCATCGTGTTCCTAAGCGTCATTCTCACTAGCCTTATAAGCTTTTCTAATATTTCTAATGTTCTCATGGCATCGGTCGATTTAGAGAATCATATGCTTGTTTAAAATCGATAAATAAGTTTTGTTCGTAGCTATTATTTTGTATTAAGTTTAACATTACTTATTTGATCAGTAGTTGTTCTTCCTGATCTAAAACCTCCCTGGTAGTCTCCAATCACTTTGTTATCATATTTTATTAATCTTTTCCTAATCATTTTTACAAGTATTTTATAGACTACTTCTAATAGTGCTATACCTCTATAGTTTTCGCACTCCGTTTTGTCTCCTTTTTTATAGATAGGAAAACTAAGAGCACTATTCTCTCGTTTCGGCATTTCTTCCTTTTGCCAAATTATTAGTGTCAAGTTAAATATGTAATACTATACATTATTGTAAATCCCATATATGATAGTTCATTCAATTTGCTTAACCGTTCACCTTTGTTCATCATATTGTCACGTGAAAAAAATGTACGTATTTGTTACGACATGACTATATAACAAAATGTTATGACTAAAGAGCACTTAATAATACACACCCAACTATAAAAGACGGAACATTTACAAAACTTTTTAGAGGAAAACAAATGAAAATTGTTAATTGTGTCCTCGGTCTCCCCATTTACCGCATAGATGTAGTATGGTGAACTTCATTAATGATACAAACTTGCATAATATCTTGAAACCTCATTTGCTTCTAATTTAGAACAAGTTACTACCGGGAGAGTGTTCCTGAGTTTTTAATTTTTTTTGTTTCAATAACACAAACTATTAGTACAAACAATGTCGCTCTCCAGGAAATATCCCGTCGAATGCTGTCTGACCGACAAGCTAAATATAGGTACCGAGGTCTAAACGAGTTCAATGGAATAAAACTGTCACACCCATCTGTTTAATACTAAGCGATCAATGATAAAAGAATTTGTAGGAAAAAATTGACTTTTTTGAGCTAAAATTTGCAATATGATGTTTGTAAGTCGACTGGTTTGTTTAATTCTGATGTTTTCTTCTTTAAAAACGACTGAATCTTACAAAAAGAAAGTGTATAATATAGGTAAGTAGATTCAAGTTGATGTATTTCATTTTGATTTATGTGTATGAGTTTTGGATGGAGCAATGCAGAAAATTAATTAGAAAAATTATTTGGCAAACGTATCTAAATAAATATTTTGATTACATCACGTCTAACGTATCTAATACACGAAAATTTGAATGAAAATATTTATTTTTATACTACAGCGTACGGTATATCAAATATACAGATTTTTAAATTAAGTTTGTTATTTACTGTAATGATTGTTTTTGCTCATACCTAGTTTCATGTACGCAATGAACAAAACCATAATAATCTGATTTCTAATATGATTATATTAAATACGATTGGGATAATATATACGACATAAATGATATTTCGAAAAAACTAAATTGATCCAAAATACCTTGATACGTGTTTTAACGTTCACATTTCGGCTGCGTTGGTTTCAGCCATTGCTGAAGTTTGTAGCTAACGATTTTAAGCTTAATTTACTAAAAATGTTTCAGTCAGAGTATTAAAAATCTGCATTCAATAAAAAAACATGTTCTGACTTCTAGAAATTAATATCAGTAAAAGTATATTATCATTGTCATTATCTTTGTATTGATCATTATGAATTTGCACACACAATAGATCTAATTTTCAATTTCATCAGAATTTTTCTGTCAAAATAACACTTGCTTTCTTCCACTTCGTCAATTTTGGTCTAACGGTAGCTACACACGTCTCCATGTTTCTCTATTGCTCTACAATATGGAACCTAGATACCTAATTCCTTTATAATTTGAAATGATTTTGTTTAACTAGTAGCCCATCTTGGAATGAAGATTCTAGATATTCTGTTTTGATTTACCAACATCACATTATCAGCATACATGCCAAATAATCTCTCCTTACAATTTCCTGTCAGCTGACTTAACAATAATGATAATAGATATCGATTCATCACGGGGCCCTATTCCCTCAAGTAGATGTGGATATGGAGAAAAGGCCTTTAATGTATGCTGATTATGTGGCTTTTCATTGATTGGTAGTTGCATTTATAGTGTTCTGGACTTATGTCAAATATTTTTAAAATTGGCATAGTAACTGGATCTATATTTCAACATAAAAACTCTACGATGAGTATCTCTGTACTACCTACTAAACCTACTAAAAAATGTATTAATTTTTTACCAAGCTTATAGTACACTAGTTATTTTGCTCGGTGTATGCGACGGGAGATCCAATCATTTGTCATATACAGTCACTCAATAACTTTAAAGAAATAGAAACGCCGCGTGGCACTTGGTAAGTGCCGACAGAAGTGAATACTTCTTATAGTGCGTTATTACGTTAAATAGTTAATATTTTTTTATAATTACACCACACATTTCAATTTTTTAATCTTTAAAAAATTCCAAGTTTTTTGTTTTAATTTTGTTTAATAATTTTATGAATTTTTAAAATGTGTTAAATATTAGGTATATAAAATTCTCTCTAGTTTGAATGGGTTTACCGCTTTCAAATTTGACGAATTTAGTTTTGGAATTACCCGTTACGGAAGTCTTGACATATGGCATCACCCATTGTTTATAATCTCTTACTTTAAGTACCTACTTTGTCACCTGGACCTAGATCTTCGCTTGATCTCAGACTGTGTTGAACAAAAACAACATCAAAGGAATTCTTTTTTTCTACATGTCTTAATCAGCTCAACGTAAGTCTCAGGATTGTTAATCACTTCCAGTTTCAGTCTTTTCTTCTTAATTGTGCCAAAGTCTCTATCCACTGACATCATAGAGTGTCCTAAAAATACGTTGTCACAAAAAATTTTTAACTTTGTGTGCAGCGAATCTTTGTTTTTTTCAATATAATCATTTAAGCAGGTTATAACCTCATTCGGCCCACTCTGGGCAAAATTTTCCGTGTAAGTATACATTATTGTTTTATGTGTTTTTAGATTGTGAACTCCAAAAACGTAAAACTATATCTGACTAATATAATATTCATCTTGTGCGTTAGTTACAGGCAAAGGCAGGTTCTTCTCACAATCAAAACATATCATCATTTCAGAAGAATCAGTTAATTTTTGAACTTTAGTTAGTTGTGTTTTAAATACATTTGCTTTTCTAAGATTAATCTCCTTATCCATTTTAAGTATTTTTAAGGTTTCCTCATTAGATTCCCGTACAGCTTGCCTTATACTAACTAGAAATTTTGTACAGGTATTGCATATATCCTTCCCTGGAGATCCTGGACATAAATGCAAATCTTCAAATAGAGGTTAAGGGTCATCGTCAAGGCCACATACCATTACCGTAGGGATGTAGTTAAAGCCAATAAAGTTTTTTTTTGAAAAATAACGAGTTATGCAATAATTTGTTTTGTTACATATACTTTAAAAAGACTCTATAAAATTAAAAATTCTTAACACTAATAGGTAATAATAAGAAAATAGAAAGCACGAATTTTGTTCAAGTTGTATCTTAGACAGAAAACTACATACATTTTCTTTCCGCCCTTTAATTTTTTCACAAAGCAATCTCTCTCTGTTAATGGAAGTACTATTTTTGGATTGACTTTGACGAATTTGACCAATCAACTTTGGCGTACCGGCCTACCTTCCGACCGAGTAAGGGAAAGATGTGACGAATTTTATATTGTCTGTATGCGTTAAAATGGCATCATCGTTTCAATTTGTTGCTGCTAAATTTAAAAACGGCGCACATTCTCTGAGAGACAAAACTATTGTGTTACATGTTTATGACTCCCTTGTTCATCAACAACCTTTAACAAAAGTTAATAATGTAGTGATTATGTGTTCCGGTATGACAGGTGTTAGTGAAAGAACTATTTACAGATTTTTAAGTAAAAGAAAACAAGGAAACATTACTGAGCCAAAAAGCCATAGCGGAAAACATTCAATGAAAATTGATTACTTTCATAGAAACTTCTTTCGGAGAAAAGTTCACGCGTTATATTTAATCAAGGAGATTCCTACATTGGATACAATATTAAATGCAACAAGAGACAGAATATAGAGAAAAAGATAGAGAAGTGAAAAAACAAATAGCACAGCAAAAGAATGAAGAATGGGAAAGAATCTGCTCAAATATTGAAACATATATAGGAGGTACAAGAACTTCGGAGTCATGGAAAGTACTGAGAGGATTGAAACACAACTCAAAAGAAAAAATTAAATTGGGAAATATACAGGACAAAGAATGGAAGGACTACTACAAGGAACTATTAACAGAACAAAGACCACAATTCATTGGAAAAGAAAACAGGCGAAGACGAAGCAGATTCCCACAACAAGAAATATAAATAACAGATAGGGAAATGAGAACGGCCATAAAAGCAATCAAAAATAAGAAAGCACCAGGACCTGGAGGCATCTCACCTGAGCTTATAAAATACGGATCAAAAAAATTACACCGGATGATACAATGGATATTTCAGAAAGCCATAAATGGAGAACAGCCCCCAAAGGAATGGACGGCAGCATATATGACATCTATATTTAAGAAAGGAGATAGAAAACGATGCGAAAACTACAGAGGAATAAGCGTAATATCATCAATAGGAAGATTATATGGGAAGGTACTGCGAGAAAAGATAGAGCAAGCGATAAAAGGCAAAATCGGGGAGGATCAGGCAGGCTTCACGGCAGGAAGATCATGCATAGACCACATATACACACTGGAACAACTGTTGGAAAAGAAAAAAGCTAAAAATAGAGATATACACTTGGCATTTGTGGACCTGAGAAAGGCGTATGACTCTGTACCAAGGTCAGAACTATGGGAGGCAATGTACAAATTAGAAATACAGACGGAACTCATAGAAGCTACAAAAGCTCTGTATAAAGAAAATAAAGTGTCCATTAAAATGGGAACAAGAATCATAGGAGACTTTACCACAACAAAAGGGCTCCTGCAGAGTTGTTCCACATCTCCAACCCTATTCAAAATATACTTAGAGAAAGCCTTGACTACATGGAAAAGAAAATGCGAAGGCATGGGAGTACCGGTACGGAACGAATACCTATATACGTTAAGTTTTGCAGACGATCAAGTAGTGATTGCACAAGACCAAGACGACCTCAGCTACATGATGAAGAAACTACAAGAAGAATATACCAAGGCTGGCCTAGATATTAACCTCGCGAAAACAGAGTACCTATCTACAAGTGAAGAAGACATAGAAGATCTACAGATTGATGACAACGTAACAATCAAAGGAAAGGATAAATTCAAATACCTGGGGTTTATAATCACGAAAAAGGCAACAACAGAGGAAGAAATTACACAAAGATTAGGACAAACAAGAACAGCAATCCGACAACTTAACTCAGTATGGTGGGATAGACACCTAAATATGAAGACAAAAACGCAGATTTATAAAACATATAAGACATATGGGGCTGAAAATTGGATCATAAACAAGAAAAATAGCAGTAAGATAGTAGCAACAGAGATGGAATGCCTGCGATGATGCTGCAGAGTAACAAGAATGGATAGGAGAAGTAATGACAAAATAAAGCAAAGAACATCAATAGAAACAGACATACTAACATATATAGAACAAAAAAGACTAAAGTGGTATGTACATGTAAGAAGAACTAGCGACAGCAGATGGATAAAGAGAATAACCGAATGGAGCCCCATAGGAAGGAGGAAAAGAGGACGACCCCGAAAATCCTGGAGGAACGAAGTAGACGACGCCATGAGTAAGAGAGGACTAAACGATGGAGAATGGAACAACAGAGAGAGATGGAAACGGTTGAGCGAGGGAAGGCAGTGAATACTGTAGAATCCCTAAAATATATATAACAAGAGACAATAATTTTTCTGGCTTTGGTCGAGATACATAAGTTATGAAAATTACTTAAAGAAATCGGTGTTTACTATGAAAATCAAAGAAAAAAACCTATATTGAACGATACAGAAAAGATTGTTTCTTGGCGAAGGCAATATTTAAGAAAAATAAAAAGTCTTGTATTACAAGGAAGATGCATTTTTTTTATGAAACCTGACTAATGAAAATCATACCGTTTTAAAAGTATAAGTACATAAAAACTATTACAAATTCTCGATAAGCCTTTCTAGAGAGATAGTCCACTGATTTAAATGCTCCCGCAGGAAAGGGTCGAAGATTAATAATCACACATTGGTAGCTAACATATTTTTCTGTAGAATGATTTATTTGAGTTCGTTTTAAAATCCATTTAATATTACCATGAAGAAATAAACTCATGCGTTTTTGAGGATTTCGCTTCTCAGGTATTGAGTTTTCTGCCAAATAATGCTGACGTTGTTTTGATAACGCCAGCTATCACTCAAAATTAGTGTAAAAGTTACCGACCGTCTCATAAAAAAGGAGATATAATTGACTGGCTCCAACACAAATGTGATCAGACTATGCTTAAAATGAAATTATTACAAATTGCAAGGCAACATAAATTGTACCGTAAAAATATGTCATTGATGAAATGGCAAAACGAAAAGGAATAATGGTATTGCATTTGGTCAACTAAATCCAATAGAGCTCTAATATGGGCTCAAGTAAAAGGTGAACCGGCCAGACAAAATAAAACATTTAAATTAAAGGATGTCAAACAACTTTTATTAAATTCCATAAAAACGTAACGAAAGATCACTGGATCAATGCCGTAAACCACTTAAAAAGAGGAAGAAAGATTGTGGATTGTTGATAATAGCTATTTTTATTGAAAATTGTGGCTTATTCCCAATAAAAATAGTAATTACATTAAGATGCCACAAGAAAATAGCTTCAGAACAACGTTGATAATAGCATTGAAGAACTTTGTTAATCTATAATCATTACAATCGGGCCGTACAACGAATCTGACAGAAAAAGATGAAGAGATGGAAATTTATAATTTCTAATTAAATCAGTAAGTTTTTAATTTATGCACATTGCTTAAATGTTAGATATCAATACGATCTTCTTCTTCTGGTGCACTCCATTACTGGAGGTTTGCGATCACTAGATCATAATGTTCTCCATTCTGCCCCACTCTTAGTAATTGTTGAAAGTTCATGACATGTCTGTTTTGCCTACTCCACTTCTTCCCTTAAATTATTATTCGTAGTAGGTTATATTTGTTATTTCTCATTAGGTATCTAATAATAATTTTAGTTAACCTATAATTCTGTCCCTTTTTGATTCTCCAACACTAACCCATGATTTTCGTACCTATTAGGGTATTAGGCTCACCTATGTGAGCAGGGTGAACTCTTTAAAAAAATAATATCTAAAACTACATTTCAACACGAGAGAATATTTTGAGTGATTTTAGTTCAACCACTTTACCTGGTGTTTGCAGAATTCTGAAGATTTGCATTTTTAATTACCTACCAGTTGCAAACAGATAAACAGAGACTTTAATATAGGATAATAAAAATAATCTAAAAAAATTAATTTTGATAAAAATAATTTATACACAAAGTGATTGTTTTTAGGTGGAATATTCACCGATGAAAGTCAAGCTTTGGCATTCAGAATAGCTACCTACAAGATGAACGACAAATATCCACATTCAGACATAGAGCTAGAAACTGTCACGTACCAGATATCTCCTTTCAATACCGTGGAGGCTTACAAGAGCACCTGCGATCTTTTGAAGCAGAAAATAGTTGGCCTTTTCGGCCCCAGTTCCTACTTTTCGTCGTCATTTGTTCAGAGTGTCTGTGATGCCAAGGAGATTCCTCATATAGAGACCCATATGGACTACCATATGGGAAGGAATGAGAGTTTAGTCAATTTACATCCACAACCGAGAGCGTTGTCTATGTTGTTTAGAGACTTGGTTGAAGCTTATGGCTGGCGAAGCGTTGTTGTATTGTATGAAGATGAAGAAAGTTTGTTGACTGTGGAGTTTTTGCTACAGTTGAACGAAATTAAGAACATAAATGAAAAGAAAGGTATGAGACAAAAATTAGAATTTATAATTATTTTTTTATATATTGAGCACTTAGATATGTCTAATGAAGAGGCGTTTGGACTATTCCACTGCGACCTTTTTAGATCTATTGTGGTCCTCTAATCCTAGATTACATTCTCTAGCCTGATCCTTTTTAAAAGGTCTACAACCTTCGAGACTGTACTTTCCATGTAGCTCTTTGCCAGTGGTTATTCCTCGCCTAATGCAAAGAACCACACATTTGTCAGGCTATGGCACTGACACAAAATTTGCTCTGCTGTTTCTTACCCTAGGTGACAAAATCTGCATAGATCGTTATCTGCCAATCCAATCAGCTTTAACTGCCTATTCAGCTTACAGTGCCCTGTTAACAGACCTACTCTGGCTTTGACTGTTTTCCTGTATTTGCTTATTAGGTCTGCTGTAAATTTTGACGAGTGTTCTATAATAAACAGTTTTGCCTGTCTTTCTTCCACCATTCTAGAGATTTGGGTTCTGTAGCTAAAATTTATTTATGGGCCATTTAATTCTGCTTGGTCTTGTGATTGCTGGGACTATTTTTCAATCTATAGAACGTAACCTAGTCTAGCCGTTGGTCTATGTTGATTTGCCTATCTGCATTATTCGAAATTGTTGAGGCCGGAAAGTGCGTGTTTATCTCTAAGACTTTTTTCTTTGGTCTCTGTAAATTTGCCATTATCTTACTTTAGGAGAGCTACTTCTTTAATGGTAGAACCATCCTTTACCAGCACTTTATAAATTCGAGAGCAGACCCGGATATCAGTAATCTCCTCGCAAAACTCTCTCCATGAATTCCTTTGGGCTTTGCGAATTTCTTTAAAGTATAGCTTATACTTTAAATGCCTTACTCCTTGTTTTTTCCAGACAGTTTTCATTGTAGGCCGCCATAATAGCTTCGCTCACCGTTTCTGCTGCCAAATTTATAGCCTCTATGCCTTTAAACAAGTTCGTACTTTCCCCGAGATTTCTACTGAGGGATTTTCAATATCTTTTTCAGTTTGTATCTCTATTATTTTGGTATTTAATGTCCTATGGAAATAAATTGAGCTCAAATCGGATATTTTTGTGATCCGAACCAGAGGTTTCATCATACACATACCAATTTGTTATACTTAATATCACTTACTTTGCTTGTGCAGAGTATTAAATATTGACCACTTATTGAATGCTATAAAAATCTTATTTATCTCAAAAATACTGTATTTGATATATAAAATGATATATATTATGTGATAATAATACAAGAGAAGTATAGAAATAGTAGAAAAGTTGTAACCAGAAATAGAGTAAACTGAATGTCCTAAAAAAATTGGCACAAAATTCATTGTGCACAATGAACAATTTAATTTTAACACAAAAAATATTATCAAGTTGACTTTTGAGACAAAAGTTTTTTTACTTTATTTTGTTTTGAAGTTTTTGTCTTTAAGATGTCGTATAAATTAGAAACGAGAAAAAGTATCTACAAGTTGGTTGGGGGGTAGTCAAAGCTGAAATCTGTCGAATATTCCATAATAAAAATATTTCACGCAGAACCATTTATATAACTAACGGAGTGCGAACAGGGAATACCATGTTCTAACCTCCCAAAAAGTAAAAGACCACGTGCATTTACGGCACAGAGATCAGAGAGATTGATAAAAAGAGCAAAAAAACAGGTTGGAATATTAACGAGGGAAGACTGGCTCGCCAATAGCCTAAGATATCGTTGGAGTTAAGGAGGAATCGTCTTAAATATGGAAACAAACGTAATTACCACAACAACTTTAAAACAAAATTTCTTCGTATACCAAGATGCTGCCGTCAACTGAGACAGGTACACTTGTCCAATGAAAAAATCATTATTTTAGTTATTCTTTGAGTTATTCTAAAATAAAGGGAATCTATGGTTCTTATACAAACAACTTACAGGAATGCCCTGACAATGTCAGATACGAGCACAAAGCAAAATATGTAGATAAAATCCTTGCGTGGTGCGTCATTTCTAACAGGGCAATATCTTGACCTTTTGTGGAAAAAGCCAGGGGTGAAGCTTTGAATAGTCAAAACTATATTTTTAACAAATATTTTGCAGGTAAATATAAAATAAAAATTTTCTTCTTCTTCCTTCTGGTATCTAGGCTTTAAAGCCTGTTTCTTATTAGCCTCCTAAATTGTTTAAATTATCGCATCATCTTTTTCTTGGTCTGCCAATACTTCTTTATCCATTTGGTGACTTATCTCGTGCTATTCATACTATCCTATCCTCTGCCATTCTACTAATGTGTTCGTTCCACTCCTGTTTCCGTTTTGTCACCCATCCATTTATGTCTCCTATTTTGCATACCCTTCTTATGTTTTCACTTCTCTCCCTATCCAACAGACTTTTTCCTGATATTCATTGAAGTATTTTCATCTCTGCTGTTTCTAGTAGTCGTCTAGTTTTAGATGTATCACGGTCTTGTCTCAGCCGTGTATGTTAATATAGGTCTAATTGCTGCTTTATAGATTCTTGTTTTTGTGTCTTGTCTTAGATATTTGTTCTTCCAGATTGTGTCATTTAGAGATCCTGCCGTTTTACTTGCTTTTAAGCTTTATTGTCGTACTTCTTCTTCAAAAACTCCGTAACTAGTTATATATATTCCCAAATATCTAAACCTTGCTTGCTGCTTTATTATTTTTCCATAAATTTCGATTTTACATCGTAGTTGGTATTTAGATGTTGTCATGCATTTGACTGTTGTACTGAAGATGTGTGTTAATCTATGGAGTTCATCTTCTGTCTCTGCGATTAATGAGGCGTCGTCTGTATAACATAATATTTGGATTTCTTTGTTCCCCATTCTTTAACCATGACCTTTACGTACTGCTTGCATTATTTCGTCCATTATTATATTAAGAGAAGTGGGCTTAACTTGTACTGGTATACACTGTGTTAGTTTTCCATTTATCTTTGCCTGTAATCAATTGGAGAAGTAGATGTTTTCGATGGTTTGTATACTATTGATTGGTATGTTTCTTTTATACAGTAGGTGTAAGACGTTTTTATATAGTTTTTGTATAAGTTTTGTCATCTCTAGGGTTATACTTTCTCCTCCGTGTTTTAGGAGCTCGTTGGTTATTTCCTCTGGTCCTGGTACGTTATTGTGTTGATTATTATTTTTCTTTCCTTTAAACAGTTCCGTCAGGTATCTTTCCCATTCGTTTGCTGGTATGTTATTGTATTCCTTTAATTCTGCCATTTCTTTCCGTTGGTTTCTTATGAATCTCCACATTTGTTTTTGTGTACCGCTTTCCATCCTTTTTGTAAACTGTTTCCAGTGTTTATTTTTTGTTCTTCTTACCAACTGCTTTGTTTCATTTCGTATTCTTCCATAGGTGTCTCGAGATTCTGGAGTATTTGATGGTTTGTACTTCGTGTAGGCCTCTCGTTTCTCTACATTTCTCTTTTATTTTTTTTTCTGAACCATGGTGTATTGTTGTTGTTTCTTTTGTTCAGTATAACGTTGTGTTTTCCTAGAGCTTCTGTTGCTGCTTCTTGAATGATGTTTTTAATTTTCTCCCTTGTCGCGTTCATATCTTTGATGTCGTCTATTTATTTCAGCTGTATCTTCTGTGCTAGCCTCCTTTGGTACATTTCTCTTGCAGAGTCATTCCACAGTGATTTTACATTGAATTTTTCCTCGGTGATTTCCTGTAGAAAATGTTTTGGTGTTATTTTCATTCCTATTTTTGCTAGTACTAGATTTGTTCACTCCCTACGTCTGCTGAGTCTTAAGTTCGGATATCTAGAATATGCTTTGGGTGGATTTTCTATTAGTGACTATAAAATCAATCTTAGATTTTTGATTTTACTCTGGAGTTTTCAAATGTATATTTATAAAGGGCTTATGGTCGTAAAATGTATTATTGAATCTCAGTTCTTTAAAAGCACAGAGATTAGCCATGAGTTTTCCATTTGCGTTGACATGGTTCTCATTAAATCTTTGTTTTACTCCTGGAAATATTTCATTTCCGATTCGTGCATTAAAGTCACCCATAAGAATTAAGGTTACTTTATGAAGTATTTTATCGAGGATGGTTTGTAATTGTTCGTAGAATGCCTCTCGTTCCTCCTTAGGTTTGCAGGCCTCGGGACTATAGGTATATATGACATTTAATTTTTGGTAGTCCATTGTGATGTTCGTATTTATTATTCTTTCGGAGATATAACGGCAGTTATTTATGTTGTCTTTAAATTTTTTATGGACAAGTATATATTATGCGCCTGCTCGTGCTCGTTCTTTAATCTTCACTCCACTGTATGCTAGAAAATATTGGTTATAGTCTCTTTGGCGTTTACCTTTCTTCTTGGTTTCTTGGATTGCACAAATGTCTATGTTTTTATTTATCAATTCTTTTATTATCTCTTGGTCTTTGTTGTTGAAAAAAGTAATGTTCGGTGTTACTAATCTGATTGTGGGCTTATTTTTTCCTCTCGTTTTCCTTTTCTTTACGTGGTTCGTCATCTTAGGTTCCGTCTCATTCCGAGGCTTTATATCGGTTATTTGAGCCTGGCTTTCTTTTACAATAGGTAGGATGCTAACCTGGCCCATCAACCCTCCCCTTTTATCTGGACTTGGGACCGGCTGTGGGCATGAACGCAACTTTTGAGCTACTAAATTCACCCAGTCCTTGCGCTTCTAACCTCCAGGTAGAGTTTAAAATAAAAATAAAATAAAAATACGTTTTAAAATTCTAAATTATTTCATAACCTTGTTAATTAATATTGAACTCTCTTTAATGTTGAGCAAAAAAGGTAGAACTGCTAGGCAAACAAACATTTCCAAGTAAGAAAATGATTTACTACAAAGTACTTCTTATTAATACTGTATAAAGAGATAATTAGGATTTTTTTAATTCAATTTAGAAAGTACTGGTTTCATATTTTCATTAATAGAGTCGGTTTCTTTCGTACTTCTTGTTCCTTATGCTGTGGTGCTGTACAGTAAAGTGGACCATTGGTTGTCAAGTGTCTAGCGATAATCCAAAACAGCCGCAAAATTTTAAAATACTTTATACTTCATTTAGAATATTACAACAGTCTTTATAGAGCAGTTATCATAAAAACTGTGCTATCAATTATTTTCGGAGTATAATGTTTTGTTTAATCCCTTGTTTTATTTGTTTATCGCAGGTTTATAATGAATTTAGGGGGCACAATTTTGGGAATTTAACTCTGTGTCTTATAATGTGTCAATAACATTTTGTACTTTTGTACTTTTCAAATAACAATTTCTTTTTTTATAACTAGATATACATTTCTTTATTCTATTTTTTATCTGTATTTAGGCAAAAAAATCCTTCTTAAACAGCTGGAAACCACCGACAGTGGAAACTATAGGGTAGCTTTAACGGAAGTCAAAGCCCTAGGTGAAACCAATTACGTATTAGTCTGTTCTACTAATATTTTAGAAGAAGTTTTAAAGCAATTGCAGCAGGTAGGAATGATGACCGAAACGTATAACTATCTCATCACAAATTTAGATACGCAGACAGTAGATCTGTCGCCATTTCAGTACGCAGGCACCAATATAACAGTGGTAAGAAAACACTTTTTCAGCATATTATTTTGTCATCATTTCCAAAAAAAAAAATTTCATGATTTGTAGAGACTTTTTTTAGGTTAGAAAAATTGAATTGGTAGAGCAAAGTGACCACGCTAATTTTCAATGTTAATTTCCATATTTTTCATTATTTTAGATCCATTATTTCAAAGTTTTTTTAAACTGACAGACTATAAAACGAGAAGCGGCCTGCTAGAAAATGTACTGTTACAGATTACACACAGATAAATGTTTTGTTACAATTTTTTCTAGATCTATCTGTATCCTACAGAACTGCAGCTCGTGGTTGTGGTGTCCCTTAAAACCAGTTTTGAAAATATTTAAAAAAATTAATGGATTTTATCTAAACTACAAATGGTTCACGAACTAACGGAAGATGATCTAGATAAACGAATTGAATATTGTAAATATGATGAACTTTCACTTCCAGTTACGACCACCACTTTTGAACAAAATACTGATTATTTTGTTTTGTGATGAAGCTACATATTTTTTTAACGGCCACGTTTGCCTTCAGAATGTCAGATACTGGTTTGATGTATAGCATCGTTTCATGAAGGTCATACACAATTTCTGAAAAAGTTACATGTAGGAGCAGGTATATTGGTTAATTATCTTGTAGGTCTAATATTGCTGCTGCTGCAGTCAAACTCTTAATCTCACCCAACATATTGAAGATGGGTTTGAACGGAAAGAAATAACAGGAGTAGCGTTCATAGGCCTGACCTTTTTCAAATCCTATTATTAATTATCCTGCTGATATGTTTATTTTATTTAATATTTCGTTAACTATTAACTTTAGTTAAAGGTATTTTATACCAAAATTCAAAAGTAATAATGTAATTGTCTATTTTTCTTCGTTGCCTAGAATAATTGCCTTACATCAGAATTATGCAGCTGATTTGTAAAATCAGATTATCTCGAAAACTGTTGAATTTTGAAGTTATTAACAGGTATACCCTTTGTTTGTTAAAATAAAGTATCTTTAATATTTTTTGTCCCAAATACAGGTAACTTAAAGAACAAAAAAGTTAAGTGCAAATTTATACCACATATGTGGCGTATATGGCGCTCTCTATCAGTTACATCAAAGTGTGCATCAGATTATAATTTCTCATATTTAAAAGTACCCAGTTGTAAATTTTTTTACATAAATTTTTACAAACATGAAAGTTATAGCGAAAAATAAAATTTTAAATTTGCACTTTAACACCCTGTATCTTTCTTTTATTAAAGCAATTTGGCTTAAATCGTAATATTTTAAATTGTAGAATCTACTATTTCTTTTTGTACAATTACTTAAGGACCACCCTGTATATATATATATATATATATATATATATATATATATATATATATATATATATATATATACAGTATCAATTGACACAAAAGTGTAAGAATAGTATAAAGTTTATACAGTCGTAATTAGCTATATAACATGAAATGTGTTTCCAAGAACCAGCTTCATGGTTCTTTAAAATGAGTGGGTAACATACTCGAGAGACGAGTAGCCGAACTAGGCCAAGTCTAGAACGGGGACTGGGAGCTCGACAAGCAAAGCACTATAGCCGATCACATTGTCCCACATAACTTGATCTTCTATTGTGCGATCTCCTTTAGAAGGTGGGCTATACAAATGGCAATTGTAGCCTTAGAAAGTACTGCACGAAAATTTCTGCGGGTGAGTGTTTAAACCATATCCTCAGATCTAGCATCCATAAGTTCTGGCGTCTTCCTACTGATCTTTTGCCCTGAATACCTGAATCAGCGTATCTGATGTTTTCTATACTGATTCCGTTAATCTTGATTTCACTTAGGACCACGTCTAATGCTTCTCTGAATATAGATTGAGAATACAGATTAAATAATAGCGGTGATAAGATGCATCCTTGTCGCACTCCTCGTCAGATTCGTATAATTTGGATGTTGTGAGTAGTGTGATGTGGAGGAAAAATATAAATGATTAAACATAGTTTTATAGTTTTATACAACTTGTATTTTTAACTAACAGAGAAATAATGATTATAAACCTTTTTACATTAACAATTGACATTACATGTGTTGCTTGACTTTCTTCTTCTTTTCTCTATACCTATTATAATATACTACAATACCTCCCCACTATAAGTTTAAACGCACAGGTGGTTTTACATTTCTTTTTGGTCTACTTGGAACTCCTTTCACAATTTCTTTGGTCTTTGGTTTCTCATTAACCTCACTAACCACTGCCTCACTTGCTACTTCATTACCAGACTCTTCAAATTTTCTCGCTTCAATATCACTTTGTTTTAACACTTCCCCTTCTCTTACAGCTGAGAGGGTTCCAACACTGGTACTAATTGTATTATTGTTATTAGTTATATCAGTTACAATGGTTTCATTAAGACTATCATAGTTAGAATCAGATCCTTTATTTCGCAAAATCTAGTCTAAATGTCTCTTTCAAATTAAACCCTCCTGTGTTAACTTACACAAATATATCCTGTCACCTAAAAGTTCGTCTATTATTGCTTTTGCTCATGTTTTACGATTAGGATAACGATAATCTCTTCAAAGGACTTTATCACCCACTTGAAAGGTTTCAATTCGTCTATTACTATTTAATTTATTATCAATTAATTTAGAACTCTGATTCTCACTACATGTCCATAACAAATCTAATCGGGTTTTAACTTCATGTTTAAATACAAGATTGGAGGGTGATACACCTGTAGTACGTGAACTACTTTTGGTTTACCTTTCAGCAACTTCTTAATTCGGTATATTACGTCATCTATTCTCTTTTTAATTTCATACGGACCCTCCCATTATCTTTGCAGTTTAGGTGACAAGCCACGACGACGTTGTAGATTATAAAGCCAAACAAGATCACCTACTTCATAGGTTTCATTCTTGCATCGAGAATCATATTGATCTTTCATTCTGTCACTGGCTAACTGGATATGTTGTAGGACAAGTTCATGAATGTTGTTCATTCTTAACTTCAGGCGCTCGACATAATCTTCGCTTGCAACATGTTCTTCGGAAGGTCTGCAGCCAAACTCTAGGTCGCAAGGCAAACGAACTTCACGACATAACATCAGGCAGGTTGGAGTCTGGCCTGTAGTTTCATTCACGGCCGAGCGGTAGGCCATTAGGAATAAATGAATGAGCTAGTCCCAATCTCTTTCATGTTCTGATACAACTTTGGACAGGTGTTTACCCATCGTTCGGTTCATCCTCTCCACCATTTCATCTGATTGAGGATGCAGGGGTGTAATTCTGGTCCCATTGACACCAATCAATTTACAAACGTTTTGGAAAAGGGTTGACTCGAAGTTTCGCCCTTAGTCGGAGTGGATCTCCAAGGGAACACCAAATCGGCTAAAGAATTCTTTAACAAGTACCTCTGCAACGGCAGCAGCTTCTTGATTTGGTATCGCATAGGCCTCGGTCCATCATTTGTCTCTGGAAGTGGATCTACTATGTCGATTGCTACTCTTTCCATAGGACTACCAACATTTTACTGTTTCATGGGTGCCCTCTTGTTACCAACTGGACCATTACTAGTTGCACACAGTTCACATTTTCGGCACCATCTTCTTACATTATCTTTACAGTTCACCCAATAGAACCATTCTCGAACCTTTTGCAAAGTCTTCGTAATATCAAAGTGTCCACCTGATGCACCGTCATGTAACCGACGCAATACTTCTGATACTTTACTTTTAGGTACAATCAACTGAAGCTTAGATTCTGTACCATCATCATTCTCAAAGGTTCTATACAGAAGATCATCTTTTAGCACTAGGCAATTTCATTGACTCCAGTAACACTTGACTTAGGGACTACATGCACTAATGTCTTGCCAAGAAGGTCTTTCACTTCGACGCATCTAATCCAATACTCTTTTTATACAAGGATCATCTGCTTGAGCGTCTTGTAGCTGTTGAGGCTGCCATTGATCATTAATGACATTGGTTCGTCTAACGGGGCAAAGTCGTTCTTCTAATCTAAGACAGTGATTACAATTTGCACTGCATCGCCGTCTTGACCGAGCCTCTGCATTTTAATGACTTTTTCCAGCCCAGTGTTCGATCTGTTCTAGCTTTCTAACTGTTGTATTATTTTCTTGCAATTTACGACGAATGTGACCTACGTCGCCACCATTCCAACATCTGGTTTCGCGTCTCTTCGACATCATCTTACGAACTACTTTCCGTACGATTTCCTCCAGACGTTTATCGTTTCGTTCGTTGCTCTCTTCAGAGGTTCGTACTCTATAGCTCCGTGAAGCTTGACTAGCTGTTTCGTGCTCCAAGGCAATGGCAAGCGCTTCATCTAAAACTTTCGGTATTGCTAGTCGTAAAGCTTTCTGTAGTTCACTGTCTCTCAACCCATTGACGAAGGTATCTACAGAAATTTTTTCCAATATGTTGTCTGGTGCCTCTGGATAAGTCAACAGCGCTATACGAGCAACATCTGCTTCAAATTCTTGCAAACTCTCACTTGCTCGTTGAATTCTACTTCTTATTTGTACTTTGTGGACTTGTTGTAGATGGTCATTTCCGTAATGTTTATCTAGTCGAGTGAACAAGGTCTGGTAACACTTTTCTTGACCCTTAGGAATCGATCTTAGGATATCCGCAGCATCACCTCGTAAAGCAGCAGTCAAGGAAACAGCCTTTTCTTGTTCTGTCCAATGATTGGCTGTCGCAATAGCTTCAAATTGTCTAGGATATATGGAGCAAGAGGACTTTCCATCAAATGGTGGCAATTTGAATCTCATATGATGTATCGTTTCGTCTCTAGGTGATCCTTCTTTCAATATCAGATCTAAAGGCACTGTATTAACTGGTGGTAGCACTTTTGTATTGGTTATCATGCTTTCTAACTGTTTGATCTTCTCTTCTACTTTATCGAATGTTTTAGAAACTTCGAATTTCTCATTGTTCTGAATACATACTTCGTCGAATCTTCTAGAAACATTTTCGAGTTTCTCGTCATTTTGTCTAGCTACTTCTTTATTAATTTGAGATGTTTCATCGAATCTTCTGGAAATATTCTCGAATTTATCATCATTTTTTCTAGAAGAATCTTCAATCATTTGCGGGACATTTTCAAATTTCTCATTCATTTTTGTTAAAACTGTTTCTTCTGCTGATTGAAACTAGAATGTCTCTGGGTCATCTCCATTCTTGTTAAAAACATTTTTCAGTCGTTCTGGGAGGATCTTCTTGGACCCGCTGCAGTCTTCATCGCGTTCTTCTAGTTCCTCACGCAACTGTTTTACTGAAATTTGTTTATATGGAGGGTGTCGACATCGAACTCTAGGGTTTTTCAAGAATCAGCCCCACTGTAAAGATTAGTTCCGTTCGCATAATGCATTTTATGTGAGCGACAAATGTGATTTTATTTTCCGTTAGGCTGCGCAATATTTTATTAATAATACACATGAGTTTTATATTTTTCATTATATCTTTTATTTAAGAACTACTACATAATACTGTCATCTCGAGAAGTGTCATACTCAATATGGCATCTAACACAAAACATAAAACTAATAGAATAATTCTTAGAGATAAATACATGACATTAACATTTTTTTCTCCTTTTGTATAGCCTTGGTTAAGTCTTGCTTAAAAAATAATGCGATTTTCTCAGAACAAAACATAAAAAGGTAATTTTTTTAGCAAATTATCTTTTTCTTTTCTATGAGTGTATCTCTTTTCTTTCGACTAAAATTTAATTCTCTTATTATTTACCAGTAAGAAGTTTTTCTGACCTATATTGGGTAAATCTGACGAGAACAACACTTTATTACTTTCTTTTCAATAAAATACAATAGCATTTTTTGTTTTAGGTAAGAATGTTGGATCCTGACAGTAAAGAAGTCACACAAATAACAGAAAACATACAAAAAATGAGTGCCCTGCCATTTTCCGGTATTCCAATTCTTCTTCAAGCGTGGAAAACTAAACTGGAAACAGCACTTATCATTGACGCAGTGCAACTGTTCTACGAAACCATCTATGATCTCACCAAGAATAAAAAAAAAGTCATCAGAGGTGTTTCTTTATCCTGTAGCAATAACCAAAGTAACTGGAATGAGGGATACACGATTACAAATCTAATGAAATCAGTTGGTATTATCTGCTTTTTATTATAGAAACACAGATTACACATTTCTATTTTATACTTCACATTTCACATAAAAGAAAGTGATTAAGTTTATCTCCTGAACTAGAAGGACTACCACAATTTTGGCCAAAGCTTTTCTTTAGATAATAATAATGTATACACCTATTTCCAATAACTTTTTCTTTTAAGATTTTTAATTAAAAAAATGCAAACAAAAATAAATTTATAATTAAGAAATATGCCCTTTTATATCGTAATAACTACTTTGTTTATTATAAAACCGTTCTACCGTATGAGGTGTAAGGTTTAATTTACTTCTTAACAAATTTCTTTCATTCTTTGCAGTTTTTTATGTCATCATCATTACGTCTGTTTATGTCATTCTCCTTCTCTCTAATACCTTTCCGGTTTCTTTTTATGTTTTTCAATATTTTTGCTTCCTACATTCTTCTTACTGGTATGTTATCTTTCATCCAGTGTAAATAATCCCACTAACACAGCTATTTCTGTTCTATAAATTCCAATGTGGATTGTATTTTTAGTTCGTTAATTAGATCTGTGTTTCTTATTCTATCCATTTTGATAATGCCTCTAAAGGCGGCTGCACAATTGACCGGAAACGGGAACGAGAACGGAAACTGAAAGCATCAGCGGATTTACAATTAAGGGTAAACAAGGTGTTTTGTGCTATGAATATTTAAATATTTTGTGTCACTGTCACTTGTGCTGTTAATTATTTTTTTCTCAACATAAATTTTGTGGAAATCTTTTCTAATTTTATTAAAAGAGGATGTCTGGTAACTGGTAACTCTGCAAATATGGATTTATTTAATGAGGACGAGCTTTTAATAATTTAGTTTTTTATGATCTTTCAATAATTTTACACAATATGTGTGCAATCACAAAGAAGGTTTGTCAGCATAAAGATAAAAAGCATATCATTCAAATATTTATAGACAAGAGGGTTAGGTTATAAAATGGTCACTCACAATGTAAACAAATTTTTATTCGGCATTTGACAGTATTTTAAATACTGCTTTCTGATTGGTTCCGGGAATACAACGGGAACGAGAAAGTTGACACATGGGCAACTTTCCCGTTCTCGTTACCGGACGGCTTCTCGTTCTCGGTTATTATGCATCTAAACATTGATTTACGTAGAGCTTAACTTTTTTTCCGTTTCCGTTTCCGTTCTCGTACCCGTTCCCGGGCAATTGTGCGGCCGCCTTAAATCTTATTAAAAAATTTATCTCTATAGCCTGTATTTTACTATTTTGCCATTCCGTTAGTACCTATGATTTGCTTCCAAAAATCAGAACAGCAAGTAATTTAATTTAACCCAGTCTGTGAGACTTGTTTACTCCTTAGAAAGACGTTCGGGTGTAACAATTCATTTAAGCAAGGTGTATTAACTCATGTAAGACAGGATTCACTTCACCGCGCTCCAATGCTCCAGACCATGCCTTTCCCCTCTATAGCACTCTGACGTGCTATAGGGGCACAACTATCAGCCAAATGCTCTTCATGTGGGAGTCCTGGGTAATAGAACTGTAACATGGTACAGATCTATATACTGTATTGAAAACTTTTATTTTTATATTTCGTGATATTTCTTTCCGGCATATCATTTTTTTTTCATAGTATGATACAGTTTTCTCTACGATTTCTCTACTCTGCTATTGATTACTACTTCTAGAGATCCTGTTTCTTTTATTATTACTCGTAAGTCATAGTTTCAATTTGTTCGATTTTTGTTCCTTCAATTTCTATATTCAATTCTTCTTTTGTTTCTCCTATCTGCATAACTTTTGTTTTGTTAATACTGATCTTCATTTCGTTTTCACGGATTAATTTTTTCCATATTTCCACATTATTCTGAAGTTCTTTTTCAGATTTTACAATTAGCACGAAATCGTTAGTAAATACTCCTTCCGAGATTTCTATTCTTGGCATGGCCTGTTGTGCATTTCTTATTAATTTTTTCCATAAATAATAAAAATAGTGTTGGACTATAAGTGCTCAGCCATTTATTGTAAACGTATCTGATGTTATAATATTACTAATTACGGCATTGTTGTTCTCATTGTATATTTTTTGTATCATTTTTAGTAACTTGTTGTCCATTTCTTTTTCTTTTAATATTTTCTATAGTTTCTACCTTGATACTTTATCGAAGGCTTTTTCTATGTCAAAGAATACTACATATATTTTCTTTTTCTCTTGCATCGCTTTTTGTGTTACCTGTTTTAAAGTAAATATATGATTCTGTATACTCCTACTCTCAATCCACTTTGTGCTTCGTCTAATGTGTGTTCTGTCATTATTCTTAATCGTTTGTTTATTATTTTGTGAAGATTTTCATACGTGTTCCTATCAAAGTCAATCCTCTGTAGTTATTACATTCTCTCCTATCTCTTTTTTTTGTATATGGGTGCTACTAGTGACACTTTCTAATCTTCCAGTATATCTTCATTTTTTAAAATTTTATTCATTATTTTTAGTAAACTTTGTTCTCCATTTTTCCCTATTTATTTTATAATTTCTGTTGTTATTCTATCCACTCCAGCAGCTTTTCCGTATTTCAATGTTTTATTTCTTCATCTAGTCCTTCCTCGTTTATTGAGTTTTCTGTGTTATCTTCCAATATATTATTTTGTTCTTCATTAATGTCGTCTTGGTTTATATCGTTTATATCCGTTAGCAGTTCTTCAAAGTGCTGTTTCAATCTTTTAACTATTTCTTTTGTTTTTTATTAATTCTTCAATTTTATCCTTAATGCTGTATATTTCATCTTTTTTGTGTTCTTATTGTCTTCAGGATTCTGTAAAAAAGCTTTTGATTATGTTTCTATCTTGTTCCATTTTATCTCCGAATTTTTTCCAATTATCTCTCCTTGCTGGTACTAATATTTTTGCCTGAATATTGTTCTGAAGCTATTTTCTTGTGGCATCGATGCAATTACTATTTTTATTTAGGGTAAACCACAATTTTAGTTTAAAATAATTATATTTTTGACGTTTTAATTTCCACATTAAAAATCGTTCTTAAAACTTGGGAATTTGGGAAAAAGTGGAAATTGAAACGTCAAAATTTAAACTATTTTAAACTTAAACTGTGGCTTGTTCCCAATAAAAATAGTAATTTTTGCCTTTTTTTCATTTTTATAATTATTGTAATTCTCATTTGTTGTATCCTTCACATATTCTTTCAATGCATTTTTCTTTACTTTTACTTGCTTTTTTATTTCTTTGGACCACCACGCTGTCTGTTTCTTTGTTGAGTCTTTTTTAATTGTTCCACATATTTCCTTGAAAGATGTACTGAATAGATGGGTGGAATACTTTATCCAGACACTTTATATAGAGGTAGAAGAAGAAAACCTAGAGAACGAAAGAGATGAGGTAAGAGGAACAAACGAGAGGGAATAGGAATAGGATACCATAATCGCAATACAGCAGCTTATCAAGAAATATGGACACAAAAATACCTCCTCAATGATTGGAATATTGGAATACTTTGCACCATACACAAAAAGGAGATATTTTTGAATTCTCTAACCACAGAGGAATTACGCTTCTAAATGCAGCGTATAAAATATTTTCCACAGTACTATACCACCGTATGGCACTATATGCAGAACAGATAGTAGGAAAATACCAGGCTGGTTTCAGAGGTAGTAAATCGACAATTTATCAGATTGCAACCCTGAAACAGATTTTGGAAAAATTACTGGAATATGGCATTGATACTCATCACATATTTATAAACTACAAAGCAGCCTACGACTCTGTGAATAGAAGTGAAATGTTCAGCCATGAAAGAGCTAGAAATACCAAATGTGATGGTAAATCATATAAAAGGCGATCGAGTACAATAAACCAGCATATCTATGTTTTACAGACCTGACAAAGGCTTTTAATCGCATCCAAGTCGATCGCATCGATTCTGTATAAAAGAAACATACCAATGAATATTATACAAACCATAGAAAACATCTACATACTCACATAATCGAGTACAGGCAAAGATAAATGAAAAACTAACACAATGTATACCAGTACAAAGCTGACTCAGACAGGGTTACTCGTTAAGCCCACTTCTCTTTAATATAATAATGGACGAAATAATTCAAGCAGTACGTAAAGATGATGGTTACAGAATGGGGAACAAAGAAATTCAAATATTATGTTATGCAGATGACGCCGCATTAATCGCCGAGACAGAAGAGGAGCTCCAAAGATTAACACGTATCTTCAATACAACAGCCAAGAAATACAATATGATAATATCAGCAGAAAAAACCAAATGTATGACAACATCTAAATACCCACTACGATGTAAAATCGAAATTGATGGGAAAATAATAAAGCAGGAAGCAAGGTTTAGATATCTGGGAATAGATATAACTAGTTACGGAGATGTTGAAGAAAAAGTACGACAACAAAGCTTAAAAGCAAGGAAAGCAGCGGGATATCTTAATGACACAAGCTGGAAGATCAAACACCTAAGACAAGACACAAAAACAATAATCTATAAAGCAGCTAGCAATTAGGCCTATATTAACATACACGGCGAAGACAAGACCTGACACATCTAAAACGAGATGACTACTAGAAACAACAGAGATGAAAATACTCCGACGAATATCAGGGAAAAGTCTGTTGAATAGGGAGAGAAGCGAAAACATAAGAAGAGCATGCAATATAGAAGACATAAATGGATGGGTGACAAAACAGAAACAGGAGTGGAACGAATACATTAGTAGAATGGCAGAGGATAGGATAGTACGAATAGCACGAGATAAGTCACCAAATGGACGAAGTATTGGCAGACCAAGAAAAAGATTGTGCGATAATTTAAACAATTTAGAAGGTTAATATTAAAGAAGAAACAGGCTTTAAAACCTACATACAAAAAGGAAGAAGAAGAAGATTCTTTGGTTTCAATTTATTCATGTCCGTTGTAATAGCGAGAGTTTTGCCTTTATCATTTTCCTTATTTTTTTGTCACAAATTGCCTCCGTTTTTTTCCCGACTTCTCTTCCTTCTTGTTTACTCCCCATTTTTTTGCATTCCAATATTTCTAAAAATATCTTTCTTTTCCCACCTACATTCCTCTGCTTCTATTCTAATCTTTTTAAAGCCTACTTTTATTGTTTTCCCTGTTTTCTTTATATTTTTTGGCTATGTATTTTCTCATTTTTCTTTCTTTGGTTATTAAATCATCATTTATAAATACCTTTTCTTACTTTTACTTTTTCAGCTAACTCTTGTTTTGCATTATTCTATTTTTTTCACGTGTTCTCTTATTTGTAGCAAATTTTTCTTCCCTAGCTTGATTTCTCTTACTACATTTATTTCCTCGATTAGGTGTATTTTCATAAAAATTGTCGTATCTTCTTTTATTTTTTCTTTATCTGTGTCAATATTTAATCCAATTACTACAAAATTGTTTGTTTTAGATTCCTTTTCAAGCTTCTCCAATCTATTTTCCACCTCATTTAGACCTTGCTTTGTATTTTCTAATTCCTCTTTTATTTTCAGATCTGTTTCAGTTTTATATTCTCTATTCTCATGTCTCTGAGCTCTTTGTACACTTCTCTTAGTAACTCGGTTTCTATCTTTTGCAAGCGGCAGGACTGCTAAAGCAGTTATTTACACCTCAACGTTTCAGAGGAATCACTAGCTATCGATTTTGCATGTACTAATCTCTTTTTCCGTTTGTTATTATAGAATTCAACAATTTTACAATTTATTTTGTCTCTTTACTATCACTGTTGTTCATTTAACTTATATATCACTTCTTCCGAATTATTTTCCATTACAAGTCTTCGTTATTGGAGATGTTTATAGGCGGAAACTAAAACGAAGTTTCTTTAATCAACAAAGGTTGTCTCTACGGGCGTAGGAAATTTCGACACTAAGCAGGTAGCGACTAAAATTTAATGGCAATTTTCGACACCAGCCCCAATTCCCGTTTTTATCTTACAGGTATATTCGACACCAAATAAATATAGCTGCGACATAAATAAAATACCATAATTAATTAATTTATTTATTTTAATAAAAGTAATGTGCATTTTATTTCTTTATAACTGTAATAATATCTAAATATAATACAACTAGTACCTAATTTTTGTACATTTTACCGTTAATATACTTCTATACAATGATTTATTTGCTATTATAGGAATGATAAGATACAGCTTTTATAAAATCTAACCTACGTATTTGTTGGGATCGTAGTTTATCCATCATTTTCTCCAAAAATGCCAATTTAGCCTTAACAGTAGTATCTTTGATTTTGGCTGGTATATGTAAACTATTTATTTTGACATAAGTGTCTACTTGAAATTCTTTTAACTTTTCAATAAAAATAAAAATAGAAGGATGTGTTGAATAAAAAGAAGAATTAAATCTCGAATGAAAGGATTCACAGGCATTTGTGGTCCTCGCAATAGACGGATTCTGATTAGACCATATGTGTGGTGGAAATAGAGCGCTATCGAAAATGTAATTTTCCAGTAAATAATCTGCATATATATCAAGTGTTGCGTTTATAGGTTTATATGACATTAAATCATAAAGAAAGTATTTTTCAACTTCTGCTGGATTTAAATAAGTTAAACCAAACGTATGCCTTAACCATTTTCCAATTTCTAAATTTGTATCCTTATATTCTTGTACCAAACCCAAAGATTGAATTTTTTTAAACCAGTTTTGGTGTAAGTGAAAACGGCATCCACTAATTTTTGCATTGGGCCACATATACAATAAAGCACAGTGAATTGCTTTTTCAAAGTCCACAAATATTTCAGTTGGCTCTAATGATAATTGAAATGTTTCAAAAATCTTAGACCTTAATAAAGAAAATAAATTTTTGTATGTCATTGACAATTTGTCCTTTAACAAACAGTATGCTAAAGGAACATAATGTCCATTTTCCATGCCATGTATAGTAAATAATTGTAGAAAATATTTGATACTGTATGAAAATGTACCATCCATATACAAAGTTTTTAATTTACACAACAAACGAATATTTGTCTCGCATGAAAATACAATTACATTTAATTCAGGATGATTTAAAAACAAAAAACTTTCATTGCGACAGGTTTTAGGAGAATAATTACTAACCGCGTTATGGACTTCTGATATGCTTCTTGGTAACATACCTGGTAACAGTTTACGACGACAGTTGTAAATGTTCTTTCTTATGCTAGCTATGTCAGGAACCGTCAGCAAATTGGCATCACACTCAGCAACAGCAGTTCTTGTAATTTTGGCAGGCTTTTCCGATGTGTCCTCTTGGGCTTTTCTGTTACATGCATTGGTTACCATCTTTACTTCAAGCTTTTTTGGATCGGCTTCATGATTATGTACCAAATCACTTCTTGTGATGGTAAGGTCCTCACAGCCTATTGTAAACACTTTTGCGGAACACTTAGTGTTTCTTTGGATGCAGCGCCAAAAGATCTCGCCGCTTTTTAACACTTTCTGTTTCGAGAACGAATGATGCTCCACCACTAATAAATCTCGACCACGGGAACTTTTTATCAAACTCATTTTTTAAATATCCGTATACGTGCACAAGTCAACGTCAAACAAGAAATAAATTACAACTACAATTACTACAAAGTGCCACGCCCCCCGCCGTGACAATAAATATTGGGAAAACCCGCTTGTCCTGCTTGGGTGCAAATGTCCATCGCCACTAATTACCTACCTACCTGCTTTACGCCGCGGTGTCGAAATTTCCTATAATAAAATTTGACCCTTCGATTACCCCAGGTACAAAGACAATTTTGTGTCGAAAGTTCGCCCGCCGCCGGTCTCTACCTTAGATTAATGAAACGATTTCCGGTTTCCTTAATCTAAGGCCTACTATTTTGTTTAGTGATTTTATAAACGTTTTTATTAGAATTACTTTTATTATGGGTTGCTGATGTAAGTTTCCTCTGACTATTTGGTTTATGATGTTCTCATAGTTTCTCCTTTATATGTTAGTTAATATTGGCAGTGCGATAGATTTTTAAATATATTATTTGGATTTCTTCCTTATTTCTTTCTTCCCAAAACTGGTTTTGTTAAAATTTTATATCTTATTTTATCAGTTTTAACTGCCTCATTCGTTATTTTTTGTCTATTGCCAGTCATATTTCATTTTAAGTCCCAAGTATTCATATGTTTTAGTTGCTGCCCCTTGCAATACATTTTGATATTTTCTTTCCTCTCTGATTCTTTCTAATTTATAAATATTGCTTTACTGTTTTCCTTAGTTATTTATTTATCTTTATTAATTATTTATTTATCTCCTCTTTTTTTCCTTCTTATAATGGCCATATTCTTTTAACAAACCCCGTAAATACGTTACATCACTAACTTTAAAATATCAAATTTTATCTTCTCCTATATTTATTTTCAGATTTTCAAATTAATAACAATACATTATATAATAGAATGCTCGTGTTGCTTATATCTGTATTTTTGTGTTAAAACATGTTTGCCTTTTAAATCACACTATGAACATCTAAATAACACACACAAATAACACACTAGAAAAACACACATAGCCCAGTCTGGTTATACAAAAATCATCGATTTCACGGCAAAATTTTTCGCAGATATCTGAACCTTTTAAGACATAGGTGGAGGTTACTAGATGGCGAATAGATGAACAGGTACTCGTATTTTTACCTTGCGTTTTTTTTTAAACAATAATTTATGGTCACAATTTGATTTTTTGTCTATAAGTTTTTTCCCTTATATTTTAAATAATAGTATATTACTTTATGAGGCGGAGAAGCATGACTTTTCTTGACGCGCCCGATAATAGCGGGCAAGTCAAGAAAAGTCGCTTCTTTGCCGAATAAAGTATACTATTTTTTCTTCAAACGTAGCAATTTTCAACCATAAATAGTACAATTCATATGCTATTTTTACTCTAAATTAACTGTGACAACTATCAAAGTCGTTTAGATGTTAGAAATTAAAATAATTAAGTCGTCGGTGGGATTTGCGTCTCCCTGGTTACAGTTGTTTGACAGTTGTTTGCAATTATTAAAGACAGCTTATTGTTGTTGCAACCGCAAGCGCAAATTTAGTGCGAAAATGGAAAACCTAAACGAAATTGAGTCCGCGGCTAATGATGCAGTAGCACGTTTGGGGCCCTCCAAGTCCGATAAGAACGATAATGCTCAAAAAATTTTAAACCCTCATGATTTGCCAACATCGGGAATGATTGCTGAAAGTTGTTCTCGACCATCAGTATCATCAACAATTACCAATGCGTATCAAGAGTCGGGAACATTTTTGCACGGTTTCAATTTTAAAAATGCCTCATTAACTAATTGTACTTTTAATATTACTATAAATAAAAATGATGTTTAATTGTTGTTAATGACATTTGTATTGTTGCTTTGTGACATGTTTCATATTGTTGCCATGACAACATTTTTCCCTCCGCCGTAAAGAAATGGAAAAAAAACTGCTGCCGGCGGAGACATCAAACTTTGACAGGATCAAGTTAGATAAGTAATGTCATCATTATTTGACGTATGAAGAAAAACAATTTTTTATATCAAGAATATCTTTATTTTCCCGTTTTTTTAATTAGAATTGATAAATAATTTACTGATATATTTGCAAAAAGGCAGTTTTTTGCACTAATTTATAAATTTTATTATTTTTTTTTATTAACACAATAAAATGTTATTATTACATTTGAATATCGAGGAATTACCGTCTTTTAAATTTGTGCGAAATTTCCCCCCGATCGGTTAAATAGTTTAAAAGTTATTTAATTTATTTACCCCCGAGGCTAATTATTTAAACTATTGAACTTCCTTTTTGCATAAAAACTGCTTTTTTGCAAATATCTCCGTAAATTATTTATCAATTTTAATTGAAAAAAACGGGAAGATAAAGATATATTTGATATAAAAAAATGATATAAATATTGTTTATTTAAAATATAAGGGAAAAAACTTATAGACAAAAAATCAAATTGTGACCATAAATTATTGTTTAAAAAAAATGCAAGGTAAAAATATGAGTACCTTTTCATATATTCGTCATCTAGTAACCCCCACCTATGTCTTAAAAGCTTCAGATATCTGCGAAACATTTTTCGACCTTTTTTTTTAACCAGACTGGGCTATCAATTTTTTTGACTACGATAAATGAATATTTAATTTATCTTTTATCTCTTATTTATATAGAGAACATTTGAAGGCTTATCTGGCACGGTAAAGTTTGACGGTGAAGGTTTTCGAACAGATTTTAAGATAGATCTATTGGAATTGACACTAAGCGGTTTAATAAAGGTAGGAGAATGGAATGCGAGTAGAAGAATGTTGAATTTTCACAGACCTGTTACAAAGAACCCAAACGAAGAAGAAAATCCTTTTAACAGGACTTTAACAGTACTGATTAGTATAGTAAGTATTATATTGTAGTTCATTTTAACATCACTAGACTGTCGTGTCCGCTAATATACGTACACTCTTCTTTTTTACATGCCATTTACGCAGCGCAAGTTGGTAATCATCATGGCAATCTTAATCTTAGATGTCCTTGTTTTGAAAAGTCTATTTGATATGCATTCCTACCATTCCCTTCAGTTTTGCAACTATTATATTTTTCTTTTTGCTATGCTTCTCGTGTCATGGACGTATCTTTGTTTAGTTAATTGAAATATGTAGTATATTTCTGCATAAGATATCTCAGGTATTGCAGCTTTCTTGATCTGATGGTTTGAATTATTTATGTTTCCTTATGACTTCTTTGTTTGTTATCAACTCTATTAGTGATATCTTCAGCAATGTCCTACATGTCCAATTTCCGTTTATTGCTACTACATATTTATTAATTTTGCTCTTCTTCAGTTTTTCGAAGAATTCCTTTAGAGCAGGTATGCATGGAAGAAAACTTGTAACAATACCTTACCATTCTTCTAATTGATATTGCATCTTGTAATAGATTTCTTAAGATTGAAATAAACATTGATTTGCTATGATTTTAAGATTATTATACACACACGCATACGCTGCGCGTTCAACTCTGCCCCTAAAGTTCATGTGTGACATGTGTGTACCATTGTATAGTAGGACCCATAAGTTACTCTAACATAACCTCGGGACTTAAGTCCCTAAAAAAGTGTGTGATTCGAACAGAGAGCCACCAACCTAAGTTAGCGCCTCTTTGTCCGAAATATGTGTGTGCTCGGGCACTCAGCCGCCGATTTGGCAAAAAATAAGTTTTGTTCTCCTCGCCGGCTGGGCACTCGAGGGGTCTGGCCACCGAAATTCTGTTATAGATATATATTATTTTTACTACGATGTGGCTATCTCAGTCTTTATTATTCCTGGCCCACCCTATATCCTGCAGTTTGGGACTCCTGTATACCATCCTTACATTCTGGTCATTTTTAGATCTCCTGGTTTTTTTGGTTTGCGTTCATCCATTGTACATTTGCTAGTACTAGAATGTTTGTCTTGTCTTAAACCCGTTTTTTTAAAAATGATGTCGGCTTTTTCTTTGCTGATTTTTCCTTTTCCTTTTGCTTTTCTGCTTTTTGGTTACTTTTAACTATGTCCGATAGAGGAGTAATTAAGATACTATTTTAATGGGAATAAGCCACAATTGAAGGTTAAAATAGGTTTATTGACGTTTTAATTTCCACTTCGGAAGTCATTCTCAAAATACAAATATTAATAAATTAAACAAATTTTGTTTTTTGTTACTTGGTAAAAAATTCTTCTAATAATTTATTTTACCTGACTAATTTATATTGGCAATTCAGACATATTCAATTGTGGCTTATTCCCATTAAAATAGTATCTACTTTAAAATGCCACAAGAAAATAGCTTCAGAACAATATTGAGGAGTAAGTTGATCCATTGTTACAAGCAACTTTCTTGTCAGCATTTAATTTTCTTTCTCCATTTCTCTGATTATTGTTTGCAGCTCACCTATTTGTGCTTGCATGGAATTAATTCATTTGCCATATTTTTGATGTAGGCATCGGTTGTCACAAACAAACAAAAATAAAGAGTATAAAGAAAAGATAAACAACAAACTAGAAAACAGAATAACACATGAAAACCTAAATAAGGAGTGGGAAGAATGCAGAGACATCATAAAAGAGGCAGCTAAAGAAGTACTAGGCATAGAAGGTAGAGAAAGAAGAACAAGAACGAAGGACTGGTTTGACGAAGAATGTCAGATCATAACAGACAAAAAAAACAGAGCATATTTACTGATGCAACAGGGGCACAAAACCCGACAAGCAGAGGAAGAATATAAACGACTACGCAAAGAAGAAAAGAAAACTCGCCGAAGAAAAAAGAGAGAATATATGAACAAAGAACTTCAAGAACTACAAGAACTAAGTAAATCAACAGAGACAAGAAAATTTTATCAGAGACTAAATAAAAGCAGAAAAGACTTCAAACCGAGAACAGCGATGTGTAGAGATAAGGAAGGTAATATATTGACAGAACAGCAGGAGATACTAAGTAGATGAACAGAACATTTTACAGAAAAGTTTGAAGGGGATCGGAGAGAGACGAAGCCTGACATACCATTAGACCAAGCAGACAACAGAGAAAAGACTCTACCAACAATAGCCGAGATTAGAGCAGCAGTAGACAAATTAAAGAACAATAAAGCACCGGGATCGGATCAAATAGCATCGGAGTTACTGAAGGAAGGAGGAGACGCACTACAAAAAACAATACATGAATTAATAATAACAAAGATATTGTCGAATTAACAGCTACCAGCGGAGTGGAATAGCGGTATTATTGTACCATTAGATAAAAAAGGAAATCAGTTAGAATATAGAAACTACCGTGGAATCACGCTGCTGAATGCAGTCTACAAAATAATGTCCGTCATTTATGAAAAACTTAGACCACACGCTGAAAAAATAGTTGGCAAATACCAAAGTGGCTTCTGTAGACAAAAGTCAACAATAGACCAGATATTTGTTTTGCGACAGATCCTCGAAAAAACAAGTGAATATAACATCGACACACATCATCTCTTCATAGACTTTAAAAGCGCATATGACAATATAAACCGAGAATTCTTAATAAAAGCAATGAAAGAATTTAATATACCAACACAACTAATAGAACTGATAAAAGAATCTCTAAAACTAGAAAGTAGAATCCGGATACAAACTGAATTAACGGAAACAATAGATGTGAAAAAGGGACTACGCCAGGGAGACGCTCTAGCATGCATCTTGTTCAACATTCTTACTCGAGAAAATACTGAGGGACACAACAGTCAATACACGAGGAACAATCATTACTAAAAGCGTGCAAATACTAGCATTTGCAGATGATGTTGACATAATCGCAAGATCAAGAAGAAAAATGATAGAGGCATACAACCAAATAGAACGAGCTACACAAAATAGTGGTCTTAAAATCAATCAGACCAAAACAAAATATATGCAGGTAAGTAAAAACGCAGAAATAAGGCAGCCACAAAATATAACAATAGGAGAATACAACATAGACGGGATAAAAAACTTTATATACTTGGGATCCCTAGTCACGTCTGATAATAACGTTACGGAGGAAGTGAAGAGGCGAATATTTATTGCAAATAAATGTTACCATGGCTTAATTAGGCAACTAAGATCAGATAACGTCACAAGAAAAACAAAATGCCAAATATATAAAACCCTAATAAGACCGGTACTCACATACGGCTCAGTAACCTGGACACTCACTTAAAGAGAGGAAACGTTGTTAGCCACCTTCGAAAGAAAAATCTTGCGACACATATATAAGGGCACAAAAGAAAACGGAATATGGCGAAGAAGATACAACTCTGAACTATACAAATTATTCCAGGATCCGGATATTATAACATTCATTAAAATAGGACGGCTGCGTTGGATAGGACATGTAGAAAGCATGGAAGAAACTAAGATACTTAGAATAAATAGAAAATGATATAACAGCCTTAAAAATAAAAAACTGGAGAAAAAAAGCACGAAACAGATCAGAATGGAGAAGAATCCTGGAACAGGCCAAGACCCAAAAAAGGTTGTCGAGCCAGTGATCATGATGATCGGTTGTCACCCTCCATTTTCTTAATCTGCTTGACCAGAGTATCCACTGATCGGACTATGCTGCTGTCCGTTTCTAGTCATAACCTAATAAGTTTCCACTAAGAATTGGGGTGCTATTTTATCTAAACGGTTCTTCGTTAGATGCGTTAGTTTTTGCTTTACTTAAGTTGATATCAAAATTGGTTTGATTACCAAATTGAGGTCTACTTCAGAGTTAAATTCTAGAGTTGTAGGATGGCATTTACACTGTTTAAATAGTCCAAATCGAGCATGTGGTATTGTGAGTTTGAGTCTAGAGCAATATCGGTTTCTAATTTAGCAGATAGTTGTTCAGAGCCATCGTCATCGAGGCCTGCCGAAGAGGGGGCAGAAGTTACTCATGATAGCCTTACGGCTGTGGAACACAATGTGTTTAAGAAAGTTAAAAGTTTTCTGTTTTTTTTTCACCGATTGACCGCTGTAGATTATTATAGCGCATTTATTTTGATCCATAACTTGATCTTGAAAGCAGAGATATTACCGTCCAAGTATCTCTGAATTAATATATTACATGCAGAAGAGCTTTTCGTATAAATCCAAATTGTGTTTCTTCTCTATAAATGTCAAGGTTTTAGTGCATACGTTTGTGAATGATCATAAGAAATATTTTTAGTGTGTGAAATATCACTGAAGGTACGGTAATTGCCACATTCTCTAGCGCTTGTCTTTTTGGGAACAAATAAAACTTGAACTCAACCATTACTTTTTGTCTGTATTCCTTGTAGGTTTTTCGTCTAAACGAGAAATTTTTCCATTTTGTGTGATCTTCAGAGCATATATTACTTCTTTCTTTGCAATCTGTCTAATTCTTCTCTAGCAGCTTCGAATAACTATTTAATATACTCTTTCCACCGTTTAAATGTGTTATCGTATACGATATCATATTTCCATTTTTAGGTGAAAGTATACATTCTTCTTTGTAATTCCACCATTTCTTTAATACGTATATAATCATGTTTGGCTGGTCCAAGTTATTCCATTATTAAGTCCTTAAAGACTATAGGCGACAACAAAGAACCAAAGAGATTTTAACGCCAAAATGGTGAGAGAGCATGAAAACAAAATTAAAAAAATGATTCGGTGCAAGAAATATTGGAGTAAGAAAACATGTATACCATGAATACTTTTTACAAAAAGAAATATAACAGAAAGTGATCATGAATCGCACCTAACGAAACTACCAAAATTGAAATAGACTATTTTCTCTCAAACAACAAAAGAATATTTGAAGACGTCACAACAATAAACAAAGTAACAACTGATAGTGACGATCGCATAGGTAGGGTAAAAAAAATATTGTCACGAAAGAAGAGAGAAAAACGAACTTAAAAAAAAACAACACGATAGATGCCTTCAAAGTAAGAACAAATGGAGACTTCCAAAAGGTCTCAGCGAGTAAGTTCGAATCAAATCCTTGAGAGGACCAAATTGATGATGTTAAGAAATACATAAATGAATGAAAAAAAACGGCCTTGAAGCCGGACCACAGGTCAACAAGAAAACAACAACTAAACAAGACAAAATAAGCAACAACACTAAGCAACTAATAAAGGAAAAAAGATAACTAGCAGCTGAAAACAAACGCAATATTCAAGAATATGTAGAATTAAATAAAGAACTAAAATGTGACATAAACAAATGGAACGAAAACTTATAACACGTCATAGAAAACAACAAAGACTTAAAATATCTAAGACCAATACTGGTTATTCAGAAAATTATCAAAATTAAAGACATCAATAATATGGAAGGGAAGAACAAATATAAAATAACAAAGATAATTGAGACGTCTATAAAATCTTGTACAGCTCGCAAAGCCAGTCTTACGAACCAACAAAAGAGAACGTGAAAAGAAAAATAAAAAAACATAGGATCAGAAATGTACTACTAAATATAGAGGGATTCGAAAAATAGAAAGAGGTTTAAAAGAACTGAAAAATAATAAAGCTTCAGGACACGATGATATAATTGCCGAGCTTTTGAAAACAAGCACGATAATTATAATCCCAATACTAACAGGGCTATTTAATAGATGTCTCCATAATAGCAAAATCACTATAGACTAGAACGACAGTCTAGTAATGCTCTTAAACAAAAAAAGACAAATTTGACCTAAAGATTTACACCTATATCGTTGCTCAATCAAGTATAGAAACTATGAGAATTATTAACAACCAGTTGACTTACAAATCGGTAGAACAGGCTAGCTTCCGCAAAGGATATAGTAATATTGATAGAGAAGGTAAATGAATACCAACTACTCATATTTGTTGCCTTCGTAAACTATGAAAAGGCATTTGACTATTATTAATTGTAGAATAGATTCGAGATAAAGGCAATTAATACATAGTATATATAAAAACGCAACTACTATAGTACAACTAGACGAAAACACAAATCCCATCCCCACTAAGAGATCGGTTCGACAAGGCGACGTAACGCCATCAAAGCTATTTCATTTAGCTCTAGAAGACTCATCATAAAAACTTTAAATTGGCCAATCTATGGCATTATCGTTAATTGCAACAAGTTAAATAACCTCAGATTCGCTGACAACATCGTGATTACAGCGGGCACATTCGGGTAATTACTATGGTAAAAGAACTCGCAGAAAAAAAAACCAACGTTAAAACTCCACAATAAAACATTGAAGACTGTACAAAGGTAGACGACCAAGAAGAAAATCACAGATGAAATAGGTAGATGGCATCAAAAAAATAGCCGGAACAAATTGGAGGTATGTTACTAAGGATATAGATTTATGGAAGGAGTTAGGAGAGATCTATATCCAAAAATGGACGATAGAAGGACGACAGGAAGGTTGTATGTATATGACTCATCGAGTGTCTCAAATATTTTCTGTTGAAATTTTTTCTTATATAAGGTTCTCCCAGTTTTCTTATTTCTAATCTATGAAAGGTATATGGCTTATTTGGTATTTATTGTATAATGTTATAAGTTAAGTGTAATATACCTTAATATAATAATATAAGTTAAGTGGGTTGTAGTTATAATCTGAATGTGTTTTCACTGTTTTAAAGTTAACTTTTGTTAATATATATATATATATATATATATATATATATATATATACTACTAGTAGGTTGTAGTTATAAAAAACACGATTCTGAATGTGCTTTCACTGTTTTAAAGGTAACTTTTGTTAATATATATATATATATATATATATATATATATATATATATACATTTAGTTTACTCATTTCTTGATTAACGTTATGTATTTTTGTATTTTAATGTCTTGGTACATACTGCAGACGTTCTATGTGGCAAAGCTGTTATGTTATTTACGTTTCTATTCTAAATTGTTTGCTTCTTTTCAAATGGTTACACCGGTTAACGTTTAGGGTTATTGTTTTTCTCCCTCTTGTACCGATTTCCTCGATCACTTATTGTCATGATAATTCTACTAGTTGCATTCTAAGAGACTGTAATATAGTGGTTCCTCAATGTTTTTGAAACACTCATCTAGATCGATTTTTACCAAAAGATGCTATTATACTTATTCGTCCACTGTCCAGTAAGTGGAATATTGCTTATAGAGGCTACTACTGAGAGATATTCGCCATATCTAGTTACACTTAGTTTAGCCTGCAGTATGCTCATAAATGACAGTTGGTGTCTTATAAGGACTAGTTGTCTCGGACTATCCCCCATCTATTATGCTCGATGTTGCCGTTCTAATAAGAAGTTACAATTTTGTAACGCATCTAAAGCATCTTTGCATCCCATGCCTCCCTTCAATGTCTTTCTTCTTTCTATAGTGAGCTTTCTAATACCTACATATTTAGTTCTTTTACAGAGTCCCCCCTATCAAATGTTAAAAGACTCCACTACTCAGCTCTTAGGCAATGATAGATACGAAGGTTACGGTATTGATTTAATAGAGGAATTGTCAAAAATATTGGGCTTTAACTACACATTTGAATTACAAGAAGATGCGAAATATGGCACCCTGAATAAGGTCACAGGAAAATGGGATGGAATGATGGGAGAAATTATTGATGGGGTAAGTGATGTTTGTGTTTCCTTGACATCTAGTTTAGATAGATAATAGAGATTTATATAAACATACGCATATTATATAAATAGAGGCAAATATTTAGTTAATTTATTTTCAGAGAGCTGATCTTGCAATAACGGACCTAACGATAACGTCAGAAAGGGAGAGCGCTGTTGATTTTTCAGAGCCATTCATGAACTTGGGTAAGTAGAAAAAAATAATTTGATATTTAATACCAGATAGTTTAATACGGAATCTGTACTGTTTGTTTATTTTTATATTTACTTATAATGGAACTTAATGCTGGGACTGTTAAGGTGACAGACAAAGGGTTGATTTTATAATTTTGTTTTCTTTTCAAAGGATATTTGATTTAGACACAATATTTATTTTTATTTTTAGGTATAAGCATTCTTTACAAAAAGCCGGAACCAGTTCCGCCTAGTCTTTTTATGTTTATATCCCCATTTTCCATCAAAGTATGGGCAATGTTGGGAATATCTTATCTCTTTGTTTCCATATCTATATTTATAATGGGAAGGTTGTCACCGACGGAATGGCAGAACCCTTATCCTTGTGTAGAAGAACCAGAATTTCTGATGAATCAATTTTCCATAAGGAATTCGCTCTGGTTTACGATTGGAGCATTGATGCAGCAAGGATCGGAGTTGGCTCCAATGTAAGTACTTATAATTCGGAAATTACTCTTTCTAATATTTAATGGTTTCTGATATCCCCTGTTACGATCTGGTATGTTCTATTTCTTTTTATTGCTTCATGTTGTTTCTTATTTTCTATTCCGTCTTATTACACTTTAATGCTTTCTCTTATTTCCCATTATTTTTTTGGCTCCTGTTGCTTATGTTACTTTCTATTATTTGTTGATTATTTCAGGGGTTGTTGTTGTTTTTACTATTAGTCCATTTTATGTTATGTTATTTGATGTTTTTTTTTCATCCTTTCCAGTTGTATCCTATTAATATTACTATTGCCCACATTTTTAAAACAATTATTTGATACAATTTGAGATTGCATAAGTATCTGAGAAAATATAGTGCCAGATTTTTAAACAATGAAAATTAAGTTAATCTGCGTTAAATGTTTACTCCAAAATTTTTAATTTTAATAAATTTCAAAAACTTGTCATTCTAATTGAATATGTAACTAATAAATCCAGGAAAAATCCTTAAAGTTCACATAACTCATTGGCACTTGACGATGCAAGGAAACTCCAATAATTTCATACTTTACTAAATACCCTGCATTTCACAGTGTTTATTATATCTTGGGTTAAGGAGACGCCAGGGGTTATGTATATTGTTGATATAAGATGTTATCTATTTTAATTCATAATAGGGTATATGAAAGGAGCTCTTTTATAAGGCTTGTCTTGTTTGAACTATTAAATTCCTGCAATGTCTTCTTCTTCTATTTATATAGATATGACTCTGTTTTTCAATGTGACTCCAGTAAGTTGTCGTTCCAACGTTTTCGTGGTCTTCCTACTGATCGTCTTCCTATTGGGGAATCGTCGCTTGCCGTCTTTACTACTCTATTTGTTGTCATTCGGCTTATATGATCATTCCATTTTACTCTTCTATTTCTTACCCAGTTCTTGATGTTCTCCACCTTGCATCTACGTCGTATATCTGTACTTCTAGCTCTGTCCCATAGTATCTTACCATCAATTTTTTAAGTCTTTTCATCTCTGCTGTTTCTAACACCCTTTTTGTCCTCTCTGTGTCAGGTCTTGTTTCTGCCGCGTATGTCACTATTGGTCTGATGACTGTTTTGTAAATTCTGCCTTTCATTTCTTTCCCTATATTTTTATTTCTCCATATTGTTCCATTCAGCCAGCATACGGCTCTGTTTGCTCTATTTACTTGATCTTCCACTTCAGTTTCGAGCTTTCCGTAGCTAGATAGTGTGATGCCTAGATATTTAAACTCCATCACTTGTTCTATTATCTGAACTTCCAGCTCCAATTTACATCTTAATAAATTTGTTGTTGTAACCATGCATTTTGCCTTCTTTGGGGAAATTAACATGTTAAATTTTCTGGTGGTTATATTAAGTTGGTGTCTTTTGTAGTTCTTACTTTTTTATTATTTCACCATAATCAGGTTGAACAATAGAGGACTCAGGGAATCTCCCTGTCTTATCCCATTGAAAGCTACAATAGAGTCGGTTAGATCTACTTCTACTTTTACTTTTATTGTGTTGTTTTGGTAGATATTTTCGATCGTTTTTATTATTCCTTTATTATGTACCGTAAGTGGATAACGTCTTTTAATTTGACCCGGTCAAATGCCTTTGTAAGGTCCACGAAACATAGATATTTCGGTTTTTTGTATTCTAATGATTTCTCTTGCAAGTACCTCATTATAAATATAGCGTCGGTGCATCATCTTCCCGACCTAAAACCTTGTTGTTCTTCTGCTAGTGTTATAATTTCATTCAGTTTATTTGTTATCACTTTGGTTACTAATTTTAGTGTCGTGTTTAAAAAATTAATTCTTCGGTAATTTTCCGGGTCCGATTTTTCTCCCTTTTTTGAAGAGAGGTATTAGGATGCTTGATCCCCATGCTTGAGGAATTCTCTTTTGTTCTATTATTTTTTGGATTAGTTTTAATAGTTGTTTGGTCAGATCTGGTCCTCCGTACTTTAGGAGTTCATTCGGTATTCTGTCCTCTCCTGGTGATTTTTTTAATTTGCTTAAGGCTTCCTTTACCTCTTCCTCCTCAATATTTATTTCTTCGTTTGTCTTCACCACTGGTGTTGGTGGTCCATTATCGTCACCTTTAGCAAATAGTGATCGAAAGTAGTCTACCCATGTTTCCTTCTGAATGTGTTTCGTTTTTATTAGTTCTTTCATATCTTTTTTTTGTCCTCTGATCATTCTCCATATTTCTTTTTGTGTTCCGTAGAAGTGTTCCTTCTATGTAATCAAAACCTAAATTTCGAAATACGCTACAGAATGGTCAAGTGCTACATATGGTCCATCTTGCTTTATGGCATGGAAACGTGGACTTTGAAAAAATCATCTATCAACAAACTTGAAGCATTTGAAATGTGGTCATTAAGAAGAATGATGCGCATACCTTGGGTGGATAGAGTTCGAAACGATGACGTCCTTAAGAGAGCCGGCGTGGAAAGAGAACTCTTTAAATTAATTAAAAAACGCAAGATTGGTTACCTTGGGCACATATTGAGAGGAGCAAAATATGAAATACCACAGTTAATCCTACAAGGGAAGATCGAAGGTAGGAGAGGAGCCGGCCGCAAACAATTATCCTGGTTAAGGAATATTAAAGAATGGACAGGAATATACAATACAGGCGAGCTATGTCACGCCGCCAAGAACAGAATTCTAGTAATGAGATAGTCGCCTACGCACTTTGGTGTATGGCATGTTAAGAAGAAGAAGAAGTGTTCCATCTGTTTTGAGAAGCTCTGTCAGTGTTCCCTTTTTATTTGTCTAACTAATTCCTGCAATGTGGTATTTAAAAATATTGCTGCATTCCATAAAGAGCTAGGTAGTATAATTTTTATGGTACTGAATACACTTTTTGTAGAAGGAATCTAAATCTGAAATAAAAACGGCAGTTCCTATTTAAGACTTTAATGTTACCCCCACTCCCTAGTTTGGGATATTTATATATTTAATTCAATGTTAAAATCTGATTACTTTCCACTCAAATGGAAAGTTGACGAAATTATTCTTATTCCAAAACTAAATAGGAACCACGTAGAAACATTTTCATATCGCCCAATTAGCTAATTATTAGTGTAGAATGAACCGTTCTACACTAGTTCTGGACCAGCGATTCTGAATGTCAGTTACGCGCTCGAAATCAATTTTTAAAATGAAATTTGTATCAATTCGACGGTAAAAATTCTAAACTTTTTGATCAGAGTGTCCTATCGACAACAATCAAAATGAGTTTTAAAGGTAGAGAGTGCATCTTTCGTATGAAATATTTGCATTTTGTCGCAAATGAAGTTATTTATTTATTTAAAAGCTTTATAGAAACTGACGGCAAATTTCCAAAATTTCACACGAAAGTTGGACTCTTCATCTTTAAAACTCATTTTGATTTTTGATGATAGGACACTCTGAACATTGAAAATCGGCAGTCGCTTCAAGCATTGTTGATTGAGAGAGTCCATTCTACAGAAAAAGTGCTAATAAACTTTTTTGTTCAAAAGTATCTTAGCTGTATTTCTGGTTTAAAACATTTTTTTTCGTTTTGAGCTTTTTAATAAATCAATGTTTTCCTTTTTACCCTCCTACAAGGGAGATTTTAGGGGAAGCTTGGAGTAGGAGTGGCAAACTTTTTTGCGTCTTTTTTGCGATCGCATTATTGACATTTTTAGAAAAATTCAGCTTGTTCTTATGACGTTTAGAGGTTCAGTGACATTTTCGTCTCTGAAGATTGAAGTTTACTTTAATATATTGGTCTAATGAAAACATTTTGTCAACAATCCAAAATCGACATTAACCACCTAATTTCATTTTTTAGATCAGTTTCTACTCGAGCAGCTTCTGGATTTTGGTGGTTCTTTGTTTTGACTATGGTTGCCTCATATACCGCCAACTTAGCTGCTTTTTTGACTGTAACCACCTTGGTAACTCCGTTTAACAATATAGATGAATTAGCGCAACAAACAGAAATTCAATTTGGAGCCAAAAAAGGTGGAGCCACTGCAAATTACTTTAGAGTTAGTATTTTGTTGTTATTTAAAAAAAAAGGAACTGAGGAACGTTTTGATAAATGTAATGACACAACAAGTCTTCCAGAAATAATTTTAATTCTCTTATTATATAATGTATAATGTATTTAGATCTAAATAATATATTAAGATTTGTATAAGATCTTTCTAATAGGCGTAGCATGCATGATGCTTATTTACTTTTTTGTCCGAAAGTTTGTATCCGAAAGTATCCGAGAGTACCGAAAGGTACTCAAGGTCTATACTATTTGTCATAAGTGGACGACAAATGTAGCCTTTCTCATATAAGTTGGTCTTTAAACCTACTTCAAACTATAGTCCAAACTTTTGGACAAAAAATTGCGAAGCAAAAATTATCCTAAGTTATGTGGTTCTTGCACTATGTTGTTATTTCTGTGTCAATTATTGGTTTTAGGATTCAAATTTGACAAAATATAAAAAGATTTGGAGTTATATGGCACACAACTCAGAGCTGATGATGGTCGACAACGATGATGGGGTAAAAAAAGTTGAATCAGAAAATTATGCCTTCTTGATGGAGTCCACAACAATAGAGTATGTAACTGAACGACACTGTACATTGGCCAGAGTTGGACCTTTACTAGACGATAAAGGATATGGAATAGCTATGAAAAGACGTAAGAATCATTTTTCTTTGTATTAGAATTATTCTTCCTATTCTATTTTTTTATGAACTTTGAAAAAACTTTTCAGTTACATTATTCCACGTAAATTCTCATTCAGTCAATAAATTTCATTCGTCCTTAAATATCTTTGTTTTTACTATTTTCTTCGTATTCTTTTCATTATTCTTTTGTAATTTATTTATTTTCTCTTCTTGCTTTTCCTGCCTTTGTTACCCTTTATTTACTCTCTCCTTATTTTTGTTTTTCTTTATTATCTTCTATATAAAAACTGAACCTCAAGGATGAATATATTTATTTACACTGTCCTTATGTTGAATACATCTTCCTATTTGAGTTTTTGGAGTGAAAATGGGGTGGTGAAGCGGATATATGATGATGTTAGCTGTTAGTTCCACTCAACCTCTCCCAACCAATTTTTCGACTCTCCCCGGAAATCTGAGCATGCTTCTGGAAGATCGTGAAAACCAATTCCGGTGGGAAGCAGGATCAAGACAGACGAGAACGGAACAACCGATCTTTCGAAAAATAGGGGGTTAAGGTGATGGGTCTACTTTTTTGCAAAATGAGTGTGTAAGGTATTTGGAATAAGCTGATGAGGTGTTGAAAGAAATTAAGAGATTTAAAGTAGTTGTAATCTTCCTTAAAGAAACAAAAAAGAAAAGAAAAGTGACAAAATAGTTTAAATATTCTGTCTATTTCTATATTGGAGGAGTAGAAAAAGACAGGAGAGCAGCAGTACCTGTAAATATATTATTAAAGAAAAGGCTGACTTGAAGTAATAACTACTGGGAACAAATACATGAAAGATTATTAAAAGTTGAGATAAAGCTAAAACTCATCTGACTTGGTAGAGAGTATTAAAGCTAGGAAGGAAGTAATCCTACTAGGTTACTTAAATGCTAGAACTAGAAGAAAAGTAAATAGCACAGTTAGCGCTCCATTTAGAGAAAAAAAAAATAAGAACGGCTAAAGATTATTAAGTTTCTGCGATCATATGAATTTAAAGATAATGAATTAATACTGTAAGCACAATAATATACATAAACTCACGTGGAGTCAACTGACGAGCAATTCAAAATTAATACTCAAGTACTGTGTATACAAGGAAAACATCAAAATAAAGGTTATGGTCTATTGGGGAGCAGAGTGTGAATCTGATCACATTTACTTAAACCGTCACTACTATTTACATTTAAAGGAAGCCAACAACGAAGTGAAGATGAACGTTGTATGGAACTACAGGACATTTCAATAAGGAGATCTACTTCTTATTATTTATCTTCCTCAGCTTTTCCATTTTCAGAGGTTGCTATGCCTTACTTTTCTTTGTCCCTCGTTTCTATCTATCTCATCTTATACATTTAAACCTTTTTCTCTTAAGTCCTCTGCCATACAGTCCTTCCATCTTCTCCTCGATTATCCTTTACCTGTCTTTCCATCAACTTCAACCTAACACCTCGATCCTTCGACCCACCTAGTTTTCATTTCTACGACTGATGTGACCAAACCATTGCAATCTTTGTTTTTGAATCTTTTTTGATACTGTAGTTATTCCGCTTTCCTAATCAAGTCGTTTCTGATCCTGTCCCTTCTATAAGGAAGGTATAATCTATACTCTACCCAGTTTCTTTATCTAATGAGGCTGAATATGAAACTAAATAATGTTTGTTACTTCTCACCAATTAATACATACAACAAAACCAGTAACCTCATTGACAAAGCTGCAAATGAAGCTATTAGAGAAGTGGGTATTATAAGTAATAGAAATTAATGGTGGAATTAAAAGTGACAAGAAAGATAAATGGTAACCAAAAAACTTTGCCAGGGCTGCTGCATTACTCTACGCTCTTTAAGATTTATTTGGAAGGGGTTTTAAGTGTCTGGGAAAGTATGAACCTATGAGTATTCCAAATGAAGATCATCAGCTTACATTTTGCGGATGACCAAGTAATACTTGTAGAAGATCAAGATGATATCCACTACATGCTAAGGAAAATAGATGAATAATATAGTAAGTGGGGGCCTTACAAGCGATGATCTGAATACAAAAGAAATAGCGCCTAGAATTGGACAAGGTAATTTAGCAATGCGTGAACTGAATAGTAAATTATGGAATAACCACATCACTAGGAACACTAAAATTAGGATATACAAAAATATCATAGAAAGTATTGCTATATATGGTTCAGAGCTTTGAATAATAAATAAAAAAGACACGTTCCAAATAAAAGCAATGGAAATAGACGTCGTAGATGTTGTCAACTCACTAGAAAAGAAAGAGTAAGGAATAACGAAATCAGAGAGAGTATGGACATAGACATTCTGGAAAATATAGAATTCAAAAGGCTAAAATGATACGGTTAATGAATTACAGCTTAATTAATGCACATGCCCCGACCGACAACAAACTAGAAGACATTAAAGAACAGTTTTTCGAAGACCTAGAACAAGCCTACAGAAGATGCCCCAAAAATGACATTAAAATAGTGCTAGGTGACATGAATGCAAGAATAGGACGAGAGCATGTTTTTATGCCGACTATAGGAAGGCATAGCCTACACAACATCAGTAGCGATAATGGATTACGACTGATAAACTTAGCAGCAGCACTGAACATGACCGTCGCTAGCACCTATTTTGAACACAAGAATATACACAAGGTAACCTGGACCTCCCCTGATTTAAGAACAACTAGTCAGATTGATCACATCTTAATAGATTCAAGACACGGAACGGACATAATAAACTGCAGAAGTTATAGAGGCGCAAACATAGACTCAGACCATTGTTTAGTGATCTCAACACTTAGGGCTAGAATTTCAAACTCCAACAAAGAAAAAGAAATAAATAGAAAGAAATGGAATGTACAGAAGCTGAGAGATGCAACTGTTGCAAAACAGTACTGGGAAAATGTTACCAATAGGTTAAGGAATCAAAGTCTAGGCGAAGAAGACCAGAGAGATATAGACTCATTCTGGAACAGGATAAGGGAAGATATTGAGTCAGCAGCACAAGATGAAATAGGAACAGAAACTTGTACCCGAAAAAATCACTGGTTTGACGATGAATGCAAAGACGCAACACAGAAAAAAAATGAAGCCTATGCAAAAATGCTTACCCGCCGAACTAGAACAAGTATAGAGAATTACCAGACAAAGAGAAGAGAAGAAAAGAAAATACACAGAATGAAGAAACGAAACCACTTAAAAAAGGAACTTCAATATATAGAAAACCTCAACAGAGAGAAAGAATTCAGAACATTCTATAAGAAAGTTAACATCAACAGAAAAGAATTTAAGGCAAACACAAATCAATGTAGAAGTTTAAATGGCGATCTCTTAACAACAAGAACAGACGTACTAAACCGATGGACGGAATATTTTAACCAGATACTTAATATAGAGGAAGAAGAAAACCCGGAAGACGAAAGCTGCGAGGTAAGCGGAGCCGACGAGAGGGAGGAGGATCCACCAACGATCATGGAAGTTAAAGACGCTGTAAACAAACTAGCCAGAAACAAATCACCCGGAATAGATAATCTCCCAGCGGAATTATATAAAGAAGGTGGCCACGATATCATAATAGCCCTACAGCAGCTTATAAAAGAAATATGGATACAGAAGTCCCTTCCCAATGATTGGAATATTGGAATACTTTGCACCATACACAAAAAGGGTGATATCTTTGAATGCTCTAACTATCGAGGAATTACGCTCCTAAATGCAGCGTATAAAATATTCTCCAATATACTATGCCATCGTATGGCACCATATGCAGAGCGAATAATAGGACAATACCAGGCTGGTTTCAGAGGTGGTGGTAAATCAACAATTCATCAGATTTCAACCCTAAGACAAATTCTAGAGAAAACACTGGAATACGGTGTAGACACGCACCACATATTTATAGACTACAAGGCAGCCTACGACTCTGTAAATAGAAGAGAATTGTTTAGAGCAATGATAGACCTAGGAGTACCAAATCAGTTGGTAAGTTTAACCAAACTAACCCTTGAAAAAGTTGAATGCAAAGTACGAATCCAGGGGGAACTCTCTGAACCTTTTAAAACAAATAACGGGCTACGTCAGGGAGACCCACTCTCCTGTATACTATTCAATCTAGCTCTGGAAAAAGTAATACGTACGTCACAAATCACAACTACCGGTTCAATATATAACAAATCTGTGCAAATCTTAGCATATGCTGATGATATCAATATTGTTGGGAGAACGGAAAACGCAGCACGAGAGGCGTACGTAGCATTAAAGGAAGCGGCTACAAAAATGGGTTTAATAATAAACACCAACAAAACAAAATACATGAAAATAGGTACGCAACCACAAGCACTACGGCCACTTGTTATAGAAAATGACGTCATCGAAGCAGTTAACGAATTTGTATACCTGGGAAAGCTCGTCAATACTGAAAATAACACTACCGCAGAGATAAACCGCAGAATTTGCACGGCTAATAGATGCTATTTTGGGCTTAATCTCCTTTTTAAATCTACAGTTATATCAAGAAATACAAAAGTAAAACTCTACAAAACAATAATACGCCCAGTCCTAACATATGGTTCAGAAACCTGGACTTTAAGAAAAAGCAATGAAAACATGTTAGGATGTTTCGAAAGAAAAATACTAAGGCGCATCTATGGAGCGGTAAATGAAAATGGTGTCTGGAGAAGACGATACAACTTCGAACTCTATAGGATATACCAGGAACCAGATATCGTAAAACACATAAAGATAGGACGTCTGAGGTGGGTAGGCCATGTAATGCGGATGGAGCAAACCGACCCAGCTAGAAAAACGCTCCTTGATAGACCTATTGGTCAAAGAAGAAGAGGAAGACCCAGAACAAGATTCCTAGATAACATAGACCAAGATATGAGAAATATGGAAATACGTGCTTGGCGGAGGAAGGCGATGGATAGGGACGACTGGAGAAAAATTCTTGGGGAGGCTAGGACCCACACAGGGTTGTAAAGCCAAAATGATGATGATGATGAAAATGATACGGTCATGTCGCCATAGTTACATGTTACAGTTGATCCCACCAACCGCAGAACAAGTGAAAGGACAAGAAGATCGTAGAGACAAGAAGTAGACAGCGCCATGGAAGATACAGTTCTACGAGCAGATATCTGGAAAGACCGCAAGCGTTGGAAGCTAGGATGTGGAAAACGGCGACAGCTGTAATAAACTTGTTGTTATATATGTTTGAATTTATAAAGTCGATATATTGACCTTTGCAAAAAACATCTAAAATTATAAATTGTTTTAAAACAACTCGTCTAAACTCAAACATGACCATGTGCTTAAACTGTAATATTATGCAATGTAAATTACTACTAAACATTATAATCTTTACTACTTATCTCTAGGTACAATCATTTACAAATAAATTTTAATATTAGGAAAAACCCGAAACCGTATTTTAATTTTAAATGTTAATTCTTTCGTAAAACTCTTGGGCCTATATTTGTCCTTTCAAATCTATTGAGAGTTAACAGTTCTTAAAAACCGTTTTGTTATTTCTTACTTGTTAATGATTGTTATTCGTATTTCCTGATATAATTTACTCCAATTGTCACTCCTAAGTATTCAAACATTTTCAACTGTTTAATTTCTATTCCTACAATCTGGACTTTTATATCCACTCTATATTTTGCTATGGCCATTATCTTTTTCATGTTAATGTCTAATTTGCTTAACACTTTGTAACATATTGTGATGTCATTCATAAACGTAATAAATAATAAAGGAGTTAAAGACCTCTACTCTCCCCCTCTGTCTTTGTTAACTCTTCTGATGTTATGTTTTTACTCATTACTATTAATCTCTCCTAATATTATTGATTCTGTCGTTTTTTCATTTTTGTGATTTATTCATTGAACTGTTCAAACAATTCTTCTACTGCAACAGCTTCATTGTCGTCAGACATTGCCCATATTTTTTTATTAATTAGCACGGATACGATGATTATTGCAATTACAATCTGATCATCAATGACCAATGGGCAATTGTAATAGGACCTAAATTACTAATGTTCCTTCAAATTAATAGCTTACCCTGTATCTATATAATAGCATCTATTATCTAATCTACCAAGATAATACACTATTCTAGAGTGCGTGCAAGCTCTGCTCTTCATTTCTGCTCTGCTCTGCTTTTCACTTTCACTCAAACTACTGGCCTTCTTCCTTGCCTTTATCTTCTTGATGATTATAGCTAGTTTCCATTCCTAGCTTATTATAGAAGTCACTGTTTGTCAAGTACGTCAAAGAGCCTTTACTATGTTTATAAGTACGTTGTACTAGAATTTTTGAAAGCTACGACACTAGGTAATCTTTTATCAAACAATTTAGGCTTTACGTTACACACTAACAATTTTTTGTTAACAACTTTATTATCAGTTATCACCTAAGTTAATATGAACGTAGGCTAAATAATCTTCATGACATTAATATTTCTTTTGTCTCAATCTTTTTATATTTTTAATTGCAACATTTGATTGTTATATTTTCAGAGTCTCTTTATAGAAATGATATCAGCACAGCCATCCTTCAGCTACAGGAAAGAGGTGTTTTAACAAGCCTAAAAATCAAATGGTGGAAAGAAAAGAGAGGTGGAGGTAAATGTACGGTAAGTAAACTTTTTGTTTATTGCATTTAAGCTTTATGAATAGTATGATACATTTTTTAAGTTAAAATATTTTTACTTGTAGTCTAAAAATGAAAATAGTGAGGCTACTCCATTGGATCTTCAGAATGTTGGTGGTGTCTTTTTGGTTTTATTTGTTGGATCCATAATGGCCAGTATAGGATCATTGATCGAGCTTACCTGGTCTATTTACAGAAAATCTAAACGGGATCACATATCTTTCAAAGAAGAATTTAAAAAAGAAATGAGGTTTTTAATACAATTCAAGCAAAATATACGAGAAGTTAATATTTTACCTAATGAAAATAGTAGTGATAAAAATTTAATAAATGGTAACACATATATTTAATAAAAATTTATATATTTTTTTTTCTATCTCTTACCCAACTACCAAGGTTGATCGATAAATACGTTGCGTAACATAGAAAACAGATCACCAAAATCTATTTGAACTAAGCTATTTTTTGAAACAATTAATAATCATCGGGAGCAAAATGTGATGACTAATGTTATGACGTACCCCTCTGGAAGCCGTATGACTTTGTCGCCGGTTAGGGGGCTTAAGCGAGCTCCCACCCCTCAGCCGAAAGACCAAGAAACGGCTCGACCCTACCGAGAGTAAGTTGCCGTGGCGAGGGCATGAAAGATACTAGGGTACCAGTATAACTAACAGTACCTTTAGGGAACAGGGCAAAACCCTATTGTATACAGCCTTACTTCTATATGCGAAACTCGGCAGAAGCGAAAACCTTTTCTCTAGCACTATCCCTAGTTATTTGTGGAAATGAAATGTACACGAAATAACAAAAAAGACAGCAAGAGAAAAGAGATTAAGAGACCACTGACTTGGAATCTTCACCAACAAAGAGAAGGGGAGAACCAGTAACCAATAACTTAAACTCCCTGGTTGCAACACTTAGGTAGATGAAACCCACTGACAATAAATAGGAAGCAAAAAGAAGCCAGGCCTCTGCACAATTATCTAAAGGATCAGAAAAATCAGACTCGACTCGACTTATCGAAAAATAAAAAAGCTTTCGAGGACGCAGAGGAAAAGGTTTACCAAGAAGTGGGAAATGGTTTGACAGAAGGATGAAAATCCTCACAAGAAGACCAAGACTGGCGAGAAGAAAGATGTACTCAAGAAACAGAAGAAGGGCAAAAGCATTGGAATAAGGGACCCCTCTGTGAGTCTTAAACTCCTAAAAGTGACAAGAAAGAAGCCCAATATCATCTCGAAAAGCATGAGATACAGTGGGTAGGGAAGGGCATCAGGATCGCGGTGATACACAAACACCATCCCGATTATATATTAAGTCAAGAATAGGCAGACCTGGTACAAAGCAAAGTGCTGGAAGCACTCTATGCTGCTCCTAAGCAAGTAAGGTCAGAAAGACTAGCTTAGGTAGGCGATTGAAGGGTTTGGCACTCTCTGGGCGGGGGCCAATTTGTCAGTGGTCCAATTCAAGGTTCCTTCCAGTAAACACCAGGGTCGTGGTCTTTATCCCTGAGCCAGAATCCATAAATTCACAAATGATCAGGACGTGCCTTTAGCATCTTAATCCGATGCTGAGGACAGAGAACTGATCCATGTTAAGTAGAAAAATAGAGAAGGGCGTCAGTTCCTGGCCTCCTCTTTAGATAGAGAGTCCTGCAGGAATCTGAAGGATAAAAACTACAAAGCTTACTATGGGCTAAGTAGGGTAACATTCAGAGATCTGCAATGCAAGAAAGATAGGTCTAAGTTCAGATTAACCTCCAACACTGCAAAGCAGCCTCAACAGTCCTTGTAGCGCTCTGAAGGGCGTTTGATATTGCCCTTGTACAAGAGCCTTGGGTAAGCCAAAGAGGGGTCGAAGGATTAACAGGGAGAAAGCGAAAGAGAGAGATCTTTAGTGTAAATTCTATGTTAAACTAAACTAGTACGCCCTGTAGATTTCTCGGATTCAAAAATGTAGCAGCTTTCTTTAATAAATATATTAATTTTGCTTAATTCTTTCGTTGTTAAGTGATCAAAATGTTTGATTAGTTGTTTTACGAGTATAGTGTCAACTGGTAACTTCAAGCTGTATTCTTTTTCAAATATTTTTCGCGCTTGCTTATTTTTTCTATTGGTGTACAGAATGCTATTTGTTGTTCTTTCTTCAATTTAAAAGGCCTTTTAGACAAATTAGCAGCCTTTACTGGAATTATCTCATCTACATTGAGGTATCTGGCTTACAAAATTCCGTCAGTAATGGGTTCCACGCTCTCCGCAACGCCGAAATGTAGACCTTCAGGTTTTTTACTCAGTCTCGCCAGGACGATACTTTCAGAATTTTGAGGAATTTCTGTATCCTCACTCACTATAACTCCTAGTTGTGGTATCGATTTTTCCAAATAACTTCTTCATTTTCAATAAACAAAATTTTATTTTAAAGATCTATGATAAATTTGTTCTGCGTAATATGCATCCCAAGAACGCATTCATATTTAATATCGGCTGCAAGAAATGGATGTTTTATCAAAGTGTTACCAATCTGTATGGATATCGTTATCTCTCCGTAATGTGGCCTGAAGCTGTTTCAAAAACTAAATTTGTTTTAGTTGGCTGTAGTTTTCCATTTAGAAATCCGGTTCGATTAAAGGATTTTTAATAGTCAACGCAGCCCTTAAGTAGTAAATTTTGTTCATTTTTATTTAAAGTATAAGTTAGTTAGTTTAGTTAGTTATATAGTTTTTACTAGATACAGCGGACGCCCGCCCGTTAGTATCGTCTTTTATTTGTTTTCCTGGCTATTGTTTGCGTATCTGTGGTCAGTTGTGGGATTTTGATATTTTGGAGACTATGTGATGAGCTTCTGGATGTCGATCTAGGCGACCTTCTGACCTCACTCTTTGGATGTTATTTCATTGTTTGGTATCGGTTTCTGTAATTGTTTTGAAGATTTCAAAGAAGTTTTCAGTTATTAAAGATTAGCCTACACCAGGAAATTAAAGGGGGAATTAGAAGTTTTCTTGGACTATGTTCATATTACCGAAAATTTATTATTTTGGCCACATTGCTAAGCCCCTTTATCGACTAACCGAATACAACATTGAATTTGACTGGACACCGGATTGTCAAAATGCCTTCATAAATTAAAAAAAAAAAAAAAGACTAACAACAGTACTTATCCTAACCCATCCACGAGAAGATGGCAAATTTCTGTTGGATTGTGAGGCATCTCAGCATGGTATTGGCGCCGTATTAACACAAGAACAGTAAGGCGAAGAATAAGTTATTGCATAGTTTAGTAAAACAATGGAAAAGGCTTAAAATAATTATTACTTTACTAGAAAAGAGCTCCTAGCTCTTACAAAAGCCCTAAAACATTTTCAAACTTTCCTTTATAACAGAAATTTTATAATTATAACTGACCACAGTGCTTTGCAGTGGCTAACGAATTTTAAAAAGTTAGAAGGATAAGTTGCTCGATTTTTGAAAGCTATATCTTCGCACCAAATATTTCCCTTTCCTATGTTTGCGTTGAAGTCTCCTCCTACTATAAATATGTGAAGACTATTTACAATGTTATTTATCTGTTCATAGAACACATAAATTTCTCTGTCTTCTTTTTTTCAGCAGTGGATGCATAGAGTTGCAATATATTACATTTAAATAAACCACTGTTAATTTGAAGAAGTATCACTCTGTCGGAAATACAGACATAGTTTGAAACATATATTCGGTATTCACTGGTTATGAATACTGCAAGTTAATTTTTGTGATGTGTTGTTATTGGGGTGACTGCAAAACTCATATAATGTTTCAATATCTCTGTCACATGTTCTTGATCCAGTTTATCTTAGTTCGGTAATGCCCATGATATTTATTTTCATCCGTTCGATTTTCTTCTCTAGGTTGCTGCTGCAGTAAGGTTGTTATCATTTCAAGTGCCGATATTATCTACGATTTCACTATTTTGAGCTCAGGGACTATTAGCAGCCCTTGTCCATCTAAGAGCTACAGGGAGTAGGAGTCAATTTTTGTTTTGTTTTTCGCCACATTCCTGGGAAGTCGTATGCGTTTTTTCTCTTTTGCATTTTGGATCGCAGTATTTTATCCGATTGAATCAGTACATAACTCGCATCTGTGACTGTTTGGAATAAACCGTATGGAATATGTAATCTTCTTATTATCAAGATTCGTATTATCAAGAAACTCTAGTAGGCCTTAAAGCTAGCCTGGTAGTTCCGCCGAATTCGTCTTTTCGAATATTCTTTTTATCTGCCATTGTTTCGTGATAGTCTTCATTTTTCACCCCAGACAAGGGGCCTTTAGCTATCAACCAGGCTACCTGAATCCTTATTTTCTATGCTAGCCTTCTCCGAATCTCATACGAAAATCTCCGAAGATTTTCGTCGGTACGGCATGTACCAGTTTCTTTATTATATTTTAAAAATGATTGAAGCAGAAATCCTTATTAATTTCTAAATGATTGTCTTTAGGAGCATATTATATTGATAAATAAATTAATGTACTGCTATCGTACCTTCATTTTTACGACTAAGGTTCGCAAGTATATGTGGTTGATTACATTATTATATACAGTTTCAGTACTTTGTGGTGTGTATTTTTCATTCCTTTTAATCCACTCTACTATAATATATTACTGTGTATTATAAGTACAGCAGTTGGTATTATCATCTATTTTTCGTTCCTTGCAGACCAGATATATAAATTTTGTTATCTTCCTTGTTCTATGTGCTTAGTTCTTTTACTGTTTATAGTTGCTATGTTTCATGTAGCGAGAAGCATGATGTCGTTTTCTTTCTAAATCAAAAGTCCGTTTTCTTGACAAATCCATCCTATTCCAAGCAAATTTCTAGGAGTTACCGTGATCGTAGGTTTTTTTATTTTGTATAGTGCTAACATTTCTCAACGGTCTATTTCCAGTATCTGTGCCCAAGACTATCAAAAGGATCCTTGAGCTACTCAAGGAACAATATCTATTGTTGACTGTTGGTTAGAGACTGAAATTTTATTTTCTTTCCTAACAAGTAAAACCATTTTTCTCAGAAAGTTCATTTCATCATTAAGATAGTTTCACAAGAATCCCCCAAAACACTATTTTTCCCATTTAGTTTTACTATGAATACAATTATTCACAACACGATATATTCTTCATCTAGAAAAACTCTTTCAATTATATTTTTAAATTTCCACTACGAGATCCATATTTGTGTCCCTCTATTATTCTATTCTTTATATAAATATACTATCGTTTGCCTATCTCCCTGAGCTAAATACCACCTGCATACTTTCTCGCAGAATTAAATATATTCCTCCTCTTCGTACTTAGCATATTTTTTCATGTACATATTTTTTTTTGAACTCTCAAATGTTAATATGTGAAAGTCTGGCGATGTCTCAGATCTAATTTCGATGAAATTAATTATGTACAAGTTATTTAAAATTTGGAGCATGGTAAACTAATTGGTAAAAAAAATGAGTTCCAAACTAATAGGTAAAACTATAACACGACAATTTTAGTCATAATTAAACTGTTGTATGAAATAATCGTGCAGGTAAGTAGAGGAAGTTGGAACTGAAATTATATTTCATTAAATCCGAAAAAGTCTGATAAATAATGTACTTTTTCTAAAAAATGTATGGCGTAAAAATGTAAAGAAATAATGAAATTATTCTAAAAGTCGGACAAATCTCAGCTAGATAATAATTTATATCACGGACCATTCATAAGTACATCGTACAAGGTGTTTTAATAAAGTATGATCACGCATTTTATATTATAAAATTAACAAATAATGCTATTCATCATAATCATATTTACAAATTTTGTAAAATATACTTGGTGGTGTATTAATTTTTATATTTTGAGGGTGCTGATTCATTACATTTATAATTGAAATATTTATTAATATATTATTAATCAGGTAGGCTGAGTAGTTTTCCAAATGTGCTAAAAGAACTTGTTGCGTTCGTATTAATAAAATCTATTGTTAGAATAAGATTATTTAGATAGAATAAGTTTGCGGATGACCAGGTAGTAATTGCCGAAGATAGGTACGATCTTAGCTATATGGTAAGAAAACGGCAAGAAGAATATGAGGTGGCAGGTCTAAACATGAATATGAAAAAATGTGAATATCTCTCAGTGGGAACAGATGAAATATGTGACCTAGTCTTGGAAGATGACAAAATCAAAGGCGTGCAATCCTGCAAATATTTGGAGGTCATTTTCAACAAGAAGGGAAATAGCGCAGATGAAATCAGGGAAAATCTTCTCTGCTTTTATTTGGCCGTGGTCTCTTGTTCATTTGACGCCTGTTCTTTTTAGCTCCTGTTACTTCGTTTTTCCTTTCTTATGTATATTAAAATGATCATGCTTATTTTGTAGTTCTTCAACTTCTTGATGCTGTTTCTCAATTTAACTTTCATTGGCTTCTTTTATTAATCTTGCGTTTTTTTTGTTGATTTCCTTATATCTAACATTGTCACTGTTCTTATATTTTCTTCTTTTGTCAATCAGTAACAAGATTTAATTAGTCGTCGTTTTCGAGCTCTCAGTTCACTTTCCTGCATTTCACGTATATTGAGTTTATCATATTACATTCACATATTGAGTCTAATATGTAGTTTAATTTTTTAACTGCATAGTGTATTACAGTAAATAAGAAAAGCTAGTGACCCAGTCAGCAATAATTCAGTATAATATTTAAATAATTTTAAATGCTCTAGACACTTAATGATCATTCAGCATTTTTACCGCTCTCTGGTATAATAACAATTAAAAAAATCAATTGACCAACTTTCAGAAGAATAGTAATTCAGCAACTAACACCACCAATAAGCTGCAAAGAAAAAGTTGCAGAACTCGAAGGATTTATCCAAAATGTAATGTATCACAGTAAGTACAATCACAGAAGAAAAGCATATTGTAAGAAATAACCAACAATCTACAAGAACTCCTGAGAAAAAAAATAGCATGCGGAGAAGAGTTCAAGGAACAAGAAATCCTGAAGTTAAGAGATAATCAAACCTTATAATCAGGAAAGTCAGGAAGCAATTACAAGAGCAAATAACCAATTCATAGGGTAAATTCCTTCAAAAATTATACCCAAATAAACTCGTTATGTGAAAAATATTAAAAACCTTAAGAGAAATGAGAAAAAACCCATCCCTTCAATAAACGGAGAAAACGGGATGATCGAAGAAAAGGCTGAAACAATGAAAAACTCCCTCAAAGGAGACTTTAGACTAAACTATTACAAAGACAAAGATATTGAGTTCTTAGAAGAAGTAGAATATAGCTACATACAACTATTCAGAGACCTAGATAATTGCAGAAATAGTTCGCACAAGTCAAAAGAATAATAAAATACACTAAAGCAAAAAAAAACCGGGAACCAAACGGTATCACAAATAAGGCACTAAAGAGTCTGCCTAGAAACATGATTGTATATATAAACAAATCACAAATGAAATCGTCAGGCAGAGAAGATTTCCAAAGGGACGGAAGGGAAGTCATGTAAACATGTTAAAAGTTGGAAAAAACAGCACCTTCTCTCAGAACTATAGGCACATCATCGAAAAATAAGATAATAATTTTTTTTATAGCCCTTTTTTTATCCGAATTGTCGAATAAAGACCTCTCCCATTTCTCGCCATTCATCCCTGTTGTGTGCTAGGCGTTTCCACATTGGTTCCACATTGACGATATCAAAAGAGTCGCAGGACCAACGTGGAAACCAGAGATTAATAATAGCTAACACATTAGCATCAGAACACTTATGCGAATTGAAAGTGCTACGGTTAACAGAATACATCAGAAAGGGATTCAACCAGAACAAATATACCGCGACTGCATTCATGAATATCAGTAAATAATTTGATAAGGTGTGACACTAAGGGCTCATTCGCTTTAATTATTTTGATATAGGAAGGTCATGATATGCCTTATCTCCTCGTACTTGGCCAACAGAAAATTCAGGGTTTAAATAGAGCAAGTACAGTCAGAGACTGAAGTACTGTGTGCCGGATTACCACAGGGAAAGGTACCGTTACTTTTCCTGTGCACCTGAAGAACTGGTGGAAAATTGCCATAAATCCGGAAAATCACTGGCTGTCATATTTCAAAGAATATTTATTAGAAAGATCAAATCACCAAGTGAGGATATTCAACATAGAAATAGACTTTTACAATAGAGCGAAATATCTAAAATCCATTCACAAATTGTTAAGAGCACGAAATGTGCCTTAAAGTCATAAAACGGTCTTATAATTTGTATCATCATAGGCGTTCCTCAGGTGTTTATTTATTAAAATTAATGCGTTTTACATTTACGGCTAACGTTGGTTATTATATTATATTAATAAAAATAAGAATTTAACCATTAACAATTTTGTAAATAGGAATACCTTATCTCTTTGTATATTTCAATACTAATCTTCGCGTTTAATCACTATTAAAAAAACCTGGAATTCATATCCGAAGGTACTATTCGTTGCAAGATAATTAGGATGGAATTCCCCAGATTTTCAATAATATAATGGGTATAAAGATGCCGGCTTTGGCCACGTGCCACGTCTGTTCAGTTTATATTCGAAACTTAACTTAAAAAAGTAAAGTTATTACGAATAAAACAATTTTTTTGTTTAGTACGTTTTTGATCGCATGTAATTTACGGCTCGTCGGTGTTTCTGCGTCTACGGCAGTAATTAGCGTCTCGAATATTTCTTTTGTGAATTATATGCAGTGCGTGAGTGATTTTTTATTCCATATACCTACGAACATATACGTACCTTTCGCTCGTGCTCGTTTTGTTGGATTGTTTGTGATGGCTTCATCATCAACATCATCAAGTTTTACACCGGTACTGTTGCGTACAGTCAGTAAGTCTGTCTATTCACCAAGAGAGAAGACTATTGTCCTGAATGTTCACGATGCTCTGGTTTCTCTGAATCCCACAAACACTGTTCTCAACATAGTCGAAAGTTGTGCCAACATGAGGGCCAACATAAGGAGAGGGAAAAGGCCTATTGAAATTGATGAATTTGCCATAAATGGTATTCGAAGGAAAATTCATGGATTTTTTTTCAAAAAAGAAATACCAAACCTAAACAAAATTTTACAAGAAGTTAGAGACGACCCGGATTTGCCTCATATCGAACGAACTAAATTGTGGCAAGTTTTAAAGGAATTAAATTTCCGGTGGGAGAAATCAGACCGAAAATCACTTTTTGATTGACCGGGAGAAGATAATATGTTGGAGAAGAAACTATCTAAGATCCATACAAAAATTCCGGGCTGAAGGAAGGCCAATCTTCTACCAGGATAAAACGTGGGTAAACTCAGGTCATAATCTAAAAAAATTTGGTCAGATAAAAATATATTAAGCTCCAGGCAAGCCTTTATGGAAGGTTGGTCTACTGGTATCTCCCCACCTTCTGGTAAAGGCAGTAGATTAATAATTTCTCACATTGGCAGTAAAAAAGGATTTGTTAAGCATGGTTTGTTGGAATTCCAGTTCAAAAGCACAAAAGACTATCACGAGGAGATGACAGCTGATGTTTTCGAAGAGTATTTTGAGCAGATGATTGAACACATACCACCAAATTCAATTATAGTATTAGATAATGCACCCTATCATTCACGACTAGTCACGGCTTCCAACGACTGCGTGGAAGAAACAGGATATTCTTGAGTGGCTGCGGAATAAGTATCTGCCTTACGAAGATGGAATGGTAAAAGCAGAACTTTTAAAAATTGCCCGCCAACACAAATCTAAGTTCAACAAATACGTAGTTAACAAAATGGCGGAAAGGCGAAACAGTCACGAAAGGCGAAAAAATCACAGTCCTTAGACTTTCACCCTACCACTGCGAAATAAATCCAATTAAACTCATTTGGGCACAAATGAAAAGTTATGTGGCTAGAAAAAATACGTCATACAAGCTGTACGTTAATTGTTATACGAGTCTTTACAACATATTACAGAACAAAACCGGAAAGATGCAGTAAGACATGTAATGTAGAGGCTCGCGTGGGTAGGGTCGCATCCCTGAAGTAGGACTATCATCTATTGGGTTTATAGATGAACCTCTACCCGCTACCCTCGAGAATATAGTAGAAGAAACTATAGTGATTCGTCTGCCCTTGGAAACCTAATAGCCATTCGGAGTCGGAAGAAACAATAATTAGCCAAGAGAGGCTGATAGAAAAGATTAAAGGTATTTCAATCAAGAGGGGCTAAAAAAGAGTAAAATGTGAAGGCCTTTATGATAAACCAGGTGCGTTTCGTAAGCGTATGAGTATTTATATACTTTGGTTTTTCGCTTATACCTCGGCGTGTTAACTACAGACTGTATGGCTCGTCCAGCATGCCATAGTATGGAATATAGGGTGCACGTCATTTTTACAATGCAGACCTCCTAACTCCATGGCCTGACCTAAGCATGCATTCTAGATAACCATAAAACTTCATTCTTCGTTTTCTTGTGTTGGTAACAATTTTTTCCAAGTCTTCATGATTGTGTCTTTGACGAAATTATTTATTTTTCTTTGATTAGTCCTAAGATTTTTCTCAAAATTTTGTTATCTTTTATATCTTTCCTATAATATATTTAATATTGTTTTCCTATTTGTTAAACTTATTTATTCGGTAACAATATATCCTGTTAAAGTTGGCGCTAGAATTCCAGAAGTAGTTCCAAATGTATGTGCTATATCGTCGATAATAATTCCATATTTTTTATTAAGATCTAGAGGATTAACCGCTAAAACAACCATCAGCAAACCACCCAAACCTACAGCCATAATAAGGAAGAATTTCTTGCCAAAGATGAATAACCAATGGACGACAGGCACCATAAAATTGCATTGGACCACCAATGGGGTAAGCAACGGGAAACTACGTCTTTTATTTCACCCACGAAAGTTCATGGTATGAGCAATAGCTGCAAGGCCTCGTATGACGAGCTTCGCGATCCGGATGACACCCGGTGCATCTTCTCGTCCGGAAAGAAATGTGTAAAATCAGTTACCGGGCATGTAGACGTGAGTCACCAGGCTCTACATGCGAAATGTGCTACTGGTGAAAAACAGAAGCTCATTAACCGCAAACTACAAAACATAGTTACATGAAATGTCAGTGGTATTTTACAACCGTTCAAACAAACTATTCTGGAGAAGGAATACTGGGCTATCGAGCTATCAATAATCGTATCATTTCCTTAAGACTGAATGGATATCCCTCTGTTATTCATTTGGTTCAGGTATATACGCTTACCTTAACTGCTGATGATGATACATCTGAATATTTTTTTCAACGAGCTGACGTCATATCTTGAAATCGCTATCATCATGGGCGATTTAAATCCAAAAATCGGTGTTACTATGACTGACGAACATATACGAAATGTTAAGGGCAGATATGAAATAGGTAAATGTAATTCAAGGGAAGGCCGCCTTAACCAGTTCTGCGTTGACAATGATTTGGTAATAATGAACTCTATGTATAAGCACCACCCCAGAAGATTGTACACTTGGATCTCACCTAATGGACGACACCAAAATCAGATCGATTACATAATGATTAAACATCGCTGGAAAACATCTATCAGCCAATGTAAAACACGACCTTGCGCTGACTGCGGCTTCGATCACCAACTGCTGTTTGCAACACTAAAGCAAAAATTCAAGGCATGTGCTAGGGTCCGAAAAAATAAGGTTTTACAAATAAAAGATACACAACAATTTAAAAGCCAATTTAATGAAAGATTTGCAAATATTTGATCAACCATAGGCACTTATGATTCTGAAAAGATTTGGCAATCTTTTAAAAATACCTTGATGCAGATCTTGACTGATTGCGAGGCATAGTCTAATGCTGACTCAATCGAACCAAAAAAAGTGTGAATGTCTGTAGATACTTTTGACCTCGTTGAAGAACGTAGAAAACTCAAAATTGCTAGAATTGAGAATCCTAGGCGAGGATGGCAAGGTTATAGATGTTTGGAGGGCGTATTGTAAGACTTTATATGCTGATACTGACCAGATACCCGCGGACACCCCATATGTACCTGAATGTCAGGCCTCCACGTTACACTCTCCTTCAACAGGGACACACCACACTAGCTTTGAATCTCAACCTGACATAATTTTTCCGAAGTAGTATTCGCTCTAAAAAGACTTAAATTAAATAAAGCAGCAGGCTATGATTTCATCACTGCTGATGAAATCTGGCACACAGACGTCCGGCCCAAGAATTGGAGAAAGACCATAATCATACCTCTAAATAAGAAAGATCCAACAAATAATTGTAACAGCTATAGACTACTAGCTCTAATATCACACGCCGTAAGATGATCTACATCCTGCAACGTCGTCTAGAAAACTTCATAAGTTGACAAATAGCAACTGAGCAGACTGGTTTGTGAAGGGCAGAAGTACTACAGAACAAATCCTTAATGTAAGAAATATCATAGAAAATGCCATAGAATATCAGATCCTGATGTTTATATGTTTAGTTGATTATACAAAGGCACTTGATGATGTTAGATGGGACAAACTATGGAACATATTGACAAAAATGGGTGTACCTAAACACTTGACTCACCTTATTCGCAAACTGTACCAAGATAACTTCGCATATATTCGAAGGAAGTACGTCAAGGATGCGTTTTGTCTTCCATATTATTTATCATATTCTAAGAGTTCATAATGCGCAGACTCTTGTATGGTTGGGAGGGAAGAGTACACCTAGGCGGTGTCAAGATATCTAACTTGAGTTTCACACACGACACTACATTTCTAGCTTCTACTCCAAAAGAAATTAGTACTTACTTACTTACTTAATCAGTAGATCCATTTGTACCTTTCGGTGTTGGGCCTAAGAAATTACTAACTTAACTAAATTAACAAAACTCGAGGTAGAAAGTGCTAAATTTGGACTCAAAGTTAACTACAACGCAACAAAAATCATCGTTATTGATCGCCACCAACAGTTTCCTGAAACCCCAACCATTGCGGGATGCGAGGTAGTCTCCTCTATGATATATCTTGGAGCTCTAGTTAACAACACAGGAAGTTCTGGTGTGATCGTCATATTACTATGACAAACAAGAAGGGACTCGTTTTAACTCTGGTCTTTTTTATATTTCACTATGCACTATGCATGTGAGACATGGACAGTCAAAGAATCAGATAGACGAATTCCATGGACAGCTGGCCGTATTAATATCTTGATATACACTGATCGAATGCTTTTTTTGCCAGATGGATTGGCATCTTCGATTTGAATATAACTGCATTTCTACCAAAAGATTCTTAAGCCAGTTTTATTCTTCTGTTAATTTCTGGAAGTAGGGAGCCAGATTTATGTACTATTAATTGTCCAAGGTACTCATTGTACATGTATTGTTTATATATATATATATATATATATATATATATATATATATATATATATTGATTTAGAGTATCAGCAATCGATTGCTGATACTCTAAATCAATATTTAAAACAGTACGGTCGAAAAAATCATTTGAAAAATATATATATATATATATATATATATATATATATATATATATATATATATATATATATATATATATATATATATATATATATTATATTATATAAACTAAAACAAACTCATCAAAATTAATACATTTATAAGGATTCAACCGTAACTCAGTTAAAGAGACAAAGAACTTACGTTTCATCTCACCCTTGTATTAAATGTAGTATCCGGTAGGTATATTACGGAAACAGTATTTAACCATGATTATGTCGCTTATTTTATTACTTTATAACACTCTGTAGTGGCATTACTACTTATAATACCGCTGGCTCATTCAATAGACATCGAGGTGGCGTCAAGTCTGGCTCTCCAACTTTTTTATTGCTAGCGCCTACGAAGAAGAGGTGCAGAAATGTGGGAAACACTCATTTACATCAATACACTAGTAAACCGACAATGGCGTTGAAAATGTAATAAATCCACTGTATTTTTATGATGGATCAGGTCGTATTGTCAGCAGTAAGTAACACCCTATTGAATTACACAGGAAACCAGGCACAAGCGATCGTCCGACAAAAGATGGCTACTACAGGTAGTTTACAGAACGTGACAATGTTTGTTTGTTGCGTCTTGTCTTTAGATCTCTGTGTTACCTGTGTTGATTAATAAGCTCCTGAATATTAACAAGAGATTAAGATACTCATAGTAGCTATATACAACGTATTTAGGAATTTTTCAATTATTAAACAGTATTAGAGAATACTACAGAATTGTTTGCTTACATTTTTTTATAGATTGTAGAAGAATGCTTTTTGTTAGAATTTATTTGTTTTTTTCTTCTGTTTTCTTTTGAAATTGTCCTGTTTGTTAGAATTAATTCAACAATTACAATTACTTAAACTAAACAACAAATTGTTTATATTTTTTATTGTTTGCTCATACAGTGTGTAAAAGCCAAATGGAATAAATTCATTATTTAGGTTACTGTACATATTTATAAAAAAATCCCGAAACACGTCCAATTTAAATTATAACTTGACATTATTTAACGTAAAAATGCAACCCCTACCTTTAACCCCCTTAAAATGACAGGTACAACCCCCAATTTTTAAAATAGGAAGTATAGGCTTGTGATATATCGTTTGAAAGGTCTTTTCATCCTCCATTCAAAAATGTTGTCGCTTTCAAGTTTATTAAGAGTAATTAAGATAAAATAAATTAAAATTATGTGGTTACCGAAATTCGCTACAATACAATCAAAAACTAAAATGTAATGCAAAACGTAATAAAATGTAGAACACGAAAAAGAACTATGAATGTTAATGAAGTAGATGTTCAAAATGTTTACCGCGAACGTCTTGGCAACATCCTAATCTCAAATAAAACTGTCTTCTAACATTATTTAACATAACAGGCGTAATCGACCTAATCGCAAGCGTTATTCGTTCTTTTAAGTCATTTAAATCAGAAGGTTTAGTTTTGTACACATGGCTCTTCACATATCCCCATAAAAAGAAATCTAATAATGTAAGATCAGGTGATCGCGCTGCCCATTCAATCGATCCTCGCTTCCCTATCCACCGATTGGGAAATATTGTATCGAGGTACTGCCGGACATTAAGTTGGTAATGTGCTGGTGAAACCAACCTCCATCTTGCTGAAACCATGGCCCTGATTCTATTTCATTTCGATGTCGAAATTTAAAAGCGACTACGCCATGACAGTCGCAATCGCTAGCGATTCTCATTCATTTCGATTGTAGTTAAAACTGGGGATATTTACTTTATCATTTTGACACTGCTGAAAATTTGGGTTGGCCCTGTTGTTTATTGGCTGCACTACGCTTGTTGAATGTTTGTTTTGTTTACGTTACGTGAACGTCTTTTTTTTCTTGTTTGAGTTGTTAAATCATAAATAGTGGCCATTCTCAATTATATTTTGAATTGAAAGAAAAGATGGCAAGAAAAAAAAAGGCGATGTGGGAGATCCTTAAGTTATAACCACTAAGATTTCACTTAGTGGTTATATTCTAATATATTTTTAAATTTACTGCAGCTTAGTAATACTAACCCTAAACATTTTGGGTATCCTAGAGGCATAAACATCTTCTTCCAAATATGGTTCTAATACCCTTATTAAATAATTTACAGCTTGTTTATTAAGCCGGAATTGCTGCCTAAATTGAGCATCACTTAGTGAAAAAGAATTTTGGGTATCCCGTAACATTCTTCTTATCCTCCGTTATGAGCGTCGGATATCTATCCTCTCTAATTCCTCCAAAACTAGCAAATGTCCGTAAAACACAGCCATAGTAATACTTTTTGCCTCAGTTTTCCTTGCAAGGATCAAAACACCGCCTACCTAAACTGAACCTAAGTTCACTTCTCCCAATCCAGTCAGTCATGTCAGATTAATTTCGACTCGAAATTAAATTTCAACCACTTTCTTGAAGTTGAAATTAATTTCGATAAATCGAAATTTAGTGACGTCGTTTGGTTAGTTCAGCTGAAATCCACAAGGTTCGCAAAGTCGCATTTCGACATCGCCATATTAATTTCGACATGTTTTGAGTCGAAATCTCAATTAGAATCAGGGCCCATATCGTATTCGCTGGAACTTGAGGGTTTCCTGGACCAGGATATAAATTTGCCAACGTTGGAATGACATCATTTTAAAGTAGTGCCAAATAATTGTTGCCATTTAAGTTGCCCTCAATGAAAAAGGGACCAATGATATTGTTTCCTACAATCCCTGCCCAAACATTAACCTTTTAAGGCTATTGAGTGTGTTCTTCTCTCATCCAGTGAGGATTTTCCGTGGCCCAGTAGCGGCAATTTTGCCGATTAGCATGACCGTTAAGTGAAAAAGTACACTCATCAGAAAACATAACGTCTTCTAATTGGATAATATTGTTATCCAACATGTCCATCATTTGCCCACAAAAAAAATCGTCTTCCATGAGCTCCTGAGTAGGTATCATCTTATAGGAATGCAATTTATTTTCTTTTAATATGTTTACTATCGATGTATGGCTAGCATTGAATGTAGTGGATGCCTGTCTACTCGATGTATGTGGATTTTCCTGAAACTCAAGCAACACATCTAATTTGAGTTCATCACTCAGTGCATTGGCAGCTGCTTTTTTTATCTGCCTTACATGACCAAACTCGTGAAACTGCTTCTCTATTTTACTTATTGTTCCTTGGGATATAGGCGGTAAATTAGTAAATTTCTCATGAAATAGGCGAGTTACTTCCTGTTGTGTTCGGGTGTTATCTCCGTAACCAATCATTTGTAAAACTGTTATTTTATGCATTTCCGTTAATCTAACCATTTTTCAGAATTGAATTGAACGAACTTTTTACTTAAATTAAAATACTGACAACTTAAATAAAACAATTTACTAATGCTTGTTCAAATAACGTTGCCACGGAAATTCTTTAAAGTTTTTTAATGGTTACCATCTAAAAACCACATTGCTATGGTTTTTGTTTACTTTCTCATTATCAAGACCTAAACGGGAAATAAGTTTTGAGTATATTTTAGCGAATTTCGGTAACCACATGATTTTAATTTATTTTATCTTAATAAATCTTAATAAACTTGAAAGCGACAACATTTTTAAATGGAGACAAAAAGACCTTTCAAAGGATATATCACAAGCCTATACTTCCTATTTTAAAAATTGGGGGTTGTACCTGTCATTCTAAGGGGGTTGAAGGTAGGGGTTGCATTTTCACGTTAAAGAATGTCAAGTTATAATTTAAATTTGACGTGTTTCGGGATTTTTTATAAATATGTACAGTAACCTAAATAATGAATTTATTCCATTTGGCTTTTACACACTGTATAAGAAGCAGAGAAGAAAAATATAATAAAAATTTAAAAAGTAATATTAATTGAAGGTTACGCAAAGGCAAAAATATCTCCAATATAAAAAAGATAAAAGCAGAGCCAGATTTATAGGGAACAATTATTAAATTCTTTAATAATTATGCACCACGTTAGTAGTGTAATAATAACAGAATACACAAAAGTAGACTTAGCAAACGCTCAAGAAAGAAATATTGATTGAACCCAAATTGTAAGCCAGTATTTACCTACCCATTGAGCTATATGGCCGCCACCTGTTAAGACCTTTAATATAGCGTGCAAAATTAATAGTTTTGTACTAATCTCGATAAAATGTAATATTAGAACAACTCTTGCAATAAAAATGGCAAAAATGCCTAATTTTACTACTGTAAGATGAAATTATATAAATGTATATGACACTTTTGTACATGAACACTTCATTAGTTGTGTTAAACCATTCTATGAGTTTTCTTTCTTTCAAGCCATGACATTCGTCTTGGATCTGGCCCTCTTCTTTCATATATCTTGCCTTGTATTATTAAATGAAGTATATTGTGATGTGTAATGAAGTACTAAATGAAGTATAATGCCTTGTATTATTATATCTCTCTGGATGACGCATAACATGGCCAAACTATTTCAGTTTATTTTTGACTGTTCTGGCCATTTCCGTAACATTTTCTATCCGCTGCAAAACAACCTCGTTATAAACTACCCAACTTATTATTGGTAAAAAACTATAATGCCTACCATAGCAGAGGAAGAAAAACTCTGGAAACTCGATATGACAATAGAACAAACAATAAAGCCAATTATAATGTCATGGAAATGACGAACTTAGTGATGATGATGCTTCTTCTTAAAGTGCCGTCTTCTATCGAAAGTTGAATATTAACATGACAATGTTCACTATATTTATGGCAGCTCTAAAAAGTTGGATGTAGCTCAAGTTAGACTATTCTTTCAGATTTTGCAACCAAATGGTGCGCCTGCTTCCTTTATCTCTTTTAGCTTAAATTTTACCTTCCTTAATCAACTGTGGCATTCTGTATCTTGATTCTCCCATGCCATATCCAAAATATATTTTTTTAATAGTTTGAACGACTTTCTCATTTTTATTAATTCTGCGTAGGACTTCAAAATTGGCAACTCTGTCTATGCACGATATACGCACGTGTTCTACGATACCAACGGTATTCAAATGCCTCCAATTTTTTGATATCTGATTATTTTAGCGTCCAGGCCACAGAGCTATAGAGTCGAGTTGTAAAAACATAGCAGCGCAATTTCCGTAACTTTAGGTCCATTTTTAGATTTCTTATTCTTCTTCGTCTTTTTCATATTATGAGTTTGCCGTTTTCGTCCTTCATAGCACTCTACTTTCCCAGTCACCTTCTCTGAGGTCTCTACCTATCACAGCATTTCCCATGTACGTTTTCTATCTTATAGCAGGTTTTGCTCTACGTCTTCTTTCCGACAGGTCCCAATCTAATATTCTTTTCGGCCTCTGCAGGGTTCTGTTTTCCAACTTTTTTGTAATCAAGCTTTCTTCTTTTATTCTATTCCATAGCTCCTCTGTTCTAATTCTATCCAGCATCATGCTCTAAAAGTTCCTTTTTTTGTTTTTTTTGGTTAGTGTTGTTCCATATCACTCCATATAGTGCTTTCGTGACTTGTTTCCCCGTGCTGTTTTCATTTCTATATCTTAAAGTTTTTCTAAGACGTATTGGTTTTCAGTAAACTCTTTTAGAGATACCACTACTTCTTACTTTAATATAGTATATAATATAGATATATATATATATATATATATATATATATATATATATATATATATATATATATATATATATAATATAAGTATATAATATAATATAGTATATATTTGATAATTTTTCAGAACCTCCAAAAATTGGAAAATGTTCGGATGGCAAGTATAAAACAAAGAATTGAATTTTGAATGGAAACTCTCGCTAATTTTTGAACTGCTGGATGTCTGGGTAAGATTGCTCCAATATCAATCGCAAAACAATCTCCTACGTCTTCGGAGTCCAAAAAAGAAAGACTAAACACGTATTTTAAATAACACGAAATGTCTGATTCTTTCAAATATTCCGTTGCCAAGTCCAGTTTTTTAATATTTTGCCACCTGTTTCATATAATTAAAGTTCATATAGACTAACAGTCGTTTAATGATACCAACATAAAGCTACAACAGATCTTTTTCCAATATATGAAAGTGTCGTAATACCAAAGGAACCGCTTAATTTAGAATTCATAGCCATATTAGCTTAAAGAGTTACTAACTAAATAAAAAATGTGAAATAGACATAAGTGACTCTCAGTCTGGATTTTTAAAAGCCTTGGGAACAAGAGAGGCGTTCAAACACTCATTCAAAAGTGCCCCGATCGCCAGAAAAAAGTATATATCTGTTTTATCGACTGCCGGAAGGGTTTTGATAGAGTCCAGCATGAAAAATTGTTGTATGAACTACAGAAAAAATCGGGTGTCCGACAAGGCTGTGTCATGTCTCCATGCATCTTCAAACAAGACCTCCAGATGACAAATTGTCATTCCGAAATAAATCTTTTTCTAAAAAATTAGGTTGCATTGACCTAAATAACACTTAATTAGAAAAAGTTCCCGAACTCAGATACTTGGGAGTCGGACTACAATGACTAGTAGGAAAAGAATAGAACAATTAGAACAGAGTAAGAACATGGACAATAAATGAAAACAGATTATCCATAACCAAAAACTAAGCTTAGACATCCGAATTAGAGTTATTAAATGCTACGTTTGGTAAGGCCTTCTGTATGGAGTTTAAGCCTGGACATTAAAATTAAATACAATGAGATATTATCGCAGAATGCTAAGGATATCACAGACACAACACATTATGAATTGAACAGTATTAACCACCATAGATAGAGAGTTAAAACTTATAACAACGATTAAGGAAAGAAAGGCCACATAATGAAAAATTACAAATATATTCAGCTACAAATAATAATTAAAGGGAAGATAGAGGGCTGAAGAGGAGTAGACAGAAAAGCCATGGCATGGTAACTACTGGAAATTATTTTTAAAACTGTTCGCCACTAGCATAGGTTTTCCCCGATCGCTTAAAATTTTAATAGCTTGCATTTTCTAGTGCTATATATGATCTGATCAGGTACAAGCAAGACGCATAACTATCAGTAAACTAATTTGAAATAAGTTTGCGGCGAAGGGTAATTTTTAAGTGGCCATCCATTCCAATAAAATGCATCGCCTAAATTTCCAAGCATTTTATCGTGAGCCAATTTACCCAAACCCTTTTATCGATAGAGAGCTTATTGCCTGCAAGCGGGAGCCAATTCATGTGCAGCCCTTAATAGTCTCTGCTTCTAGACGTAAATATTCGGTCTTACATATCTTCCCATAAGCCCCTGACCCCATAGCTCAGCTCTCTCTTCAAACCTGAACCCCCGAAGGGAGTGTAGTAGTCATCGTGATGTCGTGTATTATCTGTCTCAAAATATCTTGTGTCTCTGGTCATTTCTTTTAACTAATGCATAGGTCTTTTGCATGTTCCTGTAATTTGATCAATCCATCTTGTTGGGATCTTCCTCATAATCTTCGGTCTTCCACCTTTCATTGGATAATAAGTCTTTCCATGTTTTCTGTATCTGCTCTCATAACATGTTTAAAGTATTTTAATTTTTGAAGATGGACTTTGCTGAATAGCCGTTTAATGACCTTTAGCCCATTTAGAATTGAAAAAGTCCAGGGAATTCGTAACATTCTTTTTCAACAAAACATTTTACTGGCGTCTGTCTTTTTTCTTTCCGCTTGTGTAGGGTGTAAGATTCATACATGTATGTCAGTATTGAGAATATTAAGCAGTTGATCAACCTCATTTTTAGAGTTCAACGTCGACTTTTGCTCGAAAGCTTTGTGATAATTTATAAAACAAATGTACAGTGGGATAATAAATTCCCTAGACTTTTCTATTATTTGTCGTATTTTCAGAAGATGTTCTCGAGTATCTCTACCTTTGATAAATCCAGTTTGCTATTTAGATATTTTTCTTTGTAGAAAAGTTTTCAGTCTCTCATTAATTATGTGTAGCAATATTTTGCTGGCACGTTAGATTATATGGATGGTTCTAAGTTGTCGCATTTATGAAAGCTGCCTTTTTTATGTATTTTCTTTATTGTAGATTTTGTCCAGTCGTTCGATAGACAAAATCTACAAATCTCTTGGCTTGGAATGCCATATTTTGTTACAAAGCACGTGAAGCAATTTTATTCCGGTTCCTTCTGTAGCTTTGAGCATTTCTGCTCTTATAATCTCTGAACCTAGTGCTTTATTATACTTCAGTTTACTGATCTCCAGCTTTATTTCATTCTCGAATATGTTAGGTTTCTTCTTCGATTTCTTTAGGAGTTTGATGAACAAGTTCCTGGCATTGATCATATTTATATAGATACCGTCAATATAATTTCCGTGTTAAAGTCTTTTGTTATGTATCGTATTTTTCTAAATAGATCTCTTGGCTGATTGTTTTGATCGTGGCTCTGAATTTCTTTGCCTATATTGTGATAGTATTGTTAGCCTTACATCTTCGTTTTATTTCTTTGTTAAGGTGTCTTATACTACACTATTACTACTACTACTACACTACTGTGACAAAGATTTCTTGCATTCTTAATTATTTTAAGGTTACATCCATTATCCAGTGTATTTGATTCACTGGATTATTTTCATTTGGGCGATTAATTGGTGTTGTTACATAATGTTTAATATTATGCCCTTCTTTCTCAGTTCTATTCTCTTTGTTTGTTGGGCGCTTTAAGTTTGAGCTTTACTTTATCTATGAGGAGAGTATGATCTAATTAACATATCTTCCCTGAACATGATCGAACTGTTTGGATTGATGATCTTCAGCGAATATTAGTGAGGATGTAGTCAATTTGATTTCTAGACCTATTTGCAGGACTTTTCCGAGTATAAAGTGTACATGGTGTTTAACTGAGTATTTAACATAGTTATCTGTGATAGCCAACTCGATTAGGCGGTCTCCTCTTTCGTTTTTCTGACCTATGCCAAACTGTTCTAGTACATTCTTTAGGTCGTCATTATGTGTAGTATTGCCGACTTAAAGTCAGCGCATATTAAGGTTAGCCCTTTATTTGGAATGTTGGTAATTGTTTAATTGTTTTTTCCAATTTTTCGTAGAATTCCTCGACTATTATGTTGTCTGCTGTACTCGTTGGCGAATAAACTTGTATGATATTAACTATGTGGTTTGCCTTTCAGTTTAAGGAGAACTATCTTTTAGCTTACAGCTCTAAATTCAACGACAGACTTTTGTAATCTTAGTGAGACCAGATTGGAACCACCTGTAAAAGTTCTGAGTCTCACTGCAAGAGAATTAAACATAATTGCCATTATGTGTTCTAAAATGGCCCTCTTCTAACCAATCTGCAAGAAGTTGTTAATGTAATATATTCTTCTGTTATACTGGTATTCCCATTGTTGAATATCAACTTTTCAACCAGTCTCCTCAACAATGTGATTCCTCCTCTTTGGCACCTCGGCTCCTTCTTAACGTATCTGCAAACCTCCTGCAGACTACACAAAAAACACCTGATTCACTTCTCCAAACTCAACTACTTATTTATGACACCAGGACCTCCTTTTGTCAACTTGATGCCGTAAGAATACTTTTACATATACTTTATAAAATGCCCACGGTAGATACAAGGACCTCTTTTAATTAGTTACCTCCTAGTTAAGGACTACTTGTTATCTCCTTCTGCAAACTATTCACTTCTTTTCGTTACGCCGGTATCCAAACTCACGAACCACACCCTATCTTGAGACAAACGACTGTTTCCTTTCGATGACCAAAATATAACTAACTCCTCTGGTCTCCTGATCGGCTCACAAATTCCCATTTAAAAACGACCGTCCAATCAAAAGCTCAAATTGTGTTTACCTAAAGCCTAATTTCGGTTTCAGAGAAAAACTAAATAGCTTACTTTAAAATTGGTTTTGTCAATACACAATTTATACATATTTCAAAAGATTAGAATATGGTCATTTAATACTCGACTATACAAACAATGAAAAGATTAACTAAGACAGGTAAAATGTCTTCTAATTCTAAACAAAGGTTTTTTTGATAATTTTGTTTGAAACGGAAAACAAATTTCTATTCTTATCTACACTAAATCTTATCTTAAATTACTATATACATTTTGGTTATATTGATATCTTGAAATTTTATTTCGATGGATTTTTTTATTTATTTTTCTTTGGTTGGGAAAAAAGAAACATAACAATATATATATATATATATATATATATATATATATATATATATATATATATATATATATATATATATATATTAAAAAAATGTAGGTGATAGACCACATCCCCGTATGAGGCCGTTTGTTGCGGTGATTTTTTCTTTGTTATTTCGTTATATACCTAACTTTATTTGCACCTCCGTTTCTTTATACAATCTTTGTGTTACATTCAACCATTTATCTCTATCGTGCATTATTCTCATTACTTCCCATAGTTGTTTTCTGGCTTTCGTATCGTATGCTTTCTCCATGTCGACAAAGCTCGTATGTGTTTTAATATCTTCGTTCTTTTTATCACTTGTTTCATGATGAATATATTATCTAAACATGATCTGGGTTTTCAGAATCCAGCTTGTTTATCGCCATAATGGTCTATGTGTTGTTTTATTCTTTCTTTTATAACTTTGGAAAAATTCTTTTTTCTGAATTTTTTGATTGAACACCACTTGTATATATATGATCTTGATATGATCTTTGCCCCTCCATATTTCACAAGTTTAATTTTTATATTTCCTGGTCGTAATGCTTTGTTGTTTTTGGTTTTCTTTAGTGCTGTAGTTAAATCTTCTGTAATTTTGGCTTCTTCCGTTATTATTATCACAAGGTCCTGTAAGATATACTCCGATCTACGCTCATGTAATAATTTTGTGTAATGCTTTGTCCACATTATTGGTGTAATTAGCTGTATGATAAATCTACTTCGTTTATTACTTCTTATTTTTTTACATGCTTTCGTTAATCTGTTATACCCTATTGTGCTGTCTATGTCTTGCACATTCTTTCATAATATTTGTTCTTCCCGAGATTTATTCCTTGATTCACTTGTTGTCTGAAGGTGACATATTCTTTTCGGGTTTCTGTTGTTATGTCGTTTAGACATTTATGAAACGAATTTTTTTTTTAAGTTATCATCTCTTTTTGGTTGTGACTGCATTTCACCAAATATTAATTCTTGTGTTGGCGATTTGTTTATTTTTTCATTTTGATGTCCATTCTTCGTTAATCTGTAGCATATCCTGTAGCTTATTTTGATATAGTGTTCTAATGCTAAATTGTTGTAGAAGTTCTACTTTATGCCTCGTATTTTTGATTTTTTTGCTTCTCCTTATCTCTCTGGTCTTTTTGCCATCTTCTTGTGTATATGAATTTTCCTGGTACTAATCGATGGTTACTTGCACATTCTGCTTATCTGTATACTCGTACATCTTGTATTATTGTTTTACTGGCTTTTCTTACTATTATTAAACCAATAATTGATCTTTGGTTTCTACTAGGTTCCTCCTATGTATATCTATGTATTTTTATGTACTGAAATCTTTTGTTGGTAATGGCCAGATCGTATTCTCAACATATTTTAATTACCCGACTTCCATTGTCGTTTCTAATGTCGTCTTCTCCAACTCGTCCCACTAGTTCTTCATCTCTCTTTCCTATCTGGCTATTAAAAGCTCAAATTAGTAGAATATCTTCTTTTTCCTTTGCCTTGTTTAATACATCCTTTTGTGTGTTAGAAAATCTTCCTTTTTCGTTATCGTTACAATATTGATAATCATTTTCCTGCTCTTTCATGTTTCTCGTTGACCCTTTTTTTGTTTCACTTAAGGTTATTATAATTATATGTGCCTAGTTTAGCGATTTCTAGGAGTATTTAATTTTCCATTCCATTTGGGAGTCCAAATTCCGAGGCTGTGTTGGATATTTTTGCATAATGATTTTTTCCGAGTGTCGTGTCACAAGCCCGGCGCCTCAACCCTCTATTATTTGGAGGACCATAGTTCCTCCTAGTTAATCAAAATCATTTTTATATTCAACCTAGAGTCGTTATGGCTAAATATATCCAGGATACTGGGAGGGAAATGATAGATTTAGATATGGACTGAGGGTAGGGCAATGGATACCCCTGTATGGTAATAAAAGATAAACCAAGGCTCGCGTAGGCAGTGGCGCAATCCTGAAGTAGATCTGCCACCTATCAGGATAATAGATTAGTATATACCCGCTACCTCAGAACAGTAGATCAAAGAGCTGCATTTATAAAATTTATATATATATATATATATATATATATATATATATATATATATATATATATATATATATATATGTATATATATATATATATATATATATATATAAAAATATGTATATATATATATATATATATATATATATATATATATATATAAAATACCCTGTGAATGCAACAATTTTCGTGAGAAAAATACAAAGACAAGTGCCTTTATATTTTTATTACATAATATTTTGGTTATATTTATAAATTTGGCTCTATGGCTCGATTTCAATACAACTTTTAATCTCTTGAATTTGCTTTGCATTATGAGTTAACCATGTTTCCAAGTACTTGTACCTGTTTAATATTTCTATTCGAATTTGTTGACACTTTGATTGCCTAAAAAATTCTTCAGCAGAATGTGGTAGAATCTGGTTAAATAATTGTCTGGATACTCGTACATAATTGTCATTCGTCTGTGTAATTGCCTATGTGAAGTTTCTTCGCCGTACTTAAGGAATTCGGCCGGAATATTGTCGAAGCCTGGAGCTTTTGCGTTCTTAAATTTGTTAATTGCTTGCAATGTTTCGTCTATTTTTGGGTCCTCTACCGGTAGGTCCACCCCAAGGTATATATCCTCTCTATGTTCTTCCTCTTGATGTATCTTTAGTAAATTTTTGAAATATTCTTGCGATGTTTAAAGCAGCTTCTCTTTGTTGATTATTAATTCTTCATTATTTTTCCTGAGTACAGACACGCAGTTAGGTATGAAGCCTCCCTTTTTTTTTGACAGTTCTCTATTCCTTTCCATTACTTCATTTTGCTGTTGCTCTTTCTTGTTGAAGCATAATGTTTCGCTTTTTCTGTCTGTCTGTACTACTATGGAGAGTAAACTAAATGTAAAATCAAATATTTACCATGTCGGGATTGTATCACGAGTTTTTTTCCTGGTTGTTTCTCATACATTACGATTTGATCACTAGCAGGAGAATTTTACTGCCATTATTGCATACGGTTATCATTTTAAAGATAAAGTATATGCTATGACTTTGCTAGCGGGAATTGTATGTAAGCGGGTATGTAATCGAATCTTCTGTAAGAAAAAAATTGTTTAATTTGTATTTTGAGAACGATTTCCGAAGTGGAAACCAAAACGTCAAAATACACGTTATTTTAAACTAAAATTGTGATTAATTTTCAGTAAAAATAGTAAATTTCTTAAGTTCATTCTGACGCTTTATTTGTCACAGTTTTCGTTTAGTAGTTGTAATATATGCGGCAAGATGTGTTAAGTTAAAGGGACCGTTTCATTCGCTTACCTAAATGTTTTTAATAATTCCTCCATTATATTATGCCATTTTTACAATATTCTAGAGTTTCTTTGAAGATGGTCTCGTATTATGTTAAATAGCAGCGGAGAATACAAACGCCTGTCAACAACTCTCTCCTGATTTATATCTAGAATTCTTTTCATGAGCAAAGAAGAGAGCCTCTCTAGTGTCCATGATTTTTCTAAAGCCTAGTTGGTTATCGCTAATTTCATCATCTATAATAATTATGATGATGATGCTATCTAATTCCAAGAGAATGACATATTTACTTACGTATCTAATACACGGTATGCTTATTAACATTTTTGTATTTTTCTATGGTAAAGTAAATACCTGTTCTCGACCACTGAGGCGTACAATCCTGGCTTAACTTCTTAAGGCTTGTTCATTTACATTTTATGTTAAATTTTATTCGAAGTTTATCAGGATGGCTATATTATCTTTATTATATAAAAATTATCACAAATACGCAATACATTACCAGCTTTTGTATTTTTTTAAATTATTGATGAATTCGAATAAATCTCACCAGTCTTTGGTTGTATCATAAAAAAATAATACTTCGAATTCTAAATATGTAGTATAGAAGAAAATATTGCTAGACATATTGTCTATAAATTCAGTGTTATGATCTCTAGATCAGAAAGGTATAGATTATGTTTCGTAATTTATTATTTACAATTATTTTCTTAATCTTTTCCACCTGTCTATATCACTTTCATATTTCAAAGAAAAAAATAAAGCCACATTGTCTAATTTCCCGTCATAAACTCATAACCGAAAAATGAATCAAGTAAATGCGTCGAAATCCCATCTTTTGGCCTCAGGTAAACCACTTAATAGCATCCCCCAATAAAAGTACATCTATTTTACATAATCCTTACTACCAATGCAATGGGCAGTGGGCACCATTGAGGTACTGAACTTTAATCTCACCTTTTATGAATGAAACAATTTTTCCTTTCTTAGAATCCACGGGGGGGTGTATAATAGTGAGGTGGTATCTTTTTGAGGAAGCGGTGGTGAGTAATTTCGCAAATTATGTTGTTGACTAAATATATAAAAGGATTTTTTATTGATGGATGGTTCAGTTACTGGGACTTGTTCTTGCAAGAAAGAACTGTTTTAAAGGGTGTAATATTCGTATTAATTTGTATTTTTGTTTGATATTTGCAAGATGAATTTTCTTGTGTTTTTTGTGATATTTATATTAAGTGTGGTTGTAGCAGTGTCATCTATGCGATCTGCCTTGGGGTCAAGAAGTATGTCACCGTTTCAGGTAAGAAGCATTAAATAATAATAATAAAAAAGTAGGTATAGGAACCATTTCAGATTCCGATTTCTCGTTTATCATTTTGTTATTTTTTAGCAACTTATTGTTTGAATATGGGTAACTAAATGACAGAATTCTGTTGCGGAATTTAAAATGTTTTTGTTTTTATTTGAAAAAACTTTTTAATTTTCAAAATCAACAACATTTTTTTATCTCTTCCTTTTTGCTATGTGATTCTAACGTTCAATGACCTTTATATTGTTATATTTTTCTATTTTCCTATTTTTGCCCCTAGGAAATCAATCAAAATATTTTGTAATTCATGTTTATTTTTTTTCTTGAATTTAGAGTTCTTGAGATTTCATCAAAATTAAAGTTTTCGAATTTTCAAGGTAATTTATAAACACTGATTTGTTTCTTATTTATCTGTAGGTTTAGTTTTGGAGAAAATACATCTTAATGTATTGGTTATTTTAAATGTTGTTGCAATGACTTAATTATTTATTTTTAATTTGTCATGTCAAGCGCATTACCTATTATCAACGAATTTAGACGCATATATGCGTCTATATTCTTTGCTACTATTTTGAAGTTGATTAATAGTTTAACAGATTAATAGTTTCTTAGGCCTAAACATTTCTCAGAATATTCTTTATTCTTGTTCTTTCTTGCCTTCTTTTTACCTTTGTAAAATTACTTATTTAAAACTGGTAAAGCATAATTAAAAAATTACATGTCAATAACTTTTTCTCCTTAAAAGATCTTTTCATCACATACCATACAAAAATGTTTTGTAATGTACCTTAAATGGATTACTATGTATTTTTAATATTTCTGGTGGCTGACTATATATACACTAAAATATACATATTAAAACCTAAATTGTGGTCAATTCCCAGTAAAAATAGTAAATAGCATATAGTGTCACATAAAAAACAAAAATATGCATAATGCACAGAAAAAAGGCATAAAAATTTAGAAAACTTAAAATAAAAACCAAACAATTTATTTTATTCTTAACAAAAACAAAATTATTTGATTATAAAATTAAAATTTTATAAATAACAGATTTAACTTTCGTAAAAACAAGCAATAACCAAATGTTGGTTTAAATGTCCCATTGTAATATTTTATCTTCTCTTACTTAAATTTTTTTATATGCTGAGAAACTCATTTTTACATCAACAGTGGTTATGAGCGCATATTTAAAATTTGCAATCCAGGGTCATTTGTAATCCTGCCAGTCATTTGTAGGTCATTTGTAGTCCGGGATTATTTGAAGTTCGGATCAGTATTCCTGCCAATACCGAAGAATTTTTTTTAATTTTTGACAAATTTCATTTTTATAAATCGTATTTTTTAAGTTATTTTTGTCCAATTTGATCAGTTATTCTAGGAATATTATATGCAATCAATCAGCTAATCGTGTAAGTAAAGATTAGGTTCGCGCAATGATCGACGGACAGAACGTGAACGCTTATCGAGCCAAAATATAGCCCAGATAGATTTTTTTAGCCCAGATAGTTTTTAGGTGAATGTGAGAGGTGCCATTCAGATTTTTGTAAAAAAAGTTATGTGATAACTTCAGTAATAATAATTGACTGTTCCTCCCTCTCAAATAGGTCGGGAATATTAATAAAAAAAATCAAAAGATTTTAAAAATTACTACACATTATTTTTTTCTACTTTTCTTGCTTATAAAAGATTCATGCATGTTGTAAATAATAAACTAGTGATAACTAAATTTTCTATAACATAAAACTGTTCAAAAATGTTTTAATTGATTATCCTGGCTGCAAAATAGCAATAAATACAAAAAAGGGGGAAAACAAACCTTTTTTTGTTCAATATTTTTCAAATACTTAGATTACACTTAAGACCTTCAAAATTCGTCATAAAAATCTTTATAGTATATTAAAGTAGTCCACTAAATTTCATTAAGGTCGATTTAATAGATTTCCCATAATAATTTGCAGTCTTAACTTTTTTTTTAATTAAAATTATTTACAATCAAATAAAAACTAGACCATACAGAAGATTGCCAAATTTTCTACATACATACATAAAAAAGTAATCACCTATCTAACATACTTTATAGAATTGAAATCGGATCATTTGGGAGGTCTCAGGAATGTTTTAAAATTATAAAAAAAATTTTGGCTTATGAACAAAAAGAATATCTCAGTAACTATTAGTTTAAATGAGATTCAAAAAACGGCGTTGCGAAAAAATCAGAAAGACGCTTCTTTTATAAGAAAAATAGTTTGAATTATAGACGGTGTTCCTGAGATACAATCGATCAAAGTTGACCGTCATTTCCGACAAAGTTACAAACAATAGGATGGAAATCTTTGAACCATCGCCTTATTGACCAGTTTAAAGAAAATTTAATTTCAAAGCTCAAAATCACTCTACGTAAAAAAAATGTATTTTCTCGGCTTCCAATGGAGCAATTTTCTTCTTTTTTTTAATTCAACGTAACTCGAATAGACACATTTATGCCTTAGTTTGTCTATAAATAAACGTATTTATAACAACTACATATATTTTGTATGCTGTAGACTGTTTTTAGAAAACCTTAACATACGAGTACTTTTAAGTCTCTAAATAAAAAATATTCTTATATAAAAGCTGTATAATTATTTAAACAATATTTGTTTAAAAAAATTGTTTTTAATGTTTTTGTGACACGTTATTAAAAATGAACTTCACAACAATATAATTTTATGAGATCAGATTTAATTTATAAAATTGAATTAAAAATTATTTATTTTATAAGAAAGTATCTTTTTTTCAAGTTTCTTAGGCATATTTCAAATGCCTCATATTTGATGCCAAAACGCACACCTTTATAAAAACCGGAAAAATAAAAAAAATTTGCATACAAAAGCTGCACTCTATCTTTAAAAAGTGTTTTAATTTTTGTTGATACGATACTCTGATCAAAAGATCGAATTTTTACCGGTGAGTTGATACAAATTTTACTTAATTGATTTCGCGCTCGTAAATAACATGCAAAATCGACGGTCGCTTCAAGCGTTGTTTCTAAGAGAATGGTTATTCTACACAAAAAGTATTCTTGGGAAGTCCTGGACATGCGTATTAAAGGGAAGCTGGGGGTAAAAGTGGTAAACTTCTTTGCACCTTTTTTAGGGTCCCAAAATTGACATTATCAGCAAAATTCAGCTTGTTTGTTTGATTTTTAGAGGTTAACTCTCTGGGCGACTGTACTACAGGTTACGATAACTTTTTAATTAGGTATATGCTAGTTTATTTAATAATATAAACTGTTGAATCTTAAGTAGAATAAAACCAAGTTAAAGTTTTTAATGAAAAGGACATAAATAAGCATAAAAAATAATATAAACGTAAAATTAAAAAATAAACAACATAAGCAATAAAAACACTTTGTTTTTAGCATACGTTTGGTTGAAATCATCAATATCTTTTGAGTTATTTACTACTTGCTTTTCAATATTTTCAAAAGATAATCTGGGTATATCTTTGTATTCTTCACGTCTCATTCTTTAAAAACAATCTTAAGAAAAATTTAAGAAGTTTGAATATTTCTATATTAATTACTTTATTTTTTATGTTTTAGATTGGAAGTCCAAGCGTTGTAGATAGTATTGCCAGTGGAACGGAAATGGCTATTCATCATTGTCAGCAGTTGTTCCAGTGGGAAAAATGGAGTTGTCCAAAACTGGTCTTTAGCAAGTAAGAACAAATAATATAATAATATTTTGCTACTGATATTGTTATTGTTTATAAAGATATTATGTCAGTCATCATTATTATTGATACGCACAGCAGGCCGTTAAGACCTAGGGCATTTTTATCAAATACAATCATAAAAATAATTTATTACAATTATTTTAATCAAAAATCAGGTATATACAAAGTTTTAACTACTCTGAAGGACCTAATGAACAATATTTCTCCATTCACTTCTGTTTTGTGCTTTACTTTTCCAATCCCTCACCTTGACGTGCTTAAGGTCTTTCTACACTTTATTAATCCACCCACAGTCCCGGTGCGTAATCGGTCCCAGAAGAACAGGTAGGCCCACGTTCTGGGCCTACCTGTTCCTTCTGGGACCGATTAGTTTCCTGGTCATAACTAGTTTAGGCATTCTTTTTCCTGTCATTCTTTGTACGTGTCCAACTATCTTATACTTTGCAACTTAACAAACCTGGTGATGGTAGGTTCTTTGTACCAAGCCATTAATTCGTCGTTGGTTCTTTTTCATACCGTCTTCTGTCATTCCAAACTTTAGTTAGGTGACTCATCGCATTTTTTGATATACCAATACGTCTCCGAACTTCTGCTTCACGGTTACCATCGTTAGTTATACTAGACCCAAGAGAGACAAAACTGTCCACTATCTGGTATTCCTGTAACATGTTACCTACTCAGTTGAATAGTGTGGAATCTGTCGACCACCTTTATTTTTGTTTTAGTTTTATTGATTTCCAGACCAACTTTATTGCTTTCGTACTTAACTCCTCGCAGGAGATTAAACATTTCTTGCTCATTTACTGATATAAGTGTAGTATCAGCAACAAATCTTAAATTAGAGATTTTCTTACCAGCCAGTGTTACTCCACCAGCCCATCCATCTAAAGCCATCCTCATGATATGTTCACCATAAATGTTGAAAAGTCAGGTGACAATACGCATTCTTGTCTAACACCCCTCTCGGTCTTGAATTGGTTTGAGAACTTCTGATCTAGTAGTACTGTTGCTATATTGGGCAGATTTTTAATAAGTGTCACCAGGTGCATTGGTGTGATCATTTCTATTAAAATGTATCACAGATTCATCCAGCTTATACAATCAAATGTCTTTTGGTAGTCAACGAAGCATATAATCATTTTTCTTCTTGATGTGCCTATCCGTTACGAATGTTGGAGATCATCATCGAAATCTTTATCTTATCCGCAGCAGCGCGGAAAAGCTGCATAGATGTTGTATTGAACCAGATTCTGAGGTTCTTTAACCAAGATGTTCTTCTTCTTCCTGGACCTCGTTTTCCAAATATTTTTCCTTGCAGGATGGCTTGAAGGAGAGCATATCTGGATTCATTTCGCATAATATGTCCGAAGAACTCTAACTTTTGAGATTTGATGATGGTCAGTACCTCTCAGATCTAATTCATTCGTCTGAGGACCTCCTCATTTATGACTCAGGTCAATCCACGGGATCTTAAGCATTCTCCGATATAGCCACAAGTCCACGATTTAACACCATAAAAAAGGACAGAGAAGACGTAGCATCGCAGCAGTCTTACTTTTGTATCAAGAGAAAGGTTGTGACTCTTGAAGAAGGCCCCCCATCCGATTGAAGGTAGATCTAGCTTTTCCGATGCGTGCTCTAATCTCCTGGTTGTTGGTCCATTCTTCATTTATTATGGTGCCGAGGTAGTTGTAGTGCGTCAGCTTTTCTACAGGGGATTGGTTAACGTAGAGTTGACCTTCTGTTATCCTTTTCTTGCTAATTATCATAAACTTTGTCTTCTTAACGTTTATATTGAGTCCATATTGTTGACTGTAATACGTGATTTTGTTCATAAGAACTTATAGGTCTTCTAAGTTGTCCGCAAATACTATGGTAACACCTGCATATCTAATGTTGCATATAGTCATAGGTACTTGAAATTCTCTAGATTTTTCAATAAGTTGTCTCAGGTTCAGGATTTGTTCCCGTGTACCTTTACCCTTTACAAACCCCGCTTGTTCCTGAGGTATTTGGTAATGCAGATAGGTCTTTAATATATTTTTGATGATATGCAACATGATTGTACTAGCATGTGTTATTAGTGACACTGTGCGGTAGTTTTCACATCTGGTAGTAGTTCCTTTTTTGTGTAGCGGGATATAAATTGAGGTACAGCAATCAGATGGCCAGTTTCCTGAATTCCATACAACGACACAGATAGAATGGATATGTAATCCTTTGTTACCCAGTAACTGTAGTATTTCACCTGGTATTGAATTCAGCGAGTAAGTATCGTGTCAAATGTCAGGATTTTAGTTGAGGTTGATTTTCCTCCACCGATCAAAATATTCATCACCTATATCTAATGTTGGTTTTATACATCTACAATTCCGATATACAGTGTATTGAGAAGAATATGTGAGTCAATGCTGGGAAATACACGCTGCTGCCCTTCATTATCCTTTTTTAAATGTCAGCTTTTTCTATTCCCACTGTGTTTAGTTCCACTCATAAATATGTGAAGCGTTTTACTTGAAGTTTCTTCTCTTTTGTATGTTTTTGTCATATTGCAACTAATTTCTTAAGTGTTTATTGGACATGTTATGTATACAAGAACGACCGAGGTACCTCGGGTGAGTACAGATCCGACAAAGATCTCATCCAAACTCCTGAATTTTTACTCTAGATAAGTTATTGCTTTTACCACTGCGTCACTGAGCCGCAAAGGCAGTTCTTTTAAATATTTATTTCTAGTCTAATCGCATTGGCCCCTGGGCTTAGGCTGAGCTGAGCTAAGCGATAATCCTTACATTTTATTTTGTCCCATTTTTGCAGATCAAGTAAATATGTTTTCGATTTATTTAAAATTATCTTCGCCAATATTTGTCTGTATACTAGGGTTTTGTTTATAAATATCTTTTAATATAAAATTGTCCTTTCCCTTTATAGGCAACAAAGATTTCCACCCACACCAGAAATAGCCTACACAAAAGCCATCGTAGCAGCCGGCATAACCTACTCGTTAACAAGAAACTGCTCCAAAGGCCAAATAGAAGGATGTGGTTGTGATAAAACGGACAAGAATCAAATAAATTTGGGATCGGAAGAGTTCAAAAATGTACACATCAGAAAGTTTCAACGCAACAGTTATCCTAGTCACAAAAACGTAACCAAGCAAGTATGGGGAGGTTGTTCCGATGATACTACGTTCAGTTCCCGTATTACTGAGAAGGTTTTGGAGAGTTTGGATAAGGGTTTGGATGCCCATGCATATGTAGCTCGGCATAATTTTAAAATTGGCATTGAGGTAACTACATGTTTTTTATTAAACTAACTTACTATTTTCATTAATTTTTTAATTAATTACATAATTTTAATTCACTTATCTACTGATCTTAAAGACTACTTATCTAAGAATTTACCTTGGGTCGGCCATAGCTCAGTGCTATGTACTGGTTTTCGACGGTCCGAGTAAGATCCCAGCAGACACCCAAATTTTTTTCATTTTATAATTTACATGAGTCGTCCATGAGATACCATCCCATTAACTGACTTACTCCATTTAAACCAATTGGTTTCCCTAAAACAATGTAGTTCTTTTCTTTTCCCTATCACTCACTTAAAGCACAAATTTCAATGGTTTAGTCTTTTCAAACAACCTTACTCATGGTGTTTGATGCCCCATCCTGTTACACCTGCACTTTTTGAATTTTATCAACCAATAATTTCTTACCAAAATGCCACAGCTAGCGTAAGATTATCAGAACAAGAAATAAGAAATTCTATCTTTCTTCCAAACTGTATATTAATCCACTGAAACTCTGCCTCAATAATGGTGGTTAAGGAAAAGAAATTGATCTACGTGGCTTACTTTTAATAGAAATCATGCCTATTGGACAATATTGTTCCAATTAGTAGTTTTGTGCTGCTTATATTGTGAATGAGTCGATATAATAACTTGGACGTCGCTGATAGTAAGGCTATTAGCATGTAGTTTTTAGATTTGCCATTATTTGGCTAGCCAGATGTTAATTTGGCAATGATCTTTGAGCGCTTAAGTTCTTGTAATAGTTAATGGTCTTTATAATGTTTGTGAAAAAGTGAAACTTGGGTGAAATTTTTTAATCTGTTTTGGTCTATCAAGGTCCCGACTCCGTATGAATGGGTCTACAATACTATTATTTGTTTATTGTATTAAAATATTAATCATTATACTATTTTTTACGTTTATTTCGTACCTGATTTATGTTTTTGTCCATTTCAATTTTATTCCTGGATTAATTTTATTATTCCTCTGTCATAGTCTGGATTACTCATATTTATATATGTACATATAATTGTAATACTCAGTTCATTAACCTTGTTACAATGGATAATCTTATCGTGATATATCGTATAAAACCAGTGAAATATTCACATATTCTTTTAAATATGTTATCCCCAAACCTATTACTCTTTACCTTATTCAACTACGTTAATTGCAACGTTTTGTCAGTTTTTCAAATTAAGGAACATATTACTGACTCAGTAAAATAATAAGCAGAGCGGTAGTCTAGCGATCTTTCGTTCGATCGTTCGCTAGTTATAATCTCACCGATTACCGGAATTTATTCTTTTGAATACAAATCAATCATCATTTTAATCAGATCAATACTTCTCAAAGACGTCAGTTATTTGATATAGTAAGTCACTCATTATAAACCTATTGAAGACAATTTTACATAGTGACTATACACAATATCCCTGTATCATCCATAATTTTATTCTGCTATAAGCACTGTAACTAGCTATCAGTAAGGAGTTATTTAAAAATATATATTTTCTCCTCCATATCTACCATAACTATTTTCTTAAATTAATTTTACTAATTTTTAGGTAATTAAACACACAATGGTAAAAAAGTGCAGATGTCACGGTATCTCTGGAAGTTGTAGCCTGCAAACTTGTTGGATGCAAGTAGCTCCTTTCGGAGAAATCTCAAAAAAGCTAAAAGAACTTCACAAGAAGTCCATTCGAGTTACCCACGAAGACGTACAGAACTCTATAGTCATGGGAAATTCTGCTAGAGAAGAATCAGTGGAAGAAAAGGAAATACCTGGAACCAGGAATAGTTTAATTTATATGGAGCAGTCACCTGATTATTGTTTGCCGAATCCAAGCGAAGGTGAGGATTTGCTTATATATGTTTTATTTTTTTTTCAGACTTTATTGTACCCTCTAGGTCCATCCTCATTATCCTTATCACCATTCTTCTTCTTACGGTGCCTATCAGTTCCGGATGTTGGTGATCCGCATAGCTATCCTAACTTTAATTGCAGCTATTCGAAATAGTCCGGTTTCACATCTCATGTCTCATAACATGACCAAGATATTCTAATTTGCGCTCTTTGACTGTGTTAGTGATCTCGCATTCCTTGCATATTTTACGTAGGACCTTAATATTAGTCACACGATCCACCCATGAAATTCGTAAGATGCGCCTGTAACACCACATCTCGAAGGCATTGAGCTTTCCTAAAGAAGCTTCAGAGAGCGTCCATGCCTCTACTCCGTATAATAACGTAGAAAATACAGAGCATCTGATGATAGATATTTTGGTACTAACTGGTAAATCGGGACTTCTGAAAAGAGACTTTATCTTTACGAACGCTGATCTTGCTTTTCGTAGGCGTTGTTTTATTTCAGTAGAGTGGTCCCATTGACTGTTTATGTTAGTACCAAGATATGTGTGGCTGTTTACCCTATCAATTGAATGTTGGTTTAGGTACCAAAAGATGTGTATTTAATATTTCGCGCTTACGGACTACCATGTACTTTGTTTTGTTCGTATTGAGATCCAGCCCATATTCTCGACTTATGTCTGATATGCGCGACATTATTGCTTGTAAACCATCTAGGCTATCTGCAAAAACTATTGCGTCGTATCAGCCGTATTACCCAGGAAGACCAAATTTTTTTCCACAAAAGTCCTTATTGCGTCCAAAGTTGAACATAGACCTCCGCCAATTTCTGCCAGTTCTGTGACTTAAGATTTCTGTAGCCAATTTCCAGCGATTCTTTTGACGTCGTAAATCCATCGTGTAGGTGTTTTACCTCTGTTTCTTCTATCTGATCGCAGACTGTTATTTTTTGGATCCACCGTCCGTCATTCGTTCTCACTACATTTCCCGCCCAGCTCCACTTCAGCCATACTATGCGCTCTATGACATCTGTGACGCCGGTCCTTCTGTCTATTTCTTCGTTTTTAACCCTATTGAGTCAGTCAAGTAGTGAGCGTTCCATTCTTCTTTAGGCTACTCATGAGTTTGGTTGCTGTGGCCTGGGTTAAGCAAAGTGTTTTGGCGCCGTAAGTCAAATCTGGAAGCACACATTGGTCAAACGTTTTCTTTTTCAAATAATTTGGCATGTTGCTCTTGAAAATTGTCTGATAGAGCTCAATATGCGGCCATACTGAAGAGATTCTTCTTTGCAGTTCAATAGTTTAGTTGTCCCTGTAAATTTGGATTTCACGACCTAAGTATTTATATTTATGAACTCTACTTTTGTATTTTCGCTTGGTACCAGATTTGTATTGTCTTTCTAAAATGTATGTTCGAACCAATTTCCTTAAGGCGGCATTTAACTCTGTAAGCATAGTTCCAATCTCGTTAAGTCATCTGTTATCATAAGTATGTCATCCGCAAAGCGTAGATGGGAGAGCATTTCGCCGTCGACATTTATTCCTTTGGCGCCCACTCCAATTTTTTGAAAGCATGTTCCAGAACTGCCGTAATGAGTTAGGGAAATAACATGTCTCCTATTCTGATTCCTCTTTTGATTTTGATACAGTTATATAGTATCTTTGTGTAGTCTTACGATTATGACTGCATTATTGTATATATTTGCGATTTGTTTGGAGTACCGATAATCTATGCGACTTTCCTCCAACGCTCTCATTACGCTGTTAGTTCGATCATATCGACTGCTTTGTGAAAGTCTACAAAAGCCGGGACCAATGGTAGGTTGTATTCGATAGATTTTTCTATAATCCCTTTTATGCAGTGGAAGCCTGTAAAACTTGCTTGTTCCATAGGTTGATAAAAGTCTAATTTTGTTTCCAATCCATTTCGTTATTATTGTTGTGAATAACTTGTGAATAACCTGTAGAGGAGGTTTAACAGACTTATGGGTCGGTATTTCTAGAGGCCTGTTGGATCGCTCTTTTTGTATAATAAAACGGTAAGTGCACTGTGTCATCACTGTGGATGTTTCACTTTGGTGCAAACATAAGTTAAACGATTTCTTTATATTCTCTAAAAGAGTGTCTCCTTCAATATTTACGGTTTTTATAACACGATTATCTCCTCCTGGAGCTTTATTTCTTCATTTGCTTCAGTGCGTTTCCTATTTCGTCTGTTGATATATCCTTGGTTGACTAATCTTTTTCCTGAATTTTCTAACTTTTCTCTTAGTTACTCAACATGGTTTTGTGGACTTCTGTGTAATTCTGTATAGAAATATTCTACTATCCTTAATGATTCATCTCTGTTAGTAATGAAATTTCCAACTTTACCCTTTATATTTCTTTGTTGCCCTTCGTCAATTTTCTCCTTAGAACTTTAAACCCTAGTTACTTTTATGTTTTCGGTTATACATCCTAATAGATTTTTGTATTTTTTTATCTATCTCTTTAAGTTTATGGTGTCTTTGCTTCTATTACTTTGCACTTTTCTCCTCACTTCCATTAATGCTTGTGTTTGGTGACTTCTTTCGTTATATGATTTCTTTTAGTAGTGTATCTTCTAGCGTTTCTCTATAGCTTTTACTATGATGTCATTCAGGGTGTTAAAATTCAGGGTCTGTATTCTGATTGGGTCTGTATATTGGTCTGTATTTATATTATTAGGCTCTGTAGGTAGGTGTAGACTTCTTAATTATGCTGTATCTCTCTTTCCCAAGGTCTATTTCTATCGACGCTTTTACCATTTACCTTTTTCTGTATTGCTTCTTTCTCATGTGCCATATCAGAGTTATCCGATGTTGGCAATCATCATTGCGAAGGTTTCCCAATCTTCTGGCACATGGAATAATTGTCCTGCATTTGATATTTCAGTCCATTCACGAATGTTTTTTTACCAAGAAACCTGTTTTCTTTCTTCATCTCTACGGCCTTCCATTTTACCTTTAAGGATGAGTTGTAATATCCTATATCGATTTCCCCTTACTATATGTCCCATAAGACATTTTTTGATGTTGAGAAGTCTTAACAATTCTCTTTCTTTATTGACCCTATCTGTGTCGCTACTTGTTAAAAACTGGTTCAGGACTATAAAATTCCCTTAGTCATTAACCGTAAAAGTAAAGATTTGCTTCTTGTCAGTGATCATAAAATCAAACTCGTTCCTAGTTTTTCCATAGAAGAAACCGTTCATTTGGAATAGATTTTATCCAGCAAGAAACATAAGTAAGGTTTCAACGCGCTCGTTCCTGTTTCCCAAACCAAACTTTCCCAGTGATGTTTCTGTCTCATCTGCCTTTCTCTCCGTTTTAGCGTTGTTGTAGCTAGTCACCACACCACGTATTATGGTAAAGTGTGTTTTTGTATCATTAAGGGTAAAGTAATGTTATCGTAGAATTCTTATATTTCATAGTACGCATGGTCACTTGTTGGGGCATGTACTTGTATGATTTTAAAAGTATATCTTTCAACTAGTTTTAACGTTAAAGAAGCTACTCTATAATAGTCGAGAAATTTTTTACAGCTTCTTTTTTTAAACAAGTAACACAATTTAAGCTTTTTCAAGCTTTCACCCGTTGTTTTACTCTGCTAACGTCTATCACACCCCATTTAATTTGCGACATTTCTGCTTTCATCTCTGCGATTCTTTCTTCTGTTGCTAAGGATCTAGCATTATGTATTGACGTTGAGTTTTAAGGGTCGTGGGGTGCTAGGGATTGTTTAATTAAAGGACAGGTTCATTTTATCCACTTATTATTTCGATATTACAATATAAATTAAATATCCAAATGTAAAGAGACACAATTCTAAATTTTAGATTTCTGTGTTTTATATTACACATTTTTTTACAACTGTCGGAAAATAACAATTTATAACTATGTATTTATTATTTTCAGGATACATGGGAACCAAAGGCCGAATGTGTTCGAGGAATAAAGCCAATGTTACCAGACTAGAGAAGAACAGCTGCAAGAATTTATGCAAGAAATGCGGACACCGCGTGAAAAGGTTGCAAAAAAAAGTGACCCGACGATGTAACTGTACTTTTACGTGGTGCTGCGAAGTGAAATGTGATACATGCGTTGAGACAGTCAACGAATATTTTTGCGTTTAGAATTTAAAAGTAGGGTTGTAAAAATTGTAAATATGTATATAAGATTTCTGCACATATTAAAATAGATTTTATAAATATTTTTGGCTTTTGATTAATTTTAATGATTGGCAAACTTTACATATTTGAAATTTACTTATCATAAATAATATGAAAATATTAATCCATATAACGACATCTTGCAATATAGAACTAAGAACGTATTATAGAACGTTTCATTCTCTATTTAGCATTGAGACATCCAATGATCAACATAGTTGGACTCTTCGATATTCCATTTTTCTTTATCTTATTCATCTGAAGTTATGTGCACCTTAAATCGGCGGGTTTAAGAAGCCGGTGTTTTTTTGCGTCATACTTATCTCATATATAATCATAGACTACGCTTAATATGGCTTTGTTTTGCTACATTCTATTCATCCTCTCTATTCACTCCTTGTCAATCTACAACTACTTATCATAAAGTACATATCATTAACCTATAATTTTTTCCAATTTCTTTTACTAATATCCCACACTTCTGCTCCGTATGTTACTCCTAGCTCTACGACTGTCATGTATATTCGTATTTTTGTTGTTTTTATCATTTTATTGTCTATAATGCTTAGGCATCTAGTAATATTTCTACCGTCTTTATTCTGTAGTTTATTTCTTCGGGCATTCTTAAGATTATTTATCTCCTTTATGAACAACACTTCCAGATATTTGACTCTATTTCTGGCTTTTATCCTTGCATTCTCCCGAATTAAGTCATTGGACTGTGGTTTTTTCCACTGCCAGATATTCACATATCTCATATCATAAGGTATTATATTTTTAGTCTGCATTCTTATGTTCTTTACAGCTTCCTAACAATATAACTCAGATAATCCATATCCCTTGCTACCACAAGCTGGTCATTGGAAAAGAATAGTAGGATCCTTAAGCTAGCGAAAACACATGAGCAAAATCCTATTATACCTACACCATATTTTTTCATCCATTTTCAGTAATTACCACCCTAATAATTTTTCACGAACGGTCGTCGATAAAGGCACTTGACAGGTTGCATCCGCGACAGGTGTATTGGTACGTCTCAAGCAGCGTAAATGATTTAATTAAGGTAACGAATTACGGTGGATTCAATCAGCACATCAATCACCAAATTATTGTAGGTACAGGTAATACATCAGATCAATCCTCACAATAAACTAGACTGGAATAGAATAGACTGAACTGAATGGGTGGAAAAACGGCAAACAGAATTGACTCAGTGTCATCATTGGAAGACGTCTGTACGACAAAAGAGAAAATATTTTATGTAGGAAGCACTGTATGAAGATAGATGAATAATGGTGAACTGAAATTACACTTACCGCCGTTTGATGAAGACAACCGCATGCAACAGGAACCACAGCGAAAATGAACTCGATTTTCGATATTTAGACAAGCTAGGGATAAAACAGTATTGCTACCTGGGAACTATTATAAACGAACAGTGGAGCAATGTACAGGAAATAAAGTGTCGCATAGGAAAGGCAAGAACGGTCTTTAACAAAATGAGCGCCATCTTTAAAAGTCACAACATATCCCTAGATACAAAAATGAGACATTTGAGATGCTATGTTTTCTCTGTGTTGTTGTACGGGGCGGAGGCATGGACTCTTACAGACACCACTATTAAAAAACTTGAAGCATTTGAGAAGTGGCTTTATAGAAGAATGCTGGGAATATCATGGACAGCAAGGATAACGAACAAGGAAGTTCTAGAAAAAATGAAGAAGGAACCAGAGATTGTGTTTACGATCAAACGCATAAAATTGCAATATCTGGGACACGTTATGAGAAATCAGCACCGTTACTCCCTGCTGCAGTCTATATTGCAAGGTAAAGTCAAAGGTAAGCAAGGACCCGGTAGAAGGAGAATATCATGGCTGCGGAATTTAAGAACATGGTTTAAGAAAACCTCAACGGAGCTGTTTCGAGCCGCAGCGAGCAAGGTCATGATTGCCAATATGATTTCCAACATCCGAAACGGATAGGAACCAGAAGAAGAAGAAGAAGGGATAAAAAAATATTAGTATTGGCCGAAGAGTGTCATGCGAAAATAGTACTTAATTGACAAGTCAGGTGTGGCCTTATTTTCTATAACTTCTACTTTTTCTCGACAGGAAAGATTATTTCATAGAAGACCAACATCTTAGCTTTTCTTAGAAAGTAGGCTGGGTTGTTCGATAATAAAAATTAACTTCATTGTTAACAGGAAGGGTTTCTATTTAACTAACTAAAAATAATAAGGGCAAGGAACATGTGAGCTATTTCGTTGTTGAGAACAGGCATGACAAATCGCTCGTTGGTTATGGGTTATTTTTAAGGCTTCTAGCAAAGTATATACCATAGGTGGGGGGAAAGTAATTTTCTAAGAGCAATAATTAAGGAAATTTTAAACATGCTTCAATACAACTAAATTAATGCAATTTAAGAAAACATAGATTCATAGATGAGCTTATACAATGTAGGAATGCTTTTTACCCAGATAAGTGATTCAATATAAGCTTTCTTTATATCAGAGATTTGCATTTTTTTTCTTTTACGCTGCAACACATTGCGGTGTAGATATCTGCATGGTTTTTCTGTTGTGATTGACGTTGATCTGTGCAAATTCTTTTTGCTCGTATGTAGTTTTTACCAAAATATTTCCTGGGATACTGTTCTGTACTTTAAGTATTTTAGTGTCACTTGATCGGATCAGTTGTGGCACAGTGTTTTCAAATCCACAAAGTCCTGGTAATCTAATTCTGTTACTATATACGAATTTCCTCTTTTTCTTGCAGACTGAATTAACCTGACGTAATCAGTGGGAATATAAATGGGTCCTGATTTAAGTGCTCGGTTAATTTGCTTTTCTACGACAGAATGAACATTATCTCCTTCATTTTGTGTGTGACCAGCAATTAGATATTTATGTGTAATAGATTTAATATTATATTTTTGTACAGCGTATAGGTACATTCCCATTATAAACTTGTTTTTTGCTGACACAGCAATTGTCTGAATAAAGTATGATTTCAAGATCATTGTTATTGTTGGCGTTAATTTTTTTCTTCTAGGTATTTCAGAATGCAAGAACCTAACCTTCATGTCAAAAAAAAACACTGTACATTATCTGACTGCATCTCAGTGACAGTTCAATTGTAGCTATTAATTTTGCTTTTATAATAAAATGTTGATGAACTCCCTCTTGGTGCAGGCAGAACTGCTTGATGGTCGTAGGTAGCAACTGTAATGTTTTCTTCGCTTATTACCTTTTTTAATCTTTCTCTTTCTCTGCTCTCGATAGAACTTTTTCCTTTAAATGTGTATCATATTTCTGATTTAATACCGCCTTTTTGTCTTCTGTTTGCATTGTTGTAAGAGTTGCAAAGATCATACATATCTTTTTTCGGAGTGATAAATTATATTTTAAAGTTGTTGTTGAAAATTCGTAAATACATCGTGATATTTTATTAAAGTACGTTTTTTGAATACATTCATTTTTATAGTCGCCTTGTAAGTCAGCCAGACTTTTCCCACCTTCTATATATTCTCGAGTACTTTGTGCACGTAGGTAATGGCTTTCGATTCTAGGTATACTATTAATATGATCAGTAACACCATCTTTTATTGCGGAATCAACTTAAGAGTGCGTAGTAAATTTAATTTCAAAACCATTAAGGTCGGTACACATATACGAGCCAAACGGTATGCATACGGTATGCGAACGCTATATTCGTTAATGTGTACGGCAGAAAAAACCGCTTGCGTACTGTTTCATCGTGACTCGTCGCGAACCAAATTGTTGCGGTTTATTTCACGACTTCAAAGGAAGCTCGGCTTTCAGTTTGGACGGCGCTTACTAGACGCAGCGAACATTTTTATTGTGTCATCAAATCGACATTGTGTGAATGACGTGTTCCTTCCTAGAGAGACGTGAGAAAACAGTAAACTGATTATTGCCATGGACGTATAAATAAAGATAAAATTTTTATTTATACGTCCATGATTACTGTACATAATTTTATTTTTGTTAAACAAGCAAAAACAGGAACATAAATCAGTACCCAAATTATAAATAAAATGAATCATTTCGCACATGTGTGTTCGTTGTTGGTTTGTCGCTTTCCATGGATCGAGATAAGTATGCGATTAGTACGATGTAGAATATTTTTCAAGGATCTGTACGCGTACGGTACGCTTACCGTTCGGCTCGCATATGTGTACCCACCTTAACATGTATATAATGTATGTACTAGCGACATCATGTAACAAGGGGACTCCCCGAATTGCAAACACTCACTTTACTTTACTGATATCTGTATGTGAATAGTTAATATTAATTATAGTAGCTGTTATTAATAGAAATTTTTGGATGAAATATAAACCACATAACTTCAAAATCGCATTAAAATAAACCGCATAAAAGAGACGTTACTGTATATAATAATAATATAAAAAGGTTATTTAACACCTAATTAGTTTATAGATAATATTACTAATTATGTCCGTATAAAAAATTACATTCAACTTACCGTATTCACGAAAAGTGACACAACTCAAAATTGACGATCTTCTTGATAGGTTTAGGCACACCTTACAGTACTAACGCTAAAGTGACACTGTTCTTGCTGTAGTGAATGATGAACTAGCCTTCGATAAAAGTGACACGATGTGACGGTTTTCGTAAACGTTGGGACACTTCATTAATATGCTTTCATGGCATAACCACAAAATTCCCAATTTGTGACATTTTTCTTGCCAGCGTGCGATTTGTTGTAGGAGTGTCGCATATTTTAATTTTGTAGAACTTCGTAAGTTAAATGTATTTGTGATATTTTTTATTTTTTCATTTCACTTGCTATAAATATATTTGACTATAGTCTACTTGCTTATTTTTTTGTGTGTCGTAATATACTTACTTAATTCGAAGACGAGACAGCAGCGTGTTTTAGACTGAATTTATATACTCAGACTCCCTTTCTGATGTCATATGTTATATAGAGGCCACAGTATGTGCAGACAGTAATAATTATGGTAATATTGTGTCCATATATCTCTATATTTACTCTTAAGATATTCCCATCGAATACTTTCCAGTATGTGATATTGTTCTTGTGTAAGTTTTTTCTTTATCAGTATTGATACTCCCCTAGCGGCTCTTTTAGCTTTGGAGCCTACAGTAAATATATGTATGTAATTTCCTATCGCATTAATAAGGGTTCCCCTTTTCTTTGTTATAAATATTAATTTGATATGATGTAAAATTACCAGTAAAATGTACAATTTATTAAAAAATAACAAAAAACATATTTATTAAACAACTATTGACACTAACAGCAAAATAATACTGTTCGAAAGTTTTAAAAATTACATTAATAATAAATATGTTATGACTAGAATAAATATCCCACTACTTAATGTATCGTTCTTATTTCTTTCTCTTTTTTCGTTTAACATTCTGATAACTATTCTGGTTTGAAGTTTTCATAATCGGATCATTCGAGTACATTCCCTCATTGTCAGGATGTCTCATGTGATTGATGTTGATGGCGTGGCTATTGAGAGTACCTTCTGGATTCGATCTGTTAAACAAATAGTTCATAATCCAGAGAAAGATACCAAGTTTTCCAAGAAATACGCTATTCATCATGGTGAGTTTCAGGAAAAATAGCATTACTGGGAGAAACAGCGTTTGCACGATGAAAGGCATCGCTAATGTTGGCAAAATTTTTGTGAGAAGGTCGCTTTTCTCTGATTTCTTTCTACCTATAAAAAAAACTTACAGTTAAAAAAAGTAAAAATCAAACATTTAATAAGTAATGTGTAAATACCTATACCAACAGGGAATACAAGTTAGAACTAACAATTTATGAAAAAATGATGAAATAAAAGACTCAAATAGCTATGGAATAACTAAGCACAATAGAACAAAAGAAAACAGAAACGCATACTTTTTCTAGCCCTAATCTTCAGAATTGCAGTGTTTCCTAGGGATAAACTATAAGGCTGTGGAAAGGAGCTGCAATTTTGCGTTGGCTGAAGCGACGGTGAGTGAAATTTATTTTTGGTCACTATCTTGGCGAATCGTTTGTATCTCATACTGTCTTTATTTCCACCATATAAAGAGACGAAAAACGTTCGCCAACGATAGTAAACAAAGATGGCTTGGCTTTCTCACTGCGAAATAATGCTGTTCCGTTAGTTAAGTATATTTGATGAGACTTACACCCTTTTGAAGGTTTAAAAAATTGGACACTCTTTCAGATAGAATACAAGGAAGGCAATTACAATGGTATGGTCACGTGATGAGAATGGAGGAGGAGCGGTGGCCAAAGAAAGCCTTAATGTATGTTCCGCCATAAAGAAGGAAAAGGGGAAGACCACCAAATTCCTGGAGAAGAGAAATTACAAAAACAATGCAATCTAGAGGCTTAGAAGAGGGAGATTGGAGAGATAGGAAAAGATGGAGGCTGAAATGCGGGAAGCGGCAATCGCCGTAGGAACCCCGTTATATGATGATGATGATGAGGAAGAAATAATGATATGACTTCGTTTGTCCATGGCTAAGGCCGATTTGCTAGTGACATAGAGCGAAAGTATTGTAATGTTTCTTATGTCTGTTGGTTTTGTCTCTTTGTGTGGTCAGATGATGTAGTAAAGGTATGTTAATGGTACTGGAACATATTATTTTGTGGTTTGATTATTGTGTTTTTGAAATGTCATGTAGGACGTACAGGCACGTGACCTGGATTTCTGTATCCTTAGATATTTCTGTGTTTACAGCAGCCTTCGACTTTGTAAGTTGACATTTTTATGGCCTTCGAATATAGTTTATTAGACCACATAGAAGAGTTAGGCCTTTCTATGTGTTGAAGTAAGTTGTGATGTGGTGTTCATGATATGGTAGAAGCGGAGGTAAAAACACTTGCATTGTCCATTGTGACTAAGAATCAAAAGTCTTATATTGTTGTGACTTTTTTCTTGTGATTCACAAACATTTCTTTGTGATTTGTATGACGATGTTCGATTCATTTATCATCCGTAGAATGATGAGGTTTATTTCTTAATGGTTCCCTTTTATTTCTTTCCAAACTGTGTTTTTGACGTTATTAGTTGTCACGAGAGTAACGGCTAGGGCGATAAGTTTTGGATTCGTCCGCCAGGTGACCTGTTGAGCTTTTAAGGAAGATAAGCATTAGTTTCTGCCTTTTGTATATATACTCTTCTTCTTTACTCTTGTTGCCATTAAGTTTGAAATTTTTGTACCAAGTTGAAAGTTTGGTTATTATTTGATTATTATAATTTTTGTGTTCCTTTTGGAAAATTGTAGTAATGTTTCTGTTCTCTTAGGAAGACTGTCGTAATTTATTTTTTTTTTGGAAGACCGTTACGATTTTGTTGTTTCTTTTGAAGATATTAGTTTAAGACTGAAATGTTTGTGTATCGATTATGGCTTGAATGCCATGTTCTGGTTTTTTTACTTCTTTTCTAAGATTGTGTATTAACATTTTGGATTTATTTTCTTCTTTTGTCCTTTTGGGAGTTTCCTGACTTGAAAATTTTTGTTTTGTTTTTCTGTTTGTGTTAGTTCGATTTTCAACAAGTAAGAAAATCATTGTTTGACTGTAATAGTCAACTTTATCATTGTTTGATGCTATTTTGGTTATCTATCTACTGGATAACCATAGCGAAGCTTATGTAAGCTACTTTATTAGCCACCCGCCTTTGTTGAGCTGGAAGCACCCCTCTTTTCGCTCCCAGAAACTTCAACACTGTTGATGCTCCACATTTTTGGTTAGGCTAGAGCCATGTTAATACAAATCTGCCATTGGTCGTTGTGCCTAACAGCGAACGAACTGTACCTGGTGCCGTATCATCAAGTCGAGCATCCAGTTTTATTTTGAATGTGAATATGTTTGTAACATAGCAGTTAGTAGAAATTGTTTTTGGTTATGATTATTGCTTGTTTTTTTGTTTGATTCACTAAAGTCGTGATGCACTGTTACAATAGCTAGAAAATGCTACTGTTGTTCCAACCTGAATTCTGTTTGCAGTAAAATAAAACTGTTCCTGTTTGTCCAATTTTCGCTCTTACGTAAGGGTATTGTAGCATTTCTATTTTCAGAATATTTTCAATGTATTTCTATTTCCTATCGTACATGTTAAAACACCGAAAAATTTTTTCAATCGTTTTGCATCGTTGGAATTGATAATATAAACATTTCTAGTCTATGTATCATAATTTGTAATTGTATTCCTTTGATCGTGATGCCGCCTAATATTACGCGTTAAATAAATATCCACTTAGATCGCTGAGAAAGTATTGCGAGGAAGAGAATTACATCACTCTGCAATGGATTACCGAAGTGATCACTTCATTGTTTCGAGTCATGGAAATATAGTGTATTGTAGCAGTTTAACAGTCAAGTTGGGATTGAACTTTTGAAGGAAAAAGGAAAAAGATTCGATGTGTGTAGTCAAAAAGCCGTCAAATTTTTTATTGTGGAAAGGTGAATTTAATTCAAAAATGCGATCTGACAGTTTTTTGTTGAGTTAATCACCGATTTGTTCCTGCTGTATTTTATTTGAGCGATTTGAAAAACAGCGTTACAAAAATTTAAGAGGTTCACATGCTTTCAAGCAAGAACTTGAGTGGCTGAGTTTTTGAAGATTGCATTTTGTTAATCCGAGGCCCGAATCCAGTGCACAACTTCCAAAGAATCCTCTATTTGGTTCACTAGTCATTTCAGACCATTTTGCAGCTTGAGTGAGACACAGTTGTGTGTGTTTGCAGTGTTTCGATTTAATTCCGATCCCAAAAACTTTCTTAAGGAAATACATCAGCCAGTGATACCAGGTACTATTTTTTGTTAAAATTTTTCAAAGCAAAAATCGACATTTGTCATTAATAATTGCTTTCATGACAAGTTTGAAAAATTGTAATAAATAACATTTTAAGTTTAATGGATTGGCTAATAAATTGTCATATTATTCTTCTTTTAAATGCAAATAATTTTAAAAATTTAATTAATATTTCAAAAAGTTAAAAGTTTTATTATTTAATTTCGACATATGGCAGTTGGTATTATCTCTTTCGGACATTTGGTACTTACATAACCATAAATTTTGAATTTTTTGCTTGTATTTGAAGTTTATCCTCAATGTATGCTCCGTTGAAAAATCTAGATGTTTTCAATTTAATAATAATTATTTAAATAGTTACAACTAGTTGTTGGAACCGCTACAAAATGTCGCCCCACCAGTAAGTTTGTTTTTAAATCTTATTATTATTTCTGTGGTGCTAAGGCAAAACCCGATATGTCAAAAAAATTCGAATTTCCGTTTTTAATGCCAATAGATTAACTGAGTGGCAAAGAATATTGTGGTAAAACCCGATATGGTTCTGAAGCTCCTAAAACATTTTAGGTAAGAAAATAATATTCCGATATGTCCTTTACGTTAATATTAGTCGATGTCAAAACCCGGTATGGAGACATATCGGTTTCTGGCCTCCTTGAGCAACAACCAAGTAATTGTATAAATTCCGATATGTCTGACATAGCCGCTTCCGACACATTGTTAAATCCCATCGCAAATGGTTTTATTAGTCATTCGAATGCTCTAATGCAATATAGTTACACCAGAGAGAAAACAAAACACCAGAGAGAAAACACTTCAAAAAACAACAACAACGCACAATGAAGATAGTTCGTAGCTCAAAACCCTTGTGGACAATCGCAACGTACAGCGTGGACCCAGTAAATTTTATGTAGATAATTTATTATATAAATATGCACTAATTCTGATTGTATGTTTCAGGCATCCTACAAAAAAAATCCAAAAAAAACAACAAAAAAATGGCTTCGGCCACCAAAAAAATCAAAAAACTACTAACAAAAACCGGCGCAAGCCACAAAAAAATATTAACAAAAACCACTAAAAACTCGGGCATGTAGGGCCCAACCCCTTGAGCACCAAGTCGCCGAACTGAGCCTAGCTCAGAGCGGAGACTTGAGGCCCAAGTAAGCAATTTTAGTTCGCGGATAAGCCACATTAAGATAACAGGAATATAGCGACAATGCGCTGTCCTGAGTTTTGAATTCGGTTAGGAAACCATGTTGGGGTTCTATTACCCAGGATCTCCACATGAAGAGCATTTGGCTGATAGTTGTGCCCCTATCGCGCATCAGAGTGCTATAGGGGGGAAAGGGATGGTCTGGAGCATTCGAGCGCGGTGGAGTGACTCCTGTTTTTACTCGAGTTAATACACCTCGCTCCAATGAATTGTTACACCCGAACGTAATTCTTAGGGGTGAACATTTCTCACAGGCTGGGTTTAATTAAATTGCTTGCTTGCTTGCTTGCAATATAGTTGTGCATTTGTTCAGCACGTGGTTTGTGTACACTTAAGTTTTATAGTTTGTGTTAATTATTTTCAAAATGTATGCAAGTAGGAGTCTTAACCTGGTTAATATGGCATTAGCCGTAAGTTTTATAATTTTACAAAAAAGTTGAGATCCAATAAATTAATTTAGTAACTGTTATTATATTATTGTTATTGTATTAATTTTAGATAATCAATTGGCACATGCAGCATGTGGTGAAGAAAATGAACATAGGGAGACATTGAATGTAATGGCTGTTTCTGATGTTTTTAAGGATATGAAGACAATGAATGTACGGGCAACGTCGGATATTTTTCCAGGTTAGTACTAGCTTATTAGGGACTTATATAAAAATGATAACTTTTTTCGTAGGATGTGGTCAATGAAAATACAACAACTATTTTATTTAATTAAATTATATTTACGTTTCGACTTACTTGATTCCAAGTCGTCTTCAGAACACGGCCAGTAATATTAACAAAATATATATATATATATATATATATATATATATATATATATATACATATATATATATATATATATATACATATATATATATATATATATATATATATATATATATTTATTTTTCTATTTTGATCGACTTAATAACATGATTTTAAAAATATCTGAAAAACATATGTTTATTCCATTTATTTTACGTTCTGGCTTGTTTGATTCTAAGTCATCTTCAGAATTCTAGGAGTAATAACGAATTCTATTGATTTCTTTTATATTGTTAAACAAATCATTTAACTAGACCACATACAAATACCAAATGAGTGAATGTAATTTGCTATTATTATTTACAGTGTTCTGAAGATAACGTAAAATCAAATAAGTCAAAACGTAAATATAAATAAAAAAAGTAATATACTTGTTGTATTTCCATTGATGCCATCCCATTAAAAGTATTTTAAATATTGACGGTAATTAGAGTAACTATAAAAATGATACATTTTCTAAGCGATATATCGTATTGTTTATTCAGAATTACCCGAATATGAACAGGATCGTCCAGCGTGCGTTGAAAGGACTGGTGAACTCGTAGAAGGTTTCATTCCTGTTTTTAGGGATACTACATTACAAGGTAAGATATTTTTAGTTTTATTTGACAGTTTTGTTTCAAAGTAGTGTCTAGGAAGCAATAACGTTTCGTCTTTTTGATTGATACCTGCCAAGAAACTTTTGAAAAATATATCAAATTGTTTTTCAACTAATCTCACTCTCTTATTATATAAAAAAACTAATTCACTTTACATTATCTTTTTACAGAAAACTTAAGACCTATTGACGTTACAAGAGAATTGATAGAAACAAAAAACACTAGTAGTAATTTTGATTTCTCATCGGACGATTCATTGATGGATGAAGACTACGTTCCGTCGCCTGAGGATGGTGATCTAATGGAAAATAATTGTGAAAATATGCAAGAAGGGTACAGCATAATTTGCACTAGAACAGAAGAAGGTATTGCAGGTAACATTCAAGCAGAATTAAGTTCGACACGGAAGAAAAGAGGAATAAACACACGAAAAGAACAGAAACTGTTGCGTGATCATGGAAAAGAGGCGAAGGCTAGGAGGGGAAAAGTTATTCCAGGGAAACAATTTCGTCCCACAAGTACCTGTTGCCGAAAAAAATGCTGTGAAAAAATCAATGAAGAACAGCAAAAGGCGTTTTTCCAAAAGTTTTATGAATGTTCTAAAGTGGAGCAGAATCAAATTCTGGCTGGAGGAATTACAATTTCCAACAAAAGTGGTGAAAGGAAGGGCCGCGGCAAAACATGTATTGAGCACAATCGTCAAATCACAGCTCAGTATAGTTTAAAATTAAACGGAAGTGCCGAAACTGTATGCAAAATTATGTTCCAATCTGTGTTTGGCCTTACCAAATTCAAAATTGATTATGTGCTAGAAAAATTGAAGCGATCTTCTGTACCCGTTACTTCTTTTACTGATGAAAGGGGTCGACATGAGCCAAAAAATAAAAAGAACGAAGAGAGGCAAGCTATGTTACAGCATATAGAGAAATACCCCAAGTATGAAAGCCACTATTCCCGTAGAGATTCACAGAAAAAATATTTACAAAGCCATCTAAACATAAGTAGATTGTATGGTGAATATAAGACCGAACATCCAAATGCTGCCAGCTATGACTTATTTCGGGAGGTTTTCAAGTCAACGGGTTACTCATTTAAAAAACCACATGTTGATACATGTAAGGTATGTGATTCGTTAACTCTAAAAATTAAGCAAAGCACTGATCCAAATGAACGCAGTCAGTTAAATATGGAACACAACCAGCACAAGGATATGGCAGACTTGGGATATAAATTAAAAGATATGGACAAAAACCGGGCAAAAGAAGACCAAACTATAAGGGTCTTAGTATTTGACTAGCAACAAGTTTTAGATACCCCTTCACTGTCGACCAACGTCTCTTTTTATAAGCGTCTTCTCTCAACATTTAATTTAACGATCCGTGATTGCACCACAGACGGGGGTACTACTGACTGCTACATGTGGCATGAAGCAATCGGAAAAAGGGGGTCTGAAGAGATTGCTTCCTGCGTTTTGCAAAAATTGAAAAATCTTCCTGAGAATGTGAGCCATGTTGTTACCTACTCAGATACATGTGGCGGTCAAAATAGAAACATAAACATGGCCACCATGTTTTTATATTTTGTCAGCAAGAATAGCCATGTCAAATGTGTAGATCAGAAGTTTTTATTGCCGGGACACACGCACCTTGAATGCGACGTAGATCATGCTCGTATTGAAAGGTTAAAAAAGACTAGTGAAATACCCATTATGGTTCCACGAGATTGGTTTCAATTCGTCCGCACTGTAAGAGGTAAAAAACCATTTCGTGTCCATGAAATGACTCAAGATGACATGATGTCATTTTCAAAAGTAGTGCAGGATCATATGACTCGAAGAACTACAGATACGGAGGGAAGAAAAGTAAGTTGGCTTGAAATGAAATGGATCAGGTACGAAAAAACCTTCGGGGTACTTCAATTTAAAACGGCACTCGATGATGAAAACTTCAGAGTACTGGATTTGAGACCATTAAACCGTGGTAAACGACCGACGCCTTTATTGTCGAAATGTTATGATGGGCCACTACCTATCAACCCTCTAAAGAAAAAGGACCTACTTAGTCTCCTTTCAGTGATTCACTCCGACTGTCACAGTTTTTATTTAAATCTGGAAACTAACGCCAGGTTACCAGAATTATTGGACGATCCCTCTGACGAAAACGAATAATGATAAAATTTGTTGTTTAAATTTTTTGAATATATTTGTAAAAGATTTTGTTTTTTTTTATGTTTTATTGTAAGCACCTAGAACGATACACCGTACAATGTAAAGTCTGACAAAAATACCTTCGTTCATGAATAAGGCAATAAGTTTAGTAAGAGAGAGAATACATAGGAGGCAAAAGCCGACATGGAGTCATTCGTGAGCGATATGTCCTCTTCGTCAGTATAACTAATGCAGGCAAAACACGATATGTAATAATGAATATGTAATGTTTCTCTACTTTTTTAGGAAAGAAAAGCCTTTCTTTCCATCCAGAAGCAAGATTCTTGTAAACGGTATCCAATTTAAATAGTTTAGGAATCTTCTTGTGTTGTGTTGACCAGGAAATCTATGTAAGTACTTTTTGATTCATTTCTTTGTAGTTACCCCTTTCCAGTCCCTTTTATTCACTTACTTACGACCTAGCTCTTTAACCAAACCAATGTGGTAGGCAAATATAAGTGCTACATATTAAGTTTGTTTTGTTCTTTCCATTCCCATAATGGGATAATGTTGGTACGCTGCTCTTATTAAACTTTATCTCTGCCGAATGGTGTTTTTCGTACGACGCAAGCGCACGAGGTGGGATCAGTTTTGTGGTGGTGTAAAGGGTGAATAATACATACATAATAACACATGAATATTAAGAAAATAATAAATTGATTTAAAACGATATATATAAATAAATATATAATAGATAACTAAGTCTAATGGTTCATTTTTATCGTATTCTTACGATTAATCAAGCACCCAGTCAACTTCAGAGCGCTGTAAAACCCAGAAAAATTAATAAAATTATACAAAGTTGTAGTACATATTATTCTTTGAAAAACTCTCTAGAATATTGCTTTGATGTCATTTTACTGTAAAATAACTAGAAAAAATAGGTGTAAGGCTCAAAAGAAAATTTGTTCAAACATTTTTAGATATTTTTGTTAATAACTTTTTATTTTCTATTTTACGTTCAAAAGTAATTGAAATAAAGTTATAGAAAATTTAATTTGCTACAAATAATGTCTACTAAAACTTTTTGTACGATTGTTAGTTTACGAGATACAGCGCGAAAATACTTTGCACCCGTTCTTCCAAGATGGCGAGTATTCAAGAACCCGGTCAACTTTGGAGGGCAGTAAAATTCAGAGAAATCAATGAAATTAAACAATGAAATAAAATGAATTAAACAATGAAATGAAATAAAAATTAATTTTTTTTTTCATTCGTAAATGAAACACTCATTATTATTGTTATTACTAGTAAAATTAAACAGGTATACTAAACGCATAACGGTCAGACAACATCAAACCTGTAACATTAAATTTTAACAACTGTGTTAATAAACAAAAGAAAGTTTTAAAGTCATTAGCACAAATTTGCATTTTTCTTTGAATATTAAGTTTGTTAAGATATACATCATTTGTCTACAGAGGTAAAGCAAATCCTATTAAGTGCTATATGGTGTAATTTCAACAAAAGAATAAGTAAGGTATGTCAATAATAAGTAAAAGCTTAAAGTAAAATTTCTAGGTAATACAAAGTTTTTCTTAATCCCTTTAGAAAAAAATTTAAATAATTTATGGACAATAAAAACCAACCTGTAAACTCATATTTTTAGTATTACTGAACACTTTTGCCTCGACTTTTTAATTCCTATGAACTTGGAACTTTTTTGGGTTATTTAGGCTCTAAATATTATTTTTATACGACTTGCACCATTTGTCAAATTTATTGATCTATATTTTATTGATATTGATTAATTGATCTATATTTTGAATAATGTCACCATGGCACATATATGTCCCTCCAGGTTATAATTACGTCCCAGTAGTTGCAAAACTCAATGAAAGGAGGAAACATAAAAACGGTTTTATTGTAGAAAATCATATAAAATAACGGTATTCAAGAATTCACCACCGACGTCAGAAGTAGTTTATAAAATACCTTCTTTCACCATTTATTAGATTTTCTGTCTATATTGTATAACCCACACATAGATCTGCAAGATCGTGACTGCCCGTATTTTGATTGTAAAATAAAACTGACTGTGGACAAGAAATATTTGTTTTTGAACTATCTTTCATTTTTCCTTCGACTTATCCGATTTCAGCTCTGTCTAATTACAATTACTACTTTAGTATCCTTCCATTTGACGGCTAATAAACCCTAATTCTATGTCCTTGCAGATTTTTACTAAATTCTGGTAGCAGTCTTTGATTACCCATACAGGTACTAACTATGCGGCAGTACCAACTGTAAATTGTTCATTAGGTTCACTGAACTAAAAACAGGTTCAAAGCATAAAGATACTTTTAGACATTTAATACTTTGACAAAGTTTGGTAACCACTCATTCACCCAAAATTCCGTCGGTTTGTTTAGTTTCTTTCCCAACATATATATTCAGGTCATAAACGTAACCAGCCAAACTGTCACACCTTTGCCAGATTTTAGTACCTCGTTTATTGGTTTTTGAGGTAGATATCACACATATATAAACTTTTCACAACAATTATCAAAAAAGACTGGACGCTAAATTAGACTTCTATCAGCCTAGAGAACAAGCTGGATTTAGATCGGGATACAGCACTAACGGCCACTTACTAGTGATAAAGAACCTGATAGAGAAGTCTGCAGAGTACAACAAACTATTGGCACTGATATTTGTCGACTACGAGAAAGCATTTGATACCATAAGCCATGAGAAAATGTTAAAAGCATTGACAGAATGCTGAATAGACCATCGCTACACTAACATAAATCAAATATATCTACCAAAATGCCACAGGTAGCGTAAGACTATCTAAACAAGAAACAAATAAATTCGGTATACAGCGAGAGGTACGGCAAGGAGACATAGTCTCTCCAAAGCTATTCACGATGCTTTCAGAACATACTTGTAAGAAGGCACATCTGAACGAGCATGGTATCAACTGAAAATCGAGAGAAGATCAGTCATTTGAGATTTGCAGAAGACATCGTCCTTATAGCCGATCGTATGGATGATGCAATAATAATGTTTCAAAAATTATGTCACGATTCTTTGGAGGTCGGACTAAAGATTAATATCAACAAGATGCCTATAATGACTAATCTGGTGCTAAATCGAAATATTGCTGTTGATGGAAGGGATATTGTGCAACATCGTATAAGTACCTAGGACATGAAATTTGGTTGGGCAGAGATAAGCAGACATGTGAGCTCCCACGTCGCATAGGATTAGCCTGGGAGGCGTTTGGTAAATTAAACGATGTATTTAAATCGGATCTACCCATATGTCTCAAAACGAAAATCTTTGACCAATGTGTGTTACTTGTACTCACTTATGGAGCGGAAACATTAACACTCACAAAAAAGGTAGTTAATAAGATTCGCGTGACTCAGATAGCTATGGAGCGCCAGATGTTGGGTGTCTCTCTGAGAGACCGAATCCCAAACGAAGAAATACGTCCTAGAACAAAAACAACAGACGCTATCAAAAAAATCGCATCGTAAAAATGGAATTGGGTAGAACACGTCACCAGATTATCGAACAACCGATAGACAAAACGTATTTTAGAGTGGAGATCAAGGAAAGAAGCAATACGGAGCAGAGGACGCCCACCAACTAGATGGACTGACGACCTGAAGCGTGTTAACAATAACTGGATGCAAGCCGTACAAGGCAGGGAAGATGGAAAGAGCTGAGGGAGAGCTATGTCCAGCAGTGGACGCATACAGGTTGATGATGATGATGATTGCTTGAGAAGTGATCTGCCTTCAAATTTAGCTGTTAATTTATTAACACATTGATAAACACTATCTAAACGTCCACTTATAAAAGTTTGTTTCAAACGAGTCACAACCTCGTCAATACATTAAGTTTTGCTAGAGTCTACTAGAGCTTCGATATTAGTATCAAAAATATATCTCAATAAATTGTAGATTTCAATGCTTCATTACTCATTGACTTATTTGTAGACCAATAAAGCTGCATGGTATTCAATTGTAACTCATTACTATGTTGATATTTGTTCTTTTGACATCTCTAACCGTCGGTTGTATTTTGTGATATATACATTAGAAGACTTATAGGTAACATTTTTAGAAACACATCTATTTCAGTACAAGAACGATTAACTGAAATTAGTGGTACAGCCAAAATGTCACGGATCAGTAGATTTTTTCGGGAAATAAAATTATCATAATATGTAACAATAAAACACTGAAAACTTTGTTTTCAAAACTTCCACAAAATTTATTTTAAATTATTATCACTACAGCTGTTTCGGCTGATTGCCTTTCTCAAGTGATCTGTTTTTGGCATGGGTTTACACTTTATAGTCTCTAATGAAATAGGTTGAGGAGGGGAGAACTGTTTGTCTCAAGCTGGTCATTCAGAATTATATCTGTGTTTTTTAACTTGTTGATTTCCATAGATTCTAACAAAGATAGCTTAAGGCCTTTATTTTGAATGTGTAGAATTTTAAATTCGTCATTAAAAGAATGATTATGATCTAGAAGGTGAAGTGCGTATGTAGAATCTGTTTTTCTATTATTGAAAGCCCTTTTATGTTCTGCTATTCGTTTATTAAAATTTCTACCTGTTTGACCAATGTAAGTTTTTGGGCAGTCGCCACATTTAAGTTTGTACACACCACTGTGTAAGTGTTTTTTATGTTGGCTCTTATTGTTTTTAATATATTTGCCTAGGTTGGTATTTGTTCTGAAAGCTGGTGTTATTCCTTTCTTTTTTATGTGTTTGGCTATTTTTGTTGATATTTTGCCTGTATATTTAATCGAGCAGAAGGTACTGGGTTCTTTCTCTGGTGGTGGAAATACTAAATTCAGGGCTTTCTTGTGCAGTTTTTGATTTAACATTTTATTAATTGTTTGTTCGTTGTATCCATTGTTTACTGCTATTTGCTTAATGATATTTAATTCTGTCTCAAAATTGTATTTTGACATAGGAATTGCTGTTAATCTATGTAACATACTATGATAGGCTGCCAGTTTATGTTGTGTGGGATGGGATGATGAATTGTGAATAGTCGTGTCAGTATGGGTAGGTTTATGAAATATGGAGAAGTCATGTTTGTTTTTAAGTCTGGTAATTTTTAAATCTAAAAAATTTATGGATTGATTTTGTTCTGGTTCTATTGTAAATTCAATATCACTATGAAGAGAATTAATATACGATAAAAATTGGTCGAGTTGCCTGTTAGTTCCTGTGAAACATACCAGTACGTCGTCTACGTATCTCCACCAATATAAAAACTGTTTGAATATGGGATGTTTTGAAATCTTTGTCTCTAGATGATCCATAAAAATATCTGATAGCAATGGGCTTAGAGGATTGCCCATTATAAGTCCTGCACTGTTATTTGTATATAATTCATTATTAAATTCAAAGTAGTCTTGGTTTATGCAAACTTCAAGAAGATATAAAATTTCAGATGTAATGATTGGATTTGTACTATTTTGGTCTAAAAGGTTTTTTACTAGAATAAAAGTTTCTGTAGGAGGGATACTAGGAAAAAGATTTTTTGCGTCAAATGAAATTAATCTGGAGTTGTTAGGTAACTGAAAATGTTGTATTTTATTAACTAGTTCTATTGTATTTTTTATGGTAAATTTAGGTGAAAATTTAGTGTGTTCTATGAACAAAATATATCAACAAAAATAGCCAAACACATAAAAAAGAAAGGAATAACACCAGCTTTCAGAACAAATAACAACCTAGGCAAATATATTAAAAACAATAAGAGCCAACATAAAAAACACTTACACAGTGGTGTGTACAAACTTAAATGTGGCGACTGCCCAAAAACTTACATTGGTCAAACAGGTAGAAATTTTAATAAACGAATAGCAGAACATAAAAGGGCTTTTAATAATAGAAAAACAGATTCTACATACGCACTTCACCTTCTAGATCATAATCATTCTTTTAATGACGAATTTAAAATTCTACACATTCAAAATAAAGGCCTTAAGCTATCTTTGTTAGAATCTATGGAAATCAACAAGTTAAAAAACACAGATATAATTCTGAATGACCAGCTTGAGACAAACAGTTCTCCCCTCCTCAACCTATTTCATTAGAGACTATAAAGTGTAAACCCATGCCAAAAACAGATCACTTGAGAAAGGCAATCAGCCGAAACAGCTGTAGTGATAAGAATTTAAAATAAATTTTGTGGAAGTTTTGAAAACAAAGTTTTCAGTGTTTTATTGTTACATAAAATGAATTTCCATCAAGTAACGGTCGAATCCATCAATTATCATAATATGGCTGCCACTCAATCTGAGAGACATTTAGTATTGTACTAGAAGCTGTAGGATTATCACCAGGTTATTCTTGGGGCAACTCTTCGGGATCTTCAACTGCAAAATTAGTCTCACTTTTTGCATCGTTATCAGATAAACATTTATCATTCAAATTAGAAGAATTGCCAGCGGTTGGCGCGTATTCTGAACCGCTAACCTGAAAGGGCTCTTCTTCATTAACCGACTCATTCTATAAATTATCAGCCAAATATTGTAACTCATGTTCATTAAATTTTCTTTTTCTCTAATTAAATACAGAGTATGAATCAAGAAGGATAAATACGTCCCATATTAAAATTCTAGTGGGACTCATAAGTTCCAACGTACATTTTTCAATAATAACAATAATTAGTACCTACAATAAATTATGTGTAAAACTAAATAATAAAGTGTTGTATTTACTTGCATATCTATTATAATATAATCCTACAAATAAAATAATAACAAAACACACTTCTCCTATACAGTCAAACTTTTCGTTTTAATTGTGAGAAGCAACTGAATGTTTGCAGGTGTAAATTGTGGCAGTAAGCCAAGCAGTAGGATGTATTGTTCGAGAGGGGCAAATCTGCATGTCCTTCTGATGACTGCTTTTCCCTCTATATTTTTTTAAATTAACGATGGGATAAATATTACTCATTAGAAGCGAAATGGCTAAATAATATTTAAATTAATTTTAAAATCAATTTTGAGCAACTTAAAATTTATTTCTAAATACGTTTCTGATATGAAATTAATTGAGTACTATCTTTCATCTCTCATTGCCCATATTCCTATTTAGCTTGGTTTCGCCTGCCTGCTTCATTTCTTCAGAATATTCTAGCCCGACATATCTTTCTTTTCCCTCAGAGGCCGCATTATCTTAACAGGTGTCGCTAGCTTGCCTTACATACTATTACCACATTCATCTTTTCTCTTCTATAGATGCTAATATTTATTTTTCTAGCAATGCTCTGTCTTGTTTTTCCATTTCGTTTTCTGTCCGGTCTTTTTACTTGACAGCATGTTCAGAGACATTCCATCTCTGTTGCAAATATGTTACTTCTGTTTCTCTTATTTATCTCAATTTATTTCATAAAACTTTGCACTTTTGTTTTATAAATTTGTGTTTTTGTTTTTTTTTTGTCCATCGAATGGGATACAGTTGTCTAATTGCCTTTCTTGTTTTTCCTAGCTTTTGTTTAATATCTTCATTTATTGATGCTTTTTCTATTGTTGTAAAAAGTAAGGTACTTATATTTTTATTTATCATTATCATTCTGGCTTTACAACCCTGCGTGGGTGCTTGGAAAATAGTTCAAACAAAAATGTAGTGTTCTGCGTCGTCTATGACGCCACAATCTATGCACAAATCATTTGTGGTGTTCTTTATTATATACGTGTATGGCCTAAAGGGACCGTGGCCGGTAAGAAATTGTGTAAAATAATAATTTAACTTTCTGAACCTTCATAATCTTTATTTGGACTATGTAACCACATCAGAGATTAACATTTTGGTTCATTAACCCTTCGCCGTTTGTTCCTCTAATTCATTTTGCCATTTATTTCGGATTTTATTTGTTAGATGACCGTTTTCTCTGTTATTTAGTTTCTCTTTTTTTTTTTTAGCTAGGAGATGAATGGGGAGCATACCCGATATGGGGCATACCCATACCTTTAGTAGAGGCTTTCTTTGTGCCTTTGTAAGCAGTTCTTTATATTTAGCCATTCTCAAGGCTTCGTACCATATGAGAGCGCTGTATAAGAGGGTAGGATGTATAACCTGAAGGTACATTCTTCTTTTGTGGGTACTTGGACCGCCGATGTTTTGCATTTTTTATTAATGCCGCGGTTCGCTCTTCTGCTCTATGGACTACTTTCATCAGATGCTTTTGTAAATCTTAAACCTGTGTCTAGTTAGATGTTCAAATATTTAGCACAGTACATGGGCTCTATCCTTGTACTATCTATTACAAAAGTTGGGTTTGAACGGGCTCTAGGGCATTTTAAGATCAGAATTTCTGTTTTTTCTTTTGCTAAGTCTAGATCTTGTTTTACCATTCATCTGTTGACATTTTTACAGCTTGTGTTCACGAGCATTTCTAACTCAAAGTTTTTTTTTACATTGAATGAGTAGAGCTAGATCGTTTGTGTATGCAATTACTTTGGTCTCTGCACCATAGTCGATTTCTAGTATTTCAATGTATAGAGCATTCCAAAACGTTGGTCGTAGAACGGATATATGCGGTACACCTGCTGATATTTTCAGTTGTTTAGGTTTTGCCACTTGGGCATACCTTTCATTGTCGTAGTTATTAATTATATTGATAAAAAAATCTAACACATTTGCTTTTGCACTCCAGTTGGCAGAGTTGAATGCGTTTCTCACATCAAACATCACGAGGACGGCCCATTTCTTCATCCTTCTTTTTACAGTGTCCCTTATTTCTTTTACCTCGTCGATGAAAGATCTAGATTTCCTGAATCCATACTGTTTGTCAGATATACTTCTGTTTTTCTGCTAGGTGATTTTTAATAAAATTTTCATAAAATTTTTTCAGGCTACCTAGATTAAGTACCTGGCTAAAGTATTCCACCCATCTACTCAATACATATTTCCTAGTTGTTAATAGGTCACCAGATTGCCTTGAGCTATTTTCTGTTGATGTTAACTTTCTTATAAAATGCTCTGAATTCTTTCTCCCTGTTAAGGTTTTCTATACATTTAAGTTCCTTATTTAAGTGGTTTCGTTTTCTCTTTTCCATATATTCGTCTCTTCTCTTTGTCTATACTTGTTTTTGTTTTTTAATTAGTACGTTGTCGTCCATCTTATAACTTTTCTTTGCCATCTTCTTTTGCTACGTGATATTTTATCTTTACGAAATTAAAGCAGATCTTGAGATCATCACTTAATATTCTGCAAAGCATAATTCTTATACGTATTCTCTTATCACTCGTATTCTTATTCCTTAAAAATTAGTTTTTTCATGTTTTTGTTGTATTTTCCAGGTATATTTTTAATAATATTGTAGTGAAACAATGTCTTCTAAATGTTCCAAGTGTCTTCTAAATACACGTTTAAAACGTAGGACAGAGTCATTAATAGTTTGGCTATTACCTCATTTGATATCCAATTATTTAATTATTATTCATTTTCTAAAATTATTTTTGGAAAACAGGTCCTTTATTCACAACAAATCCAGATAAGATTAAAATACAATATAACAGTAACACAATTTTTAATAATTACGTTATAAGTAAACAGTAATACGGTTTTCAATTTTCAATTTTTATTCATTGCTTTTAAATTTTTATATATCCGGAGTACATTTTCTAACACAGTCTAGTTTTTCTCAACACTGAAAAAAAAACTAATTCGTGTCATAGTAAATAAATAAAAGTCTATAAATGTCTATTTGTAGTGTTAAACACATAAAGCCTTTCGGGATTAATTCCAGTTAAATGTTCAACTAAATGTAACTTTTCTGTAAATGAAAAAAATATTGTTTTTATTGTATTTAAAACATTTTGCACGTCCTTATTCATTCTTGCTATTAGCAAGTTAAGTCACAATATCGCTCCACCAACTAAATGCGTATGTTATGCCTTTCTATGGCCTATGGATACCTATAAAACAGGAGGAGGGTCGAGATTTGGTGACCTTCAAAACCTGTTTGCTTGGTTTGTCGCTGGGCTGAGCTAGTGTAGAGAGGGTGCTAGTATTGCATTAGAGTGAATGTGAAAATTTCGAAAATAATTAATTATTCGTAGTTAATATAACATACAATACTTGGGTTATGTGTTGAGAGGTGAAAGATATGAATTACTGAAAATCATATTGAAAGGTAAAGTGCAGGGCAAAATATCAGTTGAAAGACGCCAGAACTCGTGGCTGAAAAACCTGAGAAGATGGTTTCACCGCTCATCCACAGAAATATTTCGTGCAGCAGTTTCCAAAGCTACAATTGCCATTTGGATCGCCAACCTTCGAAAGGAGACGGCGCAATAAGAAGAATATAAGATTACTGGTTTTGGTTGTAATTAGTATTTAAATATAAGTGCCAAGAAAGCCCACACCACCAGAACTTGCTTAGTACCGGGATGAATACCGGGTTATCGTTTCGATAAAACATTAAAAAAGGAAGTTAACGAAGTTAATAAGCTTTTTTAAAGTACGAAAATTAAAAGGAGAATATATTTTTAATGTAATATTATACTATACAATATTATATTTATAGAATGTGTGCCATTTCAGCTCTATAAAAGAAAATGTTTTGGATTTAATTCGGAAATACTATGACTTTTTTATGAAGATTTGTCTCTATGTTATTTATGACGTTCAAGGATTATTTTCGTTTTTATGTTATTTTTTTCAGTGTAAATAAAGTTTGTGTTTTACCCATTATTGATTTTTATTTCAACCTGAAAATTATAATGATAATCTTCAGGTAAGAGGATCTTGAAGTTTTTTTGTCGAAACAATGCATTTTTTTGAGACAAAGTATTTTACAAACGACAACGATAAAGAAAAAGATTAACATTAATTTTGTAAAAATCAGACTATAGTTAATAGTTAATTTACATTTATTTTTATTACCTAAAATTAAACATATGTATAGAAGCCTTCAGAATATAAATGAAGTGATCAAAAGCATTTTAAATTTTGATAAAAAGATTAATTCAAAAAATGTTGATCTATAAATTTCAAATAATTTAAATAAATTTTTAAAAACAATTACAGTTAAGTTCAAACTTTATTAGTTTGGCTTGAGATTTTAAAATACAGAAATATTCCTGAGATTTGTTAGAATTATATCCATTAGATTTGACTGATATCTTTATTAACTTTTCCCAAAATCAGATGAAGGTGCTCCTGGAAAAATATTAGTTTGGTTCATTAAAACTAATTTGATATTTTCAACTAACAAACTTTTTGATATCAAATAATTCAGTTGAAATTCTATTGGTATATAGTTAGTTAATAATGTGACAAAATTTGTCCGCTTCAAAATAAGCTGTCCCAAATTAGTGTAATAGCAAATTTAAATTTGATCTCTATCTTTGGCATGGAAATAATATACTTTTGACCACACGTCGATATGTTATAATGACTATTGTAATTTTTTCAATTTGTATTTTGCTATCTTTCTGTTGTAATATTTTGTAACATTTTAAATATAATTATGTGGAACCCGTTAATAAATAAATAATTATATTTTTTTATATAAATATACGTATATTTGTATATTATGTATGGATTTTCTTTAACTTGTGGATGTATCTGGATAATGCGAATACTGAAGCATTAATTTTAACATTTTTAAAGTTAAGATAACTTAAAAATACCGCGAGACCAACTATTCTCTTTTATTGTACTCTTCAGTTTGACCAGTGATTTTTTTTCAGTAGGCTACACAATATTCTTCCATTTTCATACGTTATTTAATATGCAATTTTTAGTATACTTTCTAATGGTTCTGGTTAAATAAAAGCAGTAATTAACTTTTATTAATAAGTTAGTTATAAAAAAAAGATGGATTTAATAAAATAATATATAAACCAGAAGCATACGAGCATTTAAAAACAAAAGAGATTATTGATTAGTACATGTATCAACATTAAACAAAAAGAACATGGAAAGAGTAAAATGAAAAAACCATGGCAAAGTATAGATAAAACTAAGCAAAAGAGAAAGATAAGTTTAAGTTTAAGCTAAAAGGAGATATCATTATCTAGTTAATTTTATCGTTTACTTAAAAATGTTAATAACCCTTGTCATTAACACATTTCATCTAATTATCCTAGATTATTATACTTTTATTTAATTATCTTTGTTTCGCAATTAAAAAATCTAACAAATTACCTTCCACATTGTAGTCACGCAATAGTTCTTCATTTTTAATGCTCTCACAAACCACTGTCACGCACATCAGTAAAAATGTCGTATAAACTATGAGAAGTACATTATTTATATATTTATAAATAATTCGCGTATTCATCCTGAGCGATACAGTAGCAACACCTTTCAGTACTGTTACCGAGTGCAAAACTAACGAATCCGTTGCTGCTACAATTAATTCCTGCAAAAATGCAATAAGAACTTAGTCCGGTAAAGTTAGTCGTTAGTGAGGAAATAAATTCGTACCAGTGTCGAGAAAAAGCAATAGACTAGAAAAGTAAAAAGTGTTTCCTGTCTCATATTGTTATTATTAATAGTTGTTAAAGACAAAATATACTCTATACAATATTTGTCGACTTTAAGCAGGCTTGTGACAAAATTGACTGATTAAATATGTAATTCAATAAGAGGGATGGAATACCCAGCGAGATGGTCAGTCATAAAAAGGTGCATTTAAATCAAAGCGAACACAAACGAACGAACGAATTCGTTCGTTAAAATTATTGTATTTAAACAGCGAATCAAACAAGACCGAACAAAGTCGTTTGAGTTCCAACCGATGCCGATGTCGTTAAATCAGCGAATTATCAAATGAAATCGACGTTCAGCGTGAATAATACATGAAACGTAGCGAACGAATTTGTAAATAAATTAGTATTTTTAATACTAATTTATTTACAAATTAGTTTGAGAGGTCTCTTTGTTGTGTAGTACTGAGAACGTAAATGCGTAAATAATTTTGCAATATGGAATGAACGAATGAAAAGACACTTCAGTTAATCGATATATAGAAACGAAGAATATCTATGGAATCCGAAGTCGAAATTTTATAAAATAATAAACAAAAAACTGATGTTTGAAACAAAATTTCTACTGATATGAATTGTGATCTCTGAAGTAAAAAAAATTACTTCGCTTCTGGTATTATTTAGACGAGAAAGACAAAAAGACCTTCAAAGGCTCTTCAAAAAAGTTAGGTAGTGGAAATGATACAATTTATAATTCTACATGGTTTGCTTTTAAATTTCATTTCAAAATCATCCATAGTCATTCTACAGAGATTTGTAACTTGACCTAAATTGTCACTCATTAAATCAAAATGTGTCAAAAAAGTCAAAAAAATTTGAGCAATACACTTTCTTCTTTCTTTTTTTTATGCAAGTCCTGCGATAACTAAAAAACTATAAAACCAGCAGCGCTAATAATTACATCTTTATCTAATTCGTTAATATGTTTCAAAGAAACGTTAATTTTTTTAAATCCGGGGCAATTCGACGGAATATTGACAACTAATTTGCATTTGCCTGAAAATTTGTGTAATGTAAATACGTGTAATATTTCTTTCATTTGTTTTTCTAGACTGGGATAATAGTCCAGAGAAATAAGGTAACGAATTAGGAGCTGAACTCTCTCGTTGCTTATGTTATCCCCAGAATTATTGTTCATTTTTTTCTAATTTTTTGTTATTTCAAAAAATGTTATTTGAGATAAACAAATTTTTAAGAAACATTTTTTTAAACTAATTAATGAATTTTAACCACATTTTTAACAGTATAAGACACTACTTTGTTGTACGTTCATTTTTGCAATCATTATTAATATTTATTATCAAGATAAGAATTATCAGGTTTTTTATAGTTTTCTAAGCAATAAATTAGTAAATCCACATTCATAAACCATTCATGTTTCCGCCATAAAAATGTTTTATCAAATAATTTCCTCCAAATTCGTTTAAAATGCTTTACTTTTTAATGGTACATCAAAGTTTTTAAAATGGTGCATTTTTGGAATTAAATTTTTAATAATTAAAAAAATCCACCGAATCCACTGCAGCAAACATAGAGATTTTTGACCATAAAACTCAAAAAAATTATCAAAATGCTGGCCGGATCAAAGTTATGGGAAGACTTTATTTCTTTGGACTATAATATTACTTACATGTCGTTATTTAAAGGCAGATTGTACGATAACGGGATTATCAGTAAAAAATTCAGAAGAAGAAAATTACCGACACCTGAAATTATTTTTGTGATTCCTACATAATTCCATTAGACTAAATACCACGAACTGATCTACTTTACTTTTATATCAAACCACTAGAGCATAAAAAATCCAAACTCAAAATAATTGAAATATAAATGTTAAATCATTCCGAAAAGGAAGGTGCTATCATTTGTTCCGGTTTCATTGTCTATGGTCGAAATTAGAAGTAGTTTTTTTAAAGACCAGTTGCGGAGATCTACATTCGAAATATCAATGACTGAAATTTTCTCCAAAGTAAAAGTACTTCATTCACGTCTATTGAATTCAATTAATAGGCTTGTAGAGGTCAGTAACAATAATGAGGAGCTTCTTTCTATCGCTTGTTATGAAGTCTTGTCAGAAGATGCTTAATAGTCACTTGTGCTTCATTTCGTTCTTCTTTTTTTTATAATAGTTGATCCTAAATATTGATTATTGAGTATAAAAGAATTTTAGTATAAACAATTTAGTATTTTTACCTATTTTTATAAAAAATATTGTTTATATTAATATATTCATAGTTAAGAATACCTCGATGTTCGGTGATGGGCGTTTAATAGCAAGAAGGTTCCAGTGTTTTAAGATTGTAAGTGATATATTGTATTGAATACAATGAATTGAATAAATGTATGATTATTGTATGAATGTATACAATTAACTAATGTTTGTATTTTGAGAACGATTTCCGAAGTGGAAATTGGAACGTTAATAAACGTACTTTAACCTTTAATTGTGGCTTATTCCCATTTAAATAGTAATTATTGTTTATTTTGTTATTAATATAAAAATACAGTACAATACACTGTAAAAATACAGTACAATACACAATATAATAATACAATACGAATTAAAATGCAATATTCATAAGTATTTAAAAATGACAATATACATAACTTACTTACGCATATATTTAATTTACCATTATAATTATATTAATAAAAAAAATAATAATAATATTAATAAATATTAAATATATTTACAAAAGGAACATTTTTATTCTCGAAAGAGAAAATATATCTTCTCTCTCTTACCTATATCTTACATATGTAATGATTTTGCCGATTCACTCCCGTACAAATTTCCAACATCAAACGCGCGTTTAGAAGTATAACTTCAAAAAATGTTTATGAAAGATAAAAATAAAAAACCAACAACTCGGATGTTATAAATTTTCATTTCATTTTAAAATTTCGCATTTTTGCGTATGTTACATACATTTAATAAGATTAACATGGGGTTTTTAAATATTTCAAAATAAAAAAGGAAATTTATATTGGGATTCGAACTCACATATACCAGCGTATGAACAAAACACGCAAACAATTTGCCAATTAGACATAACAGTTTTGTATTTCAAATTTGACAGTTCTCGGTCATACATTCTCGAGAGAGAAAAAGAGAGAAAATATATGTTATGTCTCTCTCTTACCTTTATCTTACATATGTAATGATTTTGCCGATTCACTCCCATACAAATTTCCATCAAGTATAATTTAAGGCACAAGTTCGGTATAAAATTGTACAAGTTGTGTACGGAAGGAGGGTACACTTATAATCAATCTTCGGGTTTATTGTGGAGAGGGTACCGAAAATGGCGGTCAAACATCTTCGAATGTAGTGCACTTTAAGCTCAAACATCTCCGTAGCAACCGAAAATATAATCCTTAAGAGGTGGTCCAAAAAAAATTAAAACCAAAAGAAATATATGCCAAAGTGATTCCGGAATTATGGTCATGAAATGGCGAAACAAGAGGAATCTGCTGATGCTCAGCACCTTCATAGAGATAATACAAACGAAGTATTGCAAAGAGGTGGTGCAGTAGAAAAACCCGAAGCAATAATCAATTATAACGGAGCTAAATCTTATATTGACCTCTCTGACCAAATAAAAGCATATTCTCACTGTCTACGCAGAGGAACAAAATGATACAGAAAGCTTGCCATCGAATTATTATTGAGGTCTGCAGTTGACAAGAACAATTGTCCATAACCGATTTCTAAGAAAACAGTGTTATTTATTGTTACGCATTGGAATAGAAGATATAGATGAACATAAGCCCGAAGGTAACACCGAAAATCATGCTTTGGAACAAACTAATTTAAGATTGAGATGTGTTGTTTGCTACGAAAATTTGAAAAATTCTGATGGCCGAAAAGTTGCAACAAATAAAAGTGCGCGAAGTAAACGTCGAGCAAAAGCTGTATAAAACATGAAGTTTTATCTTCAATTTTTTTTTTTGTATTTGCGTGGGTATAATGTAAATGTTAATGTACGAACTACTACTTATGTTTAGAAGTATGTTTTCCGTTTTCTTTTGTTTTAGTCTTTAGGTATTCAAACATATTTCAAGTAACCTTATTTTATATTTTTTGAATAAATATTACAAACAGGAATATATCAACAATTTGTATTTTTTTAAGTGAGAAAAATATACTATATAGCTGTAATATTTTTTCGGACCAAAATCACTACTTGGCTTTCCGTGTCACATATTTTCAACTTCCATATAAATATTACACAAGTGCGGCACACCGTGTAAGCCACGATCCCCAAAGTACCAGACTGCATTTAGACACAACATATGTGCCACACGGTCAGAACAACAAAGTTGGGTGTGGCACGCGCATTATACCACATGGCACTTAACGTGTTAAAATGTAGAGAAACTTTAAAATCTGTAGCCACACTTATTTGACAGTTATTTCACAATGTACCCATATATTAATTTAAGTAGTTTCTGTTTTTTTAAGTGACATTTCCGTATGTAGGAAGTACAATTATTTACATGGCGTGTTAGCCACACTCATTAGAAAAGAGTAATTAAGTATAAAGTAAACTACATTACATATACATAATGTTTATACCGATTATACGAGTCAAATGAATAGTTTTAAATTTGTATTTGTTTATACCTGCATGTAATTTGCGTAACGCTCTAGTAATTTGAACATTTTTTTAAGAGTATACATAGCTGTTAATGTTGCTTAAAATTGTTACATAAAGTAGAGCAATAAAGCTAAGAAAAGAAGAAAAAAGTGTATTTTAAAAGCTAAGATGATCAGCAAGGGACGCCTACGAGTAAAATTAAACGGGGAATTTAATAAAAAAAAATAATAAAATATATAAACTATTAGTTGATTTTGTCATTTATCCTTCGTTACCAAAGCCTTTAACGATTCACCATGTCTTATTTTATCTTCTTGTTGTTCTACTTTCAGAAATTTTGTATTAATATTATTTCCATCCTTTTTACAGCATAAAAAACTGGTGAAAACCTTGAATTATTCATGTCTGTCTACCCGTCCGTCTGTCTGTCCGTGAACACAACTTCTTCGCTATAAGAACAGATAGAATGGCAAATGAGGTGTAAAATGAGAGCTTATAGTCCAAAAATCTTATTAAAAGTGAGTAAATAATTTGACCTCGGACTTCTGGTTCCAGAGTTGCAACCAGAAGTACTGTTTTAAAGTCGCAGAAATAGTACATTTGTGATTTATCAATCGATGCGTATTGAAAGGTCAAGCTGAATCAATGTGAGGCTCCATAAAATTCTCTCCAAGGACTCTCAGATAAGTAGACCCCCGCTCCAAAAGGAGATAACTAAGAGAGAGGTGACTACATTAATGACAGCCAAGCATACTCATTTCCTTAAAACCAATAACTACATATGCATTAGTGGTATGGAAAATAAAAAATAAAGCGATTTTACAAACTGATTAAAATAATGGGGAACTTAAATGCCATTGCCGTAAATGGAAAAACGAATAACTCAGTGGGAAATTTCGGATTAGGTGACACAAACGAGAGAGATATTAAAAATACATACAGTTCTGTCAAACTAATAGTATGGCATTTACAAATACATTTTTTAAACTGCCTAATACACGTCTATACCATGCGGTCCATATGTATGGAATAAATTCATTTTTAGCGTTATTATGCACTATGTGAAAAAAACCTGAAACAGGTCGATTTTTGTTCTTAAGTTGACAATTTACAGTATGAAAATATTATCCCCCTACAGCACCCCATTTGAATTATAAGGACCCCCTCGAAAATTTTAAATAATAAAGGTGTCCGTGTGACACCTTGTTCCCTTGGAAAATCCCTTTCTAACAAGGTGCCATACGACCGCCTTTGTTTTTTAAAATTTTCGAGGGGGTGCCTATAATTCAAAGGGGATGCTGGAGAGGTATAATATTTTCATACTGTAAATTGTGAATTTAAAAATAAAAATCAATCTGAATCAGGTTTTTTTCACATAGTACATAATAACGCTAAAAATGAATTTATTTTTACATATGGACCGCATGGTATACATGCAAATCACTATATACTATCAATATTCATAACTATACCAAAGAAGAACAACGCACACAACAAAGCGAGACAACGTTGTATACAACGCACCATGAATCTGATGTGTCATGCGTTCAATATATTTTTAAAAATCATTCTGACAATTCACCGCTTATCATAGGCGAAGTAAAACCATATAAACAACAGAAGGGACTGGTGTATTACACAACAATAAAACAAATAAGAGAGATTTTAGATATCAAGTAAATAATCAAATCAATTTACACATCTCACTAAAGACGGATAATAAACAGATTTAACATGCAATAGAGCATTTTAACATAGTTGTACAGGAAGCAATGTGCAAATTCAATAAAGCACAAAAAGAACTAAAAAAATGATAATGGCAAAAAACTGCAATTTTGCAGGAATACTTACAAAAAGTAGAAGCGATGCAAGCCACTGACCACTCGTTTTGGAAGGCTACAAGGATCATACGAAGGCAGAACTGTACAATCCCACTAGTAAGAACAGAGACAGGGAAATGGGTAAAAAGTCCACTACAAAAAGCCAAAACACTTGCGACACACCTTAAAAAAGCTTTTACTCCAAATAACGGTATATACTCAGTATATCCTGAAGACAAAATTATTTCAGTACTTGCAAAACCTGATCAACTAGAACTTCCTGAAAAGAAATTCACAAAAAATGAAGTTAAAAATATTATACAAAACAACATCGATATAAAAAAGACCCCAGAATACGACCTTTACGAATTACTGGAAAAACTCTTCAGCAACTCCCAGAGAAGGCTTCCAATTTCTGACACAGTTATTTAACTCTAACGAGATTAGGTCATTTCTCATCACAATGGAAATTAGCACAGATAACAATGATACTAAAGACAGGAGAAAAACCAGAAAATGTACAATCCTACCGTCCTTAGTCTTCCAGTGACTTCCAATGGTTAATACAGACTCTTAAAACAGAAATATTGACTCAAGAGAGAATAAAACAATAAATAAATTATGCTATGAACAAAAAGCCGTAATATAGATAGATTGTAATAAGAGTGGAGTTAATAAAAAAAGATCATTCACAATAGAATATATAGGACGATAGAAGATGGCGTCAGCAATACCCAGTTTGGATTTAGAAATGGCTTAGAAACAAGAGAAGCACTGTTTGCTTTTAACATGCTAACGCAGAGTTGTTTAGATGTAAATCAGGATGTATATCAAGGTTCTGAAACTACTTTCTTGTGGCATATGTAAGTTAAATATAATAATAAGTTAAATATTATGTTTTTTATGGGAGTAAGCAACAATTATTTAAATAACTAATGTTTGACGTTTCAATTTCAACTTCGAAAATCGTTCTCAGAAAAGGTTTTTTATTCAAATTCTGAAAAATGTATATCCAAAGTTTTTGTTATTGGTTAGGTCATTTCCAAAAATTGACATGCTTGACCTAGATCTTGCACATAGTGACTGCAACAAGTTCTGAGGCTGGTGTTTTTGCCCTGGGAATATCAAATTCTGACTATTTTGTGTATTCTGTGTTATATGTTTGTGTAAAATAATTGTATCCTAGTTAAGTCTTCTTAACTTAAGAAGTTTTGTTCAATTTACGTAAATTGAACAAAAATAGATTTGTTGTTTTGTGTGTATTATGTGTTATATATGTGCATATATGTTGTGTGTGATATGTATGGAATCATAGAGCTTTATTCATAAAATGGACTTTTATTAATATCAAAGAAAGCATATTGTTACTCAACCTAAAAACTAGGCACACCCGACCAGCTTCGACATCCGTCCTATGTCCGTCTCACAAGGTAAGTTCCGTTATTCACAACATTTCTTTCTCCCCTTCTATAAAGAAAGCTTGTTGGGTGGTTTCACAGAAATAGGGCTTCTAGATGTTGTATCAGTTTGACTATGCCTAGGTAAATTACTAATAACGGTTGCTATTATTATTGGAATTTGGAATTGCAGTACTATTTTCCTCCACCTTAAGGTCCATGTTGTCACGTAGACCAATATTAGGCAGGCGGGTGGGTGCAATATGTTTGTTCTGATCGACATTTAAAGGCGCTCTCTGAATTACTGCACTATCACTCACTTAACACGTTCACAACGGCATTAAATTTGTCAGTACAATTTATTGACGTTACCAGATCCCTGTATCTGGTAACACTGTCTACTGTTCGGACGATACCAGACCTATGGGTCTGGTAAACATATCTATAAATAAATAGTTTCTGTGACTTTGTATTTGAAATTACCTTGAATCTAACACTGCCATCTCATAGTAAATACTCTAATCCATTTCTGGCAGACATAGCACCAGATTCCGATGTCCGGTAAAGTATTTACGGTATATAAAAAATATACTGATACTTATGTGGCAATTTGAAATATTTTACTTTTAAAAAATAAATAAAATGATCAATTTTTATTTGAAGTAATATTAAAGTGTACAAAAATATATAATAATTAAAATAGTAATTATTAATTAGATATGTCTATCATTAAAACAAGTTAAGCACAAAGCCGGTTTCTTTTCGCAATTTTCACAAAAAGTGTTTACTTTGGTCACCTTCTTGTCAGCTTCCTTACTTTTCATAGTCTGTCTCAACTTCTTGTAACAATCAACGCAATTTCGTCTACATTTTCTACCAGGACCTTCTTCTCGTTGCAGACAATGTTTTTCGTTTTGATAAGTTGGTTTCAGAAATACACTCATTTTGATTTGAAAGTTGTAATGCTAACTGTTCACGAAATGTTAGCATTGGTATCTTTTTTTCGATGTTTGTTTTATTATAGATAATCCAGCTGTTGATTATTGTAGCACCAAAGATTAGTTCGAAGACTACCTTACGATACCACTTAAGACCTTTTCGTAAGGAAGAATAATAAGCTGCCATTTGGTCACTGTAATCTACACCTTTTTTAGCTTTGTTGTAGTATTTAATAACTTGCGGTTTAAAAATATATTCCACTGGTTCCTCCCTTGGTTTTGATCTCTTTTTCTTGCCCGTAGTGCAGAAATTTAGGGTATGCTCAGGTTTACTGGATAACATTAATACCGATCTCTTGTCTTGCCAACGGATTACCTTTATATTGTCCTTATTTTTGATGACAATTATTTCATTTTTCTTTAGTTTCTTTTGAACTATTCCCTTTGGAATACCTTTCCGATTGCTTCTAAGAGTCCCACAATAAAAAGTTTGGCGATCTAATAGATCTTTTGCAAGAGGAATGCCCGAATAAAAGTTATCAGCATATAAAGTTCGTCGGGCATCTAACAAGCTATTCATTAAGGTCAGCACAACTTTCTGAGAATGGCTTTTGTTTATCATATTGTTTTCTTTTCCACAGTAAACCATCACTTTATATGTATATCCACTGACGGTACATAGTTTATATAATTTAACGCCATATTTATGGCGTTTGTTTTTTATATATTGCCGCATACTCAAACGACCACGCCATGGTACCATACTTTCGTCTATGACTACATTCCGTCCTGGAGTCATGATTTTCATAAACCTGTCATTAAGTAAGTCTAAAACATGTCTGATTTTGTATAATTTATCGTTGCTTTCTAGTATACCGTCGTTATTTTGAAAATGTAGATACCGTAGAATTAACAAAAATCTGTCCCTACTCATAACTGAGGAGATAAACTTATCGTTATAAAGGTCATTTTTGGACCAATATAATCGAATATTAGGGACCTTCACGAATCCCATGCAGATCACGATACCAAAGAATTTTTTAATTTCTTCTTTATTAGTCGGAACCCACTTACTGTTAGATTTTTGTTTCATATTATGTACACCAATTTCTTGTTCTGCATATCTATTGGTTTCTTGAACAATTAATTCCAAAATTTCATCTGTGACAAATAGACAAAAAAATATCCAACGGGCTCAAATTTTCACATTGAATATTTATTTTAGAATCTGTAGATATTCATCAAAATCTAATTTATCTGTTTCCTGAATGTCAGTCCATACATCTTCCTCAGCATCACCTAAAAATAAAGATAATGAGAATCAAATTATAAGATTCATTTTTATTCTTACCAATTTCTTTTTCCGATTCATAATTATCAGTTTCTATATCGCTGGATACTTCTTCGTTCAAATATATGGATTCGTCCCCATCAGAATTGTCGCTATCTTTACTAGGAATGTATTCAGGATCTTCATCAGACAAGTTTTCAAATGGATCACTATCAGATTCACTTTCAGTTTGTATCCAAGCATTTTGGTGCTTGTTTAGCACCATTTTAACCATTTTTTCGCCTCTAGACGACATTTTTATGGATTTTAATACAAAACAACAGACTTGTACAATGTCTACTATAACACTAATAACCAGATACGGAGTTCTGGTAAATCCCATAGCGTAAAAAATTTCTTTGTGGGACGTTACCAGGTGCTGGCATCTGGTAACTTAAAACAGAACTAAAATATAAAGCACATCATGACGATTCCGTAGGTACCTATATCATAATATTTAGTTCATAATTAGCCATTTTATCGTTGTCGGCGCTAGCGCAAGATCTCCAAATTTCAGTGCCGGTTGAACGTAAAGTTTATACCAGACCCATGTATCTGGTAGCGGCGTGAACGTGTTAATTCTCAAGTCGCAATGACTTAATTGTCCTTAGCTTTGGACAATCAATTCACCGTATGCTGTCGGCATGCACAAATTTGATAATATTATTAACATTCACAAGTTAAGGACAATAACTTAAGACTTTAACTACATTTTCCCCATGCAAGTCCCATGCATGTGTATGATTATTTTTGACATTCACTTAGTCATTTGTATTATACAATTTGACATTTCGAATTGGTTGTTTAGAGTTTACAAAATTACCACTTTCAAATGGTATCAATAAATCATATCTGGTTCGAGGTCTAATTTTAAACTATTAAACCAGTAGAAGAAATACTTAATTTTCACAACGGTTAATATTATATTTTCTGAACATGAAAACAAATTGCGCTCTAACGCTTTCTTCACTACTTGGACCCCTCTCTCTGCTAGTCCATTTGATTGTGGATGATATGGTGGGAATTTAATTGGTTTTATACCATTACTCTGACAGAAGGAAACAAACTCTGCTGAATTGAAAGGAGGCCCAGTATCAGAAACTAGTTCTACAGGTAATCCAAAAATGGCGAAAACATCTTTTAGTACTGTTGTGACTTCTCTAGCCATGTACCATTTTTGATTAACCTGACTTCTATCCATTTAGACTTACTATCCACCAAAATAAAAAATTTTGCTTTTGCTTTTTTTTCAACCGTTACTAGAATGTCTCTCTTAGCCCAGAAAATCTACTGCAAAGGTTGATGATCACTGACAAGAGTGAACTTTCGACCATATAAAAATTTATGAAGCTTACGAAAAGCAAACAATATAGCTAACGCTTCCCTCTCTATATTTGAATACTTTTGTTCCGCCGATGATAAGGTTCCAGAGGCAAAACAAACAGGCATATTCTCCTTATTAACTTTGTGACTCAGTACAGCTTCTACTCCAAGTCCACTACTGTCACAAGTGACATATATTGGAAGTAAAGGGTTATAAATATAACATAAGTACTCGGATTGACAAAAGCAGTTCCTTACTGCTGTTAAAAACTTCTGATAATCCGTTGACTATACAAAAGAAACATTTGATCTATATAATTTGTACAAAGGACCTAGTTCACATGACAGCTTAGGCAAAAAATAGTTAAGAAGAGCTAAATATGATTTAAGTTCCGTTAAGTTTTGTAGGGGTTTATCCTTCTTAATACATTCGACTTTTTCTTCTGTAAGGTGACCCTCGACTTATCAATTCTATGGCCTAAAAATTCATCATCATCATCATATAACGGGGGTCCTACGGCGATTGCCGCTTCCCGCATTTCAGCCTCCATATTTTCCTATCTCTCCAATCTCCCTCTTCTAAGCCTCTAGATTGCATTGTTTTTGTAATTTTTCTTCTCCAGGAATTTGGTGGTCTTCCCCTTTTCCTTCTTTCTGGCGGAACATACATTAAGGCTTTCTTTGGCCACCGCTCCTCCTCCATTCTCATCACGTGACCATACCATTGTAACCTAACCTAACCTAAAAATTCAACATTTGTTTAAAAAAAATTACATTTTCCTTCATTAATTTTTACATTTAATTCTTCTAGAAGTAAAAGAACATTAATTACACCATTATTACAATTTTCAAGAGGTATTTTTAAAACAGCAACATTGGTCTTCTCAATTACAAATCTCATTCTAATGAGATTTACTTTACACACACTATAGTGTGGGGCCGCAGGACTGACCCTTGGGGTACTCCAGCAGTAATGTTCATCTTATTTTTCTTCGATATCCATACACTTCTTTGCGATAGGTAGTCCTTTATTATATTGGACACATATTCCGGGGTCCCAAGTTCGACAATCTTGTCTACGATGAGACTCCAGTTCGCTAAATTGAAGGCGATTTTGATGTCCAATAAAACAAGAACCACCCATCTCTTTCTGCTTGTTTTCACCTCGTCTCTTGGTCTGATCGCGGCGTCGACTGCTGATCGACCTTTTCTGAATCCATATTGTTGGCTAGATAGAGCTCTTTTATTTGCCAACACGCTCCAGCCTCTTGTTGACAAGATTCTCATAGAACTTGCCAAGGCAGTCCAGAAGGCATATTGGCCTATAAGAGGATGCTGAATCAGGGAGTTTCCCAGGCTTTAGGAGTAAAATTACATTTTCTTCCTTTAGTTCTCTGGAAAACTCTTGCTTCCGCAGTAGATCCCACTTATTAGAGGGAAATTAATTTTCCTCTCATAAGCACATGTATAGTGAAAATTGTACGGTATGTCTATTGGTTTCATATATTGATTCAAATGACTTCCTTGTAATACTTAAAATTCGAGGCGTGCGCCCTAGATTTCTCACCCCTGTACCAGCCGATATGTACGGCATTGCAAAAAAATTAATCTAAATAACGATCTAAAATTATGTGGATGAATGCCGTACTGTATTAAATCGCCAAAAATGGAGTCAAAATTTTCCGGAAATAAAAAGTTTTCCTTGCTCCTGGTACCAATTTTTTTGCACGGCATTAGGTCGTAAGTCATTATTTTTGTATTACCTATCAAATTATAAATGCCGTACAAAAATGTTTAACAAAATACCTTCCTTCGCCCGCCCCGCCCCCCTTGAGTGGTGAGTTTACCTTACCTGAGTAGGTACTGACCTGTACCGATAAAAATTGACAGCATCGTTTCTAAAGTTGTTATTACATATTGTAGTATTCATCTATATGTGATTTTTTGCTGGATAAAATGACCCCTTAAAAATGTCCCATGGGCCTGTAGACTATCCAATTATCTCTCTCCTGCGCGTATTCTTTTGCTTCGGAGAATGAGTTAAAATCATTAGACAAAAACAAATTAACACATTTTTGTTAATCTCAGATGCAACAGTTTTATGTACATTGTCTTGAAATAGGAATTTTATGTAGGGGAGAGTGCTGTACCTTTGGGCGTTTGTACCTCTGGACACTGTCGTTAAAATTGTTGTTTTCTCCGTGTTGGAACGAATTTTTGCTTTTACGTTCTACTAATGACCACTTGAGGTCGGTACAATAGTTTCTCTTCATAAATATAAAGACTTTGGAATTTAGTCAGGCTTGTGAATTTTTCGTGTTAAAAGTAAATAATTAGCGAGAACATAAAGAGTCGATGTGTTACAAAGTTGTGGCTGGTTTAATCTATAATTTCCCAGGTAAGAAATATACTATGTTTGCTATTTAAAACTTGTGTTCAGCAATCCATAAAGTTTTGTCATAGTCGTAAACATTGTTGTACCTTATCCTGGCCAGAGGTACAACTGGCAACAAGACAAAACATTTACTTTTTCTAATTTATCTGCAATTTCACTGGAAGTAGACACTAAAGTAATGCAAAATTGGCACTAACGTGTGTTTTAATGCATAGGCAATAAATAATTTTCAAATCAGAGGAAGCTAAGTGGTATCTTTGCTTTAATATGCACCGCGGCATTAATTGTGATTTATTAACCTCACTGCACTTGGCTAATAAACTCTACAAAATTGAACTTTAATGCTTTTTTACTTAAATAACAAGTAAAGTGACACCAAACTTCTTTACATAAAAAATGCCACGAAGCAAAAGTGGAATAAAAAGAGACAAAGTGGATGTAGGTGATTTGCAGAAAGCTGTCGAAGACGTCCTAGAAAATAAGATTCCGGTTCTGCCAAAAAATATGATATTTGTCGATCAACCTTATCTAATCATCGAATTCATGTAACGTTCTACATTCGAATACAACGCGAACAACGATGTTAAAAGTGTTTTCACTTGAACAAGAGTCACAATTGGAGCAGTACTTGACATAGGCAGCTTCGCTTTATTATGGACCCACAAAAAATATGCAAGAATCTTAGCATTTCAATACGCACGTGAAAACAAGATAAAATCACCAGACAATTGAACTTCAAATGCAACTGCAGGCAAAGAATGGCTAAGACACTTCATGAATCGGCATCCATCATTGTCGTTAAGGAAACCCGAGGCTACAAGCCTGGCAAGGTCAACCAGTTTTAACAAAGAAAATATCCAAGCTTTTTACAACAATCTTAAAACAGTAATGTCACGCTATAAGTTTTCCCCTGCCAATATCTATAATTTAGATGAAACCGGGAATTCTTCAGTACATGCCCCACCTAAGATAATAGCCTTAAAAGCTGTAAAGCAACTGGGTAGTATGATATTCGGAGAAAGGGGGATCAATATAACTTTGATTGCTGCGGTTAATGCTATCGGTAACCGTGTACCGCCCATGTTAATATTCCCTCGCTCGTTTTTGAAGGACCACAAGTTACATAGTGCACCACCGGGTTAAATTGGAGGCGCAAATTCATCAGGATGGTCAAACGAGAAGCTTTTTTTACACTACTTGCAGCATTTTATAGCCCACGTTAAGCCGAGAGAGTAAGAAAAAGTGCTACTAATACTCGATAATCACGAGCCCCATATTGTAGTTTCCGTGATTGATTTGGCGAAGGAAAATACTATTGTGCTATTAACGTTGCCGCCACATACCTCGCACAGAACTCAACCTGTTGACAGGACTGTTTTTGGACCATATAAGACCTACTACAACACCATAGCTAATGAGTGGATGATGACGCATCCTGGACGTCTTATAAGCTTGTATGATGTAGCCGAAATCATAGGCAAGGCATTTAAAAAAGCATTTACCCCTGCAAAACATTGTCAAAGGATTTAAAAAACAGGGATATAGCCTGTTAATGAAAATATATTTGGCGACCACGAATATCTGTCGTCCTATGTAACAGATCGCCTAAATGCAGAATCAGAAGAGAATCCTAATACGGCATCTTGCTCATCAAGCCTTCAACTATCCGCAAATCGATCAACATCAAACTTGACACCGGCACTTCCACTGCAGTCTAATGACAACAAGACAAATAACGCTGACTTCAAAAGCCCGTTTGTAGTGTGCCCATTCCCCAAAGCCGTAGCTCGAAAGACTTCTCAAAAGGGACGAAAGCGTGGTAAAACAAGAATTTTGACAGACACCCCGAAGAAAGAGGAACTATTGCAAAGTAAGGTGAAAAAACCAAAGTCAGTCAAAAGGAAGGTTCTCTGCGACAGTTCAGATGAATCTGATGAAGAGATGAAAAATATAACAAAGGATTTAAGTGACGTGGATTTAGAAACTTTTCTGGCAAAGGAAAATGAAAATTATTCATTAGAGCAACAGGAAAGTGAAGAAATACTGAGCTCTTCTAAGTTAAAAGAAGGTGATATTGTTCTCGTAAAATTGGCCACTAAAAAGAATATTGCACACTATGTTGCGAAGATAGTTGAGGTTTTAGATGACGAATACATGGTCAAATATTTAAAAACAGTTATTGGAAACAATAAATTTGTCTATTCAGATGAGGGTATCTTGTGTCTCCGAAGGCGACATAATAAAAAAACTGCCTTCACCAGATTTGGTTGGAACATCACAACGCCAACAAAATATGATGTCCTTTAATGTTAAATTTGATACATACAATGTAAAGTAATCACGTTTGTCATCTTATAATTCATGTAATAAATTAGATTTCGTTCGTTTGTGTTATTTCTTCTTAATCGAAGGTAATTTGTTCTCTCACCACAGGTACAACATAATGTGGACAAAGGTACAACACAGTGTCGTACCTTGGATGACCTGTCAAAAAAATTTCAAAATTTTTTTTAAAAGGTAACTGAAACGAATCCGTAGACCTATACTTTGTCATTTATAGATAAAGGTTGTATCTACTTCTGTATGCTTCAATATCTAGTTATGTATACTTCAATGGTTGCTCTAGAGCAATTTTTAAACATTTTGAGCCAAACGACATGAAATCTGCCCAAAGGTACAACACTCTCCCCTACATAATGAAGATTTTATTGATTGTGTTTTTAATACTGTAGATATCTGAACTTTGACCATGCAAAGGTTATAAACTGCTTAATAGTTATAATTTATGAAATGTTCTTATAATTTCGTTGATATAGCTATGAACCTACTAAGCATATAACTGTTATTTGTATAAATTTTAGCATATTTTATTTCAAATCACTTCCTACGTACCGTATCTTGATTAATATCCACAAAACTGCTACCTATTAACCTGCTACCGATCAGTTGGCAAAAGGAGGTCAGTGAAAAGAAAAGTTGCAGTATTTGGAGTGCAGAATTTATAACTGATATATTACAGTGTTTTTTAGTAACAGGACATTTTTTTAAGGACACAATCTTTTTTATATCAAATATTTTGTTACTATGCTGTTAATATTCTAATAAAGTAAATAACGTTATGATCGCAATACTAATAAATTACCATCGCAGCTATTATAAGATAGTACCGGATATCTGCATTAATCTACATACACTAGAATTAACTAATTTTTCTTCTTCTTTTTATGTAGACATAACTTTATCTATTTTTCAATGTAACTCCAGTAAGTTGTCGTTCCATGGTTTTCGTGGTCTTCCTGCTGATCGTCTTCCTATTGGGGAACCGTCTCTCATCGCCGTCTTTACTACTCTCTTTGTTGTCATTCGGCTTATATGAATGTTCGATTCTACTTTCTATTTCTTATCCACTCCTTGATATGTTCCACCTTACATCTATGTCGTATATCTGTACTTCTAGCTGGTAGTTGTATCTGTAGTTATTTGATCTATAGTTCTGAGAGTTTTCATCTCGTCTGTTTCTAACATTTTTTGATCTTGTCTGTGCTAGTTCTGGTTTCTGCTGCTTATATCGTTATGATTCTGATGACTGTTTTATAAACTCCGCCTTTCATTTCTTTTCGATATTTTTATTTCTTCATATTGTTGCATTCAGGTAATCTGCTCTGTTTGCTCCATTTACTTGATCTTCCACTTCTGTTTTGAGATTTCCGTAACTAGATCGTGTGATGCCTAGACATTTAAACTTCATCACTTGTTCTATTCAGTATTCACCTTCCAGCTCTAATTTACTTCTTAATAAATTTGCTGTTATAACCATGCATTTTGTCTTTTTTGGGGAAATTAACATATTAAATTTTCTGGGGGTTTTATTAAATTGTTACAGTCTATGTTGTAAATCATCTTCACTTTGTAAGAGTAGTATTGTATCGTCTGCGTAGCAGATTATTTTAAGTTTTTCTCCCATTTGGTATCCTTTTTTGTTTTTATTATTTTATCCATATTCAGGTTGAACAATAGAGAACTCAGGGAATCTCGCTGTCTTATACCATTGCCAGCTTCAATTGGGTCTGTTAGTTCTTCTTCTATTTTTAACGTTCTTTAATTTGACCCTGCCAAATGCCTTCTTAAGATCCAAGAATTATGCATTTGAGGCCTGCTTTTCGGCAACCACATATACTTCCACAATTTCCCTTGAATCTGCAAGTTCGGCGAGTGCTGAAGTTGCAGTTTTGAAGATTCTAATCCTTAGGATCGCAGTGTTTCCTGGTGATAAACTCCAAGACTGTAGAAACGAGCTGCATTTGGTGTTATAGGAAGCGATGATAAGCGTATTTTTGGTCACTGTCTTGGCGAATCGTGTGTATCTCATGTTGACAGAGAAGTCTCATGTTATCAAGAATCAAGAAACGACAGTAAGCAAAGAGGGCTTGATTTTCTTACTGAGAAATAAAGCTGTTTTGCTAGCTAACTCAAGATGTTGCTGTAAAACTTTGATAAAGTTAAGTTTGCCGATCTTGTAAGCTGCTGATGTGTCACATCCTGAAAAAGCATGGAGAAACAGCAAATTCTCTGCAATGACGTCGCCATATATAAAACTTAAAGAACAGTATAATGGATGCAACTTAAACCCTTTTGAAGGTTTAAAAAAATTGGACAATTTGGATACACAACATTGGACTGCTTCCTTCTTAATGCCGTGAGCAAGACAAGAATGTCGATGTCCTCACAGAATCAAAAAAAATGCAGCAAGCGCAGAACGGATGATGACTGTATCTGTATCAGATTTAGCCCAGTCAACACTAAAACCTACTCATAGAGCAGTTTTGAGAAGGCCTTTTAAGTTTGTTTTGTTCTTTTTTTACTCATTTTCCGGAAATTTTCCGGAAATAAAAAGTTTTCCTTGCTCCTGGTACCAATTTTTTTGCACGGCATTAGGTCGTAAGTCATTATTTTTGTATTACCTATCAAATTATAAATGCCGTACAAAAATGTTTAACAAAATACCTTCCTTCGCCCGCCCCGCCCCCCTTGAGTGGTGAGTTTACCTTACCTGAGTAGGTACTGACCTGTACCGATAAAAATTGACAGCATCGTTTCTAAAGTTGTTATTACATATTGTAGTATTCATCTATATGTGATTTTTTGCTGGATAAAATGACCCCTTAAAAATGTCCCATGGGCCTGTAGACTATCCAATTATCTCTCTCCTGCGCGTATTCTTTTGCTTCGGAGAATGAGTTAAAATCATTAGACAAAAACAAATTAACACATTTTTGTTAATCTCAGATGCAACAGTTTTATGTACATTGTCTTGAAATAGGAATTTTATGTAGGGGAGAGTGCTGTACCTTTGGGCGTTTGTACCTCTGGACACTGTCGTTAAAATTGTTGTTTTCTCCGTGTTGGAACGAATTTTTGCTTTTACGTTCTACTAATGACCACTTGAGGTCGGTACAATAGTTTCTCTTCATAAATATAAAGACTTTGGAATTTAGTCAGACTTGTGAATTTTTCGTGTTAAAAGTAAATAATTAGCGAGAACATAAAGAGTCGATGTGTTACAAAGTTGTGGCTGGTTTAATCTATAATTTCCCAGGTAAGAAATATACTATGTTTGCTATTTAAAACTTGTGTTCAGCAATCCATAAAGTTTTGTCATAGTCGTAAACATTGTTGTACCTTATCCTGGCCAGAGGTACAACTGGCAACAAGACAAAACATTTACTTTTTCTAATTTATCTGTAATTTCACTGGAAGTAGACACTAAAGTAATGCAAAATTGGCACTAACGTGTGTTTTAATGCATAGGCAATAAATAATTTTCAAATCAGAGGAAGCTAAGTGGTATCTTTGCTTTAATATGCACCGCGGCATTAATTGTGATTTATTAACCTCACTGCACTTGGCTAATAAACTCTACAAAATTGAACTTTAATGCTTTTTTACTTAAATAACAAGTAAAGTGACACCAAACTTCTTTACATAAAAAATGCCACGAAGCAAAAGTGGAATAAAAAGAGACAAAGTGGATGTAGGTGATTTGCAGAAAGCTGTCGAAGACGTCCTAGAAAATAAGATTCCGGTTCTGCCAAAAAATATGATATTTGTCGATCAACCTTATCTAATCATCGAATTCATGTAACGTTCTACATTCGAATACAACGCGAACAACGATGTTAAAAGTGTTTTCACTTGAACAAGAGTCACAATTGGAGCAGTACTTGACATAGGCAGCTTCGCTTTATTATGGACCCACAAAAAATATGCAAGAATCTTAGCATTTCAATACGCACGTGAAAACAAGATAAAATCACCAGACAATTGAACTTCAAATGCAACTGCAGGCAAAGAATGGCTAAGACACTTCATGAATCGGCATCCATCATTGTCGTTAAGGAAACCCGAGGCTACAAGCCTGGCAAGGTCAACCAGTTTTAACAAAGAAAATATCCAAGCTTTTTACAACAATCTTAAAACAATAATGTCACGCTATAAGTTTTCCCCTGCCAATATCTATAATTTAGATGAAACCGGGAATTCTTCAGTACATGCCCCACCTAAGATAATAGCCTTAAAAGCTGTAAAGCAACTGGGTAGTATGATATTCGGAGAAAGGGGGATCAATATAACTTTGATTGCTGCGGTTAATGCTATCGGTAACCGTGTACCGCCCATGTTAATATTCCCTCGCTCGTTTTTGAAGGACCACAAGTTACATAGTGCACCACCGGGTTAAATTGGAGGCGCAAATTCATCAGGATGGTCAAACGAGAAGCTTTTTTTACACTACTTGCAGCATTTTATAGCCCACGTTAAGCCGAGAGAGTAAGAAAAAGTGCTACTAATACTCGATAATCACGAGCCCCATATTGTAGTTTCCGTGATTGATTTGGCGAAGGAAAATACTATTGTGCTATTAACGTTGCCGCCACATACCTCGCACAGAACTCAACCTGTTGACAGGACTGTTTTTGGACCATATAAGACCTACTACAACACCATAGCTAATGAGTGGATGATGACGCATCCTGGACGTCTTATAAGCTTGTATGATGTAGCCGAAATCATAGGCAAGGCATTTAAAAAAGCATTTACCCCTGCAAAACATTGTCAAAGGATTTAAAAAACAGGGATATAGCCTGTTAATGAAAATATATTTGGCGACCACGAATATCTGTCGTCCTATGTAACAGATCGCCTAAATGCAGAATCAGAAGAGAATCCTAATACGGCATCTTGCTCATCAAGCCTTCAACTATCCGCAAATCGATCAACATCAAACTTGACACCGGCACTTCCACTGCAGTCTAATGACAACAAGACAAATAACGCTGACTTCAAAAGCCCGTTTGTAGTGTGCCCATTCCCCAAAGCCGTAGCTCGAAAGACTTCTCAAAAGGGACGAAAGCGTGGTAAAACAAGAATTTTGACAGACACCCCGAAGAAAGAGGAACTATTGCAAAGTAAGGTGAAAAAACCAAAGTCAGTCAAAAGGAAGGTTCTCTGCGACAGTTCAGATGAATCTGATGAAGAGATGAAAAATATAACAAAGGATTTAAGTGACGTGGATTTAGAAACTTTTCTGGCAAAGGAAAATGAAAATTATTCATTAGAGCAACAGGAAAGTGAAGAAATACTGAGCTCTTCTAAGTTAAAAGAAGGTGATATTGTTCTCGTAAAATTGGCCACTAAAAAGAATATTGCACACTATGTTGCGAAGATAGTTGAGGTTTTAGATGACGAATACATGGTCAAATATTTAAAAACAGTTATTGGAAACAATAAATTTGTCTATTCAGATGAGGGTATCTTGTGTCTCCGAAGGCGACATAATAAAAAAACTGCCTTCACCAGATTTGGTTGGAACATCACAACGCCAACAAAATATGATGTCCTTTAATGTTAAATTTGATACATACAATGTAAAGTAATCACGTTTGTCATCTTATAATTCATGTAATAAATTAGATTTCGTTCGTTTGTGTTATTTCTTCTTAATCGAAGGTAATTTGTTCTCTCACCACAGGTACAACATAATGTGGACAAAGGTACAACACAGTGTCGTACCTTGGATGACCTGTCAAAAAAATTTCAAAATTTTTTTTAAAAGGTAACTGAAACGAATCCGTAGACCTATACTTTGTCATTTATAGATAAAGGTTGTATCTACTTCTGTATGCTTCAATATCTAGTTATGTATACTTCAATGGTTGCTCTAGAGCAATTTTTAAACATTTTGAGCCAAACGACATGAAATCTGCCCAAAGGTACAACACTCTCCCCTACATAATGAAGATTTTATTGATTGTGTTTTTAATACTGTAGATATCTGAACTTTGACCATGCAAAGGTTATAAACTGCTTAATAGTTATAATTTATGAAATGTTCTTATAATTTCGTTGATATAGCTATGAACCTACTAAGCATATAACTGTTATTTGTATAAATTTTAGCATATTTTATTTCAAATCACTTCCTACGTACCGTATCTTGATTAATATCCACAAAACTGCTACCTATTAACCTGCTACCGATCAGTTGGCAAAAGGAGGTCAGTGAAAAGAAAAGTTGCAGTATTTGGAGTGCAGAATTTATAACTGATATATTACAGTGTTTTTTAGTAACAGGACATTTTTTTAAGGACACAATCTTTTTTATATCAAATATTTTGTTACTATGCTGTTAATATTCTAATAAAGTAAATAACGTTATGATCGCAATACTAATAAATTACCATCGCAGCTATTATAAGATAGTACCGGATATCTGCATTAATCTACATACACTAGAATTAACTAATTTTTCTTCTTCTTTTTATGTAGACATAACTTTATCTATTTTTCAATGTAACTCCAGTAAGTTGTCGTTCCATGGTTTTCGTGGTCTTCCTGCTGATCGTCTTCCTATTGGGGAACCGTCTCTCATCGCCGTCTTTACTACTCTCTTTGTTGTCATTCGGCTTATATGAATGTTCGATTCTACTTTCTATTTCTTATCCACTCCTTGATATGTTCCACCTTACATCTATGTCGTATATCTGTACTTCTAGCTGGTAGTTGTATCTGTAGTTATGTGATCTATAGTTCTGAGAGTTTTCATCTCGTCTGTTTCTAACATTTTTTGATCTTGTCTGTGCTAGTTCTGGTTTCTGCTGCTTATATCGTTATGATTCTGATGACTGTTTTATAAACTCCGCCTTTCATTTCTTTTCGATATTTTTATTTCTTCATATTGTTGCATTCAGGTAATCTGCTCTGTTTGCTCCATTTACTTGATCTTCCACTTCTGTTTTGAGATTTCCGTAACTAGATCGTGTGATGCCTAGACATTTAAACTTCATCACTTGTTCTATTCAGTATTCACCTTCCAGCTCTAATTTACTTCTTAATAAATTTGCTGTTATAACCATGCATTTTGTCTTTTTTGGGGAAATTAACATATTAAATTTTCTGGGGGTTTTATTAAATTGTTACAGTCTATGTTGTAAATCATCTTCACTTTGTAAGAGTAGTATTGTATCGTCTGCGTAGCAGATTATTTTAAGTTTTTCTCCCATTTGGTATCCTTTTTTGTTTTTATTATTTTATCCATATTCAGGTTGAACAATAGAGAACTCAGGGAATCTCGCTGTCTTATACCATTGCCAGCTTCAATTGGGTCTGTTAGTTCTTCTTCTATTTTTAACGTTCTTTAATTTGACCCTGCCAAATGCCTTCTTAAGATCCAAGAATTATGCATTTGAGGCCTGCTTTTCGGCAACCACATATACTTCCACAATTTCCCTTGAATCTGCAAGTTCGGCGAGTGCTGAAGTTGCAGTTTTGAAGATTCTAATCCTTAGGATCGCAGTGTTTCCTGGTGATAAACTCCAAGACTGTAGAAACGAGCTGCATTTGGTGTTATAGGAAGCGATGATAAGCGTATTTTTGGTCACTGTCTTGGCGAATCGTGTGTATCTCATGTTGACAGAGAAGTCTCATGTTATCAAGAATCAAGAAACGACAGTAAGCAAAGAGGGCTTGATTTTCTTACTGAGAAATAAAGCTGTTTTGCTAGCTAACTCAAGATGTTTCTGTAAAACTTTGATAAAGTTAAGTTTGCCGATCTTGTAAGCTGCTGATGTGTCACATCCTGAAAAAGCATGGAGAAACAGCAAATTCTCTGCAATGACGTCGCCATATATAAAACTTAAAGAACAGTATAATGGATGCAACTTAAACCCTTTTGAAGGTTTAAAAAAATTGGACAATTTGGATACACAACATTGGACTGCTTCCTTCTTAATGCCGTGAGCAAGACAAGAATGTCGATGTCCTCACAGAATCAAAAAAAATGCAGCAAGCGCAGAACGGATGATGACTGTATCTGTATCAGATTTAGCCCAGTCAACACTAAAACCTACTCATAGAGCAGTTTTGAGAAGGCCTTTTAAGTTTGTTTTGTTCTTTTTTTACTCATAAATTTATCTTGGGATAATTAACAATAATTTGCGGTGGCGTAAAGGGTCGATAATAAATTAATAATAACAGGAATAATATTAAGAAAATGATAAATTGACTTCAAATAATATGAATAAAAAAATATATTGGATTCCGAGTGTGTACTTGAACGAGGTAACATCGTATCAGTGTTTTGCTCCGAGTTTTAGTGTTTTTGTGAAACCAAACAACTACTTTTAAATAGTAGTAAGACTAGACTTTACCGTATGTATCGATAAGCCTAATTGCATGTTTTTTTTGGAACGATTAGTTAATTAGCAAATTAGTAATTTCTTCAATAACTGGGTCAGCTACCAGTGGCGTAGGCCTACCTAATATGTATTTTTGGAAGAAAATACATAAAACCTAACTAAATTAAACATATAAATAAATTTCTCGTCTACCTTTGACTACAAGGGTACCGATAACAAATACAGTTCTCACATCAGATCCTTACAGTTCACAACTTGTCAAGATGTCACAAAATATTCAGCATAATTCTACTTCAACTTCCTCATATGCAACTGCAACCAAATCAACTCCCAGATCAACTTTTCCAAAGAGGGATCAAGCCATAGTACTGCATGCTGATGAAAATCTAAAACTGTTCGATTACGTCAAGGCAGTAGGTGACGCTATTGGTCCCAAACAAATCCTATTCGCATCCAGAATATCTAATAACAGAATTTGTATATATTTAACTAATTCAGAACTCGTCGACAAACTTCTAAAATCCCATCCGACTTTGACAGTAGGAAACTCTGTGATGAATGTTCGCAGGCTAGTCTCTCCCACAAAAAGAATAATAATATCCAATATATCTCCATGTATACCACACGACCTTGCAGAAAATGCTATAAAAGAACTTGGGCTCCAACTGGCCTGCCCCGTCTCATTTTTAAGAGCAGATATCCCCGGCGATGAATATTCGCACATCATGAGCTTTAGAAGGCAAGTATATGTTTTTACCTCTGATGACAATTTCAATCTGCAAACTTCATTAGTTATCCCATTCGAAGGTAATGAAAACAGAATATTTTTGTCCACAGACAAAATGGAATGCTACATATGCAAGAAGTCAGAGCATATTGCCTCAAATTGTCCCAATCCTCCACCTAATTATATAACATCCCAGCCTCAGCCGTTAATATCAACCCAGATAATAGATCCCTTACCACCACAGTCTTCTATACAACCCGCAACATCACCACATATGTCTGCTTCAGAACCAAACAATTCCATAATGACTAAAACGACCACACATAAACGTAGCCACTCTGAAATCGAGAGTACAAGTGAGCAGACTGATATTCCCGATAACATCTCGGTCGCAAATCCGTCCGAGGACAACATCATGCCTCCCCCTAGTAGAGACATTAAGAAACCAAAAAAGAAACCCAGAACAAGTTCACCATCAGAGCGTTACCTTTCCGATTTAACAAAAGAAGAAAAAAAAGAAAAGACGCTATCAAAGAATCCTTTAAGCAAACCTCAGAATCACTTGTTATTCCTCTAGAAAACTTGATAGCCTTTGTCGAAAACACTTTCGACTCGATAAGATAAAACTCGTAGCATCGAAGATCTTATTCATTTTAAGAAAATGCGTGCAAAATCCAAACGAATTCTGAAGGAAAGCAAAAAAGAATCCTGGAAAAAATTCGTTAACAGCATAACTTCAGATACCCCTCCCGCTCAAGTGTGGACAAAAATTAAACAAATGAGAGGTTTAAAAACATATCGTAAAATATCCGCAATAACAGATGGAGATAATATCATTACAAATGATAACCAAATAACCGAAACGCTAGCCAAATACTTTCAAAACAAAACTAAGTCTGAACTCTCCATTTCGTACCCCACAAACCACTCACCACCTAACCCTATCCAAACCAATCCAATAAACCTCGCCTTCACAGAAGTAGAGTTAAAGTTGGCAATCTCATCAATAAAAAACTCATCTGCAGGTCCTGATGACATCCCGTCTATCTTTCTCAAACATCTACAGGCAGGAACCCTCCTGAAGCTACTTGCGCTCTACTATAAGATATGGTTCAGCCAAAGCTTTCCGAGTCTTTGGCGACAGTCGCTTATCATACCGATCAAGAAAAATGACTCATCTTCTAACTTTGCCAGTGCCTACAGGCCAATCTCATTAACATGCACAATGTGCAAACTACTAGAAAAGATGATAGATAAACGTTTGCTTTGGTTTCTTGAAGAAAATAATCTTATAGATGCAGCACAGTCAGGATTCAGACCCAATCGAAGTACGATGGATAACCTGGTACTTCTCCATACAGAAATAACCCAAGCTATATCAAATAAGAATGAAGTCATCACAGTTGCCTTAGACTTAGAAAGTGCCTTTGACACAATAAACAGAGCTGTTATTATTAGAAAACTTGAGCAACTCAATTTAACGGGTAATATTATCACCTTTATAAACAATTTCCTACAAGAGAGATCTTTCAAAGTAGTTACAAACGGGAAAACATCTACATCACATATCTCACAAAATGGAGTACCCCAAGGCTCAGTTCTCAGCCCCACACTATTTCTTCTTAGCATCAACGATATAAACTCTCTTGTTCTCCCTCCAATAAAATACTCAATATATGCAGATGATCTTGTTCTCTATTGCCAAGGTAAAGTTACAAGGAGCACATGCTCTTTACTCCAAAACACTCTTAACAATCTTCATAACTGGTCTACTAAAATTGGAGTTAAATTTTTCCTCTGGAAAATCTAAAGTCATAAACTTCTCTAGAAGACATCACACTCACCCTCCTCTACTTCACCTAAATGGCTCTCCTCTTCAAGTTGTTGATAAACACAAATTCTTAGGAGTAATATTCGATAAAAGACTCACATGGAGAGATCAGATATAGAATACAAAAACAAACTGCCTAAATAGAATCAACATCTTAAAAACTCTAGCTCATCATCAATGGGAAGCAGAAGAGAAAGTCCTCTTAAGAATTTACAGAACATTGATCCGCTCTAGGTTGGATTACGGAAGTATTCTTTACATATCTGCTTCCGATACTCACCTTAAAAGTCTGAATACAAGTCACAACACTTCTTTACGCATTAGCCTCGGCGCCTTTAAATCAAGTCCTTTTGAAAGTCTTTATATCGAATCCTCAGAACCTCCACTTTTTATAAGACGGCAACGTTTATTTCTGTCTTACTTCTCTAGAATTTCTGCTAATCCAAAAAAACCAGTAATTAAACTAATTAATACTCCCCACTCTGTCCCAGATAATAGTCACCCTCGAGCACATTTTCTATCACAAATTTTAAAAAGTTTGCTAAAAGACACAGATCTAAAACTCACAACTCCGTTTACTACGTCCAGAATTCCCCCGTGGACCAAAAAGCTACCTACTGTCCTTACCAGCTTGAACCGATACAAAAAAGAAGAAACGCCAGAACTCTCTTGGTGCAAGCATTTAAGGAACTTATACAGACACAGCGTTATGACAAAATTCTCTACACAGATGCCTCCAAAGAAAAGCAGGCCGTCGGTTGTGCTGTCAGTACCTCAAATACAACAGTAGCATCATATCGGCTTTCTCCCAGATGCAGTATACACACAGCCGAACTGTATGGAATACTCAAGGCATTAGACTCGCCCATTGCTAATGAGAAATTATTAGCAATATGCACCGATTTTCTCTCCGCCATTGACTCAATCAGAAATATATACTCCATACATCCCATTGTACAGTGCATCCACAGTATCTGCCAAGAGCAGTCAAAGAATGGTGTTTCAGTAACTATCATCTGGATACCATCCCATGTTGGTATCAATGGAAATGAGAACGCTGATCATGCAGCAAAACTGGCCTGCTCCTTAGAAAATATGGAAAACATACAACTTCACGTTTATTTCAGTTGCTGTTTATGCTGTTTCAGTTGCTGGTTTATATGCGTGGCCACAGCGGGTTCGGCGGGTGCCGTGACACCTACACTAACTTTCGAGGGGCGCAAAATTTGGGATCGTTCACTTCTAGAAACAACTAATCAGTGAACATTTTGAGTAATATTAAATAAACGAGATGTTAAACTAAAATAAAACTTTTGTAATAAATAAGGCGATACAAAATTTTGCTCGAAGAAAATATTGATGGAGATGGATTAAGTTTTGAGAAACGACTAACAGTTAACAAAACTCTATACATTTACCAAAAGACTTTTAACAATTTTTTTTTTAATTTTTAAGGTGAATATTTTATTTATATTGAAAACAAACTAATAAAAAGTAATTATACTATATAGGGTCCCATTCGTTATTGTTTAAGGTTTTTAATCGTTTTTATTTTTCTCATAAATAATTTTTTTATAGATCCTCTAATTACTGAAATTAACTTACTATGAGTTTGGATATATTCTTTCTCCTTTTACCTTACTTTTTCTTGTGCAAGGAGACTACATTCTTCATCGAACCAGAATTGACGCCACTTGATATAGCTTCTTTCTATACACTTTTCCGTTGCTTTTGACATGGTTGTCTGTATGGTCTGCCATTCTTCTTCCATTTCGTGCTTGACTCTAGCCTGTTATTTATCTCTTTCTCTAGTCTGTTTACTACCTGTTTCTCTTCAAGGTGCTGTAATTTCTCATGTAATCTGTCTCTAACAGATTTTGGATTTATTGGCAGTTCTTGTTTTATTTAGCTGTTACTAGTGTGTGGTTACCGTTGGTATCTTTTTTTTTTTTTTTTTACATCTTTAAAGAGAAGAAGGAAAAATCTGCATACAGACACCTGTGCCTCACACAGGTAGTGTTGGGTTCCTAATACCCTAGCGAAGCCGTGCCAGGGCGAGATGCCCCAGGAATTTAGACCTTTGACATCTTGCCCCGTCACCACCCCGAGACGGTCGGCGTCCAACTAAAAACCTCTCCTCTGTCACGCCAGACATCAGGATGGAAGGGCCGGTTAAGGCATACATCTCTCCTGATGCCCTGCTATCGCCCGATTCCCATTCTCTCTCCGACACATTCATTGAGGAAACTACATTCACACGAACCACCAAGGACTTTCAACCCCTGCCTTAGCGAGGCTGCCATCTCTCTCGCGTCGTCTGTCTCCCATATACTCTTATTTCGGCCTGCGACAGTCCGAACCCCACCAAGTTGCTACTCGCTTGGTTTAGAAGTCTGTTGCGAGTTCCCTCTCCTCTCGTTCTTTTGAGGAGAGCAGCTCCCTGATAAATTTGTGGATCCGTGTCCACCACCACTCATCCGTCATCATTTTCTCCACCATTTCTCTCACGGAATCAAACATTCTGCAGTTACACTCTCTTACAAACTTATCTCTTTCATCCGCCCAACGCTCACATTCCAACATCGTGTGTGTCACAGTATCCGAAAAACCACAGTAAAGGCACTGATCGGACTGAGCCCTCCTAAACCTGAAAAGGTAGCTGCGGAAGCAGCCGTGGCCTGTGAGCATTTGCGTTAGATAATAATCCAGATGCCTATGCCCACAGTCCACCCAGCTTCGAAGGTTCGGGATTAGTGACTTCGTCCACTCCGCCACATCACGTGTTGCCTCCCACTCCAGTTGCCACTGACCAATTGAGACTAATCTCTCGGCCAGTCTTATCTCATTCATTTCTCGCTCTCCAATGTTCCGCCCCCTACGGCTGTGAATCCTTGCCCTTTCACCTACTAGTACATGTAGAGGAACACAGCCGGTGATAACCCACAGAGCGGCAGCTGACACAGTTCTGTAGGCACATGCTACCCGAAGCAGACTAGTTCTGTCCACGCGTACCATGAGCCTCTTGTAAGTTGGTATTTCTACCGCCTCACTCCAAACTGGGGCCGCGTAGAGGACGACGGACTGCACAACACCGTGGAGCGCCCTTCTCCTTTCGGATTTGGGACCACCGATATTAGGCATTATCCTCCCCAGCGCAGCCATTCTCTGCATAGCTCTGCGGGTCACCCCCCTCAGATGTTCCCCCCAACTCCCACACTGGTGGAGAGTAACTCCCAAATACTTAACGTACTTTTTGGGCGCCACTCTCGCTCCTGCGCACTCGAATTCCACCCTATCTCTCTTTCTATAGCCTCTGAGTACTACAGCCTCCGTCTTATCCTCCGCGAGAGAAAGACCATGCTCACTCATCCAATCCTCAACTAGTACACACGCACGCGTAATCCGAAGCAAGAGTTCCTCCCTGTCCCGTGCCGCTACCAGCATAGCAAGGTCGTCCGCGAATGCGAAGGGGGTCACACCCTCCCCATATTCGCAGTTTAAGACCCCGTCGTATGCTAGGTTCCACAACGTCGGACCCAGGACGGAGCCCTGCGGGACCCCAGCCGTTACATCCACCATCACACCATTTTCCACCACAATCTTTCTCTCGGAAAGGTAATCAGCGACCACATTCCTCAGATACCCAGGACAGTTCCTTGCTTCCAAAGAGCCCATTACGTGACCCCACTGCAATGTATTAAACGCATTTCGGACGTCAAAGAGAATCAGGACGACCCATCGATGATCAGCCCCAACTCCCCGTGCCGCCCGGAGCACATCGGTCACCGCATCCACTGTACTTTTACCCTGGCAGAAACCATATTGTCTCGGAGACAGGCCTCCAGACATCACAATCACCTCTTCGATACGCGAACGTAGCATTCTCTCATACAGCTTTCCGATACAAGGAAGAAGGCAAATAGGACGATATTTTCCTGCCTTGAATTTAGGCAGGAGCACGAGCCTCGAGATTTTCCAGGGATCCGGAAAAGACTGCGCGGCAAGAAGAGCATTCATGTGCTCCAGAAGCCACGTGGGCTCCAAACGCCCCAGACGTATAACCGCCTCAGGTGGGACACTATCTAGACCGGGAGCCCTACCAGACTTAAGGGAACTCACCGCCACAGCTAGTTCATCCAAAGTAAAGGGAATCCCACACTCAGCCTCGACGTCTCTCCGCACACCATGCCACCGTCCTTGTGGAAACAGTTCGGTGACTATTTCCAGCTTCCGGTCCAATGGCATGTCATACGGAGCACAGGCGTCGAGATGCTTCATTGCGATCTTATACCCTTCACCCCAGATGTCCTCGTCCAGCTTGTCACACAGTACCCTCCAGTGCCTTTTCTTCTCGGCTCGGATCCTCCTATTCAACTCCTTCTTCCTCGCACGGTACGACGTATCCACACGTTCCACCTCTTCCGCGCTCCGACGTATTCTCGCCCTTGTCAAGTGCCGGCGAAGGGCCACGCACTCTTTTCTCAGTTGCTCTATCTCGACACTCCACCAGTAAGGCATTCTACCCGTACGCTCAGTCCTAATTTCACTCATATGCATCGCGGCTTTCATAACCTGCTCGAGGCCTTCCACCGAAGGTGTAAGACGTCGAGCCCCATGTACCTCCCATCTAATACTCTCATCATATACACCCCAGTCCACCTGATATCTCCGGCATCTCGGCAGGCAAGGTTTGGGTCTACCCCCAACGTCCCCCGTCTTGCCAATCGAAAAGCCGATGAATTGGTGATCCGTGCCGGTATACTCCGTCAGTACTGCCCAGTCCTTGACACATCGGGCGGTTCCCTGCGTAGCGAGGGTGACGTCGATGTACGATCTGGAATCGCCTCTTACAAAAGTTGGCTCCAAACCTGTGTTTAAAACCACTAGATCTAGTGCCCCGATCCATTCCATTAACATTTGACCCCGAGTGTCAGTGATCGGCGAGCCCCATTCAGCAGATTTTGCGTTGAAGTCGCCGAGCACCACGCACTCGTTACCCAGTCGCCTCACCTCTTCCATAATTGCATTTAACCTATTTTCATACTCACCTACCACTATATTCGGTGAAATATAGCAGCAGACCAGATTCAATCTCTCCATTCTCACTGATATATAGCCCATATGAGCGTCAATCCCATACACCCTTAATTTGCGATTACAGATATGCACACCGACGACACCAGCATCATCCACAAACCAGCCCCGATTCCTGACCAACGTGGGGTTCGGTTCCGCCGCCACGAGCAGATCATATCTCCCCTCAGCGGCGGAAGCCAGGGCGAGATCGTGTGATAGTCTCGCCCTGCCCACATTGGTCTGGAGAATCCTCAGCTCAGCACTGCAGTTAGTTGCCATGTCGAGAGGAGGATACGCGCCTCTTTAGGCCCCACTCCCGGAGCAACGTCTGGCTTCGTCGACCAGATATCTGAACTTAGGGCAGTCTCTCGACCCACTCAAGTGACCCTTTACATTGCAGTTCATGCAACACTTTATCTTAGCCGTGCATTCCCTGAGAATGTGCCCTTCTTGGCCACATCCCCAGCATCCCTTGCGCTCTTCTTCCTTACATTCGTTCCTGGTATGCCCATAGGCTTGACACCTATAGCATCGCAGGATAGGCACTTTCTCCCTTACAAGGCATGCTACAAAGCCAACCTTCAATCGATCCTTTTTCAACAACACATTGGCAACATTTTCATCGACCTCCACAGTGGCGTTTAAGCCATTTCGTGAAGGCCTAATCCCTAGAACTTCGCATGACGCATTGCTGCCAGCACCACTCTGGATTGCGTCAGCGACGTCCTTGGCTGTCGTTACCGCATCCATACCTATCAAGAGAAGTTTTCTCCTCGCTGTACCACCCCTAGTCGTTACTTTCGCAACGCAGGAGGGCATCGAGCCGACGACCTCTCTGACTCTTTCTACCGCCTCACTACCACCCTCCAGCTCAAGGACTACCCCTTGCTCTTTTGTTTTACGCACTCTCTTGATAACAATATCACTCCTTTCACACAGGCCCGTCCTGAGCCCCTGTAGAAGTTCGGCATACGTTCTGTCCTTCGTCTTCTCTACAATTACCACTCCATTTCTCACCTTGGGCTTCATCACTCTCGCCTCTTTACCACTCTTTCCAAACACTACGACCTTGAAATTCCTGTCTTTGAACGCCCACTCCGCAAGCTTTCTGGACACCTCAGTTCCCAGAGCTGCCGGAGCGGCAAGTCCAACACTCGTTCTACCACACTTTTCCATTTTCTCCCCCAGCAACTTACATACCGACAGGAACTTCACTGCCATAGGCTCCTCTCCCTTTCCAACAATGAGCTTGTATATGCACTTTTCCGTGCACACCTCTTGCCCATCCTCTTTCAATACTCCCACCCTCGAGAACATTGTTCCTACTCCTCCGCTGGCGTCGCCAATTACCGGCACTCCCGGCAGTTGCGGGTATCTCTCCCGAAGCTTGCCGATCATGGCGGCATCTGCCGTGTCCGCGGTTATTACAACGGCCACATCACCAGCGGATTCAAGGAGACTACCCTCACACATACTTGTTCTCTCAAAGATTCCCTCCGGCCATTCTTGACTGACTAGATCCATGATCTCATCAGTCCCCTTACACTCATCCCAACTCTTTCGAATTTCGTTCGCTCTATTCTCATTCATCTGCAGGTCATCAGATATTGTAGCCTGCACACCTGCATTCCTTTTAGCACATCCGACAAGAGACGCGTCCGTCTGCGTCCCCGTCGAACTCACACACTTCCTTGCTACCTCTCTTTCACTATGCCCTTGTTCTCTGGCCAAAGAGATGAGATTCCCGGCACGGGATATCTCCCTCTCCAACCCGCAGAACAGGGTGTTCATCTTTTTCACACCGGACTTGATTTCCACCTTGGTGTTGACGTTGACTTGCGTCAACCTCAACACCTTTTCCAACTCTACCTTCAACCGGGACATCTCCCTCTCAACCCTATTGAGATTGACAGGAGGATGCTCCGGCGATTTTGGCGACTCCGCTCTCCTCTTTCTCTTTCCCCTCACCTGGGACCAGTCCGAACTATTGCCTGCGTCGTCTAAATCGACCGGCTCTGGAGAACTTTCGGACCCAGAACTCGGTCTTATCTCCCCTCTTACCGTCTCCACTCTGACCCCTACCATGCCAACGGGAGTTTTGCAGGTCTCACCCGCAGCACCCCCACCGCATACGCGCTTGGGCCGCGGGGGCGTTCGCCCGATCTTCTCAGACCGAGCGAACACTCCCGAGCCCTCACCTTTCGCTCCTTCAACATCTTTTGTTTTGTTTTTTGTTTTGTCTAATTCCATCTAATTCCCACGAATAGGGCCGAAATATCCGTCCAGCGAGGCAGTGCGCCCTTACCTCGCTAAGGCTACCATACAACGAGAAGATGCCATTCTCCCCGAGGGCTCCGTTCGAGACCATCTGACGCTAGGCCATTCATCCCATAGGCACGGGTCGCTTAACACCTTAAGATTGCGGATTTTTTCATGAGGTTTACTCCTCCCAGCGGTAGTCGCACGCATGCATGCCAGTAAGACCAGCACGAATGAGTGTAACTAGATGACCGACACAGCCGCCTCTCCTATGACGGTATATGGCAGAGCAGCTGGAATTGGCTGCTCTCATCTTGGGGAGGTGACCGTAGGTGGGGGCAGGGCGTACCAACTCCGGTCCCCAACCACGCCCACCTCCCTTAGCAGTCATAAGCCTGCCCCCTCGCGCCCGCTTTACAAAATTTAGCGACCGCGACAGGACAAGAAAATGCCCGCCTCTCCGTTTAGTCGGCTTTTACGACAAGCAGGAGGATCACTGTGGGGATATTCTACTTAAGAGGCCCGTATGGTATCGTACCGTTGGTATCTGCACCTCTGTCACTCCTGCAATCCACTATATGCCTTATTACGTTTGCGTTCTATTAGAACATGATCTCATGTTACTTTGTGACTGTCTGTATAATCAAAACTTATGCTAATTTTTTCCATTGTGTTCTCTGTAGCAAATTCGATTAGTTTTTTTTATATTTATTAGATTCTTTATGTAAACTTCTTCCTCTTATTTTACTTCAATATATTTCCTCTTTTCCGACTTTAGTGTTCATGTCTTCAATGATTATTTTTATTTCATATTTCTGAATATTTCCTATTGGGGTTCTTATCTTTTCGTAGAATTCTGTTTTGGTTTCCAAATCTTTATCTTCAGTGGGCACATGTACGTTAATAAAACTTATCTTTCGGTACTTTCCCCTTAGTCTTAAGTATTACAAATTCGATCTGATATTGCTTGGATATCTACAACTGCTTTGTTTACTTTCTAGGTATGAATCTATTCCAAAGTATCTCTTGGGCATAAGTACTTCTTACATTCCATATCGCAATTTTTCCTGTCTTTGGATATCCTTGGCGCCACTTTGCGCTTTTTTTCGTTTTTCAAAGTATACAGGAATCATATTTCCTCAGTTACATATCTTCTATGTCAAAAAAATAAATTTTTTATGAATGTTCTTTTTCTTCGTTTCATATTCATTCCTTCTCGTTTATAATCAAATTCTTATAGCTTGTTTTTGTCTGTTTTACTTAGCTTTTTCTTCTTTTGCTATCAAAATTATTTCTTTCTATATTTCCTTTTCTTGTAATGTCAGATCATTCTGCTTCTGGACATAGACTGTTTCTCCCATTTTTGATGCATTCCTCAGTTTTATTTGTGTCTGCAGTTCTTGAGATGTGATTGTTTTACTGCGTTTTTTAATTTTTTTTTCCTTCATTATCTTTAATTGTTTATTACTTTCTATTTGTTCTTTTCTTATTTGTTTTATTTCAGTCATTATTTCTTCAGCTTTTTCCATTAATTTTTGCATCGTTTTAATCATGACATCCTGCTTCTCTTCCTTTTTCTCCGAGTCACTTTGTCATTTTCCTTCTTAAAAAAATTCATCCTGGTTTATTTATATGCTTAATCATGCTTATTTCTTATTCCTTATTTTTGCAAAATTGTGTGCTTATATAAGAGCTTATCTTGACCAATTTATTCTTTTAATCTGGTCTGTAATTATCACATTATTTTGAATATAAACATTAAAGATTGTTATTTTTTATCCTTATCGGTTCGTATTCAAAAAGTAACGAGAAAACCTATCAAATCGGTGTAATAATATTAGGACTATTAGTAGTTATAACAGCTCCGATGATCATGGAAGTAAAAGAAAAAGAAGACGTCGCAAAAACTGCAATAAAAATTTTAAAGAAGAAAAAGGATTCATGGAGAAGATACTTTCTATGATGGTGTCTCCTTTCTTCATATATTCCTCAAGTATACCTATGATGTTGGTTTCTATGTTTTTTACGATGATAAAGAGTGCGTTTTTAGGAAAAATTGGATTGATATTGACGCTAATCAATAATATATTAACGAGTAGGAGAAATCCAGGTGCGGTAAGCACATCCAAAAATATGGGGCTTACGTCAATAGGAAACGATGATAGTGATAAAAATTATCCTTCTAACGTAAAAGTACGTTAATTTAGACAAATAATAATTGTGACAAAAACAAGTGACAATTATATTTTTTGAGATGGTAAAAACATCGCTTAGAAACAGCCAAAAATTATTTAAAGATTTTTAAATAGTTAATTTTATTATTAATTTATTATTTATTTCTCTATTTTAACACAAATAAATGAATTAAATTTATGAGTTTATTTTATTTTTTTATGTAAAATTAAACATATACCAAGATCTCTGACATTCTTAAAAAAATAGTGGAAAAGCATATAAAAATGATCAATCTGACTATGAATCATTAACTCAGTAGTTCATTTAGATTGGCCCATATGTATATTAAAATCACCTTTTATTATTACTTTCTCCAATGATAAAATATCACTCAGTGTATCTATAATCACTTAGAAGACACATTGAGTGATATTCTTTCAGAGGAGAAGGCCATATTAGAAAGGGGTTTTTAATGTACATATGGGTCAATTCAAAAGAGTATATGAAGCAATACATAGAGAACTAACCTTTGGAAGTAGAAATAAAGCTAGAGATGATATGCTGGAGTTAGCAATACTAATAAATATGGCGATTGTTTGGAAAAATAGATTCTTTTAAGAGAGGAAGTCAAATTTTCACATACACAAGTGTCAAGGTCAATATCAGATTATTTCATAACAAGAAAAAAAGATACATTTGAATGTAAGGACTAAAGGTAATAGTCAGTGAGACTTTAAGCCAACAACGTAAGTTGCGTGTGCTGGACATCGAAATAAAAAGCAAAACGAAATCAAAATATCGAAGAGAATCACAAACAATCAAGCGGTGAATGTTAAAAGATGAAAAAAGGTCAATTTCGGGAAAAGTAATAGAAAAAATGTGCTGGAAGCTGAAACATAAAAGGAAGTCTTATGCAATTTGGATGAATATAATCATTATTATTACCGCTATTAAAATACGTAGAAAATTATCAAAAAAAAGTTTGAGAATAAGAAGACAAGGGTGTCGTCAAAAAAGAAGTGGCAGTAAAAGCTAAAAAAATCGTATATAAATCTATACAATCAACTTGATATCACAGAGAGTGGGTCAAGGATATAATATGTAAAATACCCAAACACAGATCAAAGAAAACAAAAATCTTAAATCAGATTAGATGCATCCAATAAAATACTAGTACTACACGAAAAGAATATCAAAAAGCGATGTAAAAACAAGAAAACAAAATAAAATTTGAATTTTAAAACGATTTTGATAAAATCAAATAAACAAAACCTCAAGTTAGAATAGAATAAGACACGAACAAAGCTTTTAGTTCTTTAGGAGAAACACACTATTTAATATAATAATGACTTTACTTCTGTAGAATAAAATATGCCTAGACCACATATTGTTAAATGTAACATAAAATTCCCACAAAACTACTTATTGTTACGAATAACAATGTAGACTAATAATTACAGCAGAACATAAAACAACTGCAACAAATAGCCTGCATATCATAAATTAGAACGAATTATCGAATCGAAACCGCACGTTCTCAAGAGCGATTTCTGATTTCTTGTCGGTCATCCGCGATACCATTCTTGACTTTCCTCGTAACCACGCGCTCGTAGAAGAGGAGGTTCGGCCACAACGTGCTCGGTCCACAGTCATGCGATACTACTTTTTGGGAAAGCCACGATGGGTCCGAAGTCGCGGTTAGTTGTTTTGATTGCGTTTTTCTCGTATTTTCTAAGTACTATTGGTGCCAGTCTAAGTGGAAACGTCACTAATACTTTTAATATAACTGATGATAGCGAGGCATTAGTATCCAGTACGCAGATTAAAGAAGGTATTTAATATTTCTTTATTATAGTCATATGTATCAACCCCTAAAGTTATAAACAATAATAAATGGGACAAAACAATATTAGCAAAGTACAAAATATTTTGCATATATTACTTAGAAATAGAGATTTTGTAGTATTCGGAGAACATTAATCGGTCTTAAAGTCTTAAAAATGAAAAATCTTACACCTATAAATTTCCACTGTTATTTTCACCGGCATTAACGTCACTTTTAATTCAGTATCCCCCATTAATATCGCTTATCTAATTTTTTTTCTATATTTAGTTTTATATGCAATTTTAAGTTACATGTTATTAGTTATTGTATCCATATTTACTTTTAAAGTTGTCTAGTGTTGTGAAACATAAGTGGAAACAGATATGAGCTCCTTAAAGCACAAGTGGTATAACTCACATTAACCATATTTTGAGTTATGTAATGTTTTATTGGAATTGTTATAAAAAAAATCAGCAATATAATATTCTAAGTTTTATTTTCGAAAATGTATTAACAAAGGATTGTTTTAGTTATTATTAATAAAAATATAACCATTTTGTTTAACATACGTACATTTAATATTGTTTAAAAAAATTCAGCAATATATTCGTAAACGTGTTAGGAAAGGTTTACTAAAAATTCATTTAATATTGTAGTTAACAACGCTTTATTTACATATCTTCAATATTGAAATCTAACTGTAGTGACCCTATGTCATGAGCATCTTCTGAAGTAAACAGTTCTCAAAATAGGGATGCTGGATGGGTGGAACAAAAGGAAGTCTTTCATGTCATTTTTTTTCTCTTTGGTCACAGGTTAAGGTCCACTGTATAGTTTTGGTTGATCTATATTAGCTAAAGATACTGGTCGTCTTTTTTTAGATCTCGGCTTTAGGTCTAGCTAAAGAATGGCATTTCATCCGAAAGATTCTCCTTAAAGAATATTGTGAATGGAGTTCTCTATCGAATCTACTGCATTTATCAACTGCATTTATTAACAAACGCCAATTTCTTGGGCATCTCTAGATCCAGTCACTTCCTCTCAACAATACATGAATCTCTTTTTTGTTGAAAGCTTATGGCAACCTAAATTATAGACTATGCCAGGCTCTAAGAGATCTTCATCAAAAAACTAATTTTCAACTACACTAAATCCAATTAAATATGCAAATGAAACTTAATGTATCAAAAACTAACATCCAGAGACACGTGTGAAAACAAAAACAGTTGCAGGAACATAGGTGTATATCCGTCGTACTTCATTTTGGCTGTCAACAGATAAGTGACTTCACTGACAACACAAAATGTGTTATCTATCAGCATGGTTACTATATGACTTATAACTTACATCATTTGTGCTAATATAAAATACTTAATGCGGAAAATGATTTAGACCTTAATTAAAATTAATGGAAAATGGAGTTACACCACTTGTGCTTTAAGGAGCTCACATATAACTGATGTATGTAAGTTTGGATTTGGACTTGATCCATTAATCGTAGATCGTAATAATGACGACAGTATCGTAGCTAAACCCTTAGTAAAATTAGAAAAATGATACAGGGAACTATGCAGCATCTCTTTGAATAAATAATTACTCTGTTTCCAAAAATATTGGAATTTAAATACCTTACTGGAATATAATGGTACATTATTAAAATACAAAAATTAACCTTATAAATTTTTATTTTCCTAAAAAAATGTAAAAGAGTGACTGACTTTTCTTATGAAGAAACGGAGGTTCAAAATAGCGGTTTTTAGTTCATTTGAATAATAAATATTTATATAATATACAGGGTATTACTAAATAAGTGTAACAAACTTCAGGTGGTGCATGACTAAATAATGACATTTTGCTATATACTTACTTCGTTTTCCGAGATACAGGGTGTACACATTTTTCTTACAAACAGACGATTTGTTTATTGCTCTGAAATTGGTTGAGATATGCAAATGAAATTTGGTGAGGTTTAAGAAGGAGTTATTGGGCATTTTTTCTATATAAATAAAAATTTTATATTCTTCATTGGCGCTCATACGGGTAATGGTCTCAATTTTTTTAAGAAAAAAATGGTACGCCACTGAGATATTTTAAATTAAAAAACGTTTTTAAAGTCTTCGTTTAATTTTTGACAAAAACTGTTTCTTCTTTTTTCCCATATGAGGCGCCGTTTTTATGCAAATAAAATACTTAATTAATACATTCTCAAGAACTATCTTATACAATAACAAAACCAAAACAAAAAGTACCACTAATAAAATTTTAAATAGCTGCAAAGCTACAAAAGAAAACGACTCCCTGAAAAGTGACGAAAGATTCAACTCTTAGCTTCATTGTTTGTCGTATTCGTGCAAATATTCCTGGTTCATGTCTTATTTACGTATGGAAAAGTGCTTCAGTTAAATTGACTGAAACTTTTTAGAGAGGCTATGGTCATGATGATCAACCTCTGTAACTCTGAAACAATTGATTTGTGAGTCTTGGGGCAATGAGAACTTATGGTACTAATTATACTTTTTTATTTCCAGTACTATCAGTATGGCTCTTATGGCCAGGTTCCTACAAAAACTGTGTTTTTTTTTAAATAAATTTTATTTATAGTACAAAAGATATTTAAAAATCAAACTTAAATAAACTACTAGATTTTTTTTTTCTTTTTTTCAAAATGGCGGATCTGAAAATGGCTGCCCAAATTTGTTCAATTTGTTGGTGGGTGTCATCTTTTCTTAGAAATCAATCATCCAACAGCAAAAAACAAAATGGTTTCATATTCTATACCAGATTGGTCATAGTCGGAACTACATTGGAACACTTTCGCCAAAAAGAAACAAAATGGCGGACTTTTGAATTTTTTGATCATTTTTGTTCTTTTAATTGTTTTTAACTTTTTTAAATAACTATCAATATTTTTTGTTGTTGTACCAAGCGTAGACAAACATCTAAAGAGAAAAATGCCGTTTGTTTTATTTTGATAGTGCAATAGTTTCGAAATACGAGTGACACCCAGTTTTAAATAACGTGGTTTCAAGGGCCGGATTAACCTCTTTGAGCGCTTCGCTCTCCCTCTACTCTACCTACTTCAAGATCACACTGACCTTTGGGATTCATTCTATATATTATTCCCAAGAGTATTTTCTAGCAATTTAAAAAAATTGGATTTTTTGGAAATTATTTGGAGGAACCTGGCCTTAACCTAAACAAACATCACATCTTTTTTTTTATCTGAATTAAAGGCCTCAGTCTGTGTCTAATTTTTAATATTATCTTCGTTTTTAATGTTTTTACGGAGAGATCATGTTAGTGTTTGCAATATTAATTTGTATCTAATTTTAAATTACTTGTAAACGCAATGCCCATAGTTTTTTCCTTCTAGAACCATTTGTTTTAAATGCTTTCCTTTAAGAGGACTTTTATAATTGCGTTATTTAAAGAGGAGGAACTGAAACATTTAAAAAAATATGTGACTTATCTTCTTACTATTACTAATAGTATGAATATTTGTTACATTATTTTCTATGCAGAATAGTTTTATTGGTATAAATGAAAGTATCAGCCAACTTAAGGGAATGGTTTACTTTTCAATATTGATATCTATCTATAATGACTTCACACGTCACGCATGCAGACATATTTTTATAAATTTGAGCGTTCTACAGGGTATCCCATAATTAATTGGACATTAGCTACTGGGTGATAGCTGACATCAAAATAAAGCATTTGAGCTCAAATTGTTTAGGCAAAATGTTGCTGGTTTTCGTTCTACAGGGTGATTTATTATTATTTTTTTATATTATTTTTGGGGATATATTGAAAATTATTTAACCGATTCAAGTAAAATTTATTATCTTGCTATTATTTAGTATGCTTAATATGAAAATGATATTAGTTTTACCAAACTTGAATAGTTTTCAATATATCCCTAAAAATAATATAAACAATATTAATGAATCACCCTCTAGAACGAAAACTAGCAACGTTTTGCCTAAACAATTCGAGCTCAAACGCTTTATTTTGATGTCAGCTATCACCCATTAGCTAATGTTTTATTAATTATGGGACACCCCGTATATTATTTACATATGAAGAGTACATACATTAGAGTATGAAGATGAACGAATGAGGTTTAGACCATTCTTTTTTCTGTCCAGCACAATATTTATAATAATCAACTATAGATGAACAATAGTGTATACTTAAGATTGGGCAGTGTCGTTTTGCTTAGGATCATGAATAGTTTCATCCCTTGGATCTGTTGCTTCTTCGATAGCTCGTAGACTGTATATTTATTTCTTTTATAAAGTTAATTGAAGTTAACTGCAGGCTCAATCGTCTAATTGACGTACCTTCAAGGGTTGCTACGTATTGTTTGTTTAGTAAAACTCACCACATACCAAAGACCATAATATTGATACTACCCGGACTATAATACGTTCAAAGTAGTTACTAGTACATGATTTAACTGTCTTTTTCAACATTCCGCTAATAATTTTATGTATTTCCTTTGGAGGTCTTCCTCCATGCGTTAATATGTATTGCAACGCTAATATCTACGTAATTCTCGTCTCTTATAGTAGGCCAAACATGGACAAACAATATATTATTATAAACAAATATACCACTAAAGACACGAGATCCTTTACAAATATCTGGTTAATATTTTGATATTAAACAAATAGGCACCGATGAAAAATTATCGGATAAACCTAATATAGGCTGTATGAAACAGAAAGCCACTTATTTTTATGGAATTATAAAAAATCTCAATTTGATTAACCAATATTTTTATCAAACTATGTATATAGCAATTCTTTTAGATAGGTTTATAATCAAAGATCCAGACTATCCTACTCACTTAAAAATTAACAATGTTGGCAAAATCTTTGAATAAATGTTTAAGCCTAATCTTAATTAGTTTCTCATGATTTCGTAATGCAGGATGGCAACGAAATCGGTTTAAAAGATCAAGAAGGCAATGGAAGTTTTTAGAATTTACTGAGTAAATAATTTCTTGTAAGTTTAGGTTAGGTTAGGTTAGATTCAATATAAGTGGGCGCTTAACCACCCTTCCATTCGACCTAAGAGGTCTATTGTGGTTCATCCCTAAGTTATAGTAGTCCTTTTATCCCATTCTTTTCAACAAAGCTTACTGTGGCCTTAGATGACACTTTTACGAAGTTGTAAGGCTCGGGGGTTGATAATTTCTTAAAATGTATTAAGCCTTATCCTATCTAACCCTGGAAAGTTGCACAGCTTGACAGAATCTGCAATTTGCACTTTCTCTCAGTCTGATCCGATTTTGTTCATATGTCCCTTGAGATGAGAGACCTACCTGTTTGTTCGTACCACTGGTTACTTTTCATCCGTTCCGCCCAGTCCAACATTATTCTTTTGGCTGGGCTTCTTACTATGCCAACGAAAGGTTGTGAGAATATAAATGTTTCTTTGGTCCCTCCCCTGGCAAGTAGGTCCGATTTGTCATTCCCTTCAATACTAGTATGTCCGGACACCCAAATAAAAACTTACTTTGTTACTTTTTCGATCCATATCAGATTCCAGTTCCAAACTTGGACTCAATATGAGTGTATTTAATTCTACCTTGCTATTAAAATATAATTTTTATAGATCTCTCGCTGCAGTTCATCCTTATTAGTTTCTGCAGGCACATCTTTAGGGCATAAAGTTCTGCTTGAAAGATAGTAAAGAGATTTGCCTAAGCTTTTACTAAGGCTTAACTTTAGGTTCTCTCCACATATTCTGGAATTCCTTCATCGGTTTTAGCATGTATACCAGCATTAATCTGTCTTTATGAGATTCGTTTTACTTAACTTTAATTCGTCCCTTCCTAGAAAGGGGACGATTAACGACTTTTCGAAAGTATATTTAAGTTGGTTTGCACCTGATATCATTTCCAACTCTGGATGATTTTTAATTATCTCTCCAGATTTGATCCCACTATCCTTTCGCCTTGCTTCGTGGCGTTATCTCTGTGGCGGTCTTTTGGCGTTTAGAACACCGTATTAGTGCGCTATACGTAATCATAGGTCGAACTACATACATAGCCAGTACATCTATGCGGCTTTCGTACCCCATGTTTTCCCACATATCCTCGACATTCCCAAAGGGAAAGCTTTGCTTTATTGGTTATTCTTTCCAAATGTTCGTTACATGTAAACCTCTTATCTAGAGATAACTGCTAGATATTTATCTCATTTGCCTCGTTTACATTTTCTCCATACAGAGCAGACATCCAGATATTATTTAGGTTCCATCTCCTTGTAAAACTGACCACTGTTGTTTTACTGGGATTGCCAGAGTGTTTTCCTGTCGCACCACCTAGTAAAGATATTTAATGTTCTTTGGAGTTTGCTGGATAGAACATTACCATACTTTACTCTTACCATAATTACTAGATCATCCGCATAGGTATGCACTTCTACTTTCTGTGCGTCAAGGAGTGAGATCAAGTAGTCATCCACCAGGAGTAACTACAGAAGAGGAGAAAGCACACCTTCTTGTGAGCACCCACTAGCTGCTTCGGCCAATATCTCCTCTCTTTGCAGGTCTGTTAGAATCGGCCTATTTTATAGCATTGCTTTGATCCAGTTGCTTTGATTCTGCTGCATCATAAAGAGAATTAAGGACGGCTAATATTAAGCTGAAGATTCTTTTTTGCAGTCTTTTGCCACGATCCTTAAAAATATCATCTAAAATACCATTTTCTCCCACCCTCTTGTTAATTTTAGATATCTATTGCTTCTTTAACTTCATTCAGAGTTGGTTTCTCGCACGTCCTCTTATCATATGCTTACCAATTCTCATTTCCTTCCAGGTCCTCTTTTTAGTCTGTATTTAAAAAATCTTTGAAGTACTGCTATTAGTTCGAAGCCCATATATTTAATTTTCCTGTAGTATTTGCAATACTTTGTATTTTTCTTTTTGGTTTTTTTCATATCTCTTAACTTCTTGGTGCATCCTTTACCTCTTTTTATGTTTCTCTTTTTTTCCTTTTGCAAATTCTTTTAACTTTCTTTTTAGCCACACAGTTTTTTATCATATTTTGGGTATTTTTTCTTTTTCTTTCTACTTTTGCCTTGTTTCTTCTTGTCAAAGCTGTCCTACATTCTTCACCGAACCAGTATTGACGCCACTTTATATACACTCTTCCTGTATGGTCTGCCATTCTTTTTTTATTTCCTGTTTGGCTCTAGTCTTTTCTAGATTTCTCTAGTTTGTTTACTACTTATTTCTCTTCAAGGTGCTTTAATTGGTAATTTAATCTATCTCCAACAGGTTTTAAAATTATTGGCAGTTCTTGTTTTAATTTAGCTATTACTAGTGTATGGTTACCGTTGGTACCTGCACCTCTGTAATTCCTGCAGTCGATTATATGCCTTATTATGTTTGCGTCCTATTAGGTCATGGTCTCACTGATGTTTTACATTACCATCAGGGAGGTTCGTGTTACTTTGTCTTCTTCTTCTTGCTTCTTCAATATTAGCCTCCTAAATTGTTTAAATTATGGCACCAACTTTTTATTGATCTGTCAATACTTCTTTGTCCACTTGGTGACTTACCTCGTGCTATTTGTACTATTCTATCCTCTGCCATTCTACTAATGTGTTCGTTCCACTCCTATTTCCGTTTTGTTGCCTATCCATTTATGTCTTCTATATTGCATGCTCTTCTTACGTTTTTGCTTCTCTCCCTATCCTACAGACTTTATCCTAGTGTTCTTATTTTCATCTCGGTTGTTTCTTGTAGCCGTTTCGTTTTAGATGTGTCAGGTCTTATCTCCGCCGTGTATGTTAATATAGGTCTAATTGCTGCTTTATATATTCTTGTTTTTGTGTCTTGTCTTAGGTGTTTTTTCTTCCAGATTGTGTTATTAAGAGATCCCGCCACTTTACTTGCTTTTAAGCTTTGTTGTCGTACTTCTTCTTCAACATATCCGTAACTAGTTATATCTATTCCCAGATATCTAATCCTTGCTTGCTGCTTTATATCAGTTCTTCTATTATTTCTTGGTCTTTGTTGTTGAAATAAGTAATGTTTCATGTTGCTAATCTGATTGTGGCTTATTTTTTCTTCTCGTTTTCTTTTTCTTTGCATGGTTCGTCATCTTAGGTTCCGTCTCATTCCGAGGCTTTATATTGGTTTTTTGAGCCTTGTTTGCTTTTACAATGGGTAGGATGCTAACCTGGCCCATCAACCGTCCTCTTTTATCCTGGCTTGGGATTGACTGTGGGCATGAACGCGGCTTCTGAGCTAATCAATCTACCTAGTCCTCGTGCTCATAACCCCCAGGCAGAGTCACATATTCAGTACCTTAGGCAACTTCGTATATTTACGTATAGTGTTTGTATTACAAGGTCTCATTTTCTCCCTTATTTAGATAATTTTAATATCCTATGTATTGGTCTTTTATCCCAAAGGCAATCCTAACTGTAGAAAGGTAGCCCGAATTCTCCCTTGAGATTTGGTGTCTCTCTGACCCTTTAAATTGATTTCTCTGAGCTAAGCCATTCTTTATTAGTACATTCAATAACTTCACTCCAAATTCTCCTTCTTTTAAATTCTTATTCCTAAATGACAATACCCCAGAGTATTGGGGTTTCAAATTTTATATGTTACTTTGTGACTGTCTTTATGATCAAAACTTATGCTAATTATTTTCATTTTGTTCTCTGTTTTTACTATATTCACTAGATTCTTTATGCAAACTTTATCCTCTTATTATACTTCATTATATATCTTTTTTTCCAACTTTCGTATTCATGTCTTCACTGATTATTTTTGTCTCATATTTCTGTATATTCTCCTATTAGGGTTCTCATCTTTTCGTAGAATTCTGTTTTGGTTTCGAAATCTTTATCTTCAGTGGGCGCATGTCCGTTAATAAAATTATTTTTCGATACTTTTCCCTTACTGTTAAGTATTACAAACTGCTTTGTTTACTTTCTCGGACACCCCAATCCCATTTCAAAATATCTCTTTATACCTCCACTCTTAAACAGGAAGCTCTTTCCTATTTTTATTATTTAATTTCCCAGTTGCTTCTTTCTTGCAGGACAATAATATTTATTCTATATTTTTTCATTATTTGATCTAAGTTTCTTAACTCTGCTCATGAGCACTCTTTACATTCCATGTCACAACTTTTACCATGTATTTAGATATTCTTGGCTGCCTTTTTGTGCTTATTTTTCCGTTTTTTTTTTTTTGAATATCCAGATATCGTATTTCTCCTGTTACATTTCTTCTATTAGTCAAAAAAATATATTTGTTTTTAATTGTTCTTTCTCTTCATCCCACATCTGTTCTTTCTTGTTTATAATCAACTTCTTGTGTCTTATTTTTGTCTGTTTTACTTTACTATTTTCTTCTTTTGCTATTAAAAATATTTCTTTCTGTATTTCCTTTTCTTTTAATGTCAGATCATTCTGTTACTGGATACATTCCTCAGTTTTATTTGACCCTGCAGTACTTGGGAAATGAATGCTTCAATGCTTTTATTTAGTATCCTATCAGCTTTATCTATTTTTATCCCTGATATGGTCAAACTTTTATTTTTTTCCACAAATGTCCCATTCTGTCTTGTAATTGTGTTACTGCGTTTTTTAATTTTTTGTTTTCTTCCTTTATATTCTTTAATTGCTTATTATTTTCTATTTGTTCTTTCCTTACTTGTTTTATTTCAATCATCATTTCTTTAGTTTTGTCCATTAATTTTTGCATCATTTTAATCATAACATGCTGCTTCTCTTCTTTTTCTCCGTGTCACTGCTAGAAGGTGGTGATCGCTTTGTTATTTTGCATCTTCCAAAATATTTATCCGATTAATTTATATGCCATAGCAATTTTTTGCTTGAATCATGCTTATTTCTTATTGCTTCTTTTTGCAAAATTTTGTGCTTATATAAGAGCTTATTTTGACCGATTTATGCTTATAATCTGGTCTGTAATTATCACATTATTTTGGATATAAACATTAAAACTTGGTATTTTTTTTTCAGATATATCAACAGTTGCACCAAAGTCTTCTAATCTAATTCAAATACAGCCGAAGCTGGTACATAAAGCAGCAATACACAAACTAGAAGTGATTAAGAAAGCCAATAAACCAAATAACGTATCTAAAATTTTGGCTTCTAAGAAACAGATAGTCCAGAAATTTAAAAAAACAAACGTAGCTGCTAAACCAATCAGTGCAATTCCCTCTAAAAAGACCTTATCGGTCCGGATTCAAAAAGTAACGAGAAAACCTATTAAATCGGCGCAGCAAATTGTTAAAGGTAATATTGGGACTATTAGTGGTGATAACAGCTCCGGTGGTCATGGAAGTAAAAGAAAAAGAAAACGTCGCAAAAACTGCAATAAAAATGTTAAAGAAGAAAAAGGATTTATGGAGAAGATGCTTCCCATGATGGTAACTCCTTTCTTGATCTCTTCCTCAATGGTACCCATGATGTTGGTTTCTATGTTTTTTACGATGATAAAGAGTGCGTTTTTAGGAAAAATTGGATTAATATTAATGCTAATCAATATGTTTACAAGTAGGAGAAATCCAGGCGCGGTTAGCACTCACAATCTAAATATGAACCATCCAAATAACCAAGTGGCCATGGCACATTATGGATGGCACGGAGATGAAGAATATGGGGCTTACGTCAATAGAAAACGATGATAGTGATTAAAAATTATCTTTGATAATTTAATACTGCTGATGGTACAAACTGTGTTACTAATTAATGTAGACGTACATTAATTTAGAACAGTAATTGACAAGTGACAGTTATATTTTTTGAGATGGTAAAATCATCGATGAAAAATAGCCAAAAATTATTTTAGGATTTTTAAATAAATAATTTTATTATTAATTTATTATTTATTAACACAAATAGATAAATTAAATTTATGAGTTTATTTTATTTTTTCTTGTAAAATTAAACCTATACCTAAGATCTATGATATCCGTAGAAATATAGTGGAAAAGTCTATAAAATTAATATAATTATTTGACTATGACTCGTAGTTCATTTGGATTGGACCACATGTGCATTAAAATCCCCTTTTATTATGACTCTCTCTTCTCATGAAATATCACTCTGTGTATCTATCATCACTTAAGAGACACACTGTGTGATATTTTATCAAAGGATAGGGTCATAATAGAAGGCGTTTTTAATGTACATAAATATGGGTCAATTCAAGAGATTATAGAGACATAGAGACCTAACCTTTGGAAATAGAAATGAAGCTGAAGATGATATGCTGGAGTTAGCAACACTTATAAATATGACGATTTTTAACACACTTTTTTAAAAGAAAGAAATAATTATTATTTCAACAGGAATAAGCCCCAATTAAGGTTAAAATTAGTTTGTTGACGTTTCAATTTCCACTTCGAAAATCGTTCTCAAAATATATTAATGTTTGTATTAACACAAAGGCAAAAACTCTTGATCAGTATGTGCTGCCGATACTGACATAGACTCATGGTCAGCAGTCACTGTGGACTTGTAGATGTTATCATCTCGACTTCCGTTTATCTACTGCCTCGTATATATGAACCAAAAACTCTTACCTGTGGTCCATAATCTAGTCCGTGGCACGTCGAAGTAACGGGCGTGCCACCATAAATTCAAGCTGTTATTAGGGCAATAATTTAGATAAATGATTCAAGAAAATTTAAGATTTTAAGAATTGTGTGCCTTCAAAAGGCAATTACAGACAAGTGTATTTCCTTGAACTTTAAAACATGTGAGATTGCCAATTTTACACAGAGGAATTTAAAATTGAAGGTATATATGAAGAATTGCTGACTTGCAAGTTCCTGGAAGGAAGAGAGAAAAATAAAAAAGATCCCGGGTGTGCCGCTGAAGCAGGATATGTTGGTAAAGGAAATTGATATTGGTATGGTCCAAGATAGAACTTTATGGAGAAATGTAATCAGGAATGCCGATCCCGCATAGGGATAAAGGAATAATTGCGATAAAGGAGAATGATGATGATAAAGCTCATTATTTTATCTTTATGGTATATTTTCTAGATAATGTATGTAATTTATTTTCATTCTTGTATGTTTCTTGCTGTTTTTAATTTCCCTCTTTTTAATCCAATTATTCCGTGTTCTCTAGATATAGTTATCTGTTATCTTTTATATAGTTATATAAAAGCCGTCTGGTTTAATTGTAGAGTTTTCTATGGGATTAGCATTTCTGATATCTGGATTCCATTCACCCATCCAGTGCTGTTATTCTCTCTGTATTATCCTCTCAAATATCTTATAGCAGACGCTTAAAAGAGCGATTGGTCTGTAGCTCTCAGGTAGTGCAGGGTCTTTCCCAGGTTTAGATATTGCGATGATCTTACTTTTTTTGAAGGATTTTGTAAACTTCTGCTCAGTCAATATTTGATTGTAAAATTCAAGAAGCCACTTACTGGTATTTGGACCAATGTGTTTCATAAATTTAGGATAAATGTTGTCAACTCCTGCGGCTTTGCGGCATTTAATTAATTTTAGAGCTTCTTCAAGTTCTTCTGGCTCGATAGGTTTCATTATTGGTAGGCTTTGTTGTTGAGCAATTTTGGCTTCTCTCAACTGAAATGCGTGAAATGCGTTTGCCTATGTCTTCCGGTTTTATTGCTGTAGCGTTGTTTGTGCCAGAGTCTAATTTCCTTAGAAGGTTCCATGCGGTGCGGCTACTGTGTGTGAAATTGAGATTTTTTAAAGTGTTTCTCCATCTTGTGGTTCTTGCGGAATTTAGGGTTTCTAAGAGTTGTTCACCAACTTTAGGATCTCCAAATTTCTCATACTGATCAAGTAGTTGTTTACACTCGTCGTTCCAGCATGGGATGTAGGATTTGGTAACTCCACGTGGGATGTGCTTTTTTGCACATCTAATCATTAGTGATGTAAATCTTTCATAATTTTGGACCTCTGGTTTGATATAACTTATATCACTTTCAAGTTGGAATTTAAACTCTTCCCACCTTGCCTTCCGGAAATTCCATCTTGGCAAAGTGATTGAATTTATAATAGGGATGGTGGTGCCCAATGTTGTAATTATTGCTCTATGTTGGGATCTAGGAAAGTTATCGAGAACTTTCCTTGTGGCGTTTTGTAGCCCTTTTGCCATCTTGCAGAATGGAAGGTAGGTTTCTGTTTTGCATCGTATAAAAGTCTGAGATAGTGAAACATAGCTGATTCGGCGATTTGTTCTCCCTGTTGGTTACATTGGTTATATCCCCATGTAGTATGGTAGCTGTTAAAGTCTACAGTGTATATTGTCGGGTGAGAAAATGTAGGAAGTACATTTTGTGGCAATTTAGCATTCGGTGGTTTGTATATATTGACTATAGTTATTTCGTCTACTTTCACAGCAAGTATAAAAATCTCTTGTGTCGAGTAAGAGTGACATGTGCTGTAATGTTTGATGTCTGCTCTACAATAAGTCGCGATACCGTACTGAGCTTGGTTAATTGAAGCTATTAGTGTGTATCCAGGGATTTGGCTACGGTTTTTTAATTGTAGGTCGTCTGCAGTATGTGTTTCTTGACCAGTAACCACGTCAATTTTGTTTTTTACCAGTAGCTTGCTAAGATATTCGCTCTTGCTTCGGCTGATGCCTTCAATATTTATTTGGCATACTCAAATTGTTGGTCCGATTATCAACTGGCTCTGACAAAAGCCGTCATTTGTTTGTTGTGTGCTGTTGTTCATTGCAATGTGTTCGCCAGGAGATCTACGAAAGACAGGTCTGGCGGTTCTATTGTTGCTAGTTCATTTAGCGTTACTCAGGGTGCACGTGTAGTATTTTACTACGGACGCGAACTAGCTTTACACAGCTTTGCAGTACTATGTCACCATATGGCACCATATGCAGAACGGATAGTAGGAAAATACCAGGCTGGTTTCAGAGGTGATAAATCGACAATTCATCAGATTGCAACCCTGAAACAAATTTTGGAAAAACACTGGAATATGGCATTGATACTCATCACATATTTATAAGCTACAAAGCAGCCTACGACTCTGTGAATAGAAGAGAAATGTTCAAAGCAATGAAACAGCTAGGAATACCAAATCAGTTGGTGAATTTAACAGAAGTTGAATGTAGAGTACGAATTCAGGGGGAACTGTCTGAACCTTTTAAAACAAATAATGGGCTGCGCCAGGGAGCCTGTATACTGTTCAAATCACAACCACTGGTTCAATATATAATAAATCAGTGCAAATCCCGGCCTATGCGGATGATATCAGTATTGTTGGGAGAACGGAAAACGCTGTACGAGAGGCGTATGTACCATTAAAAGAATCGGCTACAAAAATGGGTTTCATAATAAACACCAACAAAACGAAGTGTATGAAAGTAAGCACGCAACCAGAAATCCTACGACCACTCGTTATAGAAAACGACGTCATCGAAGCAGTGAACGAAGTTGTATACCTGGGACCCTCCTTAACACTGAAAATAATACTACCGCAGAGATAAATTGCAGAACTTGCACGGCCAACAGATGCTATTTTGGGCTCAATCTCCTCCTTAAATCCACAAGTATATCGCGAAATACAAAAAAAAAACTCTACAAAACAATAATACGACCAGTCCTAACATATGGTTCAAAGACCTGGACTCTAACAAAAAATAATGAAGACATGTTAGGATGTTTCAAAAGAAAAGTACTAAGGTGAATCTATGGAGCAGTGAATGACAATGGAGTGTGGAGAAGACGATACAACTTCGAACTTTATAGAATATACCAGGAACCTGATATCATAAAACATATTAAGATAGGACGTCTGAGGTGGATAGGACATGTAATGCGGATGGAACAAAATGACCCAGCTAGAAAAACGCTCCTTGATAAACCCATTGGTCAGAGAAGAAGAGGAAGACCCAGAACAATGTTCCTTGATTATAACATCGATGAAGACATGAGAAATATGGGAATGCGTGCTTCGTGGGGAAAAACGGTGGATATGGATGACTGTAGAGAAATTCTTGGGGAGGCTAGGACCCACGCAGTGTTTTAAGGCCAGAATGATGATGATGTATCGTTGTTATTCTGATCTTTCCTCCATTTGTGGTCACTTCATTGTCAACTTTGTTTTCATAATTATAGCATTTTCTTGTTGTATTTTAAAGTAATTACTATTTAAATGGGAATAAGCTATAATTAAAAGTTAAAATAAGTTTATTGACAATTTCCACGGAAATCTTTCTGTAAAAACGTCAATAAAGTTCTATCATACATCTTTGGTATATCTTCAGGATATTTCTCAAAAATTCATTACACTTTATTTTTACACATCTTTATCAAACTATCTTTATTATGTTATTTTCATGTTAATTGCTTTTTAGAAAGTTGATGTTGTCCGCAAATTGGAGGTCTTGTAATTAATTACTCAGGCTTTATCCAATGTATCCACCATTAAGAATTACGTTTTTTATTATCCAGTCTACTATGATTAGGAACAGCGTACAATTTTTACAGAACTTATTTAAATTAACAATACTTTAAAAAAATAAGTTTTATTTCCACATACCGTACAATTAAAAATAGGCATTATATTTATGAATTATATGAAAAGATATTATAAATAGATATACAAATAAATAAATTTACATTTATTCTATCATAAAACTTCAGTTGAGGCACTAAAATGACAGTAGGGATGAGTTGGTACAAACCGTAGAAAGAAATGTCAAGTTTTAGCATTTGTCTCACAGGATTACCAACATTTTTTTAAGTGAATAATAAACTATTGCATGGAAATTATAACTAAACTTGTCAATTTTGGAATCTCAAAAAGTTTGTCTGTCCTTACCCCAGACTTCCTCCTAAAACCCCTCCTGTAGGGGGGAAAACGAAAAACATCGATTTGGATCTTTACACCGTTTTCTCAAAAACAACGCTCCAAGCGACTAGCGATTTGGAATGTCAGTGATGCACCCAAAATCAATTTTTTAAATAAAACTTGTATCAACTAGACAGTAAAAATTCGATAGATATCTTTTGATCAGAGTATCCTATAGACAAAATTCAAAATGCCTTTTAAAGATGGAGAGTGCAACTTTTGTATAAAATTTTTGCATTTTGCCACAAATGAAGGTAGTTTCTATAAATTAAATAAACTAAATTAAAATAAATAAATTTGTTCGATTCTCATGAGATCAATAAAATTTATTACTTCCATTGATCGATTGCTGTGAAATTTTCACCTTTAAAGCCTAATCCTCAAAACGCATAAAATACAATTTCGATTGTCAGCTTTGGCAACAAATAGGAGACAATTACAAACAATTTCGCGTCAAGCGAAATGCTTTCACGAAGACGCCATTGAGTGGATTTTATAGCTAAAGTTGTACGTTTTTTTTTTAAACACGTCCTTGTGCAATCTAAAAGAATTACTTTTAAATATTTTATTTGAAGTATAAGGCCACTGCGAGAATTGTAATATGCCGGCAGTATTCGCACGGAGCGCATTGTTACCTATTTTCGAAGTTCTCCCTTGCAATTCCAAAACTCGTCTACATAAAGTAACTATATGCAGTCAATAGTAGGAACATTCAGTTTAAATTTTTTGTTTTGATTGTCCTAAAATATGCATGTAAATCGGAAGTTATATATGTTTTTGTGAAAAAATGAGGAAATCGTTATATTTGGTTTTATACTTCAAATAAAACGTTTAAATCTACTCTTTTTCGATTGCACAGTACATGTTTAAAAACTTAAACTCAAACTTAAAAACTACATCTTCAACTAGCTACAAATACCTAATGTTGTCTAATGTAGTAAACTTTCAGTTTAAATTCAGCGTTTTTTAGGCATATTTCAAATGCCTCATATTTCCAAGACACCACAAAAACTGTTACAATTTTCATATATTGTGTTTATGTTTTAATGTTGTGCCGATAAAGAAAATGTTTATTTAATTAAATTAAATTATACATCTTGACACAACAGCTGAAGACAAAATATACAGTATGAATAGAAAAAATAATAATACCATCTTGATATACATTTTGATTTGAAGATTGAAATTCATAAGTACGAGTGAATGTATTTCTTAAGGTAGAAGGTGATTCTCAGAAGTATGTTAAATTATAGAGCTTTCCTGTATCTGACATCTTTTAGTTTTTAGTAAATATAAAAATAACGTACTGGGGCCTGATAATGGGGCAAATATTGTAAGCCTTGAAACCGGTCACAAACAAAGAGGTTCTGAGAAGGATAAATAAAGAAATAGAAATTTTAAATACAATTAAGAAAATTGGAATATCTCGGATATATTACACGTGGAGAAAAATACACCTTGCTCCAACTGATTATGCAGGGAAATATCCAAGGAAGGGGAAGCATAGGGAGGCTTAGAATATCATCGCTGCGCAACCTGAGAGAGTGGTACGGATATACATCAAATGAACTTTTCAGAGCAGCTGTCTCAAAAGTCCGAATAGCTATGATGAATGCCGACCTCCGCCGCGGAGATGGCACTTGAAGAAGAAGACTTAAGATTATGAGTATTGACTTATTCCCCATATACTTGCCTCATATTTGTTGCCAAAACACAAAATCGAAGTTTCATGTAATATGTTTTGACGATTTGGCTCTAAGAATGGAAATTCCACAACGATCGGTCAATGGAAGTGATACATTTGATTGATCTCATGAGAATCGTAACAAATGGCATTTGGATGTTTGTCCATTGGGACACTCTGATCAAAAGATATCAAATTTTTACTGTCAAGTTGATACATATTGTATTTTTAAAAAATTGATTTCGCGCACTTCAAAATCGTGGGTCGATTCAAGCGTTGTTTTTGAGAGAATAGTTCATTCTACACAAAAAGTGCTAACAAATATTTTTGTTCAAAATTATCTCAGCTACATTTCTTGTTGGAAACATTTTTTTACGGCGTACAGATTCTTGAGAAATCGATGTTTTGCATTTCCCCCCTACAGAAGGAGTATAAGGGGAGAGTCTGGAGATAGGACAGGTAAACTTTTTTGTATCTTTTTGAGGTCCGGAAATTGACATTATCAGCAAAAATTCAGCATATTCGTCTCGTTTTTAGAGATCAAATCCCTGGCGACTGGACTAACATAGTTTAGTTTAAGTTATTTGAGAAAAATTAATACGAGTCGTCCAGAAGATTTAAAACATTAAAGTGACTCAACAAGTTAGATCTGAAGCTTCCACTAAGCAGTTATACCATTCTGCCGAAAATATCCACTCATTTGTGGATAGATATACTGTTGTCCATAACTGTGTCCATATACCTGTGTGGTTTCCTTTTCCCTTATCCCTCTATCTTTTCTATCCCAGTCTTGTATGTACTTGGCCTGATACAGAGGTAAAGGATTAACGTACGGTACTACTGGTGGCTTCCTGGCCTCTTGAAGCCTGGCAAGAACGCTGCTCAGACCTACTACAAGAAGAAGGAAGCCTATGAAGCCGTTGTTTACTGAAACCATAGTTACTAGGACTAGCATAGTGAAGGCGATTCCCAGTTTAAAGAAGATGACCGGTAGAAGGATCATGAATCGTTTGAAGGTGTTATGTACCAAAGTTCTTCCTAAAAATTTGAAATATAAATAATATAGGTACACTTTATTAGGCATAAATATAAGATGAATAATAAATATTACTTTAATTAAGAAATGCTACTTATAAACAAAAAGGAAAGAAAAATTAACACAAATTTGTTTCCTCATAAAGATATTGGATTTTGAAATATCGCATACAGTTATAACGTCTGAATTTTCACCTATGTGCATAGTATTAATTTTCTTTTGCCGAAATAGTAAAACAAAGTGTTAAAAAGTGTACCAATTTTATTGAAATTACATTGATATTGATATCCATTCTTTTTACTATGGTTTTACGCGGTAAAGCGAGACCCATGATAGGCTCTCGTCCCGTCTCGTATCCCGCACTTTTCCATCTCTTCCGTCCCGGGTCCCGTCCCGCAGCGAATTTCGCAGTCCTGTCATGCGTCCTGTCCCGTATACATATTCGCCGATCCCGCTACGTACAGAATGGGAAGTAAATACAGCCCTGGGATTGGTGATAAATATAGCAAGGGGATATTATGATTTGGCGCCAAATACAATTTGCTACGCCACAGTAAGTCGTTTCTAGATTTTTAATGGGCATTTATTTAAAATCTTCTTGTTATACAGTTTTTACGTAAAATTCAGTGGTATGTGTTGGATTTTTTTCAAATATGATATTGTTTGATAAACGGGGCAATTTGAAGGGAATACCATGTTCATTGTTTAACAAACTGTCTATTACTAACTCGAGACTAATAATGTGTAATAATGATTTTTTTAGTTTAGTCATCCTATTATACCGAAAAATATCAAATTTGGAAAAATATGGGTATTTTAACGACTGGATTTTACTGGAAAACTATATAAATGTTTTAAGTTTTTTTTGAAAGTTAGAAAACAAATGAAACAAGAACAAAAAAAGATTTTTTAAACAAATCTTTGGCACTCCAATGGGCAGTAAAATATCCCCCATACTATATTACTTTGTTTTGGATGAACTTATAAGAACGTGTAAAGAAAAGATACCTTTTCACATACTTTTTATCAAACAATATGTAGATGATTTGATCTTATCGCTCCCTGAAAACAAAGTAACTGATGTTTTATAAACACATTTAACGCCAAGTGTCAACACTTAAAGTTTACGGTTAAGAGAGAGGTTGATAATATGATTCCTTTTTTAGACATGCTTATACATCGTGGCGGAGATGGCATGCTAAGGACGGAGTGGTATCGTAAACCTTGTTTTAGTAACCGTTTCATAAACTTTTATTCTCAACATCCATCTAAGATGAAAACAAGTTTGGTTTTGGCCCTTAAAACTAGGGTTATTAACTTATCACACATCGATTTCAGGGACAAAGGACTAAAAAAGTTGAGATCTATACTACAAGAGAACTCCTATCCCACAGGGCTTTTGAATAAACTCATTTTTGGTTCTACTTTTCCCTTGCAATTTTCTGACGGCCAAAATTTTCATAATAATGAGGTCCGACAACTGACACTGACATTGACACAAAACACATCAGAGCTACTACAATCTAAAATAACGTATGGTTGCCTACCCTATATTCCAGTTCTGACACCAAAGCTAATGAACAGTTTCAAAAATGTTAGTGGCTTAAAAATTGCAACTAAGAATGTGAAAACGGTATCAAAGTTGTACACAAAGACAAAGGATCCTTTCACAATACAGGAGTCATCGAATGTTGTTTATTCTATACCGTGTGCCAATTGTAAAAACGTGTATATCGGAGAATCATCTCGTAATTTTCACAGTAGAGTGATCTCACATCGCAGCGACATATAAACCAAAAAAATAAATGCATGTGCGCTGACAGATCATGCATTAACGTTAAAACATGAAATTAATATCGAAAGTTGTTTATTCTATACCGTGTGCCAATTGTAAAAACGTGTATATCGGAGAATCATCTCGTAATTTTCACAGTAGAGTGATCTCACATCGCAGCGACATATAAACCAAAAAAATAAATGCATGTGCGCTGACAGATCATGCATTAACGTTAAAACATGAAATTAATATCGAGGATTCCTTTATTTTGGCAAAGGAAAAAAAACATTTAAAACGTGTTTTTTTGGAAATGTGTTTCATAAAATCAATACGTCTTGTATAAATAAAAAGACTGACATAGATAAACTGAGCAACATTTATTGTTACTTATTGACAAAACATCAAAAATAAAATAAAGATTTATTTTTACATATACACACCATAATACATCTGCATGCAAAACATGTTGCATACCATCAAGACAGGTTGAATATACTACTTCCATTAATAAAACATGAAGAACACCTATTACTTTTTAATCATACTAGTTTTGTTTTTACTTTCTGTTCTCTATGGATCAGTCAAAACACACCATTAAAAGATGTCACAAACGAAGTTTTACTATCATTAACTAAATTTTATAATGTATTTTGTTCATTGTTTTATATGTTATATTTTATATGTATGTTATTAATGTTGAGTGTCATAGCTTTATATAAATAATCTCAACGACTAGTAAGTTGCACTGACAATTTGTGATATATTGTAAACATTTACACATTCTTCTAATTACAGTGTCTTGAAGAAGGAATAAAACAATTCCGAAAGCTAGACCAAAAGTCAAAAGAGTGCTTCTGTAACAGCCCGGCCAAACTTTCTGACTGCAGCCGCAATAAACTGTGTTGTTTGTATATATAAATATATATATTTATATATATATATATATATATATATATATATATATATATATATATATATAAATATATATATATATATATATATATATATGTATTTATATATATATATATATATATATATATATATATATATATAAATATATATATATATATATATATATATATATATATATATATATATACTGTGTCCGTAAAGTATGGAACAAATTCTTTTTTAGCTAAACATACCATTTTAAGAAATAATCCTATTTTTGAGTTTAATTACCGGATTTTAAAATAATATTCTAATATATAGGCTGAATTACTTTCGACAATGACGTCACCGGCATTTTTTTTAAATGGAACACCCCCATTTTGTCTCAATTTTCGGATTAGTCTAGCTGAGCTGATTCCAAAAATATATCACATGTTGATTCAAATTGGTACAGGGTGGACAAAAATACAATAGTTTTGTGTGTGCTCATAAAGTAACGCGTTAGTTAAATTAACAATATAAAAAATACTTATTGTCTTGCGGACAGAATATGAAAGAAATTATTTCTTATCAATTTAAAAGAAACATAGTAGGCTATGTTTTTGTTAAATGTCATTAGAGAGTTTTTGTGCAAGCAAATACGTATACTTAACGTATCTTTTTGACATATAAGCATGCGCATTAATGGTTGAACTAACGTATCTAGATACGTATTACCTAACGTAACGGGCTGGTACGTTACGTTCATACGCATCCCTATCGAGCCGAAGGTAACCGAATGCACAAGGGAATCTTACACGATTACCAAAATTCCAACATCCACATTTCATAAGCACACTGGTATGTGTATTTTTACATTTGTGGTTACGTATATTTGTTTTGATTTTTATAAATAATGGAAAGCAAAGAATAAACAGTGAGGTGATCGGTCCCTACGGTGAAATAAACCTGAATGACAATGGAGAAAGGCTGATCCAAGTGTGTCAGAGTCATACTCTGAGAATAATGAACGGCTTCTATAAACACAAGGATATTCACAAATACACATGGGTACAACATACAAGGAATCTAAAATCGATCATTGACTATGTAATAGTCAAACAAAGCACTACCTTAAAAGTGAATGATGTAAGAGTACTTAGAGGACCGACGTGTGGTTCCGACCACTATATAGTTAGGACAAAAATGGTATTTCCTTTTAAATCTAACAAGGACAATAACGTTAATGAGGAACCTCAACAAACAGAAGTGATAACGAACAAACGATATAACTTAAACAGCCTTATCAACGAAAGCACAAGAAACCTATACCAACACAGATTAGACGAAAAGTTGCTACATAATATAGAAGACCAGTCAGTAGAACAAATTTACGAAAACATAACGAGTAGCATCAAAGAAGCAGCAGAGGAGGCCATTGGACTAAAAACTAATTCCGCTAGTAAAAAACTTTGGTGGAATCAAGAAATTGAAGAACTAGTACTTCGGAAGAAAAAAGCATACCACAAATGGCTAAATACAAAACAGGAGTTGGATAGAGAAGAATACAAAGATATTAAAAAAAGAACACGACAACTAGTAAACACAGCTAAACGAGAAATGTGGGACAAAAAATGCAAAGAGATAGACACATATATGGGAGGTAGAAAATGCTCAGAGACGTGGAAATTCCTGACAAAAGTTAAATCAAATGAAAAAAGAGAAACAAACATACAATTAATAACAACAGAGAACTGGATCCGACATTACGAAAATCTATTAACAGAAAACAGAGAGGAATATAGAGAAATGTCTCCAACTGAAATACACATACAGGGAGAAACGATAAACATCGATGAGAGGACTGTCATAAAAACGATACAACTACTAAAAAATGGTCGAGCTGCAGGTCCGGAGGGAATTCCAGCAGAACTAATCAAATGCGGTACTAACAAACTGTTTGAACGATTAACCTGGTGTATAAACCAATATCTAAACGGTGCACCAGTCCCGCATGAGTGGAAAGTATCCTTCATATCATCTATACATAAGAAGGGAAGTAAACTGGACTGCTCAAACTATCGAGGTATATCAGTAACCAGTACCTTAAGTCGCCTATATGGAAGGATACTTCGAGACATTATCGAACAAGAATATAAGGAACAAGAAGAAGAGGAACAATCTGGCTTTAGAGCGGGAAGGAGCTGCACCGATAATGTGTTTGTTTTGAAACAAATAATAGAAAAAAGATCAAGTACCAATCAAGAAACCCACCTTATGTTTATAGACCTTCAGAAGGCCTATGATACTGTACCCGCTAAAAAGCTATGGAAAGTTTTGCAGGAAACAAACATTAACCACACAGTAATTAACGCCCTTAAACAGCTGTATGAAGGATCAACGTCGGGAATAAAAATTGGAAATAGACTTTCAAAAAAATTTCCTGTAAACAAGGGACTCCGGCAGGGGTGTTGCATATCCCCCACATTGTTTAAAATCTACGTGGCGAAAGCACTGTATCAGTGGAAAAGAAAGTGCAGAGGAATGGGCATTGACCTGGGAGAAACTTGCCTATATACCCTACAGTTTGCAGACGATCAAGTCCTTATAGCCAACGATAAAGAAGACCTGACATATATGGCCAGAAAACTACAGGAAGAATACAAGAAGTGGGGTTTAGAACTCAATACACAAAAAACAAAATATCTCCCAATAGGCGCAGAACTATCCAACATTCAGATGGACACAACCGAAATTGCATTCTGCACTGAATATACCTACCTAGGAATTGATTTCGACACCACAGGCACAGACAATAGGGAAATTAGAAAACGAATAACCCAGGCCCGTAGAACAATTGGATGCCTTAACGGAGTTCTTTGGAGCTCAGAAATTGGTAAAAGACGAAAATACAATATATATGAATCTCTCATAAAAACCAGCTTAACCTATGGTACAAAGACATGGAGACTAACAGAAAGCAATAAAAGAAAACTCGAAGCAACAGAAATGGATGTATTTAGACGATCACTTCGAATATCTAGAGCAGACAGAATTAGAAACGATGAAATAAGAAATCGGATGGGGGTAGATGGATCACTGGCAACAGACATAGAAAGGAAACAACTTATATGGTATGGCCATGTTCAAAGAATGCCAGAAACAAGACTACCAAAAATCGCCATGAAATGGATACCACCAAATCGTAAGAAACGAGGAAGACCAAAAAGAACATGGAAGGAGGGAATAACAAAGGCAATGAGCTCCCGAGACTTGACCGAAGAACAATGGAATGATAGAAATTCGTGGAAATTAGGCATCGGACAACGACGCAAGACGTTTTGAAACCGATATATATATATATATATATATATATATATATATATATATATATATATATATATATATATATATATATATATATATGGAAAGCAGTAGAAAACGACTTCACTTAATTCAAAAGCGAAAAATATTTTTAATGGTATCAAAATTAAAGCGGCCGTATAGTCGTGCAAGATGTGGAGAAGAAGGGCATCTTCTATGTCTTCGTCTTCTTCATCATCAATAAAGGCACCTACATTTAATATCGCGTTCATATCAAAAATTAAAAATTGTTCAAAACAATATTTGTTATTTATTTTGAATATCAAAAATAGGGTTAAATGACAAGGACAAGACTGGCACTGACAATTTATTAGTTAATCACTAATTTGGTGAGGGCAACACCATCGTTACGTTACGTGCAGAACAAAAACTCTCAATTTAACGTTCACCTTCTTCGATACGTTAGTTCTTTACGTATAGGGAGATACGTTACGTTAGGTAGTTACAAAAACTCCCTATTATTTTTTTAGTAATTTATAGATGTTTAGTGACAGTTTATTACTAAAATATTTTTGGTATTTGTGAATGTTTTAATTATTGCTTAGATTTAATTTGAAGTAGAAATGGAGGTAAGTGTAAAGCAAAGAATTGAAATACTTATGATGATTGGATGTGGAGACAGATCGCGAACTCAGATGGAAGTGTGCAATTTGTTTAATGATAAATATCCAGAAAGACCTATAACGCGTTCAACAGTCAGTAAGATTGAAAAGAAATTTCGAGAAACTGGTACGGTTGAAAATGCACGGAAATCAGGTCGTCCCTCTGCAAATGCTGATACAGCATTAGATATTTTACTCAGTTTTGAAGAAAATGCACACACTTCTGTACGTAAAGTTAGTCGCGATATCGGGGTTAGCAAAACAACGGTACACAAACTATTAAAGCTTGAAAAATGGCATCGTTATAAAATCAAACTTGTGCAGGAATTAAACGAAGATGATCCCGATAGAAGATTGCAATTTTGCGAAGCAATGATGGATAACTGCCACCGAGACCCTCTCTTGGTACAAAACATTATTTTTTCTGATAAAGCCACTTTCACGTTAAATGGCGAGGTTAACCTTCAGAATTGTAGATACTGGGCAAAAGAAAACCCCCACTGAATTCGTGAGCATCATACACAATACTCGCAAAAGGTAAATGTTTGGTCTGCAATTGTAAGAAATCGAATCATTGGACATTACTTTATTGAAGGTAATTTAAATGGGGCAACGTACCTTGAGTTTTTAAGGGGGTATCTCGTACCTACTTTACGTGATTTGTTTCCCAGCAGACATAATCCTGGAGGTTTTAATGAAAGTTTATGGTTTCAATAGAATGGTGCACCTCCACATTATGATGTAGATGTTAGAAGGTTCCTAGATGAAATTTTAATAAATGAAGAATATACCAACAACCAGGAGATTAGAGCACGCATCAGAAAAGCTAGATCCACCTTCAATCGGATGGGGGCCTTCTTCAAGAGTCACAACCTCTCTCTTGATACAAAAGTTAAAATGCTGCGATGTCTTCTCTGTCCTTTTTTATGGTGTTGAATCGTGGACCTTGAACGAAGATATGTGCAGAAAACTGGAAGCATTTGAGATGTGGCTATATCGGGAAATGCTTAAGATCCCGTGGACTGACCGAATCACAAATGAGGAGGTCCTCAGAAGAATGAATAAGAATCGAGAAGAATTGATGAATAAGAATTCTTCGGACATATTATGCGAAATGAATCCAGATATGCTTTCCTTCAAGCCATCCTGCAAGGAAAAATATTTGGAAAACGAGGTCCAGCAAAACCAGAATCTGGTTTAATACAACATCTGTGCAGCTTTTACGCGCTGCTGCAGATAAGATAAAGATTGCCATTATGATCGCCAACATTCGTAACGGATAGGCATATCAAGAAGAAGAAGATGAAATTTTTCCGAACAGGTGGATTGGTAGACGTGGACCTATTGAATGCCCAGCGAGGTCACCAGATTTTAATCCTTTGGATTATTTTATGTGGGGCCATCTGAAGAATGTTGTGTATCAAACGAAACCAGCAAATATACAAGAATTACAGCGAATATTCAAGAATTAACAGAGAATTCGGACAGCAATAAACAATATTTCTCAAGTCACAATAAACAAGGTTCAACAAGAATTTGTACAACGTTCGGGTTACTGTCAAATACAGCAAGAGCTGAAGTTCGAACATTTATAAAGTCATGTATTTCATCATATTCTATCCGCTAGACAATAAGTATTTTTGATAATATTGTTAATTTAACTAACGCGTTACTTTATGAACACACACAAAACTATTGTATTTTTGTCCACCCTGTACCGATTTGAATCAACATGTGATACATTTTTGGAATCAGCTCAGCTAGAGTAATCCGAAAATTGAGACAAAATGGGGGTGTTCCATTTAAAAAAAATGACGGTGACGTCATTACTCGAAAGTAATTCACCCCGTATATTAGAATATTATTTTCAAATACGGTAAATTAAAATCAAAAATCGACGTGTTTCAGGATTATTTCTTAAAATGCTCTGTTTAGCTAAAAAAGAATTTGTTCCATACTTTACGGACACAGTGTATATATATATATATATATATATATATATATATATATATATATATATATATATATATATATATATTGAAAAAGTTGTATTTTATTAATTTTATTTTTATTTATAATAAATGTTGTAATTTTTAAAATCTGTGGTTCGTTGTTTAATTTAATATATACCTCAGCTAGCTCAATTATGTGTTCTAAGCAATCTGTCACTGTGTGACGTCGACTCTGTAGTCTCCTGGTAGAGTTCAAAAAGAAATTAAACCAAAATTTACTTTAGACCTTTGATAAATTAACCCAAATGAAGCACGTTATTTATTAATATTGAACAAATTTAATATAAATAATAAAATTCGTCTGCAACTTGGGTTGCCTTTAAAAATTTACAAAAATAGGAATCGTATAAATCTTAATGTGGTTTAGAGTCGTGACAATAAAAATTTATTACAAAATGTGGAGACTCTATACAAGTACCTAAAAACTAAATAAATATTGCAACTTTATAAAGTGTTTAAATGAACTATAAAGAAAAGAAAATGAACACTTTATTCCGCTGACTTTTAACTTGCATTCAAATATAATCAAAATTTCAAATGATTCCCAAAATTATTATCCAACCTTACTTTAAAACAGTTCTGATTTATTTAAAGAAAACTAACTACTCGCAAAATAATTGGTGAAACTGGAATATCAATCCTCTCTTCGGAAGTTAAGGTACGTACTATTCTATTTTTAATTTAATGATCATTAATATTTTCAATTTTTTTAAGGCCTATCGCAATTATGTTAATTCATGAATTTTAATTTTCTCAATTTAAATGACATTTCTGTACTCCAATAATAATTTATAAGTTAAATTGTTTCTCTTACTCTCTGGAACAAATTCTGGATATCTCTGCTGTGGAAACTGTGGAAAAACTAAAATTCTCTTTAGACGAGTTAAAAAAACACTCCCGACCTATTCCACAATTTCAGGACTCTCCTTTCAAAAATTCTTGTCGGCCTCTCCCCAAAATCTATCATTCGTTGCTAACAGCAACCAACGTTCTTTTTTCTTTTCGTCTTCTATTTTTTTTTTAAACCATAAAACTGTCCTGTTCTGACACATTTGTCAATCCACATTAATTTCTCATAATCACTTTAATCACATCTAATTTGGGAATAAAAAAAAATGTTCAGATATAAAACTTATTCTATTACAATGCTAATACAATTTATTCTTTTCATCTCCACATCATTGTAATTTCTTATTTAACAAAACCCCTATTAATTTAGCTCCCATAGACTTGCTTGACAGTTTATTTTCTGACGTTTTCAAAATTTCTATGTTTAAATATTTTTTAAGAATTCTTCTTTTTTTGTTCTTTTTAAGGTTTAGACGATTCACCTATACACTAGGCAACTATACTATTCAGAAATTATTAACACTATACCAGGTAAGTCAAAATTAATTTATTTAACAATTTACTAATCTTTTTCTCTCTTTTATTTCAGAGTCGAACCCACATTGTGATGGCTTCATGAAATTCATGAACAACAAACTCATATAAAAATCCATTTAAGTTGTATACTTTTTAACATATTGAAATTTTTTCAACTTCCCCCCAATTTGGATTTTGTTCAGTGCTAACTATCAGCACTTACTAAATCTAAATTCTTACCGGTAAACTTAAATATTTTATTAATATTAACATAACAATAAACTAACTTTTATTAATAAGCATTTCTCTTGAATATTTTTTTTTTATAATTTACTCTATGACAAATACAGAATTCTCCAAACAAAATCTACAAATCTTTCACTAATTATATCAACTTCAGAATCAAATTTCCAAGTACTTTCCCAATTTCTTTACTTCTTTTCCTGTACTATTTATTTCTTGTACTATTTTCGTAGAAATTCTTATAATTGTTCCTCTATATACTATTTCATATACTATTTCAGTATCTTTATTCATTGCCGTATTATTATTTATTCTTTTTATATCCGCATATAATATTCATTTCATCCTCTCTACATATAACTCTCTATATTTCATCTTTCAAGATTTCATATAATTTTATTTTTCATCTTATTTCCGCATATACTATTTATCATTATAATATTCCCTATTTCCCAATTTCTACAAAATATCGATTTGTCCATAGTACTTTGCTCATTTATTTATACTTGTAACTCCTATAAATATACTTGAAAATAAATCAACTTTTTTTTATATATAAATTCATCATTATTCTGTACATCTGTTCCTAATAAATTATTTAATTATCAAATTTATCTCAAGATATGCTTATTTATTATATATTCTTCTATTTACAAAACTTATATCTTATGATACCAAATTCGTGTCATAATATTGCCTACCCTTGTATGTTTATTCATAATACTTATTAATTCCCTCTATATTAAATATCCCTCTAATTTTATTAGTTTCTGGATGTCTTAGTTCATAACTGTTTACCCCATGTTCAGTACTAATGACATAAGATCCTTCAAATGGCAAAAGTAATTTTCCACACAGATTTTCATCCCTTTTAGGCACCTGTAGTGACCTGATAAGTACCTTCTCCCCTTTTTCAAAAGTAACTCTTTTCTTTCTCTTCTTATTGATTCTATTTACATAACGATTAGCATTTCTTATTAAATTTTGGTTCACCTTCTTCATTACTTCTTGAATGTCCCCTGTATTACTGGTTTCCCAGGGTAAAGTATTAGTGTTATTATTTTTATTTAATTCCCCAGTATCTCTAATAAACTCTCTTGGATGTTCATACTTTGATAAGTAGACAATATTATGCACATAGGAGCGGTCTAAACAAAATTTCTCCCTTCTGCATCAATACTTGCTTGACCCCTATTCTCCTCTGTTCTAACTACATTCACCTGTCTTCTCTCCTCATTTTCCCCCCTATTATATCTTGGATTCCCTTCTCTGTAAGCTTCCCTATTTCTCGTCTCCTGTGGATAATTTCCCTGGTTCTGTCTCCAATTATTGCCTCTGTCATTTCCTTGTCTCCAGTTATTCCCTCTATCATTGTTTGGATTCCCTTGTCTACGTTCCCAGTTATATCTTCCGATATCTCTCCTGGCATTGTTCATATTCTCTCCCCTATTTGTAAAATCCCTGCTTCTATTTTGTCTCTCAAATTCTCTTTCCCTATAATTATTCCCTCGATTCACATATCCCTGTCTATTTGCTGTGTTATTCCTATATGTCCCTTGCTCTTGTCCATTTCGATTCTGCGTCCCTACACTCCTCTCAATCCTCTGAAGATATCCTGTCAGACTTTCCATCGTCTTTATATTGTGAAGAGCTATTGTTTCCGCCATGTTATGGTTATATTGCCTGGCGATGTATAGGACAATCTCCTCTTCTCGCATAGCCGGTTCTAAGTATTGTGCTGTCTGGAATAACTGCATTGCGTACAGATTGTAGTTGGTACTTTTTTCATAATTGAATTTCCCAAAATACAACCGTTCCCTGAAACTAGCCTGTTGGTTTTCTCCCCAAAAATAGTTAATAAACTTGGCCTTAAATTCCTGCACATTATTTATGGAATTTTCATTATTGCAAAACCATAATAATGGCATGCCCACTAACATGTTTCGAATATTCAATTTCATTTCTATCGGATCCCTTACATTCTTTACCTTATTTTTGATGATATCTACAAATATTCTAGGATGTAAGTGATTCAGGTTTCCGTCAAACTTAATTCCCCCATCATTATAACTCGGCATCACAGTACTCACTCCCCTTGTTTGTCCTAGATTTGATTCCAAACGCTGAATCTCCTCACTTGCATTTTTAAATTTCTCTCTCAATTCCTCAACTTGTCCCTGTAATACTCTATCTCCCTTTTCCGCCAGATTTGCATGCCTACCCATTTCCAGTTCCAAATTCTGCAATCCCATCTTTATATTGTTTTTGATAATGGTAAGTTTTTCCTCATGATCCTGAGTTTGCCTTTTAACACTTTCTACCTCCCTAACAATCTCTTTATTCTGCTTATTAACTTCTTTGTTTATTTCCCTTGGTAAATTCTCTTGAATGGATGTTCCCAACTCTACAAATCTGCTCCCAATTTCCTGTCCTATTTCCGCTCTAATTATGGCCTTTTCTCTGGATATCTCCTCCTGTACATTCCTCTTAAAATCCTCACTTTCTCCTCTGACCTGTTCTACTTTCTCTTCTAAACCTTGGGTAATGTGTAGCATCTCTTCCCTGACTATCTTCACTTCTTCTTTGATTTCTTCCCTCATTTTAATTAACTCTCCCCTAAGTTCTTCTTTAATATTATTTTCCATTTTGTTCATATCCCCCCTAATATTGTTAATATTACTATCCATTTTGTGCATATCCCCCTAATATTATGATCCATCTGTTGTAGCATCCGCATTATTTGCCTCATATCCATCTGTGTCATCCCTGACTCTTCAACATCTCCTTCCCTGCGTCTCTCCTCCTGCACTCTACTTTCATCCTCACTTTCATCACGTCTATCTCTCACTGTCTCATCCAACTCCTCTCTCAAACTATCTGTTAGACTTCCCTCTCTATCACCTTGTCCTGCTTCTTGTATGCATTGCTCTAAATATACTACAACTTCTCCTGACCTTCCTCTGCTTTCTTCATCTACCTGTATATCCTGTTCCTGTTCTAATACCTGTTCTCCTTTACTCTCTTTCGGTAGGACTTCTTTTCCATTTCTTAAAGTCATTCGGTCTGCCATTTTATCCTAATATCTATTTATTCTCAAATTTAACTTTAACTGCCCCAGAATCTCTGCAACACTAATCACACCAATTTATTTTTACTCTAATCTGTGTAATATTAATAAATCTGCTTAAAAACACCCTTATTTCTGTTTTTCGAGAGGCCCCACGTTGTTAGCGTCAATTGAAAATGTTGTATTTTATTAATTTTATTTTTATTTATAATAAATGTTGTAATTTTTAAAATCTGTGGTTCGTTGTTTAATTTAATATATACCTCAGCTAGCTCAATTATGTGTTCTAAGCAATCTGTCACTGTGTGACGTCGACTCTGTAGTCTCCTGGTAGAGTTCAAAAAGAAATTAAACCAAAATTTACTTTAGACCTTTGATAAATTAACCCAAATGAAGCACGTTATTTATTAATATTGAACAAATTTAATATAAATAATAAAATTCGTCTGCAACTTGGGTTGCCTTTAAAAATTTACAAAAATAGGAATCGTATAAATCTTAATGTGGTTTAGAGTCGTGACAATAAAAATTTATTACAAAATGTGGAGACTCTATACAAGTACCTAAAAACTAAATAAATATTGCAACTTTATAAAGTGTTTAAATGAACTATAAAGAAAAGAAAATGAACACTTTATTCCGCTGATTTTTAACTTGCATTCAAATATAATCAAAATTTCAAATGATTCCCAAAATTATTATCCAACCTTACTTTAAAACAGTTCTGATTTATTTAAAGAAAACTAACTACTCGCAAAATAATTGGTGAAACTGGAATATCAATCCTCTCTTCGGAAGTTAAGGTACGTACTATTCTATTTTTAATTTAATGATCATTAATATTTTCAATTTTTTTAAGGCCTATCGCAATTATGTTAATTCATGAATTTTAATTTTCTCAATTTAAATGACATTTCTGTACTCCAATAATAATTTATAAGTTAAATTGTTTCTCTTACTCTCTGGAACAAATTCTGGATATCTCTGCTGTGGAAACTGTGGAAAAACTAAAATTCTCTTTAGACGAGTTAAAAAAACACTCCCGACCTATTCCACAATTTCAGGACTCTCCTTTCAAAAATTCTTGTCGGCCTCTCCCCAAAATCTATCATTCGTTGCTAACAGCAACCAACGTTCTTTTTTCTTTTCGTCTTCTATTTTTTTTTTTAAACCATAAAACTGTCCTGTTCTGACACATTTGTCAATCCACATTAATTTCTCATATTCACTTTAATCACATCTAATTTGGGAATAAAAAAAAATGTTCAGATATAAAACTTATTCTATTACAATGCTAATACAATTTATTCTTTTCATCTCCACATCATTGTAATTTCTTATTTAACAAAACCCCTATTAATTTAGCTCCCATAGACTTGCTTGACAGTTTATTTTCTGACGTTTTCAAAATTTCTATGTTTAAATATTTTTTAAGAATTCTTCTTTTTTTGTTCTTTTTAAGGTTTAGACGATTCACCTATACACTAGGCAACTATACTATTCAGAAATTATTAACACTATACCAGGTAAGTCAAAATTAATTTATTTAACAATTTACTAATCTTTTTCTCTCTTTTATTTCAGAGTCGAACCCACATTGTGATGGCTTCATGAAATTCATGAACAACAAACTCATATAAAAATCCATTTAAGTTGTATACTTTTTAACATATTGAAATCATTTCAATATATATATATATATATATATATATATATATATATATATATATATATATATATATATATATATATATACAATGTGACTGAGATTAAAATCTCACTGTAAATAAGAATATCGCTCCTTGACCGATATCCTCATTTACAGTGAGATTTTAATCTCACTCACATTATATAATTACTATTATTTTACTATTTCCGCCGTCGCATATTTCTGTTACTCCTGTAGTGATTTTTGGTTTGTACTTTTTACGCAAATGTTGGTGATAATATCCAGAGTATTTTGCCAGAACATACATTTAATTTTAATATTCGTAATTCCGATATACTGATAATTTGATCTTGAAGAAAAACGTGATACTTTGGCAAAAGTATCAGTATCAATGATATCAGTAAAAGAAACAATGTAATAAACTTATAAACTTGGAGATGAAATAAATGAGAGATTGAACTAGAATAAATATTATCGATATTTGTTACAACTTTTTACGTTTAACACATTTATGTTTTGAAAAATAAGTATTTATTATTTGTATTCAATAAAAAATTACCTTGCTCTAACATCTTTCCGACAAATGCTCTAGCATCTTTTGGAGTCGTAACATCAGTCTTATTTTCGATCGCGTTGCAGAATGCCACAAAGACACAGAAAAAAACCATCACAATACTTGTCAGCCTCATTTTGGCGTCGTGTCGACTTTTCTTGGCCGAAGCAAATGGCTTAGTGACATCAAATATTTTCATTAAATATTTGTATCAAAAAATGGTATGGAAATTAATATTTTTGTCACGATCCAAACAATGGAGTGTTAAAAGAGGTTCGAATTGACAAAAATATTCAACAGAATCAATCTAATGAACGCAGAGGCGGCGTATTCATTGAAAAAAAATTGGAAGACATTTCAATTATAATAAATTTAATATAATAAAAATTAGATATAAATCATAACTTAAAAACTTAAAAGCAAAAATAAGCATGAACTGTTCAGAAGTAGCGCTCAAAAATTAAAACATTAGTAGGTAAATGAAAATTTTAAAAAATCGGGAACGATATAAATTACAGAAAATGACGAGCTACTATTTAGATAAATGCAGGAACAATGAAAAAAATACATTATCGAAAAAGTGTTTACATATATAATTGGAAATATTATAGAAAGTGAGCTTCTTCTTCTTCTTCTTCTTTTTATGTAGACATGACTGTCTGTTTTTCAATGTGCCTCCTTTAAGTCTTTCTATTGGTGTCTCTTACCGTCTTTACTACTCTATTTTTGTCATTCGGCTTATATGATAGTTCAATTCTTCTGTTCTATTTTTTACCTAGTCCTTGATGTTCTCCACCCGGTAGCTCTGTCCCATAGTGCTTTAGAGTTTTTATCTCTGCTGTGTTTAACATTCTTTTTGTCCGGTGGTTCTACCGCATATGTCATTATTGGTCTGATGACTGTCTTGTAAATTCTGCCTCTCATTTCTGTCCCGATATTTTTATTTTTCCATATTGTTTTATTCAGGCAACCTGCGGCTCTGTTTGCTCTACTTTTTACTTGATATTCCACTTCTGTTTCGAGCTTTCCATAGCTAGATAATGTGATGCCTAGTGGACAATTCGATGTAAATATCAGGATCGAATTGTTTTCTAATGCCTCTTTGTCCGATTCTTCTCGATCGACGTTGGTAAATAAATGGTTGAAGTGTGGAGTAAAAATTATAGTTTTGTTAACAGCTACTGATAATTACACTCTAGTTGTTGGTTAGGTAACTTTCTATAATAGACTGCGCTCCAATGAGCTTAAATCCCCAATTTATAATTTCACAAAAAATGTATACCTCAGCACATAGGTTAATGCTTCTATCATACTAACAAACTTTGAACTATGAGCTTACAATACAATAGAATCTAGGCCGTTATTGCTACACTTAGGAAGTTCAATTAGAAAGTATATTATTTGGCAATGTATTAAGTGCAGGTTTGCAGGTTGAATGGAATTATTAAAATACTACTCGATGTGTTTCACAATGTTTTAATTATACACGGTGAAACTATAAAAGGTTAAGAAGTTAAGAATAATGTGAAATTACAAATTAAGGGATTAATTTGTGATTGAACACCTAGATATTTAAACTTCATCCCTTGTTCTATTATCTGATCTTCCAGCTTCAATTTGCATCTTAGTAAATTTGCTGTTATAACCATGCATTTTATCTTTTTTGGGGACATTAACGTGTTAAATTTTCTAGCGGTTATATTAAATTGGTGCAGCATACGTTGTAAATCATCTTCACTTTGAGAGAGGAAAAATAATGCCTCTGTAATTTTCCGAGTCCGATTTGTCTCCCTTTTTGAAGAGATATTATGATGCTTGATCTCCATTCGTGAGGATTCAATTTTGTTCTATTATTTTTGGGATTAGTTTTAGTTTAGTTGTTTGGTCAGATCTGGTCCTCCGTACTTTAGGAGTTCATTTGGTATTCTGTCCTCTACTACTGATTTTCTGTTTGTTAATTTCCTTAATGCTTCATTTACCTCTTCTTCCTCAATATTTATTTCTTCGTTTGCCATTACCTCTGGTGTTTGTGATTCGTTATTGTCACCGTTAGCAAATAGGGATCGAAAGTAGTCTGCTCATATTTCTTTCTGAATGTGTTTCATTTTTATTAGTTCGTTTATCTCTTTTCTTTGTCCTCTGATCATTCTCCATTTTTCTTTCTGTGTTCCGTAGAAGTTGTGTTCCATCTGTTTTGAGAAGCTCTGCCAGTTTTCCCATTTTATTTGTCTAAATAAAGTATTCGTTTCATTTCTGATTTCTGTATAGCGATTGTATGATTGTTGTATTTGTTGTGTTCTGTATTATAAGAAGGATTTCTTATTTTCTTCACATTTTGTCTTCACTTCCTCTCTAGACCATGGAGTTTTTTTTTTTTTGATATGTTGGTGTTTGCTACTTTCCTCTCTCCAAGTGATTCCATCTTACCAACTTCATCTCTACATCCTATCAACTTTACGATCTTAATTTTAAACTAGACATAATGTAAACTAAATTTCATTTAGTAATTTTTAAAGGGTTCTTACCCCCATATTTAGTGGCTACATCCATGTATTAACCTGACACTGATGATGGAATACTTATTCCAAAAACGTTTTGTCAATTTAACATAGCCCAAATGGGTTTTTTATATACCTTTTTATAAAGGATTTTATTGAAAATTTTTTTTAATATATGGTATACAGCCAACTACAGGAACTTAGTTTCCTTGTGGATTATAAATCTTTATCTACGTATATTATTAAATGTATATTTGTGTTAGTCTTTGTGGTCAAAAAATGTTATGTCTATTTAAGTTCGTTATTCGTGTAAAATTTTTCATTAGCCTATTCGAGCGTAACAATCCTCCGATATTATCATCTTCCTTCTGACTTGATCTACTAGCTGTTGCAATTCATCGTAAAACGCTTCCCTTGTAATTTAAAGCTTGTTATTTTCTGGACACTCTTTAATGTGATTTTGTTACCTTTGGTGTATTAGTAAGGCTAGACCTTCTTTGGCCCTGCTTTCATTTGCTACTGCACTGTAGATTAGTATGTATTCACCTAATTTTGATTGTCCGTTTTCTTTCTTTTTTGTTTCTTGTAGAGCGCTACTGTCTATTTGTTTCCCTCTCAGCACTTGGGGTTTTTCTTGATCTCTTGAGTTGAGCGACTTAGTAGTTCTCATCTGGTTTTTGGGTATTTTTCGCTTGTCTTTTCTGCCGTGATCATCTTTATAGTATTAATCCTGTTACAAGGCTGTATACTGTTTCTATGAGCCACATTCGTTTTTATGATTGGTAGGTTGCTAACCTTGCCATATTTTATCTGGGCTTAGAACCGGCTGTGGTAACCGCAGAACTATTTAATCCACCCTACAATTACCCCAGGCAATGTTAGAAGATGAGCTTGAAGAATAAAAAGTATATTTTACTATATTTTTAGGCATAGAGTAGACTTTGGACTATAAATAATGGACGATAATGACACAAACCATGGACAGTACTTCAAAAATTAAGAATAAGTTCTAAAACAGGTTTGTTTACCGGAATTATGAAACTAGAATAAATATCTGATGAATATTAAAAGAGCATCGCTGTAACTCCAACAAATTATACGATCATAAAACTACCAAGCAATAGTAATCACGTTTGGGAGAGAGTAATTGATAGACAGATACGTAGAGAATAGTATAGGCTTTTAAAACAGTCTAATATAGGGTAGAACCAAAACAAAATCTCTATAATTTCATTTAAATAGGAAGTTATCCCAACTTTGGATGGTTACCAATAAAAAAATTTGTCTTTATTATTCTTCTTACAATTTCATTATATTTTCTCACCTTTTAAGCCTTCCTTGAACTTCTACAAATATTCAAAATTGAAATTGGTAAAATCGATCCAGTAGTTCTCGAGTTATTATAAAAAAGTTATAAAAAAATAAAGTATGTATGTATGTATATATATGATATACCAATATTACTGTATACGGCAAGGTTACGGCACGCATCTCGATATTGCTCGTCACGATAAGTATTATTTCGGGTCCATGCAAAAACATCATACCGTGCAATAAGAAGTATTCATTTCAGAAATAAATTATTGAAAAATAATATATACCGCCGACTATGACTTCCTAGCATGCATTTTTCGGCGACTTTTTGATGTTGTTTGCAAAAGTAGGATGGAAAAAGCATGACTTAGGTGTTATGCTTAATAATTGGAGTACGAACAATTTTTGGATAGTTGTACTGCCTGAATCGATAATGATATAAGTTAGGTGTGTAGTTGGGTTTCCTACTTTATGCATATTTAAGACATACGCGGCAATAAAATCAATAGCAATAAAATGTAACCGTTAATTTCTATTTATATGTAAACTACATCTTAGACTTTGTCTAACACTTTTTATGAAGTAAAGATTAAACTATGAGTCCAGAAAAACGAAAGGAATATTTTAATATACTCTTATCTAAAATCTCGCATTTCGCCTTTAAAAGATGTTCCATATTCATACAAATTTTCGTCTTTATCTACGTTCCACGTTCCACGTTCAAGTCCGACAACGCAACTGTCGCGTTCAGTGAATATAGCCTCAGAGGCCACCAACGCGAGTCGCGCGGTCTTTGACTATATGACAATATATGAACGTTATCTCAGCGGATTTTTCACGAATTACAACAAATATCTGCTGGCCGCTTGGAAACACTGGCATATACTGGAGTTTGTGTTTGGTTTTCGAATTTTGATGTTAAACTGTATTCTGAGTATATGACAATGTATAAATGTTATCTTGGCGGATTTTTCACAAATTATAACAAATATCTTCTGTCCCATTGATAAATTGGATGATAAAATATGAAACCCTCAATTTCATTGCTTACTTTTCAAATATTCAAGCAAGACGTGCTCGAAAACGACAAAATTAGCTGTAATAAAAGGTTGTAAAGTAATAAAAGTAAAAGCATCGGTAAGCTTTGAAAGAATCACCAGATGTATTTAGATTATATTGCATTTCCAATAATTTGTTGTATAATCATAATCCAATCCCGTCGGTTTATTTTGCTATGCATTCAGTAATATTTTCTACGCCTTTGGTGTTCAGTAAAATGAGTGATGAATATTGCCAACCTTCGACTTCTAAACGAGGTAGGTGGGAAACTTCTCAGCCAATCTCAGATGATGAATTATTACACCTATTAGAAGATTCACATGACGATAGTAACGCAAGTGATGAAGATTTATATTGTGATGAAGATGATCGGACAGACGATCTAGATTTACAAGAAGAATCTGAAGATGATGATGGTGATGATGAGTCTCAAAATATTATTCAATGGTCTTCAGAGGTTCAACATCCTACAGTGCTACCATTTACAGCAATACCAGGATTGACAATTAATGTCGGTGGCAGCAATCATATTGATTACTTCAATTTATTGGCATGTGAATTATTCTATGATCTGATTATTCAAAATAGCAATTTATATGCCGTTGATATTCTTTCTCTAAGTAAATCTGAGAAAAGTAGAATTGCAGCTTGGAAGGATATAACTGTAGAAGAATTTAAATTTTTTCTTGGTTTGTTGTTTCACATGGGAACCATAAAAATTAATCGTATGAATGATTATTGGAAGAAAAATCATTTATTTGGTATTCCCGTGTTTGGACAATACATGAGCCGAAATCGCTTTATGTTAATTTTGCGTGCCTTACATTTTAACATTAATAGTGACAATAACCAGTCCAGACTTACCAAGATATGTCCATTGTTAGATTTTTTTAATAATAAAATGGAGAATCTTTATTATCCAGAAGGACGAATCTATGATTTTATGGAGAGGAAGACTTAGTTTTCGTCAAATTCTCAAGGGCAAACGACACAAATATGGTGTCACACTGTATACTTTGGCAGAATGTACTGGGATGATTCAACGCATATTAGTTTATAGTGGAGCTAGTGACCCCGTAGTTGGAGGACGTAATCATACGGAAAAAGTAGTGCTAAATTTGATGGATTCGAAACTAAATGTTGGGCACTCCTTATATATGGATAATTTTTATAATAGTGTTTCATTGTGTAAAAAACTACTTTCGGTTAAAACTTATCTTATATGAACATTGAGAACAGGAAGAGCGGAAAATCCACACGAAGTTGTTTCTCGAAAATTAAAACAATGAACTGGTGAGTGCTTACAATAATAAAGGGATATGTGTGTGTAAATGGAAAGATCAGCGAGATATTTTAATGATCTCTTCCGAATTTGGCCATGAAATGGTTCCAACAATATCTAGGAAAGGAATTGATAAAGAAAAGCCCCGTTTAGTCGCTGAATATAACAAAATAAAGGTGGTATTGACTTAGGCGACCAGATGTTAAATTATTATAGTTGCGAACACAAAACTATGAGGTGGTACAAAAAAATAGGCATACATATTTTTCAAATTATGCTAATCAACGCATACTATTTCTATAATAATTCTAATACAAAAATGTCATTGTACGACTTTCGATTGTCGGTGATTGATAGTCTTTTGGGACCAAACCCAAAAATCCCTTAAGTCAAGAAAAATTTGACGTTTCAGCTAAATCAGCTAATGGTATTACAAAACGACGACGGTGTAAATATTGCTGGCAAATTAAAAAAGAAAGAAAGGACTCATTGTTTTATTGTGCGGAGTGCCCTAAATTGTGCTTAGAAAATTGTTTTAGTTTTCATGAAGAAATTAAAAATTAGATAATTAATTTGTTTTCTTGATGTTGTTGCCATTTAATAATTAATTACTATGTTAGTTATCCAGGTTCATAATTATATCTTTTCTCAATCAGATTATTATTTTTTTTTAGTTCAACCGACACATTTTCTGCCCTGTGGGCACCAACGCGAATCACGCGGTGAGTTTTTTTTTTGTGACCAAATTAATTTTTTTTTGTACCCATATTTATTATAAATGACTTTTTAAAGTGTACCTTAAAAATTAATTAGTTGACACAAATACATCTCAGTGGCCCACTGTTTTCCCTTAAAAAAAGAGACGGAGCTGAACGTGTTAAATTGGATGGTTCAAAATAAAACACGGATAGAATCCTTAAGCAGTTTCGACTTGGTCTGTTTAAAAAATAATGAAAAATGCATTAGTTGGACCAAATGATATCCGTGAAGAAGTTTAGAGAGCATTAAGAGAAACAAATCAAGTTGACTAACATATTTATTTATTAGAATTATAGAAGTACAGAAGAAATTAAACAACAGTATTTTAATGCCTATGAACAAAAACACCAGATATGTAAAACAATATTTATGTAGCTCCTTAAACTATTTAGCCAAACCATGGAAAATTTGGGAGTGAGTAAATAATAATAGACAAATTACTTGAGGAAACCTATAAAATTGGCACCTATAACTTTTGTAGATCTAACAATGTGTAAATAGGAAAAACTCTTACACTCCTTATGAGAAGGTTGTTGGCTTTTATATATAGCACATGACTTCGCTCTGGAATTTACTGAAACGACAGCTTTAGTACAAAGGTCATACAACCAAGTGTCAAAGACAAGTAGTGTCTTAGCTAAAGTACGAAAAAGAAGATGGATATAGAAGGTGTATGAGAATTAAAAGGGGTGATTTATTATGAAATTAAATTAGATACATTACTAATAGAAAGAAGTAAATGGTAAAAAGTTTATTAATTATAAATTATAATAATATGATTTATAAATTATAATAATATGATTCATATACAAATTTTGCCTAACCAAAAAATCAGGACATACGTGGTAGAAATACGAACTAACACAGATAAGACAAAAAGGATGTTAGAAACAGCAGAGATGAAAACAAAAAATTGATAGTAAAACACTATGCAACAGAGCTAAAAGTTCAGCCATACGACGCAGATGCAAGGTGGAGAACGTAAGGACTGGGTAAGAAATAAAAGAGTAAGACCACGTAAACGATGGAATGACAACTTACTGGAGGCCCATTAAAAAACAGGCAGAGTCATGTCTACATAAGAAGAAGAAGAAGAAAAAAATTATTGATATATTATGCTTGTATAAGAAACTTACCTAACAGACAAGAATTGTATCAAAATTCCAAAATATAGGGTATACTGGTTGTATATAAATTCGTCCGCTGGATTGAAACTACCCACTGGACTAATTTTCTACTTGAAGTAACATACATAAATTTATCTCCGACAAGAACAGGTAGAAAAAAACAAACACCTAAATTTATCCACGTAACGCAAAATTGATCCCAGACTGAAATAGACAATCTCTACGGCCCAGAAACAAACGAAAAAGTAACTATGGCCCATAAGAGAATTAAAAATGGGAAAACACCAGGACCTGGTGAAATTTGAAAGCTATTAGAAGAGCACCAAATTACACTTCTTACGAAGCTATTCAACATTATATATGAGACTGGTCACTTACCAAAAGACTGGCTACTATCAATATTCATTCCACTTCCCCAAAAAGCCAACGCTAGGAAATGTGAAGAACATAGTTTAATTAGTTTAATTTGTTTGTGGAAGCTCTCGACATCAGGCCAGCGAGATATGTTTGATCAGGGGCATATCATGGATGCTGGCGGAACATTGCTCCCTGCTTAAAAGGCGGTTCCTCATAAAACCTTGCCGGTACTGGAACTGAATGCTGGTAGCGGCAACTGGATCCACTTTTACAACGCCCAACTTTTCTGTGTTCCAGTGTTCTCTAGATTTCATGATCATGAAGATTATCAATAATTCTTTGAACAGCCAACTTTTTCATTATGTCTTCAGGGGCTGTTGGATAAGCATATCGCACTAGCCGGGCAATATCTACTTCGTATTCTTAAGGATCATCATCCCGCTTTTGTCGATTTTTGAGCTGTGACTGGTAGACTTACTCCAAATGTTCGTGACCATATCGCATGTTTAGTCTCTTCTTAAGTTGTTTGAAATCATCTGTCTTCTCTGCGGCTATGGTTTGAAGCACATCCAATGGATCTCCTTGAAGATCAATAGTCACGTTTATAGTCTTTTCTTTTTGAGGCTATTTATTCGATCTTGTATCTAACTCCAACTGTTTAATTTGGTTATTCCATGCCGATTTTCCATCGAAAGTTAGGACTTCAACGCGAACAGAACCTCCACCCCCTTTAAATATCGTTCGTGGCTCTAAATTACAATTTATCTCGTCGTCCTTTGTCTCTACTGTAATTGATCGAATTCCTCTGTCTGCTTTGCCTGTTTCCTCCATCTCTTTTTTCGTCTTCCAATTTCTGTTCAAAAGAGGAATTCTTTTCAATCTCTTGTATCTTTTCTTTGTTTTCCAATGAAGACATTTTATCGGCAGGAGAAGAAATCTCAGAAGGGACCTTAAATTCTCCTCAAGGGGCCGTTATTCTGCTTTTCAGAGAATAAAGCTTTTTAGAAACTTTATTTTGTAAAGAAACAATGTCTGTAGAAACTTTGGAAACACCAGCAGAAACTTTGGAAATGTCACAATAAACTTTGCTTTTTAATAATGTATATTACCAGAAACTGTGTCTTTGGGAGACAACTTTGCAGTTCCTATTCATAATAAAAACGAAATTCCTGTATCTGATATTATATGTTCGATTAAAAATTATATTTCTAATTTAAATGCAAATTCACAACATCAAATAAGAACAAAGTGCTGTAATATTTTAACCAATTTTAAAAATAAAAATAAATATTCATTAGAAATAAAGCATTACATAAAAAAATTCAAAAGAAAAAAGCCTTTTTGAGGGAAAATCTTAATGTAGTTGTACTGAAGCCTGATAAAACCAACAAAACCGATATGGAATCTAATGATTACGAGAATAAAATCTTTTAAAAGACGAAACCATATATTATGAACTTAGAAATACTCCTACAGATGGGACAAAAATAGTTATATATCACCAAATACAGCAAAATCACTTAAGCTACACAACGCTATTCCACCCCATATAACCTCCCAAAAAAAAACTTTAAAAACCGAACAAAACAAAAAGAAGAGGGAGATATACGAATCAATAGAAATAAAAAAGAAATACCAACGCAATCAGTGACAAAAAAGATACACAGAACTTAAATAAAATATATTTCAATCTGATATAAATAATAATAAATATAAGACCATAAAAACTCTCTTAAAGTCATTAAATATTGCAAATTATTTTGCAATATTTAAAATTATTTTTCCTCATTTTTTTAAAATAATAATAATAGAATAAATCTTTTTCTTTTAGAAGCTACTCGTATAAATAATGTACCTATATAATTTTTTGACTTATATTGTTGCAAAAAAAATAAATATTTCATAAACAAATTAAATAACTTTTAAACTATTTGACCGATCGACTTGAAATTTTGATAATAGTTTAACCACTACAAAACCCAACGTTGTATCTAATATAAACGTTATGAGTTTATTTTAAAAATTGTTATTAACATTTATAAAAAAACAAAATTTTTGACCTATTTTGCAACTTTCTAAGTAAAAACTAAGGATTATGTCTTGTTATATATTATACATCTATGTCTTGTTCCGTGACGTAGATGTCCAAAAAAGATTTCCCCCACCGTTGCCTGTCAGAATTCAATGAATACCTTTTTAGGCTCTTACTGGAATCTGGCAATACGGACATTAAAAAAAAATAAGGATCGGAACATTTAGAAAGGGCAATTTTAAAGGTTTTTATATGACTTAGTTTATTATTGTCCAATTTCTTTCAAATGCTTTACTTTTTGCCGATACACGAAAAAAGCGAAAATTTACTGTTTTTTGACCATAATTTGTTGATAATTAAGTCCAAAAAATCGGCTGCAGGAAACATATAGGTTCTTTTAATAGAGGTCCATACTACTCAAAACAACTGTCGTTTGCCTGGCCGGTTTAGTGTCACAAACAGGGTACTTTTTGCTTATTTCCCTGGTCTAAATAGATATTGGAGAACTAAGACAAAAGATAATAAGCTGTTTTCAACAACTGTAGCAACCATCATCATCATCACTGGCTCGACAACCCTTTTTGGGTCTTGGCCTGTTCCAGGATTCTTCTCCATTCTGATCTGTTTCGTGCTTTTTTTCTCCAGTTTTTTATTTTTAAGGTTGTTATATCATTTTCTATTTGTTCTAAGTATCTCAGTTTCGGTCTTCCTCTTGTTCTTTTTCCTACTGGCATCTGTTTGAATATTTTGTTTGGTATTTCGCCTTCTTCCATTCTTTCTACATGTCCTATCCAACGCAGCCGTCCTATTTTAATGAATGTTATAATATCCGGATCCTGGTATATTTTGTATAGTTCAGAGTTGTATCGTCTTCGCCATATTCCGTTTTCTTTTGTGCCCTTATATATGTGTCGCAAGATTTTTCTTTCGAAGGTGGCTAACAACGTTTCCTCTCTTTTAGTGAGTGTCCAGGTTTCTGAGTACCGGTCTTATTAGGGTTTTATTTATTTGGCATTTTGTCTTTCTTGCGACGTTATCTGATCTTAGGTGTCTAATTAAGCCATGGTAACATTTATTTGCAATAAATATTCGCCTCTTCGCTTCCTCCGTAACGTTATTATCAGACGTGACTAGGGATCCCAAGTATATAAAGTTTTTTACCCCCTCTATGTTGTATTCTCCTATTGTTATATTTTGTGGCTGCCTTATTTCTGCGTTTTTACTTACCTGCATATATTTTGTTTTGGTCTGATTGATTTTAAGACCACTATTTTGTGCAGCTCGTTCTATTTGGTTGTATGCCTCTATCATTTCTTTTCTTGATCTTGCGATTATGTCAACATCATCTGCAAATGCTAGTAGCAGCTGTAGCAACCACTCTTTATAAATATGTTGGATAATCTGCAAAACCGATATGAAGCTTGTTCGCGCGCAGTGATGCGCATTCTGCTTGGTTTTTAAATTTGAGTTTGGGTCTCGATGAAGTGTTCCCCATCTACGGACTATTGTTATAGAATCACCAGAGGACAACTATACATAGTTATTAAATAGTTTGTTGGATCGATCATATTAGATCATTTTAAATTAAAATCAAATCGACAAATCGTAGACCTTAATATTTAAAATAAACATTTCCAATTCTTAAACTTTCTTATAATAAGTACACATCATTTAAAATGAGAAAATTTCGTGTAAAACGACCAACTTTACCACCATAAAATGTATATGTTGGGATTTTTTCTCATATACAATAATAAACATGTATAGGTTGCCATTAGTTGATGCATGAAAGAAATTATATACGCTTGACACAAATAATTTCCTATCTTTGTAATAAAGGTCATAATTTTAGTACAATAGAGAAAATGTAATACAATACATTATAACTATAATGTATAGTTCTCCTAACATAGTATTTAAAATTTTCAGAAAAATATATTCTATAGGTATTATATTAATTAGCAAAGTCAGGCAAATATGCGGGCTACAAAGTAATATATATGCCCATATACATATGCTTATTATTTGTGTCAAATATGCATGAAAGTGCATTTATTTGAACAAAATATGCACTTCGTAAACAGTTCAAATATATTATTATTAATATATAGATTTGTATTGGGAATCCGCCACAACTTTACTTTAAAATAAGTTCATTTGACGTTTCCTGAAAGAAAGAGATGGTAAAAAGAGATGAATCCAAGAAGCGGCTCTAATTATGTAAATGAAACTAATTGCGTCGCCAATTCCTCAGCAAAATGCCGTAGGTAGCAAAAAATACCACTTTTAGCAAGACAATAACACATGGAGGATACATCATTTATGATTTATAATAACATATGTACATAAAAAATTAGACTTTTGTGTTAATATTAAGAGTAAACTAAATGTAAGACCAAATACTTACCAGTTTGGGATATTGTTTTAGGCAATATTGTTTCCATACAGAAATTCTCTACAATCTAGTCGGTCTGCATGTTCTTTCAGTAGTAGGTACACATTTTTTTGACATGATTGTTTTTATATCTTTTACATACTTTATTTATATTGCCTATCTCTGTATTTTTCTTTGCTGAATTTGTCTCACCCATTCTAAGTCTTCCTCTTTCTCCTATATGGTTTAGGGTCTTATTAGTCATCCAACGATATTTTCTTTCTGGATTTTCTTTACGGTTTGCGATGTTAGCAGCTTCGATAATCCATAGTTTTGTATTTTTCTATGTCAGAATTAATTTTTTCTTTCACGTTGACTACTGAGCCCCTTCATAGTTTAGTGAGAAGAATATAATCTATTTCATTTTGATATATTCCTCTGGGTGAAATGCATGTTGATACCAAATAAATTCAATACCCAAACATAGTGAAAAAAAAACAAAAGGTTTAGAAAAGAACGGATATGTGAGGAAAACAAAATATTGGTAAAGGCAGACAAAGCAGATCAAAAACAGATGCAGTTTTTAAGTTAACGAGGCAGCTGCTGATAACAAAATAAACGAATAAAAAAACAGATGCGAAAATGATATTGACTAATCCTAAGAAATGTAGGATAGGATATATCTAGAGTTTCTGTGGTGGTCACTCAAAAGGAAAGAAGTTTTCGTTCCTCGATGAGTATGATAAGATTGTGAGATATATTTATGACAGAGTAATAGGTAGTGTTAATATAAGTGTGGAAGATACTAACATTTTTAAAATAGATGGGAATGCATACAGTAGAGTTAGAACAGGATGGATGAAATGGGTAACAGTAAAAAAGGTGAAGTGGGCGGATAAGAAAAAATGGTAGAATTTACAAAGCATATATAATTAGCAGAGAAGAAAAATAAAAGAAGATCTGAAGGGAGTACTTAGGGAAAATGTCTCTATGAAGGAGATTTATATTTTCATGGTAAAAAATAGCAATTTATGGGGATATGTAATAAACAAGCCGATCCGGCTTAGGGACAATGGCAAAGAGAATGATGATGATAATAATTAGTTTGATAATGATAATAATGTTGATAAAGGTTACTATAAAAACTACTTTTAAATGTAACATCACATTTTAGATCATTGTAAATATAAATACGGTAGTACGTGCAAGAAATTGGTAATTATTTCTTCTTAGTTTATATAGACAAAATTAAAGTAAGAATATTCATTTAAAACTAATATACATTTTGCAATGGTTTAAAAATAGTAGCATCTTATTTTTTACAATGTTTTAATGTAAAGATGTATACTCAATTAAATAATGAAATTATCGTTTACAGTAATTTTTAATTGCTTAAAATCCAAATACCCGTATAGTGTATAATGAAGTGTAAATATTTTAGATGAAACTAGAACTTTGCCCAATTATAAAAAAAAACTATTAAAAGTATATACAATAAAAATAATTGTATAGCTTTAATTTAATTTAATTTAATTTAATTTATTATTCCGAGACCACTGAAACCGACATTTATAATCCAGTAAAAGAACTTCATTACAGTCCGTAACACTTTGTTGCATGAAAAATTCAATTGACTTACAGTGACAATATAAAGTAAACGAGCATCAATTTCGTTCACTTTTTATGAAGCGAACGCTGTTAAAATAAATTGATTTAATTATAAAAAATAACACAAAAATGGTCTGAATGTAATTCTGAGATATGTAAAATTACGAATTTAAGCAAAAAATTTGTAAAATTTAAATAATTTTTCATTTCTTTTAAAAAAGCATGTTCCAGCTTGAAACTTATGTCTATCTCTTATTAATTTTTCAACTCATTACCATTCATAATGTACATTAATTTTTTTGTTGAAATAACTTTGGATTTGCTTGATATGCACTTCGCTTGTGCCGCTGGTTAATAATCAAACTCCGTGCGAAAACAAAACTGATTTTATTTTGAATTACACAATACATGAATATATATAACGCTTATTAAGTATTATGTCCGCTCGCTCTAATGCTGCATCACCGATCCCGTCTCGTACTTGAGTGCTGTCTGTCGTCTTTGGGGTGCCTTAAGGGACTCGCCTTATCTTCACATATGGCATAATATATCTCCCTACGCCACTATGTTGCTGGATTGTAAAAATGCATAAAATAAACTCGAATTGGATAGAGGCGTGAACAAACTTCATCCGGAATATATATGACTTACTTAAATCTAAAATAGCAGCTCATTGGAATATATCTGTTTGAATTTCGAGGGCCTTGTTCTATCTTAGATCGGCAACAATGTTGGCAATTTTTTTTCACTTTGGGTCTTCCTCAGCAGGTCATTAGAGCCTAAGTATATTCAATCTCGTATGTTCCTAAGCCAGCAATACTGTCTTTGTCCTTGTCTACACGTATTTTCGATCATACCTTATAATATAAGCTGAAACAAGTCGCATTTTTTGTATTTATTTACATGTAAGAAGTCTAAGAGCAAAAGCAGACAATTTCTATGAAAAACTTCTACTAGAGGAGTACGACGTAATAGGCATAACTGAAACCCAGCTTTGTGAACACATCCATGCTTCAGAATTATTTCTTTTATCGTGCGGAGATATCAAAATAGTACAGCTGCTCGTGGGGAGCTGTAATCTTTGTATTAACAAAAAAGTATCTCATAGGCTTCCACATAAGAGCATGCTAGACAGATTTGTGTAGCATGCTCTTATGTGAGTATCAACTACAAATAATATGATTCATAAGTATTGTTACGTTTTTCTGTGGGTTTGGGGATTAAGTACACGTAGTTAAACTAATTTTATTTAATTCATTCAGCTACAAAATAAACTCACCAACTAACAAATATCTAATTAATAATTACAAATACACTAATATTATCGCCGACAATATATGGGTATCACTTACAAAAACACTTGTCTAATCAAGTCAACTGTCTATTCAAAGAAGCCGAGCAGTTTATATACACGAACATCTGTTCTAGAGTTCGAAAGGAATTCGAGAACTCAAGCTGACAAAGTGGTTAATTCGACTTGTAGAATGACTGCTACGCCAGGGCCGCATTGTTACTTATAACATCGTTCCCTTGTTTCAAGCTGTTTGCCCCGATCAATACCTAAGTGGACCAGGTCTATGGATTCTGCCTTCATAAGAATACAGTCTGTCCAGGTGGACGAACTTTGGCTTACTACGTTGCGTCATACAAGGTCTTTTATTTTCTTAGTAATAAACGGTACGGTCCCAGGGCAGCTGTAACATTGGGACATTGATATTCTGGGGGCTTGGAGCAGATTAGCCAACATGCGCCACTTGACGTTGACTTCTTTTAGTTTTCCGAATTACATTGCGTTGTGGAGATTGCTCTGGTCGCTTTTCTGTTCTCTGATCTTATATGTTGTCTGCAATCATGTTGAAGGTGGCCTACTAATCCACAATTGTAACACTTTTGGGTGTCCCTGATGATTTTGTTTAGAAGTCTCTTAGCTGTTGGGCCGAGATATTTCTCTAATTGGGCAGCCAGAATCTTGAGCAACGTATTTAGATCACCTTCTTCCACTTCGGCAACACCTCTTACTTGATGGACTTTGCGTTGATGGCGGAACACATTCTACACTGTTTCATACTCCAATGCTGCGACAATAGCGTCCTTTACTATTTGGTAGCGTCCTCTTCTTAGTTGTAATGCCTGCTGGAGATATACATCGTGCAGGCTATCAAGGAAACATTGGATGGTGAATTGGTGTAGGAACTCTTCATTGAGCTTCGGGCCAAGCGAGTCGTGCCATCTTTTCTACTTCCAATCCGTATTCTTGCACAGATTCGTGCCGATTGGCCAAACATAAACGAAACCGAGGCATTATCGACATTTTTGAAAAACCCACCGACACGTAGATTTTTGATTAAATGGGACACATTTTTCCGATATTTCAGATTATTTTAATTTGACCTCTAAGCCAGGGTAAGAATCACCCCTTTTATTGGCAATGGGGGTCAAATAATATAGCTCTTGAAATTCCCTATACTTTTTTTTTAATTGTTAAATTCGGTCCAGTACTTTATTTGATTTATCTGCAAAAACAAGGGAGATATACAACAATGCAAGAGATTAGTTTCATAATGAGGATATCCCATCGAGCATGTATGTGATATGCTTCAAATACAGATTGCTCCCCATTTGCACAATTTTATTGCTACTAGACAAGGTCTTCAAATTCTTCTTAAACAAAAACGAAATTGATAATTTAATTTTAAGCACGCCAAGAAGGTGTCAAGCTGTAATTAATGCTGTTGAAGAAAGCACAGATTATTAAATACATTTTTTATTATATTTTTATGTTTTATACTGACTTTTATATTAAAAATTTTAAATAAATTAGTTTACTTCTTACCTTTTTTTTATTATTTCGTCATAAAGAAATCACAGTACACTAAAATTGCGATGAATTTATTGCTGACTAATCAGGCATTATAACAGTATGTCACTTTTTACCATCCAATCAAAATTGATTAATATATGAGAAAAAAACTTTGTGTTTCTTGGATATTTTTGATGTGTTTAGTTTTAGCAAGCCAGATAAACAACAAATACAATTTTCATTACAGGGCCGTTGATAGAAAAATGCGGGAATAAAGAAACAAACGCTCAAATTCTATGGTGGGTGTTTCCGGTGAATGTGTAAAAATTGTGAGAGACGTGTATAAGGGAGTAACAACAGTGTTAGGACACGTGTGATAGAGAGAATAATAAATTTCATGTGAACGTAGGATTACACCAAGGCTTGGTGCGTAGTCCTTATTTATTCTCAGTTGTGTTGGATCACATAACAGCGAAACTCCAAGATAATATTCCTAGGTGCTTAATGTATGCTGATGTAGTATTAGTGCGAAACAGAGAAAACGATTTAAAACAAAATCTGTGACAATGCAGACGAGCTGTTGAGAAAAAAAGGTTTAAAATTTAAAGTGTCAAAAAGAACCCTTCTATGGCATTTCAAAGGCTACAAGAAACTGGTAGACACATAAATCTCTGGAATGGTGGAGGAATTCAGCAAGACTAAGACAGGCAAAATAGTTCATTATAGAACATTCGCCAAAATTTATAGCAGAACTAGTAAGCAAATACAGGAAAACAGTCAAAACCATAGTAGGTCTAAACAGGTTAACAGGGCTAAACAGGCAGTTGAAGCTGATTGGATTGGCCGATGATGATCTATACAGATTCTGTCACCTAGATGAAGTAACAACAGAGCACATTTTGTGTCAGTGCGACAGCATGGCCAATGTGGGGTTATTTACATTATGTTGCAGTGGAATAGGTCAAAAGCCACCTCATTGAATGTATCTATCTAGTGGATCTGTGTGTGTGTGTGTGTGTGTGTGTGTGTGTGTGTGTGTGTGTGTGTAGAGGAAAGGGATGGCCTTAGACATAGTCTATTAGCCAGAGGATTTATCTTTATTCATACACATATAGGTACATATTAGGTGCTTATAGGTGCATTAAGGTTAAATATCGATTTTAGCTTTTCTAACGTAATTTATTATTGCATCTAAAACGCGTTTATTGTGGCTTGATAATAGAGAACCAATGTTGAGAGGGAGAGGAGTGTTGTATTCTATTACAGAATTATATAGTCTAGAGATAGCCGTATCATTTTTTTACACTCCAGAAATATGTGGTTAATATCACCTATGAACATGTTGTCACAGTCACATATCGGGGAATTTTTTTTTATAAAATATACCCATTTACAAAGATTAACTCCCCCTCTTTTTGGGGAGTTAATATTCCTAATTTATGAAGGTGCGCCGGAAAACGACCATGATTCAATTTTAAGCGTGTTACTGTTAAAGTATATCTTTTTATATAATCAAAAGTTATGTCCGGTATTCTATTTGGAAGCTGTGGGTAAAGCTGGAAATAAAGATTTTTCGATGTCTTGCTAAAATTAGTGTAAGATTCTGACCAACGGACTTTAATAGCTTTTTTCGTTTAGTAGTTAAGTCGGTATAAGAAAAAAATTCTACATATTTGTCTGATTTACTTCTTTTGCTTCACAATCCACCCTTTCATTACCGTTACCGTTCAATACCGTTGTGACCTTTTACCCATATGAGAAAAAAAATTTTATTTTGTTAATTTACTTGGTATAATAAGTTTTTTATTTCACAAATTAACTCTTAATTATTATTTATTGGAAATCCTTCAATTGCTTGCAAAGCGGACTTCGAATCTGGCATAATAGAAACCGTTTGAACTGGATTTAGTGTGCACCATAGTAGGCATTTTTTATCGCGATAGACTCAGCACTGTAAATAGATAATATATCTGCTAGTCTAAATTTTTCGCCATGGTTGATGTCTGAAACAAAAAATGCTGCACCTGTTCCATTCTCACATTTGGACCCATCTGTAAATATTTTAGTAACATTTTTTTCCAAAAGCATTCAAATAAAGCCATCTGACAAGGGAGGTGAGTTTTTTATTCTCCAATAAGTTGTTGTAAGTATGAATAAAAGCTATTTTCTGGATCATATTCGTATTAAATTCCCTGTATTTAATTATTTGTTTATCAGCTAAATACTGTCGATGTATATTTAACGGAGGTTCTTGTATTTCTGCAAGGACTGCTTGGTTAGGCGATGACATCATTGGACCCATACAAATTTTTAAAGCTTTGTATTGTATACGATCTATAGTTATTAGATTCGTTTTAGATGTTGTCCCATATAATGTACAGCCATAGTCCAATATGGAACAAATATAGGCTTTGCAAAATGTATACGATACGATTTTCTTGGAAACTACTTTTAGCAGATTTATGGCTTTTTCGCATCTTTTTTTAATATATTTTATGTGGTTAGTCGAAAGCAATTTTTTATCTAATACTATACCTAGGTACTTATATTCGTCGACGTATGGAATCGTGAACCCATCTAGACAAGCAGCTCTAGCAGTTCTATCTCATGTCACTAAACCACTCTATTAGTAAATGAATACATTCTTTTAAGTCATATAAACATTTCTCATATGAACCATGGCTGAAGTAAAAACATAAATCATCCGCGTCATGTTGAATCATCCATCATGTTGAACTTGTCACCTACTAACTTATGCAGATCTCCAGTGTAAATATTAAATAAAATAGGGCTCAATACGGACCCCTGAAGTAAACCGTTACATACTGTGTGTGGACCATGTAATACGTTATTATGATCCCGAATAAATATTTTTCTATTATGAAAGAGACTTATGATATTGGCACATACGGTTTTATTAATTCCAATTGTTTCCATTTTTTTTACTAAAATATTTAATTTAACTACATCATAGACCCCTGATAGATCTATAAATAAACATAATATATATATATATATATATATATATATATATATATATATATATATATATATAGGTTTCTGGAAAAACTTATTTTTATTTCTGAAACTAAATGACTCACAGCATCGATTGTTCCTCGTCCTCTACGAAAACCATATTGAATGCTTGGTAATAGGGATCTATATTCAACAAAATGTTCTAATCTAAACTTAATTAATCTTTCGAATGTTTTGGTGACACATGATATTAACGAGATTGGACGGTATGATGATGGAATTTCTGGATCTTAATGATGGAGTTACTCTAAATAAAATGATAACTTTGACTGGTGAAATGATTGTGAAAGCTGATAGTTTTAAATACCTTGGATCGGTATTACAAAGTAATGGACAGGTCAATGGAGATGCATGCAGAAAAATTAGGGTTGGATGGATGAAGTGAAAAGAAGCAAGTGGGGTGTTGTGTCTCATGACTTTCAATCTTTTGCATACTTTGTTTATTACACATGTCGTTAGCACGAAATTTATTAAATGCAGTTGTTATCAAATGCAGTCATGGGAAAATCGTTAGTTACCTGGTCTGATAGCCAGGACTCGAAGTATAATGTCTGATGAACTTAGACATCCCAGATAAACTCCTGCTCGAGGTTTTCTGAACAGGAAAGACCATAATCAACTAACTACATTAATAATAATTTTCTTCTGTCCCAAGGTTTATCTGAATTGACACTTTTTGCTATAACATTTGACATCCCATTTGCCAGCTACTTATCCTGACTTGCAGATCATTTTACACAAGCTCAAAAAAAATTCAGTACAAACTCGAGCAGATTTTAAGTAATATTTAAATTACGCTTTAAAACGCTCAAATTTTGCTTCAATTTTAAGTTTTTCTTTTGTTGATTTGGAAGAACATTTTTGTTTTTACATTTCTTATTAATAAATTAATAAGTTTATAAGCATTAGTAAGAATTTCCAGTGAATTAAATATCGAATATTTGAGAAAGACGCAAATATCCGGTTAATTTAGCGGTTTAGTGTAGGAAGATAGGAAAAAATTATCTGATCTACATTTTTAATAACAGAAATTTTACAGTATAAATATAGGTTAGTGACACGCTTACTTTAAAGAAACTCATTATTAACATTAGTTATTAAGTGAAAGGTCATCAGCGTGGATTTTTTAGTTTTAGTAACAGTTTACATATTTATAGGATTAAATATGTATCCAAAAAACTAACGAGAATTTATCAAAGTTAAATGAAATGGAAGAAATAAAATTATCATTAACATATCGGTCTCTTCTTTCATTTTTATCGCAATGTCTTGAATAACTAAAACGATATTTTTTATCGGCGATAAATAAACTAATCTTCTCATATAATTTATAGAAATATAACGATCTTGTTGACCTCATTCGCGGGGCTACAAATTGATATAATTTTTCAAAAAAAAAATTATGTTCCTATGTATTTCTAACCTACATACTTTTTAATCAAGATTCTTGCTTGATAGAATAAAATATATTGAAATAGCAATTAAGAACTATTGGGAGATATAGAGTGTTACCAATTAGCTAAAATATTTTTATATTTACATTTTATTGTATCTACTTTTTTTAGTATTATGTATACTTTTTCTATAAATATGTACAAGTGAGTAATTGACAGGAGAAAGTATTGTTTCTATTGGTATATGTTTATTAATGTGTACATCTGTCTGTATTCCGTCGTTTGTTTTTGTTGGTTTTGTTTCGTTTGACTCTATTTTAATCATGATACCATACATACTTTTGATTACTATTTAAATGGGAATAAGAAACAATTAAAGGTTAAATTACTTCGGAAATCGTTCTCAAAATACAAACATTAGTAAATTAAACAAATTTAAAAAAAAAATGTTCCACATGTTCCTCCTCTCCCACATGTTTGGCCCATTGCAATCTTTGTATTCTAATGAAGTCTGACAGTGGTGCTTCCTTTTAAAGTTGATAAACCTCGTTGTTTTATCGACTTCTAAAGATTCCGTTTTCCCTTACAGGTCCTAGTATTCTCCTCAGTACTTTCCTTTCGAATATATCGAGTTTGCTTTTGGATGTTTCTTTCAGGATCCATGCTTCACTGCCATAGCATGCGATTGGTCGAATTAAGGGTTTATAGATTCCCATCTTTGTATTTCGGTGGACATTTTTAGACTGAAATGTATGAGAGAATTCTTCGGTTACAATATTCTATATTTTCTTTAAATATACCATTCATTATTTTCTCGTGAAGTTCCTCAGGTTTATTTTGCCAGAAAAAGGTAACAATATTTTTATGAGATTTATCTAGTAATTCTGTATTCGACGTTTTAATTTTAGAATAATTATCGATTTGGTTCTATACAATTCGATAAACTTGTCAAGTTTTTCGGATATATTTTTTATATTTTTTTCATTATAGTCTTATTCGGTTTCTTCTGTATCCGTTTAATCTCTATATGATGCATGTAACGATATTTTTGATTGAAAGTTTGCACAATCCTTGAAATGGTTAATCTTTATTCTTGAGAGGGCATCTGCATTTCTGTTTATTTTTCCTGGGCGATTTACTATTTTATAATAAATATATTCATCGAGTTTTACGTGTCAACGAGCTAAGCGGCTTCTGGAATCTTTTATCGAGAAAAGCCATGTAAGTATTCGATGATCGGTAATAAGAATGAATTTACGGCCAAAAAGATACAGTCTAAAGTGTTTGTATGTGATTTGTAAATCTTTTCCTATAGGTCCTTGCGATAGAACGGCTTCAATTGCGAATACACTATTTCCATATCCAATTATATTACATATAACCAATTGGGTCTGATATTAAAATATTTTTCAAGCCATTAAAGGCTTCTTTGCATTCAGAATTAAAAATAAAAGGTACTTACGTCTTTTTGAAGTAGTTTGGTAAGAGGTTTCGAAATTTTGGCAAAATTTGGAGTGAGTCTTCGGTAGTAACCGGCTAAGCCCAAGGATGATTTTATTTCTTTATTGTTTTTTGGTTCCGGGAAGTTCTTTATACATGATATTTTAGCAAGATTTGTTTTTACTCCATGTTCTGTTATAAGGTGGCCCAAATATGCTACTTCTTTCCTCAAAAATTCACATTTATATGGGTAGATTTTTAAATTTGCTTTTCGTTCCTTTTAAATACTTCTGGCAGTCGTGACATATGGTCATGAATATTGGGTGAATAGATTATTATGTCATCGATATATACTAGGCATCTTTCGTTTTGGATTCCTAAGAGGATGTTGTCCATTAAACGTTGAAAAGTAGATGAGGCATTCATTAGCCTGAATGGTATGGGAACAAATTCGTAATATTCATTTTCAACGGAAAAGGCTGTTTCCTGGATGTCTTTTGGGTCAATTTCAATCTGTGGTGAAATCCAGACGCTAAATCTAGCGTTGTGAAATATTGGCATTTTCCTAGTTGATCCAATAGTTGTAAAATTTGTGATAGTGGAAAACGGTATTGTACTGTAAGTTCGTTGAGCTAGAAATAGTCAATAACAACTTGCCATTTTATACATAATGTCATATAGATCCTAGGACAATTTTTATAAATTTTACATTGACAATTTACAATCGTTCTTAAAACGTTTATGACATAATGTTTTGTTAGTCTGGTTCTAAAATTCAGTACTAGAAACTTTACACATTTACTTACTTATTAAACATTAAAAATAATATATGAAAAAATTTAAATTTTTATTAGATTTAGAAACAAAACTAATTAAAAGCACACTCCATCTTTTCGCCCCATCTGCAAAGATTTTCTTTACTATCATATATCATCACACTACTTTAGATCATTCTACCACACCATCTCAATCAGTGTGTCGAAATGTAGGTTAGTAACTAGAAAATCAGTGGCCATTTCGACGACATCGCTTGACGAAGAATGTTTATTAAGTTAGTAGTTTTATTCTTCGTTTCTACGTTCGTATCTGCAAGGACGCCATGCAGAATTTATGAATCAGTTAATAAAGAGAATATTAGGAATTGTTTACAGACAAAAGTTGGAGATGTTAATGGTAAGTGTTTGAAATAATGGTTTTTATCTTTTTCGTTTTTATATTTATTTATTGTAGTACAAAATATATTGAGTAATTATAATCAGTATAAGAACTGTAAGAGAGGATCTTGAATAAGATACCATCCATAGCTTATTCAGTAGAACTTAAGTACTACGATTTTCCGTTTATATGTTATTTAGTTTTCCTTTCACAAATCGTTTGTTGATACATCTAATAATTTTATAGTAAAAGTGCTAAAATTATTTTGAAAAGTTTGATTTTTCTCACAAGATTTTATTGCACTCTATTTAGTACCTAAATGTATGAATTTTGAAATCTAAGATGCATATAAAATAACTAGTATACAATATAAAAAATTATTAAATATTTGTTTTGTTTTTAATTTATTTTTATTTTAAGTCCAGGGGTACATACCGACTCATTTTTTTGCATTTCTACGGCACCAAACCTTTTTTATTGCACCCTCAGTGCAAGACTTCAGTAAGTCAGAATAAGTAAGTTTCGAGATAAAGACGATTTTGTTTATTTTCGTGCTAATATCGGTGAAATAAGACACAAGTTTGAAGAAAAATTAACATTTAATTATTATTTTGCATGCTTTTTAGCCTATATTACATTAACGAAAAATAAAAATTTAAACAAAATAATATTAATGCTAAAAAAATTCGGAATTTCAAAGTTACAACACTTTTGCACGGAGAAAATTGTTAATCACTACACATTTAGTATTGGAATTTTAAAGTTACAACACTTTTGCACGGAAAACATTGTAAAAAGTGTAGACACACTTTCTGTTAGTTGTTGTCCTCTTCTTGATCATCTTGGGCCAAAATATTTTCATAAAAACTATGGTAAGCTTCTGGTATCATACTCGAATATCATAAGTATACCAAATCTTTCTTTTTGGCCATTTGAATTTTTGGCTGTTCTTTGTAGGCAGGTTTAAGTAGCACTTCTCGTATATTATGTGTAGTCCGCGATGATTTTTTTAGATTAAAAGAATTCCATAGTTCGTCATCATAGTTGTATTTAAAGAAAATTATGTGCGGACTATCTTTTCTACATTGCAGAATTTTTATATCTGTCCACTTCACATTTTCTTTATTTTGATCAATTTTATAATTGTTTCCTAACAGAAAGGAAACATGTTTAAAATCAATAAAGTCCTTTGTTTCCATTTCTCGAACTATGTAGGGTGAACCACTTTTTTTGCTACATTTCACTACAGTTGCCCATTCAGTAGGAACATAAATTGGAGCGCTCTTCAGCACTCTTTTCTTTTGTCGCTCTATTAATGAGTGCATGTTGTCACCAGCGTTTTGTGTGTGACCTGTTATTAAAAACTTGTGGGTAATCGATTCTATATGACTCACATTAGTAACAACATACAAATACATAGAGGTGATAAATTTATTTTTGTTCTGCCCGGCACAGTTGTCGCTAAAAAAAATTAAATTTTTGCTTATTGCATGATTTGTCATGTAATAGACACAACTTGCAATTTCATTACTTCCTCGTTTCGCTACAGACTCATTCCACATAAAGCAGTATCCTTGTTTGGATACGTTATCAAATAATGTGAAATTATACACATTTAAACGTCGCTTATAATAAAACATTGATACATCTCCGCATGGCGTCTGTAATACAGCTTGAAGATCGTAATCGCAAACGGAATATTGATTTACATCATTAGCTAATTCTAGATCTTGTTTCTTGCATTCGCGTGCTTGATTTTTGTTTTTAATATGCAAGTCGTAGTTGTCCTGCAATGATTTTCTCTGCTCTTCATTAGAGTTTTTATACACTTCACACTCTGAACATTGATCTTTTTTAGGAGAAAAGAATCCAATGTTAAATTCATAATTAAATATGCGTTCATAGTGATGTTTCTTAAGACAAATATCGCCGTCTGAAATACACTTAGCTTTGTATAGTCTATACATTTCGGATATGGTTAAGCTACCATCAATAAAAACTCTACTAGTTTGAGCCCTTAAATAGTGATTTTCGATGGTCGGGAACATCTTTATGTGCTGACATATTTTTCCAAGGCAACTTTATCAGATTTTTTATGAGCCGCATGCTTCCCTCTTCGATCATCTTTGAGGATACCAGCATCATCAGTTTTCTTCCATGTGGTGTAAATGTATCGATCACTCACTCCCACAGTATTGAGAAAAAACGTCTTGCATACTTGAGTGTCCTTGTCACTAATCCTAAATTTATATTGCAAGTTATGTTTGCGATTGCTTCCAGGTGTTTTATTTTGATACTTAGGTCTAACTTCATTGGTGTGTCGTGATATAAAGTCTCTTTGTAAATTTATGTTACCCAGGTCCCAAAATTTTCGATGAATATGCGTTCTTATATCCACAGAATTTTCAAAACATTTTAAACGACAAGTTTGAGAACAAGCTTCTTTCATCTGTCGAGCGTGCATGATTGTACATTTATTTGACTTGTAGGACTTACCAGAGTTGCGAAGTTTCTTGATCTTATTTCGTCTCCACTCTTCAGGATTTTCACTTCGTTTTCTCGCACGAGATACACTATAACTGTCATTTTCACGGTCACTATCTGCAGTAGCTTCGATTGGTGTTTCCATTAATGCAGCGTCATAGGTTGGAATTTGTTCTGGGAGATATGGGAGATCTGGCATAGAATCATCATTGGAAAAGTCGTTTTCTGCATCAACCTGTTCCCCGTCTACAACGTTGTCAGCACCATTGTATCTCTGTTGAATCCCTATTTCACTGGTCAAAATGTCCTCTTCCATATCTTCAGTAGCTTCGTTTTTTGTTTCCATTAATGTAGCGTCATAAGTTGGAATTGGTTCTGGGAGATCTCTCTCTAAGTCCTCTCTCGGTATTTCAACGTTCGTTAAAATTTGAACTTGATCACCGATAGCAGTTAATGAAGTACCATTGATCTGAATCTGAAGCATGTGAAAATAATAATGATTTTAAAGTTAAAAAAAAACAATAATTGAGTAAGAAACAGAAGAATATAATATAATGACCACGCATTGAAAAAACAGGTAGACATGGCTACACCGAAAGAAGAAGAAAAAGAAGAAGTTGAAACAATCTCTGTAAATAAGTAGTAATATTGTTATCGTGCGGTTTCGAATATAAAATTATTTTGATAAATAAACTTTAGTATTATTGTTTCTCTAATACATTGTGTCTATCTACTTTTAATCATTTCGCTTAAATCAGAAGTATTTTTTTGAACGCCCCTATTTCGTTCAGTTTACAGTAGTCGTAGAAATTCTCACCATTGCATTTGAAAACAAGAGTAGATAAATAGATTATAATACAACGATTAATTTAAATTCAACTTACTCTACATGTCGTTGCTATCCTCACTTGTCTGCGTACACAGGGATAAAATCCTCAATGTTCTGGAACTATTAAATTTTGACATTTTCGAAATCGATAATTCTGCATTTATCACTTGCAAGGGCTAATAACAGATTATATTAAAAACTACACTACTAAAATGTACCTACTCGTACTTCTTCCCTGAGAACTCGTTTCTAATGAGTTAATAGGGTACGTAAAGAGAAAGTAATCTTCAACAACGATAGGAATAGTACTAAACCTTACATTTAATGTATTCACAGAAATCACCTGGTAGATAAAGGGAAAGTAATTCCCGGGGTTTAGTATATACGTTTAATAAATTCCAATAAATCATCTGGTAAGTAAAGAAAAAATAATCCCCAACAGCAATCGTGGTTTAGTATGGTAATAAACTTTACATTTAATAGAGTCCAAGAAATCAGATAGCTACCTAAAATAAATAGGTATTATACCTAATAAAACGGCTTATTGTTAGCGGCAATTTAATATTTTTATTTCTGCACATGTTTCTGATAGCCACAAATCCTTCGCTTTGTAATGACAATGCCATAACAAGGTAGAAACATTATTTGTGAAACTTTGAATATTTTTATTTAAATTCAAAACAAAAGGACTATAATAAAAATATGCAAATCAGGCTACCTTGTGTAAAGTGATTAACAAAAGGATTGGAATTCACTACCTTAGTAAAAGTTGGGAATTACGTGGGGACAATAATATGATGACAATCGCCCCGGAAGGTTACGTGAAGATTTAATATAGTTTGGGATTTAGTTTTTCTAGAACAAGTTTTCTGAGAATAGATATTTTTAACCTGTCTTAATTTATGTGTTTTTAATTCAATCTAATAAATAAATGGTCAAACGATATCGCAAACATTTTATGGAAAATATAATGACACACAAAGGACATAAAACTTACATGAATAGATTGGTCTCGTTAATCTTTGTTTATTGTCTCGACCGTTAATGGATTACGTTGACACACTGTATATTAATATTAAACACCACAGATATACATATTAAAATAACAAATATGACAAATATCTCACTTTTTTTGTGCTTTTCATTGCTTGTTATCGAAACCATTGCAATGTTCCGTGCAAAACTGTTGTAACTCTGTTACATTAGAGTTACAACAGTTTTGCACGGAACTTATGTACAAAAACGCAAAATAGTTAAACTGTTGTTGTTGTAATATTTAGCCGGTTAAGCATTTGAAAGTTACTAAAGTTTTACAATGGATAGATATGCATGTTTACAATCGAATTCCATGATTACTTCATTTTCATAAAATTTTGAGTTACTGCAGTCTTGCACTGAGGGTGCGATATATTTTTTTAACTTTAAATGTGTTTTTTTTTAATTTTTCAAGGGGGCAGTAAATTATTACTAACAAATAACTTATATCAAAAAACAATTTTCCGAATCGCTTCGGGTAAAATTTTTTAAGACTAAAAAACTACTGAATGAATTACAATTCTACAAAAAAACTTTATAATCTTTAAACCTTCACGTATGAGTAAAAATATTTTGACAAGAATAAGTGGTTTCTGTCTTGCTAAAAACATAGTTTTAAATTTAAACAAAAATTTCTAAGCGCCGCGCGCCTGTATGGCCGCGACCGTACACGCTTATTTATCATAATGCTCGTATACAGCGATATATTGCTCGAAATGCATATTCGAAATATTTGGTTCCATGTTTTGAGCAAGATAGAATCAATTTATTCTTGTCAAAATATTCTTACTTGTACTTGAAGGTTAAAAGTTTATAAAACTATAAAATTGCAATTAAGGCATTTATTTAACAAAAAATTGCAAATAACTGGAAAAAGAAGCATTCTTCGAAAAATTACTAGGAGAGAAAAAGTATTTATTTCGATGAGATACGCCTAAAAAAATTGACTCGAAACGATTCGGGAAATTGTTTTTTTTGTCATAAGTTATTTGTTAATAACAACTTCCGGCCCACTTGGAAACACAAAAAAAATACATTTGAACTTGAAAAATGTGTAAAATCGAATAAAAAGGGTTTGGTGAGATAGAAATGCAAAAAAAATTTGTCGGTTTATGCCCTACTTATAGGGGGTAAACCGCTTGCCTATATTACGATTACGTTTATATTATCTTAAGTGCAGTATTTGTAAATTAGTTTATAGATTACTGCCTAAACAGAATTGCCCTATAGTTGTTGTATTAAACTTATTAAGCTCCTAGGTTTTTCGTCCAGAAGTCTTCTTTGTAGATTCCTTTTTAAATACCTTTGTGGATCTAAGGTCTTTCATATCAGTGATGAAATCAATACAAGAACTTCTCAGAATACGGCACATTTAAAATGGCTCTAGTTTTTGTTTTTGTCGCTCATTGAGAAAGGTGTCAAATTTCCATTCTGTAAAAGAGGGCTGAAAATACATAACACTACTGCATATATTTATATAAACGTGTTCCTACGTCTTCAGATACCTAATCGCCGTTTTTCTCGGTCTGTAGATAGGTTTTCCTCTATTTCTCTATCTCTTATTTCCCGATTTATGCCTTCTCTCCAACTGAGGTGAGGTCTTCCTCTTTTCCTTATACCATGAGGTTACCATGTTAGGATTTATTTTGTAAGTCAATTTTCGGGCAGTGTTTGAACATGGGTGGCATGGATGCTATGGATACCATCTTAGTTGTTGAGTACCAATATCTGCTACTATTGTATGATTTACTTTCAAGATTTTTCTTATTTTATTGTTTGTAACTCCAATCTCGATTTCTCTGCCGAGTGTCTCCAGAAATCCATTTCTGTTGCCTCAAGTTTTCTCTTGTATCGTTCCTTTATCTGATATACTTCACTGCTGTAGGTGATTATACTTTTAATAATTGTGTAATATATCCTACGTTTGTTACTATTTGTTATTGATTGGTCCCAAAGTATATTATTTAGAAGGAATATTGGTTTTCTTCCCTGGTTGTTTATTTCTTCTATCAGGTCATTTACATTTCCTTCTTTTGTAATGATTATAACCAGCTACTTATACAATGTGTCACCATGTCTTAATTTCTCCATCTTCCGACTGGTCCTGCTGTATCCCACTGATAAACATATATTCTGACTTTTTTTATGTTTATTTCAATGTCCTCATTTTTTATATTCCTCGATTAATTTTCTTGACATGTATTCAATATCTTCATACTCCTGTGCTATTACTAGTAGGGCATCTGCAAATAATAATGTGTATATAGGATTGCTATTTAACGGCAATCCCATATTTTTGCATTAGCGTTTCCACAGTTTAAGAGTTTGTTTGAGGTAAATCTTAAATAATGTCGTGAGAGACCACAGCCTTGTTTAAGACCCTTGCTAGTTTTAAATTCCTTGGATAGGCTGTTTCAAATTTTTGTTCTCGCCTTAGAACTAGCAATATTTTTTTCACTGCTCGTATTAAACTCGCGTTTATATGAGTTATCTCTAATGCTTCCCCTAGTTTATTTTATGGGATACAGTCATATGCCTTTCTGAAGTCTACGAATAGTAAATATACTTCCTGGTTAACAATAGTTGATCTACCTGCCCTAAATCCTGCTTGTTCTTCAGCTTCTACATCTTTGTATTCATTTTCTATTCTACCTTTAATCAGTATCATATTTGACTCGATAATTCACTGTGGATCCTGGCCTGCTTTTAGATTCGTCGCCATTCTCTCTGCTTTCTGGCGACGACGTGTTGACATCTTCTGATCTTTAATATCCCTAAGTCGGTCTCAACTCTCTCAACAAAAAGCTAACTCGTTAGCTTTTAAGCGATCATATTTTCAGGCATTCGTATTATGTGTCCAGCCCATCTAAGTCGCTATATTTTAATGAACGTTACGATATCTGGTTCATTAAAGACTTAAAACTCGAAATTATATCTTTTTCGCCACTGCCTTTGATTATTTATATCTGCAAATAGTTTATCCGTTAATCACTTTTCCGTATATTCTACTGACTGAATTTGTCACAGCGATACCTCTATAGTTGTCATTGTCGTCCCTTCTGCCTTTCTTGTGAATGGTAGATATAAATGATGTCTTTTATTCTTCTGGGATTTTTGCTCCGTTAATGTAACTTTGGAAAAGTTGGGCTAGGCTTACATGTAATTTAACTGTATCCTATTTTATTAGTTCAGCGGGGATGTTTCCTGAACCAGATGCCTTATTATTTTTTAACGATTTACATATCCCTTCTACGTCTTTTGGTGTCTTCTATATTTGTATAGATGAGGCTGTATATTATGGCTTTATATTTATATTATGGGTTTCATTGTTATCCAAGAGAATTTGCCAAAAAGGCATTTTTGTTACAATCAAAATTGGACCGACTAGAAACTTTGATATTAGGATCGTAGAAATGTTAGCTCTATCCGTTTCTCGGGCTTTTATGAAAAACTGTAATTGTATTTGTCTATGGATAAAAAATGGTTAAATAGTGGGTAATTTCTGGAAAAAATATTAAGACAGTTTCAATTAATTTGTTTTTCCAATAGAAACGTATTTGGGTATTTTATTAATGTTATGAAATACTTAAATTGTACTAAATAAAGTTTATTTTACATATTTGTGAGAATATTAAAATAAATTCGATACCAAATAACGTATGTAGGTACATTTATACACCGTTACACAGCGAAAAAAAAAGTCAACTTCCAACAACTTGTGGAAAGCTGCTTTTTATCAATGCCCCAGCAATAATTGAATTTATTTCACGCTCGTTTCCCTAACATTTTTGGAAACACGTAGTAATTTCAAGCTGACAAACATGTACATACACTCAGTTCCAATCCATACTGATTTCTAACGTGCAGTTATTAATTATCTTATTGATAAAAATAATTATATCGTATGCGTACCTTATATTAAGACATTTTTCATTTATTAATAAATCATGATCTTATAGATCTTCTTTGAAAATATATTCAGAGTAGGCAGTGAAGAGCGGAGAATTGAGACTTCTACATATCTTCTCCTTCTAAGTTAACTGTTTGGTTCTAGTAGAGATTATTAATTAATATAAGACTCTTATCACAGTTTTTAATAGAACTTGGTGGGGTGCTAAGGTGGTTCATACTTACCTAAGGCGACAGGGAATGTGAGTAAGCTGTCCTTGGCATTATTTGTTCTGTTATGGATTTTTAAAATTACTTTTAAAAAGTAGCTTATAACTCTATAATAAATACCATAATTGTATTATTTTACCTTATGTAGTATCATTTATGTATTTTTTTGTTTCAGATAAAAAATTCACTGTTCCAAAAACCAACGAAACTACCTTCAGTATTTCCAACTTAAATTTCAAAATATCTAACAACACCCTTAACATCTCCTTTAAGAACGACTCCAGTCGAGCCGGAAGAAAAATGAAGCAATCCACATCCAATTTGCTCCAATACGCTCTTGTACCTGCATTCTTCATGTCCGGCATGATGCCATGGATCATGCCCAAAATCCAGATGATGGTGATGATGCTGTCAATGATGAACAACATGATGTTCAGTAGTGCTCTGTTTACAATGATACGAAACTATGTTTTTGAGAAACAACCGAATGAACATGTAGTCTACGTTAATAATGGGTTCAAAAATAGAATACATACACGTTATAAGTAGTAGGCAGAGCATGCTTATTATAGATACTTTCTAGAACTTTTCGATACCCGAAGTATTGTTGAATATGTTCTGCTTCGTATAACCTACCGCATTCGAGAATTTTTGTTCAGAACTTAGCTTGAACAGATCTTATTTGGTTGTTAAAGTGTTAAAGATAATATGCGAATCGCTAAAATAATTTTTTACAAATACATCCTTACTTTTAACATTCCTAATTCCTTCCAGTGTAGTTTTTTGATAGCATTCTCCGACGACTTTGGAAGTATTGTCTTACTCATGTCCTAATTGAATTGATTTAGTTCCTTCTTTCTGTTCCAAAATTATTTGATTTTACAAATATTTTGCAAGTCGCACAGCTAAACAAGATGCCAGAATGCTTGATAAAGAATCATAATAAATCATAAAAATTACTAATTGTTTCAATATAATCTCATAGGCGTCTATATTCGTTAACAATATTATATTATATTTTTTGTAAACATTTTTAACCAGACTCCTGACGCCATCTATATGATAAAAGTTAAACGAGCGTAGTCCACTGAGGCGCAAACTGTGATTGAAGAAATGAAGGAACTACAAATGTCCTCACATGTATATTATATATTATCCTTATATCATATCATAGATAAAGAATATATATTACTGAATATCATATTTTGCACTCCGTACGCACACCTCGCCTTTTTTGGTACTTTTTTTACTCAACTTTTTTAGAAATCGTCGAAATCGAAAAAATATCGTCAGAAAATTAGTAAAAATTATAAAATTTAATTAGACATGATGTTTCTACCTATTTCCATTGTGATATTGTCACAGATAAAATATAGACAGAATGAATACTGAATGTTTTAAGGTGGAAACCGTTTTTAAAGAGCAGGTTCCTTTCCTTAGGGAGTATTTTGGACAGGGACTCCTGAATCAATGTTAATGCTAGGAAAAAGGTAGGATTGTTCTCTATTAAATAAAGGAATGAACATGATTTATAGTCCCCGTTTAGGATTTCTTGATCCTTTTCAGTGCCTGACGTTAAGACTTCACTGTTTTGTTTTGGCAACATTATATAGATACCTATTTTTCTGTGTGTTTTTCCGTTTTTGTGTGTTAGCAGTTGGTGCTGAGATGGTGCTTTACAGGCTAGAAAGTAAATAATATTAAAAAATTGACTTTTTTTTTAATGTTGTTTTATTGTTAACAGAATACGGTCTAAACAACTCGATTATTATCGAAACTCTGTGCGGTAGGTAAGAGGAACATGGGAACGAGCAAGCGGAGCCTATTGTGTTTTGCCAACCAGAAGTAAGTATTTTTGGCGAATTTCTTTATGTTAGAAACTTTGTAGAACATCAGACGATGAAGAATATTTGAGGCATACAAAATAAACGAGGCCACGTTGCTCAGAATCGAAATAGATGTTGGCATGGTTCTGTGGATCATTCTTAGATACTAACACATAAACCATAGAAAAATTGAAAAGAAGAAACATTAGGAGATGACAGCTACTAGAGCTAAGACAGAAATATGGAATAAATTGCAAGTGTACCAACAGATCACAATATTCTGGTAGGAAAAATAAAACAGAGGAAACATTAGGAGGTGATAGCTACCAGAGCTAAGCCATAAATATGGGATAAACAATATAAAAAAAATCATAAATAATTTGTCAAAAAGGACAGAAAACAAGCTATAAAAAATTTGTCAAAAAGGGCGCCACCTTGTCTTTTTTGTGAGGGACAAGGAAAACTCAAAACCAAAATACATATATAAATAAAAATAACAATAAGCAATGTACATATATGTATAGTATAGACAAATAAACAGAAACAATAACACCTACCTCAAATGCTCCTTCAGTAAACCTGTTTATTATTTATCTATTTGTGCCACAAGAGAAAAGAAGATTATTAGAGAAATAAAACAACACAAACTCGTTACGTACAAGCCATATTTATTATTAGCCAAAACATAGATTTAATTGAACATATTTAGATCTTACAAACAGTAATTTAGATTTACATCTTACAATTTAATGCCGTCTTACATCTTTAGAAAAAGTTTAATATAAATTTCTCTCGATGGCCTGGTAAACATATTTAAAAATCCACAAGGAAACTAAATTCCTGTAGCTGGCTGTATACCATATATCACAAAAAATTTAAAAATTCCTTTATAAAAGGTAGGTATAATATTAATATTATATAATACCTTTTTTAAAGAAATTTTTAAATAAATTTTTTATATTCAAAAATGATCTTAATATTGGATGTTATTAAAAAAAATGAAAATTAAAAACTTACCTGCATTATCACAGTGCAGAAGCCTGACAGAGTTGATGCAAGACGTGGCACAAGACATGTGGATGTACTTCCTCTGCTGAACGAGGCACTTTGGTCACACTGGCTTGCAGCTAAAGCATTAGGCAACTCCATTCCACCTATGTTCGTAATTTCTCGAATTAGATATCAAGAGCATTTTATTAAAGACGGGCCAGTGATATAATGTCGGTAATCCATCAGGGTGGACGCAGGATGGAGACATTTATTATATTTCTTAAACATTTTCAAAAACATACAAATGCCCCTTTGTCGCATTATTGTTGCTAGACAATCATTCGTCCCATATACACATCAACTCCTTAGATTTTTGCAAAGATAGTGGAATAGTATTATTGTTATTTCCGCTACACTGCTCTCACAAACTACAGCCCTTTGACAGATCCATTTGTGGGCCTTTCACAAATCCTGCCTGCGATGCCCGAATGTGAAATCATCTAGACAAAACCATGACTTTTTACAATATACAAAGTATTATAACTATCTCAATGTCCTTTCTCTTACTCAGGCGAATATCCAGGCCGGGTTTCGAAACACAGGGATCTTCCCATTCAACCGCGAGTTGTTTCAAGAAATTGATTTTGCACCATCGTTCGCCACTGACAGACCCAATCCAAATGCTACTGAAGAGGTGCGCACTTCTAATCAACATAACAATAAACTTGCATCTGATGACGAAACCCCACAGCTATTACCTTCGTTATTGAATGAGGATCCCCCTTCATTCAGCACAATAAATCCAACTGAGTCTGAAAATAGAGTACTAACTAAACAAACTGCATCGTAGCCATTTACTAACAAAGATTCAAACATCATATTATGCCCAGCCAATCCTAAAAGAATGAGAAGACTAATGAACAAAAGAAGATCATACAAAAACAAAAATGTAAACGAATACAAAGCCACACACAATGTCACCTAAAGAGAAGTGGTGCAACGACAAATGTTTAGAGATAGAAGAACTCCAGAGAAATCATGACAGTTTTGAATTGCACAAAAAAATTAAAGAATTAGCAGGTATAAGACGGTCCAACAATAGTAACGCCCTGGTTGATACGAATGGTAAAATAATATCTGATATCAAAGGCAAACTAAACAGATGGAGAGAAAACGTCCAAGAATTGTTTCAGGACAACAGGACACAACAAGATAGCATGAACGATTGCGGGGAACATTATATAGGTCCAAATATAACTAAGGATGAAATAATACATGCAATAAATCTGGCAAAATCTAATAAAACTGCGGGGCCTGACACAATTCCAACTGAAATAATTAAATTAATATCAGATCAATGTATTAGTAGACTTATATAATACTATATAATACGGGTATTATTCCGAGAGATTGGCTCAAATCAACATTTATTACATTACCAAAAAAACCTAATGCAAGGGAATGTAATGACCACCGTATAATTAGTCTAATGAGTCACACACTAAAAATATTCTTAAAAATTATCCATTTAAGAATTTTCAGAAAAGTGGAAGAAGACATCACTGAAACCCAATTTGGATTTAGGAATGCATTATTTGGATTTAACGTCGTCATGCAAAGATGTATGGATGTAAACCAACCACTCTATGTTTGTTTTATTGATTACAATAAGGCGTTCGATACGGTCCGACACAACCGTCTTATACAGTTACTTAAAGATAAACACATTAACAAAAAAGACTTAAGAATAGTAACTTATCTCTACTCTAACCAAACAGCAAAAGTCAGAGTAGGCAAAGAACTTTCGGAGGAAGTAGAGATAAAAAGAGGCGTAAGGCAAGGTTGCATACTTTCCCCCTTATTGTTCAATCTATATTCGGAAGAAATAATTAAAAAATCACTCGAAAATGTAACAATTGGAATAAAAGTCAACGGCAGACCCATCAACAATATCAGACATGCCAATGATACTATACTAATTGCAGAGAATATACAGGATCTACAGACACTTTTAGATAATGTAGTAAATGGTAGTGAGGAAAGCGGACTAACGCTTAATGCTAATAAAACAAAATTTATGACAATTTCCAAAACACAACAACAAGACATTTTAAACATAAGAGGGATTCTAATAGAAAAAGTAAAAAAAAAACAGATATCTTGGTACAATTATTAATGAATATAACGAGTATACAGAAGAAATAAAAATGAGAATTGGACAAGCTAGAGCAACATTTAATAAGATGAGAAAAGTATTATGCAGTAGAGACCTTAGTTTGCAACTCAAAATAAGAATATTACGTTCATATGTTTTCGGTGCTGCTGTATGGGATGGAGGCCTGGACCTTAAAGAAAGAGGTGAGCGATCGATTTGAAGTATTCGAGATGTGGACCTACCGAAGAATATTAAAAATAAGTTGGGTAGACCGAATAACAAATGTTGAGGCCCTCAGAAAGATGAAAAAGGAAATGGAAATCATGAATACGATTAAGATAAGAAAGTTACAGTATCTCGGCCACGTTATGAGAGGGGATAAATATGTGTTGCTACAAACCATAATGCAGGGAAAATACAGAAAAAACGAAGTATTGGAAGAAGACGCATCTCCTGGCTCAACAATCTGAGAAAGTGGTATAATTGCAGTTCCGTCGACTTGTTCAGAGCTGCAATCTCAAAAGTGAAAATAGCTGTGATGATTACCAACCTTCTTAGAGGAGACGGTACCTAAAGAAAAGAAAAAGAAGAATCCTAAAAACTAAACATTTATTGACCGTTAAAGAGCTACACACAAGCAAACACTACACAAACGCCTCTAGAATTTGGCCAAAAATTGCAATGTTAAACTGAATCTAGAATCAGACACCGCTCCCTGTTTTGCGACAGCAATCAGAACCTCTTCCGTTTACAAGCAACTAGTCTGTGTTCTCGCATGAGACATTACGGCCCTGCGGCCAATGAGTCTGATTAAATATAAGTATAAACTTTTGTTCACTCGTTTTATTTAATCGCTACTTAGAGATTATTTTTGTTGGCTAGTTTGATTTTAAAAGTGCTCGAGAACACTCTAAAGAAGAAATGTTATTTTTGTTGATTTTAATTTAGTTCGAATAATGATCTAAAAAAAAATTTGAATGTTGAAAGTATTATTAATTTCTTTTAAGTACATTTTAGTATTTTTGATTAATAAAACTAATTTTATGAGTGATTTAGGAATTATTTTTGAGTGTTACAACTAACTCCTATTCGTGTTAAAGCCGCCCCTGGTATGAAGTCGGTCTTAACAATCGCACACACTTTGACTGCCTCACCAAATTCACCAGAAGGGTCGTGTGCGCCACACTAAATTGTTTTATGAAAATGTATTTAAAATTGTTAATCAACATACCTCAGATACATTGTTTAAATAATTTAATTATATTTTTGTAGTTTGACTAGTGTACGAAAAATATACACGTGGCCTGGAAAAGCATTTTTTATTCTACGCTGCGTGTATACGTATGGATACACGGTCTAGAAGTCTAGACTTTCGTATCTTGTCTAAAACGGTAGCGTAACGTTGGCGTGTATTTGTTACTTTCACTGTAAAGGTCCTGATCGACAGGCGAGTAAAACTGCGGTTTTGTGGCTCGTCGGTAAAGCTCGCCTGTGTATCACTGCAATACCGCTGTTTTATATACCGACGAGCCTGGCTTGTGGCTCGTCAGTTTGTTTTATTTTTTACTTGGCTCGTCATTTAAAATCGCGCGTGTATCACTACTGGCGAGCAAAACCGGCAGTTTTCAGCGACCGTTGAAGTGAAAAAATCAGTTTTTAATCATGGATATGCGAACTCTCAGCCACGACTTTTTATTGGAATTTATATATTGTTTACGAGACTGTGTTTGTTTATGGAAATGTACATCGCCAGAATACAAAACCAAAACAACTCGACTTACCGCATATGTTAAACTTTTAAATACCCAACATCTAGGGCGTCTCTGCTTTTTTTTTAATTTCGTAGTATGCTATAGCGATGTAACATAAAACTTCACTTTCAGTTGAACACGACATGTTAGCTGTGGACGGTGAACAATGACTGTTTTGCTCGCTAGTCAATCAGCACCAACGAGCCGCGAGTAAAACCGTCGTTCTTAAAACCGCGGTATTATGGCTCGCACGTCGATCACCCACTTAAACGTTGCATCGTGCAGTTTATTTATTCCTGTGTCTTGTATAAGTGTATAAAATGTCATCATTTGATAGAGAACAGGCCCGGCTTCAGGCATTATAGGTTGAAATATCAGATATGAGTAATGATAATGATGATCCATTTGAAAATGAGTCTGAAGAAGATCCTGACTACGAAACAGAAAGTTTAGGTATTCCCAAAGAAGTACTGGTAAGCAAACTGAAGGGTGAAATCGTAGAAAAAGAAGGAAACGGCATTGTGATTTTTAAATGGAAAGATAAGCGCAATGTCCTGATGCTTACCACCAAACATAAACTGAATGTTATTGATGTTCTAGGTAAAATTGTTCCAAAAAATTCCATTGATGTATCTGACCATTGTCGTTGTATTCTATCTCTATTAGACGGAGCAATAAATGGTACAGGAAGGAGGCAGTTGAACTACTTAGTGGAACTAGCATAGTAACTCATTATCTATACACATTTGGAAATTTTTCAACGGAACATAGGATTTTTAATACAATTACTGAGATTCCCTGATTTGCAATTACCCAGTGTAAATTTGAATACAACGTCGCGATGTTTTATAATTAATATGTTTGTTCCACTGAGGGCCGGTTGTTCGAATGCTAATAAAAACTTGATTGTAATCAAATATTTAATCAAAATCAAATACGTCACATTTTGAGGTTATGTTGACTGATTTATTTTATTCAATTTTATTATTTTGCGTTTTAATTTAAAATAAACCATAATTAAACACTTTCTGATGTTAATTTCATGTTTTTAATTACAAATCAATAATAATAAGCAATTTTTAATAATTTTGACAGCTGCTGTGACGTATTTGCTTGTAATTAAATATTTGATTACAATCAAGTTTTGATTAGCGTTCGAACAACCGGCCCTCAATTGCTGCTCTCACGATTTGTAGCAGCGTATTTGGCACGCGTACATCGACAGTGTTGTTCTGTCTACCGACGTTTGGAATATTCGTAATTCTGTATTTTTGTGCAGATAATAATAATGTTTATTATTAACAATTTTGTTTGTGTTCATTAGATATTATTTGAATTGGTTAATGTATACTTTAATACATTTATTATTCCAAATATTGTTGATAATTTAAAATTTAAAAGGATGTATATGATATATCGAAATCTACCGATTTTTACCGAAGTTATCTACCGATTTGGCAACAGTCCCAAGGAACATCACTGGCCTAGCAAATCAAATACCTTTGCTTCTCATTATAACGCTATAAGCTGAAATTAAAGTTGTGTTTCTAACCATGTATACAAACGTAGAGAAAGTACAAATTTTAAAATGGTATTTTGGGGGCAACTCGTACCGTGACATTATAAATTTATTTACTTGTGCCTATGAAGATAGGAAAATACCAACACAATCAACTATTAGTCGTATTATTAAAAAATTTGAATCGTTTGGTTGTGTACAAAACTTTCGAAAATGTACGGATAGAAAATGTACGAGAGAAAATAATTATAGCTCTAATAGCTGCGCAGTGAGCAAATAAAGATGGACCATAAAATCGAACTAAATCATAAAGAATCAAACTTGGAACACGGATACACTATGATCGAAGGCACCGTTGCTCAGTCCTAGTAGATTATGGGCGCGGTCGTTCATAGAGGTGAAAAGCACAAGAAATAAATACAAAAGAAAAAAAAGAGCACTACTAAAGAGCGCCACTATAATATATAACAACTTTTCAGTATTCAATATTCAAAATGTTTGAATCACAATAAAACAGAAATGGGGTATTCACAAAACAAAGAGAAAAATACAAATATCATTTCGTCGCCTTAAAGTCCACATTTTAGGCAAAATGAGTTTTTACCATCTTCATAATAGTATTAATTTAGTCTATCGATTAGTTAAACAGTCTTGTCACATTTTTATCTAAAACCTAAAATATTGTATGATGTGAATACCAGCTAACTCCGATTGCTCTGATTTTCCTGTGTAAACACAGCTAAGTCCTTGACAGCCATGTATTTGCATAGTAAAACTTGACGTGACAAGTACACGCTTTACACCGGTGTTAGTTTTTCCTACTGTTTATAATTATTTGAGCGATTTGAAAGAATGTGATATATTTCATAGAACAGAGAATTTTACCCAGTGTCCCTCATTGTGTAGAAAGGACTGATGAAAGAAGCACCATTATAATGTATTTGGATGGTTGTGGGTACCAAAATAGAAACGCTGTTATGGCCAATGTTCTGTTGAATCTAGCAATTACTCATAATGTAATAATAAAGCAAAAATATCTTAAACCTGGCCATACGCAGATGAAAGTTGATTCGGTTCATGCAACCATCGAACAAAAACTCAAAGATAAAGTCATTAACCTACCAGCGGATTACGTACCTATATGTCTAAAAACAAGAAAAAAGCCTGCTCCCTACCAAGTAAAATATTTAACACATGATTTTTTCAAAAATCTTGATTCAATTCAGCGCTATAAAACAATTAGACGAGGAAGAGGTAAAGGTGATTTAAAAGTTACAGATATTCGTGCTTTGAGGTATACCCGAAGGTGAAATTTATTGTAAAGCCAGCTTTGATGATCAATGGAAACCAATTCCTCGACGTAAGAACAACAAAATTAATTCACATTCTTGGGACCAATTGAAGTGACTATACCTAGAAAGACGTAAAACAACCGCCAAAAACTATGAAGACCTTCAAGCAATCAAGAAGACATTGTCGGTAGACTACCACAAATTTTTTGAAGATCTTCCCTATGAGTAGCGTTATTATATCCTTTTTGTGCTTAGAATAATAAAGTTTCGTTGCGTATAGAATACGCGTGTTTGATTGCATTAAACTGTCAAGTCCATTATTAGCGCAATTTGAAAAACTGGTAACCAGCTCTCCCAAAAAATACTAAAAACGAAAATTATCAGTATAATTTTTTATAATTTCAATGGCACAACAATTATTATACTAATTTTAAGCACGATTTTATTGTTAGCCATTCATTTTTATAAAAAGAAATGCTGCGAAATCGTTTTTTGCCTCTCCTGTAAAATGGATTTAGCAGATTAACACTTTAAGGCGACGATTTGTATTTTATTATGATCTAAGCTGTATTTGTCATTGTCTTTGAAATCCATTCCGAGATCTATTTTTTGTTCTTAATTTGTCATATCCAAATTTAAGCGTAGACAACTCCTCTCTATAGATCTGTGTTGTGTATCATTCAGCGTACACAGATATATGGGAGAAATACAGTTTAGCATCGAATCCGAACGACTGGATTAGAGGAGCTGTACTGACCCAGTACGACTTCGTTGTTTGTCAGGCCTTCGAAGCGACGATCTAAGCAATACTTTTTGATTTTTGCAGATTATATCGATCCCACATAATTCAGCAAGAAAGGCGGATAAACTCACCACTGAGCTACCTAGGCTGTTATTAGAATATTCAAACTAAAAAAATTCGTTTAACAACTTTATTTATTTCTTTGATATTTACAATATATAAACATTTCAATATTAAAAAATACAAGAAAAATAAATATACTAAACAACCAATCTAACGTTAATGCTACAAAAACTTATGACTACACAAAAGTTACTAATTAAAAAACATCACATGGGAATTTTTTAAATTCTTATGAGCAATTATTAAAAAAATTAGTATAAAACTCTCTAAATACGTTTTAATTATTGTGCAAGTTGGCTGTTCCTTGTATTCTTTGTATTTTAGTCTAAAAAAACTATTTTTTTTTTTCATCAAACAAGTGGTTAGCAGTAACTTGATTGACAAAAGGATACAGAAATAATAAAATTGGATTTTCTTTATTACAGAAATGTATATTGCTCTCAAATGAAATACAGCAAACGCCAATTACCATCAATTTGCAGCCGATTTCACGAATGATGTGTTTTGACTTCGAGTGTCCAGTGAAACATTTAACAGGACATTCATTCTGTGAAATATTTTCCAAGTTAGTTACTACAAAGTAAGTGTTATCTACTATTCAAAAAGTATTTCGCCCACCTCTGTTCATTGTCACGATTTCCTCAAAGAATACCGTTAAAATACGTCCTTTAAAACCTACGTGACGAAATTTTACCGTAATTGGATTTTGCCGTATGTCACATTATTTTTATAAAAAATACTAGAAGCCAAAAAAACGGTATAGACCCAAAATCTAGGCTACTCGCATTACCACAAAGTCAACATATAACAGTAGTTATGAGAGCATTTAACTTTTCTGTATTGTGGTATATGCAAAATATATTGCATGCTATAAAAAATACATTTTTGGGGCTATTTGTTAAATATTAAAATGTCACAAAACGATAATTATATAGTACATGATAAGATTTTGTGACAACTTAAAGGTGCGTATTCACAGTTGTTTTAATTCTTTTTTTATTTTTAAAACTTCTATTAAACTTACAACCATATTTCATCATATCTGTAACAATATGACAAGGGGCAATTGACATAACAAAATACCTATCTATAAGGCGCGTGTTTTTAAAAATATTTCGGTTGTTAACAGCTAGTGAAGGTATCTATCTATCTTTCTATGAAAACGGGGAAAACCTATTGTGCGGGGCTATCAACCTTGACCTTGTTTTCTGAATTGTGTAGCGAATTGGTTGTTGGTAGGTTGTTATTTTCACTTCTCGATAATTTTTCTTCGCTATCGTCATCAGAGAAGTCTTCGTCGTGGGTATGCGTGACCGACTGAGGCGTGGCTGGACGTACGTGAGGAATTTGACTCTGGGTTCGCTCCAAGGGCTAAAACGAAATAATTATTAGCAATTGTTCGGAAGCTATTTTATTGTGGCATTTTAATATTAGTTACTATCTTAAATTTGAATTATCCACAATTTTAGTTAAATCATGAGGATATTTTGAGGTTCCGATTTCGGAAACTTATAAATCGTTAGTTAAAATAAAAGTATTTTCAACTAAAATCGTGTATTGATTTTCATAATCTCTAATACAAACAAAAATAAACAGAATATATTGAAACTTCACTAAATATATATATAAGTTTGGTCGTGTGTATACTATATTACAAGTAAAATGGTTCTCCTAATGTCATACATTTTCTATCCATAAATGTACCATTATTGATCCATAAATGGAATACTCAACGATTGGTTTCGTTCTAATGGTGTTCATCAGCTTGATGTATGTAAAGACAATCTCAAAAATAGTCACACAAGCTTATAAAAATGAAAAAGTGTAAAACTGTCATCTGACAGAAATATTTACAAAGAGAAACCGTAGAGCGACGATAAAAGTGATTTAACTTATCACTTGTAACTTAACAAAAATGATTTGTAGTGCAAATGGATGATCAAAATACCTTAATCAAACATATTCTCGAAATATTTAATGATCAAAAGATCAGATCAGGACTCAACGCTGTCCAACCCATAACATCAATTTTCAGTCAAGGTTACCCTGAATAACTACAAAATCTATTCGCTTGTCTAAACTGATTCCTGTTTAAATTATAAGAGATCCAAAACTGTCAACTTCGTGAATATCAACAAATAGGTGTCGTTTCCCGTACCTATACACTGGAAGACAAAGGGTTAGTCGAAACCCAAATCATACGTGAAAATTATGAAAAAGTAAGTTTAACATGCCCAAGTTATCATTTATTTTGACGGAACTTGCAACCACAAATATTTAGGAATAAATTAAGTTTAGAAAATAAACAAGCCATTTGACATCGTACGTTCTAGATTTTCACCCAAAGTCACCGGAAGTAGAAACGGAAGCCGATATTTGAAGTCTTCGTGTAACGTTTGCATTGATATACGATTTCACTAATTTTGAGTCATTTTTGACAAACTTCCGGTCAAACTTTTTAACCGGAATTTACATCAAAACCGGAACTAAATATTCGAGTTCGACTTTTACGTCAATTGATATGTCACATGTACGATTTCTGTGACCATGATGAGGCACTTCCGGCTACAACTTTTTAACCGAACGGATTATTATTAGTATTAGTACTTTTGTTAAAGTATGTATGTGTTCTTGTCTTGATAATGTGCGTCGAATAATTTATCGCTTGTACTCTTTCGGCCACTTTAAAACAGTACTTTCGGTTGTAACTTTGGAACCCAAAGTCCGAGGTCAAATTTCTCACCTTTAATATTATCTTTGGTTTATAAGCTTTCATTCGACACTTAATCTGGCATTATATCTGTTCTAAAAACGGAGGAGTTGTGTTTACGGACGGACAGACAGACGAAGAGACTGGCATAAAATCGGAAGTTTATATTTGTTCTCGTCTTGTTACGGCAGATACTTCGAATTCGAGCTAAATCGATTAATATATGGCTTGTACTATTTCGGCGACTTTAAAACAGTATTTTCGGTTGAAACTCTGAAATTGTTCATCTTTAATCCCATCTTTGGGCTCTAAGCTTGTATTAGACATATCATTTGCCATCTTATCTATTCTAATAACGGAGGAGTTGTGTTTACGGACGAACAGACAGACATAGATAATTCATTGATTTTCAAGAAACGAGTGAAATAAGATATGTATACAGTAAAGTATGACAATTGTAGTGACTCATGTTTTAATGATTTTTTTACAGGCTAGTAAAATTGAACGTTTACCTTTTAGGAAAAATATTTTTGTTCCGACAAAACGAGAAAAGTTAAAATTATTTAATAAACAAATTAGTGGAGCAAATTGCAGAATACGTTTAATCTCTTAAAAATTGGCAAAAACCTTCTTCTTCTGACTGTTCAAAGAATATACGTTCAGATAGAAGAAATCTCATTTTATATGAAATACATTTCAATAATTTGACAGGTCGATTTTTAAACTGTTCAAATGTTTTGGCAAAGATTTTTATTGTCTGTTATCTGTAAGTCGGTTTCATAAGCGTACTGACAGGAGTTTCATAAAGCAGAGAACAGAATTGTTTGTAGTTTTATTATAATACATATTATATTTGTTATATTATTATATATCACTGTAGTGGAAGGAGCTTTTATGTTTACTTTTTTTGAATTGTGAGTAATTTAGTATTTAGTAAGTAATTTAGTGAGTAATTCAATTTGATTACAAATAATAAATATGACATACAGTAGTAATAGTCAACCGTATATCAAAATGAAACGTCACAATTTAACACCCGAAGAAAAAACTATGATCGGCAATGTGTTTGAAGGACTTCGAGCCAGAGAACAAAATATAAATATATAAGCGATGTAGTTGCATTATGTAGTATTTTGACAAAAGTTTCCGAAGCTAGTGTGTACAACGTAATAAAATCAGACGATGAAACCAACGACAATAATTCTTTGAAGGTTGAGATAACAGGAAGGAAACAAATAAAATTGGATGATACAACCAAACAAGTCATTCGTCGTGCAGTACATAAATTTTATTTAAAAAGGAATTACCAACTATAAAAAATGCTTCTTTTTTTCAATCTAATGAAAATATTCCAAAAATATCAAGACATGTTTTGTTACGAATTTTACGTGAAATTTATTAGGTATTTAAAGAGAAAGAGGAATGGCACCCTTAATGAAAAAGAATCAATCATTTTATGGCGCAGAAAGTATCTGAAACAAATAGCAGAATTTCGAAGAGACGGAAAAAAAACATACACATGAAACATGGTTAAATGAAGAACATACTGTGACAAAAATTTGGCAGGATTTAAATGTTAATGCGTCGTAAACAAACGACAAGATGGTTTGTCCATAGGTTTAAAAGCCCCATCTGGAAAGGGAAAAGCCTTATTATTATCCATATTGGTAGCTACTCAGGATTTGTTGAAGGAGGTTTAAATACATTTGTTTCTAAAAATACTGGAGATTACGAGAGACAGGTCATTATGAAAAATGGTTTTCAGATATTCTGTTAAAAATCGAAGCAGGATCTGTTATTGCTATGGATAACGCCGCTTCATAGCACCACAGCAACCACTAAATGGAGAGAAGCAGAGATTGAGGATTGGCTTAATAAAAAAAATATTAAATGCAATGAACCCATTTTGAAAATCGAGTTACTAAACTTGTAGTTGAGACACCGTGCTTTGTAAAACAAAGCACGGTGTCATAAAGATAAATATATTAAACATGTAGTAGATGAAATAGCGCGAGAATAAGGCGTAATTATTGCCGCCATACCATTGTGAGTATTTTTTTATTTTAGTTTGATGGCCTTGGCCGAGCAGCCAGACAAATCATTGTGAGTTAAACCCGATAATTATAACTTATGTGGGCTCAAATAATAATGAAGTAGCGGGGAACAATATTACTTTCAAATTCAATGATGTAAAAAACTGCTTAAATAAAATATATCGAGCATGTAGTGAAAGAAGAGAAGAATATGTTGAACCTTGATAACTTTATTGAAATTACCATGGAACCAGTAGTTGCGCATCTAGGCGAAGATACTACTGATGAATCTGAAGATGACATAAATGACTCAGATTAGAATATATATAATGTTAGTTTTTATTTGAACATATTTTTTTATATTTCATGGAAATAAATATTCATTAATTAAGTACACCACTAGTACTGTTTCGTACCAAGAATTGTTTAGGTAATTAAGTTTTACCTGTACTAAAAGTTACTAGACGACCATTTTTCTAAAACCGAGTCATTAAATCTTATTTGACAATAGGAATTAACTGTAATCCTGAACCAGTCATAAGTTTGTTAATTTAAACGGATAAAGGGTTGTTCCCAAAAAAATATATTTAACAACGATTAGTTTTTCTTTTATCTAAGGCATCTATAAAATAAGAAAATAATTTTTATGACAATCAATTCGTTCTAAAATCCTCTCGTTGATTTCCTTTCCCCTCAAACCCGCAAAAGTCTACACTGAAAATATGAGTCACTTAGTACAATTTTGGTACTCTGCTGTAAATATAGGCTAAAAAATAGAACGTCAGGATATATGTTCCTATCCATCCTATATTCGGGTTCCTTTTCTTCCTACAACTTAGACTGTCTGCTAATTTCCCATTACTTACCTTCTTGTCTCTGGTTTCGATTGATGATTGTGGGGTAACCATACTGTACTCCTTGTGCATCTCCATAACGAAATGTTGCTCATGAGCTACTGTAGATTCGTGAGGTAACAGCATTGCTGGCGCCCTGAACATATACGAGAAGGGGTAGTACAACAGATTAAGGTGAGTAGCTGCATACAGATCTGCATACCTTACAACCTACAATGGAAAAAATATCGAACATAATTAAAAGTTTTTAGTTTAGGATAAATATAAAGGGTACTTCCCGGTAAGATAGACAAAATGACCTCACACCCAGAATTAAATTTTTTTTACGGTCTATGTGATTAAAAAATAAGACTCAGCGCAATTTTAAGCCACTACCCCCTCCCTCTAACCCAAAAACGTTATTTTTTCATTTTTATTTATTTATTTTTTTGGTTAGATAGTTGTGGGGAATAACTTTTTTAGGGGATAACCTTTTTTTTATTTTTTTGGGATTTTCACCATTTTATAGACAAAAATAAATAAAAACAAGGTTGTTTATAGGTTATATATAATTTGAAGGAACTGGGTTTTTTAGAACATTCAAAAATTGAGCGGAGCCCCTTTAAACTCCCAAAAAACATGTTTTTCAAAGTTTTTGGGTCTATTTTTTTTATTTTGTGTATTTTATCAAAAAATATATTTTTGATTTATTTTGAAGCAACTGTATCATTTAGGACATTCAAAAATCGGGCAAAACAACTTTAAACCCCAAAAAAAACTTTTTTATGGTTTTTCGGGGTTAACCACATTTTTGAGATCAATACAAACTAAATCATTACGTCTAAAATTTATATTTAAAATATGAAATTTATATATGAAAAATCAAATTTAGGGCTAGTTATTTAGGGGTTTTTACTGAATTTACACTTTTTTTTTACCTTTCTGCATGTACGGGCCTGAAAATACTATTTTTCATATATATTTTGAATATGCATTGGAGACGTATTCATTAATATGAAGGTTGTATCGATCTTAAATAGTGCGATTAAACCCGCAAAAACCCTTAAAAACCTTGAAAAAACATGTTTTATTGGGGGTTTAAAGGTGTTTCGCCCAATTTTTGAATGTCCTAAAAGACTCAGTTACTTCAAAATTATATATAACCTAAAAGAAAACCTTGATTTGATCTATGTTGAAGTCTATAAAAGGAAAAAATCCCCAAAACCACCCTAAAAAAGTTTTTTGGGTTTTTGAAGGTGGCGCACCTGACGGAAAGATCTGGAAAAAAATCAGAAATATAGTTTTTTATTAAATACACAAAATAACTGCAGCAGATTATCTTCACTCAACATACGGGTCTATAAAAATACACAAGTTCTGTTAAAGCCTCAGCTATGCGTGTAAATTTTTTGAAATTTCTAAATTGATTGCAACCCACCGAAAAAAAAATAATAATGAAAAATGATGTTTTTGAGGGCAGGGTGATTAGGTGGCCGCTTAAAATTGCGCCGAGTCTTATTTTATAATAACGTAAAACGTAAAAAAACGAAAAAAATTGAATTCTGTGAGTGAGGGCATGCTGCCTATCTTAACGGGTATACCCTTTGTAGGCTTAAAAAATTACCTGAGAAGAAAAGAACGTCTGCCTTGATCCAGATCTAAACAAACTGCCCATCATACCGTACGACATGTCCATTTTGTGTGTAACGTCCCTTATAGATGTCCTAAGTTTTGAAATATCTGGTTTTTCTTTCGCACTACTGTCCAAGTTTCTGGAAAAACAATACAATGTGAAATAGCAAAAGTTTAGATATGACAAACGTTAGATATAAAAAATAATTTGGTATATACAGTAGAACCTCGATAACTCAAACCTCAATAACTTAAAAACCTCTATAACTTCAAAAAATTATATGTTTCCTTCCCATCGGAGCCCAAAACCCCATTAAAATACACAACCTCTATAAATTAAATAAATAATCTCAGTATGTATTGGCCCTCAGTAACTTAAAGAAATGTTTCCAAAACTTATATAACATAAAATTTGTTTGCCAATGAGTGCTTTCAAGAAACGTGCACGTGTAAGAACGTGCTTTCGGTCATATTTATTGCTTGCACGTGTTCACTTAATGTAAACTACATAATGGCCTATTGTTTTCTTTTTGGAATCTCTTAAAAGCTGTATTTGCGACGGTCAGGATTAGGTCAACAGCTTACTGTATCATCAGTTTTTGATCACTGTCCTGGAAACATCGTTTACGTACTTGTGATAACTTGCTTAAAATGAGTTCAAAAAAAAAATAACAACGCTAACATAAATGTTGATAATGTTACGATAATTATCCTGGCCTAAAATAACCGTAAATATTATGACTAATGCTGTTCTGTTTTAGAGTTTACGAGAGTATGCGATTAGCCGGCAGAAATTTACCTGAAGGGACCTTCCAGAAACGGTCGAGCCGATGTAAAAATACCCGTTTGCCTTACCGTTATAATTTCGCCGCTAATCGAGAAGGCTGTTCGATGATTCTAGCGTAAAGGCAATGGCATATATAAAGGACATTTTATTTGGAAGGAACAGTTAATTCTGAACCCGCGCTCGCGAATTTGTTACGTACGGATATATATATAAATTATTGTCAGATAAGTTAATATAAATAAAGAAATAAATTAAATCCGTAAGTGTTATAAATATTGAACCTTTTAATAAATTCACAACAAATGGTGCCAGAAGTGAGATCGAACATAAATTAGACTTATAATAATAATACAAGTGAATATAAAATAAATTGTGAAAATGACGACGATTTATGAGCTGACAGTGACTAATTTAAGAAGACATCTAGAAGACAGAGAATTAGCTTCTACCGGAAAAAAGGCTGAGTTAGTCCAACGGCTAAAGAACGCTTTGCTAGAAGAAGGACTAGATCCAGAGACTTATATATTTGAAGACAAACATGATGCTGTCCTCTCGTCGATTTCGAAAGTTTCTGGTGATGTAGCCAAAATTTCTGGTGACATCGCATCATTAGAGAACAAAGTTTCTGACGATATTTCGAAAGTTTCTTCTGATGTAGCCAAAGTTTCCGGCGACATCGCTTCGTTGGAAGACAAAGTTTCTAACGAGATTTCTTCGCTGGAAAGCAAAGTCTCTGCTAACATCTCTTCGGAAATCTCTAAAGTCACTTCTGAGATGTCTGCCCTGGACGATAGAATATCTTCATTAAAAAACCAAGTTGCTGCCGATATGTTAGCCTTCGAAGAAAAGATATGGAAAGAGATGGAAAAGAAGATGGAGGAAACAGGGACAGCAGAGAGAGGTAACAATCCGATTACAGTGGAGATAAAAGAAGACGAGACGAAATGTAAGTTGGAGACACGGCCGAAATTTGAAGGAAGTGGAGGTTCTATTCATGTTAAAGTCTCAACTTTCGACGGAAAATCATCACGGAACAACTACATGAAACAGTTCGAATCAGCCGCAAGAGCGAATGGATGGTCTGAAAAAGAAAAGGCTGTAAACCTGACTATCGCTCTTCGAGGAGATGCCTTAGATGTGCTTCAGACCATAGCCGTAGAGGAGACCGATGATTTCGAACAACTGAAGAAGAGGTTAAATATGCGATATGGCCACGAACATTTGGAGCATGTATATCAGTCGCAGCTTAAAAATCGTAGACAGAAGAAAGATGAGGCTCTTCAAGAATATGAAGTAGATATTGCCAGATTAGTACGATATGCTTATCCAACAGCTCCCGAAGACATGATGGAAAAGTTGGCCGTTCAAACGTTTATTGATGGTCTTCGTGATCATGAAATGCAGAGAACACTACGATTAGCTCGTCACAAGACGCTGGTTGATGTCCTATCCGCCGCCCTCGAATACGAGTCAGCTACGCAGGCCTCTGGCGGGTACAGTAAAGTTAGGACTGTAAAAGAGGAAGGAGATGAAGATAAACTTGACCAGCTCGTTAATATGATGAAAATTATTACATGCAAGAAAACGAAGACCATAAAATCAAGAAACTCACCATCAGGAAAACCAGAACGAGTCGGCTTTAGGGGAGCAGCTTCGACCCGGAACTTTTCCAAAGACCCTCTCATACTAATAGCTTCTTTGAAATGTCGTGAAGATAGTGTATATGTAGATGGAGAAATAAATGGTAAAAGACATACGTTGTTGGTGGATACCGGAGCGACCAGAACCATTATACGTCCAACAGTTATAAACAGCCGTAAGAAACTGTTACCAACGAGGTTGCGACTTCGGACCGCTACAGGTGAAAATGCCAACATTCATGGAGAAATCCAGGTACAATTGGGAATTGGAGCAGAAAAGTTCGTCCATACTGTTATAGTTGCTGACATCGAAGAGGATGTTATATTAGGAATGGACGTAATGAATATGCATGGATTCCAATTGGATTTTAAGAATAAGGTAATCAAAGTTGGCAACGAGGAGGTATTTCTCCATCCACATAATGACAACACTGTGCAAGCAGCCATTACAGAAGATACAGTCGTGCCTGCGAGAAGCGAAACGATCATAGTAGCGCGGCTACGGGGAATTGTGGACGAAGGGAGACCTGTTATGATGGAGCCTTGGAACCACGACGATGAGGTTGGCCGTGGAATCATAATTGGAAAGGAATTGGTGACTTCGGCTAAAGAAATTCCTGTGAGACTTATCAATGTCAACGACTACCCAGTGACCATAAAGAAAGAGACAAAAGTAGGAACTTGTGTACCTGTGACATCCATAATCCGTCAGGCGACAACATCTGATAATTCCAACGACAAATTCGACCAAATGGTTGCAGTTGCAGGACAGTCTCTAAATCAGATGGAGAAAAGGAAATTAAGGGAATTTCTTCGGCAGTATCGTGATATTTTCGTACCGAAAGGAGGAAAGACGGGAAGAACTACCGTTGTTAAGCATAAAATTGATACTGGTAATGCTAAGCCAATTCGTCAAACAGCTCGACGATTACCACAGGCGAAGAGAGAGGAAGCTGAAACGATTGTTCAGGAAATGAAGAAAGACGGGGTGATAGAACCTTCTACGAGTCCATGGGTCTCTCCAGTGGTCCTGGTTAAGAAGAAAGACGGAACGACGAGGTTCTGTGTGGATTACCGTTTGCTGAACAACGTTACCAAGAAAGATAGTTATCCTCTGCCTCGGATCGATGACACATTGGACACATTGGCTGGAAGTAAATTGTTTTCTACTTTAGATTTGAAGTCTGGATACTGGCAGGTAGAAATGGACCCAGTCGATAAAGAAAAGACAGCCTTCACCACAGGATCTGGATTGTGGCAATTCAACGTTATGCCATTTGGACTTTGTAATGCTCCTGCGACATTTGAGAGGCTTATGGAAAATGTGTTGAGAGGGTTATCTTGGAAAACATGCCTGGTTTATTTAGATGACATAATCGTCTTGGGGGAGACATTCGAAGATCATTTGAGGAATTTAGAAAACGTTTTTAATCGACTTAAAGCTGCCCAATTGATGCTAAACCCCAAGAAGTGCCAGCTATTTCAAGGTAAAGTCAATTATCTGGGTCATATAGTCAGTAAAGAAGGAGTGGCCGTGGATAAGGGAAAAATCGATTCCATTAAGGAATGGCCAAAACCAACTGACAAACATCAAGTGAGAAGTTTTCTTGGACTATGTACTTACTACCGGAGGTTTAGACCTTGAGACCTTGAAAAAGCATTTAATAACAGCACCAATTTTAGGGTATCCACTGCCAGAAGGAGAGTTCATCTTAGATACAGATGCAAGTAATGTGGGAATTGGAGGAGTGCTGTCTCAGATTCAAGGAGGACAGGAACGAGTCCTCGGATATTTTAGTAAAGTTCTTTCAAAACCTGAGCGGAATTATTGCGTCACGAGAAGAGAACTTCTGGCAGTAGTGAAATCAGTAGAGCACTTCTATCAATACCTCTATGGAAGGAAGTTTTTAATCCGAACCGACCATGCCGCCCTTAAGTGGTTGATGCAGTTTAAGAATCCAGAGGGTCAGATAGCCAGGTGGATCGAACGACTCCAAGAATACGATTTTAAGATTGAGCACCGAGCCGGAGTTAGCCACAGAAACGCTGATTCTCTTTCCAGACGGCCATGCCCAGCAGAGTGTCCCCACTGCAACAAAACGGAATCCAAGGAAGCAGCAGTGCTAAGAACGACGATTGTCAACGACGATTGGACGCCTACTAAGATAAGGGAAGAACAAGAGAGAGATCCAGTTATACAGAAAATCCGAAAATGGAAAGAGGAAAACCGTCGACCACCTTGGCAGGAAATATCAAACCTATGCTCAGTAGTTAAGACGTATTGGGCCCAGTGGGACTCATTTATCATCGAAGATGGCTTGCTCAAACGAGTCCTGGAAAATGATGACGGTTCAGAGAAAAGAAGACAGTTGGTGATCCCAAAGAGCAGAATAGCCGAAGTACTTCGTCAGTTACACGACAGTCCATCGGGAGGGCATTTTGGTGTAAGGAAAACCCTTCAGCGAATTCGGGAACGGTTTTATTGGATGAACAGTTCCGACGACGTAAAAGACTGGTGTAAGAAATGTACTATTTGTGCTACGAGTAACGGGCCTCACCGGAAAAGGAGAGCTCCTATGAGACAATATAATGTTGGAAGCCCGTTTGAAAGAATAGCTTTGGACATTGCAGGGCCATTTCCAGAAACTGAAAATGGGGGCAAGTACATGTTGGTAGTAATGGATTACTTCACTAAGTGGGTCGAGATTTACGCACTTCCAGACCAGAAGGCCGCCACCGTTGCAGATAAGTTGATCCAAGAATATATCAGCCGATTTGGAGTGCCTTTGGAGATCCATAGTGACCAAGGCAGGAACTTTGAAAGTGATCTATTCCAAGGAATATGTGATAGACTAGGCATGAAGAAAACAAGAACTACCGCGTATCATCCGCAATCGGATGGTATGGTAGAACGAATGAATAGGACAGTTGGCAAGTATTTGACAAAGATGGTGTCCGATCATCAGCGAGACTGGGACCAATACCTTCCGTTCTTCACAATGGCCTACAGATCTGCTGTTAACGAATCAACGGGCCAGACACCAGCCAGAGTCCTATTCGGACGCGAAATGCGACTACCTTGTGATCTAGAATTTGGGTGTCGACCTGGAGAAGATGTAGCAGGTGAAGATTATGTGATCGAATTACGAAGAAGAATGGACGATGTACATGAGTTGTTCCGTTCCCACCTTCAGATCGCTAGCGACCGAATGAAGAAACGGTACGATACACAAGCCGAAAAGGGTTGCTTTAAGAAGAACGACAAAGTATGGCTGTATAATCCCAAGAAGCGAAAAGGTTGTTCTCCCAAATTGCAGCAGTTTTGGGAAGGTCCATACCTCATCATGGAGAAGATCAACGATGTCATCTACCGAATAAGCAAGATTCCGAGGGGAAAGCCAATGATAGTACACCATAACCGGCTGGCGTCTTTCGAAGGTGACCACGACGTAGATGAAGAAGTGGAAGTAAACCAAGTCCAAGACGTGTCTGACCTCACGTTTGAGGAATTCATGGGTGCCTATGGAGGTACCGGTAAAGCAAGACATGGTGTTACCACTGAAGAAAAGCAAGATCTACTCGCGCACCCCGATGACTACTCGCTGGCCCTTACCATCCCGGCCAGTATCAAAGACGCACCAGGGTTGGCATCCGTCTTTCGAAGGAAGTTTGGTCGAGTTGCAGAACTTCAATGCCAGGTGCCAGCTCCCGGTAAAACCTTGAAACTCCAAGATGCATCACGTTACCTTTTCTACCTGGTAACAAAAGACACTGCCCGTGACCAACCTACCTACCGAGATGTGTGGGAAGCCTTACTTCAATTGAGAGAGCACGTACTAGAGTCCGACGTGCAAAAGTTAGCCATGCCAAAGTTGGAGTGCCGCCAATTAGATTGGAGGGTTATCCGAAATATGGTGGAGGAGATCTTTAAAGACACCGAAGTCCAGGTGTTAGTCTGTTGCAATCCGCATAGTTACTGGTGCGGAGAGAAAACCGTCCCTTGTCATTTTTATACAACTGGAAGTTGTAAAAGAGGGTCCAGTTGCCGATACCAGCATACAGTTCCGGTTCCAGTCCCGACAAGGTTCCAGGAGGAACCATCTTTTAAGAGGGGGGCAATGTTACGATAATTATCCTGGCCTAAAATAACCGTAAATATTATGACTAATGCTGTTCTGTTTTAGAGTTTACGAGAGTATGCGATTAGCCGGCAGAAATTTACCTGAAGGGACCTTCCAGAAACGGTCGAGCCGATGTAAAAATACCCGTTTGCCTTACCGTTATAATTTCGCCGCTAATCGAGAAGGCTGTTCGATGATTCTAGCGTAAAGGCAATGGCATATATAAAGGACATTTTATTTGGAAGGAACAGTTAATTCTGAACCCGCGCTCGCGAATTTGTTACGTACGGATATATATATAAATTATTGTCAGATAAAGTTAATATAAATAAAGAAATAAATTAAATCCGTAAGTGTTATAAATATTGAACCTTTTAATAAATTCACAACAATAAATTAAAAGCTATAGAAGCAGTGAAAAAGTGACTAAAAAAAAAAAAGAAGTTGCGGCTCAGTTTGGAATACACGAGAGTACATTATCAATCATCATTAAAAAAGAATCTGAACTATTTATTAAAAAAACAAGAATCAGGAGACAATCTTCAATGTAAAAAACGAAAATTTCCGAACTAATTTGGAAGAGTATTTGTTTACGTGGTTAAAACAGTGTCGAAACAAAAACATCAGTGTCAAAGAAAAAGCTATAGAGTTCGCTAATTCACTAAAAATCGATGATTTTAAAGTCAACAATGGCTGATTCGAGAATTTCAAGAAACGGCATGACTTAGACTTCAAAAAAATATGCGACGAAAGTGCGAGCGTAAGCAAATGAATTGCATAATTTAGTGAATAATTATGATCCCAATGATGTTTTTAATGCTGACGAAATGAGTCTATTTTTCAAATGTCTTCCCAACAAAACATTAACATTCAAAAATGAAAAATGTCATGGAGGAAAACACAGCATACGCTTCTGCTTTGTGGAAATTCTACGGGCACAGAAAACTGAAACCTTTAATTATGGGTAAGTTAAAAAAACTTCGGTATTTTGCAGGCTTAAAATAAAAATTAATTGAATTAAAAGACTATTAAGAATTGACTTTCTCAGACCCGGCTACTTACTTGTACATTTCTCCTAATTTAATATCCAATCCCTGTAATTCCTCAAACAGCTGACACTTATCAGTCCACACGTGCAACTCTCTAACTAATTCGGGCACGATCAAGAAGGTACGCCATCCTCTGATCTTCTTACTCTTCAAAATATCACCGAAAATGTGATCCCCAACATAGAGCACGTCTTTTCCTTTGGCCCCGATGAATTTCGTAAAGACGTCACAAGAGCCTCCAGAATAGACGTGGTCGGACAGCAGAGGACCTGTATGGACGCCCACTCGAAGACCTCCGGTGGAAGTGTCCACTTGGCGGAGGATAGTTCCTTCGCCGAAGAAGAGTGGTTTACGAGCGTCGCAGACGACTATATCAAAGTAGGTTTTCCAGTTTCGATGAGGATCTTCGGGCTGGAAAAAAGGTGTTTTTACTAAGATTTTTAATGGTAATAATTGAACCGTGTATCGTTATAAACGTTAAATTTTAGATTTCGTTTTTTTGTTAACTTTCTCTTTTGTTTTCCTAAAAATAGTTGACGCACAAAATTTGTTATAACTAAATATCCTGATTAATTATTTTTTTTATTTTAATTTTCTACTAAATCAATTCAATTAATTCCCCCTTACTTTGCGTATCACCCTTGTATACGTCATGTCATTTTAACGTTGGTAGAATTGTTGACACTTGTCAAAGGGGCCTGTCAAGTCTCGTGTCGTCAAGTTCATCAAAATATTAAAGACATCATAATGTCGAACATTTACTTTTCAAACTATGGTGCATATTTTGGTACATAAACAGTGGTACTGTTTATTTATGGTGCATATTGCATGATTACGTTGGCATTTTTTCTAGTCTTTTTAACGCTTATCTTTTTCGCTCCGTGCGTGAGTGACGCGACACCTACCGCCTTCATCTGACAGTTTTGGACCTCCCAATTTGAGGTTAAACATATGTTTACATACGAAATTGACAGTTATTAATAATTAGTTTTTTAATTATATTTTTTCAGTTTATATACAAAATAAGTGTAGTATTAAAAACTGGGTTTCTAAAAATTCATCAGAATTTATCTTTTCAACCCCAAACGGAAAAGAAAGGGAAAATCTAGTACTGGCAAATCAAGTTTTTCATGTGAAAAAGCATGTAATTAAAAACAATAATAGTAAAAGTTATGATATAAAAGCTAAAGTCATCAGGCAGGTTGCAGTTAGCTTATAGCCTTATGAAATATCATTATAGGTAAATTATTTAAATTTTTCCTATTTCAATTGCATAAAAGTGAATTATTTGATATTTTTACTTTTTCATATTAAATAGCACGAATGCATCTTTTTCTTTTCTCTAATTTATATGTACTCTTTGCAAAACTATAAAAACTACACTCACTATTTTTGCTATTATTAGCACAGATAAATACGCAACATGTATTTTCACCCATTTTTGATAAAATTTATGTGTAAAAAGATAGGTCCAATTTTGTCATATTTCACCGCTACGCACGCTGGCATCGTTTCAAGGTACTCCTACCATGATTACGCACGGAGCGAATACATACTAGATGATAACAAAATTTCTTATCCATTCACGACAATTTAGCAATATTTGATAAAATTTATATAAAAAAATTACCCTAGGTCCATGTGAGAAATCGAAAAGGTACGTCATTATTTTATCGGTATACGTATAATCGCTGTTCGTTAATAGAAAAGTCTTGGCTCCACTCTCTCTTAACCTACTCAAAAACATTGGAAGACGTTCATCTTTTTTGACATATTTTTCTAAATTTTCGATTGTCCTATTTTTGAGGTCTCCTTGTAGATGGACATAGTCTACTGCGTTTCTAACATCCTGAAAACAAAACAAGTTAATATTTTTTACAAAAATTCAACCTACATATAATCAAGGTTATTTTTTCTGACGTGTTAATCAGGCGTGGTATCTACATTTATTGCCGTTTTTTGTTTTGTTTTATGGCTAGTGACTACGTCAAACAATTAATAAAGGATTCAGGGAATTAAAACACGTAGTAAAAATAAAACCATCGCAAAGATTATTCTATACCTACGTGGCCTAACAAATAATACTTTATTTTTCTTCGACAAATATTCCAAATTCGCAATCCTTCAATTTTGGGTCGATGGATTAAAAACAACGATACCTCGGAACTAGAGTTTGAACTGAAGTTTGAAAACAGAAGATAATCACTAGTAGCCAAATCTGGGAAATAAGATGCATGGGCCCTAATACAAAATCCAGTTCATTAATTTCGGTCGTTGTATTCTCTAATTTGGGGACAAATTCGTTATCAGGATGGAAAACACGTACTTCTTTATCAAAAATAAGGCCATTCCTCTTTTTTTTTGGCAAAATTATTTGAACATATTGACAAAATAAATATTCGATGTTTTCCCTTTTTCTTAGTAATGATGGATCCTCGTTTCAGCTCGTCATTAAAACCAGCAAAATGTCTGTTATCTGACTGATTTTTGACTTGAGTATTTTCCAATATTATACGGTAAATGATTTTAACCAAATCGGAAATAGTAGTTTTTGCACGTCCACTGCGGAGTTCATTTGAGCTCATACGACTACGCCTGTATGGGCAATCCAGTTTTTACCATTAAAAACTATTAAAATCTAAACCATTAAAAACTAAAAAGCTGGTAATTCAATAATGTTGAATCTAGTATTGTTTTTTTAGTGTTTGGAAAATCACGTGTTCATTTTGGCGTACTGCCAAAATCAGACTTATTGATAAATTGCTCTTTACTATCATATTAACACCTGACAGAATGAAAAATAAAATTCACTCTGTCTTAGGTTACTAGTTGTCAACTGAACTTCTTATTCTCTACAAGCAATTCTGCTTATTTATTGGCGGATTGAACCCTCTATGGAAGGTTGTCACTCCATCTTCTGCGCTATCGGCCGATACTTCTACCGTTTGGTAAAATTTATTTCTTACTATTTTGACAACTCTTGTCTACTCTATTCTACTTATGTGATTATTTCATTCTTTCTTCTGTTTAGTATCCACTCGTTTATACCCTGTACATTACATGTTCTTCCTATGTCTTCATTCCCCTTTCGGTCTCTCAGCATATTTTCTATAATTATCCTACATATTTTCATCTTAATAGCTTTTTTGTTGTGGCTGTGTTGGGTAGTGTTTCTCATACATACGTCATTATTGGTTAATAATGTGCATTTGAAAAACTTGAAATTGAAATCTGGAGTTCGGCAGGGAAGTGTAATTATGCGTTAAACATTTAAGGAATGGCAAGGTTGAGCAACAATGAAATCAAAAACCTACAATATGCTCATAATACGATTATATTGGCATCTTTAGCGAAACTAGAACAAATTATGAATAAATTGGGCACGGTGAGTACGAAATATGGGTTGAAAATAAATATATAAAAATCCAAAGTAGTGATCATCGATAGAAGCGGAAGTAACCAAACAGAGATAAGAAACATGGCAGGGTACGATGTGGTCAGACAATTTAATTACTTAGGCTCCTTCATCACAGTGGACGTTGCGAAAACGAGATCTGTTAACGCATAACATTGGGCAGATCGGCAACAGCCAAACACTGACATTATAAAAAAACACAAAACTACACCTATTTCCAACATTAATATTTCCTATCGCCACCTACGCTTGTTCCTGTAGAATTTCCATTGTAAGAGCTTAATCTTCAAAACCTATAACATAAATTTTAATTTTGTTTTGGCAACAAATATGAGGGATTTGAAATATGTCTAAAAACGCTGAATTTTAACTTTCACATTACAAATGATCTCACGTCACGGGAAATGTTCCTACGAAGACGTCATGTCTTCCAGCCAGCCAATTTGTACCTGACGTGTAGTTTCGAAAAACGTACGTGTACAAATGTGAAAGTTTAAATTCAGCGTTTTTTAGGCATATTTTAAATGGCTCATATGTTGCCAAAACTAAAAATTGAAATTTCATGCTATAGGTTTTAAAGATTAGGCTCTAGCAATCAAAATCCGATAGTGACCGGTCAACGAAAGTGATGAATTTTATTGATTCCACGAGAATCCTAAAAATTGGCAAAAATCGCGCAAAGGTTACTTATTTAACAGCTTTATAGAAACTGACTTCATTTGCGACAAAACCCAAAAATTGCGTACGAAAGCTGCAATCTTCACCTTAAAAACACATTTCTACCGAATCGCTGGTCGATTCAAGCGCTTTTTTCTGAGAGAACGGATTATTCTACAGAAAAAGTGCTAATATAAACATTTATTTTTTTTTTTCAAAATTAACAGCTACATTTTTTGTTAAAAAACATTTTTTTCTGGGACGTACAGATTCTTGGTAAATTAATGTTTTCCGTTTTCCCCCTATGAGAGGGTGCAGGGGGAAGCCCGTGGGTAACAGTGGCAAACTTTTTTGCAACTTTTTGGGGTTCCAAAATTGACACTATCAGCAAAATTCATCGTGTTCGTACAATTTTAAAAATTCAGTGGCATTTTCGTTTCTGACAACTGGAGTAAATGATCATAATTGAAATGCATATTTTGATGTTCTTGGGATGAAGCTAATTATTGCTTATGTACTATTCAAAGGAAGTTTAAACGGACTTTCAAATGAGATACTACTAAACAACTCAAACAACTAAAAAAAGTAAAGTTAACTTACCTGAAAAATAGATTTGTACGACATCAGAAGTTCTCCACATTTTACTCCCGAGTCTGTTTTAGAGTATTCCTTACAATTGGTGAAAAAGTCTACTAAACAAGCTAACAAATAAGTCTCAGGTAAATTAAATAGTGTATTCAGTACGTACACTCGAGATTCGTCCAGCGTTAAAAATTTATTGGGATATAGTTCATAAACACGGGAACTGAAACATAAAAAAATATATTATGTAAATGAAAGAGATATAATAAAATATACTTTTACAATGAAGTAAAATACTTCTAGTGTAATTGGTATAAAGTTGAAATATTAAAATAAAGAAAACATCAAAACGGATTACAATTTTCAAGACGTTTTAGACCCTATCTGACCATCATCAGTGAAAACATGAGTACTTGCATTAAAATCCTCTCACGATACGGTATAAAAATATTGAAATTACATTTTAAAGGAAGTGATGATTAAAATTAAAACGATATATTGTCAATGTTTTCCGATTTAACCGAAAGAGAACATATTGGCCCTTACTCGAGACCCTGACTACGTATGGGTCTATCAAGTTACTCCAATTATTGCACCAGTTTTTGAGCAAAGTTTTAATGTTTTCGGCACTGATAAATATGCTCGCAAGGTTGTGCCTGATTGTTGTAGTTATAAGAGCTGTCACATCTACGTAGAGGTATATGGGTATCTGTTGATGTATCTGTTATAACTGTCGTTGTTTTATATTTTATACAATAAAGAAGCTAAAGTGGAATTTTGAGGGACTCCTGTTTGAGGAATGAATCGAGTAAAAAAGCAATCGTGTATTTTAACTCCTACAGTTGTGTAACTGTGTTGTTAAGGAAACCAGATGTCCATTGTGGCAGACTTAATCAAATGCCTTTTGTACATCCAGGACTGTGGCTATGGCGATATTATTATCGTTAATACAATTCGTGAAATTTATGGTGAGGTCGAGTAATGCATGTGGGGTTGATCTACCAGGTTGGAATTTATGTTGACAATGGGGTGAATGTGTGAATCTAGAAAATCGGCGAGTCTCTCCCTTAGGATACTATCAAAGATTTTTCTTAGTGTGTCGATTAGTGAAATTTGTCTGTATTTGAATTTGAAGCATGCATTATTAACACAGGACAACACTTTTTTTAAACTTTGCTTAAATAGCTGAATTTTGTAGATTCTTATTTGCCGAATCCAAATCTGGCCTTAGTTTTCTTTATCACCCATAATTTTTGAGAAATCTGATTTTATTACATAATGTAAAAACCATACGCTATGTTACATCATTAACATGGTTTGTATTTACATTATGCCACTTAAAATTAGCCCCCTACCAGGAGCCCTGGTAGCGTTTTTCCACCAATTTAACGTCTTGGTGATAACGCTTACCTTGCACTAATATCTCCCAAAGTGTCCGAGAAGTAGTAAGGTGACTGTTCAAAAAGTGAACCTTCAGGCTCACCTAACATCGTTATTTTTGAAACTTCTATAACATGTTTTAGCTACAATAGAAACATATTTTGGGGCTTTTTTATTTGCCTAGAATTCTTATTCAGATATAATGCATCTTTAATGCTTTTGCTGATGCTTAGAAATAGAGGATGGTGTTTGATCGTGAGGCCATGATAAATGTACCATGAATGTAGCGGAGCCATACTTTTGGTTTTAGAAGAGATGATTCGAGAAGTGATGACTCGAAGTTTTTCATCAGAAATGAAGAACGAATGAAAAGAAATTGCCTTTAAAAGGAAAATAAATAGAAAATTAGCCAGTAGCAAAAATTTTTCATTGACCAGATGATTCCGCAAAACAACGATCCCATCTTAAATGGATTTTTGGTAAATAGAAACCACATCAAAGTTCACAGAATAACTTAGAGACGAAATCAAGCTCATCACATGTGTAGAATGCGAATATAGGACGAAGCTAGTATAAGACTAAAATTTATTTAATAAGTATTTTGCGAGTTTGTATGCAAGTAAATTATTGGTTGTGGCGACGAGGTACGTTTTCTTTGTGTATTTTGGGAGATTTTAAATTCTAAGACAGATACAACTTTAATAATATAGACTTTTGCTGATCGAAAGATTAGGTATTTTTTACTTAGATCAGACTTAGATTAACCAAGGTTACACAGTAGAAAATATGTGGTAGAATAACAATGTTCATAAAACATGACAAGATTCTTAAAAGGAGTTTCTACTGAAACTAGATGTAAGGTTAATGCACAAAGGCTTATAATTGAAGAAATATTGTAGGTTTTTGTAATAAAAGGCTGCTTAGTTGCGAATCTAATCGAATTTACAGAATCAAAATTGGAATCGAATTAAAGGGCAAAAGAAGCAGAAGTTACTACCACAGTATAGATACTTCCACCGTATCACTGTAAACTAAACCCTATTAAATTGATATGCACGGAAGTCAAGCGAAAAACGCAAGAAATAATACTAACTATTCTTTACAACAAGTAATAAGTGGACATGATATAACGAACTATAGATATATCGCACATAGAATTACAAACGTACAGTAAATTTAATTAGTTCCAGTCTTTTAGAAACTACTATTATAAGAATCCAAACATCCCACATGTATTTCAATTTGTAAGTAGGTACTAAAAATTTAAAGAGTTTTTCAAATACAATTTAAAATTAATGAATTTCGTATGAAGCGGAATTATTTTTGTTCATCACTGTCGAAACCACTAAAAAATGAAATACCTGCAATTTCTGCGTATAACAAAATGAATAAAAGTACCTTTTTTGAATACTTATATTTTAGGAAAATAAATAGTTCTTTAAAAAGTACTTACTGCTTTATAAATTCGAATCCATGTACACATACTAAAATATTTCCATATGCGTCTACTTTTAAAAGATTTCCATACAATGAGTCGAACCACAATCCTCTAAAAAATACAATTAAAAAATAACAAATGTATGAAAATATCAGAAATTGAGAATATAATTGCTTATTGTTAAATATTTAACAGTATAATAAGCACGGCACAATATCACATTAATTTGTATCTACAGTCCTCAGAGCTTCAACATTTTAAGTTTTCTAGCTTTAATGGTTTTTTTGTATTTGGGAGAAGTTGGGAACGTACTACGTTTACTTCCAAGTTGGGAACGTACTACGTTGGAGTGTGATAACACCAAATGATAGCACAGCCATATATATTTCCAAGAAAAAGATTTTTATTTATCTAGAGGATTGACCTCGAAAAAAGAATTAATGAAAGTTGTCGATCGTTCTTTGAACAATTCCGGTAAATAATTGATCGTGAACAAATCAGAATAAGAAGGATCTGTCATGTGTAAATATTCATCATCATTGTCACTACACCCCTTTAGGAGCCAAAGCCAAAGCCAATGCCCAATCCGCGTGCTCAGGCGTGTTACCTTAATAAACTTCACGTCAGCTTCCCCGAAGCTTCTATATAACTCACAAGTTGTAGGTAGCGTCTACGCCACAAACCCTGTTCTTTTAGTCCTCCGTATATTCCTCTTAGAATCTTTCTATACACAGTCAGTTTAATTATTTTTTGAAGTTTTGATGCCATTTGTCTTCCCAAGCCATAGAAACACTTATTGACAAGGACTATTCTTCTTTTGATTTCTTCAATGACGTTGCCTTTACTCCATATCGTCAATTATAGTCTAGATGTCTAATTACCAGACTTGGAGATGAACGTATATTTCGTTTTTTGCCATTTATTTTTAGTCCCATTTTCAGTGCAGACGCCCTTTACGGCCAAAAAGTTTTAAGCGGAGACTTTGTCGATCTGACGATCGTTTGCATATCCAACCTCTCATACAGATTTGTTAAATAAAATAAATAGTGTACCACTCCTATTAATCTGGAACTCACGAACAAACTTTTCCAGTAGATGAAAAAAAGGAAACACTATAAAAAAAATACTGTAATTGAAGAACCTATACTTTAGTCTAATTATTTGCTATCCTTGGACTTGGGTGTAGAAATGAAGCTATAATTGTAGATTTCAATGGTTTATTAGGTAAGAATCCCATGCCAAATAAGTGATCGATTTTATCACCGCTGTAATAGAGAATATACATATTTTCTTGCTGTCTACCCATCTGACTTCCTGAAGAGATAGATGTTCACTGCGTATTCATGCATTGTTTTTGATAATGCTTCTTAGCTTCCCTGCACTCTAGAGCGCAATATGAATAAACCAATGTTATTAACCTTATTTCGATCGTTGCCAAAATATCCGTCCGATTAATTATTCTGAAATTTTCGTAACCATAATTTGGTCGATAATTCTCTGAACAATTCTGACAAATGTTTGGTTTTGGACAGATCAGAATTGAAGTATCTATGTGTAACCAATATGATGGTCAATTGTGGATAATCTAAACTAAATTCGTACTATTTATAACTTGACGCATATGGGTAGACATTTGGTGTTTCGTAGGGCTCAAATCCACATCCACATTCAGACTATTTCTTCCTTTTCTCTGGAGATCGATTAGGTAGCAGTGTGATATTCCACTAATTACTCTTATTGCGTTGAATATAATTTGATGGTTTTATTGTGTGATGTGTTTTGCAGCGGTTGATCTTTCGCAGTAACACAAGAAGAATTTCTTTGAATAATAAATAAATAAATTTAATAAATGAATAAATTTGAATAAGAATTCCTCTTATATTCAACCCAACGAGTATTCACACGACGTGTTGTTCCAATGTTCGTTGAACCAACAGGAATGTGATAAATTCCTGTAGTTGACAACGGTTCCCTTGGGACATTGTGCCTCAAATAATGTTTCCAAATATTTCAATTCCTCCCCAAATATTCAGGCTCACATATTCGGATATAACACATTTTTTCTCAAGTACCGGTTAGTGTGCGTCGGATTTCCATATACTCCGATAGTTTCAGTTAATTTTGTTATTCTATTGGAGTTTAGGGAATTCATCAAATTTAAGAATTTTGTTCAGTCTACCCGCAGTTAAACCGACAGGAAGAAATCATGTTTAATCTATAAATCTCGAAAACGATGTACAATTAAAAAACATTCCTGTGGTATATACATAATTAAATTGTCAGTTTATAATGTATATATATTGTGTTGCCATATGTCTAAAATTAAGTAGCAATTTATTGTGAGAACGTTACATAAAAAGACTTACCTTACTGCAAATGTTGGATCATACTCAAATTGTAAAATTTCTTGTGGGTATCCTATCGACACCATATGCTCCTTAACTAAATCGAAACCTAATTTTTCATATTCGGGAGATTTGTACTCTAAAAAAAGGAAAATTAGGAAGACAATTATACAGTAATAACAGGATTTTTATGACACTCTGACAATTTACTATGAATAAGGGTGTAAAAGGGATGATAAGGCAAAGAAGTGGGAGATCCTTGGTTAAAGCTTATTACAAGCCTTTTCCACAAGGAATGGAATCCAGGATGGGATTTGATAGGAGATATTATTTATAGTTTTTTTTTATTTTTCGGGTGTGATTGGACCTTTTCAGATTGTTTGGTCTATTTTGGAAACACGTGGAGGAAAGCTGTAGGAGCTGTGGCTATTACTTCACTAAAGACAATTATCGTTGTGTAATGAGATTGGGAACCATAGAAAACCAGTCTCCCCCTGTCTTTAATTTACTGAATTATTCGATATCAACAAGGAGGGTTTTAGAGGGCATCATAATGCTCTACCCCCAGGTCAGGGACGAGGACGATAGAAGTCAGCGTAATGAAGGTAAGAATGGTAATTTCGTTTTGGGTGTCTGAAAATTAGATGTCCTCTAGGATGTCTGGGATGTCCTCAAAACGTATTTCTTATCGATCGATCAGATTCGGGGGAAGTGATAGGTTGTATGTCAGCGAGGTTATGAATAAGGGCTATGGGTATAAATTCACTTTACTGCAGAGTCTACGAAGAATTTTCCTCTCCGTGGCCAGTATTTTGTTCCTCTGTCGACGCTTAAGTAGGTAGTGAATACAGGGTAATTTATTGAAGGGCCTTCTGAAAGTTTTAAAACAGTTTCTTGACGAATTTTTATGAAAAATATTTTTTGAGTTTTCTCAGAAATTAAAAATTATTTGTTGTAAGTTTTTATAAATTTTCTCAACTATTTTGTTTGAATGTAACGTTTTTGTGCGTATTTGAAGCCATTATCGGCATCATTGATTTTATCTCTATATTTGTTATTTTTAATCACTTTACCCTGTTTACCGTCTACTAGAATTTCTTTGCTTTGCTGTCCAACTCCTTCCAGGAACTCAACACTTAGCGATTCTTCATCTTGGTGATTATCATGTTTGTGTTGAACTTGTCCTAATCATATTAACACATTCTCTCTCATGGTTTGTTGTTCAGTACCACCTCTAAATTTCCCCTGTCATATTTATTTTTCATTTTATTATTGTTGGCGACTCCAGTCATATTTCTCTTTTTGTTGAAAATGTCAACTTTGGGATCATAAAAAAGATACAAAAAGTTTCCTAGTCGTTCCCCCTAAAACGCCCCTTCGTAGGGGTGAAAAAACGGAAAAAAACCCATTTATTTACCAAGAATCTGTAAGCCGTAGAAAAAAATTTTTCAAATAAAAAATGTAGCTGGGATAATTTTCAACAAAAATGTTTATTAGCACTTTTTTTGTAGAATGAACCGTTCTCTCAGAAACACCGCTTGAAGCGACCGACGATTTTGAATGTCATTTACGCAATTTAAAACACATTTTAATTTTTGTCGATAGGACACTCTGATTAACAGCGTTAAGCCCCAAGGATTTTTCACCAAAATGTTCTCCTGCACCAAACCAATATTAAACAAAACTTTAACATTTAATCCGCATTCAAATCGAATCCAAACGATTCGAACCATTTTTTACAAACAGTTAAAAAAAAATAGAGCGGTCACTGGTGTCCGCTTTGGCCCACCAGAGACGTTCAAATCGATCGGACACCATATTCACAATTTTTAGGTTTACTGTGCTACATGGGAATATTGCGAATGAATTCCATTCGGGATTATTCGCCAACGAAGTGGATGTTCAAAAATAATGTTGCTACTAATATTATGAGCCGCAACCGATATGAGTTACTTCTGAAAATATAGCACTTCTCAGATAACTCTAAGTGCCCAGAAGGAAACCGTATGTATAAAGTGCAACCACTTCTAGACCAAATCATAAGCAACTATCAAAAAATATTTACACCAGGAAAACATTTTGCATCGATGAAATCATGGTACCGTTTCAGGGACGTTTACTCTTCAAGCAGTATAATCCACAATAGTGCCGTAAATATGGCATTAAACTATTTAAATTATGTACTCATAGTGGTTATACGTGAAACCTAAGTGTATATGCAGGAAAAGAGAAGCAAGGTGAATTAGCAGCCTCTACCTAGTGTTAAAATTGTCGCGAGGAATTTTAGGGTCTGGTAGAATTTGTCTGTAGAACTGATAACTGGTATACAAACCTTTAATTAGCGCACATACTTTTGGATAACAACACCCATTGTCTCGGAACTTTGCAAAATAATCGCAAGAGTAATCCAGCCGAAGTAATAAATAAAAAACTTAAAAATGGTGAAGTAATTGCCAGAGAATTTGAAAGAGGAATATGTGTCCTCAAGTGGCATGACAAAAAAGATGTTTTGGTTTTATTCACCTGCCACAACACTGAAATCGCCCAACTTCAACGCCGGGGAAATAATATTCAAAAATCGAAAGCGGTAATTGATTACAATTTAGGTAAAAGCTCCATTGATTTATCTGATCGGATGTCGAGTTACAGTACGGCGCTGCGACGAACTGTCCGTTGGTACAAATAAATAACTATAGAAATTTTAACTGGTACTTCAATTGTTAATGCCCATTTCATCTACAACTAAGCTGAACAGACCAACATATCCATAAATGATTTTCGATATGCAGTTATTGAAGAATTGTTAAAATTTGAAAGCGGACAGTTTTATGAACGTACACGTCGTGAAACAATAAACCTCAATGCTCACGTATTTACAAAATTAGACTGTAAGGCACGGGAAAATAGACGGTACTGCAAGGGATATTACAAGAGAAAACAGGATGGACTGATAGATAAAAATAAAGTAAAGAAAGTAATAATGTACTGTGCCCAGTGCGAAAATAGTCCTTTTTCCAGGTTTTGTCTGGAATGTTTCAATTTATTTCTCAAAACTCATTATTTTTTTTTTTAATAAATGTATGTACAAATCTATAATAGATAGGTATTTCTATAGCTTATTTGTTTAATACATTTTTTTATCAATTGTAGGTATTCTTATTTCTATACTTAATAAAAGAGCTCAAGTTAGTTTTTACACCAGATTTTTCTAATCGAAATTGCTACACAGAACCTGGTTCAACATTCTATATAGCAGGGCTATAGCGGACACATTCCTATGCAAAAACCGCATAAAATCGTGTCCTCGCAGTCGGGAAAGGATGATGAAAAATTTAAAGTCAAGAAGACACCGGTGTCCGCCGTGGCCAAGGCGGCGAAATTCAAATGGGATACTCGTGTCCGCCGTGGCGCTTAACCTGTTAAAATATCTCGAATTTTTACCGTCGAGTTGATACAAATTTTATTTAAAATTGAGTTCGCGCTCGTAACTGACATTCAAAATCTCCAGTCGATTCAAGCGTTGTTTCTGAGAGAACGGTTCATTCTACATAATAATAATTCTACTAGTCTATCTCCAGATAGGCTAGTTTTGCACTAAGTATATTTGATTTAAATCACCCCTGATGAGAAGAGAACTGATAAATACATATACACTACTTCCGCATTAACAAAATTAAGATGGTGGACATAGGCTACTTCTGTATTATTTGAGATGCTTAAATAATTGTAAAACTGGACTTATAATATTTATGCAATAAGTACCGAATATAACAAGGAACATTTTGATTAAAAACCAGCAAAAAGCCAATTTTGGACATAGACTAGTTCTGTTCTAAAGCAGTGACATGAAATATCTATTTTTATCGAAACAAATATAAAAATACATACCTGCTAACGTATAATCCATATCAAAACCATAGAACTTGATGTTTTCGAGATGAAGACTTCTGTTGACGAATATTCTGAAATAAAAACCATAATGTATTTCATAGTTATCACATTTTTGCCCTAACAAAAGAAGTAAAAATAATGAAATTACTACTAAGAAAGTTTCGTGTCATGATTGGGTATGATCGGAGACCGGAATATATGCAAAATGCATTTTTTTAATATCTGGCATATTTTGCATAAATTTCTTATTTTACAAGAAATTGCTCTCTAAAATCTAAGCTACATTTTGCTAACAATATTTTTTTCAATAAATACTTACTTTATGAGTTATTTGTAAAAACCCGTCTAAAATTGTGATTTTTTAAAAGTTGTTTAGAATTAATTAGTTAATTTATCCATTTCCGGACTTATTTTGAAAGAATATTTTTTTCACCCTCGAGGGTGGCTGTCACCCCCATGTAAAAACAACCCTTTTGTTTTTACAAAAACAAACCCCAACGTCGTGACGAGGAAAATTCTACTCCAAAACGGTCATTTACAGACGTGTATTCTGTGTACATATTCTACAGACGTGTGCTAATAGGGCTGACAGAAAACAAGCAAGAATCAGCTCAGAGTCAAAGCAGGCTTCCTTACCAGCCAAGCGCCAGTCAAGGGACACCTGCATACAATGGGACTGTCTCATAAAGAATTAAGCTGTAGACTCTGTAACTCAGATACTGAAACAGTCAACCATATATTGCATAATTGCGATGAAATAGATCGCAGGCGACAAACACTTTTTTGGAGTTTACCAGTTGGCTCCAAAAACATATACTACTCATCCACTAGATCTGTACAAGCTGGTGCAGGATTCAAGAATTCTGGAATGGCTTGTTAAATGTAAAGATTTACATCGCATGAAATTAAATAGTAGAAGTTTGTAGACGGTTAAAAATCTCAGCCAAAGTGTGACTAAATACAAAAATACCTAAATTGATTTTTAAATAGAACCAAATTTGACGGAATACGATACATCAATACTGAAATATAAACTGGATTTAAATATATTTTCTAATCTCTAGTTTATTTATTATTTATTCCGTTAAATCAAATTATATTTGAAACGTCGTGTTGCACTTGAAAAAAAAATAAACGTTACACATGATATATTTGATTGTCAAAATAGTTACTGATCGGAGCAGTAGCCACGGTGTTTGTAATTTCGAAACACTCGCAATCTCGAACATTTCGTATCATTTCAGACAAGATGAGATTACTATTTTTATTGGGAATAAGCCACAATTTAAGTTTAAAATAAGTTTATTTTTGAAGTTTCGATTTCCATTTTGGAAATCGTTCTCAAAATTCAAAACATTAATAAATTAAACTAAATAATTAAATGACTACTGTATATATTGTTAATTAATGCTACTTAGTATTTAACTAAATTTTAACAGTGTCTAAAAAGACCATAGTTCTTAAGACCTTGCTGTTAAATTAGAACCACCAATTTGTTAATGTAGCCAATATTGTAGTTCTACGACCGAAAAATTTATAATAATAATGTAGAAATAATTCCTCCTTCACCACAGACTTATTATCCAGTGGTATTTCGAGAAGAAAACCGCATACATCGTAACGAACTGTCTGTTGTGCCGACTAACAGCGTAATTGTAGTAATTTCCTGTTGTTTCTTCTCAGCTATAATTATATAATTATGCGTTAGAAGTTTCGAGAAGTGAGTTATGATTCTGTGAACTCTGGCGAATTGTTATCACCTCAAAATGTTGCTACTAAAATATAATTTATCAATTACTTCTAAGAATTACCTAGGGTAACAATTGTTACAATGAAAAACAATGATGTGTAATGTTTAAGTGGACATGATAATTTTATTTAATCGTATCTATGTCGATAAAGTATAATCTAAGTCCAAACAAGCTGGAAATAAAGTTTTACCACATGAATAATGCCTTTCACGAGCGAGACACTTGAAAGAAAGCTGTTTAGTTGTCAGGTTTGTTTATATAATATGTTTCTATATAAATTTTGACTGACTGGATGATGAAAATAATACCGGACAAACGTATTGGAATAAATTGGATTATTTTAGCAGTGCTGGAGAATTTGAGATCACAGACGATATAATTTTATCTTCTAAGCCTAAGCAGTACTAAACACAAATTCGTATTCAAAACTTTAGATGGAAAAAAAAAACTGAACGAACGCTACATGGGAAGCATAGTGATTAGAACAGAAGATACTGAAGAGAATATACTAATAAGCATTGGTAAAAAAGGAAAACATGTAATGTTATGAACAAGTTATTGGTTGCAGTGTCAAATACAATCACGACAAAAATAACTTCGATTAAATATTAAATAAGGCTCTTATAAGGAGCGGAAACAAATTTTATAAAAACATTTTACAAGTAGAAAATCATAAATAAACTACAAAAAACGGGTGGGGCAGTCCAGTGGGACTGCCGGTAGCAGTTACACTTCTATACACGCATTCGCCGTTACAAATTTATTTGGGAGTTAATTTGCACAATCATTACATATGTAATGCTATAGGTAAGACATAGCAGAAAGAGAAACAGAATGAATAACAACTTACTAACAATTAATAAATAACATTTGACCTGTAATAGGAGTATAGTAAATGAAGGATTGAATCAATATTTTGATGAAAATGTATATTTTTATTTTCATATATGTATGAAAGGAGTTTTCAAAATTGACAGTTCTGGGTCATACAGTGATTTATTGAGATTATTATTTTGAAATACAAAAGACTAATATAATTATAAACATTAAATAAATAATACAAAACATCACAAAAATAATAATATTAATAAATATTTTATTATATATATATATATATATATATATATATATATATATATATATATATATATATATAATATTATATGTATATATTATATAATATATATAATATTATATGTATATATTATATAATATATATAATATTAAATATATATACAAAATGAACATTTTTATATTCGAGAGAGGAAGAGAGAGAAAATATATCTTCTGGCTCTCTCTTACTCATTATCTTACATATGTAATGATTTCACAGATTCACTCCCATACAAATTTCCAACGTGGAGCGCGCGTATAGAAGTAGGTATAACTTCAAAAACAAAAATGGATTTGGATGAGAGATACTCCAAAATTCGAACAGCACTATTAAGAGACAAACCATAAAAGTTAACATATCACAAAAAGAGGAATGGATAGACCATAAAGCACATGTAGGTGTATATAGAAATATTTAGAACGAGAAAACAAAATATGAAAAGAATTAGAGGGGTTGGGAAAATCAGGAATATACGTAATATTAGAAAAATTTAATAAAACGTTTTCTTCTTCATGTACCGTATCAGAACTATCCGACGTTGGCAATCACCTTTGCGAAGGCTTCTCGATCTTCTGCCACATGTATAATTGTCCTGCATTTGGTATCTGAGTCCATTCACGAATGTTTAGTAGCCAGTTTTGTTTTCTTCCTTCACCTTTCCGACTTCATATTTTGCCTTTAAAAATTAGTTGTAGTATTTTATATCGTTTCCCTTTAATATATGTCCAGATAAAATATTGTATGTTGTTAGTTTTTTTTTACTGTGCAAGGTATCTTAAACATCCACCTATGAATATACATTTCTAATGCTTCTATTCCGTTCATGCTTGATACTTTTAGGGTCCACACTTTTGCTCCATACAAGAGTACAGACTAAACATAGCACTTAACCATTATTTGTCTTAGTTCTAAAATGAGATAATTATCGCAAAGAAATGTCTTCATTTTCAGACAAAAGATTCTGGTAGCTGCTATTTTGCGTTTTATTTATATATCTGGATCTAGTTGGTTCGTTATGACAATTCCTAAATATGAAATTATGTGAACTTTTTCAACTTGGACTCCATTTTAATTGGAGCTCTGCATATGGATGTGGGTTACGCCCAAAAGGCTAAGTTTAGTTTTGATTAAATTTATTTTAATACCCATTTTCTCTCCTAATTCGTGAATACGATCAAGCAAAATTTGGAGGCATTTAATGTTTTCTGAGAGAATTACTGTTTCGTCTGCATATCTCATTGCAGTAATTCCCCGCTGATTTTTGTTCCATATGGCTGTCTGTTAAGTGCTTTTTAAATAAATGGTCTGAGTAAACATTGAACAATGTTGTGGACAAAATTCAACCTTGTCTGACTCTTCTTTGAGTGGTACTTTATCAAATGCCTTTTCTAAAACCACGAAGCATGCAAAAACATATTTTCTTTGATCAAGGCATTTTTACAATAGGTTATTTAACGCAAAAATTTACTCCTTATTTCCATTAGCATTTCTCAAACCAAATTGGGTTTCTTCGAGATATTCTTCATATTTATGTCTAATTCTTTTGTGAAGTATTTTTAGGAAAATCTAATGAGTGTGGCTCATTAGACTAATTAATCGATATTCTGAGCATTTCCTAGCCTTGTGTTTTTTAATTATTGCCACAAAGATAGATTTGAACCAGTCTGTGGAAATCACTCCAGTATATTGCAAGTCAAAACCAGGTACAAAGACCGCTTTACCATTGAATGCTGATAATTTTATTACTAGTGGATGAAGTAAGCGAAGATATCTTTTATAGCAAGTTTTCGATTTATTATTTTATTGCAAAAGGACCTACAGAATATAATATATCGTATTCATACAGTTAATTTATTAACAAACATGTTTAAATGATTTTTGTTTAATTTCTTGTGGCGTATAATGTCGGTTTGTCAAATAATCAAAGTTATGCCTTTACAGGAACATATTATTATTAAAAAAATACACTGTTATAGTAGGTATAGTATAGTAGGTACATAGTAGGTAAATGGTCAATCAGCGAAAATGTTATTTAAAACTTGCGAACAGTTTTTGCAATCTCAGTAATTAACTTATCGTTGTTATACGTGATATAGATATCGGTTATTATATTATAGTATCGGCTATTTGTGTTAGACTTCCAATCCACAAACTATCCTTTCTGGATTCTTGCTTTGTCTGTTGAAGGACGCTTCATTCTTTTCAAGTTGTAGTATTTGCATTCATAGCCTGGTAAGGTAGGGTCAGGGCTGACGACGAAGGCAGAAATGGTCCCTTAAAGAAAATGCGAAAGAAATAGGGCTAGCCGTTAACGTAGATAAAACTAAAGCCCTAATACAATTAAAGAAACGAAGAAATTTGCAAAATTTGACAATAGGCGACGCAAATAGTTTATATACCTGGGCGTACAGATAAGTGAGGGTGGCATCGAGGAGGAGGAAATGCGGAAAAGAATAACAATGCTCGCTACTAATTTAATTTTCTGGAACTTTTCAATTTTTTGAAAAATGTTCAATTTTGTCATTTATTTATGTCAGGTAGTTTTATTGCAATACATTTTTCGTACAAATTAAGTTTTTTTTATTTGATATGTTCTAAAGGCATCCTTAAAGAAGAAAAGAACAAATAAAAGTTTTTTTCATTATGACTGAAATTATAATTTTAAAATTATGCGTTCATTTTGGCGCGCAGTGTATAAATATTGTATTCATTTCATTTTACGTATTCACGTTAAGAAATTAAATAATTTTTCAAATGATTGGAATTAAAAAGTCGGTTGGGTAGTTTATAGCAGTTGTTTGTACTCGGACGATCCAGCATATTCGCTTAAAATTCTCCGAAAGAAACGCGAAATGGCCTTATGCTACATGAGGACCGAGAGAGTAAAGGAGGGGAATAAGATGATATATATATATATATATATATATATATATATATATATATATATATATATATATATATACAATATAATAAAAGAAAAATATTACACACAAAATAAATAAAATAATGGTTTCAAAATAAATTCAACCCTGTATAGAGTTAAAAATCAATACATCTTTTGGCACATAACCAACAGGCTGTGCCTTTTGGCATTCCTAATGAAAATTTCCATAATATATCTTTCTATCATATACCAGATAAAAATAACAATTCTTCTGTTTTACTCCTTTCTGATATATCACATTTATTATGGAATAAAAAAACATTATTTACATCGAATTATTAATTCTTGTGTTCTGCAATGACGCAAAATATACAGTAACATAGAAGATGAAAATTTAATTATCAATTTTCAATATTTGGCATTGAACGCAAAAAAATCAAACACAATCAAAAATTGACCAACGTAGTATTTCTGAACGTTTAAAAAATCAAAAAGGAAAGGGCCCACTTGGTAAAGAAGAAAGAACTTTTTTATCGAATGACATTCTCTGTAGGGGGAGGATAGGACTATATTGAGAAATAAAATATTTTTGTCTAATAAAATGTCAGGCTACAATGTAGTTGTCGAACTACATCTTATCCTCCTATAAAACTTGTTTCAGATATAGATATACACAACTAAAAATGTTTTTTATTTATGTCCAGTGTACCACGGTTTTGAACTCCTAATTTCATCAAAATGCATCGATTTACTTGAAATTTTAAACGTAAAAAGGGAATATCTTAACAAGCAAAATCTACCATATGCCAAAGTGTGCTTTTACTCGAGATGAATTCACTTCAACTGAAGATAGACAGATTTACATTGAAAATAACCTCAGAATCGATGAAAAAATATATTCTAAGCAAAAAATGTTCTATAGTTTATTCCAAAAATCAATACTTTTAGACTTTCGAAAAAACTGTAAAGGGATAAAAAATAGCATATAAAAGAATACAGGTATTTTTTTTCTGTAAGCCTAAGTTATAACTCATTGAATTTGAAATTTGCATATGTAACGAAAAATTTTAAAAAATCAACATAGAACAACGGGAAACCCGTCAATTTTACGAGAAAAATTAATATTAACTCTTTTTAAATTAATGTATTTTGTAGAACGCTTCAGCGTATGAACGAAAATAAGGTCGATTCCTTTTTTTTAATACTACCCTTGTTATTTGTAGCCTAATTATAACGTTATTTATTTAAAATTCAGTTTATTTAAGGATCAGTGAAAGAATTCAAAACTTTGAACCATTTTGAAATGCAAATGAATGATTTTGAAAAAATTTATGGTTACAGTGAAAAAAATATTTTTTTTACTGAAACCATACCACCTTTTTTCCAAAATAAGAACAAAACTATCAAAGATACGTAAAATTTGCTAAAGAATAAAAAGTTATGACTTTTTTACTTTACAGAAAATTTGTTTTTTTTTTAAATTAGCTTGAAAATTTACTGAAATATTGTCTTTTAAACTTCGCATTAGAGTGTGACTGGTACTGTTTTAGAACACTTTATATTTGCCCTTTTAAATGTACAGGGCTTAAGAAATTCTTTTATAAGTCTGTAGATTATAAAATTAATAATCTTTAGAATTGTGTTTTGATATCAATTATCTAGCTCGAAAATTAAGTGAGATATAGCCAAAAAACGAAATACTTCTTTTTCAAAGCAAAAAGTAAAAATCTACTTGTTCGAAAACAAAACTCAGATTCTCACTAAAAGCTGTGACTATAAGCGAATTGTAGAAGCACTATACGTGAAGTCAAATCTTAACTGTCTTTTCTACTTCTTTTTCAACTTCGGAGTAGGTAATTTTTGGTACAGGTACAGGAGAATGTATATATTGTATATGTTATATACGTATGTACATTCAAAAGGTGAGAGGAAGCTAAAGGAAAAATTAATCAACTACTATCAACGAAGAGGTGATGCCAGTGAAATAGTTGAGCAAAGCGCCATGGAAGGTAAGTCGAATATATAAAAAAAATTGTAGTAGATGTATTCGTATAAGTTATGTTGACTGCCAGAGTTAAAGCCTAGCATGATTTTTTTTCCTAAAATTAGAAAAATAAAATGTTCCGTCTTTGGTATATTCATCTCAAAGCATCGGAGTAAACTTTTAAAAGTGTAAAATGTATAGCTTTGTCGCATTCTGTTACAGTCTTCGTAATATCTCGCCAATTGTTTTATAATACATTGCCAAATGTAATTAATACAATTGTTTTTAATCTACATCTGCACACCAGTTTTTTATTTACATAATACCCGAAGTGGTATTCTGATCCGGCACCTACAAGTTTCTATTTATCGTTAATAGGTTTTAATAGCCAGTCGTAAAATATCTTTATTGATTTTGAATTCGTAACGGTAGAACATAAATCACACAGCGGTATTTTTTATCATTCTATTGTTACTAAAAGGTTTCTTAATAGTCGGTTATAAAAAACGTTTTATTGTTTAGTTAAACTAGAAAGCCATGAAAAAGGACCGTTAAAAAGATCCGTAAATACCGTTCCTACAATTCCCTATAAATTGTCGCCTCTTAGCTGTAACGTGTCACTCTCTAAAGAGTCCTCAGTTCGGACAGCTCATCGCGCTACGTAAAATCATAACGCTTTCACCACGCATTATCGTACAAGACATAGCAAAGTGGTTAAGTTTAAACTTAGTAGTTTTAACACGAATATCAAATCCCAATGTATATGGCATTTGTAGACTTTGAAAGAGCATTCGATAAGGTGGAACATTGAGCAGTAAAGAAGTCTTTACAAAATGGGAGAATAGACTATAGACACGCGGGCTTAATTTCCAATATATACATATATATATATATATATATATATATATATATATATATATATATATATATATCCAATATATATCCAATATATATATATATATATATATATATATATATATATATATCCAATATATATCCAATATATATCCAATATATATATATATATATATATATATATATATATATATTATAATAGTCTCCCTTTTATACCGCTGTCGCGGCTTTGGGAGTATAGCAGGGTAGTCTGCTATATCTAGGGCCTACGGTATACAAGGAAGGTAACATGGCCAGTGCTACGCTTCAACCGTCTATTATTACCCCTGGTTTTACCCAAGGTACTCATTTTTATTCAGGCTGAGTCGACCTGGGGCCTATAGACATTTTTAAAATGTCTAGATGTTCTTGCCGGCGGTGGGATTCGAACCCCGGACCACCGGCTTGCGAGTCAAGCATCCTACCGCTTGCGTTACGCAGGCCCTATATATATATATATATATATATATATATATATATATATATATATATATATATATATATATATATGTATATATATATATATATATATGTATATATATATATATATGTATATATATATATATATATATATATATATATATATGATCAAGCAACAACATCCATTACAATAGTTGAACAAACGGAGCCCATTAAGATACGGCGAGGAGTCAGACAGTGTGACACTGTATCATCCAAACTATTCAATCAAGCTTTGGAAGACGTTATGAGGACATTACAATGGAAAAACGGGGTATTAACATAAATGGCCAATACTTGAATCACTTGAGATATGCAGACGACATTGTAATAATAACAGGTCTAACAAAAATAGGTCTACAAATGAATTATAATAAAACGAAAATTATGACCAACCAACCAGAAGAATTAATAATTACAATTGCACGAACAACTATAGAACAAGTAAAAGAATATGTATAGAAAACGGAATATGGCGAAGAAGATACAACTCTGAACTATACAAAATATACCAGGATCCGGATATTATAACATTCATTAAAATAGGACGGCTGCGTTGGATAGGACATGTAGAACGAATGGAAGAAGGCGAAATACCAAACAAAATATTCAAACAAATGCCAGTAGGAAAAAGAACAAGAGGAAGACCGAAGCTGAGATACTTAGAACAAATAGAAAATGATATAACAACCTTAAAAATAAAAAACTGGAGAAAAAAAGCACGAAACAGATCAGAATGGAGAAGAATCCTGGAACAGGCCAAGACCCAAAAAGGGTTGTCGAGCTAGTGATGAAAAGAATATGTAGATTTGGGACAACTAGTTAAATTAAATAAAGAAAATCAGACCAGAGAAATAAAGAGAAGGATACGGTTGGCTTGGGTATCCTTCGGAAAACTTTCCTATATACTAAAAAATAGAAAATACCCCCAATATTTAAAAACAAGAGTCTTCAACCAATGTATACTTCCTGTCCTCACCTACGGTTCTCAAACTTGGACGTTTACAAAGGAAAACATGGAAAAAATAGCAAAGGCCCAAAGAGCCATGGAAGGGCAAATGCTGAACATCAGGCTATCAGACAAGAAAAGAAATACTTGGATCCGCAACAAAACAAAAGTGACCGATATATTAACGCAGATAGCAAAACTTTAAGTGGAAGTTCGCTGAACATACCATAAGACAGAAAGACGACAGATGGAATAACATGATTATACACTGGAGACCACATAGTTACAAACGAAAAAGAGGAAGGCCACAAATGAGATGGTCAGATGACTTGAAGAAATACGCAGGCCCGAAGTGGGTACAAACTGCCCACAATAGAGAGACGTGGAAGAAAGAAGAGGAGGTCTATGTCCAACATTGGACAGCAAGGGCTGTATAGATAGATAGATAGAGTTTTAACACAAATTGTCAAATAAAAGTGTTTGTAACTGGACTCAAATAAAATAAAATTATTATAATTCACAATCTAAAATTACTTTTAACATCGGTGCCTGTAGGGGCCACTAAGATTTATTAATCAGAGTGTTTATAATCAACCACTTAAGGTTCTCGTTTTATGTTGAGGACAAGAGACATTCACAACACATTCCTTCTCTGTCTGTTCAACATTTTATAATAAGGGTAAAAACTAATCTTTTGAACTTATGGAAAAAGGTCGGATTTAAGAGAGCAGGTATATATATATATATATATATATATATATATATATATATATATATATATATATATATATATATATATATATATATTACAATAGTTACTCCGAAACAAAGAAAATTCTGGAAGCCGGTAGGTACTGTCCAATCATTTTATACGCAGTTGCGAAAGATATACAAGTAAAAGTATTTTTTGAACAAATGCGATATGAGTCATAGATTAAGACAATCACTAAAAAGAAAGCCGATAAATTATCATCCCTTTTTCTTACAGTGAATGCTCTGAATGATCATATTAAAAGGTGCTACTATCAGATCTTTGTTCCCAAGACTAAGTTTGTCTTGGGAACAAAAACATTGATCCAACTGCTACACGTGAAAGGGTATTGCAACCCATCAGACTGCAACACAGTCAGACACCACAAGTACTCTTGCAAATAAAATTTTGCAACTGCCAAAAACGATGCAGTGCAACATGTGGCTTCCCAAAAATTTGGCCTTTTTTATAACTCAACCTTTGGTGGATAAGCTGGTTAGATGAGGAAAAAGCCGAAAATACCCTTAGTGATGATTACTATTAATTTATTTTATGTATTAATTGATTTTGTTTTTTATTCATTTATATGTGACATAGCATGAAATAACATCATATTTCTTTCTAATTTTCCAATTTCAAATTTTGTACATTTTTTACCTACAGAGTTATGTTTTAAGGGATGAAAATGTGTAAATTTTTTATAAATTTAACTCGTTAAAAATATAGTGGGTTAATATAAATGATATATCAAAATGTATAAATATGCCCGTAAATTATTTTTTCGTAATAACGGACGATTTTTAAGAGTTGAAAATTTAGAGTGTAAAAATATGTCAGTTAAACAAAATAAGAAATTCCCATTTCAATATAAATACTACGAAAAATTGGGTAAATTGTTTTTTTCAATGTTGAAATTAACAAGGGTAGCTTTATAGGAGTTAAAATAAATCAAAAAAGACTGTCAATCATAAGTGGTATCTTACATTATCATAAAAGTTTAATTTAAATTATATAAATGTTTTTCAACTAATTAAATGCTTCAAGTTATAATTTTATTGAGTTTTTGCAATAAGGGGTATTTTTCACCGCTCAGAATAATAAGCACATATCGGCATAGGGTAAATTCTGAAGGTAATAGAGTTTAATTCCGAAATTTTATCAAAATCGGTGCATGTTGATGGAAATCGGAGTTACACCATATTTTCACCGTGGTACACTGGACTATTTACAGTTTTGTTTTAGGATTCACATATAATTTAAAATATTAGTGTTCTTTTGACTTTGATAAAGATATTGTTTTTACACAGTTTAACGTTTAATACTGCTTTTTTATAATCTCGAGATGGTTAGTATTTACAATTACAATATTATATTTGATTTGTATGTAAATTACATAAATACTCTTCAGTATCTCCTGGCATGTTTTCTGACGCCTATAATGGAGTTTTTTTTATAATTTGGAAATGTTTGCAGTATTTTTCCAAAAAAAAAAAACTCTTAATATTTATTATACGAGTTAATGTCCCCTCTAGTGATTCAGAAACAATTAAGTATAATGCTTTTCATTCAGTTATCATGTCATAAAGTTAGTCGTTCACGTTCACGGTCGGTAGGTCATGCGATATATACACTATTTACACATATTACACATTGCGAAAGTGTAAGTAGTTGTGTAAAATATAAAATATTCCATAAAAATTATTTAAATTTAGAAACGAGTCAGTGATTACATTGTATACTGATACATACTGGTTTTGACAAACTAGTAACTTAAATATCACATATTGTATCGTATATCACTATAAATGGAGTTTATGGAATATCACACAAGAACAAGAGAAAAATATGATCAAAACAAACAGAACACCAACAACCCTTCTCACCTTGTGGTGAACAATCAAATCATCAACTCAGATCAACAGGAGGCCGACGCCTTCAAAATACATCTACAAAACACCTTAATCACCCACGATGATCCTAGACTTGACCACGGTTTCCGTGTAAGAACCGAGGGAGACATAAGACGAGTCACCACCCCCTTCGATCCACAGGAACCGCATGAACATCCGATCATGGCACCTGTGGATCAACAGACTCGAACAATTCTGCCAAATTTGCAGTTCAAATTCACCGGGACCTGACAACATTGCCAGGTACTGCGTGAAACACCTTCCACCGAGCGTCACACTCTACCTGACGAACATTGTCAATGCCATTCTCAGACTCTGCTACCTTCGATCCCTATGGAAAGAAGAAAACACAATTATGCTCCAAATAAAGGGCAAACCCAGGACCAATCTACACTCTTATAAGCCAATTTCATTACTAAACGTGTTGGCTAAAGTCTTCGAGAGGATCCTTAAGGAGAGGCTCGTATACTTTACCACAGAACATAATATCATCCCTACATTCCAATTCGGCTTTAGAGAAGGTCACTCCACCACAACGGCAATGATAGAAATCGTCACACATCTCACAGGCATTTTTCTCGATGTTTAAAAAGCCTTCGACCAAATCTGGCGTGCTGGACTGGTCAGAAAACTACTGAACATCGGCCTGCCATTTCCATTCGTTAGACTTATCTGTTCATATGTCACTCAACGTAAACTCACGGTAAAGCTACGAGGTAATTTCTTAGCCTCTTTTACTCACACAGCAGTAGTTCCACAAGGTTCCGTGTTGGCACATATACTCTACACAATATACAACAGCGACTTCCCTAACTCACGGACTCTCGCACACTCACTTTAATCTACGCAGACGGCACTGCTCTCGTAACAACATCTCGACTAGGACCTAACCTAAAAGGACCGTTTTAGCTTAACACCCCTTTCACCTCTGACCATCCTGGATACCACCTCCCCCGCAGGACTACAGCCACCGAAGTGTACCACCAGTGAGCACAATGCAGCGACACATGCCTACACCAACAAAAACAAACCGCTTCCTGAAGAGGTGTCCCACCTAAATCAGAACAACAAAATCATCCGCAAAGAGAAACAACAAACAAACAACGATCGAAGCGTGCACCTATAGTGGGTTGACGAATTATCTGTCTTTTGCGGCATGCAAAAGCTTGCTAGTGCTATTTATGACTGTTCAGTTCTTTATATTTCGTAGCCACCACATTTGTTTGAGACCTATTCATCTTTTGCCCTCAGTCTTTCCTTGAATAATTAATAATACAATCAATATATATATATATATATATATATATATATATATATATATATATATATATATATAGTTGTCTGGTTCTAGGGGACATTGAAGCTTCTATTAGCAACAGTAAGCTACATTACTATGCTAAAGGTTCGCCTTTTGGAGCCTCATTAGGATCACTGTGAGCTATACGTAATAAAAACAGTCCGGCTGTCGGGCCGCCTTTCTGCTTGTTCGCTTTCTATTTTTATTGTTATATTTATTCTATGAATTCAGAATAGTTACTCATTTATGAGTCCTCTTCTAGTACATCTCATTTTGTCTGGTATTAATTTTATTCCCACGACTTGGGGCAAAATACTTAGGCAACACTTTTCTCCCTGTGCTATCAATCCTCTGAGAACTATAGTGTTACATATCGGAATTGTGGAGCACAACAAATCTCATAGAATAGGGTACATAAAAAAGATGTGCGCATTTTAAAATTGTAATATTAAAATAAATATCCCCAGATAATTAGGTACAATTTACTTTAAATGGTAGTTGTTTTGTTGCAGTTCACTACTGTTTTGATGGATGAAGTAACTTTTAATGTTATTTGTAAACAAAAAGATATTTATTTAAATTGCGTAGCGTCGATAATTTCTTATAAATATTAAATTTGCGTCAATTTCAATGTTTTAAAAATAAATTATAATTAAGATGGTTCATACAATGTTCTAATTATAGTCCAGTTGTCAGAGATTTTATCTCTAAATGCGAGAAGAACAAGCTAGATTTTGATAAGAATATCAATTTTGGGACCCAAAAAACAATGTAAGCAAATGAGATTCGACAAGTGTTAAGAAAAATGAAAAATATCAAAGTCCCAGGAGAGGAGGAGATATGCTATTAAATAACTTAAGGAAACTGTTCAATTTATGTTTGCAGCAAAGAGAGGTGCTCAAAGAATGAAACAATGCTATAACCATCCTTTTGCATAAAAAAGGTGATAGAACGGACCTAGAAAATTATAGACCTATTAGCCTGTTGAACCACATGTACAAGCTCTTCACTAGGCTCTTCGAAAATGCCACTATGACTCTTAAGATACACAATAAAACCCGACCAATAAAAATAAAACGTGGGATAAGGCAAGGAGATACATTGTCGCCAAAATTATTCATAACGGCATTGGAGTATGCCTTTAAGAAGGTCAATTGGGACCAAAGAGGAGTAACAATAGACGGTGAAAAGCTTAACCATCTCTGTTTCACAGATGACATTGTCCTTATCACATATAATTTAAGAGAAGCCACAGATATGTTAAATGAATTACACTTTGCATGTTCGAAGCTGGGATTCAGAATGAACTTGACCAAAACTAAGTTTATGACAAATACGGTGTCCAATATCATATATAGGGCCAATATACCAATTAGCCTCAAAAGAAAAGTATTTGACCAATGCGTATTACCGGTCATGACCTAGGGGGCGGAAATTATGACTCTAACCAAGACTACGGCTTCGAAATTGAGGATGGCACAGAGACGAATGGAACGATCTATGCTGAGAGTAACGATGCGGGATCGAATAAGAAACGAAGATCTGCGAAGAAGGACGAGTATTGCTGATGATGTGGAACGCATGGCGGAACTAAAGACTACAGACAAATATTGTTCTGAAGCTATTTTCTTGTGGCATTTTAAAGTAATTACTATTTAAATGGGAATAAGCGACAGTTAAAGGTTAAAGTAAGTTTATTGATGTTTCAATTTCCACTTCGGAAATCGTTCTCAAAATACAAACATTAAACAATCTATAAACATGAAACGTCAATAAACTAACTTTAACCTTTAATTGTGGCTTATTTCCATTTAAATAGTAATTACAGACAAATGTAGTAGAGGAAGACCACCTATACGTTGGGCTGACGACATCAGGCGTATCACCAAAAAATTGGCAACAAAGAGCACAAAATTGCAAAGAATGGAAGAGTTTAAGGGAGGTTTATGTGGTCCAGCAGTTAACGTGATAAATGAAGGCTGGATGATGATGATGATTCTCTCTTTGATCTATATCAGTTTCTTAATACAGTGAAAAACGATCTACCCTGACATAATGATAATAAATAAGTTTAATCGTATTGAAACACCAAAAATCTATTGTTAGTTGCGCCTACGCAAAGCGCAGTGAAATCTGTATTTCAATGATACTATATCGGCACATCTATTAAAATAGGTCACTAAAAACACCAATCAAATAGAAATAACACGCGAAAGAAAAATTTTCATTGATTTTTCTGCAATGCCGTATTTAAGAAAAGTGCTTATAAACAAGTATATTTTAATCCCTTGTTTCCAAAACGTGACAAGATCATAACGAAAATGATTTCTTCGCAACAACATTGGCGCTTTAAAATTTCTCTGGAATCGTTCCAAACATCCGTTCTGTTTGTAAACGCTATACTTACATCTGCATACAGATCTGAAGTTTATAAAAAGAAGTTTTGACACGAAAATAAATTCAAGTTTATCGCGAGATCGATAAAAATATATATTTAAACTAAGAAAATTATATTTACGCAGTCATTGGGTTATGTAAACAAAAATAAATCGAAAAAAACACGCGTTTGGAAAATTGCAGCTACAATATATAAAAATAAATTTTCTGCGAACCCGATATTTTAATAAAATAGTTTTTATTATTAGTCACTATGTATTCGATATAGTAATGCGTGCTTGCAACAGGCTATTGATTAGGTAAATTAGAAAATAACTATAACGTTAAAGGGGTTTTATTGTCTCATATGATCAATAGAACCTCAAAAATGAAAACCGCAGAGTGTTACTATTTAAAGGGGTGCGTTTTTGAGAAAGTGGTGAATTTGTTCCTATGCATTAGGAGACATTTATTTAGGTGAATTCTATGCAGCTCTCGTACATATACATCTACAGAAAAGATGTTCAAAATTAAATTTCCTATCGAAATGTCGCTTTTTAAAGTTAAAAATAATTTTTTTTGACAAAAAACTATTCAAAATACGAAGCAAAAAAACAGGAACACGCTATTTTTCTTTTTTCTTTCATAACTTTTTTCCACAGGGTATATATAGGCATTGCTTTACAGAAAAAAAACTTTTATCCTTCCTATTCAAAATGACGTTTAGTAGAAGTCCTCAGGACTCACAGTATCCGAGATACGATTTTTGAAAGTTCGCCACTCGCACCATTTTTCTTACTACAGTATAACGGATATTATCCGTTATACATCCGAGCATCAATTATTACTTCATAATTTTCAAATCAAAATATTCCGAAAACGGTACACAGTATCGAGTTTTACCAAGAGTACCTTTTTCGTGTAAAATTGAATGATGTTTAAGTTTACTTGAAATTTTGATTAATAATTATACTCTTAAAAAAGTTATATTGACTAATACTTAGTACGATCCGTGTAACTAGCGCCCTCTATGAGAATCAGATATAAAAACAAATTCATGGGATGTATCAGCTTCCAAAACATATTCGTATAAAATTTCATTACAATGTTGCCAGTAGTTTCAGCAAAATCGTAAAAAATGCGTAAAATTTTTTTTCTTCAACGCCCTCTATCTTGAAAACGGATGGCGTTACAAAAATTTTTTACTAAGCAAACCCCAATTATTTTTCAGTTTTTTACCTACCCTAGAGACGGGGTTACCTTTTTTTGTGACATCCTGTATATACCCGTGGAAAAAAGTTATGGCGCAAAAAAGAAAAATCACGTATGTTCCCATTTGTTTTTTGCTTCGTTTGTTGAATATATTTTTGTAATACAAATGGACAGGGTAGTGCATAGGGACAAATTCGCTCCTTCCTCAAAAACGCACCCCCTTAAATGGTAGCACTCTGAGGTTTTTCATATTTGGGGGTCCATTGAAACAATAAAACCCCTTTAAAGTTGTAGTTTCTTTTTAATAATATTTTTTTGAACATAATCAATAGCCTGCAAGTCCATAATTTTTTCCGAGCAGCTTTTCAGGTAGGAAAACCGATGATAATCACTTAGAGCAAAATATAGGGATTTTGCGAATGACGCACTAATAAAAAACCCAATTCATAAGTTTTGACCATCTCATTCGCATATTTGTGGGTAGATCCGTTATCCTGATGGAAAAACATTTTATATTTTACTAATCCTATAACACAGTTGCCATAACTTTTTATGTTGACAAAATCTAATTGCCATCTTTAGTTACAGATTATTCTTTGTTTGGACTGCTCTTTAATTTCGGGAGTATAATGATGGAACTCGGCTACAGGTTAGCACTAGTTCTGCGTTACACTACGTAGTTATCGAACAATAATCATACATTTTTCGGACGATATTGTATTCATCTGAAAGAGGAATTAAAAGAAATGGTTGAATTACTTGAAAAGTAAACCAGTAAGGATTAAAAGCATTAAACCTTACCTGAAATCAAATTTAAAACAAATTAAACGATTTCAAATCTACAGTAACAGAAACAACACATATGAATGAAATAAGGTAGACTAGTTTGATCAACGTGGATGCAAGTTTTTGAAGATGTAGAAGAGAAGCGGAAAAAAGGAAGGTTAATCCTGTGTCCAAATGAGGATCTCTACGACCGATTAGAGCAATTATTTTTATTCATTTTCAAGGCGTCTCGATCTAACATCTACATCATGTTAGTTACATGGTATTTTAGTTTTTATGGTACAGTCATGCTGATTTAAAGAAACTAGTGAATATAGTCACAGTTCTCTTTTAGACATTCACCTAACGTTAAGAATAAATTACACCTTTTTTCCTTCTTGAGAGTGTGCTGGGCCTCCGATTATGCTATGTTCTACACTTAAACTACTGGAACACTTAACGCATACTGGTACAACTTTTGTGTGAGTTTAAGCGTGTTGTCCTAACCCTAAAATGTTTTTAATATGCTTAAATGTATTTGTAAGTTTTTGTTGGGACTGATTCCACTTTGGTTGTCACAGTTATTGTACTTTGGAATTAGTCCAGAGATGTAAGTATCTGTTTTAAGTGTCTCCTACTAGATCTACATTACGAATTGAAGACTTGGCAGCACCATCTACTGTTTGATTTTCCAGGATATTAATAGGCGATGGAATCAGTAAAAAAATTATAATATTCTTTCGTTAAATTTTTTTTAATTGCTCTGTATCAACCGTAACTCACTTAATTGCAAATCGAAACGAAATGAAATTCTGATCTACGATAGTATGCGGACTATGCTTATTTAACATGCTTTTTAACCTGGGAGTGGACTGGTGTGGTCTATTGGTTCATGCAAGAATGAAAAATTATTGTATTTTAACTGTTATTTGTATTACACAAATAATATCTTTCAATAATAATTGCTCACTCCAACTAATGGCGGAATTTTTGGAACAAATTTATTCTTCGGTTTTGAGATATTTGAAAATATGTCATGACAGACCTTCCCGTCTACTCGTGTTATTTTTGGAAATTAAAATTCATATACTTGTAATGCAGTTTTTAATTTTGATCTAAAATATAATTTGTTTGTGGCTTTTAACGGATTTAAATTTTTGTCTACTCTGTATATGTACATTTTACTAGTATTGTTCACATGTTTTTGTAAAACCCCCATTTTATTAAACATTTCAACTACTTAGAAAAATAAGTTCTTCCCGATACAATACGACTTTCAAGGACTTCCCGGATGTAAATACCGATGCAAACACCCCTCGGTGAAATTCCGAATTTTTGAATCGAGTACTTTACTTTCGTCTTTTATATAAAAGGACAACAATGATTCATTCCAAATTCGTTAGCTGGTGTGTGCTGTGTAAAGTTTGTGGTGGTATTTATTTGGATTTATCAAAAATCAAGAAATAAAACAAGTAAGTAGAAACTGATAATGAAGAAGTGGAAAATATGGCAGAAAGCAACGACGATTCGATTGCTGACGAAAATTTTGTTTTAGAAAGCGATCATGCCACAGATGCAGAACAAGAAGCTACAGACGAAGAATCAGAAGAAGAAGAATCTGTTTCAGAACAGAGTAGATCAGCTTATTATTATGGTAAGGATGGGACGAAATGGAGAAAAGAAGCTTCACCCCTAAATGTTCGTACTCTGGAAAGGAATATAATTACACATTTGCCAGGAGTTACAGGAATGGGTAGAAATGCTTCTACACCTGTTGAATGTTTTATGCTGTTTTTTATTGATATTCTTCCCATCATCATAGAAAATACTAACATATTCATTCGAGCTAACGCACACAAGTATGCTAATTATTGGGTTTACTATATTTGGCTGGATCAACATGATGGTCGTAAAAATTTGTTGGAGTTCTATGGTACTGATAGATTGGGAGCAGAGATATTTCCTGCTACAATGGCTTTCAGAAGAGTTAGGTTTTTATTCTAAGAACCTAATTATTCTTCTGGACAATGTATAACACTCGATGAAATGTTACTGGTATTTCGAGGAAAGTGCAGTTTTAAAATGTATATTCCTAACAAACCCGACAAATACAGTTTGAAAGTATGTTCAACCGTAGATAGGTACTAGGAGCTTTTACACAACACATTTAGAAATTTATGCAGGAACTCAGACTGACGTACCTTTCAAGATTGAAAACTCTACAGTTGCTGTAACCGAAAGAATGTGTTTACACTTATCGGGAACACAAAGAAATATTACAATGGATCGATGGTTTACTGGATATCAGACTGTAAAACGTTTGTTAGAAGTTCACCAACTTACAGTCGTCGGTATCATTCAGTCCAACATAAGAGAATTGCCGCATTAAATACTTACTTAGTCAGTAGACCCAGTTGTACCTTTCGGTGTTGGGTCGTTTTAAATACAATTCATTAAATTACAATATTTGACAGTCTTCTGAAGTGTCCTAGCTCTTAACGAACTTTCTCCATTCCTTCCTATTGGATGCCATTTGTGTTGCTTCCTGCCAAGTCTTACCCTTACTCTGCAGTATCTGCGAGATGTCACTGTTCCATTCTTTAATGGGTTTTCCTCTTCTGTTCTTCCCTATTGGTTTGGCGTCCCACACTCTTTTTACTTGTCTATTATTGTCCATCCGGGTTAGATGTCCGAACCATGCCAATTTTTTCTCCTTGATTGACTCGAGTATCGGTTTGATTTTGAGTCTTTCTCTTATTTCTTCATTTCTGATTCTATCAGTTCTTTTTACTCCTATCGTTCTTCTGAGGTATTTCATCTCTGCTGCCTGAATTCTGCTCTCATGTCTTTTGTTTGCATTAAATAACAAAACATCAAAAACCAATCTCGACGTTCATCCGTTTTTGCATTTGGTACCGAGATTACTGCAGTGTCGTATGTACCAAAAAAATCAAAAAATGTATTGCTTTTGTCATCTACGATTCTCGACAATAAAATTGATGAAGCAACTGGAGAAGAAACAAAACCAGAAATTATTACATTTTACAACCTGACAAAGGGAGGAGTAGACGTTGTTGACCGAAAAATATCTTCCTATAATGTTGCTAGAAACACTAAACGTTGGCCTATGGTAGTATTCTATGGCCTCATGAACGTTGCTGCCGTCAATGTTTTCGTAATATACAAAAGGAACAATCCAGAAGAAGAATTTAAAAATTGCAGAAGATTATTTATGAAAGATTCAGCAAATACTCATATGCCAGGCCCATTAGAAGTGACCACCAATAAAAGAGGAAATTGCAAATACTGTAAAAGACGGAAAACGCGATATTTTTGCACATTTTGTCTGTCCTGATTGTGTATGGAGCATATTGTAGCATGTGGCTCTGAGTGCAGAGAGAACAATTTTGTGTAAAATTCAAACTTTTGTATTGTATTTTGTACAGAGAATTTTTCTATTTTTCGTTATAACCAAATTTATGTAGCTTAATATTTGTATTTTAATAAAACATGTAGGAATTATGGAAAACATTTATTTACTAATCTAATACTACTTAATTACTAATAAAAGTTAAACAAAGCAAAAAATGCAAGGTTTTAGATTAATCGCTATATTTTTTGAAAAATAAAACAAAACGAAAATACAGTGCCACAAGGACATTAAGTAAGAGACAGGTAAACCGACAAAACACTTAAAAAACTGTGTGAATGTTTCTGAAATTTGTGAGTCATTTAAATTTTGATCCTGATAGACCCCACCCGTCCACTGGTGAGATTTTCAGAGCACCCGTCTACTGCCGGATTAAAACTTTCGTTCCGCAATAATGTGTGGCCTGCTAGGTTTCGTAGAGATCACAAACAATTCTCCCGTATACAATAGGTAGGTATGTTAATTTTTGAAATTATAATTGTAAAAATATGGTCATTCATTATGTATGAAAGATACCACTCCTGGTGATTTGATGCATGATCTTTCAATTACTTTGTACATTGCCAAGAAATAATTTGCCAAGAAATTAAAAAACACTATAAATTTAATTTTAACAATCCTGTGAATACTTTTTGTTGATAACATTTCACACACAATTTATGCGCTCGACCTTGTATGTTTTGTTTCTCGAAATACTAGCAACGTATTTCTGTATTTGTGACAAAGCGGTCAATGCATTTGCTGTTTAATAATAGACAGTGTTAACAGGTAGTCTTTTGTATATCAGTTTAGTATTTCCTGCTTCGTGATAATTTATTTAAACTGAAAAATAATATTATGGTATCGATAGGCTTTGCTAATGCAACCGACGCCGGCGGAGAAAATTATCCTTAACTAATACAAGGAATGCAATTTAATCCTAATGAATGGTTTAGGTACACAAATTGTCTCCATTTTGTATTATATTAATATCAATTTTAATTCTGCTTCATCTTTTTCTATTATTTTCTATAACTGGTTCTTCTGTTTGTGCGTCGCAATAACTTCTACTTTTTAATACATTTTCATACACTTATTTTGCACATTTTTGTGTATTTGTTGTTTTTAGTTCTTCTGTTAGTTCCTGCGTTTTATAGGCACTAATAAAATCAAGATAGACAGTTACGACCAAAAAGCCAATATACCAGTAGAAATTCAGAACACAGTAAACAACAAACACAACAGGCATACAACCACTATAAACAAATCAGAAATGAAACGAATACTTTAGTTAGACAAATAAAAAGAAAAGAGCTTCTCAAAACAGATGGAATACGACTTCTACGGAACAGAAAAAGAAATATGGAGAATGACCAAAGGACAAACGAAAGAGATGAACGAACTAATAAAACCGAAACACATTCAGAAGGAATCATGGGCAGCCTACTTTCGATCCTTATTTGCTAAATGTGACGATAATGAACCACCATCACCAGAGGTGACGACAAACGAAGAAATAAATATTGAGGTGGTAAAGAAGGAAGGAAATTAAAAAATAGAAAATCACCAGGAGATGACAGAATACCGAACGAACTCCCAAAGTACCGAGGACTAGATCTAACAACCAAAGTGGTAACAAATAAACTGAAATAAATTATACCTACTAGCAGAAGAACAACAAGTTTTAGGTCGGGAAGACCATACACCGATGCTATTTTATAATGAGGCAAGTGCAAGATAATTCATAAGAATACAACAAACCAGGATATCTATGTTTCGTGGACCTTAAGAAAGCATTTAACAGGGTCAAAATTAAAAGACTATCCATTTATTGTACCCAAGAGAGATACCTCTAGGAATAATCAAAACGAACGAAAATACCAAACCAGCAACAATCAAAACAGCACAATAAATAAAAGTAAAAGTAGAAGAAAAACTAACTGACCCTATTGAAGCAAGCAATAGGATAAAACAAGGAGATTCCCTGAGTCATCTATTATTCAACCTTATTATGAAAAAACAATAAAAAAAAGTAAGTAAAACTAAAAATGGGTACCGAATGGGAGAAAACTAACAAAATAATCTGCTATGCAGACGACGCAATACTACTCTCTCACAGTGAAGATGATTTGCAACATATTCTGCACCATTTTAATACAACCGCCAGTTCCAACCAACATGTTCATTTCCCCAAAAAAGACCAAATACATGGTGGTAACAGCAAATTTACTAAGGTGTAAATTGGAGCTGGAAGGTCAGATAATATAACAAGTGATAAAGTTTAAATATCTAGGCATCACATTACCTAGCTACAGAAAGCTCGAAACAGAAGTGGAAGATTAAGTGAATAGAGTAAACAGAGACGCAGGTTGCCTGAATGAAACAATATGGAGAAATAAAAATTTCGGGAAAGAAATGAAATGCGGAATTTACAAAGCAAACATCAGACCAACAATGACATAGGCGGCAGAAACAGAGATGAAAATACTTAAAAAAATTGATGGTAAGACACTATGGGACAGAGCTAAAAGTACAGATATACGACGTAGATGCAAAGTGGAGAACATCAAACTCTTTGTAAGAAATAGAAGAGTAAAATGGAACGATCATATAAACCGAATGACAAAAAATAGAGCAGGGAAGACGGCAAGAGAGGGTTCCCCAATAGGAAGACGATCAGTAGGAAAATCACGAAAACGATGGAAGAAATTCAGACAAAAAAATCACACACAGCGTGAAGTATAACAGGGATGCACCTTGTCCCCACTCTTATTAATTATTTATTCAGAAGTATTTAAATTAGTACTGGAAGGTAATGAAGTGGTAGTGTTAGTTAATAACTCAACGTACGCAATACAAAAAGTAATTCAGGTATGCTCGGTTTATTATTTTTAATAATTTACATAACATAACAATTTTCAAGTTGTCGCAAACTTCCGGAACGGATAGGCACATTCACGAAAAAAAGAAAGCAGTTGAATCAAAGTAGTTAATATTCATTGTGGATTATGGACAACTGGTGGAATGCGTACAAAAACAATGATTTTCACCAATGTACAAAGTATACTGTAACCATTGTAGTTGTCAGATAATATAACATTAAACATTCATGAAGTTTGACATTTGTGCTGTCGAAAAGTAACAAAATATATTAATATTGAGTTGTTCAATTTACAGTATCATTATACTTCAAAAAAATAATCGATAAAACATGGATTTAAGTAGTGACCTTCATCGAGCAACGATTTTATGGATCCCACAATGTAACTGAATATCAAAAACAAGCTTTTGTTACATGGTTCAACGAAACACTTAAACGATTAACTTAAAAACATCAAATTCGGTATATGACATGTCACTCGCGTTTAAAGTTGGATTATGCATATGCATACAGTCCCGAAACCAAAGAACGATCAACGGTTTGGAATGATTGGATGCTCCAAAGCAAATAAAGGCCAAAAAAGTCATTCGATGTCGCAAAAAATTATTGCTTTGTCGGCTTTGTGTCGAAAATTATACAAGTGATTACTAACAAATTATAAAGTTGTAGAGCTGCAAATGGAAAATGATACGACATGAAAAATAATATAGGGACTGTAAGGTATAGTTTTTCATAAAAATACAGAACATGACATGGGCAAAGAAGCTGTTTCTATCACCGGTAAAGTTTTTATACAAGGCCCACGGGCCACGGGCCTTATTTGGAGCCTGCAGATTTTCAGCAATACTTATTTATTTTAAGTCAATTTTGATGACTAGGTATACAGGGTGAGTCATGAGGAACTTTACATACTTCTACCATATGTAGAGTCCCTCAGGGAGCATATCATGTGGCCACTAAAAAATGTCAACTCCTCTTCTTTATTAATTAACAGGGTGATTTGTGTAATTGACCATTTATTTCATTTTACTGTAGTGTTTATACGGCTCATTTGATTTTTTTAATTTTTGCATGATACAGTACACTACTATCAAGCATTCGACTGGTATTAGCTAAACTAAAAAATTCCAGGACTGGCTTTGGAAAAATTAATTTAGGGATTCGTATTAAATATTACACCCTGTATAATTTTTTTTTAAAATGCAATAAGTGATTTCCAAACTACATAAATAGCCAATGAAAACGACATGCGACAATGTTGTCGCACTTTTATTAAATTTTTAGTGAACGATCAAATCTTACCAAAAATAGAACAACCATAATGAAGTATCAAATTATAAGGTATTAATTTAAACAAATGTTATAAATTTCAAACATTTTAATTAAAATGGGTTCCTACAACATAATCTAATACGTAGAAAATTAACATCTTTACTGTCACTTTGTATTATCTCTACGATAGAATCAATTGTTTTTCAATTTTAAATTTTTACTCATAGATCGTATTGGGGCATTATTTTCGATAAATAATAAATTAAATTGATTAAAAAGTCAAACCTCTTGTATGTGTTAGTTTTTGTTGATTGTAAATGATTAAAATTTTATGTCAAATAATAATACATTGCATCAACTGTACTAAATAAAAATAAATCTAAAAAAGTTTAAAATGAAGGTTGGCGTTGACCGTTTGACGTTTCTTGATATTTTATACCCATTGTCATTATTGTCATTATCAATTGTTATTTATGTGTACAAGAATACATATTTCTTCTGTCATATCTACGTTAAGTACATTGTGTTAGTTTTGGTAGAGCTTTTGTTACTTTCGTTAAAAATGCCACATCAGTTTTCGACCACAGAATATGCAGACATAATATTTGTTGATGGATTCTGTAATGGGAATGGTAGGGCTGCTAGTAGAGAATATCGCAGGAGATTTCCTAATCGTCGAACTCCCAGTCATCCAACATTTGGGTCAGTTTTTAATTATTTGCGAGAAAATGGCACTTTTCCTAGTGGAACAACAGAGCGACATGTAGATGAAGCGCAGGAAGATGACATTATGGACGCCGTTACTATGAACCCTACAATAAGCATTAGACAAGTAAGTCGAGAACTCAATGTTACTCAATCAAAAGTAAGTAGAGTCTTACAAAAAAATAATCTATACCCATATCACATTCAAATGGTTCAGCGACTACATGCTGGAGATGAGATCGATAGGTTGGAATTTTGTAGATGGATTAACAATAATCGACCAACGCTATACAGGACACTATTTACAGATGAAGCCCAATTTACCAGAGACGGGATAAATAATTCACGAAATTCACATGTGTGGGCAGAAGAAAATCCCCATGCTATTCGAGAACGTCGTTCTCAGTTAAGGTTTTCGGTTAACGTGTGGATTGGTGTCATAAATAACCAATTAGTAGGTCCTCACTTTTTTGATGGTCCTTTAACAGGGCAGGTCTATTTGAACTTTCTACAAAATATTTTGCCGAATTTGCTTGCCAACGCGAACGTTGCTATCCGAGGGATGTATTTTCAGCATGATGGGGCACCCCCACACTTTTTACTGGCAGTGAGACAACATCTCAATAATGTTTATGGCAACAGGTGGATAGGACGTGCAGGTCCTATTTCGTGGCCTTCAAGATCCCCTGATTTCAATCCCGTTGATTACCATATTTGGGGACGATTGAAGCAACTAGTTTACGCAGTGAATATTAATAACCGACAACAATTAATTGATAGAATTATACATTGTTGTAATACTATTAGAAACGATCCCCAGAGTATCCGTCATTTAATACGTCAATCAACAATTCGGCAACAAAAATGTGTACAGGCTGCAGGGTTCCATTTCGAAAATCTATTTTGAATTATTTTTATTTTGTTACCATTATTGTATCTTTTCCAGTTCTAATTTATGGGTTTATCATAACTATGTACATATTTTTAGTTTTTTTTTAAATTGTTCTTCGTTATTGTTAGTGGTTACTGTTTTTGTTGTGCAGTGACTCAGTTTATCATTTCAATTAAAATGTTTGAAATTTATAACATTTGTTTAAATTAATTACCTTATAATTTGATACTTCATTATGGTTGTTCTATTTTTGGTAAGATTTGATCGTTCACTAAAAATTTAATAAAAGTGCGACAACATTGTCGCATATGTCATTTTCATTGGCTATTTATGTAGTTTGAAAATCACTTATTGCATTTTAAAAAAAATATATACAGGGTGTAATATTTAATACGAATCCCTAAATTAATTTTTCCAAAGCCAGTCCTGGAATTTTTTAGTTTAGCTAATACCAGTCGAATGCTTGATAGTAGTGTACTGTATCATGAAAAAATTAAAAAAATCAAATGGGCCGTATAAACACTACAGTAAAATGAAATAAATGGTCAATTACACAAATCACCCTGTTAATTAATAAAGAAGAGGAGTTGACATTTTTTAGTGGCCACATGATATGCTCCCTGAGGGACTCTACATATGGTAGAAGTATGTAAAGTTCCTCATGACTCACCCTGTATACATTTTATATACTCTTTTTAAATTAGTTTTGATAACTTTTTTAATCGAATTTTTTTTAATATAAGTACATAATTTTGTTGTAGATGAATCCAGTAAAGAAAAAGCGCGCTCTTTGAAGTGAACAACTGTTGAAAGAAGCACTGGCAGCTGTAAATTGTGGTATATCGGTAAGGACTACTGCAGTGAGATACAAAATTCTCCGTAGAAGGCTTCGTAACCACGTAAGTAGTGAGAACACTGCAAAAAAATTGGAAAGAGATATTTATCTCCTGTTCAAAATAAACTTTGTAGAAGAATTTTTAGGCTAGCAGATGTTAATATGCCTGTGAATGGCAAATTAATTCGACAATCAGTGTATTCCTTCTGTATCTAAAACCGTATCGAAACTCCATTTAATTATTTCAAAGAAACGGCTGGTCACAAATGGTCAAGTCTGTTTTTAAAACACCATCCAGAGGTTGCAAAAAGAAAAACACAAAGCATGAACCCTGAAAGAGCAGCCAAACTTAATAAGTTTATAGTAAACGACTGTTTCAATAAGTTAAATAGGTGATGCCTAAATTGGACATTTGTGATAAACCGAATTTGATTTTCAATATGGATGAGAAAGGATGTTCACTTTCTCTTCATAAACAAAAATCAGTCTATGCTAAAAAAGGATCAAAAAGGGTACATATAGTTGCCCCTGAACATGGTGAAAATATGATCATAGTTTCATGTTGGAACGCACTGGGCCAAGTCGTACCTCCAACGATTCTCTTCAAAGGAAAAAGAATGCAGCCAGAATGGCAAGATAATCTTCCAGTTGGTTCGACCATTGAAATGACAGAAAAAATATCAATGACAACATCACCCTTTATAAAATGGGTATACCACATTGCGTACATGGAGGACAATGGAATACAATGGAGCTAAGTCTTATTTAGGCGCATGTGTTGTTGATGCGGCTGACTTTTTGTATTCCTAGCTTCACTAGTCATGAGCTACAGTGCGCCTTTTGAAGATTATTGAGACCAAGAAGTTTGTTGTACTAGACCAGGACAAAACCTACCGACGGACATACGATTAATAAAAGAATTTTTGGAAAAATATTTTCCAAAGTCTGGCCAAAAGCTGCTACACCCAATAATGTTTCAGCTGGGTTTCGTGCCACGTTTCGTTTGACCCCAAAGTTATCCCGGTACAAGCATTTGGTCCAGCTGAACTTTCCAGGCGAGATAACGAAAATGATGATAACGAACGAAAACTTCATCACAATCGAAGACCAATGACAGTACCCAGGCACTAATGATACATAACGAAATCAAGAAAAAAAGTCTCCTAAGAAAAAGGGTGACAAAAGAAAGATTTATGCTTCAGACTCAAGCACAACTTCAGTTTCCAACGGAAGAGTCCAGTAGCGATGAAGATGTTCCTTTCAGGAAATTCTTCGAACCCCCGAAGTGAAAAAGAAAATTGTCAATCCACGAACAAAATCTCTTAATTATACAGTTGTTACAGTAACTAAAGCTCTATTTACTGAAAATGAAATTAAGAACTCTACTAAAGACGATAAAGAATTGCTCAATGACAAGAAAAATAAAGGAAAAATCCAACCTTCATTAACAGATACTCTTTAAGCAGGTCCAAGTGGATCGCAGTCTCGTGTTTCAAACTCGGGAAAAAAGGAAGAGAGCTGATTTTGCTACTTATGTAAAGAGCATCGAACAGCAGATACGAGGATATACACCAATTGCCTTAAATATGTACACAAAGAATGTGTAGGACTAATTATGCAAACTTCTTTCATCCAGAACTCCTTACCCCCTAGTTGGAAATTAGCTTCCGTTACCCATATTTTTAAAAAAGGCAACAAACTCGACCCCAACAATTATCGTCCGATTAGCTTGCTGCCAGTAGTAGCCAAAGTTATGGAAGCCATTATCTCCGAGGAGATGACCAAATTCCTTCTCCAGGAACATGTTATTCCAACACAACAACATGGATTTGTCTCTGGTCGCTCTACTCTAACCAATCTCTTATATTGTGTTAACGACTGGACGTCATTCCTTAACAGTTCGCAGCCGGTTGACGTTGTTTATCTAGATTTCTCTCAAGCCTTTGACCGTGTACCTAAGCGCAGACTTCTACATAAGCTAGAACATTTCGGAGTTCGCGGTACTTTACTTATTACAAAGTTAGAGTTGGCGAATCTTTCTCACAGGACAGGTTAGTGGAAAGTGGAGTGCCTCAGGGTTCCGTCCTTGGACCTCTGCTGTTTACGGTTTACACCAGCGATGTTCCTTATTATGTCTCAAGTAAAATATCGTTCTACGCTGATGGCACAAAAATATATGCCAATCCAATCACAAACCACCTAACCCTCCAAATGGACTTGGACTCTATTTTAACTTGGTGTTCCCAGTGGTTACTACCCTTAAACGCGGAAAAATGTGAAGTGCTTCGAATTGGTAAAAATAACCCACTTGTGCCGTACTTTGTTAACGGGCAGCCATTAGATTCTGTGTTTTCGTACAACGATCTTGGTGTTATCATAAACAGCAGCCTAACTTGGTCCGACCATATTACCTCTATTTGTAAACGTACGAACTCCAGACTGTATTTTATTCGGAGGTGTTTTTCGAGAGTTTCAATGCAATCATTCTTTAAACTTTACACTCTGTACGTAAGACCCATACTTGAATACGCTGGACCAACGTAGTATCCTGATCTGGTTCGAGACAAGACTATGTTGGAAAACGTCCAAAGAAAAGTCACTCGAATTTCTTTGGGACCGATAAGACCTTCTTATGCAGAAAGACTTAGTATGGCTAACCTAACTTCTTTTGAACTTCGCCGACAACGTGGAGACTTAATTACAACTTTTAAAATACTAAAATTAAATTTTGGAAATCTCGATGAAATGTTTACCATTAATCAAGATGAACGCCTCAGAGGTCATCAGTTCAAACTGAAGAAAGAAAATGTTTCTACAAGATCAAGGGAGAACTTTTTACCAAATAGAGTTTTTGAATGCTGTAATAACCTTAACGATAACATTGACTCTGCTCCCTCTACCAACTCGTTCAAAAACAGACTTGACCGTTTTACATTATAGTTAAAATATTGTTTTTCTTTTAAACCAAAAATTGTAATTTTATTTCTTTTATTTGTTATTTTTGTTTTTTACTAGTAGGTTATTAATGAAATTTCTTTGTTTTTGGGCATAATAGCAACAGCTAAATTTTTTTGTCCAAAGTGTGATATGTAGACTGTAGATTATTACAAAACTGTGTGAAATTTTTTAAATCTCTTAAACATAATGTTTCTGTCTTAATAAATGCCTTTATTTCATGGATATCTTGCAATAAAATACCCCAAAACAGCTGACAATAATTTTATTGAAATCTAAAATCAGTAATCAAATGAAGGAACAAAATAAAACAACAATTAAAAAAATAGGTGGGCCTTTTTTGCAATCACTGTACGCAATAACACAAATCACAATATTGATTTTGAAAAAACCGTTAAAACCCTAAAAGTATTAAAATTTGATAAACTTTATCAAAGTAAAAAAAAGAGCATAAACCTTCCATTTGTTTTCCACTGCTTTGAGTAATTAAGTAGAATATTTAAAAATAATTAAATAAGACGGGCCTTATTAGGGTTGCGTGTATCTATAGGTACTACTTTTCATTGTTCAGGGAAGTAACCTAGTGTTATGCATTTTGGTGTTCTTCCTTTCGATACTTTCCTGGATATATCCTTTAGATATTAGTAAGAAAAGATAGATTTATATAAACAAATATAGACATTTAGGTTAGGTTACCGTTCTATATTATTTGATTATTTATATTTACGTTCAAAAAGTAATTTTGAATAAGAATACGTACTCCTTGTTTGAGAATAATAAAACCTATATAGAAACAATAACAACAATTAAACACGTAAAAACTACAGCCGTTTCAAATTGTTTCAAAAAATTAAAGTTACACATTGTACTTATGAGATATAAAAGGGTATAACACTTGGGAAATAATAAAAACAAGATATTAACATATAAAAAATAATTATTCTTCCTATAAATTTAGTTCAAAACAATTATGTTTCTTATTTACTCGTATCCAAACTTCATTTATATAATTGGTAAATATAATAGGAAACTAGCTAAATGACTTCCGAATATACCCAGTAGAAAAAAAAATTTTCTTCATCGGTACTAACCAACTGATAATATACTCACTTATTTCTGGCATCGTCGAGTCCATAATTGTGATATCCATTGATCTTCATGTTAAACATAAAAACCACATAAACCAATGACTCCAAATACACCCAACACTAAACGTAGTTCGCCTGCCCACGAAGATTATGATAAAACAACAACTATGTTGAAAAAATTGTATACCCAGCGAGAGAAAATCAAACGCAATCGACCTCCACTCTAGTAATTTTAATACTGAACATACACAAAGCAGATAAATGAAAACGAAGTGAATGTGTATGTGTGAGTCGGATCGTGCGTCTCGCAAAGTGTGGCGAATAATAATCGCTAAATGCGATCGTTTTATACAAAGGGAGAGATAAACGAATTAAAATTATACAGCATTCGTTATATGGAAACTTTTTGTCCATTTGGGATTGGTTAAGTTGTTGCGCCATCTGGTGAGACTTCAAATATATACCAAAAAATTAAAGATATTTGTAATGATATTGATAATATTATCTCTCAAGTTTTCAAAAAAAAAATTGTTAATAGCTAAATCAAGACAGGTATATACGCGTTTTTCTAAAATAATATATTTTAATACATATTATGTATATGTGTAATATACTACAGGTCAAAAAAATCCGGACACTTGCATTTTGTATGTTTCTTTTAATTTTGTTAGTGTATAGTGGTTTTATTGGGGAGGAAGTAAACATTAATATCTAATAACAAACATTCATTCGTAATAATAAAAACGGTTCTTTAATATTTTTAAATGATCGCGTCACCATAGAAACAAAATTTTTACATTTGGCAAAAAATGATACTTTATTTTGTGTATTAGCAATGGATTTTTTGCATTATTTATTGCATTTACAAGTTTATTCTCATAAATTCAAATCACTGTTTATTAGTCTTTTCAAAGTGTGTTAGTATGACTCCCGAAAATAATGCAAAAGTTCTAGCATTACATAAAAATTGTCGCTGTATACGTTATATTGAAAATGATTTAAATATTGCCAAAAATACCGTCCACGATGCTCTTACGAAGTATAGCCAGTTTAGAGAATACAATAGAAGACTAGGATCAGGCAGAAAAAGATGCAGAAACCAGCGTGTCCGCATTTTAACGTCAAATGTTCTCGTTAGTCGTTTGTTAAAATCTCGAGAAATTCATATTACTGCACGGACTGTAATAAGAACAGTCCTACATGAAAGTCGTTTATGATCTAATAAGCCGGTAGCATGCCCCAAATTAAGAGCGGTTGAGCAATTCAGCAACTAAAGATTTCTACGTCTTTGATGTAGATATTTTCGTATTGTATGTCTCAGCTGCTGTTTTAAATGTTTGCACCAATCGCTAGAAGTTATCTTCGTTATATTGAGATCTAAATTGCGTTGTCCTCATAACAATAATTTTTTTTATTTTCTACCTAGCTTATATCCTTGTACAATGTTTCTATCCCTGCTTTTTTAATGTTTTGTATGATATTTTTCATTACTCAGTTAGTTGAAGAATAATGGACTTATATATCTCCCCGTCAAATTCCCGAGCTGATATTTACTTCCAATGATAGTTCAGTCTCGACTTAAATTTTAGTTTTTCTGATATTGTTAGATAGAAATCTACGACTGTCAGATAGAAAGCGGAACGACTGGGCAAGATCAAAGACAAAACTCGAGGATATCACGACCGAAATTGCCAAATTCAAATGGAGCTTCGCAGGCCACACTGTTAGACAAAAAGACTCAAGTTGGAACGCCACAATACAATATTGGAGACCTTACAAAGTAGACCACAAATGAGATAGGTAGATGGCATCAAAAAAAAAATAGTCGGAACAAATTGGAATTATTATTTTGCTCAGGACAGAAATCGATGGAAGGAGTTGGGAGAGGCCTATTTCCAAAAATGGACGATAGAAGGATAAGAAGAACGTAAAAACGACTAAAATATAAAAAATAAACTTCTCAAAACGAAAATTCTCAGAAGAACTCCCGGGCACAAAAATTCACGATAAATTTAGATGATTATTTAATAAAAAAATGATAGTCTTCATTTAAAATACAGAATCAATTTTTTCTTAAAACAAAAATAGATACACTTGAAAATGGTAATTTTTTTTAAATTCTCAGAATCTTATCAAATCATATTTTGAGACTAAGATGGATAACCTGATGATTTCATTTTAACAGATAAATCAATTTTGCTATCAGTACATGAAATTATTAATGAAATTATGGATCATTCGCCTACACATACGTGTATTTTTAATTTAATTAATTCAAAAATGATTTCTTTATATGCAGCTGGTTAGACGTTTCGTCACGTAGGTAGAAGCTAACGATACATTTTTTTAATAATGTAGATTGATGACACAGTTTCTAATTTTCACATTTACATCTGATGTACGTCATTCAGTTTTATGATTGATTATACATATACCAAATTCAAAAAGATCTAGGATAAAAATAAATAAATTTGAGTGTTTTTCAACATCGGAAACGCAAATTAAATATAACAAAGTCACTAATACTACTCCCTGTGGTACTTTTGATGTTTCTGCGGAAAGGTCAGAAGAATTATTATCTACAGCAGGGGTTCCCAAACTTTTTTGTTAAATAAAATATTTATTAGTATTTAGTAGTAGTATTTATTTGTAAAATATTAATACAAGTAATAATGCAGAACTAACGATAATGACATGATTGGAAAGAATGCTTATACACTTGTTTAGCAATAGCTTTTCTTAGCGAATTTTTATTCTATTTTTGCCAATTTCATAAATTTAATAAATTATATGTCATTAACGTCATATTCTTTACGTATGCTGACCTTATCGACTTTTCTCTGTAAATATTTTTGGAAACACAGTTATATACAAAACAAATACGCATGTATCTAAACTGGAAAACCATATTACAATTACTTGCCCGTCGAATGCGACGGGGGATCTAATCAATTTATTGTTGTGATCTACAGTGATATACAGTAATTAAATTTTTAAAATAATAAACTTTTGCATATAAACCAAGTAAATATAAAGTATGATATGGTGCACTTCAGACCTGACATCTTGTTTTTTACTATACCCTGTATATATATATATATATATATATATATATATATATATATATATATATATATATATATATATATATATATATATATATATATATTAGAAATGATTATTTCGACCAAAAAATAATTTATAAATACGTCAAATTATCGGGTAAAGTGGTCTGTAATAAAAATCTTTCTTTTTTCTTAATTACTCAATATTTCGCCATTTATTTAACAGCTTCTTCAGGAGTAAACTAAAACAATGTGAACATTACAAAAAATGGCGTACAAATACATTTTAAAACACTTACAGAATTTAAAAGATTTCACAAATAAAAAATGACATTGAAGTATTTGAAAAACTGAATGTCAAGATTAAATTGTCTTAAGCACGTTCGTTACAGCTATGCGATAAAAAATTAAAATTATTTCAAATGTAAAAATAAAAATAACAATAAAAGAAAAGTAAGAAGAATAATATTTCTTTGATGAATTATTAAGGTTAGTTGTTATTAAGATGAATGTTGGCTATTTTGAATGTTTATAAATTTTGTTCAATATGTTACAATATATGTTACTTAACTGTCCAGTGTCCGTTTTATAATTTAAAGTGTTTTTATTTTTGTTAATGTAATACATCTCAAGAAATAATCTACTTTTGTAGTTATCAGTCTGTGCCAAAATTTGAGCTTTGTTATAGTCTAGCATATGACCAGTGTTTTCATAGTGCTCAACCACTGCGCAAGTATTTTTTCTCAAGCGGCAATCACTTTTATGTTGTGTGATGCGTTGTTTTAGCCATTGTGATGTTTGACCAATATAGCTATTTTGACATCCTAAACACGGTATTTCATATGAGCACTATGAAAACACTGGTCATATGCTAGACTATAACAAAGCTCAAATTTTGGCACAGACTGATAACTACAAAAGTAGATTATTTCTTGAGATGTATTACATTAACAAAAATAAAAACACTTTAAATTATAAAACGGACACTGGACAGTTAAGTAACATATATTGTAACATATTGAACAAAATTTATAAACATTCAAAATAGCCAACATTCATCTTAATAACAACTAACCTTAATAATTCATCAAAGAAATATTATTCTTCTTACTTTTCTTTTATTGTTATTTTTATTTTTACATTTGAAATAATTTTAATTTTTTATCGCATAGCTGTAACGAACGTGCTTAAGACAATTTAATCTTGACATTCAGTTTTTCAAATACTTCAATGTCATTTTTTATTTGTGAAATCTTTTAAATTCTGTAAGTGTTTTAAAATGTATTTGTACGCCATTTTTTGTAATGTTCACATTGTTTTAGTTTACTCCTGAAGAAGCTGTTAAATAAATGGCGAAATATTGAGTAATTAAGAAAAAAGAAAGATTTTTATTACAGACCACTTTACCCGATAATTTGACGTATTTATATATATATATATATATATATATATATATATATATATATTAATGGCACGATATATACATTATATGTACTATATGTATCACGTCGTTTGATTTGAGGTGTCATATTATATTAGGCTAGTTGTTTATTTTCTAATCAGTCAGAGGCTTTCTTCATTGCTGCTTTATATAAAGCACATATGTCTACAATAATCCATAGTATCATGTGGTATGCCGCTTTACGTTCATTAATAACAAAGATACTGTGTAGTGCCTTTTTGGTTGTGTTTATTTTTTCTATCTAAATATATTCGTTATATCTTCCCCTTTCAATTGCTATGCCGGATGTTAGGATTCGATCAGTTGTTTATTTTGTACTTAACCTAAGGCCTAAGTCAATAAATCAAAATTTGTCTTATGATAAATCTATTTTTTATCCATAGTGCCCTAAGATATCTCAAATGTCGCTACACGTTCATTAATATTGAAAATACTGTGTAGTGCCCTTTTGGTAGTCGCTTTGTTTGTTTCTTCTTACTTAATATATTCGTTACATCCTTCCCTTTCATTTAATGCATCACACGCTCCAATTGGACAAATAACAAAGGAGATATGATGTAATGCCCTTTTGGTAATGCCGCAATGTTTGTTTTTTCTATCTCAACATATTTGCTACCCCTTTTAATGACGTATTATACGTCACGATTCGAGGAACTATTCTACTCCCACCACAAAATGCTCAAAAAATGAGCACAATGAACCTTAGCATTTTTTATGGGATTTTACATGGGAAATGAAGCAGAAACGTTATAGCAGCCTTTTACAGATATAGTTTTTACTTAATTATATTTAATTTTACTTAATTTTATTTAATTGTTATTTAATTTTACGTAATTCTGTGTAACTTATTTATTTTATTTAATTTTATTTAATTCTTTTTACCTTTATTTAATTTTATTTGGTTTTAATTTAATTTAATTTTATTTTGGTAAAACATTAACATTTGTTTTGTCATTTTATTTTTATAGTACGGGTATATGTGTATTTTACCCAATGATGTATAATAAATATATATTATTCGTCATTGATCTTACCTTACAATTACAGTGAACTATATTTTTAGTTTTGTGAAAAAATTAATTACTGTGAAGAAGTAAAATTTCCGATTATGAATATTTAAATCATCAATTTTTAGCAATAATTAGCAATAAATCAACCATATCTTTTCAAGAACAAATCAGATGTTGGTAGATCAGATTTCTTTCCTAGGTGGCGTTGTTACCTTACTGGATAAACAGTGTGACTTGCCATCCTAGCCTTTTATATAGATAGACTATAATATAAATATAACAATCTAACAAATTCCACGAAACTAAATTATATATCACATATTTCTAATTTCGTAATGACAAGATAATGTAGATAAAAATTATTCCCTAGAAAATTCCCCAAGTAAATTCTTGTCTTATCAATTATTTTGCCATTGTATAAAATCCGCAAATTTAATAATTTGATCTTTTTAGATTAGTATTGAAAAATATTGAGCTTTATATTGTGTTATAAAATGACGTGATTCGTGATAACGAACATTTTAATAAATTAAAAAGTACAAAATATTAACTCCATCTTTAAACGAATTCCAAATACTCTGTTTTTGTCCTACTAAGTCTTAAACCTTTTTCCTCAAGAGCTTGGCTCCAGTGTTTTTTGTTCTATATCCTTTTCAGTATTTCCTACTAATAGTACATCATCAACACACGTTAAGCACTGGGGAGCGCCCACCACAGAGTCTCTCGAGGAACTCTATCATATACTTTCTCAAGATCAATGAATACCATATGAGCATTTGTTTATTTATTCCTGTATTTTTCCATCAGCTGCCTTATAATGAAAATTGCATCTGTTGCTGATCTGCCATGCGTTTAACGAAGTAAACTAAGTATTTGTCTAAGTATCTGTCTTGTAGTTTGTGCATTGTTGTATATCTCCTATGTTTTTGCAAACAGGTACTCATACACTGCTATTTCATTCGTCTGGAAGTTGTCCAACTTCCAAAATTCTATTAAATAAACATGTTACCCAACTTGTTCATGTTTCTTCTAATGCCTTCCACACTTCCCCTGGAATACCATCTAGTCCCACTGCTTTACCTGTCTTTATTGTGCTTGAACAACTTCCTTGATTGTTATTTTGGTGACCATTATTGTTAATGTGTAAAAGTACTGGTCAAAGTATTTTTCCATAGCTTTTTTAACATCCTCTTCGTGAATTACATCTAATCTAATCAAAATCTTTTACTTTCTTTGTTCTATATTTAGGTATTATATATCTTCTTCTTCTTCCTCCTCCTCTTTATAAGCATTAATATATTCTGCTTATTCACTGCCGGATTAATACCTCTACGGAAGGTCCGATACGTCTGCCGATTAGTGACTTGCTATTTTGGTCTCCTCCATTCTGCTTATGTGGTTATTCCATTCTTTTTTTCTATTTTGTGTCCATTCATTTATACACTACATTTAAAGATTTTTTTTTCTCCTTGATCACAAGGTTTCTTTATTCTCAAACTTCCTTCCTACATTTGTAATGTAGCCCTCGACAGTTCTAACAGTGTGGGGCTTTATATAACCATGCATAAACATGTTTTCTCCAATCTAACCTATGTAAGGTACCACATTGATTGCCAAAATTTCCTCAATATACTGAACATTTATTACTTCCTACCTTTCTTCCTTCCTTCCGCGACCACGGTCATTCCTAGTAACGACAGCAAGGTACATTCGTAAGTTTATTGAAGTGCCACCCCAGATCATGTATGAGCCGACGTCATACTAATTCGCTTCTCGATGCAGTACTCTGCAAGCCTGTCACCTTCCCTTCCTATATACTTTTTTTCCTTCGGCCACTGCCTAAAGATATTTTGGTGTCATTAGAGAACACAAAAGAGCTCCATTGTCCTCCAATGGAGGACAATTTCAATTGCAATGCCTCCAATGATTTCATGCAAAATTTAGGCGTACTTGATGGTGGACTGTAGTAAATTTTGGACCAGTTGCATTCCTTTTTGAAGTCAGGTTTCTTTTTCTGGGTGAACACTGTCAATTCACTAACATTGACTTCTCTGACCTCACGGAACACGGAACTGTTGTTGAATTTGAAATGTATTAAGGTGAGTTCCTTAATGACCTTGATCAAGCGGTTGTCACATTCTGTTGTATAACGATTTGTGCCTGTTCCTGGTCGACGATGATAGGATCGAGTTTACCTATATCGTCTGCCCATTCTTCGAACCGCTTCATTTGTTATAGCAAGTCTTCTAGCAACATTTCGCTGACTAAGTCCATTTTACATTAAAACAATCATTTAAGTGGCTTTTTTACATGTAGAACGGATTGTATTAATAAAATTTTACAATGATTAAATTATAAAACCTGGCGAAACGGATAAAGTATACAATAACACTTCACTAAATCCATCGCTTTTGTTAAAATTAAAAAATTAAATCTCGATATGCTCACAGTGCAGTATCAGAGTGTCGCACTCCATCAAAGCCTTCGCGTGTGAAATTCTGCGGCAAATGGTGAAACATGGATCTAAAAATAAGCCGATGGTTGGATGCGAAACGCGATTATGAAGTTTTATTTATCATCGATTAGTGCTAGCAAGCAAATCACGGCATTCAGAGAAATTACGCAATCACTTTACAGATTTGTAGAAACTTTAACTATTCAACGACAAGATATTTGTTACTGCAACGTAATATTCAATAGGTATATGTGTTTTAAAGCAATATTGTTAATGGATCCAATTTGACGATATTAGTATTTTGTAGATCCACCGTTGCTCATAATTTTTCGTATTAATTTCAAAGACCGTCACCTTCAACAAGTATTTAAATGTATTCTTTATAGGAAATAATTATTGTCCCATTCTTCATTTACTGCGTCCATCATTATGAATCGCATATTCACATCTTTCTTTTGATATTATTTGATGAATTCTCAATTTGAGGTCAGGACTGTTAGGTAGTCCTTATCCACTAATACATTCAGTTTGTTTCCTAAATTTGTGTCACCGAAGTGTTTTGGAATGTAGTCGTTGTACGACATTGTTGCAACTGTGTTAATGTATTAACATTTCCTAAAATTGGCTTTTTTCGGCATTTTTAATTGTGTATTTGTATTTTACGCTGAAAGTAAGAATTTTAGGAAAAAATCCCAAGAATAACTTTCGTCTTAGAATAACACAGATTGTTTAGAACAAACAAATGGTTTAGAAGCAAAAATGGAATTTTTTATATTTTGTTTAAAAAAGGTAATAAATAAATAGGTTGTCATTGAAAAGAGACTTGTAAACATAGCAAATTGGCGTCATAATCTATCACTTAAAACAAGTTTCAGCTTGTGGGTATGAAATGGACTTTTTTTGACAAAATCCACCAGCCGCGCCGATCAAACTGAAGTTACATGTCATTCCTGTAATAATTTTGTACACAAAATCTACAGGAGCAAACAGTGTCCTGTCAAAACTTTTTACATGCGCCTATAGATAACGATTGATTTTTTTAGAATTTGTTTAAACATTTATTTTGGTAACTGCCTACTAGTACTTTTTAATATTGGAATTACCTCCTTATTATTTAGTATAATGCTAAATAATAAAGAATAATATAATAAAAATAAATAAACATATGAGTAAAAAAATGACAGAATGTTAACCACTGACGAAGTATTGAATGCCCTTATTACTCACATCCAAACAAAAATTCAACCGTTTTAGTGTTTTTCGCCAACTTTGATTCAAACATTTTCGCCAGAAAATGTTCCAAACATATTCTAGTAATTTGTAATTTTTGTAGGATTACTTTACTGTGGCAATTAATCAAGCAAAAAGATTAAAATAGTGGTTTAATTACATTATAAAGTATTTAACTATAAATTATTTACGGCAGATGACCTGTTTTTGTGCATTAAAATGAATAGATGATCTTTTATTGAAAGAGGTCTAATAAAATGGACGCGAATGAATCCCTACATTTTGTTGATCTCGAGAATAGTGATCCAATAATTTTGTCTAAAAATTTATATAAAGTTACCTGTGTCCTATCTTCCTCTTGAATAAGGCAATACGCGAGGGTGATCGATATTTAGTCTCGATTTCTTCAGATTCACTCTCGGACCTGTTTCTTTGAGTGAAGAAGGGATTTTCCATCGTCAACGTATTGGCTCTCGCCCGCATAATTTCCGGAGTCAAAAGAGGCTCCAGTGGATGATCGACTTCAAAATGATCTTGTGAAACGTCCGGCATCTTCGCTGTAATTTTTCTCGAAACAAACAAAGGTTTTCTTCGCCACTTTCACTGTGTCACTAACTAACTAAACTAAAGAACCGTCGACAATTTGACCATTAGCGTTTGGTAACCTAGAGGGGGGTCAGAACTGCTGATAAGATATAATGAATAATAATAAGTTTGTTTTTCAATCTTAAAAGTAGATTAATCAGATGTAAGGATTGCAACACGAGATCCAACTAACAGTAGCTTCAACACTGTTATCAGGTCGATGTAAAAATAACATCTACAGGGTGTATCAGAAATAAAACTAATGTGGAAAGAATTTATTTGTGAATTCACAGCAGAGGTTTTAGTGGTAACGTTGTTTTCTCAATTTAGCCACGTTCTATATTGGAATAATTCGAAGTTCGGACGAACTATTTTAAACAAAATGTTGAATAAATTGTGCAGTTTGCATATACCTAGAATTCAGTATAACCGAAACTATCATACACATTTTTTTGGGGCGTGGATATTTATTTTTACTTCGTCAAACTAAACCATTTATTTCCACTGTTATGCTTTCTTTTGGACATACATTGAGAATATTCTGAGTGTAAGATTATGGATATACTATTTATTTTCACGTTAAAAATATTAAATCATAACCTAAAATGTGTATACTATTGCATAGTGAGACAACTTTCGGAATGCATCGTGAGACTGTCCCTCTATTAAAAAGTAAATTTTTGCATACTGATGACGAGTAGGTATATTTATTAGTTGTAGCGCTGTAGTATTTTTAAATTCCGTTATATATAAAGTTTTAATTCACGTATTTAAAATTCTATTTTGTATAAGATTTTTATCTACGTATAACAAATAATGCTTTTAGAACTGCGTCTCACAACTAAGAACAATAAGTGTTAAATTTTTAGCATGGAATTGTTGAGAACGAATTTTTTTGAGAGTTACTTTTCATCTGGTCAACGAAGACACCGGTTGGCGAAGTTGTTAGCTGGTGGTTACCGGCTTTTTTAGTTTGTAAACGTCTTTGGGGATCAAATGTTTCTTTGGCAGTAGTGTGGTTTGGTGATATTATGCAGTCAATGAAATAGTACTAGGTAAATAAAAATATGTAATGACCCAGTAAAAGTAAAAATGCTTATAACAAATTCACTATATATGGACTTATATATCACCTTTTCTCGCCGTCCTACATATGACTAATGATGCGCCACCGGGTTTAATGGAGTAGCATGCACTGATTGGATGACTGGAACCTACTTTTTAAAATATCTGTAGCACATTACTGATGCTTTACATGGATGGCAGCGATGAAAACAAAATTTTATTAATTACTGATAGCCCTGAAAGTCATACCGATGTTAAGGTAGTAACACTGCTCCCACATTGCAGTCATATACTACAACTTCTTGATTTTATGTGATTGAGAAGGTCTAAAAGATGTTACCATAAAGCTATGAATAAATGGATGTTAATTATTCGACAGTCTCGATAACATTGTATAATATAACAGAAATTATAGGAAAAGCCTGCCATTCACACCAGCTAATATAGTATCTACATTTTAATAAAGATAAACCAGTATGAGCCATCAGTACAATTAACTTGTATACAAATTTTATGGAAAAGTATTAGTTACTTAGTGCTAACTACTAGTAACTACTTATTTTCTAGTGCTATGTAGTAGGTTTATGAGATGATAGGCCTCACCTATAACAAATTGGGTTCAACCAATGAAATTTTAAAATGGGAGAGCTTCTAGATATAATTTTACCCTTTTGAGTTTGATTTTTGTTTGGTTGTAATCGTATTTAATTGTTAGAAAAGTATGTTTCGCGAAAAAAAGAAATTTATTGAAGCAGAATTGTTACAACTGATTCAAGAGGGTGATGATGATGAGTTTTTTTTAAGAGGATTTCTTCTTCTACTTCTTGGAGATTGTTTAATTCTGAAGCTGCCTCTGGTTAATTTCCTGGGAGATAGATTGCCAACTATCCCTCCATCTTTTAGGTGGTCTTCCGGGAGGTCTTGAACCAGGCGGGTTGTTTTCTAGTGCAATTTTTGGGAGTCTTTTCTCATCCATTTGTCTTACATGACTGTAGCAGATCCTCTTACGCTGCCGACCCCATCTAACAATATATTGAATTGCGCACTGCTCTCTGACGTTTCTATTTCTCACCCTGCCTCTTCTTGTTTTGCCCACTATTATTCTTAGGGTTTTCATTTCGCCAACACTTAGCATCTGTTTCGTTTTGTTGGTATCTTCGCACACTTCTATGCCATATGTCATGATCGGTCGTATGCAAGTCTTGTAGATTCTAATTTTACTATCTGTGCGCATATACCGATTTGACCAGACTATCTGCCGCAGACATCCCGACAATGCGGATGCTTTGTTGATCTGACTCTTTAGGTCCTTTACTGGGTGGTGTGTGATTGATATCTCTATGCCCAGATATCTGAATTGAATCACCTGTTCTATGGGGTTGTTCACAACCACTAACTTACATCTGAGCAGATCTTTTGCTATTGTCATACATTTAGTTTTATTGGTAGAAATGGTCATATTTAGTTGGCGGCTTATTTGAAAGAACTGAAAGAGCTGTCTCTAAAGATCATCTTCTGATTGGGCAATAATTGCTGCATCATCTGCGTAACACACCATACCAATTCTTTTGTTGCTTATTCTGTATCCGAGATTGAGAGATGTTACTTTGTTTATAATTTTACCCATGAGTAGGTTAAACAAGAAGGGGCTTAAACTGTCGCCTTGTCTAATTCCTCCTTTGGTTACATTGTTGTTATTTAGGTTATGGACTATCTTTGTTATGTTGGTCGGTGTTTTATTTTCTATTAATATATTTAGAATGTCTCCCAGCCATCCCTGTCAAACGCCTTCATCAGATCAATGAAGCAAATATACGCTGGCATGCCGAACTCTATAGCTTTTTCTTTTATTTTTTTTTTATTATGAATACTGCATCTGTTATAGACCGCCCTCTGGTAAAACCTTATTGTTCTTCAGTATTAGTGATTTGCCTTTCCAATTTGTCCTTAAGAATACTCGTGAAAAGTTTCATCGTTGTATTTAAGAGGGTTATTCCTCTGTAGTTTTGTGGGCAAGTTTTTTCAAAAACTTGCGACGTGGTAAACGAAACAATTCAATTAAAGATCATCCATGTACACGGACGAAATTATTGAATGGTTCTACGATGACGGTAACACTGCGATACAAGACGTAACCACCACCTATACTATACTGATGGGAGACATACAGCCGGTTTCCGAAAGGCTGATCATTATCAAAATTAGGTAATCTACTGTTAACAGTCGATTAAATGCATTTTGAGTTGCAGAAACATCGATCAAACTTCAATCACATAACACACATTAACTAATCTAACAAGCAAATAATCGATGATTAACAGCCTGTCAGAAGTATTTTGGGTTTCCGAAACGCTAATTATCGTTTTATTTATGTCAAACTTCTGTCATACTAGCTTGTCAGGTAATCTGAGATTTTTGGACGATTAATCTTATAATCTTTGGTTATGTACCAATGGTTGTAAGTAAATAAAATAAAATCTTTGGTTACGTTGTAAGATACATAAACCTAAGGTGTTTTATAAAAAGCTGTTGTTTAGAAAGAACCCAAAAATATTGTTACAAAGGTTCATTTTAAGAATTAAAGATGATAAATGACAAATTGGTAAACATTAACGAACGACACAAAATTATGAGTTAGTTAGGTTATGTTTGTTTGTTGATTTTCATTTTCAGAATGCAGATTACACATAAACAGGAATGATGGTAAAGTGAAACAGCAACATTACTTTCTTAATTAAGAGCAAGATAAAGAACAATTCGTACAGAAATAATAAACGATTACAATCGATTCTACTGTTTCCATGTAAAATCGTATGTCAAATAATCTATAATCGGTGATCACGTAATTTTACCATAATTTTCGTTTCGGAAACCTGTCGCTTGTTAACAATTGATCAAATTTGATACTTGATTACATGATTGGAGATTTGAATAACGTTTCGGAAACCGGCCGATAAACTCAAAAATAGGCCACAAGCAGGATGATTCGGAATTTGTACTTCGACCTCACAGATATGGCGGGTCAAACTCATATAGAATTTCTTCTGCAACATAGACTATACATCATGAACACTCATTTAAAAGAAGTCACCAAAGGAACTGGAACTGGAGAGCCTGGTGGGCAAGAGAAGCATTAATTGTGAAAATATTGCCAGATCATCTCCAAATTCTTTTCCGTCTTGTATCTGGTGCAAATCCAAATCGGGACTCATCTGTGAACAAAGTAGAGGCCCACTCACGTCTAACCCAATTTGCGAGTTCTTGTGCCCACTGAAGTTTATGAGCACGATTTTCGCTGGGTAACACAGGCACTCTCACAAGTCTTCGAGCATGTAATCTCTAGTCTATTTCTAATGGTTTGGCCACTTACGAACATCAGATGGTTCTTTTGCAGCCTCATTTGTAATTGTGATCTGTGTGTGACAGACCTTGTACGGTCTGTATGACGTTCAGCAATATCACCAGTTTGTTGAAACTTTAACAACAAACGATTAATGAAACTTCTGTTCGTGTGGAGGACCTCAGCAACGTCTCTTTGACTTTTGCCAGCTTGAAGCATCCCGACAGCACGCCACTGCGTTTCGCGATTTAAATGATGTCTCTTCAATATTGGCAATTGCAAAACTAAATAAAAATCCACATAGACATCGAAAATCAACTACCAATATAGAAATATTTTTTATCTTATAGACAAAAAAAGCTTATTGAAGTTTTGTTAACTTTTTTCTAGCCATTCGTATCAGCATTACTGCCAAGTTGGTACAATATTCGACAAAACAACAAAAAAGATTAAAAACATAAATTTATTTTTGTATTTGTAGCTAACATTGATTTAAAGCAATTAATATAGGTGTCCCCTAGATTATTTTGATGTGTGTATTGTGTCTTCAATTCTTACTCTATCAAACCCCTTCTTTAAACCTAACAGGCAAATATATCATAGTTATTCTTTTATGATACTGGTTCATATTTAATTCCTAACTCCAAGAAAAAGTTTAAGAAAAGTAAATCTAATATAGTAAATAATCTAAGTATCTAAGTAATCTAATACGCAGTTCAGCAAATCTAATATAACAAATATTCCAATCGATCTGTTTGTATATTTATTGTATTCCATTTAAAAACAAAATTAGGTATATATTATTAACTATAGAGTGTACTGTGTACTTATCAAGTCACTATTTCCCTAAATATAGAAAAATTTGTTTGTACTAAATATTAGCATTAATCTAAAACCAATATTTTACAATGATATAAAAATAAAAGTGGCTTTGTTAGACGTATCAAAAATTTATATTGTTCTAATGTATGTAAACAGTAGAATATAAAATAAATATAAACCAATTAGCATTGTTATTACTTGTTATCAAAAAAACAGGAAACCTTAAAGATCACACAATGTGTAGCTGAAACTGGTTGGGAAAGGAAATACAAGTGTATAATAGTACAAGTATGTCAATTGATTAAAGTTTTACGATATGGTAAACTTTAATTTTTTTTTAACCAACTGATAAAAATCCATCATATTGAAAAATAAACTACTAACGTTTCAAGTTCCAAATTTAAATCGAAGTTTACCAAATTGCAAATAAACTGACATTAGAGATATTTTATTATAGCAACAGCGTCATGCTACATCAACGAAGTACAAGCAGATACAACAAGATACTTGTCAATTCCGCAGAGTTTCGCCGTTCCATTAAGGAAGTTAACGTATTTGAGTAAAAAAATGGTATTATCTATTGAGGAAACGATGTTTATCATCAAAACTTTTTATTCTTATTTCTGTTTTTCGATCGACGGAATACTCGGTATCCCTACCTTTTCGTTGAAAAATTGACCCATTCCCACTCGTGCTAATATTAGACAAATAATAACATATTTCGAAAAATTTCTGGGTTGTGCTAATAAGGATGTGGTAATAATTGTTGCCTGAGAATCATTTAGAACGGGATATAGCGATTTGTGCAACTGCTAAAATGAATCAACTATATTCCAGTAGTCGCATAACGAATGAGCAAGAACTACTTCAACAGTGGTTCTAAAGTGTTCTACCAAGAGACTAAAGACAACGTATTGTTGATTCAAATTTTTATTTAGCAAACGTAAAAATATTTTTCTTCGATGCCAAGCAGAATACAAAGAACATAGTATGTTGTTAAAAGAAGAATAAACATTAAAGTATTCTTGTACGGATTTAATTTCCATATAAACAAATGTGTCACTGAGCCACATAATTATAGTAAGTCTATTTTGCATTTTGAAAAATTATATTGCGAAGAAATACATGAATTTGGGAGTAAATCTTGATATTTGATCATAAATACGACATTCACTAAAAGAAAAATCATTTTTACGACTTATAGTGATGAAAGATGAAACCATTCATCGGAGAATAATATCGACAAAGAAAACAATTCAATGCCGTTATACACCGGTCGTACTGCAGCCAATTGGCTTATTGTACATATTCCATTAAGTACAGTAGAGCGTCGATTATCCGAACGCCGATCAACCGAACTACCGCTTATCCGAACTCCCGCCAAAAGACGAGCATAAGTAACTTTATACCCCAGCTTGATTCTTCTCATGGATCCACAAGTCGTAAAACGATGAAACTTGCGTCAAACACGGATTTAGATATTGTTGTATATAAGTGGTTTACTCGAAAAAGATCCCAGGGAGAACCTATTTCTGATCTGATTCTGGGTAAAAAAAGCCGTTCATTTCAACGAAAAATCTGGAGACTTGTCAAATTTTCAACCAAGCACAGGCTGGTTAAAATGATAGTCGAGACATGGCATTCATGAGCTTCAAATGTAAGGATAAAAACTGTGCTGATTCATCAGCAGCAGATTAAATCTAAATTAAATTAAGGGATTTACTGAAGGAAGAGAATTACGTCCTCCAAAACGTTTACATTGCAGACGAAACTGCGCTCAATTGGAAAGCTTTGCCACGAAAAACTCTTGCGTCCCGTCGTGAATTAGTAGCACCTAGATTTAAAATAAGCAAGGATCGTATCACTGCCTTAGTTTATGCTAATGCGACTGGCAGCCGCTGATTGTCCATGCTTGTCATTGATAAAAGCAAGAAACCACGTTGTTTTAAACACATTAATGTCTGCGATGCCTATCGTTTACACTTCGCAAAATAATGCTTGGATGGATAATACAATTTTCATGAAGGGTTTGTAGAAACTGTTATATCTTATGTTAAAGTACATCAATTAAAAAATAACAAAATAGAGAAAACATTATTGCTTCTTGATAACGCCCCAACTCATCAATGTTGGAATGAAAAAGACATGTCCTTAAAAAACTACGTGACCTAGCCGCACGCAAACGGCTAGACTTGCTTCGGCAGACAAGAACTGAAGATTTTTTTAAGCGTTAGTAATTATCGCTTAAAAAATATGGCTTTCGTTCACCCGTGGATAAATATGTACTGCTAAATCAATACAGTTCGATTATCCGAAAAACCCGATTTTCCGAACACCCATGTCCCCCAATCAGTTCAAATAATCAACGCTCTACATATACAAGTCCTCGTGACTTAGGCAGATCTTTTATATATAAGCTCTCCGCCAACACCCGATACACCTTTTATTTGACGTGACATCGAATCTACTCACAGCAACAAGAAGTTCTGCGGAAGCTGTATTTTTGTGCTGTACGTCCGTCTGTAGGGCCCTAATTGGGTTCATTGAGACCTACTTAGATTGAGACATACGTTTTTTTTTTCATGGGAGCCGTCTGTTATAAACCGGTCGCACTGTGTGGTCAACTAGCTTATTGTACATCTTCCATTCCTTCATGATACTCATTCCAGGATTCTAGAACCCTGTACTAACTTATACAGATCTAGTAGATAAGTACCATATGTTTTGGAGTCACTTGGTAGTCTCCAAAAAGTGTTTGCCGTCTGTGATCTAATGCCAGCGTCATGCAAGATCTGGTTGGACTGTTTAAGGTTGTCTACTAGAGTCTGCAGCTTAAGTCTCCACGCAACAGCCGCTTTGTATGCAAGTGTCCCTTGACCGGCCGGCGCATATCCAGTAACAAAGCCTGTTTTAACTCTGAGCTTATTCCTACTTATTACCTACAGTACTTCAGCCCTCTTAGCACATGCCCGTCCAATATACATTTTGCCATGTGTTTAACCAGGTACGTTTTCACAGCTAGAGTTACGTTGCCTTCGGATTCAGGCTTTTTTCCTGTCGCAGACGATGCTTTTTGGCACTCCCCGGCCGGCTCTAAATACTCCTGCACCCGACCCTTCTGCAGTTTTAGACGCGTCTGTGTACCAGGTAAAACCTTGTAGTCTGCGTCGAGTGTTTCCTCTGCTCCATCCTTTTCGTGGACAAATGTTTACTTGGAAAGGTACTTTAGGCCTACATACTTAAGACCTAATTTCATTTAATGTTACTATTGTTCTGATCTAACCTGTAAATTGCTCAGGTTTTGTGGCAGCCTATTATATCTCATTCTCGCCTCCCTTCTTATAACTATGTGTAAACCAGGAAGGTCCAGTAGAGCCTCAACAGCTGATGTGCCCATCTTAACCCCCGTGATTTCAAGGCAAGCGAGTCTTTGCACCTTGGTTAGTTTGAAGATGGCCCTTTTTGCTGCTTGTTTGGCCACCATAGCAATGATACATACAATGTACTGACACGTCTGGTTTTGAACTTTTTTCCATGAGTGAGTTTGGCTACCATTAACGTGTGATACTTTACTTGCTATAAGACCTAGTCTATTCGTTGGATTTTCTTGGTTTTTAGCAACTCTTTTTGTTGTGTTTATGTGGTTTTGCTCTGGTTTATGTGCCAGCAGTCATTTTCACCTCTTTCCTTAAACTCTTCTGTTGAGTTCTAGATAGGCGTTTCTTGAAGACTGACTCATGAGTCTGTTCCTCTCATAACACCTCCTGGCTGAGTATTTGGGGCGGAGACAGAATCTGCGACTGGAGTCGCCTCTCTGATCGTTGCCGTTTTGTTTCTCTTCATAAACTCAGGAGAATTACTCATTTTTGAAAGATCTCTTTTTCTGTTAATCCCGCTGGCCATTTGTTCCCACGAGTTTGAAAGTTTTGAAATCAACAGCGACATTCTGAAAACACGAGATTTGTTTTGCAAGATGCATGTATCTGTTGTATTCTTCTTTTGTTGGAGTTATGCAGATGGCAACCGGATATCTGAGAGTCGCTGAAGTGAGATGGTACATCGACCGACGATGGAACCTGCAGGAGAAGGAGATGCTGTTGCCACCATAGCCCCCTCCTGGAATCCTGAAAGTGTTTATGCTGTGAACTCGAATATTTTAGACTTTATTAATTTCGTAATTATTTTTCAATCATATTTTTCTACCTTTCTACTTGTATTTCACTAATATTTTTAATAAACTTTTTCCAGCCAGAGTCTTAAACTTTTTTTAAGAGTCTTCAATGGACCAATTTGCCACGTCGGGGCGCATCGCCCCATGTTGCATGCCTTTTCCATTGGTCAATTGGTTTAAAAACTCTCAGAATAATATGTATAAATATTAGTTAAGTTCAAGCTAAGAGACAGTCCTTCACGGCCTCTCCTAGAGTACCGCATGTCGGGGCTCTGTCATAGCCAAGTTCCTCAAGACTCTACGGCTGCTTTTTTCTCTACTGCAGCGGTTATTTTTATTTTATTGTAAGAAATTAGCTAGTCTTTGTCAAGACTTGCTCTTTAAAACACCCATAGTCCTACCTGAGATGGACATAAGCGGGGATACTTGTTAAGCATAAGACAATGTTAGCTAGCAGTCTTTTCTCCCCCGAGACGACAGTACACCGCAAGAGAATCGAGTTCCTCCAGAATGCTGATCTGGTAGGAACTTCACCGGGCCTTTGGGTGTTGACTAAAGGCCAGCCGCTTCTGCTAGAGTGTTGATCTAGTGGCAGTTCCTTATCAGTCTTAGAGGGTTATCTGAGACAGACCTGTTACAGGGCTAAGTGTCGATTAGTCACTTCCCACTCCTTGCCGGACCGAGTGTTGATCGATCCGTCCACCTCTAACCCGTCCTTCCTTTTCTTCAACGTGTGTGTATTAACACACTGTAGTTGTCGTTTCAATTTTATGACATTAATTATATTTTATTTTTCGCAGGTATTAAACAGTGGGCCATCGAGCCGTACGTCGATGCCGTCGTCGTAGGATTGACATTTAAATTGTGTAGATATTATCGCGGATATAATTTTATTTTTTATTTATTGGTTTCAAATATATTTCCTTCTTTCCTATCAAAAGAATATTTCCTTAATTAAATAATTGTTACATCACTAACTAAAGCGATAAGTAATGATGAAAACAGTTTCTAAGCCAACTTATATTAAAATAAAACAAAAGTTAAGAATAAGTGATAAACAGAACATTAAAAAACATCTAAAATGATCTATTATCTAGAGTACAATTGTTCAAAGTGAAATTGTTCATTTTCATTACTTTCAATACACTTTGAAGAACAAGAACTTTTTTAAGCAATTATGTAAAAATAACCCTGTTACAACCAAAAATTAAAATTTCTTATTGTATGTTCATTACTGAATTTTCCTTTCCTATATGTCAATTTTAGTTTATTATTTTTGTTCATGATCCTAGTTTGCCTATTAGTCCAGGAAATGAAGCATTTCACCTCGCAATTTTTTCGTCCTGCGTGGATTGACTTGAAATTTTAACAGAAGGTAGGTAATAGCCTAAGGATCAAAATCTATATCGAACCAAAGTGCGACAAAGCCTTGGGGGTGGTTACCACCCCATCTCGGGGGTGAAAAATTTTTTTTACGTTTTAACTAAGGTTTCGATTAAAATAGTGATTCTAAACAAAAAATGTTCTATACATTTTTTTTTGTAAAACTGATATTTTTCAAGTTATTCGCGATTGAACGTAACAACTTTTAGACGAAAAAATCGACGTTTTTAATCGATTTTTCGCGAATAACTCGAAAATGGTGCATTTTATCAAAAAAATTGTAGAGAACAAATTTGTAGCTTTTAAAAAGAAAAATACAATTCATTTTTTAAAATGTTTTTGCGATATAATAGGAACCGAAATACGGCCTATCAATGTTCAGCGGTTTTCTTGAAATGCCAAATTTGAAAGATTCAAAGTCAAATATCGGGAAAATGATGCAATTTTGGAAGAAAACTCATAAAACCTTTTTTAAAGAGCATAAATAGACCTATCATAAAAAAAGACTCTAGTTCAAAAATTGAGTGAGTTATGATGAAAATAAGGTCAATACCTCATTTTTTTACGAAAAAATCGATGAAAACAACCCCCTAACTACTCCCATAATTAAAATCGATCTTCACCCTTCTGCAATTCTCTTTGTACATGTATTGTTAATACGTCCAAGAAGTTTGACCCATTTAAAATGCTTAGTTTTAGAAAAAGTACAGCTTAAAGCGAGAAACGATTTACAATTTCATATTTTTTACCCTTCTTTTTTTAAATATCCCCATCTTTTTCGAGCCCTTTAAACTCACCCTATTTAAAAACCAAGGGTTCCAAAAAGATTTAATTCACAGATCCTTGTAGCTCTTAAAAACCTCTACAAAATCGTTTTTAAAGAAACACTCTATCGGTAAAAATGAAGGAAATACGTTAAAAAAACCAATTAATTTTTTTTCCGGAAAATTCCATTAGAATAGTACAGTACATTTCGGAGCATAATAATCTACAAAACCGGTTTATTAGGTAGTGGGGCGTTATACATTCGAAATTTTAAGCGTTCTTATTTTGAAATCCCATACAAATTCTTCCCATTAAAATTCTTCTACATTATATTCATCTAAAAGTTTTGAAATAGGGTACCCAGATAGTTCAAAATTAATAGTTTTTTTTCCATGCTTTTACTGGCTGTGATACTGTATCTGCTTTTTACAATAAAGGTAAAAAAAAATTTTTGATATTGTTCAAAAAAGACCGGACATGAGGGAACATGCCGAAATTTTTTACAGTAGTACTGCTAAGCTTGAAGATATTTTAGATGCTGGCAGATACTGTGCAATAATATTGTACGGAACTGTTAAAGACACGCAGCTTACCAAGTTAAAAAAAATAAAAGATTTGGAAGCTTTTCTCGAGCAGATGCGGTACGAACAGTTCATCAAAGCTACAACGAAAAACTGTGCGGTTAAGCTATCATCCCTTCTGCCCACTGTTGATACCTTAGATGAGCATTCAAAAAGATGCTATTACCAACAGATTGGGGATGGTATTCCAAAGATGGTTTGTTATTACCCGTATGCATGAACAAACAACCTGCACCCGATGAACTTTTGAAAATTATTTTTTGCCAATGCAAAAAAGGATGCGGCGTTTCATGTGGGTGCAGAAAAGTTGGTTTATACTGTAACTCTACTTGTTCTGGGTGCTCAGGTGAAGGGTGCAATAATAGTCCACCAATAATTGAATAAGATGAGGATGACATAGATCACGATGAAGATGTAATTGATCGAATAAAATTAATATTATAATTGTTTTACCTATAAATGTAAATATTTTCAACTATTTATGTAAATGTATAAGAATATATGGTGCCTTTTTATGTTGATAAATTTTTTTGTATTTAATTCTACTTTTTTCAATTTATATCTATTAAATTAGTTTATAAAAACTGCAATGTTGTAAAGGGTGATTTTCAAAAGTTGAAAAGTTGCAAAATTTTGGCAAAAAATTGTTTTTACCTATAGCACTCATAACAATTGATTTATGGGTTGAAAATTTATGAAATTGTATTTTAAAGTATAAAAAAATCACTATTTAACTAATCCAAACCAAATTTCACTCGTCTTAAGATTTGTAATGTTATTTTACAATTTTTAAAAATTAGGGGTAGTTTTCACCCCTAAAAACAATCAGGGTTCATCGGCATGACATAAACTATAAAGCAGAGGGTGAGTTGAGCTTAAATCCAAATTTTTATCCAAATCGATCCAAGGCGAAATCATTTTTTTAGAATTAGTAATTTTTTACATTAATCTCTAACAAGGGTTGCTTTTTAAGGGTTGAAATATGATGGAACTCTATTCAAAAGTATAAAATAATCATTATTTAACTAATTCAAACCAAATCTTACCCATATTCAGGTTTAATATGTTATTTTATAATTTTTGACAATTAGGGGTAGTTTTCACCCCTAAAACCCTTCAGCGCACTTCGGTTCGATATAGATTTTGATCCTTGGGCTATCACCTACCTTCTGTTAAAATTTCAACTCAATCCATGCAGGACGAAAAAATTGCGAGGTTTTAACTTTTTTCGAGCTTCATTTCCTGAACTATATCCTACATTAAGCATTAATTGTGATGTTTTAAATGTATTAAAAAATCTACTTCTGTTCACAAAAATAATAATTTTGTTTCATTTAAATTTCTTTTGAAATAAATTTAAGATCTTATTTATTATGTTTAAGTATGTACGTTTAATTACAAATATGGAACAGCAAAAAGCACGCTTTGCAATTTTACACATGCCTTTTATGTTATGACTAGTTAAAAAATATGTAACAAGTTAAAATTTCAAGTCTACCCACATTGTATATTTTTAAGCTGACACTAATTTTCTAACCTGCATATTTGAGCAGCCTGTTGAAAACTGTTTTCTATTTCAATCATATTTAATGCATGGAATTTGTCTTTTATTTTCTTTGGTTTTTAAGTAAACACTGTAAATTCTTACTACATCAATAAAAACCTATATTTGCATGGATTAATTTAACACAACTTGAAGTGTTGTACATACCAATATACTTCTTACACGGAGAAGAATTTCGGAGACTGAAATGGAAACGTCAAAAAATATAAAGTATATTTAATTATATTGTGATTTATCCCCGTTGTTTCATTATCAGCACTGACGGAAAACCCATTCTGGGTCTTGGCCTGTTCCAGGATTCTATTTTGTGTAGTTCGTTCTATTTGATTAAATGCCTCATATCATTTCTCTTTTGCACCTTGCGATTACGACAGCATTATCTGTAATCGCTAATATATGCACCCTTTTATTAATTATTATTCCTCGAGTATAGACTGTTACGTCTATTATTTTTTACAGTATGATGTTGAACAAGATGCATGATAGGACGTCTCCACAACAAAGTCCCTTTTTCGCAATCTTACGTAATATCTTCCTCAACATAGTTAATTCTTTTTGTATTTGGATTTTACTTTCTACTTTAAGAGTTTCTTTTAAAAATACTATTAGTTGTGTTGGTATATTAAATTCTTCCATTGTTTGTATTTAGCGTTCTCAGTTTATATTGTCATATACGCTTTCGAAGTCTATGAAATGTGTGTCGATGTTATATTCACTTGTTTTTTCGAATACCTGTCGTAGAAGAAGATCTGGTCTATTGTTGACTTCTGCCTACAGAAGCCGCATTGGTATTTGCCACCTGTTTTTTTAGCGTATGATCTAAGCCTTTCACAAAAGACGTTGGACATTATTTTGAATGTTGCGTGATTCCACGGTAATTTCCACTAGTCTCCATTTTGTATGTAATGATACCATAATACAGCTATTCCACTCCGCTGGTAAGTACTTCATCAATCGTCATCATCATCATTCTCAGCGTATTCTACCGATTATGGTGCAGCCTCCTTTACATAGTAGTTATCCATTTCTGCCCACGATTGTCTAATACTCGTTTTTCTGTGCCATGTTGTACCGGCTTGTTTCCGTATGTCATAATCCCATCTTAATTTGGACGTCTTCTTGGTCTCTTGACGCCTCTTTGATACCATAGTGTAACTCTAGCGGACCATTGCCTATTGTCAGTTCTTCTCGCTAAATGTCCCGCCCACTGCCATTTTAAATGTTTTTCCTTGGTTTTCTGTATGACCCATTCTATTATTTTTCGATCTCTCTTTCTTATACCTAGCATGCATCGCTCCATTGACCTTTAAGTGACATTGAGTTTCGCTATTTCGTTTTCTTTAGTGTCCAAGTTTGACAGCCGTATGTCATGAGAACTATGTCGTTAGAATGAGAACTATTTTCAACAGTCGAGACATATCATTAAAAACAAAATGCCGTCTATTGAACTGCTACATATTCACAGTTCTGCTCTACGGAATGGAAGCATGGACACTGACTGTTGCATCTATGAATCGGCTCGAAGCTTTCGAAATGTGGTGTTATAGGCGCATCTTACGTATATCCTGGGTTGACAGAGTTACTAATGTGGAGGTCCTGCGTAGAATGGGAAAAGAATGTGAAATTCTCATGACCGTCAAAACTAAAAAGTTGGAATATCTAGGTCATGTAATGAGAAATCAAGAACGTTACGGCCTTCTCCAGCTGATTCTCCAAGGGAAAGTAAATGGTAAGAGAGGACCGGGAAGAAGACGCATTTCCTGGCTTCAAAATTTGCGAAAGTGGTATAACACGACTACCACTGAACTGTTCCACGATGCAATAAGCAAAGTGAAGATAGCCGTGATGATCGCCAACGTCCGGAACGGATAGGCACTTTAAGAAGAAGATGTCATGATTGGTAGTATATACTGATAGAATGCTTTTTTCTTCAGGTGGAGTGGCATCTTCGTTTTGAATATAACTGCATTTCTACCAAAAAACGCCCGAGCCAGTTTCATTATTATGTTGATTTCTGGGAGTAAAGAGCCAGATTTATGTATTAATTGTCCCAGGTATACATACTAGTCTACTGCCTTAAGTACAGTATTGTTTATTAGTACATATTGGACATCCACTAGCTCGTTGTGCATGGTTTTTGTTTTTGTCAAGTTCATTTTTAGGCCAACTTCATTACTAGTTGCATTTAGGTCAATTATAAGTTCTTGTAGTTCTGCAGGATTATTAGCAATCAGAAGGATGTCGTCTACAAATCTTAGATGGCTGAGATATTCTCCATCAATGAATAGGCCTTTGTTGTGCCAGTTAATTTTGCTGAATATATTTTGAAGATCCACTAGGAAACCAAGTTCCTGTATATATTTTGAAGAGTTGCAGTGAAGAGATTTGGTGATATTTGCGTCTCCTTGTCGGACGCCTCTGGTAGTGAAAAATTCTGGAGTGTTTTCATACATTTTTACCTAAGATTTTGCTTGCCTGTATATATTTGCTAAAGTCTCTATGGTTTTCAATACCTTGGTTGGTCAAAGCTTCTATTACTGCCTCGGTATATATAGAATCGAAAGACTTCTCGAAATCTATGAAGGTTAATGCTAGCGGTATTTCATATTCTTTAGCTTTACTCATTAGTTCTGGAAGCGTATGGATATGATCCAGGGTACTGAATCCACTTCTGAAGCCAGCTTACTCTCTTGACTGTGCAGCACCTAATGCATTTGTTAATATGTTGTTGATGATCTTTGTGAATATCTTGTATATGATTGGTAGTAGACTTATAAGTCTGTAGTTTTTGATATCCTCTTTGCTATCTTTCTTATGAATGACAATTATGTTTGCTGTATTCCAGTGGCCTGGTATGCATCTTGATCTTAGGCAGTTCGTAAATATGCCTGCTAAGATTTTACAGGAATTTTCTGCCAGCGTATTTACGCAGTTCCACTGTTACTCCCTCTATTGCAGCTATTTTACCACTTTTCATTTTTGTAATTGTCGATTCTATTTCTTCCGGAAGGACTTCTGGTACATTTTCTTGGTTACTGATTAATTCTTTAAGTGTTTCAAAGGCTTTGTATAGTTGGCTGTAGAATTTATTCACGAGTTGTATTATTTCATTTCTGTCTGTAATTCTGGTGTTTACGTTTGTTAGTGCAACGATCTGCTTCCTTCTAATTTTTTATAGCTTTTTCTGTTTTTGATTGCATTTTCTATCAGTCCTTCATTGTATTTTCTTAAGTCTTCCTTAATACTTTTCTTTATTGTCTTACAAAGTTCTGTGTATTGTATTCTCTCTATGTTGCTACTTACTTTCATTTCCTCTCTTTGTTTTAACATTATTTTTGTTTTATTAGACAGTTTACTATGTTCATTTTGTTGTTGCGTGCCTCCGATTTCTTTGGCACTATCAAGGATGATTTCCATTAACTGAGAGCTGTCGACTTGGTCAAGTAATCTTTCATCAATTATTCTTTGGTAGTGATCCGAAGTGATATGAACACAATTAAATTAAGGAAAACTTCGTATCTGGGCCATATACTTCGAAACTATAAATATTTTCATATACACGTCATCATGAAAGGATAAGTAGAGGGAAATAAAAGCTTGCGATGAAAGAAGAAATCTTGGCTGAGGAATATCAGAGATTGGACTAACCTCGGTGTTGAACATATATTTCACGTTACAAAAAATAGGGAAGCGTTTAAAGAAGTGATCGCCAACCTTCGTTAGAAGATGACACAATAAGAAAAAGTGATCTGAGTTTCTTTTAGATTGTTAATATTTATACCGGTTGCTTTTGCTTTTGTAATTAATTTTATTCTTTCTAGTTTCTCTGATTAGTCTATGGTCGCTGCCTGTTTGAAATTTATTTATTACACTGACATGTTCTATTGTAACAATCTTGTTGTTAAGTCAATTTCGTTCTTAGTGGTTCCATTTGGTGCTACCCAAGTCCATTTACTGTTAGTTTTTGTCTTAAAGAATATATTTGCAATAGGCATGTTTTGATAGTGCATAAACTGAATAAGTCTTTCTCCCCTTTCATTTCTCTCGCTGACTCCATGCTTTCGCATGAGTTGTTCCTGACCGTTTCTCTTTCCTACTTTGACATTAAAGTCACCAATTAAATACTCCTTTATTGTTATGTAATGCTTCAGTTATGTTACTGTAGAGTTCCTCTATTTCTTCGTCAGTGTGATTAATCGTTGGGGCGTATATTTGTATAATTTGTACATTGTATCTTTGATAGTTATAAGATTAAGCTAGCTACTCTATCTCAGATACTAGTTATTTCTGCTACTCTTCGTTTCCATTTCTGCTACTCTCGATAATAGAATGTCTTTCCTGGCGATAATTCAAATAGCTCTTCATCGTTCCGTCTTATCTCGCTGATTCCTATGACGTCCCCATTTTATATTGTCAGTTTATTTTTCCAGTAGCACAAATCTGGATTGATTTAATAGCGAGCGGCAGTTATATGTCGCTATATAAAGCGTTGTTTTATTTGGGTAGCGGTTTAGACACCGCAGATTTTTGCCTTTTTTTATGATTGTTATGAGATCAATAAAATGTATACTTTCATTGACCAGTCTCTGTGGAATTTCCATTATTATAGCCTAATCTTTAAAATCTATGGCATGAAATTTCGGTTTTAAGTTTTGGCAACAAATGTGAGGCAGTTAAGATATGCCTACAAACTCTGAATTTAAAATTTCGTATTACAAACGATCTTAAACGTGTAAAATTGCTTCTTTTCGATTGCACAAGTACGTTTTTCGAAACTACATAATTTCAGCTACAACTGTTTGGTAAACGTATGAATTCTGAGTTTTTAGGCATATTTTAAATCCCTAATATTTGTTGCCAAAACTCAAATTTAAAATAACACGTTATAGGTTTTGAAGATTAGGCTCTAACAATGGAAACTCCACTACGACCAGTCAATGAAAGTGATAAATTTTAATGATCCGTTTGCGGCAAGATGTAAAAGTTGCATACGAAAGCTGTACTCTTCACCTTTAAAACGCATTTTAATTTTTGTCGATAGGACACTCTGACCAAAAGATATAGAATTTTTACCGTTGAGTTGATACAAATTTTATTTAAAATTGATTTCGCGGGCATAACTGACATCTTGTTGTTGACAGCTTGTTTGTAAGATTTTTAGAGGTCAAATTTCTTACGACTGGACTATTTGAACAATCTGTTAACATTAGAATAATGAATCAAATGCATGCCTAATACATCATGCTCATTGGGAGATAACTTCCATTGAAGTTTCCCTTTAACTAATCATTCAATAATGTCAGAACATAAATTCAAATGATGTTAAAATATGACTTAATATCTACTTCAGTCTGATTTTAATATCTAGTAAGTCTGTTTTGTATATCGCTTTAGTCGCTCCATGTCACCCTAAAGGTCTTTCGATTTTCCTTTTGTTTATATTGTTAATTCAAACTGTTCGAGTAACAGTCTGTATGGGTTTTCACTAGACTTCAGTAAACTCAGCACAAATTTTGCATTTAACAAAAAGTACCACATTTCTCATTACTACTCTATAAGTCTCTTCATAAAATTCACCATCCCACCAGTATTCACAACCCTGAAGAGTGGGATTATTGTGATAGGGTCATAAAATTATAGTAAACTTGAAAAATTATAGTACTTATACTTATAGATGAGAAAAAATAATCGTCAAATTAAATTTTATCGCATTAAATAATGGATAATGGTTATTAATTGTTTTTATGAATATATTGAATTGATAAAAAATTAATCATAGTATATAAACTTAGGAGTTTAGAGGTATTAAAGGTTATACCTATTTTCTAATCACAACTGATTTGAGCTGTTAATGAGGCAGAGCAGACTTTGCACTTAGCTTTATAAATATTGGTAGGATATCAGTTACCCATTGTCTAAAGTCGGCTTCATTTAACCAAGACCCCCAAAATTTTTTTTAATGACTTCTTTCTTCAGATTCCTTTTCTTTCTGGCAACGTCTATCTCTTTAGCTCACTTTTTTTCCTGACGGCATCTATATTCAGCACAATTTTTGTTCTCTTCAACATTGTTCCATTGCGGCAATAATATTTCGAATTTCCTACATCTTGACCTCGCTTCTTATTTTGACCATAAAAATTCTCGAAAAAAACTTCTTTTTTCCAAAACTTCACTCAATTTCAAATATCACAAATTCTAATTACATTAATAATTATCGCTTACAATTCATAATATCACTTACAAAGCAATTGCCAGAAGTCATCTCGATGGCTTATATAATGAAAACAAATTTTCTCGAAATAGCGAGCGAGCGACGCGACGGTCGAATATTACGCGAAAAATTCGAAATCCTCGAACATATAATTTTTATGGTATAATTTGCGGTTGAACATTGAACGGTAATATATTTATCACACAGCCTTAATAACTTAACAACAGGTTAGGTAACAATTAGTTCAACCCGTTTTATAAATTTTTTATCAAGTATTACAGTATTTTTGAGTATTCCTGTTCTCCTTTTTGAAGCGAAGCTTCTATACTACAGTTGTATTAATTTTTCTCTACAGTAAAATGCTGAGACGATCGTCACGAAATTATCGACACGAAATAGTTGGAAGAGTCTACTTATTCGACGAGGGAAGTCCGTTATATGTGCAAACTTTTTTCAATTTTATTAACATCTACAAGTTTGTAGTTGTCATGTAGGACATGACTAGTGGAACTCACTTTTGGGTTTATCATGTGTGAGATATTCCTGGTGATTTATGAAGGTGACTAAAACATAAATAAGACATGACAGTAGAACAATAATGGGTTAAAACACATATTTGATGGTACTGGTAAATTTTCCACTATATAGATGTAGTATTAAGTAAATATAACATGATTACAATTATTGAAATGGAATATGATAATTTAACAATAACCAACAGTGTCAACAAAACTGAAACAAAGAATGAGGAGACTTTTATGTGAAAAAAGTTTTCTTTTCCCAAATTATGTGCTATTAATTCTATAAGAAATTGTAAAACTAAAATGCTTAAGTACATAATATAAATATTTTAAATAATTTTGGTAAATTAATAACTGAAACAGATATTTGTAGGCAATAACATTTCAATGATTATTGGTAGATAGAGTCACACTATTGGAACATGAACAAGTTTGCCCTTGGGTTATTCATTATCAAACTATATTTTATTTGGAGATAAAAGCCCTATCTAGTTGCCAGACTAATTAATATTTGTGTCATTTTATCTTTTATTTGATCTGGTAAATGTGTATGTAACATACAATAAGACTTGTAAATAATGATAAAAAACTCTTTGTTTAAGGGAAATATAAATTAAAATGGCTATTATTTGAATACTTTTCATGGGGATACTTATTTAAGCAACATATTGAATTACTCACCTCTGTTTGGCGTTTCTGTACCACTTTCTTCCAATTTTATCAGCTTGTTGTTGAAGTTCTGCATAATCCATGTTTATTTACAGATATATTAAATTACCCACTACTTTATAAGTCACTATTAAATGTTTTCAATAAAATATGTAATTATTATATTAAATCGTTAGCGAAATGTTCCCCGTTCGAAATATTTCAAAAATAAACCACGATCCAAATAATTTGTGAAATCTGACACTAAGACCTCCGGTGTTTAGTTTTTAAGACAAAATTGACAGTTGACTTAACAGATAACACATGAAGAATGTCTAAATTCTTTGATATGTATACGCAACCGTTAAGCAGTTAATATTAGGGAAAAATTGAGTGTCCAAGTTTGGAAAAACTATTTCAGGTAAAATGCCATAAGTTAAGATAAAATTTACAGTCTGAATAATAAACTATAATTAAGAAACTATTACATTCGACTTGTGATTTTCCACAAAAATGATTTTATGAAGTATAATCATGCAGCCACATACAAACTGTCAAAATGTCAAAACATATGTCACGAAAAGAAATTCATGTGTCATTTTAAATTTTTATAAAGAGAAATTAAGATCATTTGGCAATGACTTTTCAAATAAATTAATATCTCAAATAATTAATTCCTGACAGGTAATATAAAGAAATATTTTATATTATATTTTATTTAACATATAATACGGATAGAGCTTTCTGCGTTGTTTGTTGTGTGCTAAGGATTTCATTGCTTTTTGATAACTGTTGAAATTTATCTATCCTCGAGCTACCCGTAAAATAGTTTAAATTCGTGTGAAACAGTGCTATCAATATTGTGACATCCATAAATATTAATTTAGATATCTTGAATACTGAGAAAGTACTCTACAAGTACAAGCAGACCCATGGAGTATTTTCTAAGGCTACTAAAATAAATTGTATTTGTTTCAGGGCCCTCTTATAGATGATTTTGTCCTAATAGGGTTCAATTGTTTAAACTCAAGTGATTACCAAAGATAAGCCCTCTTTTAGATTTGGTGAGCTTTGGACTTGGGGAGCCAATAGGTAATAGTCATCTTGGTGAGGTGTTAGAAGTTTTTCCTTTACAATGGAGCGTGAATTTAACCCCATGCAAGCTTTGTGCGGATCTGGATGTGGATTTTATGGCAATCCTGCCACTGAAGGACTATGTTCATTATGTTTCAAGGTAATTTACCATATAATTTTCATAAATTGTACTAGCAAAGTTGTAAAAGCTGTATTACTTAAACATACTTAAAATTTATTTATTCTCTTTGATTCAAATTGCTAATAACTATTGTACTCAACTTTGAGTAAAAGATCCAAAATTATTTCATGACTAAAGTGAATAAAAAAGCAAAACCTGTAAAAATATTAAAATTTCTGTGACATATAAAACTAAGAATTGACATATTGCTTGCTATTATTTCAGTTATTGAAAAAAGCACTTAGCATAATCAGAGGTACAAGGTTTTACTATGTTGGTGTTATTTGTGTTTTAGGAAAATCTAAAAAAGAAACAACAGTTACCCAACACCCCCACAAGTCTGAGTGCCCTAAAAGATACAACAACAGCACAGCCTACCATTAGTCATATTTCATCACCAGTAGTCACAGATCTTCCCACAGATGTAAGTAAAAATGATACTTTTATTCTATTTTGTTGTCTTTGTTGAGCTATGTCTCAATGAAATACCCAACTGATACTTTTTAGTTTGTAAAAATGTTAATTTGCATAAGATTTAAGATATGTTTTAGGTTAAGTACAAAGATGATGTAACAGTGATGTAGAGCAATGGTTACTTTTATCATTGTGTATATCACTCATTTATGAAAATCACATGAGCAAAGCATGCTAGTTATTCATTGTCTTGTCTTGTTTTCCTTTTAACTGTTCCAACTTTGTGATATGTTATGGCCGGTATATTAAAGCTATGATTTGACTGAATTTAATAATATACATTGTCTAGCACATTTTTGTAACTCAAGTCTTATTTAACAATAAAACACTGAAAAATTTTGCTTTATACATCTCCACAAAATTTGTTATAAATTATTATTACTACAGATGTTTCGGCAGAGTGCCTTTCTTAAGTGATCTATTTTTGGTAGGTGTTTGAACTTTATAGATTTTCACTAAATAGGTTGAGGAGGGGAGAACTGTTTGTCTCAAGTTGGTCATTGATAATTATTATGTTGGTATTTTTTAATTAATTATTTTCTGTATATCTAATAAAGATAGTTTAAGGCCTTTATTTTGAATGTGAAGAATTTGAAATTCATCAATAAAAGAATGATTATGGTCTAGAAGGTGAAGTGTGTATGTAGAATCTGTTTTTCTATGATTGAAGCCCTTTTATGTTCTACTATATGTTTGTGAAAAGTTCAACCAGTTTGACTAATGTAAGCTTTTGGGTAGTCACCACATTTAAGTTGTGTAAGTGATTTTTGTTTTGGCTCTTGTTGTTCTTAATATATTTGTCTAAGTTGTTGTTTATTTTAAGAGCTGGTGTTATTCCTTTCTTTTTTATGTGATTGGCTATTTTTATTGATATCTTGCCCGTATATGTAGCAGAAGGTACTGGGTTTTTTCTCAGGTGATGGAAATACCAATTTCAGGGCTTTCTCATAAAGTTTTTGATTTAAAATTTTATTTAGTGTTTTTTTGTTGTACTCATTGTTTACTGCTATTTGCTTAACCATATTCAATTCTATCTCGAAGTTGTTTTTTGACATAAGAATTTCTATTAATCTATGTAACATGCCATGATAGGCTGCTAATTTATGTTGTGTACTCATGTTTGTTTTTAAGTCTGATAATTTTTAAATCTAAAAAATTTATGGATTGATTCTGTTCTGTTTCTATTGTGAATTTAATATGACTATGGAGTGAATTAATATACTATAAGAATTGGTCAAGTTGTCTGTTAGTTCCTGTAAAACATACCAGTACATTGTGTATGTATCTCCATCAATATAAAAACTGTTTGAATACAGGATGTTTTGAAATATTTGTTTCTAAATGATCCATAAAATATCTGATAGCATTAGGCTTGAATTAAATTGAAAGTAGTCCTGGTTTTTGAAAGTTTCAAGAAGATATAAACTTCAGATGTAATGATTGAATTTGTAATATGGTCTAAAAGGTTTTTTACTAGAACAAAAGTTTCTGTAGGAGGAATACTAGGAAAAAGATTTCTTACTACAAATGAAATTAATTTGGAATTGTTAGGTAATTGAAAATCTTGTATTTTATTAACTAGTTCCATTGTATTTTTTTTACAGTAAATTGAAGTAAATATATAGTGTGTTATAAAATAATCTACACAGTTTTTTTGAAGGTTTATATGATGGAGCTGTATAAAAAGAAACTAGAGGTCTTATTGGGTAATCAGGTTTAAGTAGTTTAATGAAAGAGTATAATTCAGGAAGCTGCGAGTTTATGATATTGAGGTATTTCTGATCTATTGAACTTAATATTGATTTTGAATTATCTAAAGCCAATTTAATTTGTTTTTGATACTTTTCCTTCGCATCTTTATTTATTGTTTCAATATTTTGATTATTTAAAAATTTCGCCCTTTTTCGATATTGTTGGCAGTTTTGTCTGGCAGCCTACCATAGCACGTTACATAGATTAATAGAAATTCCCATGCCAAAAAACAACTTTGAGAAGGAATTGAATATCATTAAGCAAATAGCAGTAAATAATGGGTACAACAAAAAAACAATAAATAAAATTTTAAATAAAAAACTACATAGGAAAACCCTGAAATTAGTATTTCCTCCACCAGAGAAAAAGATATTAACAAAAATAGTCAAACATGTAAATAATAAAGGAATAACACCAGCTTTTAGAACAAACCATGACTTGGACAAAAAAATTAAGAACAACAAGACCCAAAAGAAAAAGCACTTACACAGTGGTGTCTACAAACTTAAATGTGGCGACTGCCCAAAAACTTACATTGGTCAAACTGGTAGAACTTTTAACAAACGTATAGCAGAACATAAAAGGGTTTTCAATAATAGATAAACAGATTCTATGTGTGCATAGACCATAATCATTCTTTTAATGACAAATTTCAAATTCTTCACATTCAAAATAAAGGCCTGAAGCTGTCTTTATTAGAATCTATGGAAATTAATAGATTAAAAAATACAATCATAATTCTGAATGACTAATTTGAGACAAACAGTTCTTCCCTCCTCAACCCATTCAGTTAAAGACTATAAAGTGCAAACACATACCAAAAATAGATCACTTGAGAAAGGCACTCAGCCGAATCAGCTTTAGTGATAATAATTTAAAATAAATTTTGTGGAAGTGTTAAAAACAAAAGTTTTATTGTTAGATAAAATGAATTTCCACCAAATAACGGTTGAATCCATCACTCAAGTCTTATTATTTATTGTATATTAAACGTGTCAGTTGGAGTTTACAATATCTAGCAGCATTTTTCCCAAAAATAATTCTAAAAATTTCAGACATAACAAATTTTAGTGATACTTCCTTCATTTTCCAAAGAAAGGGCAATGCATTATAGTTGTTTATCACCAAAGTAGAGTTTTTAGCCTGTAATATTATTGTTTTTAACTTTGAAATTTCTAATGTTTTTTCTATTAGATATAATAATTGTAAATAGATGCTAGAATCCTAAGTGAGTGATTTGAATACATCTCAATAGTATCAATAACATGGATTACTGATACATAAAAAAATAAATATATACATAAATAGTGTTCTTTATGTAGCAAACACTCAAAAGGCCATTGGCCCTAGTATTTCAGCTTATTACAATAAGTCTAACTTGTCAGTTATATACAAATTTGCATGTATTATAAAAATCTTATAATAAAAAAATATTTGTAGTTGGATTTGCTTGATATGCACTTCGCTTGTGCCGCTGGTGAATAATCAAACTCCGTGCGAAAACAAAACTGATTTTATTTTGAATTACACAATACATGAATATATATAACGCTTATTAAGTATTATGTCCGCTCGCTCTAATGTTGTATCACCGATCGCGTCTCGTATTTGAGTGCTGTCTGTCGTCTTTGGGGTGCCTTAAGGGACTCGCCTTATCTTCACATATGGCATAATATATCTCCCTACGCCACTATGTTGCCGGATTGTAAAATGCATAAATAAACTCGAATTGGATAGAGGCGTGAACATGGCCCCCGCCTTGGCAAACACTGCCAACAAAATCGTCTGCTAATGCTAAATGTTCAAATGTTTAAACTACACTTAGTCCGAAACGGGTAGCGGACACACCTTGGAAAAAGAACGAGTTATGATACCATTGTCTGTCTTTATTCTAAAAACTCTGGCTACACCATCACTGCCGCGTAAAAGTTCGATCACGCGACCTAACTTCCACCTTAATGGAGGTAAATTGTCCTCTTTTATGAGCACTAACGTGTTTTCCGCAACTTCACCGTTAGTAGTAGTCCATTTCGTGCGTTTTTGTAGTTCGGAGATGTATTCCTTGTTCCATCGTTCCCATATATGCTGAGAAAGCTGCTGAATATGCTGGAATTTTGAGAGCCGATTAACTGGAACATGACGCAAATCTGGATCTGGATTGGTAATAAGTGGTCTTCCGATGAGAAAATGTGCAGGAGTTAATGGGGAGAGATCATTTGGATCACAGGATAAAGGATGAATCGGTCGGGAATTTATTATAGCTTCAATCTGCACAAGCAACGAATAAAATTCCTCGAACGTTAAGTGCGCGTTTCCCAAAACCCTATGCAAATGATGCTTAACTGTTCTTACTCCGCTTTCCCACAGTCCGCCAAAATGTGGAGAATAGGGAGGTATGAAGGACCACGAAATATTATCCTTTAGCAAGGATTCTCTTATCGCGGGAGTGTGCTGCTCTAAAAATTTTCTTAACAATTTTAACTCCGAACTAGCTGCTATAAAATTTGTTCCATTGTCGGAGACTATCTTTTGAGGCTTGCCTCTTCGCGCAATAAATCTTTTAAAGGCCAACAGAAATGATTCCTTAGACAGTTCTGTAACTAATTCTAAATGTATGGCCTTCGTACAAAAACAAATAAAAAGACACATGTAACTCTTTATTAGTTTACAACCTCGACCCTTTCTATCGCGAATTAAGAAAGGGCCCGCATAATCTACACCTGTTACAATAAATGGTGGGCCACCTGCGAGACGCTGGGCAGGTAGGTCACCCATTATTGGCTGAATGGATTTAGATTTTAATCTAAAACATTTTACACATTTGTGTACGGTATTTCGCGCTAAATTTCTTCCTGATAACGGCCAGAAAGTTTCTCTTATAGTTGCAAGTAAAAGCTGAGGACCAGCATGCATAAGATCCTTATGAAAATGATTAAATATTAACGATGTAACTATATGATCTGCCGCTAAAATGATGGGATGTTTTTTGTCATACGTAAACTCGGAATGCTTTAAACGCCCGCCTACTCTCATGATGCCCTGATCATCAAGAAATGGAGATAAATTTATGAGTTTGCTGTTTTTATCTAAAGATCCCTTTTGGTTCAAATGCTTTATTTCATTAGAAAATGACTGTGATTGACACAGTTTTAGAATACGATTAAATGCAGAATGTATTTCATCCAAAGAAAGGGGTTCAGAAGTTCTTTCCTTATTTTTGCACATGCGGATGAATCTGAACACATATGCAGCGGTTCTTTTTAAACGTAAAATATTAGAGAAGCGCTCAAATGAAAATACTTCCGTATTCTGTGTTTCATCAAGTTTATTCGTAAAAACCTTTATGTTTTTCCTTGTTTCGCTTGTTTCAGTAGGGACAACTTGTAAATTTGGCCATTTATCTGAATCTTGCACGATCCACTCCGGTCCATGCCACCATAAGTTGCACTCCATTATTTTATCTGGTTCCACGCCTCTGGACACTAGATCTGCAGGATTATCCTTGCCTGGCACATGACGCCACTGCGCAAACGAAGTGGTTTCCTGGATCTCTGCTACGCGGTTACTAACAAACGTCTTCAATGCATTGGCTGCTGTTTTCAACCAACTAAGTACTATCGATGAATCTGTCCAGAGGTAACACGTATCGAATTGCACATTTAATGAATTTTTGACCTTATTGGTCAAACGCGATAAAATTACTGCTCCACAGAGCTCTAAACGCGGCAAGGTAACTGGCTTTAAGGGCGCAACCTTGCTCTTTGCACATAATAAGAATGAATACGACCTGCCTAACGAATCGGTAGATTTAATGAATATGCAAGCACCGTATGCCTTTTCTGAGGAGTCGCAAAATCCATGAAGTTCTAGTTTGACCTTACTAGAACATATAACATGCCGAGGTATTTTTAAATTGTTTAAGCTTCCTAATTTATTCCTAAACTGTAAATAATTATTTGCTAAATGCTCCGGTATGGGATCATCCCATGAAAGACGCTCGAGCCATAGTTGTTGTAACATAATTTTCGCTATGATGGTACACGCACTTAATAGACCCAAGGGATCAAAAATTTGAGCTATGTCCGATAATAAAGTTCGCTTTGTGATTATATGGCCTAGAGATGAACTTATGCTATAAAACATAGTATCTGATTGCGGTGAGTACAATAATCCCAAAGTTTTCGCCTTCTCGTTTTCACCGAATTGAATAACGGAACCCGTAGTTGAATTATCCGGTATATCTCTTAATATTTCAGGATCATTTGAATAGAATTTACGCAATGTAAATCCTCCGCCTTTGAGGACCTCAAAAAGTTGTTTACATGCTTCGCGCGCTTTCTGTTTTGAATCAAAACCTGTCAAAAGGTCGTCCACATAAAAATCGGATTTAATAATGCTAGCAATGTTAGGATTTTTAGCTTCTTGCTCCTCTGCCAATGTCATTAGACATTTAATCGCTAAGTAAGAAGAGCATTTCATACCGTACGTAACTGTTTGTAACTGAAATATTTCAATCGGTTCTTCCGGATTATTTCGCCATAAGATACATTGTAAGGATTTTTGATCATCTGCAACCAATACCTGACGGTACATTTTTTCTATATCCGCACTAACTACATATAAGTGTGTTCTAAAACGCAATAAAATGGAGAGTAAATCATTTTGTAAGGTTGGTCCGGCCATTTGAATACTATTTAATGAAATGCCGTTTGTAGTTGGCGCACTACAATCGAACACAACGCGCAAACGTGTCGTCAAAGAATTTTCTTTTAATACTGGATGATGTGGCATAAAATAAAATGTATTATTTACCCTAAAGTCTGTTGCCGCTTCCGTAATTCTGCATAAACCTTTCATATGTCCTAACTCTTTATATTCCTGGATGAATTCGCTATAAAGAGTTTTAAGATTGGCATCTTTATTCAACTTACGCTCGAGATTTAAAAATCTATTTTTTGCTTGACGAAATGAATCACCGAGTGAACTTATCGGTTCTTTGAATGGCAATGATACCATGAATTTGCCTGTCGCGTCGCGTTTCACCGTATCTTCGAAATGTTTTTCGCATGCAATTTCTTCGCCCGAGAGTGCAGGTTTTCCATTGAAAACCTCTTCAAGTTCCCAGAACTTACTTAGCTGTTCTGTAACTTCGATTGTGTTTGTGAAATTACACTTAGTTATTCGCTTTTCTGATGCTTTGTTTTGGCTGATATACGGCCCTGCTATGATCCAGCCAAACATTGTTTCTTGCATGAATGGATTATTTTTACCTAAACTAATTCTGTTTGCGCCCAGTATTTGCCAAAATAGATCACTTCCTATCAACAATTCGACCTTTTGTGGTTTATGAAAATGATTATCCGCTAATTTTAAATGTTTAGGTATCTGCAAATCGCTAATGTTTATTTCAGATGCCGGCACGCACCCCGTAATTTCTGGTATTACGAAACAATTTAAAGTTTTATGAAAAGTTATATCGCTACGCGACTGTATATTTATTTCGCATTTGAATCGAACGGGAGATGCAGTATTATTTATGCCCATGACTGATATGTTCGCGCTTGTCGTTTTTAATCTAAGTTTATCGCATAAATTTTCGGTTATGAATGAGCTTTGTGAACCGCAATCTAACAAAGCTCGCACTATGTATGCCTTACCTTGGCTGTCAAAAATATTAACTAATACTGTGGACAGTATAGTTTGATCTGCAGCGCTAACTGCCGAAACTGACAAATTGGTAGTGTTTAAACTACCTTGTATATTATCTGCAGATCGTATATCGCTCGCGTTTTCTACCGGTTGATGAACTAAAGCTGCGTTCTGTTCGCTTGACCTATCTGGATGCAATAACGTATGGTGTTTTGACGCGCATTTCTTGCATGTTGATTGTCTACACCGCTTATAGAAATGTCCAGGTTTAAGACAATTCGTGCAAAGATTGACCTGTCTTACTTTATCAAACCTGTCCCTAGATGAAAGTTTTGAAAATTCGCCGCATTGATAAATGGTGTGTTCCCTTTTGCAAATAGGGCAACACTGTGTATTATCCGATTTATTTAAAGTTCCCTGTGATGAATATAGACCGCGAATGTTATGTGAATATTTCGTATTCCGTGAATATGCGCCCGCCTGAGAAATATTCCGTGTATTTTGTTTTTCAGCTTGATTTACCTCAAGAGATTCTAAGAGGTCCGCCCTTGATTTTAAAAACGTTTTAAAATCATCAAAACTAGGAATTTCATTATGTGTCTTGCTATTCTCCCATGCGCGTAAAGTCGATGTATCGAACTTACAAGAAATAATATGAATAAGGAGTATGTCCCACGAATCAGTAGGTAGCCCTAGCTGCTTTAACGCGTATAAATGCTTCGAAAAAATGTCAACTAATTGCCGCAATCTATTAGATGACTCTTTATGTATTGGCTCTATATTAAATAAGGCATTAATATGATTGGAAATTAATAATCTCTTATTATCGTACCTTTCCCTAATTAATTTCCACGCAACTGCATAATTTTCGGCGGTAAACTCTAATGTTCGTATGACCTGCGCCGCACCGCCCTGTAATGAACTTCGTAAATAATGAAAACGCCTTATATTGTCTAAGTACTCATTTCTGTTAACTAAAGATTCAAAAAGATCTGCAAAATCTAACCAATTATTATAATTACCATCAAATTTTGGTAACTCGATAGGTTTAAGCTCAATACAATGCCCTGTATATGAATTCTTAGAGCGCTCACTTGCTTTATCGCTTTCTATACAAGCTACTTGTTGATTATCGCGAATGATTTTTCGCGCTACCGCTAATTGTGAATAATATTTGTTATAGAATTCTTCGCGTTCCGTATATTCATCCTCTAATAGTTCAAATTGAACCGTATTTTCTATTTGCCCCTGAACTTCATCGAATTCGCCCTGTAAATGTTCTATATTATTTACCATTTCAATAGCCTGTAATACTTCTAAATCTGAAATCGTTTCACCCTTAGATATTTTATCATTTAACGCTAATATAAATTTCGAAAATATTGTGAGTTTGCATTTAAAACCGCCCCTTTTTCTCTTTAAATTCTCCATAATTTTATAATGAATTATACAGTAAACAGAAACAGATTATAAATCGCTTGATATTCGACCCTAACGTTCTCAGAATTATCACATGTGCAGAATAAAGGTACAAAGACTGATAAATAAGGGAATGTGAAATGGATAATGCTCACCAAAATATTGTATGTTTATTCTAACAGCTCTAGCCTCCTGGCGCCAAGGATCTGCCTCAACTCGTATTCACAGATTTTAAACCCACAGTTGTCCAATTATGTAACTGTCTTAAGACCAACGTTCGACAGTCTATAACGCGCTCGGGCCACTATGAATGCACTATTTCGCCCGCTAATTTGATGACACAAATATGAGTTCGGAATTCGGTGAATTTACACTGTTTCAACACAAAAATTTGATGATTCGGCTCGAATAGACCATGGATTTGCTTGATATGCACTTCGCTTGTGCCGCTGGTGAATAATCAAACTCCGTGCGAAAACAAAACTGATTTTATTTTGAATTACACAATACATGAATATATATAACGCTTATTAAGTATTATGTCCGCTCGCTCTAATGTTGTATCACCGATCGCGTCTCGTATTTGAGTGCTGTCTGTCGTCTTTGGGGTGCCTTAAGGGACTCGCCTTATCTTCACATATGGCATAATATATCTCCCTACGCCACTATGTTGCCGGATTGTAAAATGCATAAATAAACTCGAATTGGATAGAGGCGTGAACAGTAGTGATTTAATTGGACAAATAAGGGAAAAACTAAAAGTGTAGAGTAAACTTTGTCCTTCCACCTCCAACATTAGGTTTAAACATTCCCATACAGTATCCTCTAGATGACAAAATTTGGATACATGGCCTGGAGGTCTGAATCAACAGATTCAGGATGTTGAAGTTGTGAAGCTATTTTTGTGGTATCTTATTACAATTCACTACTATTTTTATTGGAAATGTGCCAAAATTTTACTTTAAAATAAGTTTATTTTGACATTTCGATTTCCACTTTAGAGAACAATTTCCAAAGTGGAAATCGAAACGTCAAAATAAACTTATTTTAAAATAAAATTGTGGCTTATTCTCAATAAAAATAGTAAGTTGAAATTGTGCTGTCATCTTGTGACTTTGAGTGAAACCTTCTATAAACATTGGTCAATAAGTGTTTGGTGATCATATTCCAGTAGGAGTTTTTGCTTTTGTTAATTTTTTAGCTGTAGGGTTTTGATATTTCTAAATTTTTGTATGTTAAGGTCCAGGAGTTTTTTTTTTGTTTTTGGGAGTTACCCATTTCTTCACTGCTTTTATTTGTAAATTGAAATTTAGTTTTGTATCAAATTTGATATCAAGCTATGGCACTGGAATGATTTAATTAACGCAATGTAAGAGTTTATTTTGAATCTGTATAATAGGAGATTAAATAGATTGGGAATTATGAAATAAGTATACTGAGTTTCTGCAGAGTTTTGAATTCTCCTTTTTTTTTAACCATTTTTTTATTTCATCAAGTATAACCAAAGTCTCGCCAAAGTAATACTTTTTCTTTTTTTTTTCAGATAATATTCTCTTATTGGGAAAAGATTATTACATTAACTGAATGAGATCATTACAGAACTATTTCTATATTGTCTATTAAAATTGAATTCTGACATTGTTTTATGTTAAGAAAGTAATCCCATATAATGTTTCACAGCTCATTTTGGAAGAGCATGGATCAAACTTATTTTATGTAACACTCATGTCGATAGTTGTAAGCTATTATTATATATCTGTTTGGCCTCATCATATTTGATACATTTTTTCTAAACTAGTTTGTATCTGGAGGCTTGTAGTATTTGTAAGATTTTCTGCACATAATTCATTCAGCTGTTGTCGCTTATAATCATGCTACCCTAACAGTGCAAAGCAGCTTCTATTGAAAGGAGTGTTTGTTTAGTCCATCATATACCTTCCAGATTATTTGTTTCTTTTCCATGGAATCGGGGCTACTTATATCATCTGCTGTATCCATTTTGGTTGTGTCAATAACAAATGGAATACTTCAAATTGTCTTATCTGGATTTAATCAGATGTGTTACCTCATAATAAGAAACAAATTACAAAATGAGTACAAAAACTATCCACACACATTTAATATTATTTGATGAAGGGTTATTTTCAGGGTAGTGCATCCGCTTTTCAGAGGGGTGCATTTGCATCTACACATACTATTAGCCAATATAAAATATAGAACTATAAATGTACAGCTATATACTTTCTTACTGCACAGGAGGCGCAATTGCCCCCCTTGCACTCCACAGTCGGTCCACACGTTCCAATCTGCAGCAACTTGCCTTAGTGACCAACCTACTTTAAGTTTGACAATTGCTCTTTTTGCGTATCATTCAAATGCATTCTATACATTTTTGACGCGTTTATTAGCTTTTTATTGGTGTTTTTTTTTTTTTTGAAAAAGCGCATAATTTTTTTTGGAGATGGCTGAAGATCTATTTTTATTTTGTGTATTTAGCTATTTAGGGGTTTTGGGGATTTTCTCCATCATAATCCTTTAATCATATTATTTGAGGTAGATACAACCCGATTCAATACGTCTTCAATTCATATTCAAAAAATATATGAAAAATAATATTTTCATTCCTCAAAGAAGTAAATATAACCATAATTCATGAGAAAACCCAAGGTTTTAAGCGTTATTCGGGGAGTTTTTACTGGATTTGTCTAATTTTTTTTATTTTTCTTCATCATTCAAGCAGCATGTCAAAATTTTTATAAAATAAGACGAAACGATGTATTTTCCATATTCAGAAAAGCTAGAAATTTCTCGAAACGTGCAAAAAACCAATTTTTGGCAAGTGTTTTTAAGTATTTTGAAAAACACTTGAAAACACTAGATTGTAAAATCCCCTTGAAAACCTGGTTGTTCGCATGAACGATGCTTGTGCTTGGTTCTTTAAGGTGTGAAAACTATCTTTCATATATTTTTTGAATATGAATTGAAGGTTATATCGATCTCAAAAAAGATAATTAACACTGCAAAAACTTTCAAAACCTCTGAAAAAAACATAGTTTCTTTAAATTATATATATGATAAAAAAAACGAATTCCCCAAAAAAAACCCTAAAAATGCCCAAAAACCTCTAAAAGCCAGTTTTTTTGGATTATTGACAGAAAAATCTGACATCTTTGGGGATTAGGGGTAGGGCTGGCGGACTAAAATGGTGCAGTCTTATTTTTTATTCACATAAAACGTAAAAAATGAAAAAATTGAACTGAGTTATCGATCTCAAAGAATATGATTAACCTTTTAAAAACACTGAAAAATATGGCTTTTGGAAGTTTACAGGTGTTTCGCCCAATTTTTCAATGTCCTAAAGGTCTTAGTTACTCCAACTTATAGATAAGCTATAAGAAACCCTGATTTTGATGTCTATAAACTATCCCAAAAAAAACTTATAAACAGTTTTTTTGGATTTTTGAAGGTGGCGTACGTACAGAAAAATCTGAAAAGAAAATCGTAAATATAGTTTTTGTTTAAATTAGAAAAAAAAACACAAAATAGAAAAAAACTAGACCTGCAGTCATTGCCAAACAAAAGTTATACGCATTTTTTGAGAAAAAATGCATTTTTAGGTTATGTATACTCAACATACGGGTCTATAAAAATGGACAAAATTTATAAAAGCCTCAGCAATGTTTGTAAATTTTTTGAAATTTTTAAATTAATTGCAACCCACTGAAAAAAAAATAAAAACGAAAAATGACTTTTTTGTGGTAGTGGGAGGGGGTGGCAGGTTAAAATTGCGCTGTCTTATTTTCTATTCACATAAAACCTAAAAATTTAAAAAAACCGATTGAGGTTGTATCGATCTTAAAAAATATAATTAACCGTGCAAAAATCCCTGAAAAAACATGTTTTTTTTGGAGGTTAAAAGGTGTTTCGCGCAATTTTTGATTGTCCTAGAAGACTCAGTTACTTCAAATTATATATAACCCATAAAAACTCGATTTGGTGTATTTTGAAATCTATAAAGTAGTCAAAATCCCCAAAAAAAAACCTAAAGAAATTAATTTTTTCAAAAATCAATCACCTGATGGAAAAATCTGAAAAATTATAAATATTGTTTTTTGATTAAATAAATAAAATAATGATAATGATAAAATAAACTAAATAAATATAAAAAGAACTAGAACTGTAGCCATTTCCACATAAAAATTATACGCTTTTTAAAAAAATGTTGGCTTAAAATTGCGCGAGTCTTAATTTTTTAATCACAAAACGTAAAAAATGAATTCTGGGAGTGAGGGCATTTTGCCTATCTTAACGGAGGGTACCTTTTGGTTATTATTGATGTCTCATCCTCTTTCCATGCTTATAATAGTAATAAATAGTAAATAGTAATAGTTGTAATAGTCTAGCTAGTGTAATCATCTGTCTTCTTTATATTTAGGTTCACACATAAAATAGTTCCGTTATAACCGCTTCAAACAAATTAGTTCTTACTCCCATACCAAATTATCCATCATGTTTGTTTTCAGGCTTCTGAAGAATGTTCAAATACAGCCTCAGCTGCGGCAAGCAACGCTGCAACCGCTGAAACGGAGGCTGTGGCAACCGCCTCCACATCCTCTGGCGAAATGAACGCCGTCACCGGTAGCGAAGACAAGGACGGCGATAAAGATGTAAAGAAAAAGAAGAATCGATGCGCCAATTGTCGCAAGAAGGTTGGCCTAACAGGTGAGTTATTATTTTGACGTTTTATGTAAAAATAATGGACGGTATGTCCAGTACTTGCAATTGATTACAATTTTTAATGCAACCAATAAAATTTGACTCGACTTTTTATCAAAAAAAAAAGGAATATAAAAAATAATTGGAAAACGTTTTATGCAAATTTCTTAAAACTTTGGATGCACAAGCAATAAAATGTTTAACAACATCTATATGACTCTAAAATTCGACAATAAATGTAACAAATATGTACAGGGCCTTTAAAGAACTTCACCCGCAGTCCAAAGTTTCTTACTGTGTTTATTATAACCTACTTCAAACTCAATTTAACATATCTTTTCCTTACGCCAGATGTGACACTTGTACATTATGTGATGAAACTGAAACCCCACTCAAACTACCAAATATCGATGAATCGGAAAAAAAGGAACTGCTTTAAATGAAAAACCTTCATCGCGCTAAAGCAAAGGCATTTTATGGTATAAAACGAAAAATTAAGCATAAATGTCAGCATAGTAATAATGTATCTGCAATAGCCTTTGACTTTATGTATGCAAAATTTTCCGCTACCCAATTTGACTACAAATAAACTTTTCTACAGCAGACAACTTTGGTACTATGTATTGGTATTTGGTGTACACGACATCGGAGGCAATAATGTCCATAGGTATAGATATCACGAAGGAATAGCTAAACGCGGTCAAAATGAAGTAACTTTCATGATATTTCATTATCTAAAAAATCATATACCCAGTAAAATGGATGGAATATGGTTTTTCTCTGATGGTTGCCCGCGTCAGAACAAAAACTACATCTTACTACTGTCCACGTATACTCAATACGAGGACATTCATACCAACCTTGCGATAGTGACTTTAGTCTCATTTCTAGTGCAACAAAAGTAGTTGTTGATGTTCCAGAAGAATGGGATGATCATATTCGGCAGTCAAGGTCTAAACATTCTCCATTTAAAGAGGTTAATGCTGAGAAAGAAACCTACTGATTTCTTATGGACAAAAGTTTTAAGGATTTATTTTTAAAGAATCCAAAACCAAACATTTAATTGAAACCAGCAAAAATGTATCGAATATCTGAGAAGTATCCTGGACAAGTTTTAATATGTTAAAGTTATTACGGCCCATGGACGTTCCACACCATTACTGCAAAAACAACACCAAAACAAATAATTCAGATACCAAAAAAAGCGAAAAATAAAATAAGTCAACCAAAGTTTCGTGAACTAATGAAGTTAACTAAATATCTCAAGAATCTTCTTAATAAAGTGTTTTATTTTAATCTAGAACCAGAATACGGGGAAACCAAGGACCATACGCCAGTTGTAGAACTATTTAGCGATGATAATAGCAGTGGTGGCGAATAGACATCATTTAATTTTTTGATATTTTTATGAGGATATTATATAAGTTCATTTTCCAATATATTTTGCTAAGTTTCTACTTTAGATTAAGTTTAATCTAAGGTTTCTACCAATTTTTGTTTAAAATATCAATAAAAATATGAAATCAACTTTACCAATTATTTTGATATCCACATTTCATCCAGTTAATATCTTAGTAAAAGTAAGATTTGAAATAAATTGAAGCTGGGCAGTTTTTCTTGACTTGCCAAAATTTAAATTTTTGGACAAGTGTCGTTTTTAAAATAAACTCTCCAATTATTTATTTCCTATCCCCCTTGTCAGCAAAAGAAAACAAAGTTCTTATCCCCCTACTCATATGTTACGTAGACATTGTTGTATGTATGCATTTTTCTTGTAATGTATTTTGTTATTTTATTGATTCATTAGCAGCAGTTATAACGCTAGCAGTAAATAGAGGACTTCAACGCACATAATATTTAATTAAACAAACTTTAAACAAAATTCTTTTAAATTTTTGGTATACATATTCTTTTTCATGGAATATACACCGTGTCTCATATCCAGTATCCTTCCTTGATAGAAAATTAACACATACCAACAGATATCTAAATTAGAAATCAAATCACATTAATATTAAAAAGGGAATCATTAAATCCTTATACGTAAGAGCCAAAATTACTTGTTCTAACGAAAATTCGTTCTTAGAGGAGAAACATTTGTTAACATGTTTTATTAAAAAAAAATGATTATCCTTTATCATTTATAAATAAAGAATTTTTAAGACTAGACCGAATGAAACAGAACAACTTGGAACGCGATCCTACAACATTCACAAGGAATAATACGAGGAAAATAACAATAACATACACAAAAGCATTATCGAAAAACTTAAAACGATAGGAAGTAAATTCAACATTTCAACGACATTCAAAACAACAAACACATTGAGATCTATTTTATCTAAAACTAAACCTAAAAATGAACAAGAGAGAGCAAATAATTGTATTTATAAAATACCTCGTGAATGCGATCATTTTTATTGAGGTGAAATATTAAGACCATTAAATGTTAGAATAAGTGAACATCAATCTTGTATTAAAAATAGAGAATTTGATCTTCTTCTTGTTCTTAGCCTTCTGTCGTCCATGTTTGGACATAGGTCTCTCCCAACTCCTTCCATCGGTCTCTATCCTGAGCAACATATTTCCAATTTGTTCCGGCTATTTTAATGTCATCAACAAATCTCATCTGTGGTCTTCCTCTTGGTCGTTTACTTTCGTAAGGTCTCCAATGTTGTATTGTAGTATTCCAACGTTGGTCTTTTTGCCTAACAGTGTGGCCCTCGAAGCTCCATTTAAGTTTGGCAATTTTTGTTGCTACGTCCTCGACTCTTGTTTGGATCTTACCCAGTCGTTCCTCTTTTTTGTCTGACAGTCGTATACCTAACATTGCTCTTTCCATTGTTCTTTCTGTTGTGGCTAGGTTATTCATGTTTGCCTTGGTTAGGGTCCAGGTTTGACATCCATAATGTCATGATAGGAAGGATGCATTGGTTGAACACTTTGCTCCTCGAGTATTGGGGTATTTTGCGGTTCTTAAGTATTCGACTAAGTTTTCTAAATCCTGCAGAGAATTTGATAGATCCCAAATATGTAGACACTCATGGGAAAATGAACGTAGGATTCAATGGAAAGATTCAAGTGTACTCCTGAAAGAAACAGATCGTAAAAAGAAAACAAATCGAAGATGCCACTCTAATTATGCTAAATCAATAAAAAGAAAATATTACTATTATTTAGTCATATTGAGGATACATCATTTATGTTTTTAAATAACATACATCATACATATAAAATCAGAGTTTGGTGTTTATTGAGAGTAAACTAAATGTAAGACCAAATACTTACCATGTTGGGATAGTATCAGGAGATTTTTTTTCCTAGTTTTTTCGTCATAATTTACTATGAACTTACTAACAGGAGAATTTTACAGTCATAATTTGCATGTAGTTGTCTTTTTAAAGACAAATCACAAAGTTGATTTCATGTAATCGAATGAACTATCTTACAATAAAGTCGCCTCAAGAACGCAACTCAACAATATTGGCAATGTCATTTTTAAGTCGCGTACAATACAATTTATAATATATGTCTGAATTGCCAATATAAATGAGTCAGATAAAATTAAATTAGAAGAATTTTTCACCAAGTAACGAGAAACAAAATTTGTTTAATTTATTAATGTTTGTATTTTGAGAACGATTTCCGAAGTGGAAATTGAAACGTCAAAACTAAACTTATTTTAAACTTGAATTGTGGCTTATTCCCAAAAAATAGTAATTGCGTTAAGATGCCACAAGAAAATAGCTTCAGAACAGTGCTTACGTAATACTTAAACAGTTCCTTAGTTATTTATATACAAAGCGCTGTTTTACACTGTTAGATAGAAGTTTTAAATATGTTTTGAAAGATTTCATTTTGACTTATGAAGATTTGTTGTTTCAGGTTTTGAATGCCGTTGCGGAGAATTGTTTTGTGCCACACATCGATACAGTGACAAACATGATTGTAGTTTCAACTACAGAGAAATGGGTGCCCAAGAAATTAAACGCAACAATCCTGTCGTCTTAAGTGAAAAGATCCAAAAGATCTGAACCTCACCACAACGTTTCCTAGAAAAAATTTGCGTGATGAGTGATCAAATGAGATACAGACAATTTTTTCTGAAAAATCATTAGTCAGAACTGGTCGGGGTGTGATTAGTGCAAACACACAAACGTTCAAAAAGACTTTAATGATTTATTATTATATGGTACTTTTATTTACAATTTTGCCACTCAGTTTCGTTTTTAGTTTTATTTCGATTAATAAATTTAGATATACAAATATATATGTCATTTTAGCTTCTTTTTGATTATATACACATTGCTGAAGGGCTGCAGGAACTGTGAATTCACTTTTACTTTTTACAAAAAGATTTCACTTTTACTTTTTTATAAAACCTGTCCATCTGTGAAAACCAAACATGTGATTCATTTACAAAAAAAATCAAGAGAAAATATTACAAATACCTTTTTGCGGCTCTATAAAATATTGTGTGCTTTTAAAATCCAAATTTGTGTTTGGTTTTTAAAATATTATATTTGAGTATATTTTAAGAAATATATATGATTGTAATTAGTCTGCCATGTCTTTTGTATACTCAATTTTACATTTTGTTAAATATTTAAGCATTATTTTATTGAATCAATTGTTTAATTAAAGAAACGAATATTGTTAATATTTTTCGCAACATTAAAAGTGTTGTTCCAAAGTGTTGTTTAGAAAATATTGTTATACAGAACAAAGAGTTAAATATTCATCATCATCATCATCATCATCATCATCATCATGGTGCTACAGTCCTTAACCTTTAACTACGGCTACGGTGTACACAGTACACCATGCGTGTTAAGTTGATTGCCGTTTCTTAAAACTATTTTCTGCGTTTACGGCGCTCGACGTAACCTATCAGTATAGTATCAACCATTGTCTGTTACAGTCGATACGTGATTTTTGATCGAATAGTTGAGTTGTGATAAAAAATATCAAAGTGAGTTCCCGAACGGTGCCTTCAGTACACCACGCACATAGTTATGTAAGTAAATTTAACGAATGTTAAACTTTAAATTACCTGCAAACGAGTTATTTTCTGTGTAGTAAATGTTACATTGTACTTTTTATACAAAAATGTGAAATGGAAACTTAGGAGAAATATTTTTATAGGGATCGAGTGCGTGTTAGAAACCGTAACTAAAAGTCTCACACAAGATGAGCTTAGAGCTATGGCTGAAGCATTGTTCGAAGAAGAACCTGAGGAAGAAGTTAGGGGAGAACAGGAAGGATGCTAGTTCGTTAGAAGAAGAGGAAGAAATTACGGAAGACAACGATTATAACACTGAGTCGGAGATAGAACTAAATGATAAAGAGTCTTCTGATTCAGATAACGAGAGCGATGGTGAGAGTTTAGAAAGCGATGAAGATGAGTATTTTATAGCGAAAGATAAACAAAAGTGGTATAAATATTCAGTGGTGAGCAAATGTAGCAAAACTTCCAGCAAAAATATTGTAAAAATACTTCCTGGGCCAAAGCTGAGTGCTAGAGATATTACCAATGAGAGAAGTGCTTTCGAAAAAATTTTTAGTGATGACATTATTGAAAATATAGTTGAGTGTACAAACTTGAAAATTGCAAATATGCGAATAAAGTATAACCGGCCGAGATGGGCTAAAGACACAACAAAAACAGAAATTATGGCATTTATCGGACTACTACTTTTTGCAGGAACTAAAAAGCAAAACCATACACATTTTCTTGAATTGTGGACTAAAGACGGAACCGGCTCAGATATATTTAGAGCGTGCATGAGTGCTGATCGATTTTAATTTTTGCTTGCTGCTATTCGAGTTACACTGGATGGTTTTGTGGAGAACTGCAACAATAACTATTGTTTAGGAGAAGAAGTAACAATTGACGAAATGTTAATACCTTTCAGAGGTAGATGCAGTTTTATTCAATATATCCCGTCCAAGCCTGCAAAGTATGGGTTAAAAGTATTTGTATTGTGTGATGCCCAGACATTTTATGTTACAAATTTAGAGGTGTATTGTGGTAATCAGCCACAAGGACCTTACAACAAATCAAATAAACCTGCTGATATTGTACATCGTTTACTTCAAGACTGGAAAGGGAAAAACCGGAACTTGACATGTGATAATTGGTACACAAGTTACTCATTGGCCAATGATCTTTTGAAAGATAAAGTAACAATGGTTGGCACACTAAAGAAAAATAAACGGGAGCTGCCGTTGGAGTTCCTACCACATAAAGAAAGAGAAGTTGGATCGTCCCTTTTCGGATTTCAAAAAGATGTAACTATAGTGTCATATGTCCCCGCAAAAAATAAAGCTGTTCCTTTGGTATCAACCATGCATAATGATTCTGCAGTAGATCCGGAGAAAAAAAAAGCCAAATATAATTTTAGATTATAATTCTCACAAAGGAGGTGTCGACACAGTAGATACATACTCGGTATCAAGGAGAACGCAAAGGTGGCCGATGGTTATATTTTTTTAGCTCCTAAACATCGCAGGAATTAACAGCCAAATCCTGTATAATGCTGCAAATATAAACAATCCTCAAAAATATAGGATATTTTTAAAGGAATTATCTTTATCTTTGAGACCGCACCTTTCAGAACGAGCTGAAATACAGAGTTTGCCCTTAGATTTAAAACTATTCCTGAAGAACTATAAAGCTACTGTAGTGGAACAAGAAGAAGAAGAACCACCAGCAAAAATACGAGGAAGGTGCTATTGCTGCGGAAGGCTTCAAAAAAGAATGACAACCATTACGTGTCACATGCAGGAATATGGTTTGCAAAGAACATTCCACCATTATTTGTCCTGAGTGTATTAACTCAAATAACCAGGAAGAAGACGAAAGACTCGTATGTGTTTATTTTTCTACCTAGTAAAAAATTTAAAAATTTTCGCATATTTTTTTAGGTTAGTGTTTCAATATGTAATAAATTACTGTTTTCGTTTTTTCTCACTGGTTTACCATTTTCAATTATTTTTTAGTTTTATTTTTTATTATATAATAACTAATTATTGATCAAACACAAGTTGTGCAATTTAATACAGTTCTACTTATTAAAGAAATTTTGTTTCTGTAACTATTTTTAACTGGTGTATAGAGTACACCGCGCCCGTATTTGAGATTCTGGTTGGGCGCCCGTAGTTAAAGAGCCTCGGCCTGCTTAAGCTTTTTGCGCCATTTTGCTCTGTCCCTTGCTTGGATTTTCCAGTTGGCAACATAGTACAGTCACTGAAGGTTTTCACTCCGATTTCGTTGAACCTCCATCGATTTTCATGAAAATTGGTGAGTAGTTAGAGAATACTTTAAGAAACAAAAGTAACATGGTGTCAACTTGCGCTTTTACCCTGGGAGTGGATGCGGAAATTATTTTATTAAAAATAACCCAAGGAATCGATAGAGGGACCAAATCTAAACAAAATTTATCTTATAAAGTTATTAAAATAAATTAGTACTTTTTGAGTTATTGAAAATCAAAGATTTTTATTTTTCGTGAAAAAATGCATGTTTTAAAGCGGTTTTTCATAAATAACTCAAAAACTATAAGTTTTTATAAAAAAGTTGTTATTACCAAAATTGAAGCTAATAAAAAATTGAATAAATTTCTTGCTTGAAAAACCTTTCAATATTAATTCAAAGTGAGTTATATGTAATTAAATGTATTTTTTTTTTTTCGGCGACTACTCAAATCTAAATATTCAAGCTTAAATAACGGGAAAACAAAGCATTTCATAAAATATACTTATTGACCAATTTTCAAAGTCCTGAAAAATACCTATAAAATGAGCTCTAGAAGAAAATGATAGCATCAAAATTAAGCAAGTTATGATGAAAATAAGAGGACTCTTTCGAATTTTTTTGGAAAAAGTGAAAAATAAAACATACGCCATTTCCACAAAAATTAAAATTTGTAGTAATCCCTATAAGACTTTCTTTATTTTAGCATAAGTAATGACCTCAACAATTTTGACTGGTTTAGAATGCATATTTTTGAAAAAAAAAAATTGATTTAAAAAAATCAGAATATTTCAAATTTTCATAAATTTCATTTTCTTTAGAGAATAACTTCATATATACTCAATATACTTAAAAAATGATACAGAACAAAATTTGAGGTTTTTTTTAACAAAGATTTCCTTTTTTTTATATTTTTGTAGGATAAAAAATAACTGAGATAAAAACGTTTAAAACCTAAATTTGACTGCGAGAACCATGTAACCGGGGCCTTTAACCTTTTATCTTTTAAAAATAAGGGATTTAAAAGATTAAATTTAATACGACTTTATAGCCCTTGAAATTACCTTTCAAATGTTATTTAAATGAATTTGATATAAATATTAACGGAGTTATTGTAAAAAAAACGGGTGTGGCAGTCCAGTGGGACTGCCGGTGGAAGTTACACTTCTATACACGCATTCGCCGTTACAAATTTATTTGGGAGTCAATCTGCACAATCATTACATATGTAATGCTATAGGTAAGACATAGCAGAAAGAGAAACAGAATTAATAACAACTTACTAACAATCAATAAACAACTTTTGACCTGTAATAGGAGTATAGTAAATGAAGGATTGAATCAATATTTTGATGAAAATGTATATTTTTATTTTCATATATGTATGAAAGGAGTTGAATGCAAAAAAATCTTTACACATACTCTGCAGTAAAATTCATTGTTTATTTTGTTATTAATATAATAATACAATCCAAATTAAAATGCAATATTCATAAGTATTTAAAAATGACAATAATATACATAAAAAAATACACTACAGTACAGTGCAACATAATTAAATATAATAATACAATACAAATTAAAATGCAATATTCATAAGTATTTAAAAATGACAATAATATACATAAAAAAAATACACTACAATACAGTGCAACATAATTCAATATAATAATACAATACAAATTAAAATGCAATATTCATAAGTATTTAAAAATGACAATAATATACATAACTTTTCTACTTACGCATATATGTTTAATTTACCATGTAATAATATTATTAAAAAAGTCCTCCCCGACTTGGAATCGAACCCCGGTCTCCCGCGTGACAGGCGGGGATACTGACTACTACACTACCGAGGGCATGACACGAACGTATTTCAAAATTGACAGTTCTTGATCATACAGTGATTTATTGAGATTATTATTTTGAAATACAAAAGACTAATATAATTATGAACATTTAATAAATAATACAAAACATATCACATAAATAATAATATTAATAAATATTTTATTTTATATATATATATATATATATATATATATATATATATATATTATATGTATATATATCTTTATATAATAATAAATTATATATACAAAAGGAACATTTTTATATTCGAGAGAGGAAGAGAGAGAAAATATATCTTCTGTCTCTCTCTTACTCATTATCTTACATATGTAATGATTTCACAGATTCACTCCCATAAAAATTTCCAACGTGGAGCGTGCGTATAGAAGTATAACTTCAAAAATCAATAACATTTTTTTAGAAAAATTTTTTGGAGTAGAGATTTTGTATGTATATATAGGAAAAAAGATAGGTAATAAGAAGTAGACGTGTCGATATTTTAAAAGCTGGCAGGTACTGCACAATATTATTGTACGGAAGTGCAAAAGATGTGAATATAAGTAAACTACAACGCATCGAAGACCTATCAGCTTATCTGGAACAGATGCGTAACGAGTCCTAGGCTACCACTAAAAATAGTGAAGTAAAGTTTTCATCTCTGGTCCCAACGGTTGCTGCATTGGATGAACACATCAAAAGAGTTTTTTTTATGAACCCGGATATGGCTTGGAAACAAAGACATTTGTCCAGTTGACTGGGGATGGTGCAAAATTGAAGAGTCTTTGTTTCTAACTAAAAATCCCAATCCACCTGCTCCAGAAGAATTGTTAAAAATGATTTTTTGCAACTGCAGAAAAGGGTGCGGCGCTTCTGGCGGGTGTCGAAGGGTAGGGTTAATTTGCAATGCAGTCTGCGGATCATGCAGTGGGGACAATTGCCAAAATAGCCCTCTAATTAATGAAAAAGGAGAAATTGGTGAAGAGAGCTCTGATGAAGAGTGAAAAATTAACAATTAAAGTACTATTAATATTTGATTAATTTATGAAACATTACTTAAATAAAAAATGAAAACTTTTCATATATTTTAATATTTATTTTAATACGTTTTCCTCTTAACTAACAAATTAAATTTTTATAAGTCACATAAGCACTGAAAAAATTGTTCAGGAAATGTGGAAAGAATAATATTAATAAAGTTTGGAATATGTTGATAAAGTTTATGATAATCAATAAAAAAGTTTTTAAATGATTAAAGCTAATAAAAAAACCTTTTCCATTATTTTTATGACAAGGGGTAGTTTTTAAGGGTGCAAAATTACGCAATAAATAAATAAATACTTTAATACTCAGTAAATGAGATTTCAATTCAGTAATGTATTATTCAAATAATTAAAGTTTCTTTAAATTAATTTTTTTAATGATTCTGGGGTGGTTTTTAAGGATTGAAATTTCGCAGTAAATCAAAAATTATATTATAAACCTTAAAGAAACTATTTGGGTAATATTAATATGCGATTTGATATTTCAGAAATATAAAAAATGATTTTTTCATGATTTTAGATTTAAGGGATAGTTGCTAAAAGGGTTGAAAAATTAATTAAATCATAAATCATGCTTGTAAATGTTGCAAAATATTTATTTTAATTAATTAATCGAGATTACTTATGTCAGAATGCTTAAATCTGCATTTTTACCAAAAGGGGTGGATTTCACCCCTAAAATGCAAAAAGCGCAAGTTTAGCATATGCCACTTTAGAAGTTGAGGGTAAAGTATACTCAATCCCAAATTTTCTTGCAAATCGATGGAGGTTTACCGAAATCAGAGGTAATAGTTGATTTTTACCTTCATTCACTGTACTAACACCGATCTGCTCTGTATCATATATTACTCCGTCTATCCACCTCAGCTTTGGTCTATCCCGTGTTTTCATTCCCACCGGTTGCGCTGTTAGAATTTTTTTTATCATGTTCGATTCCGGGGCACTGGCTACATGTCTTGCCCAATTCAGACGGTTTCACTTGATTATAGTGGTAATACCTTTTCCACAAAACATGCTTGTAGAAATTTGGTTTGGTTAAGGTCAGTGCCTCTGATCCATATGTGGGAACTGGGACTATCAGTGTTCTATACAGTCTTATACGAGTTTTTTGAGACAGACGTTTGTTAGCTAAGTACTCTGATGGACCACGATAACATCTGTTGGCAATTATGATTCGCCTTTGTATTTCCCGTGATGTGTTGTTATTGGAATTAACAGATGTCCCTAGATATATGAACTCTTTGACCGCTTCGAAGTTTTGGTCATTGACAACTAGATCTGCGTAGACATTTCCACCTCTTGCGTTTGTGTTAGTCTGCATACTATCTCTGTCCACGTCGTCAGCATATGCTAGAATTTGGAATGATCTATTAAATATAGTTTCCCTGCTATCTAAATTATCGTCTCATACGACTTGTTCTAACGCTACGTTAAAAAGCTGACACGCCAGCGCGTCTCCCTGCCTTAATCCCCAATGTATTTCAAATGGGTTTGACGAGGCGTTCTGATTTTTTATTGCTGACCGCATCTTTGCCATTGTCACTTTTGTCATGCATATATATTTTTTTATTTTGAACTCATTCATAGCGCTGTAAAGACAATGGTATGACGCTGTCATATGCCGCTTTAAAATCGATTAACAGATGGTACATACCTATATTCTTAGGGCATTCTAAATCATCGTTCGTTTAGTTTATGTATTCGTACAATTTACTTGCACGAGAACTATCCTTTATCCAGGTAGCTACTTTATAGATCAGGTAAATAAGATTTTTCGTGACACTGGCCCGGTCAATCAAATGACAGTTATTTTGAGTAGTATGGACCTCTATAACAATAACCTATGTTTCTGCAGTAGATTTTTTGGACTTAATTATTGTTATTAAAAAATTAAGGTCAAAAACTGTAAATTTTCAGAACGGTAACAGAAAAGGCAGTTAAGATTTGATTTCACGTTTTGTGTCTCTACTATTCGCTTATACGTATTTCGTCTTAGCAGAACTCATCAGAGCCACTGTTCAGAAGCCTTGTACGTGAAATCAAATATTTTCCGTCAAAAGAAGTATTAATAAAATAATTTTATACACACTTTACGGCGCCGTCTGAGAATAAAAACAAAACGTAGAAATCCGAAGATTTCTGAGTTTTCGGAACCAAAATTCAGATTGTTGCTTAAATCTGTGTATTATACAATTTTCAAAGCAAAACAGACGATGAATGGATCGACATGGGATTTATCTAGACAAGAACCTTTCGTGAACTTACTTACTTTACTTTATCTTGTCCGCACATCTCATTCATAAAATTTCGGCCCAGTATCGGGCTACGTCGGTTCAATCTTGATTGGCAAGCTAGAAATCTTCGAGGGTACATCGATGAGGACAGTTTCTGCATATAAGAAGATGGTCCATATTATGTTTTTCCACAGTCACAGTTCACATCATCTTGGTCGATTTTTCCCCATTTTGCCATGTTTGATTTTACTGGAGCGACCCCCGTTCTTATCCTATTCATAGTTTTCCACGTTTTAAAGTCTAGGGACTGGCCGGTCCATTGAACCTGGGGAAGAGGAAAATACTCAGGCGGTTCATCCTACACTGTTCCAAGGAAGCTTTTCCTAGATTTTAGTCGCTTTCGTGGTGTTCGAGCTTTGTATAGGGCATGCCGCTCGTCTGCGATCTGTTTAATTTTCTCTATGTGCTCTGCAACGCCTCTACGTGTTGAGGGTTCTACAAAACCCACTGCTTTATATAGATTTGAGAGTGGCGTTGGTTTCATGCACCCCGTTACTATCCTGCAAGTCTTATTTAGCGCAGTATTAACTTGTTTGGTGTGGGCAGATCTGCCCCAAACGGGGCACGCATATTCAGCAGTTGAGAAACACAGTGCCTGTGCCGTTGTTCTTAAAACGCCAGGACGTGCGACCCATTTACTTCCCGTTAGCTTTCTGAGTATGCTGTTCCTAGTTGTTACTTTCCCTCTCGTTTTTATGCAATGTTGTCTGATGGTGAGGGAGCGGTCCAGAGTTACTCCAAGATATATTGGTTGGTTTGTGTGTTCTAATGTACCATTCCACGCAATTTGGAGTTTTCGCTTGGCTTCCTTTGCGCCAAGGTGGAAAGGGAAGATTTGGGTTTTAGAGGGATTGGGTCTCAGGGAATTCCGCAGGTAGTACGCTGTCATTGTTTAAAAGGCAGTTTTGAGTTTCTTCTCCACTTCTTCAAAACTATTTCCTTGAGTACATATTGCAAGATCGTCAGCATAGAGGAAGTGCTTAAAAGATTAAAGAGCATTGGTTAGCACCAGAAACACTTCCCTGTGGGAGGCCATTTTTTTGAACTCTCCACCTACTTACTTTACCCTCTAGCATAACGAAAAAGCGTCTGGTTTGCAGTAAGGAATATACAACCTTACTCAGACGGTGGTCATTGAGAGTGTCTTATAATTTACGGAGCAATGTTTTGTGCCTTACTGTGTCATAGGCTGCTGTCAAATCTACGAAAGCAGCCTCTTTAATAAGTTTTTCTTCAAAGCCCTCTTCAATGTGTTCTGTTAGTGCGAGGACTTGACCGGTGCAAGATTTGCCGAGTCTGAATCCTCCTCGTTGTGAGATGAGGTGCTTGTCGACATTTTTTTTCTATTCTGGCGAGTATGAGCCTCTCGTTTAGTTATAAAAGTGACAACAGCGACATAGGTCTGTAGTTACTGGGGTTTTCTGGGTCCTTTCTTGGGTTTAACAAGGCTATTACTTTAGATTTCCTCCATGATTTTGGAATTTCGCAGGTTTTGTAGCACGTGTTATAAAATTGCAAGATCCAGTTTTTTGCTCCTTGGCCTAGATGCTTTATTTGTTCACTGCATATATCATCCACACACATTCTTCTAGTGTTTGGGCCCTTATATCGGTTCGTAGTATCCATTCATAAGGAGTTGAGCAGCGACTTGGTTTGTTTGTTCGTGAACTTGTTTCTTATAGTCGAAATACGAGTAAATCAAGGTATAGCAAAGACAGTTAAGATTTGATTTCACGTATAGTGCCTCTACTTCGCTTATACTTATTTCAATCCTAGCAGGAGTTATCAGAGCGACTGTGTAGTAGCCCTAAACTGGTAAATTTTCACTTTTTTGTCTATCAAGAAAAAGTGAAGTATTTGAAACAAATTTAAAAGTAATAAACTTATGTCATATAAAAACCTTCAAAATAGCGTTTTTTTTAATGTTTTTTGCTTAATTGTTGCCTAGAAAGTTACAAAATATTTCAGAAATTTCGGTTTTTATAAATGTTAATAACTTTTTTAAAATAAATTTAGAACCTATTAGACTACAAGCCCATGGGAGCTTTTTAACGGTCATTTGTCCCAGCATTAATTATAGATAACACAATACTACAATATGTAATAACCACTTTAGAAACTATACCGTCATTCTTATCGGTATACGTGAGTCACAGGTAACTTACCACTCAAGGGGGTAAGTTTTTTGCCAAAAATATTTGTACGACATTTATAACTTAAGTAGGCAATACAAAAATAATGACCTGCGACCTAATGCCGTACAAAAATATTGGTACCAGGAGCAGGGAAAATTTTTTATTCTTGGAAAACTTTTCCTTCATTTTCGGCAATTTGACACAGTATGGCATGCATACACAAAGTTTCGGATTGGTTTATAGATTAATTTTTATTACAACGCCGTACATTTCGACTAGAACAGGAGTGAGAAATCTAATGCACAACCATTAATTTAAACCTCCTTCCTTTGAGTACCAATAAGAATTAGCGGCATAGTTTCTAAAGTTGTTATTACATATTGTAGTATTGATGGGGTCAAATGAAGAGCTAAAAATGTCCCATGTCAGAAAATGATGAAGTTTTTCTTGCATTTTTCTTCAAATTTAAAAAAGAAAAAAGTGTCCTAGGACAATTTGGACCGAATAAACATTTTTTTTATTTTTCATCAAGTATATAATTTTTATTGTAAAACATAAATATTTATAATTAATATATTTCTTCCATCTTCTTCTTAACATGCCATACACCAAAGTGCGTAGGAGACTATCTCATTACTAGAATTCTGTTCTTAGCGGCGTGACACAGCTCGCCTCTATTGTGTATTCCTGTCCCACCCAAGATATGCGCACCATTCTTCTCAATGACCACATTTCAAATGCTTCAAGTTTGTTGATAGATGTTTTTTTCAAAGTCCACGTTTCCATGCCATAAAGTCCAAGATGGACCATATGTAGCACTTGACAATTCTGTAGCGTATTTTGAAATTTAGGTTTTGATTACATTGGAGCGGTCTGAATTTCACAAAAGCTTGTCTTGCCATTTGTATTCGGGTTTTTATCTCTTGTTGTGGATCCGATTGGTCATTGATTGTGGTGCCAAGGTATTTAAAAGTTTTCACGCGTTTTATGCGATCGTCACCTATGCATATTATCGGGTTTTCTGCTATTCAATTACGTATTGCTTTATTAATAAAAATGACAACTTTAAAAATAACCCAAATTTAAAAAAAAAAACACCTTAAAAAACTGGTTTCGAAGCTAAAAAAGCAATTTTTATAATTTGGTTAATATTATATACAACAATTATAATTTTATAATTGGTATACACAAAGTTGCCATGGATAATTTTAGGTAAACTTTTCAACCATCATCTTGGCGTCATAATATATCAATCAAAACGAGTTTCAGCAGGTGGGTATGAAATCTAACTTTTTTGACAAACGCTACCAGCCCAGCATGTTTAACAAGAAATAAAATCTAGTTTATTTGAGATTTTTAATTTCCAAAACAATACATAAACCAATACTATTTTTAGAAATAATTGAATGGGATAATTTTTTCATAAAATTTATTATAAATAAATTATTTGCGAAGTTTATTAAAGAAATATATATGAATCATAAATATTTATGTTTTATAATAAAAATCGCCTCAAATATTACTAAAAATATAAAAAACTGAAAAAGAATTATTTAACCAAATTAGACGGTTTATTTAACAATTTATTTATTTAAATAATGCATATTCGGAATGTACGCAAAAAGTACATACAGATTAAAAAAAGAAATGTCAAAATCCATATACAAGAACCAGAGATATAGTTAACAGCTTCTTTCCCCTCCACCGCTCCCGTTGATTTCAAAGTAAAAATGATACAGTTGGTGTCACGGTGTGAGGATAATTGATTTATTTAAAAATAAATTCAGCAGTGACTTTTGAAAAAGATTTTTGAACTTTTGAAAAGTATCGTTCGTCGACAACATCCGCGTAGTTCGGTAGTGATCTTTGTACGAAAGAACATTTAAAAAAGTACGTGTGTACCTGACCAAAGATGCTGCTAGTAGAACTTTCAGTAAAACAGTTGCGTGAGCAACTAGACGAGCGCGATGAAGACTGTCCAAGAACGACTGAAGACTGTTCTCAACAAGAATGGAGACGACTCTAAAACATTCCAGTTTCAAACGGCAGAAGAAACAGTTTTAACGAAAATAATTGATGGAAAATTTGAAAATGTCTCGCAAATGATCGAAAAGAGTTCGAGAAAGAATGATGAAAGATTCGGTGAAACGTCTCAAATTATTAAAGAAGCAGCTGGACAAAACGACGAGAAATTCGAAAATGTTTCTAGAAGATTCGACGAAGTATGTAGTCTGAACAATGAGAAATTTGAAGAAGTTTGTAGAACATTCGATAAGATACAGAAAAATGTAAACGACAAGATAGAAGACGTAGAAGAGAAGATCAAACAGTTAGAGAGCATGATAACTAATACAAAAGTGCTACCACCAGTTAATGCAGTAGCCTTAGATCTGGTAGTGAAAGAAGAATCACCGAGAGATGAAACGACACTTCATATGAGATTCAAATTGCCACCATTTGATGTCTAAAATTGTCTAAAAAAGGCTGTTTTCTTGACTGGTTTTTTTTAAATAAAAGTTTTTTTACCAACTATCCAGTGGTTGTACGTACAAGTCTGTAGCTTGAAAAATATAGAAGTTATTACAATTGTTTATAAGTAAAAAACATGCCCCTTTTTCAAACGTTTATTTTGTAAATAATTTCGATAAAAACGCAATATGCATTTAACTTCTGAGATAGTTTAAGTCTCAAAGAATCCTATGAAATTTGCTAAATGTGTCTAGCATCATTAATAGAGCAAGTTCAATAGTTTAAATATTTACCCTCAAGGTTAAATAAATTACATAACTTTTAAACTATTTGACCGATCGGGGGGAAATTTCGCACAAATTTAAAAGACGGTAATTCCTTGATGTTCAAATGTATTAATAACATTTTATTTGGTTAATAAAAAAAATTAATAAAATTTATAAATTATTGCAAAAAAACTGCTTTTTTTGCAAATATCTCCGTAAATTATTTATCAATTTTAATGCAAAAAATGGAAAAATAAAGATATTCTTGATATAAAAAATGATATAAATAGGTATTGTTTATGTAAAATATAAGGGAAAAAACTTATGATAAATAAATGGCATGCGTGTGTGTAGTTGGGATATTGACTGCGAAACCTATGGTTTCATTTGCCTTATCATATTTGACTTTGATTGTTATTATTCTTATATCTGATAATAAAAAAAAGTAATAAAATTGATTAATTTTAAATTCACAATATTATGTTAAAAACAAAATAAATACGGTGAAAAATTCTACATTATACAAATTGGTAAACTTACAACTCACATATTACTTTTCGTATACAGTTTTCTCATATTTTCCAGTCTCGTATCCAATGGTTATATTTTTCTAGTATTATCCAGTTTCGCATCCTCAAATTAATGTTATCAAACGACGCTGAATCCATCGTTAAAGAGATGATCTATCAATTTTTAAAATACACTTGTTTAATTTTTAAAGTTGTCTCTTTTATGTAGAGAACCAAAAGAGAGTTTTGAATGGTCTGTAACCCATGGTGACATTGATAACAATCATATGCATTAATTTATGTGTCACATTGCAAAATAGTAAACGGATATTTAATTTTTTTCTTTATCGATAACCAAGAAATAGTGTGGAAGTGTATTTATTTCAATGAAATGTCTCAGTGCCACAGTAGAAGAAGTTACAAAACCAGCACGCCACGTTATACAAGATATGATTGGAGAGAAGTGAGTTATATTTCTTCTGGACCAATTCACCATAAATTGACTATAGACTGGGAGAAAGAACTTCCACAGGATACGAGTAAAGCTCCCAAGTATCTCGTTACATTTGACGTATCCGGTACAGGTGAGTTCATCAATTAACTGCTCGTTAAAAGTTAAGGATATAGCTACCATTCAAATAAAAATTATAATAAATATGAAAAAATATTTTTCATAAAAATTTTGTGTATTTTTATGATAATTTCAAAGGTATGCATTCTCGAATGTTTAGTTTGTTCCTGAATCGTATAGTAGGAATTGTATAAGGAAGTTAACTGCTATAGAGACCAATGTGGTCATTGATTTAGGCTAGAACTAGTCAATGGGATGCAAGGGAACATTTTAATGTATAGTCAAATGTACTTCCTCAGTTAATTAACTATTACAACTTACGGCGGCTCTCGACTTGACACACTGCGACCTTTACATATCTATTGTGCTTCTCTTTTTCACTTAAAGCTCTTCATCCAGCTCGATTCTCTTAATAAATTTAAATTCCCATAGCCTTGAGAGGTATCCTATCATATGGACTGATGCTTTCGGTTTTTCCTCTCCGGGTTCAAGATACCGCAGCCTTGTGAGACCTTCACACTGTCACAAGATGTGCATTGCTATTTCCTGTTCTTTTAGACAGAACCGACAAGTATCCTCTTCCGTCAAGGCCATACAACTCAAATGCTTATTGAGCCTATCCATATATCCTAGAGTGTACTTAGCAGCCCCACTATCACCCTCATGTCTTTCGATTATGGCTCAGTAAGTCAGCTGTGAGTTTGACTGAATATCCCTAAATGAACTCTTTAGCCTGTCTTTGCTATGGTGCATTTCTCCATCAATACAAAAACATTTCTTGCGCCCATTTATCCATGGCTGCTATTTTGTGTGCGTAACTCCAAAATAAAGCTATGGGCCAATTAATGGCACGCAAGCGCCTTCTCAGGACAGTTTATCAGCCTTCTCATTGTCTACGTAGCCTTTCTGCCCTTGGACTCAGAATAGTATCAGTCTATTCCGATCTTGGAGAGGGTACTAAAACAGTTCCACACAAGTTTTCAATCAACCTGCATAGAACTGACAGCTTTTAGACCTGCTTGACTATCGAAGTAGGTTACTATTGAGTTATTCTCCACTTGGCATATTAGTTTTATAGCACACATATGTTCCCAAGCTTAACCGGATTTCTGTCCTTAGTCTTGTGCTGTATATACCAGTTCCTGTATCTTCATCCGTACACCAACTTGAGTTTACCATTACTGGTGCACTCGTTATTTCCCAGTATTTCCTCTTTGGTACCATAATATTAAAATGTTTATCAAAGCTATACCTTCGGTCTACAGGCATGTCCAGAACGGAGTCCGTCTTTATCTTCTGATATAGCTTTGTTTGATCCGCTCCTTGCGTTATGTTTACAAGAGCTTCACTTTGTATTAGCCTGTATATTGTTCACCTGGCCTCTCCTTATATAAATATATGCAACGGTGGTACCTAAGTTTAACAACACCTCTGTATACATCACCAACACCTCTGTATATAAGCATCTGAAAGGGCGGTTCTCATGGCTCCCGTGACACTCAAGCAAGCAAGCCACTTGTGTGCCACTGAACCGTAAGTCATCATGGGCATCATAACCCTTGTATATGACCAAAGGTTCATTTTTGGACTTTTTCTTTCCATTTCTTCCCAGACGGTCATCTTCATCTGCCAAGTGCCATTGTAACCCTCTGTGTGACATTTTTATAGTGTGGATTTCACATAATATATATAATATATATATATATATATATATATATATATATATATATATATATATATATATATATATATTATATATATATATATATATATATATATATATACATATATATATATATATATATATATATATATATATATATATATATACACAAAATACAGGGTGTTCTATTTAAAATAACAAATTTTATGTTAATCACCCAGATTTAACCATACGGCTCACACTCCTTCTAAGGGACAAATACACTCATTCCAGATTCCTACAGTATCAAAAGGATTCAATTCTGGTGGTACCCTTTCCGTGTTATCGAGCTCTAGATGACTTGGTACGTTGGAGTATCTCCCAAAAATTTTCTTACGCATCTAGATGTTAAGAGCAGTACTGCTTTCTGCATGGTCTTATACAGATGTTCATTAAGACCCAGCTGTTTTATGTTCTCTAAGATTCTCTTCGGAATAAGTTTAGTAGTAGAGAGAGTAATAGGTATCGTCTGAGTACTTTCCAGATCTCCGTACTTTGTGATTTTTTCGTTGTATTTAACACGTAAGTTGTTGTTGTTAGGTATTGCCACATCAATTAGTGTTGTTTGCCTAGAAAGTTTATTAACTAGTATGGGATCCGGTATATTGTATACCACTGGTTGGTCTGTGAGCACAGTGCGGTCCCAGTAAAGTTTATAGTTGTCGTTTTCAAGCATTCTATCAGGGACATATTGATAATAAGGGAGATGCTCGTTTTAGAGAAGTCCCAGTTTGTTAGTAGAAATGACTAAGTCGATTATAAGTTGTTCTTTGCAGCCCATATAACCCTTAGCGCATCCTCTCTGTTAGGATACTATGATATTATTTAGAGAACAGTGTTGGTAGATACGGTGGCTAGCTACACAGGATGTGACCAATTTGTGCAAAGTTGGAAGACAAGTAATTAGGCGGTACTTGGCTGGATCTTGGGTGTTATTTTGATGCTTCGGTATTAGATAAGTGGCTCCCTGAGTAGGAAATGGTGGTATTTCCTGCGGATTAAAAATAACATGATTATTTAATACTGTTAAAAGTTCATGGACACTACAAAACTTCTTTAGCCAGAAGTTTTGAACTCCGTCTCGAACTTGATAATGTTCGAGACTTCTTCAGTGGTGAAAGATTCATAAGGAATATTACTGTAGTATTGACAGTTGTTTTTCGTATCTTCAATCCATCCAGAATTGTTGCTATGAGGAGCTGGCGTCTAAAGTTGGTTTCCACAAAACTCATGAATTTCTTCTTAGCTTGGGTAGGAGTTATTTTTGTTTTTTACACTGAAATTCACTTTCCTATGCTTTCTCTGCATGCTCAAAAAGTATATTGTCGCATTTACGGTTGTTACTAACTTTGTATCTCCTTTGGCGACCTGAGTAAATGGAGAGTTTTTGTTTTCATGTGTCCAGGCAGATTTGAGCTGTGTTGTTTTCTGGATCATGTTATAAGTGTCTTAGAGTGTTCAGAATTATTTCTTTAGCTCTTTTAATTACTTTTCGACTTCTTACTTCTCGGATGTATTTCGTAATCTGTCCAATATCCCTACGCAATAATTCAATTTTCCTCAGCAGTCGTTTTTTTCAGGATGCAATTCTGTTTTCAACCCTTCCTATATTAGTACCCCGTCGTGTTCTGATCTTAATGTCCATGACATTAGCAATTGCTGTTGCTGCACAGTAAATCAGCATATGCAAACATTCTAATGTATGGGCTTCCACAATATAATTGGGCAGGACTTCAGTATTCACAATTTGTAACAGCTCACCTAGTTTCTTACAAGAGTTTATTTTTGGTAGCGGTGGTCGGCTAAGTGGTTTTGTCCCATTAAACTCTTGTACGGCACGTGCTATTTCACTTACCAGGCTATCGTGCAACTCAACTAACCAACTATGGTTTATGAACCTTCCGGTCGACTTCGCTTCTGATGGTATCGCGACTAGTCTCTGGGATAAGATTATTTCTTTTAATTACCCAGTATTGATCTGCTTTTCTCTATTCAGATACTTGAATCTCTGGGTACTCCCTGCAAAATTCGGCATATAGATATTGTCCATATCCGATCGTTTCTCGACCGAGGTTCGTCACCTTGTAATAGAAGCGCAAAATGTTTTTGCTTATAGACACAGTCCATTTCAGCGAGTGGAGCTCCTGCTGTTGTTTGGCTCACTTGTGGTTCTTCCTGTTGTTGGGCTGTAGCTGATTGTATGACAGGGGCCCGCCTCCTCAATACCCTGCCATTGACGTCCCTCATGCTGTCACGTCCAGGGCTGACTCCAGGCGTGCCCTGGCTATCCCCAGGTAGCGACCCTAAACATAAATCATTATTTACCATTTTTATGGGTTTGCATTTTATACCTACTGCCACGTGTCAGTTTTTGTTCTACGGCAAGTATCCCTGCTTTACTCTGGGTGTCGGTGCTACGAACACCACGAAAGGATTATCCAGATTTAGCCATATGGCTCTAAGGGGAAAATTCACTATTCCAGGTATCTACGGTATCAAAAAGATTGAGTTCTGGTGGGATTCTTTCCGTGGTATCGAGCTCTAGGTGACTTGGTATGCTGGAGTATCTCTCAAAAATTTTCGTACACATCTGGACACCGCGAGGAATACAGCTTTCTGCATGGCCTTATAGAGATGTTCATTTAGCCCAGCTGTTTTATGTTCTGTAGGAGGTTTTTGGGAATCCCACCAGTAATATATAGAATAATAGGAACTGTCTGGGTACTTTTCATTCTTCATTGTCTCATGATTTGTATTTATAGATCTCTGTACCTGGCGATATTTTCGTTGTATTTAACACGCAAATTATTGGTCTTAGGTATGGCCCTATGGATATGGATCGCACTATGGATATATTGCGATCCCAGTTTCTTCGGCTTGGTATCCATATCGGCATTTGTCATTTTGAACTTAAGTCTTTAACAATATATTTCCGGTAATGTTTAGTTGGAATAACCTGATCCTGAATGGCAAAGAGAAAACCCTCAGTCTCGAGAAACATCTTCCTGATGTCAACCAATAGTTCGAGGCTGTATTGTCGACATATTCTTGGCTGATCTGATTTTCTTGCTTAGTCAGGTATTTATGCGCATTTCTTGTTTCCTTAGTTTAAGCGGCGTTGTATCATCTACTGTACATTAAGTTCTTATATAGTTGCGTTGTTCTCTTCTTATTATTATTTATTATCATTATTCTGAATTATACATATATATATATATATATATATATATATAAATTCATGATAGGTAACATTTTATAGATGAAATTAAACAGTTTTATGGCATTTATACTTTTATCACTCTTTTCGCGTATACCTTTCTGTATACAATAAAGAAATCTATATATTTTTTTCTTAGATCATCTAGTAGAGAAACCGTTGGAAGAATACATAACTGGCAGCTCCTACATAGGTACTCATAACCAAATAAATTTTTCCGGAATAGGAACCTATTACTACCCTCATGGGGTCATATACAAAGGAACTTTTAAGGATGGGCAATTTCATGGGAATGGCACTCTTATATACCCTAATGGTCAACGTGTAGAAGGTGTTTGGAGAAATGGAAAGTATGTGTAATTGTTTTACTGATTGTTTTGTATTTAGATTTATACAATATTCTTAAAGTAAATTTCAGAGGTCTAAGCTGCAAAAGTGGTGGAAAAATAATACTGCATGATGCTGATAGAAAAGGCATTGAGGCATCAAATCGAAGCAAAAAACAGCCTGTAAAAATTGATGAAGACATATCGCAGATTGTTATAGAAATATATAGAGACACAGTACAAGTAAAAAAGGATTGACACTCTCAAAGTATATTAATGTCATAAAAGGATTAATACAGAATTACACCATGTCTTCTCTCCTATCAGTCTGAAGTAACTGCTATTAAAAGATGCAAAACGCTATATGGTAGAATGAGAATACCTAAAAATAACAATATGATTTTTTCATTCAGATGTGAAGACGATCAATTTGTGTTAGCCCATGATTTATATGATTTAGAATTCTAATCAAAAATCTATATGATGAATATAAAACCGAAGAAGTAAATATAAATTAATGAAGACATTTATATACCTCGCAGCATATTTTGATATCTAAAATAAAAATATCTCAAAAATAAAACTATCTCAAATGAAAGTAATAAAAAATATGAAGAAGTAAGAATTTCAATGAAAACAGAAGAAACAGTGGTGAACCAAATAGAAAAACGGTCCTTGAACTGGTTAGTAAATTTATTAATAATGCCTGACGAATATGCCTATAAGAATATTCCAATTGGAGACCACCAAACAGAAGAACCACCAGTAGCGCCACGAAATAGCGGTTCATGGTTCGCATTCAGGGTAAACAGTTGGAAGAGTCCATATTCGAATTTTTGTGTTAGCAATATCTGTTTATCATGTATTTTTAAGATCTGCTGTCTTTTTTGCGACGTAAATTTCTGGATAATACTATTTCTACAAGAATTTCAAACTCTGTTTGATTAGTATTTTCACGAAGTTATTGAACCGCTATAAAATTAATTTTTTCTTAGCTATTTTTGATTTGACTGTATTTGAAGTGTATTAATGCAAACTGCACAATAATGCATAGTTCGATTAAATTTTAAAAATAAACAATTTTGTCTTAAAAATCTTACATCCTAAATCATAGCTATTTACCCATTAGCAGCTTAATTCCAGTAGACACTCATTTTAAGAAATCTTGTTGTATACTATGAACATTTTTTGTAATGGAAATTATAGTGTTAATTTGACAATGACTTGTAAACTTGAAAGTAAATAACTTTTGAGGATTTCATTGCAGGTTAAAGGACAGTACCTACATATACCATGATGGATTGCAATATCAGAAAGACTGGAATTACCTAAGAATGCCAGATAGAGCTTATATGGAAGAAATCAACTGCGGTTTTCGACCACCAGGTACTGAATTAGTATCAAATAAGAAAATCGTTACCAAAATACCACCAGATACTTTTGAAACTGGAGACGATGGGTATTACGACGATAAAATGAAAATTATCTATTCTAAAGATCATAAAATGCGAAGAATAGTTGACGCACATGAGGTAACAACAACAACGTTACATATATATATATATATATATATATATATATATATATATATATATATATATATTGATACGATTAGGGTTTATAGAAAATAATTTATAAGTTATATACTACATAATATTAGATATTTGGTTGTTTTAAATAAGTTATATACTAGAGAATTTTATAAAAATTATTTATGTGAGGGCATTTTTAATAAATTAGCATATAATAATTGTAAAAAGTTGTATTTTAATATTGTAAATATATATAAGTGAGCCATGTGCTTAGGCAACCAAAAATACTCTCGGAGATTGACAGATATTTATACTCTGAAGTGACGTTTAAGAATATTTACGAATATAAAGTGGGTTATAATAATATATTGTTTGAAATGTGTATTTTATTAAATTAGAATGTTAAGTTACTAATTTAATTATATATTCTGATCTGAAAAGCCTAAATGTAAACAAAATTATTAATAGAAAAGAATGGAATTCTCTGGATCTCCGGAGATGGCCATGTTTGCGAGATGGTTTGTTCCAGAAAATTCAGACAAGTAGTTAATAGAACAAAATAGAACATGATATCTTACGAGATGGTTCTAGAAATCCAAAAACATATAAATACCCGTGATTTGGATTCAAGATGGCAGTTTTTAGCAGTTTTTAGTCTGAAGTCAAGCAGTTTTTAAGTTTTTAGTTAGAAGTCAGAGAGTTTTTAAGTTTTTAGTTAGAAGTCAAGCAGTTTATTATGAAAGTTAGTAGAAGATAGACACAATTAATTAGTGAAGTCAATTGTTCACAGTTTTAGTAAATCAGTCAAGCAGTTTTATAAGAAATATGAAAGTTAGTTGGAGATAGTCCAATTGTTTAATATAGTGAGTTAAATGAAGATTAAAAATTATGCATATAATTTAATGCACATTTATAATTATACACAAATAATTATTGAAGATAAAAAAAGGTATATTGGAAGAAATTAAATTATATTATGGTTGGAGATTAGTATAAATCAACTTATAATAATTGGATATTGGTATATTGAAAAGAAGAATAAATATAAATGCTGTTTGCTGGTTTGGTTGGTGGTGTATAGATGCTGGTGAAGAAAAATATATCTTAAATTGGTAGAAGCTGATAATTGAAAAAAGTAATTTCACAAAAAACAAGGATAACTGAAGTACGAAGACATTCAGTGGTGATTAGAATCTATATACTTAGTGGAAAATAGTTCATTTAGGCATTCAGTGAAAGAAAGGTACAAAATTTTGTTAATATAATTTAGTTAGTGTCATAACAATTTCAATTTTGAAGATAGTTTGTTTAAATTTTAGATTGTCTATAGAATTTAATTAGTTTTATAAGAATATCAGTTTAAAGATAGTTTATTTTAAATTTACATTGACTAGGTTAGATATATATGTGTGTTTCATAATAGTTATAATAAAGATAATTTAAAAAAGTACTTACAAGCTAATTCTTTGAGAACCGCGATAAAAACCCTATATATTATATTATTAAAAATACTCATTGCTCATCATTCAAACAAAAAACACATCATAACATTTTGGCACCCAACGCGGTGGCTCTCTATTTAAAAGAATTAGTTTGGGAAGATAAGTGCTCTCATATAATTAAATTAATTATCAGTAGAAAGGAAAAATTATAGAATTTATTTTTAATTATATTTGAACAAGTAAAGTCTCAAAATGTCTCAAGGAAAGAAAGGTACAAGAAGCAAAAAGAATGAAGAAGATGTGGAAGTAGTGTGGCGTACAAAACCGAATCTATATAAAAAAATTACAAATTGTACCAAATATAAATCAGACGTACACCCGGAAAGAAAAGTACTATACGGTGACAGTCTGGGAATGGCTCGCGGCTAGACAAAACAGTGGAGATGGTCGTGCGGTCCACAAAACAAAAAAAATCCGAAGTTATATCAGGGGCGCCAGGTAAATTGGCCCACAGCCTTCCCTACGTTACTATTCAATAAACCACCAACTTACCAATAGGTTTACTACTAAAATACTAAGTAACAGTATACAACCTGAATAAATAAAAAAAAAATAAATGAAATTGTCAGATTAGAATTTAGTCAATTTTAATAAATAGATTCCCAAAATAGTTGAAAATAAATACATACATACTACATATTACAATATTATTTAACTTTACCATAGGCTTAATAAAAAAATAATATAAAAATGCGGCTTCTACTTGCCTAACAAAAATTCATAAGTTATTTCTATTTAACAGAACAAAATGAAAGGTAAGACGTATCAAAAGTACCGGACGCTAAGGGGTGTGCGGTTCAATACCAACCAAAAAAAAAATAATTAATCGCAAATAGGACACCACGTGAGCTCAAGTGCGTGCGCAGAAAATAATATAAAAAAATAAATCTCAAATATATAACCCCCCCTTAGACACAGTTTACAAAATTAAAATAGGTATGTGTAAATATTTAATTAATAAAATAAACCGCAAATTATCTTTAAAAAAAATCTGTAAAGTATTTGTAAATATGAAAATAAAAACTAACAGCAAATAATCTTTAAAAAAAAACTATTGTATTCCGCAAACCAAATTAGACGGCGCTTAAATCTTCCGTTGAAAATTAATTATCGATCCATACCTCGAATTTTCATATACTTCACCGCGTGGAATTCCAGTTATAGTTCAGCGTGTCTTCAATCCAAAATCCCATACGATTGCCGATGTACATAGACTTGTGTGACAATGTTGAAAAGTTGAAAATTACAGCCAGATGGAAAAATACGAAGAAGAAGAAGCAGAAAAAAACAAACAAACCAACCAACCAACCCTGAAGCAAGAAAACATTAATTACCATCTGTGTCTAAAATAATTATTTGGAAATAAATATATTGATTTTAACACTTTGTTTATCTGCCTTTTGGCGATAATGGAGCAATACAAAAAAAAACTTGTCTCCGAACTTGAATGTATGAAAACTGATAAAAATGTGAATAGCTTTTTAGAGATGGGATAAAAAAATAACTACAACTTTTTAATTAATTAAAAACGAAATGTTCTAACACTCACCCTTCTTAGCCAGATTAGGGGTTTGAAATATCCCAAATTGGACCGAAGCGTAGCCGGCTATTTGGACTCGTGATTAAGGCTAATTTCTTGATCTAAATACGACTCCCGGTATTCACGTGTACTGTAGATCCGCTTTTTTTAGCGAAATTGTGGATATTCCAAAAAAAACCCTTCCACGAAGGCAGCAAATCCCCTTGAATATCCACACGGTTCGGACTAGTCCAGATCCCACATGGAACAGCAGCAAAAGCAAAAAAACAAAAATGCCGTTTTTAATCTAGCCCAACCTTTCAGTAACACTCTCAAACCTGGAATCACTTTCTTTCCGTCGTCTTTCCGAACACTTGACAACTTGACACACGGAGGTCACCGAATAGTACCGAGATTCAAAAATTTCAATTTTATGATCCCAATTCTTCCAAGATAACTCTAGAAAGAACGATCTAAATTAGTTTCTTCACAAAAAAGAGGACGTGTTCCCTTAACTTCAGCACAATTTGCCAGACATTACCCCTATTTGAAAATTACTAATTTTATTTTCGCCACCTTGCTTATAATATATTATAGGCAACCGCTCTTACACGTCCTGAATTATTTAAATTTTGATAAAATAGAGGTGGGACTTTCTACTTTAAATTTGGAACGTAACAACACCTCCCTTTCCCAGAGGAAAATTTACGAGGAAAAACTAGACGAAGAAAATTTTCCCTCGCGCTAGCGACGCACTACCTAAACTCCGAGCGAAGTCCACAACACAATCATCATCCACACCGTCTTCACCGTGCGCAAGTACTTGGACAACGAAAGACATACCAATCTCAAACCACACGCACAAAGCAACAACTTACTTACAACACTTACTCCACTTCCACACAACAGTCATCTCTCATCGTATGAGATCAAGTAGAATAGTTTCAAATTCCAACGTCAATCTGACAACACTGATTAGGTCGGTTACTGGATGTTGCCCTTATTCGCGACCTCCCAGCTCTGGGGCATCGCTAGTACTTCACTATACCTCGCATAACATGAGTCCATAAGAAACTCTCCACCATTCCACTCTTACTGATACTGCGAGGAACATCTACCGAAACAGTAGTGTAATTCCAATTGTTCATTAAAATAAAAATGAGATAGGTCTTTCAGAATTTAAATCCGTATACAACGAAATTTAGTGAATCATCCAAAACTAAGCTATTATCCAACAAGATTCACCAAAACATAATTATGTGGCTTCGAAAAAATCCCAATTAAATAGAATGGCTTACTAACATCAAAACAAATCCCAACGCCATATCATCGAAGACAACATATTTCTGACCAAACCTAAGTGACATTCAATTCCATAAATCAAAAGAAATTAAGGCTACCGCAACCCTACGACTTCGTATTGGCTACCTAACACAAAAAAAAACGAATCGGTTGACCATCCAAATACATCCTAAGAACAGATCATAGCCAACACTCAGTCATCCTTCACGGACACAACAAAAAAAATAAATACAACCAATTTCAAAAGACTAACTAAATTTACTTAGACTAGACAAAACTTTTGCTAGTCCGTTCTACTCCGACCTAAATCCTATCGGGATCACCAGTCGGGTTACTAATCCTTAAATCCTTAATATTCCAAATACCTTGATCCTTGCCATTTTCATCCTCTAAACTATATGTCCAGGGGGAAACTTTCTTCTTCACGAAGTAGGGTCCTATCCATCTAGGAGCTAACTTTTTCGTGAAATATTTAGCGGCATCTGACAACACAAAATTTCTCCGCCATACTGACTGATGGGGCTGAAATTCCTCTGGACGTCTCCGTAGATTATAGGTCTTCTCACACTTAGCCGAAGCTTTATCTAAACGTTTTCTAACATCAACAAATAATTCCTGGAGTCCACGCGATCGATTATATCCCATTTTAGCTACTTCGTCCTCCGGGTCTCCGAGTTTGTCCTTTCGGGAAAAATCTCGTCCATCCACTACCATCTTCCGACCGAAATTTATGAAGTAGGGATCTTGACCAGTCGACTCGTGGTATGCAGTGCGCGTAGCACATGCTAGTTTGGCCAAATTTTCATCCCACTTCTTATGGTTGTCAGCTATATAAGTTGCCATCATTGTTTTAAGGGTTCGGTTATAGCGTTCAGATGGATTGCACTGTGGATGATACAACGCATTATAACGAACTGAGACACCATAGGTTTCCATCATTTTCTTGAAAATACCCGAAGTATACTGGACACCATTATCACATAGTAACAGACGTGGAACTCCAAATACGAGGAAAACTTCTTCTTCTATTTTCTTAACGACATGCACGGCTTTTGAGGATCGCAACGGAAATACCAAAGAAAATTTACTAAACACATCCATTACCACTAAGATAAACTTATAGCCTTGAGTTGATCTTGGGAAAGGTCCCATAAGATCGGTTGCTACTATCTCCCATGGTTGAGTAGCTTTAGGTTGAGGAGTCATAAAGCCTTTGGGCTTACCTTGTTCCACCTTATGCATGGCACACAGTGAGCAACGTCCAACGTAACGAGACACATCACTCCGCAGTTTCGGCCAAAAATACTTCTCGTTAATACGCTTATAAGTTTTCAGGATCCCCATATGACCTGCTAAAGGACTATCATGACACAACTTCAGCACTTCCAATCGTTGACCCTTAGGAACGACTTCCTTCCAATTGTCCACTTCCTCGACCAAAAATCCATGACTGGGACGGATGTATTTATAAAGTTTGCCACCAGACATTCTCCACTGAGGATACTTCAAGGGATTAGACTCGATTTTTCTACAAAGTTTATCATACCAACTATCACCACTAGGAAGCGGTACAACCTCTTCAACCATATCAAGCACGGGAACTGACCGAGATAACAAATCGGGGACAACATGTTCTTTTCCTTTCCGATGCACAATCTTAAAGTCATATTGTTGCAATCTTACCGCCCATCGAGCTAATCTTCCAGTAGGATCCTTCAAATTTTGAAGCCATACGAGGGATGCGTGATCAGTCACGACCGTAAACGGAACACCCTCCAAATAAGGACGCAGTTTTTCGACTGCCCATAACACAGCTAAACATTCCCGTTCCGTCGTGGAAAAATTCCTTTCTTGACGCGTTAGTGATCTGCTCAGGAAACTAATTACTTCGTCACCATCCGGGCCTGGCTGCAATAACACGGCGCCCACTCCATATCCTGAGGCATCACATTGGACAACAAAAGGCAAATTGTAGTCAGGACAATTAAGTATCGGAGCAGAAACTAGACATTCTTTTATTTTCTGAAAAGATTCTTCACAACTCGGGGTCCAATTGAATTTTCTTCCTTTCTTCAATATCGCTGTAATTGGAGCTAGTAGTGTCGCAAAGGAAGGAATAAATCTTCGATACCAGGAAAATGTGCCTATGATGCTACGAACTTCCTTGACGGATGTGGGTGTTGGGATACGTAGCATAGCCTTGACCTTATCACCATCAACATGTAGTCCATTCCTATCAACCACATGACCCAAATACTTTAGTTCCGGTCTACAAAATTGACATTTATCCCAGCTAACGGTTAACTTAGCTTCTCTCAAGCGTCTAAAGACTTCCTCTAAGATCCTTACATGTTCTTCAATAGACTTTGTCACGATGACCACGTCATCCAAGTAAGTAAAAACATAGGGTTCCAACTCCGGACCGAGAACACGATCTATCAACCTCTGCCATGTAGCCGGGGCATTATGTAATCCAAAAGGCATTCTGCAAAACTGAAAAAGACCTCGACCAGGAACCGTAAAAGCAGTATAAGGTCTGGAAGCCTTAGCAACAGGTACCTGCCAATACGCCGACTTAATGTCTATGGTGGAAAGATAATGCGCGTTCTTCAATTTATTTAAAATATTAGAGATGTACGGTAATGGGTAGCCATCCCTCTCTGTTACGGCATTAAGCTTTCGATAGTCTACGCAGAACCTCCATTTTGGTTCTTCACCTTCTGGAACCTTTTTTTTCACCAAGAGAATCGGGGACGACCAAGCACTATTCGATCGCTCCACTACTCCTTTCGCCAACATATCTTCTAGCTCTTTATCAATATGGCTTTGGATTACTGGGGATACAGGATAGTAACGTTGTTTTATGGGTGCAGATTTACAAACAATCACATGCTCAGTGACATCAGTACAACCAAGAGAAGTGCCCATTAGTTCACGACTTCTATTAATAACTTCCTCCAATTGCGACTTCTCTGCATCGGTCAAAATAGTTTGACCTCGGAGATGATCCACTGAACCTACCATTGCTGGAGCGTCCGAAAAATACCATTCGTTATGCCTCAAATCTGGAACGATACCCATAACACGCCAAAAATCAGATCCTAAAATCAGAATGTGCGGTACGTCCAAAATAACTAATACTGGCAAGACACGCAAGCGATCCCTAACCATGAAAGGTACTAAACATTCCCCCAACGATTCACACATCTGACCATTCGCCACTCTACAAACGGTCTTCTTCGAAGTATCCAACTCTAAACCCAAGTTTTGTAAAAATTTCCAACCAGTTCTTCCTACAATGGTCTTTGAAGCACCAGAATCCAATAATCCCAAAATTTCCTTTCCTAAGACTTTAACTTTCAAATATGGACGTTCATCTCCTTCGGAATGATGTAAAATAAAGTCTAAAATAGGACGTAGGTTGGTCGAGTCAACGTCGGCAACACCTCTTCGACCAGTTAGGTGCGCTTCCTTCCGTTTCCCGAATTACACGAAGGACAAGTTCTGACTGTAAACCCTTCTTTCTTACACTTAAAACAGTGAACAGCCTCCTTCTTCATTAGACACCCTACTGCCTTATGGCCTGACTGATTACAACGATAACAGATTAAAGTCCTAAACTTTCCTCTAGCGGACTCCGATTCGGATGAAACAACAGGACCCTCACTAACACTACTACAACTTTCAGCATCCACACTGATATAAGCTAGGTCCTTTTCCAAAGTATTCATTTTCCTACTATTCGGTTCAACATAGTTCCTAATACAATCACGTCTTTCCTCCATACTGCGACATAGAACACGAAGTTCCTCCAAGGTAGCTGGCAAAGGATCACGTAATCTATCTTGATAGAACGGATGCAAATTCCTAATAACTATAGACAATTTAACTTCCTCTGGAACATGACAACGCAAGCGATTAAAGTAACTATTCATTATTGCCAAGTAAACTCCAATAGTCTCAGACGAATGCTGAGTTCTCCTCCGAAGCTCTTCAAAAAGCGCTTCCCCATGGTGAGCTGACAGGTACTCCCTACGAAACTCTTCAACTAATTCAGCCCAACTCCCTACACGTAGACGAACATCTTTATAAAACTGATAGGCTTTATCCGAAAATAAATCTATACCTGATTCCAAAAGTATACTATCTGGTACATGACGAGCGAGACTCAATTCATTCACCATCTCAAAAAATGCAGAAATAGACATACCCCTAGCAGAACCTGAAAACTTTTCTATTCCCCATTTATGAGGAAGTATCATCCCAGAAGAAAAACTAGAGACAGACCCTGAAAAAACATTATTACCAGCTTGTGACATCGCTCCAGGAGAAGAAGCATGAACTTGTCCTACCCCTGCCTGAAAAGACTGATTTAAAACCGAAATCACATCGAGCGCTACTGGTACCGAACCAGATCCGATTGGATGCTGCTTATCATGTAAATCCTGTGACAACTTCAAAATCTCAGCAAGAAAGTCTGACTTAACAACCTGGGCTGCGTCTGCATCATCACCTGTTGGCAATACCATAAGATCAATTCTCCCCAAGACATGGTTAATCTGTGTCCGCAATCTCAAGGACTCAGCACAAGTAGGAGTTCCGGCAAACTTTCCAACAGCCGTATTCAGCTCCGCAAGTTTAGTCTCGATTGCAGTTTTATCCTGTGAAAAGGTGAATGGGTGCTCAGGATATCTAAAGCTTTCATTTGCTGCCTCACGACTAAGTGCATCAGACAGACTAGACCTCATAGACTCAACAGTGCCAGTAGACACTCCACGAATTTTGAGTTCATATTCCAGTTCCTCTTTCCTTAAGTAGTTGGGTACAAGTTTTCGCACCATCTTGCCAAAGTTCAAAATTTAAAAAAATGTATCCACCGAAAGGAGCAAATATTCAAACAAAATCAAGATATAAGTAAAAATATTAACACACAGGTACAGTTTACTTTATTAATGGGAGCAAACCAAAAGCAAAATAAAAGTAATAGTCGCTTTATTCAATCTATAAAATTTCACAAAAGATTTTCAAAATTTCATTGTTTCAGAACAAATTACAAGTCACAACATAATCTCAAAAAAAGATTTTACATTCCCTAACATAAGTAAGTTAAACCACAATGTAGAATTTCGAAGTCCAACTTCTCAAAAAAATAAATTTGAACTCCAACTGAAATAGAAATATTTCAAAGTCCTAATATATCCATAATTCTTCTAAGTTCCACAACACCACTTCAAAGTATCTTCTTTTAAGTTCCATTTTTGGCTTCTTCCAACTTCACGTCACACAAAAAAAAACTAGTAAGCACTTCTTGGCATACACTTCCACTAAACACGAAGTTCTAAGACTACTACTAAGTGCAAAACCAGTGGTAAAGTAAATAAATCAAAGTTAGTCAATTAAAGCCCAAACACGTTAGGTTAACTAATTAAAAGGAATCTACACAAGGGGTTGACAAAAAAAGGTTAATTAATTAAGGGCCCCACGTTGGGCGCCAAAATATGTGGCGTACAAAACCGAATCTATATAAAAAAATTACAAATTGTACCAAATATAAATCAGACGTACACCCGGAAAGAAAAGTACTATACGGTGACAGTCTGGGAATGGCTCGCGGCTAGACAAAACAGTGGAGATGGTCGTGCGGTCCACAAAACAAAAAAAATCCGAAGTTATATCAGGGGCGCCAGGTAAATTGGCCCACAGCCTTCCCTACGTTACTATTCAATAAACCACCAACTTACCAATAGGTTTACTACTAAAATACTAAGTAACAGTATACAACCTGAATAAATAAAAAAAAAATAAATGAAATTGTCAGATTAGAATTTAGTCAATTTTAATAAATAGATTCCCAAAATAGTTGAAAATAAATACATACATACTACATATTACAATATTATTTAACTTTACCATAGGCTTAATAAAAAAATAATATAAAAATGCGGCTTCTACTTGCCTAACAAAAATTCATAAGTTATTTCTATTTAACAGAACAAAATGAAAGGTAAGACGTATCAAAAGTACCGGACGCTAAGGGGTGTGCGGTTCAATACCAACCAAAAAAAAAATAATTAATCGCAAATAGGACACCACGTGAGCTCAAGTGCGTGCGCAGAAAATAATATAAAAAAATAAATCTCAAATATATAACCCCCCCTTAGACACAGTTTACAAAATTAAAATAGGTATGTGTAAATATTTAATTAATAAAATAAACCGCAAATTATCTTTAAAAAAAATCTGTAAAGTATTTGTAAATATGAAAATAAAAACTAACAGCAAATAATCTTTAAAAAAAAACTATTGTATTCCGCAAACCAAATTAGACGGCGCTTAAATCTTCCGTTGAAAATTAATTATCGATCCATACCTCGAATTTTCATATACTTCACCGCGTGGAATTCCAGTTATAGTTCAGCGTGTCTTCAATCCAAAATCCCATACGATTGCCGATGTACATAGACTTGTGTGACAATGTTGAAAAGTTGAAAATTACAGCCAGATGGAAAAATACGAAGAAGAAGAAGCAGAAAAAAACAAACAAACCAACCAACCAACCCTGAAGCAAGAAAACATTAATTACCATCTGTGTCTAAAATAATTATTTGGAAATAAATATATTGATTTTAACACTTTGTTTATCTGCCTTTTGGCGATAATGGAGCAATACAAAAAAAAACTTGTCTCCGAACTTGAATGTATGAAAACTGATAAAAATGTGAATAGCTTTTTAGAGATGGGATAAAAAAATAACTACAACTTTTTAATTAATTAAAAACGAAATGTTCTAACACTCACCCTTCTTAGCCAGATTAGGGGTTTGAAATATCCCAAATTGGACCGAAGCGTAGCCGGCTATTTGGACTCGTGATTAAGGCTAATTTCTTGATCTAAATACGACTCCCGGTATTCACGTGTACTGTAGATCCGCTTTTTTTAGCGAAATTGTGGATATTCCAAAAAAAACCCTTCCACGAAGGCAGCAAATCCCCTTGAATATCCACACGGTTCGGACTAGTCCAGATCCCACATGGAACAGCAGCAAAAGCAAAAAAACAAAAATGCCGTTTTTAATCTAGCCCAACCTTTCAGTAACACTCTCAAACCTGGAATCACTTTCTTTCCGTCGTCTTTCCGAACACTTGACAACTTGACACACGGAGGTCACCGAATAGTACCGAGATTCAAAAATTTCAATTTTATGATCCCAATTCTTCCAAGATAACTCTAGAAAGAACGATCTAAATTAGTTTCTTCACAAAAAAGAGGACGTGTTCCCTTAACTTCAGCACAATTTGCCAGACATTACCCCTATTTGAAAATTACTAATTTTATTTTCGCCACCTTGCTTATAATATATTATAGGCAACCGCTCTTACACGTCCTGAATTATTTAAATTTTGATAAAATAGAGGTGGGACTTTCTACTTTAAATTTGGAACGTAACAGTAGAAACACAACCTATACAAGAGGAGAGTTTAGTTCAAGTTCCACAAGATACTGCAGAAATGAATCCAGAAAGAGAGGAAAATGTCAATATGGCAGCTTTGATGTCATTAATGATGCAGATGAACAAGACAATAGAAGAGAATTCAAAAGAAATCAAAGAAGACATAAAAAAATTGGAAGAGAATTCAAAAGAAGTCAAAGAAGACATGAAAAAAATGGAACAAAAATTGGAAGAGAATTATAGAAAATTAGAAAAGAAAATAGAAGATAATAATAATAAAATTGTAAAACAAATGGAAAAACAAATGGATAAAAAACTTGAAGCTGCAGAGAAAAAAGTAGCAAATGAAATAAAAATTATACGGAAGGACTACAAGAAAAGGATAGAAAATGAGAGGACAGAAGTAAAGAGGATTATTCAAGATAATAAGATAGATATAGAACAGAAAATAGAGTTACAGAAATGTAACTTAGAAGTAAAAATTAACGAAGACAGGAGAAACACACAAGAAAAATTAGATGATATACAACAAAATATCCAAATAAATAATAATCAAATAAGAAATGTGGAACAGAGAATAGATGATATTTCACAAATGAGAGACATAGGTAGACCTTACTTAAATTTAACAAATGAGACTGGGATTAAATTCTCTGGTAATATAAAAAATTTGCATCCTAGAATATACATAAATAGTTTAAAACATAAATTAAGATTTGTGAATAATATTAATGATATTAAAGATTATATTAGAGTGACATTAAATGACAATGCAGCAACTTGGTTTGCTAGTATTGAGAATGATTTAGATAATTTTCAAACATTTGAAAATAAATTTTTAAATTATTATTGGGGTGAACTAGAGCAAGCCAAGTTTAGAGAAATTCTATATTTTGGAAAGTATAATCAAAATTTAAAATCAAATATGGTAGATTATGCATTGAAATTGATAACAGTTGCAAAATATTTAGAACCACCACTTAGAGAGGATGAAACAGTCTTAAATGTATCTAGACATTTTGATGCTGATGTTGTGCAAACCGTAACTGTACAAAATATTCAAACAATAGATAGTTTTATTAATTTTATTCAAAGAATACAAAGAGGCAATATGACAAGTAATAATAACAACAGAAAAAACAATAATAACTTTCAATATAATAAAAATGATAATCAACAATATAGACAATCATATAACAATAATACTAGGTATGGTAATAATTTACAAAATTTTAATAATAATAACAGTAATCAAATTAGACAGAATTGTAATAACACTAGTAATTATAATAGACAACATTTTAATAACAGTACTAATAATAATAGACAAGATTTTAATAATAGAAGAAATACAGAGCGACCTAACTATAACAGACAGGTAAATTGTGTTCGAAGGAATAGGAGCTGCGAAGACAGGGAACGAAATCGTACAAGGCAAGAAAATGTGAGTAGAAGTCATAGTAGGGAAAGACATAGTACATTAGATCCAAGTGGTCAGATACAATCTGACAATTCTAATAATCAAAATTTTGTGCAGTAAACTTTCTGAATTACAAGTTAGGCCATTGCTATTATGAAAAACCTTCTGAATTTATTTCTTTAGATGAAGATAAAATTATTGAATCTATTAATTTAATTTATATAAATGCTTTGGCCAAAAATAAAATGATTAAGATTATGATAGATACTGGTTCAGAAAGTACTTTAGTCTCGGAAAATTTTATTTTTAATACATTAAAACTATCAGATATAATAAAGATTCCAAAAATTAAAATTATTGGTGCAAATAATAAGAAGTTGGGTGAAATTGATAAACTAGCCAATTTTAAAATTAATATTCTTAATAAAGAAATTAATATGCAAGGATTTATTGTCAAGGATTTATGTGTTGATATATTAATGGGAAATGATGAATTGGAAAAGAAGAAAGTAAAGATAGATTTTGAAGAAAGAATGGTAACTTTGGAAGGGCAAATAATTAAATTTATGCAAAAAGATGAGGTAGAAGAAGGAATAAGAGTTGATAGGATATTATTAAAAGAAAATAATGATGTTTATGAAGAAGAAATGTATTTTGATGATAGGGAAATGTCCCAAAAGAATGTAAAGAATAATTATTGTAGTGAATATTTAAGGAATGGAAATTTTAAGCAGATGGATGCCTACGAGGCGGAGTGCGTAAAATTGGAAGCAAGGAATAATGAGTACATAATGAAGAATAATGTTATTTGTAAAGAAGAAGATATGATGAAAGTTTTAAATTGCCCTGAAGAATATAAATCAATAGTCATTTCCATATTGCAGCAACACAAGGGACTTGTCAATAAAGAAAATAGAATTGCACAGAATTATATCCATAGTATAAAAGTTAAAGAAGAAAAAGATTTTAAAACAAAATCATACCCAATACCATATAAATACAGAGAAGAAGTAAACAAAACAATTAATAATATGTTAGAAGATGGGATCATTGAGAAGGCAGACACACGTTTTATTAACCCCATAGTAGTAGTACGAAAAAGATCAGGTGAAATCAGGTTATGTTTGGATGCAAGGAATATTAACAAGATTACTGAAAAGCAATTTGAAGCACCAATGAGTATAGATGGAATATTAGGAAGAATTACAGGAATGTCATTTTTCACTAAAATCGATTTACAGCATAGTTTCTGGTTAATACCTCTAGAAAGAAAAAGTAGACAGTATACAGGATTTCAGATAGATGGAGTAGTATATCAATTCAAAGTAGTACCATTTGGACTTCAATCATCTTGCAGTGCTCTATGTAGATGTCTTCATGATATTTTGGATCAATATGAACATTTTGTAATTCACTACATTGATGATATATTAATTTTTTCTAAAACGGCTGAAGATCACGAGAAACACCTAAAAATTATAATAAATAGATTAGACAAAGTTGGACTAAAAATAAATCAAGAAAAATGTACATTTTTTCAAAAAGAAGTCATATATCTAGGCTATAAACTTAACACTAAGGGAATCGAAATGGATCCAGAACGGACACAAGTCATTCAGGAATATAAAACACCACACAATTTAAGAACTTTAAGAGGATTTATTGGAATAATTAATTATTATAAAAGGATGATACCAGATCTAAGTATAAAAGAAATTCCATTACTTGAACTACTGAGAAAAGGTGTAAAATGGAGATGGGATCAGAGAAGAGAACTAGCATTCCAAGAAATTAAAAACATTTTTCTGTCAAATTTGAAAATATACTATCCTGACTACACACAGCCATTCATATTAAGAACAGATGCATCAATAGAGAGATTATCAGGGGTATTATTACAAATACATGATGGGGTCGAATACCCAATACAATTCATTTCAAGAATCACAAAGCCACATGAAAAGGGTTACTCAGTTTCAGAATTAGAACTAGCAAGTATAATACACTGTGTCACAAAATTAAGATTTTATTTGTTGGGTAATGAATTTACAATAGAAACAGATCACCAAGCTTTAACGTCTATATTAAATAACAAATATGGAAACAGTAGAATACATCGGTGGAGTCTAATACTTAGTGAATACTGCTTTGAAATCAAATACATTTCTGGAAAATCCAATATAGTGGCAGATGCTTTATCAAGGTTAGAAAATACATCACAAAAAGGGCAGCGAACAATAAAAATTGGATTAAATCAATTAGTAGAAAGTACTGGATTATATTCTAAAGAAGAAATTATAAGAGATCAGATCAATTTGAGTGAAAAACAAAAAGTCCTTAGGAAAGATGGAGTATATTATAAAATAATAAATGGCATAGAAGTATATGTAATAACTAGAACTTTAGCAAAGAAAATATTGAAAAATTTACATAACAATTATATGCATATTGGTTCAAGAAAGCTATGGATGCTATTTAGGGACAATTATTTTGCAAAGAATGACATAAGTATAGCAAAAGAAATTACTACCCAATGCCCAATATGTCAACTAAACAAAGAAAAGAATTTCAAAAACCAGAACACATATAAATCTAATGTTGTATATGAAAAACTAAATACAGTTTCCATGGATTTTATTTCAAATTTAGTTCTCAGTCCAACAGGAAAAAAGCATATACTAGTGATAGTTGATTTATATACAAAATTTATTAAACTATATCCCTGCTCTAGAACAAATGTTAAAACATTAAAATTATATATTAATCAATTTTTCGAAGAAATAGGACCATTTAGAAATTGCATAATAGATAATGCTACATATTTTAACAACCAAAAATTTCGGACATTTTGTGAGAAAAAGGGAATCAACATTCATTTTACAAGTATCAGACATCCTCAGGCAAATCCTGCAGAAAGGTATATTAAAGAAGTTATAAAATATTTAAGGATACTGTGCCAAAATCAACACGAAACTTGGCAGCAACATATACCACAAGTAGAGTATTTTTTAAATAATACACATAATTTGAATACAGAGGAAGTACCAGAATATTTAATGTTTGGCCATATAGGAAACAGAAAGTGGATTAGTGAATATAATCAGGATATGTTAGAACAAGTAATGCAGAAAGTGAATAACCGAATTAGGAGGAAAGCTGAAAAATATATCAGAAGACAAAATCGAAATATAAAAAAACCAATCACATTTCAAAAAGGAGACCTAGTGTTAATTCGTTCACTTAGAAAAAGTAATGTTAAAGAAAACCGTTGTAAGAAATTACAACCAATGTTTGAAGGTCCATATACAATTGAAAATCAGAATGACTAAATAGTTATGTGTTAATAGATGCAGAGAACAGACTAAGAGGCATATTTCATATCAACGACATTTTTCAATATCATGAAGAGATTGAATAATGATTTCTATACCTTTAACACAAATATAATAACACTAATAACTTACTGATAGATCCATTTCATAGATAGATGGTAGATTTCTTTGTTGTGAATAAATTTGACATCATACTTGTTGAATTTTGTACATATGGAAATTGTTTGGTACCCTAAAAATCATAATTTGGGGTTAGATACTATAATTGCTATAAAAATGTCTTTCTAATATAATAAAGTGGAAAAACTTACCAATTTATATTGATGAGCCTGTTGAATGGAAATAATTCCTAGATTTTGTCTATAAATAAACAGAACACCATATCTATTATATTTTTAATTAAGGTTATATTTTATTCTCTGATATCGCATCCATTGCTCCATTTGACATGACAGTTTGACCATAGAATAGCCGAACTGTGCTCCGTTGTTCTCTGTTTTGACATAGACAGCGAACAGGGATGTATTTAACACATTTTAAATAAAAAAAAATTGATTTATTAAATTTAATAAGGTATGAGAAAATTAATATTTAAAAAAATAATAAGTAAATTATTTATTTTAAATATTATTTTGGGGTATTGATACGATTAGGGTTTATAGAAAATAATTTATAAGTTATATACTACATAATATTAGATATTTGGTTGTTTTAAATAAGTTATATACTAGAGAATTTTATAAAAATTATTTATGTGAGGGCATTTTTAATAAATTAGCATATAATAATTGTAAAAAGTTGTATTTTAATATTGTAAATATATATAAGTGAGCCATGTGCTTAGGCAACCAAAAATACTCTCGGAGATTGACAGATATTTATACTCTGAAGTGACGTTTAAGAATATTTACGAATATAAAGTGGGTTATAATAATATATTGTTTGAAATGTGTATTTTATTAAATTAGAATGTTAAGTTACTAATTTAATTATATATTCTGATCTGAAAAGCCTAAATGTAAACAAAATTATTAATAGAAAAGAATGGAATTCTCTGGATCTCCGGAGATGGCCATGTTTGCGAGATGGTTTGTTCCAGAAAATTCAGACAAGTAGTTAATAGAACAAAATAGAACATGATATCTTACGAGATGGTTCTAGAAATCCAAAAACATATAAATACCCGTGATTTGGATTCAAGATGGCAGTTTTTAGCAGTTTTTAGTCTGAAGTCAAGCAGTTTTTAAGTTTTTAGTTAGAAGTCAGAGAGTTTTTAAGTTTTTAGTTAGAAGTCAAGCAGTTTATTATGAAAGTTAGTAGAAGATAGACACAATTAATTAGTGAAGTCAATTGTTCACAGTTTTAGTAAATCAGTCAAGCAGTTTTATAAGAAATATGAAAGTTAGTTGGAGATAGTCCAATTGTTTAATATAGTGAGTTAAATGAAGATTAAAAATTATGCATATAATTTAATGCACATTTATAATTATACACAAATAATTATTGAAGATAAAAAAAGGTATATTGGAAGAAATTAAATTATATTATGGTTGGAGATTAGTATAAATCAACTTATAATAATTGGATATTGGTATATTGAAAAGAAGAATAAATATAAATGCTGTTTGCTGGTTTGGTTGGTGGTGTATAGATGCTGGTGAAGAAAAATATATCTTAAATTGGTAGAAGCTGATAATTGAAAAAAGTAATTTCACAAAAAACAAGGATAACTGAAGTACGAAGACATTCAGTGGTGATTAGAATCTATATACTTAGTGGAAAATAGTTCATTTAGGCATTCAGTGAAAGAAAGGTACAAAATTTTGTTAATATAATTTAGTTAGTGTCATAACAATTTCAATTTTGAAGATAGTTTGTTTAAATTTTAGATTGTCTATAGAATTTAATTAGTTTTATAAGAATATCAGTTTAAAGATAGTTTATTTTAAATTTACATTGACTAGGTTAGATATATATGTGTGTTTCATAATAGTTATAATAAAGATAATTTAAAAAAGTACTTACAAGCTAATTCTTTGAGAACCGCGATAAAAACCCTATATATTATATTATTAAAAATACTCATTGCTCATCATTCAAACAAAAAACACATCATAACAATATATATATATATATATATATATATATATATATATATATATATATATACATATATATATATATATATATATATATATATATATATATATGTATATATATATATATATATGTATATATATATATACATATACATATATATATATATATATATATATATATATATATATATATATATATATATATATATTGTAGCGTTTTTAAATAAAACGAGCAGTTCGAATTGATATAAATATATTTATTTATAAGTTTAGAGCACGAAAATATCTTAGCAACTAAACTCTATCGACCTGCTCCCGCGCTCGATACATCTGTGGAAAGTTATCGGTGCTTTCGAGATGCAAGCGTTACATGGGTCACGCCGAATGCATGTTCGTAATAATTGCACACGATTTTATTTAAATTAGTTAGAGCACGCCATATATCCTCGTAGCTTGCCCTGTCTGTATATGACTTCCTGGTCACCATATACAGCAAAGATCGACGACCATCTTCTAATCTCAGTACTCTTCCAAATTTAGGCTGCTGGTTTTTTAACTCGTTCAAACGACTGAACTTCTTATAGAATACAGATGAGATGCCTTTAGTCATCTCAAGATCTTGGGCAACACAGTGGGCTAGAGAGACGTTATGCGGAACACTAAAAAGATCCTGCTGAACTTCTGTCGTCACGCCGAATCTAGCACTCTTTCTCTCTGCGTAATTTGACATAAATTCATTAAAACTTGGTCGCCGGTCATCTTTGATCTCATATTGAAGGGTTCGTGCTTCTTCTGTTTCATTTGAGCCAGCATATGGTGCAAGACGATTTATGCGAACTACTTTTGGTTTACCTTTCGGCAACTTCTTAATTCGATATATTATGTCATTTATTCTCTTTTTAATTTCATACGAACCTTCCCATTGTCTTTGCAGTTTAGGAGACAAGCCTCGACGACGTTGTGGATTATAAAGGTAAACAATATCATCTACTTCATAGCTTTCATTCTTGCTTCGAGAATCATATTAATATTTTATTCTGTCACAGGCTAACTGGATGTGTTGTCGGGCAAGTTCATGAATGTTGTTCATTCTTAACTTCAGGTGGTTGACATAATTTTCGCTTGCAACATGTTCTTCGGAAGGTCGGTAGCCAAACTCTAAGTCGCAGGGCAAACGAACTTCACGACCTAACATCAGGCAGGTTGGAGTCTGGCCTGTAGTTTCATTCACGGCCGAGCGGTAGGCCAGTAGGAATAAATGAATCTGCTGGTCGGAATCTCTTTGATGTTCTAATACAACTTTAGAGATGTGTTTCCCCATCGTTCGGTTCATCTTCTCGTCCATTCTATCTGATTGAGGATGCAGGGGTGTCGTTCTGGTCTTATTGACACCAATCAATTTACAAACGTTTTGGAAAAGGGTTGACTCGAAATTTCGCCCTTGGTCGGAGTGGATCTCCAAGGGAACACCAACTCGGCTAAAGAATTCTTTAACAAGTACCTCTGCAACGGTGGCAGCTTCTTGATTTCTTATCGCATAGGCCTCAGTCCATTTCGTAAAATAATCCATAGCTACCAGGATATATTTATTTCCATCATTCGTCTCTGGAAGCGGACCTGCAATGTCGATTGCTACTCTTCCCATAGGACTACCAACATTGTACTGTTTCATGGGTGCCTTCTTGGGTTACCAATTGGACCATTGCTGAACCACAAGAGAACCGTTCTCAAACCTTCTGCAGAGTCTTCGTAATACCAAAGTGTCCACTTGATGCGCCATCATGCAACTGACGCAATAATTCTGATACGTTACTTTTAGGTACAATCAACTGAAGCTTAGATTCTGTACCATCATCGTTCTCAAAGGTTCTATATAGAAGATCATCTTTTAGCACTAGGCAATTCCATTGGCTCCAGTAACACTTGACTTCTGGACTACATGCACTAATGTCTTGCCTAGAAGGTCTTTCACTTCGACGCATCCAATCCAATACTCTTTTTATACATGGATATTCTGTTTGAGCGTCTTGCAGCTGTTGAGGCTGCCATTGATCATTAATGACGGTGGTTCGTCTCACGGGGCAAAGTCGTTCTTCTAATTTAAGACAGTGATTACAATTTGCACTGCACGGTGCATCTCGCCGTCTCGAAAGGGCATCAGCATTTAAATGAACTCTTCCAGCCCTGTGTTCGATCTCGTAGTCATATTCTTGTAATCGTTCTAACCATCTTGCCATCTGGCTCTCCGGATTACGGTGTCTCCTGCCTGTCTAGGTTAGCTTAAAATTGGTGCGCTGATGAGAGCCATTTGTAAGTGTTCGAAAGCTCTTTTGACACTCTTCGCTCCATGTATATTCTTTGCCTTCTTCTGTCAACTTTGTTAACGGCTTGGAGATGTTGGCATATCCTTTGACAAAACGTCGGTAATATGTACATAGAAAACTTCTAATTTCGTGTTTATCTCTTGGTACTGGATAATCCTTAATTGCTGGAAGTTTTTCAGGATCAGCTGTTATAATTGCTACAATATGTCCCAAGTACTTCACTTCTCGTCGAAAGAAGTGACATTTCTTAGGACTTAACTTCAAATTCGCTACCCGCAATCGTTGAAAGACTTCTGTCAGATTATTGGCATGTTCATCGAAGGATCTTCAAACTACAGTTACATCATCCAAATAAACCAGGCATGTTTTCCATGTTAGACCTCTTAAAACTGCCTCCATTAATCTTTCAAATGTGGCCGGGGCATTACATAAACCAAAAGGCATAATTGTGAACTGCCAAAGCCCTGATCCTATCGAGAGTGCGGTTTTTTCAAGATCAGCTGGCTCCATGTCTACTTGCCAATATCCACTTTTCAGATCGAGCTTGGAGAACCAACGAGAACCAGAAAGTGTATCCAAAGTATCGTTTATTCTGGGCAAAGGATAACTATCTTTTTTTGTTACCGCATTGAGCTGTCGGTAGTCAATACAAAAATGCGTTGAACCATCTTTCTTCTTTACTAGCATTACTGGTGATGTCCATGGATTGTTTGATGGTTCAATTACCCCTTGTTTATTCATATTTTTGATGATGTCTTCGGCTTCATCTCTTTTCGCAAATAAAAGTCGTCTAGGTTGATTGGCTGAGCGTCTCCGGTATTAATTTTATGCTTTACTATACTTGTTTTGCCCTTATCCTTCTTATCAATGGCAAAAACATCTTGAAATTCTATCAGCATAGACTTCACTTTTTTAGTTTGTTCATCATCAAGACCTTGGCACGTTTTAATCACCATCTCAACAAGCTCCTTTGGATACTTAGATTTAGATGGTTTCTCATTAGTATTCATAGAACAAATCGAAGCCACTGGAACACACTGTCGGATCAAAGTTCTTTTACTTAAGTTAATAGCAGTTCTCTTTAAATTCATAACTCTTACAGGAACGGCATTTCAAATTCTCACCAAAGCTTTTGCCGCTAGGAACTCGGCATTGTTCACATCTTCGACCATCCTTAAACTTCCCTCTCGGCAGTAACCATCAGGTCTGGTCATCAAGATTTTCTCACTATTACCGGGTATTGTTACGTCACACGTAGTTATTAAGCTGATAACATCTTCTTTGTCTTCATGAAACGGCCACTCTTCACCACTGATCTCGAGAACTCCATCTTTGACATTCAATACAGCCCCAACTTTTCTTAATAAATCCATCCCCAATATGAACTAGTCAGAGATCTCTGCAATTAATACTCTATATTTCACTGTGGTCTGGCCAATGGATACTGACATATTAGCCTCGCCATATGTATTAATTATCTCACCAGTTGCTGTTCTGAGCTTTACTGTTGCAGGCGATAATTTAAGATGGCCTCGTACTACTTTTGGCCATGCAATAGTTCTTGTTGCACCTGTATCTACCAAAAACGATCTACATTTATTATTGATACGAACCTAGATGTACAAGCTATGAATTCCACCGGAGGACGTAATGTTCACAGTTACTATGGGAGCTGTGTTTCTCGAGGTCGGTAGTTGCCCCTTGGTGTCGACCCGTTCTAGTTTTCCGACTGTTGTATCATTTTCTTGCAATTACGGCGAATGTGACCTACGTCACCACAATTCCAACATCTGGGCTTGCGTCTCTTCGGCATCGTGGTACGAACTACTTTTCGTATCATTTCTTCCAGACGTTCATCGTTTGGTTCGTCGCCTTCTCCAATGGTTCTTACTCGATGGCTCCGTGAAGTTTCACTAGCTGTTTCATGTTCCAAGGCAATAACGAGCGCTTCATCTAGAATATTCGGTCTTGCTAGTCGTAAAGCTTTCTGTAATTCACTTTCTTTTAACCCATTGACGAAGGTATCTACAGCAATTTCTTCCAAAATGTTATCTGGTACCTCCGGATAAACCAAACACACTATACGAGCAATCTGCTTCAAACTCTTGCAAATTTTCACTTGCTCGTTGAATTCTACTTCTTAGTTGTGCCTTGTAGACTTGTTGTAGATGGGCATCTCCGTAACGTTTGTCTAGTCGAGTGAACAAGGTCTGGTAACATTTTTCTTGACCCTTAGGAATCCATCTTAGGATATCTGCAGCATCACCTCGTAAAGCAGCAGTCAAGGATGCAGCCTTTTTTGTTCTGTCCAATGATTGGCTATCGCTATAGCTTCAAATTATCTAAGGTATATGGACCAGGAAGACTTTCCATCAAATGGTGGCAATTTGAATCTCATATAATGTATCGTTTCGTCTCTCGGTGATTCTTCTTTCACTACCTGATCTAAGGCTACTGTATTAACTGGTGGTAGCACTTTTGTATTAGTTATCATGCTCTCTAACTGTTTGATCTTCTCTTCTACTTTATCGAATGTTTTAGAAACTTCTTCAAATTTCTCGTCGAATCTTCTAGAAACGTTTTCAAGTTTCTCATCGTTTTGTCTACCTACTTCTTTAATAATTTGAGACGTTTTATCCAATCTTTTGGAAACGTTCTCGAATTTATCATCATTTTTCCTAGAAGATTCTTCAATCATTTTCTAGACGTTTTCAAATATGCTCTCATGTATATGTCACACTGTTTATTATGGGCTTTAGGTAAGGGAGCATAAAATCTAAGGACTGTAGCGTATGGGCAGGTATAGACACCAACACAATGCCATTGTTTTTGCACAAATCTATGATGCCAATGATATATGGCTGGAATGATTGTTTAGAATCAACAGTGCCGGTTCTTCTTTAGATGGCTTTGTATGGTGTTGAAAATGTTTTAGCCACTCTCTAAATAACGCTTCGTTTATCCAGCCATTATCTGAACATCCAAAGAAAGCACCTGCCGGGCCATTTCTTTGGGAGTTCTTTAGTTATTCTGTTCCTTGGGAAAATAAATATTAGTGATACATCAGACCCTGAAGTACAGAATTCTCAAAGAATAGTGACCGTTTTACCTCTTTTCCAAGAAGTTACTGAAGCTACTCGTTTTTTGCCTTTTTCTTCCAAAATGTTTACTGGCTTTTTCACGGCGGTAATACCGTCTTGAGTAAATTTATATGTATTCCTTAGAGTTTTAACATTATTAAAAAACAATTTTACTTCTTTTAAATGAAGGCGGTAATTTTATTCAGACTTGTAGCTTTAGGCTGGCGTAACCTTATTTGTGGATTTCGCTTCATGAATAGTGCTAACCAATCTCTTCCTGCCGTTTTTTCTGCATTAAAAACATGTTTTATATTATTTTTCTCAGCACAGGTGAACACAAGTCTCCGAAGTAAATCGGGAGATAAACCAAAATACATTTTGAATAATTTTAAATCCGTCAATTCTGCTTTCTATTTTTCAGAAAATACAGACTTTCGGCCCAACTTTCCATTTTTAAGTCTGCTATTTTCATTCTATCCCGTAATGTCGACTCTGGTATATCAAATTTTCGGCAAGCTTTATTATTCGTCTAGAATGCACAGCTTCACAACACTACTATACATTTCATATTGGGTTAATCCGCTCTGGGTGAAATCACCCTACTCCGATTGCGCGGAATTGCCCTAAACGTATTTTTTTCATTCCAAATTAAATACTTGATGTTTATTAAAGATACACCATTAGAAATTATATGTAAATGATGTAAGAACTATGTATATTTTAGAGAAAATACCGTACTACACTTAACTATAAAATTTGTAACTTACGTCCAATAACTTCAGTCTAAACATACATACAATAATACATAATTTTGTGCGCAGTCTCTCGAGCCACACAAAGAAAGCGGGAAGTGATGCTTAATAGAGGTGGGCTTGCACAGTTTATCATAATATGTAACAGTTTACTAGACACTTTATTGCGCGGATTTACCCACTGCGCGGAATTCTCTTGGTCTGCCCTACAAATATATGTACTCGGATCGAAGACATGTTTTTGGTAGACAATTTGAAAAATCATTTAATTATTTATTGTTTTTTCAATAACAGTGACATCATAAGTTAATAACATCAGTGATACACTCGTAAATTTAATAACTTCTTTTGTATTAGATAGTGTAGGAGTATTTTTTTAATATAGTACTATTACTACTAAATTTAATTGTTTTATTTTAGAAAAATTTTTTGACATATAATGATATGTTTTTTGCATATTTTGGTAAAAATGCTTACATCTTTAGTAATATGATCCTGACAAATATTGTACTGAAAAGCGTATTGAAGTAAATAGTATTTCAGCTAAAGCATATGTAAATAAAAAGTCAGTATATTAAATTGCTATAGATCTCCTTGTAATGTTAATAGTTTCTTTGAATGCTTAGGGGCGGTTTTGGAAAACATAATTTGTAATTGATGCAATAATTTCACCTTCTACACATCTAATAACTTTCATTTTGATAAATTTGATTATTTATTTAATTTTAACATACTGTATCATATTTTGCCTTTTTATTAGTTCAGTTAATCCGATGATTCCGATGTTTAAATTATTCAGTTGCCTTGTGGACGATTCTACATATTTGTTTAGAAATTTCTTAGAGCTAGGGAGAGAGTAGTAAAACATATAATTTGTAAAAATTGTTCATTACAAGTAGCGTTAAGTCGAACGCTTACAAACATTTTTTGTACATCATTCATCATCATCATCATCATCATGCAATCTCTTCTGTCCACTGCTGGACATAGGTCTCTCCCATTTTTCGCCACTTTTCACGGTTCTGTGCCTGTTGTTGCCATTTCTTGGATAATCGTCTAATGTCGTCCATCCAGTGTGTTGGTGGTCGTCCTCTGCTTCGTTTGTCTTCTCGTGGTCGCCAGTCAATTAGTTTTCTGGTCCATCTTGTGTCTTTCAGTCTCGCTATGTGACCTGTCCAATTCCATTTCAGCTTGGCTATACGTTCGATGACATCACTGATACCTGTTCTTTTCCTTAAGTCTTGATTTCTTATTTTGTCTTTTTTTGTCACGCCGAGAATTGATCTTTCCATGCACCTTTGTGCTACTCGCATTTTTAGTGCTGTTGTTTTTGTGAGCGTGAGAGTTTCTGCTCCGTATGTCATAATAGGAAGAACGCATTGGTCAAATATCTTCCGTTTCATAGCTATCGGGATGTTGCTCTTAAAGATGTCTCTTAGTGAACCATACGCCGCCCAAGCAAGTATTATTCGTCGTTGAAATTCGCAGGTCTAGTTGTTCTTGCCTATTCTGATTTCATGACCAAGATATAATATGTACTTTTCTGTCAATTTTACCACTTGATTTTGGATGACTAGGTGTTCGCTGGGAACTAAATTTGTCATAAATTTGGTCTTACTGATACTATTTTTAGACCTATTGTTGAAGATACGTTTTCTAATTCTTGTACCATTTGTTGTGCTTCACCCAGATCTTCGGTAATAAGTACTATGTCGTCGGCAAAACGCAGATGATTGAGCATTTCTCCATCTATTTTTATTCCTCTATTTTCCCACTTTAGCATTTTAAAGGCGTATTCGAGGAGCGTTATAAATAATTTAGGTGAGAGAGTGTCGCCCTATCTCATACCTCGCTTGATATGAATTTCTCTGGTGGTATCTTGTAGTTTTACACGCATTGTGGCGTTTTGGTATAATGTTTGTACTAACTTTGGGAGCCAGTAATCTATTCTACTATTGTTCAGAGCAGTTATAATGCTGTCTAATTCCACAGTGTCGAAGGCTTTGTGAAAGTCTACGAAGATAAGTACCAGTGGTTTGTTATATTCTAGCGACTTTTCTATTAAGGTTTTTACTGTTTGTAGGTGATCTTTTATTCCGAATTTTGAGCGGAAGCCAGCTTGTTGTCGGGGCTGTTAGAAATCTAACTTTTTCTCTAGTCTTGTCGTAATTATTCGGGTAAACATTTTATAGACGTGGTTCAATAAGCTGATTGGTCTATAGTTTTCTAGGTGCGCCTCGTCTCCTTTCTTGTGTAGTAAAATTGTTACTGCATTGTTCCATGTTTTTGGTATGAAACAATCTGTTAGACAAAGGTTAAATAACATTTTTATTTTTGGTTGGGAAGGGCACGTCCGCCCATCTTTATAGCTTCTATTACGACTCCATCTTCTCCTGGCGCTTTGTTGTTTTTCATCTTTTTCATTGCGTCCTGGATTTCGCTTAGTGTGATCTCTGGCATGAGCTCTGAACCATGGTTGATAATTTTGCGTGATGCGGCGGCTTCCGTTCTTTTGGTTTTCTCTTTGGCTTGTGTATAGTTCTTGATAGAAGTCTTCAACTATGTGTAGTAGTTAGTAGTAGAACTACTACACTTGTACATCATTGGTAGATCAAAAATAATGCTGAATGGTCATCACCATTTTTTAGAATTTAGTGCCTACAATTTTTGAAAATATACTATAGTGAATTACAACTACGCCACTACTCTGATGATCTTATTTACATAATCCTTTCATTTTTGAGATGGAGTTAATCCGAAATAATTATCGTCAAGAAGCAGATAAACCTGTCAAGTATTACCCCCAAGTTTACGAATATTGGTCTACTGGAAGACAACGAGATGTGAAAAAAATTCAGAAACGATATTCTGTACGTAAACAATCGAAAACTAGCTCAACAGGTTCTGAGGCTACTACTACTGATTATTCTGTAGAATTCTAAAAGAAACTAAATATAGTGAACACATATTTTACCTACTAACATATATATTGTTATAATAAAGTATTATTTTCATATTTTGTATTTTTTTAATTGTAAAGATATTTGATTGCCTGAATATCAAAGATTTTAAAAACTTACGTGCTATTTTTGGAATCTCGGCATTCATTCAGTGGCATATCTACGAGATATTAGTTTCTGATACGTGTTCATTAGTGTTGTATAACTACTATTCAAACCAACTCGCGTCTACTATTGTTTCATTGCCATTATCTACTTAACGATTGCCGATAAAATGGGTCCTTTTAAAATCCACGCAACGAAACTTCACCATAATTGGGGGCGTTTAAGTATTAAAAACGCAACTTCTAAAGATTTTTGCATCCCCCCCCCCATATAATGCACAGTAACATTTTTCTGTACGCTTCTCCTCATACTTAAACGATAAGTAACAACCAAGTGACCATTTTTACCTAAAAGTAACAATTATGTTGCGAAAAGTACTGGAAAGTGGGTAGAATTTGATATTGTTTTAATCGCATTTCTACCTAGCCATAATAAACTTTCTACCAGTCTTACAATTTTTACACTATTCCATCTTTTATTAATATTCTCATGCATTCTTCAATTCTAATTTCTTTTAATAATTAACTCTTACAATAAAATAACATATTAATTTCTACATTCGGCAATACAATTAGAAACGGAAACCTAACTGAATTAAAACATTTATTCAAAATAAAAGTTGTATTCTTAACAAAGATTAAAAATAAAATCACGAGGTAAGCATCTTCTTCTTTCAGTGCCATATTAGCTTCCCCTAACGTTAGAAATTATATTGACGAATTGTTCACGGTTTTCAGTTAATTGAAATAGTTGTTTGGTACTGCGTATGACTATCCAATCCCTAATGTTTTTGAAACAAATGATATCTTCCTTCCAATTTCTCTACGCCCCTCGATTTTACCTTTCACGGCAAGCTAAAGGATTCTGTAGCGGTCTCATCGAAGAAGATGGCCTAGGTATGAAATCTTTCTTATTATAATAGTTTTAAACAACTCACGTTGTATTTTTATTTGGTATTTACTCTATTTAACACACAGCTTCGTTGATCTGCATCGCTGTCCAGGGTATTAGGAGCATTGTTCTATACAATCACACCTCAAACCGACTTTAGGCGATTAATCGTATCAGCTTTCAGAGTTCAGATCTCGGTGCTACGTCACAACACTGTCCAAATATAGCATTTGATCATTCTTTTGCGTAATTTTAGGTTTAAGCATCTGCCAGGAAACCCTTTTGCAAGCAAACGAAGGAATCGTAATCAATGGAGAGGTTATAAATAATATTCGATACGCAGACGACACTGTACTAGTTGCAAGAACAGTAGAAGAATTACAACGATTACTTACAAATATAAATACTGTCTGCAACAATTATGGCATAGGTATCAATATCAAAAAAACCAAGTATATGGTCTTCAGTAAGAACATGACACAACCAGCATATTGTTACGATAAAAATCCTGGCCTAAAAATAACCGTATTATATTATGACTAATGCTGTTCTGTTTTAGAATATACGAGACCTTTCGAATAGCTGGCATAAACTCCAAGTAATAAAAAAACTGGTTCCATTCGAATCTTCCGGAATTAGGCCTGTCCATTCGAGGCGAAACCAGGTCAATTGAGGTCAAAATCCATGGGATTCTAGAGCAGCTGTTTTCGTATAAATATGGAGGAACTTTTATTTTGAAAACAGTTAGTTAATTCGGACGACGCGCTCGCGATAAAATGTTACGTTCGCTTTTTAATAAATTATGTATGTTTAGTGAAAATAAATAAATATCAGTCATTGTGCTTTTTAATGAATTAAGATAAGAACAAGACATTATAAATTAAAGACTTAACAATTAATAAATTCACAACAAATGGTGTCAGAAGTGGGATCGAACATAAATTAGACTTATAATAATAATACAAGTGAATATAAAATAAATTGTGAAAATGGCTACGATTTATGAGCTGACAGTGACTAATTTAAGAAGACATCTTGAAGACAGAGAATTATCTTCCACCGGAAAAAAGGCTGAGTTAGTCCAACGACTAAAGAACGCTTTGCTAGAAGAAGGACTAGACCCAGAGACTTATATATTTGAAGACAAACATGATGCTGTCATCTCGTCGATTTCGAAATTGGAGAACAAAGTATCCGGCGACATCGCTTCTTTAGAAAGCAAAGTTTCTAACGAGATTTCTTCTCTGGAAAGCAAAGTCTCTGCTAACATCTCTTCGGAAATCTCTAAAGTCACTTCTGAGATGTCTGCCCTGGACGATAGAATATCTTCGTTAAAAAACCAAGTTGCTGCCGATATGTTGGCCTTCGAAGAAAAGATATGGAAAGAGATGGAAAAGAAGATGGAGGAAACCGGGACAGCAGAGAGAGGAAACAATCCAATTACAGTGGAGATAAAAGAAGACGAGACGAAATGTAAGTTGGAGACACGGCCGAAATTTGAAGGAAGTGGAGGTTCTATTCATGTTAAAGTCCCAACTTTCGACGGAAAATCATCATGGAACAACTACATGAAACAGTTCGAATCAGCCGCAAGAGCAAATGGATGGTCTGAAAAAGAAAAGGCTGTAAACCTGACTATCGCTCTTCGAGGAGATGCCTTAGATGTGCTTCAGACCATAGCCGTAGAGGAGACCGATGATTTCGAACAACTGAAGAAGAGGTTAAATATGCGATATGGCCACGAACATTTGGAGCATGTATATCAGTCACAGCTTAAAAATCGTAGACAGAAGAAAGATGAGGCTCTTCAAGAATATGAGGTAGATATTGCCAGATTAGTACGATATGCTTATCCAACAGCTCCCGAAGACATGATGGAAAAATTGGCCGTTCAAACGTTTATTGATGGTCTTCGTGATCATGAAATGCAGAGAACACTGCGATTAGCTCGTCACAAGACGCTGGTTGATGTCTTATCCGCCGCCCTCGAATACGAGTCAGCTACGCAGGCCTCTGGAGGATACAGTAAAGTTAGGACTGTAAAAGAGGAAGGAGATGAAGATAAACTTGACCAGCTCGTTAATATGATGAAAATTATTACATGCAAGAAAACGAAGACCATAAAATCAAGAAACTCACCATCAGGAAAACCAGAACGAGTTGGCTTTAGGGGAGCAGCTTCGACCCGGAACTTTTCCAAAGACCCTCTTATACTAATAGCTTCTTTGAAATGTCGTGAAGATAGTGTATATGTGGATGGAGAAATAAATGGTAAAAGACATACGTTGTTGGTGGATACCGGAGCGACCAGAACCATTATACGTCCAACAGTTATAAACAGCCGAAAGAAACTGTTACCAACGAGGTTGCGACTTCGGACCGCTACAGGTGAAAATGCCAACATTCATGGAGAAATCCAGGTACAATTGGGAATTGGAGCAGAAAAGTTTGTCCATACTGTTATAGTTGCTGACATCGAAGAGGATGTTATATTAGGAATGGACGTAATGAATATGCATGGATTCCAATTGGATTTTAAGAATAAGGTAATCAAAGTTGGCAACGAAGAGGTATTTCTCCATCCACATAATGACAACACTGTGCAAGCAGCCATTACAGAAGATACAGTCGTGCCTGCGAGAAGCGAAACGATCATAGTAGCGCGACTACAGGGAATTGTAGACGAAGGGACACCTGTTATGATGGAGCCTTGGAACCACGACGATGAGGTTGGCCGTGGAATCATAATTGGAAAGGAATTGGTGACTTCGGCCAAAGAAATTCCTGTGAGACTTATCAATGTCAACGACTACCCAGTGACCATCAAGAAAGAGACAAAGGTAGGAACTTGTGTACCTGTGACATCCATAATCCGTCAGGCGACAACATCTGATAATTCCAACGACAAATTCGACCAAATGGTTGCAGTTGCAGGACAGTCTCTAAATCAGATGGAGAAAAGGAAATTAAGGGAATTTCTTCGGCAGTATCGTGATATTTTCGTACCGATAGGAGGAAAGACGGGAAGAACTACCGTTGTTAAGCATAAAATTGATACTGGTAATGCTAAGCCAATTCGTCAAACAGCTCGACGATTACCACAGGCGAAGAGAGAGGAAGCTGAAACGATTGTTCAGGAAATGAAGAAAGACGGGGTGATAGAACCTTCTACGAGCCCATGGGTCTCTCCGGTGGTCCTGGTTAAGAAGAAAGACGGAACGACGAGGTTCTGTGTGGATTACCGTTTGCTGAACAACGTTACCAAGAAAGATAGTTATCCTCTGCCTCGGATCGATGACACATTGGACACATTGGCTGGAAGTAAATTGTTTTCTACTTTGGATTTGAAGTCTGGATACTGGCAGGTAGAAATGGACCCAGTAGATAAAGAAAAGACAGCCTTCACCACAGGATCTGGATTGTGGCAATTCAACGTTATGCCATTTGGACTCTGTAATGCTCCTGCGACATTTGAGAGGCTTATGGAAAATGTGTTGAGAGGGTTATCTTGGAAAACATGCCTGGTTTATTTGGATGACATAATCGTCTTGGGGGAGACATTCGAAGAACATCTGAAGAATCTAGAAAACGTTTTTAATCGACTTAAAGCTGCCCAATTGATGTTAAACCCCAAGAAGTGCCAGCTATTTCAAGGTAAAGTCAATTATCTGGGTCATATAGTCAGTAAAGAAGGAGTGGCCGTGGATAAGGGAAAAATCGATTCCATTAAGGAATGGCCAAAACCAACTGACAAACATCAAGTGAGAAGTTTTCTTGGACTATGTACTTACTACCGGAGGTTTATTAAGAAGTTTGCAGATATCGCTAAGCCATTAACGCGACTTACGGAGGAAGCAAGAGATTACCGCTGGGATACAGACTGCCAAAATGCCTTTGAGACCTTGAAAAAGCATTTAATAACAGCACCAATTTTAGGGTATCCACTGCCAGAAGGAGAGTTCATCTTAGATACAGATGCAAGTAATGTGGGAATTGGAGGAGTGCTGTCTCAGATTCAAGGAGGACAGGAACGAGTCCTCGGATATTTTAGTAAAGTTCTTTCAAAACCTGAGCGGAATTATTGCGTCACGAGAAGAGAACTTCTGGCAGTAGTGAAATCAGTAGAGCACTTCTATCAATACCTCTATGGAAGAAAGTTTCTAATCCGAACCGACCATGCCGCCCTTAAGTGGTTGATGCAGTTTAAGAATCCAGAGGGTCAGATAGCCAGGTGGATCGAACGACTCCAAGAATACGATTTTAAGATTGAGCACCGGGCCGGAGTTAGCCACAGAAACGCTGATTCTCTTTCCAGAAGGCCATGCTCAGCAGAGTGTTCCCACTGCAACAAAACGGAATCCAAGGAAGCAGCAGTGCTAAGAACGACGATTGTCAACGCCGACTGGACGCCTACTAAGATCAGGGAAGAACAAGAGAGAGATCCAGTTATACAGAAAATCCGAAAATGGAAAGAGGAAAACCGTCGACCACCTTGGCAGGAAATATCAAACCTATGCTCAGTAGTTAAGACGTATTGGGCCCAGTGGGACTCATTTATCATCGAAGATGGCTTGCTTAAACGAGTCCTGGAAAATGATGACGGTTCAGAGAAGAGAAGACAGTTGGTGATCCCAAAGAGCAGAATAGCCGAAGTACTTCGTCAGTTACACGACAGTCCATCGGGAGGGCATTTTGGTGTAAGGAAAACCCTTCAGCGAATTCGGGAACGGTTTTATTGGATGAACAGTTCCGACGATGTAAAAGACTGGTGTAAGAAATGTACTATTTGTGCCACGAGTAACGGGCCTTACCGAAAAAGGAGAGCTCCTATGAGACAATATAATGTTGGAAGCCCGTTTGAAAGAATAGCTTTGGACATCGCTGGGCCATTTCCAGAAAGTGAAAATGGAGGCAAGTACATGCTGGTAGTAATGGATTACTTCACTAAGTGGGTCGAGATTTACGCACTTCCAGACCAGAAGGCCGCCACCGTTGCAGATAAGTTGATCCAAGAATATATCAGCCGATTTGGAGTGCCTTTGGAGATCCATAGTGACCAAGGCAGGAACTTCGAAAGCGATCTATTCCAAGGAATATGTGATAGACTCGGCATGAAGAAAACAAGAACTACAGCATATCATCCGCAATCTGATGGTATGGTAGAACGGATGAATAGGACAGTTGGCAAATATTTGACAAAGATGGTGTCCGATCATCAGCGAGACTGGGACCAATACCTTCCGTTCTTCACAATGGCCTACAGATCTGCTGTTAACGAATCAACAGGCCAGACACCAGCGAAAGTCCTATTCGGACGCGAAATGCGACTACCTTGTGATCTAGAGTTTGGGTGTCGACCTGGAGAAGATGTAGCAGGTGAAGATTATGTGATCGAATTACGAAGAAGAATGGACGATGTACATGAGTTGGTCCGTTCCCACCTTCAGATCGCTAGCGACCGAATGAAGAAACGGTACGATACACAAGCCGAAAAGGGTTGCTTTAAGAAGAACGACAAAGTATGGCTGTATAATCCCAAGAAGCGAAAAGGTTGTTCTCCCAAATTGCAGCAGTTTTGGGAAGGTCCATACCTCATTATGGAGAAGATCAACGATGTCATCTACCGAATAAGCAAGATTCCGAAGGGAAAGCCGATGATAGTACACCATAACCGGCTGGCGTCTTTCGAAGGTGACCACGACGTAGATGAAGAAGTGGAAGTAAACCAAGTCCACGATGTGTCTGACCTCACGTTTGAGGAATTCATGGGTGCCTATGGAGGTACCGGTAAAGCGAGACATGGTGTTACCACTGAAGAAAAGCAAGATCTACTAGCGCTCCCCGATGACTACTCGCTGGCCCTCACCATCCCGGCCAGTATCAAAGACGCACCAGGGTTGGCATCCGTCTTTCGAAGGAAGTTTGGTCGAGTTGCAGAACTTCAATGCCAGGTGCCAGCTCCCGGTAAAACCTTGAAACTCCAAGATGCATCACGTTACCTTTTCTACCTGGTAACAAAAGACACTGCCCGTGACCAACCTACCTACCGAGATGTATGGGAAGCCTTACTTCAATTGAGAGAGCACGTACTAGAGTCCGACGTGCAAAAGTTAGCCATGCCAAAGTTGGAGTGCCGCCAATTAGATTGGAGGGTTATCCGAAATATGGTGGAGGAGATCTTCAAAGACACCGAAGTCCAGGTGTTAGTCTGTTGCAATCCGCATAGTTACTGGTGCGGAGAGAAAACCGTCCCTTGTCATTTTTATACAACTGGAAGTTGTAAAAGAGGGTCCAGTTGCCGATACCAGCATACAGTTCCGGTTCCAGTCCCGACAAGGTTCCAGGAGGAACCATCTTTTAAGAGGGGGGCAATGTTACGATAAAAATCCTGGCCTAAAAATAACCGTATTATATTATGACTAATGCTGTTCTGTTTTAGAATATACGAGACCTTTCGAATAGCTGGCATAAACTCCAAGTAATAAAAAAAACTGGTTCCATTCGAATCTTCCGGAATTAGGCCTGTCCATTCGAGGCGAAACCAGGTCAATTGAGGTCAAAATCCATGGGATTCTAGAGCAGCTGTTTTCGTATAAATATGGAGGAACTTTTATTTTGAAAACAGTTAGTTAATTCGGACGACGCGCTCGCGATAAAATGTTACGTTCGCTTTTTAATAAATTATGTATGTTTAGTGAAAATAAATAAATATCAGTCATTGTGCTTTTTAATGAATTAAGATAAGAACAAGACATTATAAATTAAAGACTTAACAATTAATAAATTCACAACAATATATTAGTATAAATGGCATTCAAATTGAAAAAGTATTAAGTTACAAATACTTGGGGACTTCAATAAACAAAACTGGAGACCAAAACAATCAAATAAAAAGACGTATCGAAATTGCCAGGGCCACCTTCATAAATATGAGGAATTTCTTCTGCAACAGAGATATAAGCATCCCTCTAAGAATGCTAAGGGGCTACGTATTTAACACGCTATTATACGGTGTAGAGGCCTGGACTCTCAAACAGAACAACATAAAAAATATTGAAAGTTTCGAGATGGGGTGCTACCGTCGAATGCTAAAGATAAGTTGGGTTGAAAGAGTCACAAACTTTGAAGTAATGCAAAGAATAGGAAAAGACCCAGAAATTTTGTCAACGATCAAACGAAGCAAACTCGAATATTTAGGTCACTTGATGAGAGGACATAAATACGCATTACTTCAAAATATAATGCAAGGAAAAATAGAAGGAAAACGGAATCCAGGCCGTAGAAGAATGTCATGGTTGCGTAATTTGAGAGAGTGGTTTGGCTGTACCACTAATGAACTCTTTAGGTCAGCTGTAAACAAGGTCAGGATAGCCTTGAGGATTTCCAATCTCCGATAGGAGTGGCACAATAAGAAGAAGAAGAAGGTTTAAGCTGTGGTCACAGAAACGTAAGAAATAGTTGGTCCGTAATGTAGCATCAAAAATATTTAAAGTAAGTAACTCTCTGTGTTTTGTTGACCTGTCTGTGGGGAAGTATTCTTGTTGATCTACCTATGGTCGTGAGGTTGGCGACTGAAGACATAAATTTTGTCTTGAAAACATTCATTTTTAGACCCATTTCTCTTCCTGTCGTGTTTACACATTGCAACAACTCTTGAAAGCGCTGGAGACTATCGTATAAGATAACACTGTCGTCAGCGTATCTAAGATTATTTTAATTAGTTCACCACTGATTTTCACTCTCAAAATCTTTATCAAAGATTGTTAAAAAGTTATATTCGAGTAAATATTAAATAAATATTTGAATGTAACATTCGTTGGTTAATCTTTCATCGACTCATACGACTTCTTCCAATATAAGTTATCTATGATACGTAGATATGTGCCTTTGGTTCGTAATATGTTCACAAACGTTCCAGGCTTTACCCTATCGAAAGCCTTTTCGCAATCGATGAAAGCCACGTAAATATATTTACCTTAATTGCGGCATTTTTAGAGAAGTACATTTAAGCCAAAAAGTGTCTCACGGGTACCAATCTCATCTAGTTAACTTTCATAACAAGGAATAATGCGAAAAAACCAAATTTTCAATGTGTGGTTCATCAAACTAATTAAGTTGTTTCTTCGGAATTGCTATAAAAAACAGACTTCAAGCATTCCTCAGATATTTCATCACTAGTATATACATCATATAAAGTAGTACGTAGCACTCCTCTACGATCCCGGTAGACGATAGGCTGCTACAGGGCTTGATGACCCTACCTTATGTTAGCCGCTGACGCCTCTCCTTCCTATTATGAGGGAGTCGGATCCTTATACCCTTTCCTGTCTTTTCCTAAACTTCATCATCTTGGCAAGCGCGTTAAAATCATGCCAAAACCCCCCTAAATAAAATTGAAATGTCATTATCTCAAACTTAGAAAACCCTTAAAACTGAACGTCGCTACATATACTGCTGGATCCCTAGCAACAGAAGAAAGAAGCATAGAGACGGAAGTAAAAATGTCGAAAATTAAATGGGATGTGATCGGCGTTAGCGAGATAAAATAACAAGGGGAAAGCCTGAGAAAACTAAAATCAGGTCCCTTGTTTTATCAGGTCGGTAGTGAAACTGAAACAACGAAGACGCTGGTTTTTCCGTACACAAAAATAAGCATTGTATCAGTAAAAAAGTTTTTCTACAAGAGTAGCTTCTTTAACCTTAAAACTAAGTGAATATATATATATAGTTTTAAAAATCGTACAAGTATATGCCCCAACAAGTGCATGTAGACTATGAAATGCCTAGAAGAATTCTACGATGACATTACTTTAGTCCTAACCAATAAAAAAGCACACTTTACCATAATATGTGGTGGCTTCAACGCTAAAACGAAGAGAAAGGCAGATAAGACAGAAACATCACTGGGAAATTTTGGTTTGGGGAACAGGAACTGGTTAAACTTTACTTTGTTTCCTGTTGGAAAAAAATGTATTCCAAATGAACAGCTTTTTCTACAAAATAGACCACCATCGGAGATGAACGTGGCAGAGCCCGAATGAAAAACACAAGAGGCAAATATTTAAAGATATTACCGTTCTGAACCAGTTTTTAAAAGGTAGCGGCCACAGAATGATGAAATCGTCGATAGAAATAGACCTTGGGAAAGAGAGATACCGCATGATCAAAAGAAATCTATACCTGCCTGGACAGAGCCTAATAATATAAATGCATTTGAAGAACACAACAGCATTCTCGAAAGCAATAAAAATATAGACCCAAATGTGAACACTCTGAATGACATTATAATAGAAGCTATAGAGGAAAGCCTGAATATATACTGCTAAAAGAAATCATATAACGAAAGAATAAGTCTCCAAACTAAGGAGAAAATTGACCCAAAAGAAATAATGAAATTAAAGGATGAAGATGAAAATATGATCACCAACAGAGATAAATTACTAAGAGTAGAAGATTTCTATACAGAATTATATAGAAGTCAACAAAACCATGATGAGCAACTAACAGAAAAGTTAGAAAATTAAGGAAAAATATTAGTCAACCAAGGATTGGAATTGATGCCTGATATATCAACAGACGAAATAAGGAACGCACTAAAGAAAATAAAAAGAAATAAAGCCCCTTCCGAGGCTTTATTTCATTTTATTTTCGTGGGGCACCTACATGATGGCACAATGCACTTACCATTTTATTACACAAAAAGAGGGATCCAACAGACCTCGAGAATTACCGACCCATAACCCTGTTAAACCACCTCTACAGGTTATTCACAAGAATATTAACAAATAGACTGGAAACAAAATTAGATTTTTACCAACCTAGGGAACAGGCAGGTTTTAGGAAAAACTGCCTGTCCCTAGGTGGTCGCTGGAGGCACCAACGACCACCTCCACTGCATAAAAGGGGTTATAGAAAAATTCATCGATTACAACCGACCATTAGTCCTGGCTTTCGTAAATCATTCGATACGGTAGAAATTAACAGCATAGTGAGAGTGTTGGAAGGAAGTTGAAAGAAAGAAATTATTGGTACTGTTACCATGGGATTATAGAAAAATTCATCGATTACAACCGACCATTAGTCCTGGCTTTCGTAAATCATTCGATACGGTAGAAATTAACAGCATAGTGAGAGTGTTGGAAGGAAGTTGAAAGAAAGTATTGGTACTGTTACCATGAGAGAGTAACGTAAAGAGAGAAAGATACATGTTATCTCCCAAACTCTTTACGGGAGTTCTGGAACATGCTTTCAAAAAATTGGAGTGAGAAGCCAAAGAAATCAAATTCGACGGCGAAATGCTCTCCCACCTACGATTTGCGAACGACATTTTTCTGATAACAGATAACTTAAAAGAGATTGGTATGTTTACTGAATTAGATGTCGCCTGTAATGAAGTTCGTTTAAACATAAATTTTGGAAAGACACAATGTATGACAAATATGGTACCAAGCTATTCTACTCTGTTCTTTTTTCTGCAAAAGAGATCGTGCTGCTAGACCATATTGTAGAAAAATAGCTACAGGTATACCATTACAATACCGGGATAGAATTGAAAGATATTATTTTTTCCGAAATGCTTTCGTGTTGAATAATGACAGAAGCAAGGTACTATTTTCAAATGTGGCAATAGGGGCCAAGAGAAACATTAGAGACCTGTACATTAGAGACTGTATCTCATTAATATCTTACTAGAGGCAATACATATTTATAATTTAGAATCAGTGTCCTCCACATGTTAAAATAAAGACAAAATAGTTTTGGAGAAAAATAAATTTATATATAATTTTTTATATAAAAATTTATTTATATCAGACAGTCGGAGATAGTCTCTACCTTTTTACTACAATTCGTAATATCTCACTCTTCTTTATATTGGACTACCAGTTCATTATTGTGTAGTTTTTTCCTTTCGAGGACAATTTTATTTTTTTTTTGCTTCAACTACTTAGTGTTATTAGCATAAGAAAATACCAAAGTGATAAAGACAATATATATTTTAATTATTGATGTATTGTGTTAAATTGTATTAAAAAAGTTTATGGATTTTAAGAATTCTATCAAGTCAGCTACGTATTTAGATTCTCCTAGAAGTTCTTATGTTTTTGGAATGTGGTGATATAGTCTTTCAACTGACTATATTGGACAGTTAATAAAAATGTGCTTCACTATCACTTTACATTCACAAGAGAAAACACACTGGTTGCTCTTCTCCTTTCAGCAAATATCCATGTATTGTGTAGAAGTGTGTCCTAATCTGAGACGTGTTATTAGGACTTTATGTTGTCGCTTTGAAGGCCAGAAGTTCCATGGAAGGAACCATTTTATTATTTTATTCAAACAGTTGCTTTCATATGTATTAGTTTACTGATACTGGCACTAACCATAATGATTTTCTATCTCGTCTTATTTCGCAAGATTTAGTTTTTCTTTAGGAAAGTTTAAAGGCTTCTCGGCAACACATCAACCCAAAGTATCTGACCATGATTCGACTTCCTTTATATTACGAAGCACCTGGAGTATCTGACCATGATTCGACTTCCTTTATATTACGAAGCACCTGGAGCTTCATCGAATACTTTTATTAGGCCTTTTATGGGATCTATTTCATTCTTGGATACCATTTTGTCACGGTACTTCTTGCGGATCACTGCTATATCCTGCTCCCAATTAGAGCAGTTTTATAACTTCCACCAGCACAATCTTTTGTGGGAGGTGAAGCTCTGCTTTGTTTGTCATCCTCTCGTCGGGGGTACTAGTCGACGCAGTCCGCTGAGCAGCATGTGTCCCATTAATTATCTCTCGAAAAGTGGTTGAAGGCTTCCGTGTCAGCAACCAGCTCTCTCATGATCTTCAGCTTCCTTCGTTAAGATTTCGATAAGCATTGCCGGGATACCTCAAGTTTCTGTGTTTTCTGTAGGAATACGCAAATCGTCTTCTGTTTGTTTCTGTCCGATGTTAACTGATTTGGTCCATTCTGGTCTCAAGCGTATGGGGAACACAGGGGCCGTATCTGCCGCGCTCTCAATGCAAGCATAATTAATGTCTAGAATGAAAACAGCTGAAGTCTAGTAACTCAGTAGATTGTTTCTTTTTAGGTCGTCATTGCCTTGTTCGATTTGGGTTCATTATTTTGATTTCCTGGCAGTAGTCTGCCTGTCTCAAGCCCCATCACCACGTCAAGGTGGAACAGCACGATCGAGTAGACGAACCATTTCGGCCTATATGCCAAAGTATATATATTCTCTTTTTACGTGAATTCTTTACTCAAGAAAAGATCTCGATTCTTTTTGGCCCCAATAGTCATTATTCTTTTCTGTTTGTTAAGCACATTGTTTCAACTTCCTAGGTAACGATAAGTTTAACTGGTGCTCTTGACCTTCGATAACTTTTGTTATTTCAATCCACAAGGAAACTAAGTTCCTGTAGTTGGCTGTATACCATATAATAAAAAATTTTCCAATAAAATCCTTTATAAAAAGGTATATAAAAACCCAGTCGGGCTATGTTAAAAAGACAAAACGTTTTCGGAATAAGTATTCCATCATCAGTGTCAATATATTACATGAATGTAGCCACTAAAATTTAGTGGCTACATTCATGTAATATATTGACACTGATGATGGAATACTTATTCCGAAAACGTTTTGTCTTTTTAACATAGCCCGACTGGGTTTTTATATACCTTTTTATAAAGGATTTTATTGGAAAATTTTTTGTTATTTCCTTCTTTCCTAAGTGTTTCTATCTTGATGTTGGAATGTACTTCTTCGTGTTTATTCTGATAAATTGTTGTGCATTTGGTATAAGAACACCCCTTGGTATATAGGTAAATAGACTATATACTTTTGACATTGTCCTGGATCATATGGACTATATTATCATTTTTTTTTTGTCAGAAAGCAATGCATTACCGACACAAAATTCAGATTTTCCATTGTTTTGAAAAATACGAAAATACGTTCACCAGTGCAGTGGAACTTTTATTTTGACAAGTGACGTTGGAAGTTTCATACTTCCTATGTATTTGTTATTACTTGCACTTTTATGTCAGATTGTTACTTGGAAAAATTGAAAAACTTTCTTGTTCAGGTTCGTAGATTTGGTAATTTATTAGGAATAAAAATAAAAAGCAGTTCAAAAATACAACATTTTATTAAATAAAACTCGTCATTCAAAAAGACAATTTGGTACAGTGATATGTGAAAAAATTGAATGGAAAAACTCACATCAAAATGACAACACTCACCAAAACTGTCAATATTCTGAACAAACCTGAGAATTCAACAAAAAACATATCGTTTGTTACTATACATTTACACACCGCAACAAAAACACCATATTTGTAGATCGTTGATGGTTGTCATTTTAACAGATTTATGTTGAAAACTTGGGAAAATGTAAGTATTCCAAGAGAGTTATGCTAAAACCAATTTGAAATTAAGAAAGTATTTTAAATTGCGCCTGTGCGGTCTTACAGAGTTGATTTTTTGGTTTGTATTTCAAAGCAAAAATTACGGAAATCTTTATAATTAATCTTAATGGTTGATCGAAAATTTTAACGTTTTGCTTAGTACAACTTTTCCAGAGTTTTTTTGAAGAAATAGACGGATTTACAATATTTCTATGTTTTTAAAATATCATTCTCCACACAATATAATGCATTTAAGTCATTATATTTCATATGTAAAATTAAACAGAACAATCATAGCATTCTTTTAAACACAGAAATTATCATTTTTATGACCGTTTGTACAGTCGGTACATCGAAAAGAGACTGTCAGTTCATCAAATATATAAAAAAAAAAAGATAGTCAGAGACCAGCTCTAATCTCTTTGTTGCAATTCGTGACATTACATTCTTGTTCACATTGTCAATTTTATTGTATTATTGGTTTTGCCTTTCGAACTTTTTATTAACCAATCATTTATTTGTTTCAAATTTTATCATAAATATATTTTACCAATAATTTACAACAATAACCATTCATGGACCTAATATTTAATAGCATTACTTTTGTTTAATCAAGATATGACAAATTTGACAGATGTCATTAATGTTATCATAACCTTTATTTGAATGTGTGTTAAAATTGAAGTGTATACATTAACATATAATATAAGATTATATTATATATATATATATATATATATATATATATATATATATATATATATATATATATATATTTATATTATATCTTGTATTATATGTCTATGTGTGTATATGCAAATATTGTTTAAATCTCAAAAAACTCTTTTTAATAGTTACACCATTAATAGTGAACTTGCTACAAATTTTTAGCTCTTTACTATAAAAACCTCTTGGATGCAAAACTTAAAATTTTCTGTCTCCTTTGGAACGTTTAAAATCGTAAGATGATTCAAATATGGATGACGGGGTTCACCTGGTATGTGTAATGGACGTGTTTGAATTGATCTATCCAAATGCCTAGAAATTGTAGTTACAATTTTTAAGGCAGAGGTGACACTCATAACTAGAGTCCGGATTTTCAGCCATTATGCTTTTTGTAAATATTAAAATGCAAATAGTAAATAACTAATGCTTTAATTGCTTGTTTTAATGCATTTTTTCTATGTTTAAGTTACTTTTTACGCTTATTTATAGGTTTTTTGTCATTTGAAATAAAAATTAAATTGTAATATCTATTCATAACCAAAATAAAAAAGCACCTGTCGCAGGTGTAATACAGAAAGCTTTTATACTTGGGAAAGTAATTTTGCTCTAAAAGAATTCACACTGTCAGTTGATCATCGCGCGAACCTAATCTTTACTTACAGGTTAGTTGAACGGGTTAGCTGATCGATTCGTTTGATAAATGCCTGTGAATCCCCAATCTAAAATTAAAATAATTCTTAGGCAGTAAATTGTCTGCTGATGTAGCGTCAACTGTTTTATAGTGATGTACTACATACTTTAATTTTCGTTTTTGTTTTAAAATGCCGAAGAGAAAGCCCTTAGTGGATGAGTTAATTAAATACTATGAAGAATTGAAGTATTAGGGTGGAAAATTGTTTTTCAGAGCCTGTGTAAACACGGTAATTGTTATTATTTTTTAAAATTTAAAGCATACCAAAAAAAAACATTATTTATTTTAATAATTAAGTTTAAGAAATTGAAGTTTAAAAATTGGTTAAGAGTAGGTTCGATTACTTCAAATTACTTCGAATCGATTACGTTCGATTACAGAGTAGGTACACTGGAAATATAGTCACTATATTTGGTTTACAGTGGATAAAACGACGGATACTTGTGGAAGATATGTTGCAAATTTAATGATCGCAGTTCTTAATGAAGAAATGTCAGCTAAAGGATATTTAATATACTCAAAGGAGCTGGACAGCAGAAACAGTAACACAATATTCAGATTTTTAAATGAAGCAATAACAAGCTTTTACTTTCCAGAGCCAGAATCCAAGGCAGCGTATATGGTCACAACAGCTTCAAATTTAAAAGTGTTTTACCTAAATTTAATCCATTGTACTTGCTTGAACTATAAGGCAACAATTTCCCCTTTTTCCTCGTTTTGATAAAAATATTAATAATAGAAAAAAAAGTTTTTGTTAAGGCGCCTTACCGGTACACATCTACAAGGAATGAGTACCTAACACCCATTAGCACTTTACCTGTTTTGAAAAGGTGGGGCACTTAGTTGGATGATGCAATATAATGCAGAGCAAGGCAATTAAAAATTAACAAATGGTCTTGGATCTAAAGGCACAAGAAACAATTTGACTTATTTAAAGATTAATTTTAGTTTTGTGAGTGACCTATAAAGTACCTCGAGAAACAAGTAATGACATTATGCGACTCCATTTAAATAATTAACAATTTCGAAGAGGCCATTCATAGTATTCCTGGAATAACGATCAAAATGTATAAAAAGAACTGACAAAAAAAGATACAATGTTTAAGAATAAACGTTTTCAAAAATTAAAAAAATTATTTGGTATTGGCAGGAAATACTGATACGGACTTACAATTGACTCCTGACATGATTGTAAAATTTAAATATGCGCACTTAATCAGTGTTAATGTAGAATGGAGTTTTTCAGCACATAAAATCATTTTAAATGATGGAAGACAAAATCTTGCAATGAAACAGTTAAACTTTATTTTGTCTAACTTTATTCTATCATATGATTTTGTTTTTGGTAAGAAAAAATTAAGTTTTTTAAGTTTGTTTACAATTATTATGCCCTTTTATGCATATCTCATGCTTTTTAATCCGGACTCTACTCAGTAGCATACTCCAATAAGTGACCTACTCCCGACAATGCTTTGATGTCCAATCGGTAGTGGATAAAATTAGGTGAAACATATTTACTTGTGATTTTAAAAGAAAAAAATTGGAGATAAAGCTTTCCAGTGACCTGCATATCTATTGGATATCTAAAACTATTCAGTTATATCGTGTGTTGATTCTCGTGAAATAGACGCCAGACAGAAAAATTAAAGTAATAGCATACATTGCAAATAGTGCCAGTGTTTATTCTGAAAATTAAGTTACTGTTACATGATTCCAATGAATTCAAGTTATTTCCTTAAAAATATAGGGATACTGTAAAGGCAACTATTAAAGTGTTACATTTGGTTTTATTTTTAATAACTCAAGTGACTTCCAACTCTAAAGGAGCAGTGGTCTTAGTATGTCTCAATAAACAAGCGTATGTAACTAACAGTTTATTAATTAAATCTTTATAACGTACATTATTTTGTTTCCCTAAAAACCTAACCTAAAACTTTTTTAAAGTCTTCAATATTTTTCAAAATCAAAACTACATGTGTATATTTTTAGAGCCTTTTGCATTTGCCACTAAATTTTTTGTCTGTATAGGAAAACATTTTGGTTTTTGCACTAAAAATTCGTCCGATTAACTTCTTTGTCAAGTTTATATATAAATTATGTCACTGATTAAAGCAAAAAATCTTCGTACTTTATTTTCGAATTTTTTCTGTTGAGCGCAATTTTTCATTTGAAATACTTTGTCGATAGAATCAGACCAGGCGCGCTGATTGAATCAATTTAAATCTATCCATTACATAAATACTTCGCACTGTAAGCCTGTAAGTTGACCGATCTGTTTTCTGACAAATGGCAGATGTCACGTGAATGGTTACCATACATTACATAATTTGAATCATTGACAAAATAACAGAAATCATCAAGACTAAATATGGAACATAAATGTTGTGTTTAATTACTTATTTCCTTAAACATATCCTAAATGTTTGCTCACTACATTCACAGTTAACACAATTTGTCAAAATAGCGATATCACAACTGGATTTTTGCATAGCAGCTTGATGTTGTATCACAGATCAAAGTTAAAATAACTCACTGCAACAAAATGGTTTAATATAGAAGCTGTTATAATATTCCAATTTTTTTCATTTACTTGATGACATGAGTTAACTGTACTTGTGATGATCAAAAATAAAGAAATTTTAAGTCATAAGTCACTCTTTTTTGGCCAGCTCATAAGCTCACCGACACAGTATTTAGATGAAATTATTTTGGTATAAAATAATAAATTGTAGTTATATTGTATTTCCAATCTGTCATTTATTTCCTTTAAATGGACTGTTTTATTTTAATTCAACACACCACAAAAGCTGCTGGACATTATGACTGTTTGTGGTTATTATCCGACAAGCAAATACTGACATGTGAAAAATACTTTTGCTTTCATAGATATAGAAAAAATAGGGAATAGGGCAGTTATATTATCAAGTAGAAGATACCGTTGCTCTCAATGTTCTAAGTTTGGCAGTGTCGTCCAATATTTAAATATTTTCTCTTCTTATCATGAGATTATGATCTTAGCATGACTGATTAAAACAATTTTCAAATTAAAAAAAGGATGGAACATTAAAAGATAAAACTTTAGGACCCAATAACTATAAATTATTTTTAATGTTTCAAATTTAAGTTATAAGTCTCATCCTGCCAGCTGTTAATGAGTATCTAAATACAATTTGATCAGTTTGGAATGCACTTAATTTGTAAATATTTATACCAACTAAATTTTTGATACCGAAACACATCACCCGCAATCAATCATGTTTTTTCGTTCCTCTCTGTATCTCCCCATCTCCTGAAAGTTCCTTTTATATTTATTCGCATATATAGTGTCAGATTTATTCGCATATATGTTAGCTTGTCTAACTGTTTATATCAATAAAAGAAAGCATTTGATTAAGTGTAATAAAATAGATGTCATTAATTTCTGTTAACCAAACAACATAAATGTTTATGGTGTCCTAAAAATTTTATTGAAGACATGAAAAAGCTTGTAATGGATAGATTTCTTACATAATAAACTTATTACAAGGCTGGAATCTGTTAACAATATTCAGCACAGCTACATTTGAAAAATACATGAAAAATTACATTTTACAATATCCAAAACTAAAAAAGTATATTTTCGGTAATTCTAGAGTTCACCTATCACCGACCGCTTACCTGCAATACCGACTCCTCAAGAGGCTTTGCCTATGTTTGCACGATAAAATAAACTGCTCAAAAAACTAATTTTAACCTGAATCCTTTAAACATTCCCATCAGTCAAAAATGGGCAAAAACTCAGTCAACAAGAACAAAATTCAACTAAACATGTAAAGCAAGAGTCGAACTACAGAGTGAAGCTTTTGTGTAGCAAACAATACATTTAAAAATCTTCTCTTTATATTAAAATGTTCAAATTAAGTTTGTAAAATGATTATAAAAAAATCTATAAGTAGTTGGTAATTATGAATGTTAGCGATTGTAGATCAAATATTCCGCATTCACTCTATATCTTTTACACTAAAAAAGTAGTATATAATTTAATTTTTAATTTTATAAGCTCGTAGAAATTCTTCATAATTTATAGTTTTGTCGAGATTTATTCAGAAAGTGTACACTTCACACATAGATAATTGTTATATCAATAATTGGCAGTTAACATAGAGTAACTGCCCTATGGCACAAAGAAGATGACACAAATGACATGCAGAACTTATTACAGATGACATGGCAGCTGATTAGCAACCATCTTGAAAAAGCAACTTATGTCACAATGTACTGGCAACCGATAAGGATAATCTAGAATTAAAGTAAAATATGTAAGTAAATAATAGAGTGAGCATACATTGGAGATTTTAAGATGTTAAAGAAACATTATGTTAAATACAGCTACAAAGTGGGAATAAAAATTTTTAAAACTTAAGTGGATGTAGGATTTTAACTATTATGTTTAATATATTGTGTATTTGAAATATAAATCAGTGAACCAATTGTATCCTGTTTCCTATATATTAAAAAAAAGGTTATACACAAATATGAAATTTTGTTATACCTTTTTTCACTCACTACACTTATGTAAGCATTGGACATTTTAATTATTGTATTTGGAAAACATCGTCTTCACCCTGTATTTGCCCGTCTGCGACTAAATGGGATTCAATAAAACAAAAAAAAAAACTTCTACATTAATATTGGATTAGAATTGCAGAAGCCAGGGCGCTATACGTCCCTTACCAAAGGTAAATAATATCTATATACAGGATGTCCCACAACGTGCTTGTAAAAGGAGTGCAACATTGTTTGATACCCTGTAGAAAATTTGTGTGGATCAGGGAAAATCTGGTTTTCGGTTTCAGTTTAACTTTCTATTTTTATGTGAATAAGGGACAAGTATTTAAAAGTGGCAATACTCTATGTCTATAGGTACAGAAGATATATATCTATATTTATAACAGAAAATTTTTAATATAAAAATATGTTAGAAATTTTCTATATAAATAATAGAATTTTAAAATCTTATATTTGTAGAATATATCATTAAAAATATCTAAAATAATGATTTGTAGTGTAAATACTTTGGTCTGTTAAAAAGTATGCAGTGTCGTTTTTATATAATATCATGTAGAATATTAGAATTATCTGCTATAAGTTATGCATAGTTGATATCGATGGCAAGTAGAGTAATGAATGTTAAACGGTTTTCTTTATATCTAAGAATCTTCATCATTCTTACGCTCTTGGGCTGTAGTCGTCAAATTTAGATTCTGGTATTATTATTATATTACTAGCTCTCTGATATATTCGTATAATTTTAGTTCTTCCAGTGCTTCTTTTCTAACTCTTCATATTTGGTATAGTTGGTTGAACAGCTTTATCGACCTTTCCTTTATTTTCTTTAAAAATATACTTAATCCAGGATTTTTGTTATGTGATTATTTTCGTTAAGTACTGATACCAAGATGATTTATTATTTCATATTACTTATTATTTTAGCAGATATTTGAATAAATCGAGTAAATGGTTTAAGTAGATTATTAAGAAACCTGCACATATACAGATATAGAAAAAATGATTTAGTTCGTAAAAAGTCTTCAATGTCTTCTTTTTCTACAGCAAAATGTTTCTAAACAACTTAATATTTGGAACAATACTCATCGGAACAATATCATTATAGACTAATTAAAATCATATTTAATACAAAACATACAAATATAATACTTCAAAAAACCAAATAATAAAATTTTGTGTTTTGAAGGTTCACAATATAAAGGTCGTAGTCAGAAAGAGATATTGCAATATTTTTGTTGAATTATGTGTAAAAAAATTTAAAGCACAATTTGGTTCTAAGCGATGACCAGATTTTAGAGAACGGTCAAACTGAAACCAAATACAGTTCACAGTCCCGACATCCCTCCAGTAATATGTATATACAATCAACAAAGAAGCTAAAATGACATATATATTTATATATCTAAATTTATTAATGGAAATAAAACTAAAGACGAAATTGAGTGGCAAAATTGTAAATAAAAGTACCATATAATAATAAATCACTTAAGTCTTTTTTGTATGTTTGTGTGTTTGCACTAATAACACCCCGACCAGTTCTGATCAATGATTCTTTTTTCAGAAAAAAAATTTGTCCATATCTCATTTGATCACTCGGTATGGGCGCATGGCACACGCAAACTTCTAGTTAACGTTGCGGCGAGGTTCAGATCTTTTGTATCTTTTCACCTACAACGACGGGATTGTTGCGTCTAATTTCTTGGGCGCCCATCTCCCGGTAGTTAAAACTGCAGTCGTGTTTATCGCTGTATCGGTGGATGGCACAAAATAGTCCTCCGCAACGACATTCAAAACCTGAAACAGCAAATATATTATAAGTTAAGATGAATTCATTCCTAATCTAAGTAGAAACTTTTACTTAACAACACTGCAACATACTAGCATTACTTATTTGTGTAAACGGTCTATCTATGTACATACACTCGCGATCATAAAATCCGGGTCACCTTGAAAATCTCAGATATTTCATTTTTAACGAGCTTTATCGTAAATAATAATAACACAAATACAAACTAATGCATGTTTCTGAGAATTGTTGCGATTTCCTTTGTAACAAAGAATTCCAATAGTGCCGATTTCGCGGTAAAGTGCACACTTCCCAAAATGAACGCTACCTGTAACTCCGCTTGTTTTAAATGTCTTGTTTGTACTTCGACTTTCTGTTCAAATGCAACGGACAAACGTTTATTATTGCCACCATTAGTGTTTATTAGTGCCATTATTAGTGTTAATTTTTTGACAAAAATGCCTTTGACTGTTGTTGAAACGGCACAAATTGTTGCACTTGTGGAAGACGGTCACACTCAACGACAAGTCGCAAGAATTGTTGGCGTAAGCCTTTCTACGGTTCAACGAGTGCTTTAACGCTTTCAGGAGGCAAGTTTGCTAACCAGGCGACCTAGCTCTGGACGAAGAAGAACGACCAAGGCACTAGATGACCGTTTCCTTGTGTTTCAGACTTTACGAAACCGGACCTCAACTGCGGTTATGCATCAAAATCGTCTAGAGGAAGTACGAAATCGCAATTTTAGTGTTGCAACAGTCAGAAGAAGACTTCATTCTTCTTGACTATCTTCTCGGGTAATGGCTAGAGGACCGCCACTTCGCCGGGTGCCTCGAGTTGCACGACTAGCTTTTGCTCGACAATACGCGCATTCGGGAATTAACGATTGTAGCAAAGTGTTATTCTCAGATGAATCCCGTTTCTACCTAACTGGATCCGATGGACGTGTAAGAGTTTGGAGGAGAACTGGTGAACGATTTTCACAAGCTTGCATTGCTCCAAGAATACCATTTGGTGTAGGCTCGGTCATGGCTTGGGGAGGTATATGTTCCGACTTCCACACAGAATTACTCTTCATCGAAAATGTGTCCCTAACTGCACGAAGGTACATTACGGAGATTCTGGAAGAACATGTTATGCCCAACATGGCAGGGCTTGGAGAAAACGCCGTTTTTATGAAGGACAACGTGCGACCGCACGTTGCCAGGGTCAGTATGTAATACTTAAACGAAGTTGGAATTACGAGGGTACCCTGGCCAGCTAGGTCTCCGGACCTGAATCCCATCGAACATCTCAGGGACGATTTAAAAAAAATGTATTCAAACCCATACACCTCCTCCTAACAACGCACAGGAGCTTAAGGATCTGTTAGCGAGAGAGTGGAATAATATACCACAACATGTAATCCGGAGAAAAATTGAGAGTATGCCCGGTCGTCTGCAAGAGGTTATTAGAGCAAGATGAGGCAATACATGATATTGGTCATTGAAATTTCACTGATTTTTTACCACGTTCTGTATTTTCCATTTTTTTTCGTATGTCTGTTTTATCAACAATTTGATTTGTTTTCTGTTTTTTTCAATAAAAACAATAAAAAACCATTTTTTTTTTCTTTCAAAACAAACATTGATGACAAATAAAAAATACATTAGCCAAAAAAAAGGTTATTACTGCACCAGAGGCAAAAATATTTAAGAAACTTGAAATTTTCAAGATGACCCGGATTTTATGATCGCGAGTGTATATACAGACAATTATTCATTAGAAAAAAAGTACCAAAATATTCGGAGATTGGTAGAATATTTATTAAAAATATGTCGTAGACAAGACAAGAAATACATCTTTTCTTATAATAATTAGTGAATCAAAATGTATCAATGTTATCTACTATATGAAATTGGAATTGTCACAAGAAAATAGTTTCAGAACCATATTAATATGTGTCAAGGATAGGGATCACGGGTCTTTGACAGACCAAATTCAGGTAAAGTTTGGAACCACGATTGTGTTAAACATCTATTAACAGTTTCATCGCAAGTGGTTCATTTAATTTCTATCTTTGAGTTGACAATAGGGGTTGCCAGCGTTATTATTTTTCAGTGTTTTTACGAATTGTGATGGTAAATAACCGTTTACACAGGACAGTATTACTGCCACTGGCGCAGACAAGACAGTCGATTGTCATATGTAAACCTCTACTTTCCTTTAAAAATCGCTGGCACGACATTCGTTTCATTGGCTGTCGTGACAATTATCATAACAGCATTCTAGACAGTTTAGATCGACTAGATGTCGGAAACTAAACAATTTCTTGGGCAGTAACATCTCATTTAGCATTATTATAGGTTTTGGTTGACAAGAGAGATAATATTTGAAACAATACCCAATGTCGTCGAAAAATAATATCTGCTTAGAAATATTTAGATAAATATTATTGGACCATTGTTCTACGAGAAAAATTTAATTCAGAAAAGTTTTTGAACTTGCTACAAAAAGAAATTTTACCGAGACTTACAGAAGTAGCTCCAGATAAAAAATAAATTTCAAATGGATTGGTGCCCTGAGCACAACAGCCGAGAGGTTAAGAAATTCGTTAAAAACACTTTTTATGAATATTTGCTTGGACCTAACTGCGACATTAAGCGGCCTCCGAAATCGGGAAATTTAGCTCCACACGACTGTTTTATTTGGGGGCATCTAAAATCCAAAATTTATTCTGGCCACAAATTTACGAATATCGAGACATGAAAAATGCGAATGAGTCATTTCGTGGGCAGCATGCTGTTACTTACTTTTCACTTAACGCCATTTTAAAAATCTTTGGATAGACAGTAAGAGAACACAATTCTTCTAATTTTGTCATAACAATCGACTCTTTCGTCTGCGCCAGTGACAGTAATATACCGTCCTGTGTAAACACCGGGTAAAGGTAGATTTCACCTTAAATTAATTTAAACAGGGTTTTAAATGTTAATTTATTTAGAAAACGTATTGTTTTACATGATAAGCTCAAAAATAATTTAGAGTTTTTTTTTAAATGCGCGTGTACTTTGAAGCTAAGATCATGTTGAGAGCTCTTACAGTTACACAACTCTTCTTCGGAATATATATACACTTAAATGCAAAACAATCGACTCAAAAGCGAGATTTGAGATTACACCTCCTATTTTAATGTAAGAATTATGAAAATAAAAATATGTAATGTGTAAACAATAACTTTATTATTGAACCTACAAATGTCTCGTAAATATTCATCACTGGAACGAACGCAAGAGAGACATTATGAACATAGAAATCATCAATTACAAAATTAATTTCTTTATTTTTCAGTATTTGGTATTATCCTCCCTACTCCTAATTACACTTTCCAGGCGATTTCACATAAATCAGATGACTTTTCTAATAAATTCTTGACGCATTGCTTCTCATTCATCATTAAGCGCAGTTCTCGATTTCATTATGCTCCCTGGTGCATGATTTATGTCTTGGACCCTTTATTTAAGCTCATCCCAAATATGCTCTATTGGATTTAAGTCCGGGCTCAACACAGACCAATTTATTATAGGTATACCGATCTCAGTCAGATAGGTGGTGGTGACTCGTGCGGTATGGCATCGTGCATTAAAATAAAGGCATCACCAATAAATCCCGCGTATGGAACTACACGTTTCTCCAAAATGTCTCAGATGTAACGATCCGCCGTTAAACCCCTTCCACATCCTCCACCAAGCACTAAAACCATCTAGGTTTTCCCATCCATGGGAATGTCTGCCCAAAATATACAAGAACCGCCTCCATGATACAGTTTCGCGTATACAATATTGAACAAATCGCTCTTCTGGCCTTCTATAGACTCGACGCTTCTTGTAGTTGTCATGTAGGCAGATCCTACTTTTGTCGAAGAATAATATCTGACTCCATTGATAGTCGTCCAATCCAAATGTTCGTGAGCAAATTCAGACCTCACACCTCTCTAAGCTCTTCTCTGAGATTAGCACCAGTCAAATATCGATTTCTCAGGAATTTCGATACAAGAAATCGATCATCTTCCTCCGTTGTTATTTGTTTACGGCCTCCTCCTTGTCGACGGACAAAATCACCAGTATCTTGGTACCGACAATACACTCGAGACACAGCCGATTGGCTTAAATTTAGTTAATTTGCCACGGCCCTCTGGCTCAGGCATTCTCTCAATAATGCTGCTTGAGCTGCTTTGACGGATGTGGTATCCATTTGTAATGCACTTGCGAATTTCGTAATAAGGACTGATGTATTAGTGGGTTGCTATGGAAATTGATGCTTTCGATGTTAACTGAAACAAGTCAGTGCGTATCGGTTACAATGAGTCAAATTCTGACCCCTCTCTCTACCTGTTGCAATCTTTATTTTTAATATACCATCTGATTTACCCAAAAACAAAACTTTTTTGAAACTCAATAACAAGATTAATGATTGTATACTAAATATTTTAAAATTTACACGTTTTCGATTGAAACAGGAGACATACTTTCGTAAAATAATTTTGGGTCGATTATTTTGCACTCAAGTATATATATATATATATATATATATATATATATATATATATATATATATATATATATTTATATATAGCTGGACACATTGAAGGGAATAGGTAGAAAGAGGAAGTCATGTCTGCGAAATATTCGAGACTGGACAAACATAACTGTAGACGAATTATTCCACATTGCAAAAGACAGAGAAACTGTTAGAAATTTGGTCGCCAACCTCCGTTAATGGAGACGGCATAGGAAGAAGAAGATATTATTTATAAATTTGTGCAACAGCTGCAGAGAGAATGTACTATGGCGACAAAAACACATTTCCTTGGAGAAAGGTATTAGGCAAGGAGACACCATCTATCCTAAACTATACACCGCTTATTACAGAGTGCTATGAAAAACAATAATTGGGAAAATATTTAAGTCAACATAAATTGGGAGTTTCTGAAAAACTTGAGGTTTGCAGACGACATAGTCCTTATTGCACACCGGCTAGATCATGCCTGCCAACTTATTCAACATCTTCAGAGCTCTTGTACACGAGTTGACTCTAAAATTAACTTTTCCAAAACACAATACGTGACCAACCTTGTACTGGCCAAAACATTTGAAATAATGGAATGCAAATGGAACAAGTGTATACCTATACGTATCTGGGCCACGAGATTAAATTATGAAGAGACAATCAAACAACAGAGTTAAACAGGAAAATATGACAAGATGAGCAGCTTACGGAAACTGAGTGAAGTCTTTACATCAAATATGTACTTGAAAAGGAAAGTCTTTCATCAATGTGTACTCCCAGTTCTGACATCAGGAGCAGAAACATCGACCCTTATCAGAAAAGTAATCAATAAGATTCAAGTGGCACAGAGAGTAATAGGGAGGTCAATGTTGAATATATCCCTCAGAGACAGAGATTTAAAACAAATAGGATAAAAACTGGTGTTACAGCATTGACGCATGTTCTCAGATGCATTTGTGCACAACAATCAGACATACACACATCATCATATTGGTACCAGGTATGTTTGAAAATTTTAAAGATATTTCCGAATGTTATCGACAGTCTAGTGTTACACTTTAACCCATTAACTATTATTTCATTTAGCATACATCGTTAGTAAAGTTATGTACTATTTAATTTTCTGTGACATGTATTTTTTTTACATATGTATTTTTTGACATGGTATATTCCATATCTTTTAAATAAGTCACATCATCAACACATTATATTTATTTACTGTTAAGTAATTGAATGTTAGAACACCTACATTATGTTACAGGAAAAGGGAGATTTGCATAAGACAGAATTTTAACAACCGTAAAAAAATTATTGTAGTTTACCCTGTCTATCTAGAAGCAGTGGACGTCTGACGTCTACTACGTCTGAAGTTCAAAATGAAATCTTACCTGTTAGGCCGACCTTCTTGCGACAAGTGGCACATCGATTCTTCTTTTTCTTCACGTCCTTATCGCCGTCCTTGTCTTCGCTACCGGTGCCGGCGTCCGTTTCGCCAGAGGAGGTGGTGGCAGCCGCAGCAGCTTCGGCGGCAATTGTTTCAGCGGCGGAGGCGTTGCCCGCGGCAGCTGAAGCTGCGTTCGAACATTCTTCAGAGGCCTGAGAACAATTACGGTAGATAATTTAGTAGTAGTTCAAATCATTACTGACAAATTGAGCAGCGTCGTAAAGTAAAATATGATGATTTGGTATTTTCTTAAAATGTTTTGTCTCCTCAGCTCTCATAATCTTCCGCACACAGGGCCAAATGATTCAACCACCAGATATACAATCAGGATATGATTATACCGGTTACAACCGTTGATAGTAAATCAACCCCTAGCGTATTTGTTTACATCATAGGAGACAATGTACATATATTCATTAATATTATTAAAATAATGTCAGTTCTTGCAATTATACAAGAATATCATAAATGTTGGGAGTGCACATAGATTAGTTAATACAGGAATAAAAAATGCTCTGTTTATTTTCTCTCCCTCTCTCAGAAATCTAGAAAACTAATTAGTTCATTAAAAAAGAAAAATATGAAAAAATAAAATGTGTGGAAAAGTTTTAAGAGAACTGGAAGGTAAATACTATAATACCTCCAATAAATAATTGAATTGAATTGAATTTAGGAAAGTTAAAAAGTAATACCTACAACTGATGCTTATTACAGAAATGAGAATGCTTACATTTTTTTAGCTTGGACCGTCGGTCATACTGCCAACGTGTAATTTTTTTCTATGTAAATATGACGATGAAGGTCCTTGAAGTTCCATAACAAACTCTCCTGAGAATGCTTAGATGGATGAGTGAATTTACAAAACAAGATAAAATTAAAGCTGAATATATATGGCAAAATCAGTATGGCAAGGGTCAGGGGCAAAATGAGAATGCATTGGTTGTTTGTTAGAGTATATTCAAAGTCAAAATGAGAATCACTCAATACAAATAATCGCATTAAGTAGTAGTGCTTATCGGTATAAGCAATCCCCCACTTACTGACCCACAGCTTAGGATGGAAGAGTCTTGTCCTAAAAATGAAAAATCATTTCTAAAGGCGGACAAACCAGAAATGGTCAACAGATATGTATAAGACAACAAGAAACCAATGCATTAAAGGCTTAAGAGTATCCCTAGTTAATCATCATGACTAACAAAAACACAACCATACACTCTACTGTTCATGAAACTCAGAAAATAAGATCCGACAGAGGAGGTAAATCAGGCTGAGAGGACACGACACAACCACCGAACATGTGTCTGAAACTGTTTACCTCGAGCTTATCTTGAAATTTAATCAAGTATAGTAAATTTCACTCCATACTAAAACATAATTATACTCATGATTAAACCAGAGAACGATATTGAAACTTTCTATGAAGACATAGACAATATTTTGAAAATCCATTAAACCGCAGGATGTTACAATTATAATGGGATATTTTAATGCAAACGTTGGGGAAGAAAAATTAGAAGAATGTATAGGATTCAGTCTGGGAAACAGAAATGAAAGGGGTAATAGGCTTATCGAATTTTGCCAAAACAATAATTTTTTTTTACAGCAAATACAATACTTTTAAACTGCCAAAGAGAAGATTAGACACACGGAAATCACCAGTAGACCAAGAAGAGAGAATTGTAAGAAATCAAATATAATTTATCAGTTAGACAAAGATACATGAATGCAATTACATTATCGAAAACAGTAGTGACCAAGATTAGACTCAAAATGAAAATAATACAACGAAGAACAACAGATGTACACATCGATACAAGTAAATTAAGGAACATAAGACAACGCCTTACAGATGAAATCAATAATCGACTAATGAATGCTAAAGAACGAATTCTGCAAAAAACTGAAACAAATACAAAATGGTTATTAATAAAGACAGAAATAGATAAAAGCAAAAAGAAATTCCGACACCAACCAGACACAAAAAGAAATAATGGATGATGGAGGAAATTTTAGATTTAGTGGAAGGAAGACGTCAACATAAAAAAAGATAATCAGATGTACAAGAAAGTGAATAAACAAATAAAAAAACAAAATTAAGTAAGCTAAAGAAGAATGGTTAAAAGAACAAGACGAAGAAATAGGACAATACCAGAAAAAAACGTGACAGTTTTAACGAGCAAAAAAAATTAATCAATTAATTCACAGCAATAGAAAAAGAAAACTAGGAATACTGAGAGATACAAATGGGAAACTAATTGTTGAATAATAAAGAACAACTAAAGAGATGGAAAAGAATACATCAATGAGTTGATCAAAAACAATAGAATAGAACAGAACCGATGGAAGTAAAATAAGAACATTAAAAGAGGAAATTAAAATGGCATTAAAAAACAGCAAAAATGGCAAAGCAATGGGTCCACATCAAATCCCAGTAGAAAGCTTAAAATGCATAAATGATGAAACCTTGGACATTATACTAGACTTGTTTAACACAATATACAAAACAGGATATATACCAAAACAATGGTTACTCTTCACCTTTTGCGCAATCCCTAAAAATACAAACGCTAAAGACTGCAGTAAATACAGAACAATATCATTAATAAGTCATGTTCTCAAATAATTCTTGAAAATAATACATGGTTGTATAAATAAGAAACTGGAAGAAGGAATAGATAATAGCCAGGTTGGATTCAGAAACGGACTAGGACCCAGAGAGAAGTTATTTGCTTTTAATGTGATAGCTCAAAGATGTATGGATATGAATGTAGATGTGCGTGTTTGTTATGTTGATGTTGGAAAAAGCATTTGACAAAGTAAGACATGAACAATTAGTCGAAATTCTAAAGACAAAAACATAGACAAAAAAGACTTAAGAATAATAACAGACCTTTACTGGAATCAAAGAGCACAAATTGTAATAGATAACGAACCCAGTACAGAAATTGAAATCAGGAGAGAAGTTAGGCATGGATGTATTATGTCTCCATTACTATTTAATGTAAATAGTGAATCCATTTTTGAAGGAGCATTACTATCTGAAAGTGAAGGAATAATAATTAACGGAAAGACTATTCACCGTGATTATGGCAAGCTCTGATGAACAACTCCAACTACTACTAAACAAGACAATAAGTTACTGTGAGAATAATGGACTAAAAATGAATATTAAAAAGACTAAATATATGATAATAACAAAGAAAATAAATATACAAACGAACATACATTTGGGAGATGTACCGATAGAAAGGGTTGAAAAATACAAATAGCTGGGAAACTGAATTTCAGAAAATAATAATCAAACAACAGATATAATTCAGGACAGAAATAGCAAGAAATGCGTTTGTAATAATGAAAACAATTATCTGCAACAAAGACCTTAAATTAAAATTGAGAGTAAGAACGCTGAGATGTTAAGTATTTTCGATACTACAATATGGACTTGAAAGCTGGATACTGAAGCAAGAACACATACAGCCGGAAAAATGAAAGATTACCCATGAAGGATCATATAAATCACTTATTTTATATTTGCTGTCTTTTTCTATAAATAACAAATGTTTGTTATAGAAAAAGACGGCAAATACAAAATAAGTGATTGATATGATCGTTTATGGGTAATCTTTCATTTTTCCGACTGTAAATAATATAGTCATTTGAAATATGGTGTTACAGAAGGATGCTTAGAATAGCATGGATACAGAAGAAAATGAACACAGAAGTAATGCAAGAAATGGGCAAAGAATCCGAAATATTAAATACAATAAAAATAAAAACGTTACAATATCTAGGACACGTAATGGGGGGAGAGTGATACGAAATGCCAAGATTGATAATATAGGGAAAGATAAGAGGAGGAAACAGTACTGGAAGAAAAGGAGAGTGTCATGGTTGAAAAATTTAAGGGACTGGTTTAGATGCAGTTCAGCAGAACTCTTCAGAGCAGCGGTAGATAGAGTAAAGATAGTGATGACATCTAACCAAGAAGTGGGATACTTATACGAGACTTGTATGTCAAAGGAATTCTAATTAGTTATAAAGGCAACGGGAAAATGTTCATAAACGATAAAAATGATTAGGTGTAGCAATGCTACAATGTATAAAGTTCTAACTTTAAAATATCGGCAACATTCCCAAACTAAATTCATATGCATGATATATTCCTACTAAACTTAAGTTTATCGAAATATTTCTTTAAACACGTCTATTTTTTGCAATTGCGATAAATACATTCCCACACAAAAGTTTTCATACCTCAGAACATATCTTTCCACCTTTCACTTTCACTCGTCTCACACACAACTCCCATATTGAATTCCACCCTTCCCTCGTTTCAATTTCATTGAAAACTAACCTCTTGACTCGGTATTTCGCTTTCCAAACAATTTCCATTAGTTGCGAGAGGTGAGAAAAACAATGGATCTTCGTCGGTTATAGGAGCTTGGGGAATTACTGGGTCTGAACCATCATTGGAAGGCAATGCGTGGCGAGTTTCGTTTTCGCTCTCTGGAATGCTTTTTTTGGATGAAGATGGAGACGGGGATGGAGATGAATGATTGGATGATGACATCTGACTATGAATTTTGACTACTGATATGACGGGCATAAAGTGACGTTTTTGAGGTTGATAGTCAATATAGCGAACACAAATTATAGAATAAACGTCACAATTACGGTGTTTTATGACGTTGTATCAATTTTATCTTGTTTAATAATCAAATACAGTATGTCAAAATCTTGATTTGTACTCAAAAACTTTTTAAGACATCAGGCAGTCTTCTTTTTTTAAATTAGTTGGTTTGAAGTTGTGTTTTCATTGTAGTTACGAAGTTCAGAAACTTTTAGAAACATACAAAAAAGTAAATATTATGTATAAACAAAAAATATATTATGCATTAAATTTTAACTGAATATTCATACCGTTTTCAATGATCAACAATAAAAATTTAAGAGAATTGTAAATTATACTTACATCTCTGAATATTCATACCGTTTTCAATGATCAACAATAAAAATTTAAAAGAATTGTAAATTATACTTACATCTGTGGGAAGATCTGTGAGTGGTGGGGATGAAATATGACTAATGGTAGGCTGTGCTGTTGCTGTATCTCTTAAAGCGCAGAGACTTGAAGGGGTGCTAGGTAATTGTTGTTTCTTTTTTAGATTTTCCTGAAATACAAACAATAATAGGTTTTTTAATAAAAAAATTATGAGTCAAATATATTTTTCAGTGAAGCTGCATTTATGTCTCCTCAGCTCTCATAATCTTAAGCACACAGGGCCACACAATTCCACTGCTGATTAATACAATCGATGTTCAATTGTACTGGATCTCACCATCGGCAGCAGAATCAATCCCTAGCGGTATTTTTTTCATCATAGGAGATTGTAGATCGTAAAAATCTGTTTTATCATGGCAACATTTTAATTTTATGTCTTTCCTTAATCCTAAATTAAATTTAATTTACGAAATACGAAATGCGAGGGGGTAAGTTTCGTGTAACAGGTGACATTATTAGGAACACCAATCACTATAACACCTTAAAACGGTATTACAAATCAAAAATCTTACTTCCTTAGAAGAGAAAACGGGTTAAAGTAACGCAGGTTTTGTACGAATACTATTAAAGTCTTAACAAGCCATCAAGAATAATTTATTCTTTCTGTTATATATACAATAAACAATAAATAATTTATGCTTCGATATTATCTTTGTCTGATAGAGAAAAACCAGTAAAAAGGTATTGTTTTTACAAGCTCATCTGGTCATAAAAAGTTTCTTCCTCGTATCTAACCTGCTTGCAAATTCATTAGAAAAACAGGTATTAATGTTTACTCAGAAGTGGGATAGTAAGGTTTATTGTTTTTGGAACTCTTATTTAAAGGGTAATAAATCTTTTAGTTTTTTGTTTTATATTTTGCATTTTCTTACTATTGTGTTCCTAAACTATTATGCTATTCCAGATTTACCCATACTGCTCACACTCCCTCTAAGGGGAAAATTCACTCATCCCAGATACCTACGGTATCCAAAGGATTGAGCTCTGGTAGGACTCTTTCCGTGTTATTTTTTATGCTATAGTGTCGCTGCCTGGAGATCGCCTGGGCACGTCTGGAGCCAGCGCTGGACGTGACAGCATGCGGGAAGTCGGTGCCAGGGTGTTGAGGAGGCGGGCCCCTGTCATACAATCAGCTACAGCCCAACAACAAGAAGAACCACAAGTGAGCCAAACAACAACAGGAGCTCCACTCGCTGAAGGTGTTGCGCTGGAACATCAGCAGGCGCTCACTAAAGCGGGACGACAGAGGCAGCGCTTGAAATGGACTGTGTCTATAAACGAAAACATTTTGCGCTTCTATTAAAAGGTGACGAACCTCGATCGAGAAACGATCGGTTACCGACAACATCTGTATGCCGAATTTTGCAGGGAGTACCCAGAGATTCAAGTATCTGAACAACGAATAGCAGATCAATACCGGGTAATTATAAGAAATAATCTTATCCCCGAGACTAAACGCAATACCATCAGAAGCGAAGTAGAACGAGAGATTCACAACCTAGAGCTAGTTGTAGATCAAGTCCCTAATGAAATCCCTAATGAACAGACTCCTGAGCCTCTCATACAAGAAACTCAACCTGTTAATACGCAGCAGGACAACAATGAGTTGTACGATAGCCTGGTAAGTGAAATGGCACGTGTCGTACAAGAGTTTAATGAGACAAACTCTCTTAACAGACCACCGCTACCAAAAATAAACTCTTGTAAGAAACTAGGTGCGCTGTTACAAATTGTCAACACTGAAGTCCTACCCAATTATATCGTGGAAGCCCATACATTAGAAAATTTGCATATGCTGATTTACTGTGCAGCAACTATGCTTTATGCTATTATCCAGATTTAGCCATACGGCTCACACTCCCTATAAGGGGAACATTCGCTCATCACAGATACCTACGGTATCAAAAGGATTGAGCTCTGGTAGGACTCTTTCCATGTTATCGAGTCCTAGGTGACTTGGTACGTCGGTGTATTTCCCAAAAATTTTGGCACGCATCTGGACGTCGAAAGTAGCACAGCTTTCTGCATGATCTTATATAGATGTTCATTTAGACCCAGCTTTTTTATGTTTTCTAGGAGGTTCTTCGGGATGACTCCAGTGGTAGAAAGAATAATAGGTATCGTCTGGGTACTTTCCATTCTCCATTGTATCCTTATTTGTATTTCCAGATCTCTGTACTTGGCGATCTTTTCGTTATACTTAACACGCAGATTATTGTTGTTAGGTATCGCCACATCGATTAGTGTTGTTTGTCTTGTTAGTTTATTAACTAGCACGAGATCTGGTCTATTATGTGCTACAGTTTGGTCTGTGAGTACAGTGCGATCCCAGTATAGCTTGTAGTTGTCATTCTCAAGCATACTCTCAGGAACGTATTGATAATATGGGAGATGGTTTCTTTGTAGAAGTCCCAGTTTAAAAGCTATCTCTTGATGGAGGATCTTCCCTACTGAGTCATGCCGTTCCTTATATTTATGCCTTATGCTATTATTATTACTATTATTATTTTCTGTAAAGCAGTTGTAAAGCCTAATGTAAAGGGTGCTTTACGAATTAATTCTCACAATGATTTCTCTTATTTTAAAAATGCATACGCCACCACTGAACTACACTCGTCTCTCGTCTCGGGGCCCTCCAGAGACTATAATTTTGAAGCGATACCCAGACAATTTTATTGAGTTTCGACTATACTAAATAATCTGTCTAATCTTTATTCTTTCATTTCAATTTTCATTTATTTCAGTTCTATTCCCATTTACTCTTTGTATATCTCCCATTTTCATACTCCGTATATTACACTTCTGCTACTTGCATCTAGTCATATAAAATTATTTATGTTAGCAACACGACTTCCGCGTTCTGTCATCTCAGTTTCGCTTCAGACTAATGGAAGTGCCAATGTTTTTTTTTTGTATTTTTCGTCTATTTAAAGTAGGATTTTTGTTCCAAAAATCATTTATATTTTTTAAATCTCTCTTGGGGTGAGTACTAACATTTAAGTTAATAATTTCTTTATATTTATTTTAACATCATTCGGTGACTTTTTATAAATCCCTATTTTTTAACTTGTTTTTATACGCAACCCCTCTAAAAAGTCACGTTTCATTTAAATCTTAATAGGTGGCTATGGAGCTATTTTTTGTGGCATCTTAATTCAATTTACTATTTTTGTTGAGAATAAGGCACAATTTTATTTTAAAATAAGTTAAGCGAGGAGTAGGTTCAGTATGCCAGTTGAAGTTATATGGGAATCTTTTATTTAATTTAACTCTTAGTTTTTTTTTGTTTTAATTTGAATCCGTCTTTTCCCACTTTTTGGTAGGACACTCAAACCATGTTGAGCATCAGACCAAAGTAACCTGGCTGCTACCATCATGAAGAAGTACCTAAAAACTAGCTACATCCAATAAGTACCCGAAAACTGCAACTTCACCTTACACCCAGAAGTGATAAATTTGGCAGTTGTCAGAAGTATATTTTCATATTCTTGTACAGCTTTAGAGAAGATTTGCTTTCTATTAATATTTTGTTGTATATGTATAATAAATATGACTAGCTAATATAATCTTTTATTTATCGGTGCCAAACTCATTGTTCAGATTTGCATTTAAGCTAAGATGTTCCTACACCTAGTGTCGTTTTATAGTTACACGACTGATGTGTCATTTTATTGTTGAACAATTAGCACCCGACGTTAAAATAGTAACTCCACTCTTATACATCAGTTGTTAGATTGTTACAAGTCACAAGACATCATAACTCAGACATTAAAGATTACGAAGAAATATAATATAATATGAAGTTTTAGCTTGAAATCACATGTAAATATGATAACACATACCTTGTGGCTCTAGTTACAGACTTATCTCTGCGATAACTAGTAGTTACTCGATATGATCGTGATTGCATTCAAAATAAATTATTCAAAATATTAGTAATGGTATTATAAATGGAATATTTATGTATATTACCTTCTTAAAAGATTTTAGGACTCATAGATTTATATGAGTGATGCCTCATTCTCCTGAGGGCTATATCAAAATCCGTTATCGTTAAGACATTGAAATGTGTGTCCGAGAGTATTCACACGTGACGCATACATACGTGACCATACAAAACGCGACAATTGAGTTGTCTTGTAATTCAAACGCTAAGTACTCGTTAGCACGAGCAGTTTATCAACGCCCGTTAAAGAATCGCTAGATTTCTTAAGAAAGAAGAAGAAACTTTAAATATACATGAAATGGTGCCTTAAGGCACTAAGTCATCGTTTGATGAATCAGTTTTATGAGTATTGGCGAAGTGTTTGTTTTGTAAAAAGATATCCATGATTATTAATGTAATTAGAATTTATGATATTTGTAATTTCATGAGTCAAAATAAAGTTAAACCGCGTTTGGTTAATTTTTTACTTGAAAACTTAAGTTTTTTACGACTTTTTGCACCGAAAACATCAAATCTTTGAACCTGTCGAGCAAATGGTGCTCATTCGTTTTACGTTAAATCCAATGTATCAAGTCGCATTTCTTAGTTTTGTTCAAACAGGAGGTAAAAAAGCGCTGACGCTACCTTCGTTTAATGTAACGTATTCTAAAGATGTTGAGTGAAATACTTATATACTATAGCGCTTATATAATATGGCGTTTGTTGTTGCGAACATTTCCAAACCACGTTACTTCGTCCAACTATCTTTCATTGCATTCTAAGCTGTAGGAACTCATATCTTGTGCCTCTAGAGATGTAGCCAAGGTACTCAAGTTTTCTCATTATAGTAAAATATAATATCAGGTTTAACATTCAGTCTTGCCAGCATTGCCTAATTTGTGACTCTATCCGACACATCACTGTGGGAACACATCTGTAGACTCACATTTCGAAGGCCTCTATCTTTTTCAGGTGTTCCTTATTTAGTTTCAAGGTTTCCACACTGTACAGCAGCATGAGAAACACACAGCACCTAGCTATTCAGATTCTTACGAGTCATAGAAAGATATGGTGCTGTCAACAGTTTTTGGAAGCATAGCCCTATCGCGGTGTATCGCGCACAGGTATGAAAAAAATAAAACCGACTGAAACGATAAAATGTAACGATCGCACGACCATACACTACATGGAGTAGTAAACGCAGTCCCATTCGTGTTTCTTAACAAAATTAAATTAAAATAAAATAAAAATAATATACAATAAAATAAATTAAATTAAAATAAATCGAATCGTATCAAATCGAACTGAATTAAACTAAAAACCATCACCCCGTACGTAGACGATAAGAAAGCTATGCTTCCCCTCATCGGTCACCCGTTTTCTTTTTTCATTTTGACGAACGCAGCTCGTACTTGTTTCAAGGCGTGAACGAATTTCTTCTGAATGATGGTTAGTCTCGTTGACAATACTTTCAAGATATTTGTACCGAGAAATCCGCTCAGTGACCTGTCCATTAAAAACTAATTGTCCACAATGAACCTTTTTTGAAACGACCATTATTTTAGTTCTCCTGATATTGATATGTAATGTGCGTCATACTAACTATACATTTTGCTGACTTATTACCCTTACTTAAATTTTTACTAAACTTATATTTTTGAGTGTACAATTATTAGCAATTAAGTATAACCTCGAAATTTAAACATAAGAAAATCATATAATGATAAAAGTTTGAAGTTTAAACCAATTTAAGCTTTTCATTAATTTTTTATCGAACAAACTAAAAAGTTGTATAATTAAAGACAACGTACCTTGAAACATAATGAACATAGTCCGTCAGTGGCGGGGCTACCGTAAAATCCACATCCGGACCGGCACAAAGCCTGCATGGGGTTAGATTCACGCTCCATGGCGCAAGGAAATAAAGAAAAACTAAAAAAACACTCCACCAAATCTACTACTCGCTACTGATTCTGCCTATAATTCAATGGTCACAAAATCCTAAAGGTCTTAGGTCTTCAGTTCTCTGTCGAAGTTGAAGGAGTTGAACCCTGTCAGGAGGACACCATCTAAAAGAAGGGGGACCTGAAACAAATAAAATTTATTTTAGTTACGTTGTTGTTTTAAAAGTTCGGTGGTTCAAGTGGTAGAGCACTTGCCTGACATTCTAGAGGTCCAAGTTCAATACTCACTGTTGTCAGAATGTCGGTCGCACTGTTCTGTTAAAGCTTCAAGTAACGCAGAGATGTCTTCCTTACAGATAAACTTCAACAGATGATGAAAAAGCAGTATGTTGTTAAAAACAAGAAGAAACAAACAAAAGGAAAAGCTTAATCTATAAATTACTAATAAAATATTTCTTTACATTACCTCAAAGGGATTGATTTTTTATAATACTGATTTAGTTGAGAACAGGCTCATTGCCTAATAATACATTTTTCCTTATAAAAATTTAAAATTTGTTTTAGTGACACATTTTTGGCATTTTGAAATTAAGGCGATTTTTTGTCAGTTAATAATTTTTCATTTTATTTTTTGAGTACTATGTAGTCGTAAAGTAGTCAAGTCATATTTGCATATTTAATGCTACACAACACAGACAATACAAAGGCGCTGTCTACATCAAAAACGAGTATGACTCGCTATGAAGAGGTAGTAAACGAACTTAAAAATTTAGAATATTAATACTACAATTTAAACCATTTTGATCAAAAAATCCTTTAGTTAAAATTGTTTTTGTCTAAGGGGTCGGTTGAGTACCACATAACGCAAATTTTGGGGGAGCGGGTCTTGTAAAACGTTCCGTAACATTGTTTTTTTTTACTTCATTTCGGCGGAGTATAGAAAACCTGAAGATCGCTTGCAGGATCCAGTAGAACCTAATCTGGTTTGGTACATCACTCATGTCCGTGAACCGCAATATTTCTTGTAAGTGATTAAATACGTGGACGAATGCTGCTGTTGACGCTCGAGAAGTGCATTGAAATCTGTCTTTCCGGGTTTCCTGCAGCCAGCCTGCCCAATCCTTCAAATCCAAAGCAAATCGTGGTACCTATTCATGTAGATAAGAGATCATGCAAGTTTTCATCACTTCTTGTGAAGTTGTACATTGATCTGTCGCCTCGACTGAAAGGATTTCGCAGGTGCCTTATGAATTGTTTTCTCCATATTGACCTCAAGAACAGAATATGTGCAACCAGTAGGATCTATTTCACATTTCACAGTGACTTGCTGCCAAAAGAGAAATGGGATTATCTGCATTGTGCACTACAATGAAACATCATCTGAGGATTGCCAATTGGCTCGATGAAGACGAAATTGATGCAAGTGGTTTACTAATTCAGGAACCCTCTTCGTCTGCTCTCCAGTATTGAAAGAACCTGAATGGCTGAGAAATACATGGATAGAGAAGTAGCAACTCCAATAATTGAATTGTTTTTTTTACATACTTTTTCTTCCATTCTTATTAACAAAACATTTAAGAATTCCATCAGTATGACATACCCTGGAGCAGATATTGGATCTGGTCACAATCCTTTAGTCGCTGATACAAAATTCAGGCTAAAACGAATAGAGAAAAAAATCTGCAAAAGAATTTTACTATTTCAGTGTTGAAATAGTAAAATTCTGAATCGAATGAGTTGAATCTATTAGAGTAACTAATATATTCAATAGATGACGGAAGAAATACTAGACCTTATGGAACAAAGAAGGCAATACAAGGACAAGGCAGACGAATACAGAAAAAAATAAAGAGATAAAACAAAAAATACGAGCGACCAAAGCAAAGAATATGGCGGATAGATGTTCAGAAATGGAAGAAGAACGAGAAAAATATTTGAAACATGGAGTCACTATATAACTGAATTGCTCCAAGACGACAGACGGGTCAAACATACAGAGCAAGAATCAAGAAGGACCTGAAATTTTAAAATATGAATTTCTTTATGCAATAAAATCAGTGAAATCCAAGAAAGCAACTGGACCAGACATCCTCCCAGCTGAACTCTTAAAAACTATACAAGAGGACCACACCAGCGCTGTAGTTAATATTTTTCATAATGTATATAACTACTGGTGAAATACCTGGGGAACGGCTAAATGGAACAGTTTGTCGTAGAATGCTTAAAAACACCGAGGTCGTCTAGGGTTATTGGAAAAATCTAAATATTTTATACAAAAACCTATATCGTATGGCATATACACCTAAATGATCTTTTAGGTCGCAGAGCCGAAAGATCTACTGTGTCCAAAGAGCACCAAATTAATAGAAAAAATTAAAAGAAGGCAAAAAAATGAAGTAGGAAAAAAAGAAACTAACTATTCTCAAACTAATAGTTTTTAAAGTACATATGTTAAAACGGTTAAATAAATAAATAAATAAAACTTCATTGGCATTTCTTTCAATAACCATAAAAATATAAATGTAACTCTCATCGTGTCCACCTGTGTACTCTTCTCTTGGCTCTGAACTAACGGGGAATTCCACCGCATTCTAACAAAGCCGAAATTGGTCAAATGAAAAGTAACTGAACAGAGAAGATAGTATAGAAAGTTGCCGATTATTTGCGTGGTAGGTAAATCCGAGGCGAGTCGTCCTTCGTTCGCGTCCTCACTTTGGTGGATTTTGTTGTTTGTAAACAAGACACCTGCGACTATGATCCGCATGCATTGCAATCCGGTTCGAACTGGATTATGATATCTCGACATGGACGGAGAGATGGGAACAATCATTATAAAATTAATAGCGACTTGGAGCGGTTATAAAATATGTAGTAGCTTTTTTAATTCGTTTTAGCAATTATTTTTTAGAAGTTCCCAAAAATTATACAATTTGGTTATTTTTTAGAAGTTCCCAAAAATTATACAATTTGGTCAATTAAACGTCCGAGATTGAACAATTTCATGGATAGGATTATTTCAAGTCACAGATTATTTTTTCACTGACAGACCAAGTGAACTTAACACTTTAACTCCCAGGCCATAATTTGAAAAACTTTATGCCAACCCATTATACTTTTTTGATATAAGGACTTGAAGATTAATGTTAAGAACATTATTTGCTGTATTTACTCAAAAAATAGCGGGGGTAACAAACCATCGTCCACAGGCATTCTAGAGAACCCGTATTCCACGCCTATTAATACAAATAGTCTATATCTGCGGTTATAAGAGGTACACACCGAAATGAACAAGGATAAGTTTTGTGCCCATCTGTGGGACACATGGGTTGAACGGAAATCTTACTGTGCCCACAGGTGGTGCACATGGGAGCTAAAGTGTTAAAGATCTTTTTGATTTTGTTTATTTTGGTTTATAAAACACACTTGGTAAACACATCAATCGTCATTATCATAATTAAAGACAGGCCAGTGCAGAATTTGTGAACAGTGAACCCCTCAATAAACTCAAATACTACTACAATTTCTAGCTCATTTGAGGAGAAAACAAAGCGTGTGTAATTTGAAATCTGAAAATTTACTCCCTGATCACTTTTGGCAACTCTTCCTACCGAAAGAATATAAAAACAATTTTTCTTGTAAACCCGAGGACCACTTCTTTGGATATCATTTCTGTTTATTGCATTGGTTCGTAATCCCGGTCGCATTTTCTAATAATTTTAAGGATGCAAAATGCCATTAAAGGTTTCGATTCTAACCAGCACATGTCCGAGGAAAGTTGGCCAAATATATAAGTATTAGGCACTGCAGTAAAATAAATTAACTTCATTCATACATAAAATTGGCATAAGTTTGTGGCCACATTCCAACGATACACTCCAATGATATTGTAAGATTGTAACTAAATTCACGCAAGTAGAAATTTTGTTAAACTTTTATAACCGGCAAATGATATTGCCTAAACTCAAAGGTAATACTGCAAACACTGTTGACCGTTTTTGCACCACTCAGCTATTTCTTCGATTTTGTTAGAATGTTTTTTCGCGCGCCGTTTATGTACTCACATTTCAGCACTAGTCACTATTTTAGAAGAATCACTCAATGATTGGACCTTATTGACATTCAATTGCTCGCAGGTTTTTTGTTTTGGAAGCCTTTCGAGCGCTTATTACAATGTGCAGCTGTTTGTTATCGGAGGCTGTTTGCTGTGCGAAATGATCCGTTTAAGTATAGAAATGTCATGTCTGAAAAAATCTGAATGTTCGTAAAAACTGACTTGTGTTACTTATGAAACCACTACACCGATTCAAATATATTTCCAGTTAAAAACATCAAGAAATATTAATTTTAGTTAAATTAACTGCTTAAATACTAGCACAATTAGGCAGGTAATATTCGCTCATGTTAATTTCTTTTCGATTGAATTATCAAATTTGATTATTGTCCAAACAGGACAGATTGCAAATCTTTACTTAGAAAATAAGTTAAAAACATATAACACGTTATAAAATATTCTTTTAAATATAACGTCACATCTCTATTATTAGGTAGGCTGAGGAACGGTCTTTCCATTGGCGGTGTTGCCGGCATGACTAATGCACAGGAAGTTGACGGAAGTTCATGACATGCTTGTTCTTAGTCATCTAGGGATGTCGCAAAATAATAAAAATTTTAATTGAAATGTGCACGTAAAACAGAACGAAAAAAGTACAATATAGAAAAGCCCAATTTAAATGTATTACAAATATTTAATCTGTACTTAATGGGTATAATACTGTTTGTAATTATAAAACATTTTAGTTGTTTAAAAATAACTTATAACGTAGAAAATCAACTATTTAACTTACTCTATCTTTCTTATTTCTTTTATTCATCTTTTTGATCAATCATACAACTCAAAAGTGTAGAAGTAGTAAAACTAAATGTGAATAGTGGTGTCAAAAATAATAAGATTAATGACGATACAATAAAAGGTGATCAATTCAAGTAATACAAGCGCGTCGATTGAATCAGCCGTCAGGGTATTTATGAAAGGTATTTCCCGATGAGTCAGCGTACTTATCTATGCTTACATCCTCTGTGGATGTTGGCAATCACGTTGGTCCATACAACTTTGTTGACAGCTGCTCTAAATAGATGTATGGTAGTCATTCCTGCCCACTGTCTGATGTTATTTTCAACCACGATGTCCTTCTGCGCCCTCGAGACCTTTTGCCTTCTATCGTGCCTTGTAAAATTAGTTGAATTAGTTGATACTTCTCATTGCGCATTACATGCCCTAAGTATGCCCTAAGTAATAAGAAACTACGAAGTAGGAAAGACTAAACAAGCAATAGAGCGAAATAAGGACATGAAAATTTGGAAAAGAAGCCTTCAAAAGGGAAAAATAGAAATTAACAAACTAAGACACAGAGCTGGAGAAACTACGAACTGAGATGAAATATTAACAATAGTCGAAAAGTTCTAGTACACAGAGTTATATAGATCAAGAGAAAAAGATAACAATACGCAACCCCCAATTACAGTAAAAACTTTGGTTCTAAACCAAGGATCAGATTTAAATAAAAATAATTTAGATAAAAATAAAAAATGTCAAATAAAATAAGAAAAATGTTTTGGGTGGACCACCCTTATCACTTAGGAGTATGAAAAATATATTACAACCTATTCTCAGCCCTACCAAACTAATTTATTATTTAATTTTGGGGGTGTATGGCGACTAACACTGTGACACGAGAAATATATATATATATATATATATATATATATATATATATATATATATATCAAACGCATAAAATTGCAATATCTGGGACAGCTTATGAGAAATCAGCACCGTTACTCCCTGCTGCAGTCTATATTGCAAGGTAAAGTCAAAGGTAAGCGTGGACCCGGTAGAAGGAGAATATCATGGCTGCGGAATTTAAGAACATGGTTTAAGAAAACCTCAACGGAGCTGTTTCGAGTCGCAGCGAGCAAGGTCATGATTACCAATATGATTTCCAACATCCGAAACGGATAGGAACCAGAAGAAGAAGAATATATATATATATATATATATATATATATATATATATATATTTCCTGTTTTAATAAAATTATTATAAAATATATAATTTTTATAAAGCCTAATAACGAACAAAAAAGGATTGTTTCTATAAAATACCTTGTGAATGTGAAAACTTTTATTTAGGTGAAAAATAAAGTCCATTAAAAATGTAAGTGAACATCAATCTTTTATATTAAAATAGATAATTTGACAGATTTCAGATATGTAAACACGCATAGGAAAATGAACAAAGAATTAAATGGAAAGATTCAAGTAGATTCAACTTCCTAGGCAAAATGTAATAGGACCTGGTTATCAATATTAAAGGAAATCAACAAGTATTAGGAAATCAATAATATATCGAGAATACATAATTATTTATGTTTCAAAATAACATAGAGTTTGATGTTAATATTGAAACTGAACTAAATGTAAGACCAAAATACTTACCATGTCGGAATAGTACCATGAATTTTTTCTCTCTGATAGTAGTGCTCTAGGAAGCAGGATCTGAATGTTTGTCTTAATCCTTTTTTTCAAACAATATGAAAACTGAGCCACAGCCAAGATAGTGGATCACTTTTTTGATCGAATACCATTTCTATGATGCAAGTGATCCTGTGCACTTAGTCCACAGTTGAATAATTTTTCCAAAATAAGTTATAGTTTTCCCTCTTCTATTATTGGTTTAAGCATTGTTCATAGATTCCATATCATATAAGTAAGGATATGGGCCTATATGATGATGCCTTGTTCTGTGGTTTCCAGATTATCACTACCCCTGGTACTCTCCAGAACCTTATTCATATTCTCCGGAACATTTTAATACGAAGCATTAATAAGGCATTTTATTTCTTTAGTGGGTTTTGTTGGAAGCTGCTTTAAGACCTCATCAGTAATGAGATCAAAACCATTTAACTGTTCCTCTAATATTAAAGGTTGCGCCAGGTTGTTCATGACATTCTCCATTATGCAGTTAAGTCTTTGCTGATGATCTGCAAATATTTTAGCGTTTTGTTCATTGCTGCGGGCCCAACTTCCATTGCTGTTGTATTGAGACTAGCGAGTAATTAGTAGCTTTCTCAATATTGAGTAAGATAGTCACATAAAGATTACTAGTGTTGTTTTATGCGTTTAATTTGGCGGCAATTAGATTTCTTATTTCTTTTGGGTATACGTTTCCTTTGGTTTTTGCGGTGATAACTGATTATTATCCCTGCAGATAGTAAGATATCATTAGTAAGTTTCTCTACTGCTTTATTTAATCTCTCAGTTTTTTTAGCGAATTAGATGTTCAGTAATTCTTTCTAGATGCATTATGAAGCTATTCCAGACATATTGACTAATGTGAACATGTTTTGCATTAAAGGCTGCAATAATCAATATTTAGATTATTGAGCATGTTTATCCGATAACCATCACTGACAATCAAATTCCTGAAAGGAATATGGGGAAAGGACCAAAAATGAAAACGGCTATTAGAAGAGAAATGATGGGATGCATTAAAGAATGAGACAAAGATACCCCAACTCCACAACACGATCAATTTACATAGATATGATTCATGGGACCTGAATCCCTGAATAGCTAAAAGTTGCAAAATTGGCAAAAAATGCTGGAAGAAGTGATTTCGAGAAAAGTGAGTATTAAAAATATCTCTTAGATATTAAAACAATCAAAAATTCTTCGGAGCTTGACAACCAGATAATATTTTTAATGACTAGTTTTCTCCAAAACAAGCAACGAATGTAGTCAAACTTCACTGTTTCAACTAAAAAAACATCTCAAAAAGCTGAAACAATTTCCAGGAAATAGAGCCACTCTATTAAGAAGTGCATGCTTAAAATTCCCGACAAATTAGATGTACATTAGACGATTAGTCTATAAAGTGAAAATATAAAGCAATATTAAAAATGCCTTTGAAACAAAGTGTTTGGTTACAAGAGGGCGAATCTATAACATGCCTTCTTTTTAATGTAGCACTGAAGTAGACTGTAAGAGATGCTGAGTTATACAATAGAGAATCTAGCTTTACTAAATCTAGGGAAATAATGGCACTCGCTGATGATCTTGTATCAGAAAATTTAGTGCCACAAAAAATATGGACCTCACAATAAACGAAGAGAAGACCAAAGTAATGATTTAGATTCCAAACGCTAGAACTATGACATAAACTGCTCAAAACTTTAGGATGGGAAATTAAACTTTGAGGTTGTAAACAAATTGATTTATCTAGCCCCCCTCATCTTCTTCTAAATGTGCTATCTTCTAGAGATGTTGACGACCACATTGGCACATCTTATTCTATTCACAGCAGCTCGAAATAGATCAGTTGACTTTAGACTAGTCCACTTCCTAAGATTGGCCAGCCTGGATATACGTCTACGTCCAGGACCTTTCTTGCCCTCAATCTTGCCTTGTAGAATCAACTGTAGAAGTTGGTATTTATTATTACGCATGATGTGGCCGAAGTAAGCCAATTTTCTGTTCTTTACGGTGTTAATAATTTCTTTGTCTTTTCTTAGCCTCTGGAGAATAGTTATGTTACTTGTCTGGTGTATACATGAGACCCTCAACATACGTCGGTAGCACCACATTTCAAATGCGTCTAATCGGTTTATGGCATCTTCTGTAAGGCTCCAGCTTTCTACTCCATGGAGGAGAATAAAGACGTAACATCTAAGAATTGTTATGCGTATATTGATGCTTAAAGAAAGTTGCAGATAATCTTCCTAAGGCCGTTGAAAGATCTTCTGGCTTCTTCAATACGAGTTTTTATTTCGTAGCTGTGATCCCAAGTGTCGTTAATATTGCAGCCCAAATAGCATATTTTTCCACTTTTTCTAACGGTGTATCGCCTATTGCAATTTTGGCGTTTATGTTGGTGTTCTTACTAATAATCATTATTTTTGTCTTCTTGCAATTTAGCTTTAGGCCGTATTTGTTACATGTTTCTACAACGTTATCCACCATCCTTTGGAGCTTCTGCGCACTATCTGCCAGCAACACTGTATCGTCTGCATATTTAGTATTGTTTATAAGTTGGCCATTTACAGCAATCTCATCTTCTGATTCGTCCAAGGCCTCTCTAAAGATGTTTTCAGAGTATAATATGTTAAATAATGCCGGTGACAATATGCAACCCTGTCTAACTCATTTTTCGACTGTTAAGATCTCGGATAGTTCATTTTCTAAACGCACTCTTGCTTTTTGTTGGAGAGCAGTCTTATATCCTTACCATCGAGTCCTGATGTTTTTAGGATACCGATTCGTTTTCCATGTGGGACTTTATCAAATGTCTTCTCGAAATCGATGAAACATGCATACACATCGCAGTTGACATCCCTGGCTCTCTATATTAGAACTTGCAAGCTAAAAAGTGCGTTCCGAGTTCCGCTCTGAATCCAAATTGAACTTCACTCAGGTGTTCTTCTAATTTGGTGTATATGCACAAGTGAATGATAGTAAGGAGTACTTTAAGTACATGGCTCATCAAACTAATTAATCTCTGTTCTTCACATTTTTATTGTCCCCCTCATAATCAATAATAATTCAACAACTGAGTAAATAAAAAGGATACTAGTGAACAGGTGTTACTTTCGATTTAGTAACCACCTAAAGATTAAACGTTTAAGGCAAAAAACAAAACTAACAATATATGACACTAATCCTACCAGTGCTGGACAGTTGGGCAGGCTAAGACCGAGGTGTAAGGACGGTAGAGTATGAGAGGATGATTGGTGGGGTAAATTGTCAACGGTTGGCAAAGAATAGGAACGGATGGCGAAATAGAATAGGTAGTCGAAGCTTAAGTACGTTTGTAGCTGTTTGTGCTTTTTAAAGGAGTTGCTGTATGTGGTGTTTTACTACGCAGGATTTTTTCTGAACAATAAATTTTTACCGCTGATAATACTCGTTCGTGTTTTTTTAGACATTTCCTGGTTAGAACTGAATAAAATTGATACGGGTTCTACGTTCTACCAGTAGTATTATTCTGCAAAATATTCGTAATTTAAAATGTACACAGTTTTACAGTAGGTGCTCCTTCTTTACAGGTTTGATAAAATTGATAATTTAACAGTTTATAAGTTGAATTGAAATTGGTGCCGTATATTCACCACTTTATTGGTCTCGTTTGTGTCACGTTTCACCGTTGGTAAATATATTTTAGTTATGCGTAAAAAATGGTTGAATTTTATATGAAACTTAAAACTTTCTGGAGTTCGTTTATGTATAATTCTTATGTATATCGGTTGATTACAAAGAATTTTTATCGCTAGCAGTGACCATTTGATTTCAGTTACGTTTAGAAATAGTATACTACATTTGTACTACGACTTGATAGTTGATATGTCCAATTCTTACGAAATTTTTATAATTCTGGGTGCTGAATCATACTTATAGATATTTCCAGGCATAACAACCACTAATTACATACTATCACGACGCGCGACGTCACGAGACAGTTACGATAACTATTTACATTTAGACGCTGTGATAATCGACACAATAATTACCGAATCTACTTTCTTTTTTATTTAATCTAAACGATTATATCCAAGCACAACGATCAGGTTCTATTTTCGGAACTATTAATCGTTGGAATATGATTTGGTCCGATAAAATTGCCATTTCATAGTATTAAAATGAAATGCATAATTGGTACTAGTTCATAGCATGAAATGGTCGTTGGATTTCGACTAGTCATTCAAATGAAAATCATTTAACGGACCGATTTGATTTCGTCCGATACCATTATTATAACGCAAGGAGAGTTAAATAGTCCGGTGAAATTAATATAATAGGCATTTCTTGGCCACATTATCAATTTTCATTGCCTTTTTCAAGTCGATATAATACGAGACATACTAAACATCACAATGCAAATAAAGCAGTAAAATATCATTAACGATGCAACCTGTAAGAATAAAGAGAAACTGAAACAAGACCCGTCGTATTAAGAAGACTAAATGTTGATCTATATTAGGCAAATTACTGTATTCATTTATGCCAATTTGGCTTCCGAGAGACGACCTTGGAAAACGTTTTGATTTCTGGTTACAATGAGAATCGAACCCACCTATGAGCTGCCTAGTGCGCTCAGCAGCTTTCTTCAAAAGATTTTTCATTTACAGGTAAACTAACAGCGAAAAGATTAAAAAGAATCAGAAAAATGTAGAACATTTAAAAATACATAGTTTCTAAACTATTACTATAATCTAAACTAAGTAGTAAGTAAAACTCTTTCAAGAATCTGTGATTAAGCGACGTCGTATACAGGAAAAACCATGAAAGTTTGATGTTTATAGAAGTAGGGTCATATTAAACAAAAAGACGAATACAATCAACTGAAACAATGAAAAAATTTGACGCCAAGTTCAGAAGGGTCCCTAATATATTGTAGACATCGATCATGAACAACCAATTTTAATATGAAGTTGTAGTGTATAGATTCATTGAGTTTTATTATGGTTTTATAAGATATTCATTTAATTCGTTTTATACAAGCTTTGAAAAGGTTTTTAGAGAAAATATACCATATACAAAAATATGCTTTGTGACTTAAAAATGAACAGAACATAAGAAAAACTATAACCCTATGTGAAAAACGGTATCATTTCCAATGTACAAAACTGAAATGGAAAAATATTCATCCATCATATATTTTATTCAGAAGCTATCCTTCAAAAAAAAATTAAGTTTTTCTAAGAAGCCAAAACTTACATTATCTAATATAACGACGTGGATTAGTGCATATTTTCTTGAATTTTCACAACAATTTATATGTTTTCACCTGACTGTAATATTAACGATATTAAAAATGTAAAGGAATGACCTAGAAACTTTGAGAATGATACGATCCCTTGAGGTCTCTTGCCAGAATAACGCTATTGGGGATATCGAATGGTTTTCGACGGAGTGTAGAGGCCACTCGCTTCATAAACGAAAGGAGGCGAGTTTGAATCCTAAGAAACATGGATGAGTATTGCAGTCTAAAGTTTCTGATATAATCTGTGACATCCATCAATGTCGTAAGTTCACTAATGTCGTAAGTATAAGAAGCTGAAAGCTCGATCAATTGGAACATCATATTCATCGTTATGCCGCATCTAAAGGGAGATAAGGGGTTTTATTGATTACATATAAAAAAGAAGATATATGTAAGAGGCTGTACAAAATAACAATTACTAAAGTGGGAGAAACGCTATAATCTAATTGGTGGAAAAAAACTTTTGTTATGGACTCAGTCAAATTTAAATTAAAAATGTACGTCTTCTCCACAATAAACAAAAAATACAGTATAACCATACCAAGTCTATAACAAAACTCAATACCAGCTGGGAATGGGATCCCTCATGGAGATGCAATACGTAAATAAAGACATAAAATAAGGGGAAACGAGATTAAAATGTTGTTATGCAGTATTAGTAACGTGAAATGATCTGCAACGACTTTTAATAATTTTAATAGAGCAGCCAAACGTTTGAACATGATGACTTTCGCCTCTAAAACAAAATACACGACACCATCTTGCTAGATACCTTTTGAGACGTACTTTGAGTTTTGCAAGTAGATGGAGTAAGTATCAGCAAAAACTGAACTCAAAAATTTAGATACATAAATACCAGATATTAGCGCTGTTAAGGTGAAAGTACAAGAACAATAACAGCAGCAAAAAGGCTGGATGTCTCAAAGTCTCAGCGATATAATATTAACATCAAACAATTAACATTGAAACTAAATCAAAAATCTACAAGAAAATATAAGACTCACAATGACATATAACGGACAAACTAGCGCAGAAACATCAAAAACCAAGAGACTAATGGAAAAAATAGAAATGAAGATATAGAAAGACATCCTTAGCTAGAAAAAGAAACGAAACTATAAGATATATAAAATATTAATAACTGGTTATTAAAAAAAACGAGTGGAACGAACACATAAAAGAGTAGACATAATACACAGAATGAAGAGTGGTGAGAATCACTTGAGACAAATCATCAATAGGACATCAGAGGATTAATATATTAACATTGTGAAAAACTATTGTGCAAAGATGTCTGACCTGTCCAGTATTTATGTACAACAGAATTCTGACATGTCTGAGCATACTTACAAATATAAATATTGATCAAAATCACAAGGGCGTAACATTCAATAGAACACCAAACGTTTAAATAAAACTTTGAAATTTTTATACAAAGGAACAAATGGAAAAAGAAATTAATGGATTAGCGAAGCTACGAATGGGAAATGTTATAAAAAATGGTAAAAGTTACATGGAAATTTGCAGGCCGTAGCATTCAACCAAATTATGAAAGATGGAAAAAGCTGGTAACGAAGATATTGAAGACCAAGGGAATAGAAGAAACTAACAAAAAACAAAAACATACTAGAACTAGAACACGATGGATGATAACAACACTGGATAAAGATCAGCGGAAAACAAAATATCCAATCTAAAAATGCACAGAATATTGCTTGATATATATGTAGATAATAAAAACTACACAAGTCGAAGAAAAAGTTCGGCCCATATAAATTGGGGCCTTAGAAAATGTGTAACGATGTGATGACTCTCTTGAGAGTATACGGAAAAGTTTGAAGTATGAGATTAAAATCATTCATCAACGACCAGGTATACCTATTTCGACAATTTCTTTTAAAAAACAAAAGATGATCCTGATAATTGGGTCATATTTTCGTTTCTAGGCCATTTTTGTCAAATTCAGCCTAAAATCACCGGGCTATGTGTCGATGTCGAATAAGATTCTCACGAAATATGTTACACAATTTCGCTCGGTCGATAATGTATGCTGATGCTGTCGTAGCAGCGACGGTGGCGAAATTGAGGTTAAGTAGAGATCAAGATGCAGCCTCTTTAACGCTAGCGCAAGAATTCGAGTTATCCGAAGATTCTGTGGTTTTTACGGACGTGAGTAAGCAAAGAAAAGCGTGGGATATCCTACGAGGGTGGGTTTACAAGTATAATCATGGCTAAAACGTCTTAAGAGGTGTATCAGGAACTAACAACGCACCGGTAGTAATCAGCAATATGAATTATATAAGAACGGAATCAATCAACCGTACCTAAAAACTTTCAAAAAATTAATGGAAACCGCATGTAATCGGTTTTTTTATAGTGTAGTAGTTATATAAACTGCATGATATACGACATTCAATATAATAGTTTTACTTTTATTGGACTGTCATTCGACGATTTATTCGCTGTAATCTAATCTAGATTTAACTACTACCGTTTGTTGTTACTATCGCAATTATCAGTGTATGGTTACTCTTATAAAGCGAAAACTGCTACAGTTCCTCGGTAAAGTTATCTATACTATAGTATATATACATAAATAGTTGCTAGCAGAAGCTAAGGAACTAAGTACTATCACAATTAATCTTAACAGGTGGTAGAGCACTGAAATTACCACAGTCCATCTAACGTGGATGTCATTGCCATCTATACCACATCAAACTTATCTTCCAGAACGTTTATTTAAATAGAAAAGCTCTTTTAAATCATACTAACACTGATTAAGCTTGGACACAGCCTTCCAATCCCACTCCGACGATACATAGTTCGGCGGCTGGGTACATAACTATGCACCCTTCCATGAATACAGAAAGGTATCCAGCCGCCGAATATTATGTATGATAGAAGTAGGAGATAGGAGAAAAGATGGAACCACGAAATATAACAATGGAGACCATGGTTAGGGAAGAGAAGCAGAGGAAGACCACAAATGAGATGGTCTGATGACATTAAGACGATCGGAGAACACAACTGGAAGCAAATGGCGCAAAACAGAAAACACTGGATTGATATGGGCGAGGCCTATGTCCAAAGTTGTATTACTTAAGGCTGAAGAAGAAGAAGGAGTAGGATCGGAAGGCTGTTGTATGATAGAGGTGTGTCCCGGGTTTCACACAGCCTTCCGATCATACATAGTTCAGCGGCTGGGTTCCTTTCTGTATACATGGAAGAGTGGATAGTTGAAAACTATTCTATCATATGTAATTTTTTTCGCTGAATACGAATATGTAGTTCCTCATCTCATTTTACATAAGATAGAATAGTTTTCAACTAACCACCCTTCCATGTATACCGAAAGGTACTCAGCCGTCGAACTATGTACGATCGTAGGATCGGAATGCTGTATGATAGGTGTGCAAGCCTTTAGGTAGTATCTCTACAGAATTAGAAAATAAATAATGAAATCTGTAAATATCAGTATAGTGTGGGAATGTACACCATGGTCCAACTAGTTCTAAAGAAAATTTAGTTTTATAGTATCCTACCCAAACCTTCGTCCACTCTCACTGACATCAGCGTTTATATTTCTTATTGCTTGCCCACCGTTAATTTGCTCTAAGCTTAAAGTTTTGTAAATTTCAGATAAAAAAATAATGCTTAGTATATACCATAGGCATGTTGGTTAAACTCATTTAAAAGTTTTTCAACGACTTTAAAAAACCTTTAAAATGACTACTAGTAAAAGTGATTTGCATTGAAAATTGCGTACGAACACACCACCGCAAAAAAACATCCTGTTTGAAACTATTCGTTGTTCATTTACAATTTAGGTACTTCATTTATATACAAATATTGCATTCTGGAAGTTTAACTGGTTTATAATGTTTAGTTTTGAAAAAATCAGAGGTTAAAGTAAAGAGACTATTTCGGAATTTCTCAAAAAATCCCATTTTTTTGAAAATAACTCAACTAAAAAGATACAGAAAAAAATGCTAGAATACATAAAAAAACAGCTTTTTTTTTAATGAAGATTTTGATTTTTTTTATTTCTATAAACTAAAAATTAAACGAGATATGATTGTTTACAGGTTGTATTCACATGCGTTTAGCAGCATCTTCAAGCCCTTTCAGCGCAACCCTTTTTAAAACAAATGACTTAAATTTACTATACACTACTTTGTAGGTGTTAAAATAAACTCCAAAGTATTATTAGTTAGAGGAAATCCACATACTTCTAGCCGAAAAACAGCGCCAATGTTTGATGTTAGTCAGTCATATATTATTCGAATATTAAAACAAAATAAAATACATTCCCATGAAATGATATCAACTCAGAAACTCATACTCATGAAGACGACGTTGATAGGAGAATATATTTTTGTGAAGGGATGTTAGATAACAATGTGATCAAATTAGAACATGTTTTGTTTTTTGATGAGTGTACCTTTACATTTCACTGGTGTGCTAATCGTCAGAATTGTTGCTATTGGTCTAGCACAAATCATCACTGAATGAAACAAGAACATAAACAATATCCTGAAAAGGTTAATGTATGAGCAGGAATTGTTGAAGACTATATCATGGGTCTGTTATAGTTGCTATAGAACCAGACATGAATTTGGGACAGCCTTTATAGTCAATAATAAAGTCAAGCACTTGGTTGTAGATTTTAAGCCGATAAATCTGCGAATGAGATGCTGAAGGATCAGGGGCAAGTTTTTTAATATTAGCCTTATTAATGTACATGCCCCAACAGAGGACAAGGAAGACGAAAAAAAAAGACAATTTTTATGACGAATTAGAAAGAAAATATGACAATTGTCCCAGAAATGACATTAAAATAGTAATCGGTGATCTGAACGAAAAAATCGGAAGGGAAGAAATATATCTACCGCACATTGGTAAATATAGTCTCCATAATAATACTAATTCGAATGGACACCGAGCAGTCACCTTCGTAGCCTCAAAGAACATGATCGTAGGAAGCACATGTTTTCTACACAAAAAAATACATATGGGGACTTGGAACTCGCCTGATGGATTAACGAACAACCAAATTCATCATGTGATCATAAATGCTAGACACTTTTCCAACCTTATGGATGTCTGCACCTATCGAGGCGCCAATATTGATTCAGGTCATTTTCTAGTTGGCACAAGAATTCGGGCTAGAATCCCAAATGCGAAGGAGAGAAGTACCAAAACAAGGCGCCTTAATATTGAACTCCTCAAAAACCCGCAAACGGTAAAAAGGTTTTAAAACTATATCGAAACTAAATTCATAACTAAAGAGAATCTAAGAGTTAGTGAACAATGGGAAATGTGTAAAAATTATATTAAAGACGCAGCAAATAACATTCTAGGGCCGCAAAGACCACCACCACGCAATGAGTGGTTCGATGCTGAGTGCGAGGACATTACAAGAAGAAAGAACAATGCATATAAACTGATGCAGCAAAGAAGAACCCAAAAAAGAACAAAAATATAAAGATCTCAGAAGAGAAGAGAAGTACATCCATCGGAGAAAAAAGCGAACTTATGAAAATAGAATATTGGAAGAACTTGAGGCATTAAAAATGGAAAATCAAACACGAAGATTCTATAAAAATCTAAATAATGCAAGAAAAGAACTTAAACCAAGGATCGGACTATGTACTTACTATCGAAGTAGAAGATCCAAACCATACACTCCCAGGAGCAAGCAACAATACACCATTGGAGCCTCCATCAATTCAAGAAATACGGGATACAATAAAATACCTAAAAAATAATAAATCTCCAGGAAGTGATGGTATACCCGCGGAACTCATTAAATGTGGAGGTGCTACTGTGACTAATCATATATAATATAAAATAATACTGAGAGCCTGGAATGAAGAACAAATCCCGGAAGAGTGGTCTATTGGGACCGTTTGCCCGCTACACAAAAAGGGTGATCAATTGGAATGTAGAAACTATAGGGGAATAACCCTCCTTAATACAGCAAACAAAATATTTTCGAGTATTTTATATGGTCGCCTGAGTGCATATTCAGAGGAGCTTCTTGGCGAATATCAAAGTGGTTTTAGGCCTGGTCGATCAACAACTGACCAGATCTTTGTGCTAAGGCAAATACTGGAAAAAACCAATGAATTCAATATTGACACATACCTTGTTTTCGTAGATTTTAAATCGGCCTATGATAGTGTCCTAAGAAATAAATTGTATGAAGCCATGGATGAATTCCACATCCCCGATAAACTGATAAGATTGGTTAAGGCTACAATGGGTAAACTTGTTTGAAAAGTCGAAATACAGGGCGAACAATCACAGGCATTTGAAACGCATGTTGGGCTGCGACAGGGAGATGCGCTGGCTTGTCTCCTTTTCAACATAGCTCTGGAAAAGGCGGTCAGAGATGCCCAAATAAACAACAGAGGAAACATTTTTAATAAATCATCCCAAATTTTGGCATATGCAGATGATGTTGACCTAGTTGCCCGCACAACACGCAAGCTAGAAGAAATGTATATCACCTTGTCAAATGCCTCAAAAAATATGGGCCTGCAAGTAAATGAGGAGAAAACTAAGATAATGGCATCAACACCCAACAATAGAGCCAGAAACATCGGCCACCAATTCACGGTTGATAACTCTACCTTTGAAGTGGTGGACAAATTCACATACTTAGGCTCCCTGATCATCAAGGAGAACGTCATGACGGAAGAAATCAAGCGAAGAATAATCCTAGCAAACAAATACCATTTTGGACTGAATAGACATGAGAAGCAGAAACTTGCCAAAAAACAAAAATAACCATATACAAATCCCTTATACAACCAGTGTTGACATATGGATCGGAGACATGGACCACTTCCAAGGCAGATGAAAATCTCCTGCTTATATTTGAACGAAGGATCCTGAGAAGAATATTCGGTGGCATCTGTGAAAATGGTGATTGGAGAAGGAGGTACAACTAAGAGATATATTACAGATATAAACATATATTTGGTGGTAAAGACGTAATATCTCTTATAAAAATAGGAAGACTAAGATGGGCAGGACATCTTTCAAGATCACAGCAGAACAACCCTCCTAGAAGAATCCTTATGTCACAACCTGTGGGAAGTAGAAGTAGGGGTAGGCCAAAACTCAGATGGAGGGATAGTGTAGATAAGGATGGTAGAAAAATAGGCGCAGCAAACTGGCAACAGTTGGCAATGGATAGAACTGACTGGCGTAATAGACTTGGGAAGGTCGAGGCTCTTTTATAGGGCTGTAGCACCAATGCTGATGATGATCATTGGTCTATTTTTCATGGATGGCAATATGATTGGCGATAATTATTTAACACTTCTCCAAAATAATGTCATACCAACTTTGACAAACTTATATCCCGATCCAGCAAACCAACAAGTTCTAACGATAATGATATATCTTCAATAAGATGGAGCACCAACCCACTACCAAATCAATGCTCGGCGGTGCCTCAACCAAATATTTCCAAATCGGTGGATAGGGAGCCGAGGATTGATGAAATGGCCAGCACGATCTCCCGATCTGACGACATTGGGCATCTTATGGGGATATGTCAAAAACATTGTATACAAAACTAAACCCCTTAACTTAGCTGAGTTAAGAAGACGAATAAAGCTTTCGATTACATATTACATACGATTACACAAAATTAAACCCTTAGAAAGGGTGTGGTACGGATTATTCGATATTTTAATAAAGTGATATTAGTAACAAGTTAAATAAATGCAGCACATAAAATGACACAATATGAAATAATGAGACAATATACCTCCAAATGGTTGCTCACTATAAGAAACAGTAAATAATTTTCTTTCTTGGATAATAAAAGCTCAACCACAATTTTAAACTGTACTTGAGACAAACAAAAGTAATTTTATATAACGATCGAATGAATAAACAAGTACTTTCATGGTGTCCTTAAATGGTGCGGTAATTAAATATTCAGGCACGTGGTGCATTTTTACAAGGATGGAATCACAGGTACTAATAACATGTAGAAAATATTCGTCTTTGTTTTAGTCAATACCGATGTTAATTAGGAACAATTTGGATAACCGTGAAGCAGAAACGGACCAGCTTTTTCTGATTTTGCTTTAACGATCTGTATTAGTATTAAAAAGACGATTAAACAATATTTATTATGAAATTGGAGAAATGAAATTACAGGTAGTCGAAATAGGTAGAAAATATTCGTCTCTGTTGTAGCCGACATTGATATTATCCGAATAGGATTAAATTGGATAACCGCGAAACAGAAAAGGGACAACTTTTTCTGACTTTGTTTTAACAATAATCCGTATTATTTTTCACTCATAACCATGCGGCTCTCACTCCTTCTAACGACAAAATTCACTTATCCCAGATACCTACGGTATCAAAAGGTATTGAGCTCTGGATGACTCTTTCCGTGTTATCGAGCCCTAGGTGACCTGATACGTTGGACTATCTTCCAAAAATGTTGGTACGCATCTGGAACTCGAGAGTAGTAGAGCTTTCTGCATAGTCTTATAGAAATGTTCACACCGACCCAGCTTTCTGTTTGCTAGCAAGTTTTTTGGAATGATATCATTAGTAGAGAGGTATCGTATGGGTCCTTTCCATTCTCCATTGTCCCCTTATTTGTATTTCCAGATATCTTTACTTCGCGATATTTTCATTATGTATATTTAACACGCACATTATTATTTTTGGTCATAGATTATGTGCCACTAGTTGGTCGGTGAGCACATTGCGGACCCATTATACCTTGTAACTATCATTGTCAAGCATAGCATCAAGGATATATTTATGAGTTGGTCATTCTCAAGCATACCTTTAGGGACGTATTGACAATAAGAGAGATGGTTGGATGGAAATGATGGTTGGTATTACTATTATAGTATATTAAACAATAGTTATTGTGAGTTTGGACCGGGTTTTTTTGAACAATCTGTATGTGAAGGTAAAGTACTCAAGGTAACCAGAGAAAACCAACGACGGGAGGAAGGATTCGTATACAGAAAGACAAATATTCAACATATCCAGATGTCAAACGTGAATTCATAGAAACCAATTCGCAGATGCCCTTATATAGCTGGTAGTCCGGGTCAGCAGATGCAATTTTTAGGATTTATATAGGTATAGACTTTTTGATATCGTGACGAAGATCGGCTAGTGTGATGCAGGAAGAAATCTTGCATCACACGGCAAGAAAGACTTTTTCCAAGTAGGAAATGGTATCAAGAATAACAGTAACGTAGCCTTTGCCTGCTGAAGGAATTAATATCTTAGCAATGCAACAAAGTGATTTGACGGTATTTAGAAATTTAGCGATATCAAAACGGATGCGATCGGCCGGAATTTTAGAAATTGTTCAGAGGGTGATAGTTGAAATTCTTTGGGGAGAAATTGCAAAGTTACCACTTGCAGACAAAAATAAGATTGATCACTGTATCAGCAACGAGATAAAGTAAGGGGAGATTTTTTTTTTCTTAGAAACAAGGGATTGTAATTTCTTTTTGTGTCTAGTTATTGATATTCTGACCTCTATACCAGTAATTTTTTAATTCCTCTTAAACTATTTAATTTAAAAATAAGTTTTTGCTTCTTAAAGCTTTAATAAAATTAAACCTCAAAAGGTCATGTTGTAAGACCACTCCCGTAGAAAAAAATGTTTCAGATTCGGTTTCTTTGCGAATTTTGGCTCAAAAATGTCCCCTTTAAACAAATCTGAAGGATGTCGGAGGAATTTTTTTAATAGAAATTGAGAAATTCCAAAAATTACCTTTTTTGCTCCGGAAAACTTTATTTTTTATTTTTTGTGTCAAACGGCCGCACTATAATGGTGCATATCTGTCGCACTTATACATATACGTACTTATGCGAAAAATTCCCAATAAATATTGACATATTTATTAAAATTGTGTAACAGATAATATGTTAATAACGCTATGTTAATAATAAATTATATAATAATTTTAATAAATGTTAATATTTGTTGGGATTTTTTCGCGTATTAAGTACGTATAATATGTATAAAGGTCGATTCAAACACATCAGTCCCGTCACAGTCCCGGCGCCGAACCGGTCCCGTCTGGTCACAGAACTATTCGTTCGTCTATTCGCACACACCCGAAATGAATCAGTCTTCGGCGACCAATCTGTTGGAAAGATGGAAAGTTTCTCGGATGAAGAATTAGCAAATATTATTATTATTTCTTGCCAAATATTATTTTTAAAATTAATGTCCATGTATTTTACATGCGACAAATCATATAAAACAATATATTTTCTCACACATTCTATTAATTGTTGAAAACGGCGCGCCATATAGTGTGGCGCGCCGAGGCGGCTTAAAAATCGAGTGGACGCGCATAATTAACAATTAAAAGACAACAGTCTAAATTGAAATAAGCTCCGACTGCGCTGCAGAATCTTGAAACTGAATGTTTAAACTTCAATTTAGGCACTTGGCAATTATTTTCGCATTTTTCAGAATTTAAATCGTTTATAACTCGAAAACTGTCAACTTTCCGGAGCAAAAAATGTAATTTTTGGAATTTGTTTAAAAAATTGTTTAAACTCCTCTTAGACTCCTGTCTGTCCAAAAATTTCACCCTGCACCCTTCAGATTTGTTTAAAATGGAAGATTTTTTAACAAGAATCCGCAAAGAAACCGGGTCAGAAACATTTTTCCTACGGGAGCTATCTCACAACATGGATGGACTAATTCTAATATTCAGAATCAAAATGGATTCAGACATCAGATTTTTAAAAATGCATGATGAAGAGATATTGTTAACACAAAGACAATTCTCCACTTCATATCATGAAAAAAACAAAAAAGAAAGCATTTAGCTCATTAAAAATTAAATCTTTAAACTTTGTCCCCTGGTAATTTTCTTCTCCCCATAAATATTATTATTCCTCCTCTTGTTCGCTATATATTTACTGTTTGGTATCAAACTTGTACATAATATATTCGATGTAATTGAACAACAAATCCTGATGTTAATTTTCAAGATATGCCACTCTACTTGACCAAGTTATTTCTGGTGGCCTAAAAACTTTCGATCAATGTTTGTATCAAGCCGGCTCTGGCGTGACGTCAGAAATCGCAAATCACAAGATAGTTAAACCTGTGATTTGCATGTTTCATTGTCGGCCTTGAGCGGCAACGGTCGTGGTTTCGAAACAGAAAATTAGGTATGCGTTAATTTTTTTTCGTTGTGAAGGATACCAGGAAAACATTAATTAAACGTACAAAGACGAAAAATGAACAGGTTCACTAAGATGTTAACAAAGGAAAGATCTGATTGTATTTACGTCTATTTTTTTTTATTTCCAAGTTGGCTGGAATTAAGAAACGATTCAATTAAATAAATGTATTTAAAAATTCCATAGCTCTTTGAAAGTCAGTAGAGAAGAAAATAATAGAAAAAAATTACACTATATTTCTAAAAATACGACATTGCTCAAACTGTTTAAACGAGTATTGGTAAATTACATTTTTCAAAAACTGCAATAGAATTATTATAAAATATGACGTTATTCTTTGTTAGCAATTGGATGGTCAAAAATAAGATATATAACAACAAAATGACAGGGTTCAGTATGTTTCCTGACAGTTAAATCTTTTAATCGACTTTATGTCACTTCAATTTTAATTTTTGAGACATTTAAAATGTAATCAAAAGGTTATTACACCATTTTATTTAGCTAGTTTCAATTGCTAACTATATCTTCACTGATGATGGTCTAATAAGACCGAAAACGTTCTGCTGGAATTGTAATCTGTTTGGAAAATTTAATTTCCAGAAAGAAGTTTTAGAACTTCTTTCTGGAAGTTAGTACAGAAATTTTTAATTAATATTACTCAGTGTAATTGTATTCAGTGTAAAAAAATTTCCTCGAGTTCGAAGACACCAAAATTACCACCATGTTATCGATTTTGACAAAATTGATTAAATTTTAAATATATACCATTTTACACTTGAAGTTTTTCACTTTACTGGAGGTTTATTTAAACTATGATTGGGATCCTTCTCTTTTATTAGTTGAAGGATGCTCACACGAAAATCCTGCCTTTTAAACGTTTAAAATCGAATACCGTAAAAATCTTACAATATACTACCACGTAAACAAGGCCTTAGGATACTTTTTAAATAACAATTTCCCCCATATGAACTACACTCGCGATCATAAAATCCGGGTCACCTTGAAAATTTCAAGTTTCTTGGAATATTTTTGCATCTGGTGCAGTAATAACCTTTTTTTAGACTAATGTATTTTTTATTTGTCATCAATGTTTGTTTTGAAAGAAAGAAAAAAACGGTTTTTTTTATTGCTTTTATTGAAAAAGCAGAAAACAAACGAAATTGTTGAAACAGACATACGAAAGAAAAAATGAAAAATACAGAACGTGGTAAAACATCAGTAGAATTTCAATGACTAATATCGTGTATTGCCTCCTCTTGCTCTAATAACCTCTTGCAGACGACGGGGGATATTCTCAATTTTTCTCCGGATTACATGTTGTGGTATGTTATTCCACTCTCTTACTAACAGATCTTTAAGCTCCTGTGCGTTGTTAGGAGGAGGTGTATGGGTTTGAATACGTTTTTTCAGATCGTCCCAGAGATGTTTGATGGGATTCAGATCCGGAGATCTAGCTAGCCAGGGTAACCTCGTAATTCCAACCTTGTCCAAGTATTGCATACTGATCCTGGCAACCTGCGGTCGCACGTTGTCCTGCATAAAAACTGCGTCTTCTCTAAACCCTGCCATGGTGGGCATAACATGTTCTTCCAGAATCTCCGTAATGTACCTTCGTGCAGTTCAGGACCCATTTTCGATGAAGGGTAATTCGGTGCGGAAGTCGGAAGATACACCTCCCCTAGCCATGACCGAGCCTCCACCAAATGACATTCTTGGAGCAATGCAAGCTTGTGAAAATCGTTTACCGGTTCTCCTCCAAACTCTTATACGTCCATTGGACCCAGTTAGGCAGAAACGGGATTCATCTGAGAATAACACTTTGCTCCAATCATTAATTCCCCAATGCGCGTATTGTCGAGCAAAAGCTAGTCGTGCAACTCGATGCGCACGGCCAAGTGGCGGTCCTGTAGCCATTACTCGAGAAGATAGTCCAGAAGAACGAAGTCTTCTCCTGACTGTTGCAACGCTAACATTGTAATTTCGTACTTCCTGTAGGCAATTTCGATGCATAACCGCAGTTGAGGTCCAGTTTCGTAAAGCCTGAAACACAAGGAATCGGTCATCTCGTGCCGTGGTCGTTCTTCTTAGTCCAGAGCCAGGTTGTCTGGTTAGCAAACTCGTCTTCTGAAAGCGTTGAAGCACTCGTTGAACCGTAGAAAGTCTTACGCCAACAGTTCTTGCGACTTGCCGTTAAGTGTGACCGTCTTCCACAAACGCAACAATGCGTGCCGTTTCAACAACAGTCAAGGCATTTTTGGCAAAAAATAAACAATAATAAACACTAATAATGACACTAATAAACACTAATGGTGGCAATAATAAACGTTTGTTTGTTGTGTTTGAACAGAAAGTCGAAGCACAAATGAGACATTTAAAACAAGCGGCAGTTACAGGTACCGTTCATTTTGGGAAGTGTATAGTTTTCCGCGAAATCGGCATTATTGGAATTCTTTGTTACAAAGGAACCCCTAAGCCAACAACAATTCTCAGAAACATGCATTAGTTTCTATTTGTGTTATTATTATTTACGATAAAGCTCGTTAAAAATGAAACAATGAAGATTTTCAAGGTGACCCGGATTTTATGATCGCGAGTGTATATAGAGCATTTACCGTAATTCCCCAAGGCTTGTTATTGCTGTTCCCGAGTAGTTCCCGAATTTTCCATAAGAAGCTTTGTCATCAGCGTGCGGCAACGTCTTGATGCTTGTTTTGATGTCAGCGTATGTAAAGTGGAAACACGAGCTATTAGAAACTACTTTTTCTTCTTGTCTATTAAAATATTTAATATAGTACGTTAAGGCTTCTGTTCCAATGATGCATTTATTTATGAACTCTTAAAAACTATTTTCATAGTTTCGACTAAAAAATGCGAATTCGTAACAAACGTATCTAAACGTTTAACAACTGCCAAACAACTTTTGTATCATAAGAAATGTTGAACACCAAACGTTATAAAGTTGCCAAGTTTTTCGAGCCCGTATTTATTTTTCTCGTGCCAAATTTGAGGTCGGTTTCCAAAAATTCAACAACTTCCGCCCTATGCAAACTGAAAGCATTATTTGCGGAAGAAATGTCCAGAAATAACAACACAGACGTCGAATCACATGTTAAAATTACTGGCGAGTTGGTCGACACAAATGTTTCTAAAAAAACTTAGGATTGCGATGTCGAATGCAATTGTAAAATCATAAATATAGAATAATACGCAAAATATACTGTGACATTAGAAGTGTTATGCCCAGAAGGAATAATATCTTAACTTAATTTTTTGGCAACAGAATGACTATATTTAAAGCATGCTATAATATAAAAATATCAATGTTGGTTTGTATGTTTGTAAAAATAAAGTTTTATCTTTAAATTTTTTTGTGAATAGATCAATTTATGAAGACCAGCTGGTACAGAAATTTTTAATTAATATTACTCAGTGTAATTGTATTCAGTGTAAAAAAATTTCCTCGAGTTCGAAGACACCAAAATTACCACCATGTTATCGATTTTGACAGGGGTATAAAGACAGAGATATGGGTTTGTCGTATCGCGAAATTGGCTGTGGTGTTAAATATACTGAAATGACGGTTATGCATGTGTATCGTGTGTCTACAAAATGAAGGTAGAGAAACACGCAGATCAACTGATCAACCGAGGCGTACCACAGAGCGCCAAGATAGACGCTTTAGACTACTGGATCTACGAGACCGTTACGTTATTACGTGTCAAATCGCTGTCCAATGGTTTGGAGTAGAATAGCTTTTGGACTGAATTGCGATTTTGTTTAGGAATGCATGATGGTCGTAGGATGGTAAAATGCCGCCGTAGAGAGCGACGAGATATCAAGTTTGCTGTTGATACTTGAGAGGCATGTACACAGGACAGTTGGAGTAATGCTTGGGAGGGCTATTATGACAGCCGATCACTACTTGTGTTTATTCGAGGTAGTATGGCAGCTGCGCGTTATGTTGATGACATCTTACAAATAACATTACTTACTGCCTCATCTAGACGGCCGTTGACACGTCCTTTTTCAGCAAGGCAACGCCTGTCCACATATTGCTCCTCGAACTATGGACTTTCTTCAAGAAGCTGGCATTAATGTTTTGACATGGTCACCCCGTTCATCGGATTCAAATCCTATCGAACATGTGTGGGATATGAAGGGAAGGAGACTGTCCATGTCCACTCCGCACCATCCTCCACAGAATCTGGCACAGTTAATCCATGAAGTTTAAGTTGCTTGGAACAAGGTAACAGAAGCCATCGATCATCTCGTTTTGCCAATGCCTAGATGGGTACAGGGGTGTATCCAGCAACGGGGTCGCCAAACACATTATTATTATTTTTTACAGAATGACGGTATTAGATTTTTGTTTTGATAAAGTGCAGCAACAACCGTTGATACGTATTTCGACCTCCTTAAGTCTCTTCAGAACGGTATAGCCACTGCTCTGAACCAAAACAAAAATCTTTCCCGTCCTAGACAATAGTTATTAAAATAACTATATACAGACGTAACTACGCCATCTAAAAACAAAAAGAGAAATCAAACGATTTCTACTTAGCGAAACCGAATTCAAATCTTAACCACTGTGTTTCCTAAAATTTGCGAAACAAACAGCTGGATGAATTACTCGGCAAGGGAATCTAAAATTGCATTCCACAAGCCGTCCATCCTAGTCAAAATTCGTAGTGAATTCAGTTTCTCGTACTTCCAACGAAGTAAATAACAAAACAGAATGACGGTATTAGATTTTTGTTTTGATAAAGTGCAGCAACAACCGTTGATACGTATTTCGACCTCCTTAAGTCTCTTCAGAACGGTATAGCCACTGCTCTGAACCAAAACAAAAATCTTTCCCGTCCTAGACAATAGTTATTAAAATAACTATATACAGACGTAACTACGCCATCTAAAAACAAAAAGAGAAATCAAACGATTTCTACTTAGCGAAACCGAATTCAAATCTTAACCACTGTGTTTCCTAAAATTTGCGAAACAAACAGCTGGATGAATTACTCGGCAAGGGAATCTAAAATTGCATTCCACAAGCCGTCCATCCTAGTCAAAATTCGTAGTGAATTCAGTTTCTCGTACTTCCAACGAAGTAAATAACAAAACAGAATGACGGTATTAGATTTTTGTTTTGATAAAGTGCAGCAACAACCGTTGATACGTATTTCGACCTCCTTAAGTCTCTTCAGAACGGTATAGCCACTGCTCTGAACCAAAACAAAAATCTTTCCCGTCCTAGACAATAGTTATTAAAATAACTATATACAGACGTAACTACGCCATCTAAAAACAAAAAGAGAAATCAAACGATTTCTACTTAGCGAAACCGAATTCAAATCTTAACCACTGTGTTTCCTAAAATTTGCGAAACAAACAGCTGGATGAATTACTCGGCAAGGGAATCTAAAATTGCATTCCACAAGCCGTCCATCCTAGTCAAAATTCGTAGTGAATTCAGTTTCTCGTACTTCCAACGAAGTAAATAACAAAACAGAATGACGGTATTAGATTTTTGTTTTGATAAAGTGCAGCAACAACCGTTGATACGTATTTCGACCTCCTTAAGTCTCTTCAGAACGGTATAGCCACTGCTCTGAACCAAAACAAAAATCTTTCCCGTCCTAGACAATAGTTATTAAAATAACTATATACAGACGTAACTACGCCATCTAAAAACAAAAAGAGAAATCAAACGATTTCTACTTAGCGAAACCGAATTCAAATCTTAACGGCTCGTGGAATCTTGGACGGCTTGTGGAATGCAATTTTAGATTCCCTTGCCGAGTAATTCATCCAGCTGTTTGTTTCGCAAATTTTAGGAAACACAGTGGTTAAGATTTGAATTCGGTTTCGCTAAGTAGAAATCGTTTGATTTCTCTTTTTGTTTTTAGATGGCGTAGTTACGTCTGTATATAGTTATTTTAATAACTATTGTCTAGGACGGGAAAGATTTTTGTTTTGGTTCAGAGCAGTGGCTATACCGTTCTGAAGAGACTTAAGGAGGTCGAAATACGTATCAACGGTTGTTGCTGCACTTTATCAAAACAAAAATCTAATACCGTCATTCTGTTTTGTTATTTACTTCGTTGGAAGTACGAGAAACTGAATTCACTACGAATTTTGACTAGGATGGACGGCTTGTGGAATGCAATTTTAGATTCCCTTGCCGAGTAATTCATCCAGCTGTTTGTTTCGCAAATTTTAGGAAACACAGTGGTTAAGATTTGAATTCGGTTTCGCTAAGTAGAAATCGTTTGATTTCTCTTTTTGTTTTTAGATGGCGTAGTTACGTCTGTATATAGTTATTTTAATAACTATTGTCTAGGACGGGAAAGATTTTTGTTTTGGTTCAGAGCAGTGGCTATACCGTTCTGAAGAGACTTAAGGAGGTCGAAATACGTACCAACGGTTGTTGCTGCACTTTATCAAAACAAAAATCTAATACCGTCATTCTGTTTTGTTATTTACTTCGTTGGAAGTACGAGAAACTGAATTCACTACGAATTTTGACTAGGATGGACGGCTTGTGGAATGCAATTTTAGATTCCCTTGCCGAGTAATTCATCCAGCTGTTTGTTTCGCAAATTTTAGGAAACACAGTGGTTAAGATTTGAATTCGGTTTCGCTAAGTAGAAATCGTTTGATTTCTCTTTTTGTTTTTAGATGGCGTAGTTACGTCTGTATATAGTTATTTTAATAACTATTGTCTAGGACGGGAAAGATTTTTGTTTTGGTTCAGAGCAGTGGCTATACCGTTCTGAAGAGACTTAAGGAGGTCGAAATACGTATCAACGGTTGTTGCTGCACTTTATCAAAACAAAAATCTAATACCGTCATTCTGTTTTGTTATTTACTTCGTTGGAAGTACGAGAAACTGAATTCACTACGAATTTTGACTAGGATGGACGGCTTGTGGAATGCAATTTTAGATTCCCTTGCCGAGTAATTCATCCAGCTGTTTGTTTCGCAAATTTTAGGAAACACAGTGGTTAAGATTTGAATTCGGTTTCGCTAAGTAGAAATCGTTTGATTTCTCTTTTTATTATTTTTTAATTACATATTAATAAAAATTTTTGTCAACGTTATCGTTTCATTATTGATGTAAATCTACAATTTTGACAAAAAATTAAGTTCTAGAAATTATTCCTTTTGGGTGTAACACTTCTAATGTCACTGAGTACAAGAATGGGCACACACATGTTCTTAAATATACAGTTTCAAAAAACATCTTTGTTTTTATGACTTTTTGCTAACTTCTTTAATATTTTGATGATGTAATCGTTGTTTGTCAGTCTTCTTTTATTGCTTTTTCTTACGAGCTAATTTTAATAACTATTAAGTCGCTTTTTACATTGTTTTGGTCACCTCTTATGTGTTGTTTTATTCTATTCAAATTTTACATGAAATATGTAATTAATATTAGGGTAATTAAATAATAATGAATATCTACTGTATACAGTTATCTTGAGTTCTACGTTAAACTATTATGGTTTTACATGGGATTAAACCACAATTAATTGTAATAAAAACCAAAATAAAATGTAGTACATTTTATTATTTTCTTTTGACGTTTCGATTTGGTATTGGCTACACAATTTGCTTCATTTACTAGGATGATTTCTTATGATAATTTTCATTATGATTAATTGTGGTTATACTCCATCTACGTAGAATGATGCGCACACCCTGGACAGCACATCGCACAAATGTCTCAATATTGACAGAACTCGACATCGATACTAGGCTTACCACAATCATCAACCAAAATATATTGAGGTACTTTGGACACATTACCAGACGAATGGAAGGCATGGAAAGGTTGGTGGTTAAAGGCAAGGTAGATGGTAAAAGAACCCGAGGAAGATAGCCAGACCAAATAAAGTGCGCTACCGGTTATTCTGTGTCTGAGGCAGCACACCGCGCCCAGGAGAGAGAAGAATGAATAGCAACCATTCGGCAAATACCAAACGTCATCACATCCTTACGAAGGATAAAGGATAGAGGAGAAGGAGGAACTACATCTAACAAATATCTATGTTATATATGCTACAAGAAAACAGTTTCAGAACCTTCTAATTTCTCAATGTTATAGTTTTTAGGAATTTTGGGATGTTCATTTGATGACATGCCCATCATGATCTAAAATAAAAGTGAAAACATTTTGAAATATCCGCGAATTTATCAACAACTTGCCACGAGTCTTTTATTAATCGAGAAACTACCACTGAGTATTAAAAGCTCAGAGACCTTAATTGCAGAACGGACCTAGGACCTAGGAAAAATCATATATTGGAAAGAAAAATAACTATTGGCCTATAAGTACAAACGTGCTGTATTCCTGGCAAAGATTTATGCAATCTTGCATTGTGCAAGAGGAATTAACATGAGGTCTTTTGAACTGAAGCGGATCAATGATTGTACAGATATTCAAGCGGCTATAGTGGGGCTCTTAGAAAAGACAAAATCGAGGCTAGTCTACTAATGCCGAGAATTCAACAGAATGGCGGAACATAACAGTCTCACACTGCTATGAATGGTTTTCCGATCAACGGAGAATACACGACAATGACTTACTGAACATGCCACCAAGTCAAGTGACACCTGCATATAATGAAGCTGTTAGCACTTAATTTGTAACCAATGATAAGCTGCGACAATACGACACATCCACGGATCAATGTCTGAATCTGTTTACCTCGAGCTTATCTTGAAATTGGACGCAGTATAGACATAAATTTTTGTGCTCAAGTGTCTGGAATGGAACGATCATATAAGCCAAATGACAACAAATAGAATAGTAAAGACGGTGACAGACGGTTCGCCAAGGGGAACACTATCAGTAGGATGACCACGAAAACGATGGAACTACAACTTACTGGAGGCACATTGAAAAACAGACGGAGTCATGTCTAAAAAAAAGAAGAAGAAAGAAATTGTACGAAAGAACACCTCTGAAGTTTACAATTTATGATCCTGTAACACCTGTTACAGTAACAGGTAACAAGTAACTGGCGAAGCACAACTAGGTAACTTTGTTATGAGTGCCATGACATGCACGGATTTTGAGTAATGAGATTGCTAATAGACCTGCTAAAGCAGGTGCTAGTACTACTTTTATATGATCAGTACCATTTTGTGATATTATCCAGAAAAGCCGCATCGTGAAAGATACGGTGCTTCGAATTTTAACGAAAACGTGAAAAAATGGCGTGCGAAAGAAACAATTAACGGTCCCGTTTTTGTATAATGTAATCAAATCGCGGCAACCAACGGGCCGAGTGTTTTTTTATATCAAATTATTCAGTTGCAATTATATGTACATTGTCATTTGATTTATCCACTATATCTGCCCCATCACGCATTTTTACTTGGCAGTCATCCAACACGATACGATGAAGCTTTTTGATAGTAGCTTTTGGATGTTTACTAAAGGCTTCATATCATTTATACTTAAGTTACGTTATCACAAGATTAGAGGATATACATCAAATATTACAATAATGTATTGGGTACTAAAAAATGGATCATTTATTAGATGAGACGTAGGTCGATATATCTTTAAATATTTGCTGCAGAACTCGAATTTATTTATTATTGTTTTTGACATGCTATCAAATAATGAATTAATTTTCTTTTATTTTTGTGTCATGTCATTAGACAACATGACATTAGGGTTAATAAAAGTTAACCCTAAAGCTAGTGTCATATTAGGCACATACGACATAAAATACAAGATAGACTGAATGTTGCGATGCAGTCATGTTCTTCCAGTGCGACAGAGAAAAGTGATGCAAAGCAGTCCCTGCATCTCTGTTTAATGAGCCGGGTTTATCGACGACGTGACCTTCTCATTGGTCATTCAGATCACCTGGTCGATAAACCTTACAAATTAGAAAGAGATGCAGGGGCTGCTTTGCGTCGGTTTCCTCTGTCGCACTGGAGGAATGGGATGGTATTGCGACGATCAGTCTATCTTGTATTATATGTCTATGGTTAGGCATAACAACAACCACAAAGGGTTAAATTCGGTGAACCAGTTTTGAACCATTCTAATAATGTTGAATCCAGCTTTCGATTCAGATTTTAATTTCGTTTTTGCCTTTACGTTTCAAAAGTAGCACATATCATAGCTTTATGTTTACAATATCACACGGGATATACACTTTGGCGTAATATCAAAAAACTAGATGAACTATTGTTCTGTCCTGTTTTATATTCAAACTATTTAAAGATAACTCTACAGAAAATCCTCGTATAATATTAACAGGAATATTAACTGAAATTATAGCCATACACAACAACTGCCTTCAAGACAGAATCCAATAGAAGTCCTACTATAAATATTATTATTATTATAGTCCCGTGACAAAGAGCAAACCAAGATACTAAACAAGGATGTTACGTAACTGATTTCTAATTTCACTTTTACGGTAAATCCACTGGCGATACAAAGGAATTTTAATGTCATTATTTTGTAGCACGATCGGAAGGACAACTGGTGCACACCTACCAGCCGCCTTTTGCGTGCGGTAAACAGATGACTAGGTGGGAATTTACATATTCGAAAAGGCGATTATTGCGTTTTTTATGAAAATAATTCACCCGATTACGGACGCGCCTATTAGAAAACAAATAGTTTTATAAGAAACTTTATTATTATTATCAGTTTTTGATTTTTTTTTCTATTTTGGCTGATGCACACTTAATTTTTTAACAACATTATTTGAAGAAAAAAAAGGTGGTACAGTAGGCGGTACAGTAGATGCTTCATACTACGTTTTTTGTGTTTTTAAAATTACAGAAAGCAATTTTATTATTTATTTACTGTGATATTTATTGTAAACAAATTATATTATATTAAAATAATTAAATAAATTATTATGTTTGCTACTAACGTCATCTGCTAACGTATCAACAAAGCCAAAGTCAAATTAAGTTAATAATAAGGTATAAATAAATATCATTTGATAGTAAATTTATATATTATATAAACTAAATAAGATGTGTAAAAATAAAATAGGAGCATATGAAGAAATTTTAGTGTTGCTTCTATTACGACAGGAAAGATTGTTTTCACGTTCAGAGTATCTGTAAATAGTCGCTCCGAAGATTCCTTTTAGGATGAAATACGTATAAGCGGATATACAGAGGCACTATACGTGGACTCAAATATTAACTGTCTTTCCTTCCATCTAAATATTAATTTTATTGAAACCTAAAAAATTAATAAATAAATAATAAAATTATTTTATTCAATGTTAAAAATATTATCTCAATTTGTAAAATACAGAAAACATGGTATGAAGCTCTGCGCTAGTCTGTAGTACAGCCTACTGTAGCACTTTTTTTATCACTTTAACAATTTTTTTCTGAGCAAGATAGTTAGGTACGGGCATAGCTGACAAAAATAAAAGCTTATTCAATTTACGTTTATACGTTAACAATTAACTGAGATATAAGCGTTTGAAATAAGCTGTTTTTTTTTCTATTTCTATTTTCTATTATTTTAATAAAATGCATTTCTGTTAGCTATGAAAAAAGTGTTATAACAATTGGTCAATATACAGATCTGATCATTATATTATCTATATTATATGATTAGTATTCAAATACTTATTCATTTATTAAAACGAAGTATTGTGAATGACTCATCTAAATATAACCGCAACAGCTTTAATTTTACGCAAAATCAAACATTTATTAGGTTCACGCTTTTGGTAGTTGTGAAACCACATCTCTGTATTTTTCTAACATTGGAAAGAAAAAATTTATGAAATTTGTTTGCAAACATATATATTGCAGAAAAATATTAATGCATTTTTAAGACGATACGAATTCAGAGGATATTGCTTCTGCTAAATAAAGCACCGTTATTGCATTGTATGATGTCTCACAAGCCAATGCCGTTATTAACTATTGCAAAGATTTATCAATACATGTCAAATTTTCTCTAGATCAATTACCATCTGCTGCTAATGTCATGAAGACTCAGAAGGGAAAATCACTACATGAAGCCGTCCATTTGGCACAGGATGGCACCCAATGGAGACACCAAGCTAATACTATTTAGAGTTTTAGTGTGTCACCACGCCCTGACAAGAGCTCAAGGAATGAGGAGGAGGAGGCTAATGTCACAGCATGTATTGATGACGTACCAACAGTAGAAACAAATTATTTTAAAACCACTTACTGGGGTTTGAGGAAATCAAAAAACTTATTAATACTAATCCGTACTACTAACCTTCATACTCCTCAAACCTTGTTTGAGCAAATTGCGTGTAGACCCTACTCGGATGCTCAGCCGACGAGGAGAACAAAATTTATTTTGCCAAATCGGCGGCTGAGTGTACGAGCACACACTCTTTTCGGACAGAGAGTCATCAGCCCAGGCTGGTGGCTCTCTGTTCGGAACACACACTTTTTTTTTAGGGAGACCAGTCCCGATGTCAAGGTAGAGTGAATTTTATAGAGTCAGTAAAGTAAATAGGGAGAAAAGTCGATATGTGTGCTACAGTTAGATGGCTTAACCACAGTCAATAAAAACCAATAGTGGGGTGTCCCAATACCCAGGGCACCCAAAGTAATTTTCAGATCATAAGCCTCCTCACGTAAGTCCCACACTGAGGAGGGGTGGAGGAAAGGCCTGGGGGTCAGATAGGTACCACTTCAATAGCGAAGTGTGGCCGGTTTGATCTTCGGACATGTGGATCCCACTTTTACAATGGTATACACATTAGGGGCAGGGTTGATCACATGTGTGTGTGTGTGTGTAGAATAAGTTATCGGACCATTGCAGACCAGTTTAATATTCATAATTCCACGGCCTTAAAATTTTTGAAAAGGAATAAATTTCGTTCATACAAACGTCAATGTCATTAAGAACTAAGAGAAGGGGATGCTGAGAGACAAGCGGAATTTTGTTATGAAATTTTAGAGATGGCTAATGCAGACAGACAATTAAAAAAATATATTTTGTTTAGTGATGAATAATTAAATAATTAAAATTATAGGATTTGGTCGACAAGAAAGCCTGAGGACATTATTGAAAACCATACCCAATATTGTCGAAAAATAAATGTCTAATTCGGAATATTTAGACACAATATTATTGGACCATTTTTATATGAAGAAAATTTAAACTCAAAAAAGGTTTTACAAGAAGAGGTTTTATCGAGACTTGCAGAAATAGCTTCAGATGAAGAAGAAATTTGGTTTCAAATGGATAGGTGCCCTGCGCACAATAACAGGGAGGTTAAGGAATTCCTTAAAAACAGTTTTAATAATTGTTTGATTGGATCTAACTGTAACATTATGTGGCCTCCGAGATCGGGAGATCTAGCTCCAAATGATTATTTTATCTGGGAGCATCTAAAATCAAAAATCTATTCTGACCAAAAATTTACAGATATTGAAGCATTAAAAATGCGAAATATTGAAGACTGTGCAAATATAACTCCAGGCGTTCGGGTTAACGTTAGACGAGAATCGGATCACAGTAAAACTATATTGAAATTCTTTGAATTGTTGGATAACCTGGAATTGAATTACAGTGTATTAGAATATCTTGTGTTAAATAAAGATCTGGCAGTGCTCGCACTATTGCCTGAATACAACACAATTGCGATTTTTCGTTAACTGAGTAAATTTCATTCACTTTATTGCTTTGTAAACAATATAATTTATTGTTTACAAAGTAATATTTACTGTTCAATAGTAGTAGCTATTTAGTAAAATTTATTGTTTATAATATAATCATAAAGTAAAAATATTGACAAATCAAATATTGTCAAACATCTTACATCAATATGATCAAACACAATACATCATACACATTCTTGCAAAAATGTATTATATTTTTGCAAAACCTTGGAGTACGTTTAATACGTAGAATAATTTTATATATATATTTAGGGATTCTACAGTATTCACTGCCTTCCCTCGCTCAACCGTTTCCATCTCTCTCTGTTGTTCCATTCTCCATCGTTTAGTCCTCTCTTACTCATGGCGTCGTCTACTTCGTTCCTCCAGGATTTTCGGGGTCGTCCTCTGTTCCTCCTTCCTATGGGGCTCCATTCGGTTATTCTCTTTATCCATCTGCTATCGCTAGTTCTTCTTACATGTCCATACTACTTTAGTCTTTTTTGTTCTATATATGTTAGTATGTCTGTTTCTATTGATGTTCTTTGCTTTATTTCGTCATTATTTCTCCTATCCATTCTTGTTACTCTGCAGCATCTTCGCAGGCATTCCATCTCTGTTGCTACTATCTTACTGCTGTTTTTCTTGTTTATGATCCAATTTTCAGCCCAATATGTCATAATACTTCGCACTAATGTTTTATAAATCTGCGTTTTAGTCTTCATATTTAGGTGTCTATCCCACCATACTGAGTTAAGTTGTCGGATTGCTGTTCTTGTTTGTCCTAATCTTTGTCTAATTTTTTCCTCTGTTGTTGCCTTTTTCGTGATTATAAACCCCAGGTATTTGAATTTATCCTTTCCTTTGATTGTTACGTTGTCATCAATCTGTAGATCTTCTATGTCTTCTTCACTTGTAGATAGGTACTCTGTTTTCGCGAGGTTAATATCTAGGCCAGCCTTGGTATATTCTTCTTGTAGTTTCTTCATCATGTAGCTGAGGTCGTCTTGGTCTTGTGCAATCACTACTTGATCGTCTGCAAAACTTAACGTATATAGGTATTCGTTCCGTACCGGTACTCCCATGCCTTCGCATTTTCTTTTCCATGTAGTCAAGGCTTTCTCTAAGTATATTTTGAATAGGGTTGGAGATGTGGAACAACCCTGCAGGAGCAGGAGCCCTTTTGTTGTGGTGAAGTCTCCTATGATTCTTGTTCCCATTTTAATGGACACTTTATTTTCTTTATACAGAGCTTTTGTAGCTTCTATGAGTTCCGTCTGTATTTCTAATTTGTACATTGCCTCCCATAGTTCTGACCTTGGTACAGAGTCATACGCCTTTCTCAGGTCCACAAATGCCAAGTGTATATCTCTATTTTTTGCTTTTTTCTTTTCCAACAGTTGTTCCAGTGTGTATATGTGGTCTATGCATGATCTTCCTGCCGTGAAGCCTGCCTGATCCTCCCCGATTTTGCCTTTTATCGCTTGCTCTATCTTTTCTCGCAGTATCTTCCCATATAATCTTCCTATTGATGATATTACGCTTATTCCTCTGTAGTTTTCGCATCGTTTTCTATCTCCTTTCTTAAATATAGATGTCATATATGCCGCCGTCCATTCCTTTGGGAGCTGTTCTCCATTTATAGCTTTCTGAAATATCCATTGTATCATCCGGTGTAATTTTTTTTATCCGTATTTTATAAGCTCAGGTGAGATGCCTCCGGGTCCCGGTGCTTTCTTATTTTTAATTGCTTTTATGGCCGTTCTCATTTCCCTATATAGAATAATTTTAACTAAACTTTAATTTGTTTTTAATACAGATTTCACTCCTCAATAAATAGTTTCTTATGACTTTTGATGTAAAATATTTAGGGAAGATTCAACAATTTTAATAATATCCTTAAATATTTTAAAGTTTCTATTTTTTTGAAGATATTATTTTTTCGAGTGACACTTATTTTGTTTTTCTTTCGTCATATCTACTTCTTAGAACAATGTAAAGAAATAAAAAATATATTAAAAACAAAAAAGTTTCATGAATAGATACTGAATAAAAGATCGGAGAAAAAGGTTTTGTTAAATACACTCGCGATCATAAAATCCGGGTCACCTTGAAAATTTTAAGTTTCTGGAATATTTTTGCCTCTGGTGCAGTAATAACCTTTTTTTAGGCTAAAGTATTTTTTATTTGTCATCAATGTTTGTTTTGAAAGAAAAACAAAAGGGTTTTTTATTGTTTTTATTGAAAAAGCAGAAAACAAACCAAATTGTTGATAAAACAGGCATACGAAAAAAATGGAAAATACAGAACGTGGTAAAATGTCAGTGAAATTTCAATGACTAATATCGTGTATTGCCTCCACTTGCTCTAATGACCTCTTGCAGACGACGGGACATATTCTCAATTTTTCTCTGGATTACATGTTGTGGTATGTTATTCCACTCTCTCACTAACAGATCCTTAAGCTCCTGTCCGTTGTTAGGAGGAGATGTTAGGAGTTGAATACGTTTTTTCAAATCGTCCCAGATATGTTCGATAGGATTCAGGTCCGGAGACCTAGCTGGTCAGGGTAACCTCGTAATTCCAACCTCGTCCAAGTATTGCATTGCACGTGGCAACGTGCATTCGAGCGTTGTTCTGCATAAAAACCGTGTGTTTTCTCCAAGCCTTGTCATGATATGCATAACTTGGTCTTCCAGAATCTCCGTAATGTCCCTTCGTGCAGTTAAGGACCCATTTTCGATTAAGGGTAATTCTGTGCGGAAGTCGGAAGATACACCTCCCCAAGCCATGACCGAGCCTCCACCAAATGGCATTCTTGGAGCAATGCAAGCTTATGAAAATCATTCACCGGTTCTCCTCCAAACTCTTATACGTCCATCGGATCCAGTTAGGCCGAAACGCGATTCATCTGAAAATAACTCTTTGCTCCAATCGTTAATTCCCCAATGCGCGTATTGTCGAGCAAAAGCTTGTCATGCAACTCGATGCGCCAGGCGAAGTGGCGGTCCTGTAGCCGTTACCCGAGATGATAGTCCAAAAGAACGAAGTCTTCTCCTGACTGTTGCAGCGCTAACATTGCGATTTCGTACTTCCTGTAGACGATTTCGATGCATAATCGCAGTTAAGATCCGGTTTCGTAAAGTCTGAAACACAAGAAAACGGTCATCTCGTACCGTGGTCATTCTTCTTCGTCCAGAGCCAGGTCGTCTGGATAGCAAACCTTTCTCCTGAAATCGTTGAAGCACTAGTTGAACCGAAGAAAGGCTTACGCCAACAGTTCTTGCGACTTACCGTTGAGTGTGACCGTCTTTCACAAGCGCAACAATTTGTGTCGTTTCAACGACAGTCAAGGGTACTTTTGGCAAAAAATAAACAATAATAAACACTAATAATGGCACTAATAAACACTAATGGTGGCAATAATAAACGTTTGTTCGTTGCGTTTGAACAGAAAGTCGAAGCACAAATGAGACATTTAAAACAAGCGGCAGTTACAGGTACCGTTCATTTTGGGAAGTGTGCTCTTTCCCGCGAAATCGGCACTATTGAAATTCTTTGTTGCAAAGGAAACCGCTAAGTCGACAACAATTCCCAGAAACATGCATTAGTTTGTATTTGTGTTATTATTATTTACGATAAAGCTCGTTAAAAATGAAATATCGGTGATTTTCAAGGTGACCCGGATTTTATGATCGCGAGTGTATATAGTGTTGTAAAGTGTAATAATATCTATTGTAGAGTTACCAATATTTCGCAATGAACACAATCAAACAAATAAAACGAAAACCCACATGGAATTACGTAGTACCTTCAAGAACGAGTCTACAATATTATGATTACGGAATACCGTCAACCTTGTTTCGAAATCGTACTATCGTAGACACGCTGACTGGATGACATTGTTCTTTTAAAAAACCGTTTTAAAAATGTATCAACTTTCGTCCCTGACCGATTCACAAACACGTGTAATACTGACCAACTTTCCGTTTTCACAGGTTATGAATGCCGTTGAATGTTTCGCTGGCTGCCATTCTTCTTTTCGTTTTTTTACCTATCGGAGTTACATCGAAAATGAGTTCAAACAGAGCGAAAGAGCGACAATGAACGAAGAAATAAAAAAAACAGGCTTCGGCCACGTTGCCAAAGCTGTTCGAATATATTTGTAAAATGTTTGCATCAATGAGCAATATTGCAGAATATTTTTATATAATAAAATCTCGATTATCCAAGTCGCGTTTATTCGAAGTCAGATAATTGGGAAAATCAAGTGACAGTGATTTTGGAAGATGTGAATATGGTGTTACTTCTTGGTTTTGTAGCGGAATATACCTACTGTGGAAAATTGTAGGTATATTCCATATATTACTTTTATTATTTGATATATAAAATTTGTATAATTATGTACTATATCAAAGTTTTAAAAATGAAGCGGCGATAGGTTCTTGCAGTTCTATGATATGTACCGAGGACAAACCTGATTGTATAATATATTCTAGGATACGATGGCGACCAAGAAATAGCGGATGAACTACTGTACAGCCTAGACGCCGCTAGAAGCCAAAAGTGGACCGAAACAGTGGAAAGTCTAAACTTCCAGAAATCAAGCAGACAGACATGGTCATTACTGAGAAAATTAGGGAGTGGTGTCCGTACGAAACGCCGAGAGGCAGCCGTAAAGCCAGATGCCGTAGCATCACATATACAAAAAACATCCAGGGCACCAAAGGATAAAGCACACACCATTTTCGTAAAGAGAGAACTTAAAACTTTAAAACACGTAGCCACAGAAACGGAGCATTCCCTCCCCTTCACCAGCGAAGACATACCAAAGGCTCTTAAAGACGTTAAGCCAGCAAAGGCACCAGGATTTGATAATATGCACCCTGAATTCCTAATAAATTGTGGCAAGTATACAAAAGTTTGGCTGGCTCGATTTTTCACAGACATCATGGTAACTGGAAATATTCCACAAGAACTAAAGCGCTCTAAGATAATAGCCATACTAAAGCCAGGCAAACCCGCCGACAACCTAAAAAACTACAGACCAATTGCGCTTCTCTCTGCCATCTACAAACTATTAGAGAGGCTTATATATAATAGAATCAGTACAGAACTGTTCCAGGCGATCCCAGTCGAACAAGCGGATTTTTCGACCAGAACGAAGCTGTGCAGACCAGGTAATGTCACTCACCACCTACATCGAAGCGGGTTTCAAAAGAAGACTTAAAACTTCAGCGGCATTTATTGATCTCTCGGCAGCTTACGATACAGTATGGAGAGAGGGCCTTATATACAAAATTCTCCATGCAATCCCCTGTAAACCAATAGCACGCCTAATAGATAGCATGCTCAACGACCGAATGTTTCAAGTAGTGATGGGCACAGATATCAGCCTACCAAAGAAACTTAAGAATGGCGTACCACAGGGGTCAGTGCTCTCTCCACTACTATTTAGCTTATACCTAGCAGATATGCCGGAAACACAGTCAAGAAAGTTCGGATACGCCGATGATTGGGCCCTCGCTACACGGATGCAGAATACTAGAAACGTCTGAAGAAGTTCTGACGGCAGACTTATATACATTGGGCAAATATTTTCGCAAGTGGCGACTTCAACCAAATGCATCCAAAACAGAAGTTAGTTGCTTTCACCTGAACAATAAACTTGCTGGAAAGGAACTCAACATACGGTTTGAAAATACCACACTTACCCACAACAAAACACCGAAGTACCTGGGCGTAACACTAGACAGAACGCTATCATTTAAAGAGCATTTAACAAAAACTGCCCAAAAGTTGAGTACAAGAAATAACATTATACAGAAGCTCTGCGGTACCACCTGGGGAGCATCGGTTTCCACTCTCCGCTCTACTGCCTTAGCCCTTGTTTTCTCGACCACTGAATATTGTGCTCCAGTCTGGCTACACAGTCCACACGTAAAAAAGGTCGACAATCAGCTGCACCAATGGCTTCCAGTATTAAGTCACATCCCACCTCCACATTTACGACGAGTCGACACACTTACACGTGAATACAAAAAGATCATGATCAATATAAACCTGCCGATCCACCAAGATACCGAGGATGCACGAAATACCCGTCTCCGTTCTAGAAAACCACCAATGAAAACGGCAAGAATGATACATGAGGAGTTCAACATCACGAATGCATGGTCCCAAGAATGGAACGAATGGCAAAATAACATGCCCTGCATTACCCACAAGCCACCAGGTTTTGATCTTCCACGCAAAACATGGTCCACTCTAAATAGAATCCGAACCAGATGTGCATACATGCTACATAAATGGGGAAAGAACCCGTCTCCTCAATGTGACTGTGGGGAGAACCAAACCATCAACCACATTATTCAAGAGTGTCCCTCAAGATCCTACAATGGTAGCCCTGAAGACTTCCTGTTTGCAACTTCAGAGTCAATTGATTATATAAATACACTTGATGTTTGTTTGTAACTATTTAAAGTTTGTCAAATACCTATATTACTAGTGTTTGTGTATTTGTTCTAAATGTGTTTTAATTTCCATACGATAAATAAATAAATAAATAGGATACAATATGTGATTATTTCATGTTAACTTCTGCATCTTGGGCTCATGCAATCTCGATTAGACAAGAACTGGATTTAGCTATACTATAATTGAAAATAAATTCCAGTCAGATACTCTTTGCGTTACTATTTTCGTATAATCGGGGTTCTACCCAACCTTATCCTATTTTAAGTAGAATAACAAAATTCAAAAATTTACCTGTCGCACAAAATATTTCTTTAAATCCACAGAGGTATGCTTAGTCTATAAGAAGACTTTATTAAATAAATTTTTACCTATGTCGTAAGATTTTAGCAAGAAAATTTTATTTAAATCCACGTCTTTTTAAAATGACTAAATTTAGGCATTGAGTTTTTCAAGCCTGTCCAGATAATTTTATTAGAGATGTGGAAGTATCTTCGTGAAATAGAATGGTTTTTACACCAATAATCACTTGAAATTATGGTTTGTACCAGTTCATGTTGGGAGGAGGCATGTTTGCTATAATATAGCATGCCATAATTATCTTCGTTTGTTGTAGAATTATTCTTGATGCACCTGATCTTCAAATTTTATGTGTTTCAATGGCTCTTTTACATAATACTCCAACGTATTCATTATGCTTAAGACATGTTAAGATATAAGACATTTTAATACATAAAAAAATAACAATAAAAATGTGGAACGGTTCAGATTTTGTATGTTATCCTTGTGTAGGGGTCATGTTAAGCTTGTCTGTATTCTATTTTTAGTACATGTACCCCGAGTATATTAAATTAATAATGAAACTATCCAAAAGAGTTACAAAATATCAAAACGTTTTTGATCTTATCAGATCATCAGTGATACTTGAAGATTTACAAGTCGCTTAAAAAAGGCTTAAAAACCGGTTTATATATAAAATGGTATTTGAACAATGAATTTAATAACGAGTGTCGTTAATTCTAGAGTTAACTAAAAGGGAACATACGAAGTTTTTATGAAAGTTATTAAAGACATGTCATTTTATGACATAATGTCGGTTATACCGAATCATCGAAATTGTCATTTTATGTATAAATCAAAGGTTTTTAACCCTTTATAGGTTAATGGTACATATTTGTACCACTTGCTGTTTTCTGTAACTTAATACTCGTAGATTGTTAAAATAAACAAAACCTCGGAATAGCGAGATCAAAAGAAGAAGATTTTGAAGAAAAAACTAAAATGATATCATAAAGCGGTACAAATCGATACCAGTGAGCGTCGATTGCCATCGTGGGCTTCCGCGATCTTGTTTTCATTGTTTTAACAATCTAGTAGTGATATATCAAGTAGAAGTAAGTATCAAAATCTTTATTATAAAATTATAAAGTGCCCTACTGATTTCCGTTTATTTTTGCAATAGTTTCTTGTTAAATCCTTGAAAATATCTATTATTAGTTAGATTTTAGTTTGTTAATAGTGTAAATTAACCTTAACAATTGTTGTCAAGGACTATTCTCACGCATACCAATTTAGAATTTTGAAATAAAGTGTATCTCAATATAATTATATTCTCAATGATTATATTCGAAACTCGATTGATATTGGGACATTTTTTGTTTAAAAAGTGGTACATATATGTACCGAGGTCCGTTTAGCCATCACATATTAAATGTTATGTAAATGTACCACTAAACTTAAGTCTTAAAATTCTTTAGGTACTTTTTAACTTTAGGTGATGTGGCGTACTCTACTTAGCATAGGCCACGATGATGGGATGCCCAAGTGCCCAACATTATGTTACAGATTATAACAAATATATGGAAGGCGTAGATTACCTGGATCTACTTTGTTACTTACAGCATTTCTTGGAAAAATAGAAGGTGGTGGATAGATTTTTTTATTACTTTCTGGAATTATTAATAGTTATTTCATAATATACTATAACAGGCAGTGTTACGATAATCTTATTCAAGGGAAAAGTCCTTGTTACATTTAAAATTTAGGTCTTTATGAGCATCACGACTAATTGGTTCATATTCAGCCCCTCTAAACTTAGCAAATCAATTCGACTTAGTCGAGAAATGAAAAGAAATAATCTGGAAATTAGAACTACTCCTTTTAATGTAAAAAGGTTACGTTATGTGGGCATAAAGTGTGTCCGTAAAGTATGGTAAATTCGATATTTCCTAAATGAAAAGCCTTTTTAAAAAAATCTAAAACACGTCGATTTTTAAATTTAATGTTCTACATTTTACAATAAAATTTCATTATACAAGGTGAAACACATTACAGTGATGACGTCATCGGCTCTGTTTTTAAATGTAACAACTGTATAATACTCGGGTCTAATGGATATAATTTGAAAGATATGCTCTTAGAAAATAAATTATTTATTATCAATAATTGCAAAAAAGTAGCCTACTTCTAGTTTTTGGTAAACTGTAATTATTTTTAGTAACGTTCAATAACAATTAAGTAGTACAATAATTGTATTAATTCGTAAATGTTCTGTATTATTGCTTAGAATTAATTTTAAGTAGAAATGAATTTGAGTGTAAAGCAAAGAATTGAAATACTCATGATGATTGCGTATGGAGACAAATTGCGAACTCAGATGGAAGTGTGTAATTTATTTAATGATAAATAACCAGAAATACCCATCACGCAGTCAACAGTAAGTAAGATTAAAAAGAAATTTCGAGAAACTGGTACGGTTGAAAATGCACGCAAATTAGGTCGTCCCTCTGTAAATTATGTTACAACAGTTGATGTTCTACTTGCTTTTGAAGAAGATGCTCACACTTCTGTTCGTAAGGTTAGTAGTGATCTTGATGTTTGCAAAACAACGGTACACAAAGTACGTAAAAGTAAGTAAAGTAAGTAAAATGCACAGTTGTACAGGAATTAAACGAGGATGATCCAGATCAAAGAATACAATTTTGCGAAATAAAGATGGATAACAGCCACCGAAACCCTCTCTTGGTTCAAAATATTATTTTTTCTGATGAGGCTACATGAAAATTAAATGGCGAGGTCAACCGTCAGAATTGTAGATACTGGGCAAAAGAAAACTCCAACTGGATGCGGAAACATCATACACAATACCCGCAAAAGGTAAACTGGTAAAAGGTATGGGCTGTCATCGTAAGAAATAAAATCATTGGAACCTACTATTTCGAAGGTAATTTAAACGGGCCAGCATACCTTCAATTTTTAAATGGGTATCTCGTACCTACTTTAGTTAATTTATTCCCCAGTACAATTATTGGAGGTTTTGATAAAAGTTTATGGTTTCAACAGGATGGTGCGCCTCCGCATTATGCTTTAGATAATCGAAGGTACCTAAACGAAATTTTTCCGAACAGGCGGATTGGAAGACGTGGACATATTGAATGGCCAGCGAGGTCGCCAGACCTCAATCCTTTGGATTATTTTATGTGGGGTCATTTAAAGAATGTTGTTTATAAAACGAAACCTGCAAATATTGGAGACTTAAAAACAAGAAATCGTAAAGAAATAAACAAGGTTTCTCAAGAAAGCATAAACAAGGTTCTACAAGAATTTGTACAACGTTTGGGTTACTGTCAAATACATCAAGGGCTACAATTCGAACATTTAAGATTAAGTCATGTATTAATTACTGGATTACTTTCAAGTTATTTATTATAATTTATTTATAATTTATAAATATTATAAGTTAATAAAAATTAATTTTCTAAGCACATATCTTTCAAATTATATCCCTTAAATCCCCAGTATTATTAACTTTTTTGGAATCAGCTCATTTTTATCGATCTAAAAATGTACTAAAATTAAGGTTGTTACATTAAAAAAAAAAGAGCCGATGACATTACTGTAATGTGTATCACCTTGTATAATGAAATTTTATTGTAAAATGTAGAACATTAAATTTAAAAATCGTCGTGTTTGAGATTTTTTTAAAAAGGCTTTTCATTTAGGAAATATCGAATTTATTCCATACTTTACGGACACACTGTATACCTATGAAAAGGACTTGTAGAAGATGCTGCCATTGTAGTAATAAACAGATGCAAAAACGTTCAGATATTCTTTGCGCAGGATATGATGTAGTATTATGTCATTAAGTAATTTAGTTCTTTTTTTTTCTGGGAACGCTCAGCGGTACATATATGTAACTCCACACAAAACTCCAAAACTACCATCAAAATTATGCTGTGATTACTAATTATTAAATTATATTCCCCTAAAACCCAATGATTACAAAAAATATAATTTTTGGCCCTTCTATTTTGCCCGTTAAAGGGTTTAACCTTTTTGTAAGTGGCTTTTTGCAAATATTTAAGTATCACTGATGATGGTCTGGTTAAGACCAAGAACTACACAATAAGTTTTACGCTTCCTTCCGATTTTTTAACAATGGTATACAGTCAACACTAGTATTCCGATTGAAAGTTATTCCCAAGTATATCCCAAAATAATGTCTATATTATTTTTTATTATAATTTAGTATATTACTTTGACAGTTATATAAATGCCAGTGACATTTGCAGGAAAGGAAAGTCACATCCTAGCTGAGGAGGTATTTTCCTAACTGACGGGAAAAATAAAGTAAGTAATAAGTTGCTTCCCGACTGTTTTGAATGTTAAAAATCTTTAAAATATTAACCAACTGTGGGTAAAAGCTCAATGAAACAGTATTGACCCTAGAATTGTGGTTAAATCATAAATCTCATTACATCTTAATTACTGCATTAGTTGACAGAATGCCAAAATCAAGGATTCTAGGACGTAATCAGAAACTACATTTCAGTCATATATAAAAAATTATAAGCTAATAAATTTATATTATCTCCTAAACCTTGAGATACATATTACATGACTCATTTTGGATAGCTATTTTCTAAAACAGGTCTAACCGTTACACGCCGGCAACACCGTATAACGGAACAATTTTGTGACTAAACGACGAATTGGCATTGTAATGCAAATACGACGAGGATATGAACAGTTAAGGAGATGCCTGCCGAAAGCTCGACTAATGAGAACAGGTACTGCAAGTGCATCCTACGCTTCGCGTAAAAAGACTTAAAGGATCACTGTAGATTATCAGACGACCTATTTGGGTAGTAGAGCGTTGAATGCAACTTTTTTATAAGCGCTTTCGAAAGTACTAAAAAGGAGAGAATATTTCATTTACATTTATTTTATTTTCAGTCACACATTCTTCTTCTTATGGTCCTATCCGTTACGGATGTTGGACACTAACATGGCTATTCTGACTTTGTTGACTGCTGCCCTGAAAAGTCCGATAGTGGTTAAGTTAAACCATTTTCGCAGGTTATGCAGCCAGGATATTCTTCTTCGTCCTGGACCTCTTTTCCCATGCACTTTACCTTGAAGTATGGTCCGAAGTAGGTCATATCGTTGTTCATTGCGCATTATATGGCCCAGGTATTCTAGTTTACGACGTTTTATGGTTACAACTAGTTCGCGCTCTTAACCCATTCTATGTAGTACTTCTTCGTTGGTAACTCTGTCTATCCAGGAAATCCTCAACATGCGTCTATAGCACCACATCTCAAATGCTTAGAGTCTCTTCAGTGATGCTTCAGTTAAGGTCCATGACTCCACGCTATATAAAAGAACGGAGAATACGTAGCATTTTAGTAAACGAACTTTTATTTCCAAATTTTATATCGTGGCTGTTGAAGATTTTTTTCATTTTGACGAAAGCTGATCTTGCCTCCTCGATCCTTATCTTAATTTCCGTCTATTGGTCCCACTGTTCATTTAAGTTTGCACCCAGATAACAAAAGTTAGTGATTTGTGTTATAGGTTGTTTGTTAACTAGTAATTGACCAGGTGGTATCCTATTTTTGCTTATAACCATGTATTTGGTTTTTTTGATGTTAAAATCAAGCCCAAACCCGATACTTACTTCTGCCACCCTGGAGACAAGTGTCTGCAGACCTTCAAGACTGCCTGCAAAAATGACAGTATCATCAGCGTATCTTATGTTGTTCAATCGTTATCCGTTTATAAGTATTCCCTCGTCTATGTCCGTTAGCGCTAGGTTCATAATGTGCTCTGAATATGTATTGAACAATAATGGAGACAATATACATCATAAATACGTCATAAATCTTACAAAAAACCAATCACCAAAGGCAAGATCCTGACAAGATCCGTGCTCCCAACTAGAATATTCAAGCACAGAATATAATGCGAAAGTATTGCTGACAAACGAAGAAAATAATGAAAACAAGGCACGTGGTGTTCGTGTGTATTAAGGTATAAAAAATGCTTATTAAAAGCTTAAAATTTTTATTTTAAAGAAGATCTTTTCGGAATTAAATCATTCCATCATCAGTTTACTAAAAGAGAGAGTAAAAATACCAATATTAAAAAACAAGTAAGTTAAAATTTAAATATATAGAAAGAACACGTTGGTTTTTTACTACTTACATAAAAAGTTGTTAAAAACATTGTATGGCCACATAAAAACATTGGAAGGACATCCGTATTAAAAAACAATCCTCATGGTATTTATCAAGGTAAATGCAATAGACCCCAAACCATTACTCCAACTGTCCTGTGTATATGTCTCTCAACAGCAAACCCGATATCTCATCGCTCTCCACGGCGGCGTCTTACAATCCTACCACCATCATGCATTCTTAAACAGAATCTTGATTCATCGCTGAATGCTACAGTGATTTGGTACATTACGCCATTCTGCCACCCAATGCTGCCGTTCTCGGCACCAATTCAAACGTCGATGACAGTGATCCGCAGTCAAAGGAAGCACTAGTCGTGGGCGGAATGAAACCAGTCCAAAGGCTCGAATGCGACGATATAGTGTACGCATACTAACAGGTCTACCTACTACTCCAAACCATTGGTCAGCAATTTGACGCGTAGTAGCAAAACGGTCTCGCAGAGCAAGTAATCTAAAGAGCATATCTTGACGCTCTGTGGTACGCCTAGGTTGACCAGTAGGTCTTTTTCGAGTTCCTCTACCTTCGTTTGTCCACATACGACAGACACGCATAACCGTCATTGCCGTACAATTAACGCGACGGCCTATTTCGCGATACGACAAACCCATATCTCTATACGCAATAATTCTGCCCCTGTCAAAATCGCTTACATGGTGGTAATTTTGATGTCTTCGAACTCGAGGCATTTTCTTACACTGAATACAATTAGACTGAGGAATAATAACTAAAAATTTCTATACAAACCGGTTTTTACAAATCGGTATCTTCACAAAAAAAATTTAAAGGTAAAACTTTATTTTTACAAAAAGTAGAAAAGATACATTGATATTGTTATCATAACATGTTTTAAATGTTGTCATTCTGTTGTCAAAAAATTAAGTTCGAGAATTTATTCTTTCTAATAGGTGTAACACTTCTAATGTCATTGAGTATAGTAAGCTGGTCTAGTCACGTGCGGCCCTTTGAACCACCCGACCCAATGTTTTGTTTCATTTTGTAAACTAATGATGACGTAACTCTGAACACAATTTTTAAAAATCAAATTTATTGACAAAAACTTATATAAAATTTATATATGTATATCTCGTACATAATAGTGAAATACAATAAAATTGCTAACTACTAACAAAAGCTGACTGTAAAAACTAACTACTGTTACTAAACTATAATATCATTGTCTTTCTCTGTCATTTATAACATTATTAAACTTGCAACGTAACAAACATGTATGTTTGGATACATAATTTGCAGAAACCAATGAAGAACTCCTCCTCTGCTAATTTGACTATGTAATTTTTTGTTGACTTGGAAAGAGGCAAGATCTTTCAATATTCTGTATTTTTCATTCCACATGCAACAAATGTGAGGACATTGGAAGAATTCTGGCCAAATTAATATAGACAACGACAGCCTGAGAGTGGTATGCGGCTGCCAGCTATAAAATTCTCGTTTGTCTGACAAATATTTCACATCTCAGTATTGGATCATTGAACTGATTTTGTTAAATCAAACAACTGCTACTTTGGTTCCATCATCTTATAAAATGACCATTGTACATTAACTGGATTTACTAAAGATTGTACGTTTCTACTTAAATAATTCCATCCACTGATTTCATTCTCCCAATCGATTAAAAATTACGACGTCTTAACAGTGGTTAATTGGCCATGACGTTTGTTGCTTTACAGAATATTATACGTTTTGCATATGAAGAGCTGTAGTTCGTTGACAACTACCTTCTTCAAATGTAATGTGCATTTGTTCTCTTTAGAAAAATTACGTTCTACTAACTGCTTTGAACTGACGCTGACTAAGAAGGGGATTGAAAACGATTATGTGTAAAAATGAATTTTTAAAATAATACAGGCCTACTGCTTTCCCTGTACACATCCATATTATATTTCTTTCCAGAAATCGTTTGTTATTTTCGAGACAATGACTTCGAAAATCAAATGGAATCAGCAACAAAAAAATGTTCTCACAAATACCAACTTACAGTAAAAATATTGAATGGATGTATACCTGGAAAATCAATAGAAAAAACTCTTCCATCCGTGAAAAACACACACGAATTATTTTTAAATTGACATGAACAATTTAATTTGGAAAAATTTATGAATAATTCATATTTCCCACAAATATACTTAATAAATTCCATTTAATAAAATCATCAGGCATGCATTGTTTGTATTTAATAATTGTTGAAATTCAGATTTGTTATAATTATTGGAGAGTAAAGTTATTTTACAATATTTTCTAAATCTGTCAACTCGTTCTTTCAAGTCAGAGGAAAAGAAATCATCTGAAATAGAAAACATATTAATAAAACAATACAAGATTGTTTATAAGAAGGCTGTTAAAAGATTATACTTTTGAATTTTCCTTCTTGATTTTTGGCTTTGATTGCGTCTAATGGAAAATGTCAATTTTTGTCACAATTCTTTATTAATGTTTCAGCACCTTTTATAAAAATATCTCGCCTTTTCTTTTAAGCAAAATAATTTTTTTGAAATACTTGCAAGAATTCCATCAGTTTCAAAACCAGGAATTAAAAAAAAAATTCTGCCTTAATGACACACACTTTTAATCCTATTGTCTCGGTCCATCGATTGGCATTGTGTGAAGAACTTCGTCAAGAAGTTGTAAAGCTCTGTGAAGATGCACTTCAATCCAACACGGTGTCTCCTTTATGGATTGGCGAGGATAGTCTGGACCCCAACCTTTTACGAAACTTAATCTTAAAATGCACAATCGACGCAAGTCATCCACGCCTATACCGGTAGCGGCGGATAAACTGATAGCTGGAGCGATTCCACCAACAGAATGGGGCCCTGGAATATGTCCAGCAACAGCAGCGGCTTGTGCTGCGGCAGCAGCTTGAGCGGTAGCAGCTTGTGTGGTCATTTGGTGATGGCACTGTCTTAAATCAAATACTTTTATATAAGCTCCAGGGTATATTTTATGCACAGCATCCCCCGGTTGTCTTCCAGCCTCTCTATCCAAATAATAACTTTGTACAAACACTGAATGATCGCTTAAACATCGCAACCACACATCACCTTCACCTCTGAGATCTAACTGCACCCCTTTGCCGATATGAAGCCTAGCCCTCTCGCTGTGTTCAGTCCTATGAACATTACTCAACGCCCCAAGACAAAACCTATTGCCACCGGAAGGATCTACGTATCCATCGACAGTAACGTTTGGGCAATTTGATGGCACTTTAAAAGTCTCTCCTACTTGAGTATCCAACTCAAAGTAAGCAACCGAACACCAGTATTCTGGAGCAGGTTGAGTAGATAATAAACCGCCAATGCTTACTTCCGAGTTAATCTGGTTGGGTGAACTTATCCAGTAAGCAGTATGAGTTCTGTTGTCTGGTGGTTGCATGGACTGTGTATATGTTAGGGTATTGGAACCATTCCAAGTGCCACTTGCACCAGTGAAGTTTTGTCCAATTGTATTTGTAGACTGCGTACTGGAAACTGTCCCGTTATTATTTGATGCTACCACTGTGGTATTGTTTGTGTTGCTGAACTCATTTTGCTGAATATGGGGTGAGACTGGAGAATTGTTTGTTAAATTTTGTGGGATCGGTTCTGGTGGTATCGGTTGTTGCACTGGATTCTGACTAGTTGGAGGCGACTGCAAACCACTTATTGTGAAATTCTGTTGAGGAGGGTGATGTTGTATGGTTTGTGAAAATTTAATGGCAATGTCTCCATCGATGTCCATACTATTTCCGGCGACAGCTCCGGGTGTATATTCATCTTTTACCAGTCTTGGTGTTCCCGATTGAAGGGTTAAACCAGAGAGATCAATACCGGGTGACACTACCCTTTCATAATGGTAGGGATTAACGCACACTGAGTCACATTTTAAATCAAACGCAAACTGACAATATTTGACATGTTTCAGCTCGTTTTTGTGTAAATCGGGCCACCTCCATATCCGAGCATATATTACGTGAGGAAAACCTTTTCTTCCCGCAACTTGTAATCTTCCATCTAAGGTTCTCTGAATTGTTACGCATTTACTGGGATGAGCACCGCTTGTAGTAATAGCAGTAATTAACGAATCTAATTCATCGCGTTTTTCTTTTAATTTTTTAACTAAAGACTCGATCGCTCTTTTTGCAAAACCTTCGCTTTCTCCACCTTGTCGGTGACACATTAAACTATGCACAATACTTAGACAAGCATCTGCAGATGAAGGAGCGTTGGTATTTATTGTAGACATTCCTTCAAGGATATATTAGCTTTTTAATGAAAAGTAATGAACCCCATTGGTAAATGATTTAAAACTTATTCAAATACATATTCTGTCGAAAACTCCATTTGAAGCCCCATTCATACTTGCCAGACAGTTGAAGCAGTTATAGTTTCTATGTAGAGATATAAACAAAATGCACACTTACATAAAAATAAGGTAAGATGTCATACCACTACAGGATTCTTCTCGACGGCTCCGCAAAGTTGAATCGCTCTCTCTCTCTCCCTCTCTCTGGTCGAATCGCCAAGCAGCACTCGACGATTGTTCTTCCAAATCGCCAATCGGAATCGCCAGTCGAACGGGTCTCTATGGATGGAAATTCTGAAATTGTAGAACTCACTCCGTAATACCTCCAAAAGTCACTTAACACTTTGATGGCGGGCAACGACCCTGATGGTACCTGAAGGGTGGTGGCTAATTACCATATTGGTAGCGTTAAATAGACCGAAACTACCCACAGTTGGTCTTAACATTATGAAAATCCTCCCGCATTCAAAGTGTTAAGATACTAGTTTCGATATTTAGTAAATTTTTAAACGAAAATAAAAATTTATCAATCGCGAAATCCCCTAAACCGTGTTAGTTATATATAATAGATGTTGAAGGCTGTAGGTATTCAAATCTCATTTATCTTAAATAAATAAACTGACTAAAGACAGCTAAAACTGTAATTGCATTTTCTATTCTTTGTAAGTACTTTTCTTAAAGTTAAATGACCTAAGGTTCTGAAACTATTTCCTTTTGGCATTTCATTATTATCTAATATATTAACTAAGTGGTGGATTCGACCGTTACTTGATGGAAATTCATTTTATATAACAATAAAACACTGAAAACTTTGTTTTTAAAACTTGCACAAAATTTATTATATCTTATCACTACAGCTGTTTCGACAGAGTGCCTTTCTCAAGTGATCTATTTTTTGTATGTGTTTACACTTTATTGTCTTTAACTGAATAGGTTGAGGAGGGAAGAACTGTTTGTCTCAAGTTGGTCATTCAGAATTGTCTGTATTTTTTAATTTGTTAATTTCCATAGATTCTAATAAATATAGCTAAGGCCAATATTTTGGATGTGAAGAATTTGAAATTCGTCATTAAAAGAATGATTATGATGTAGAAGGTGAAGTGCCTTGAAGTGTAGAGGTGAGTATGTAGAACCTGTTTTTTTATTATTGAAAGCCCTTTTTTGTTCTGCTATAAGTTTGTTAAAATCTCTACCAGTTTGACTGATGTAAGTTTTTGAGCAGTCGCCACATTTAAGTTTGTATACCCTACTGTGTAAGTACTATTTATTTGGTCTTGTTGTTTTTAATATATTTGCCTAAGTTATTGTTTGTTCTAAAAGCTGGTGTTATTCCTTTCTTTTTTATGCGTTTGACAGCTATTAAGCAGACAATACTGGATTTTTTCTCTGGCGGTGGAAATACTAATTTCATGGCTATCTTACATAGTTTTTGATTTAAAATTTTATTAATTGTTTGTTCGTTGTACCCACTATTTACTGCTATTTGCTTAATGATATTTTCTATCTCAAAGTTGCATTTTGACATCAGAATTTCTATTAATCTATGTAACATGCTATAGTAGGCTGCCAATTTATGTCAATTTATGCTGCAAATATAATTCACACAATTCATCATCTCATCCTACACAACATAAACTGGCAGCCTATCATAGCATGTTACATAGATTAATAGGAATTCCGATGTCAAAATACAACTTTGAGATAGAATTAAATATCACTAAGCAAATAACAGCAAACAATGGGTACAACGAAACAAACAATAAAATTGTAAATCAAAAACTACATAAGAAAGATCTGAAATTAGTATTTCCTCCACCAGAGAAAAACTCAGTTCCTTCTGCTTTATTACATATACAGGCAAGATATCAACAAAAATAGCCAAACACATAAAAAAGAAAGGAATAACACCTGCTTTTAGAACAAACAATAACAGTTTTTAGAACTGTGGTTTATGTTGTTTAAAACAACACAAGCCAAAATAAAAAGCACTTACACAGTGGTGTATACAAACTTAAATGTGGCGACTGCTCAAAAACTTACATCAGTCAAACGGGTAGAATCTTTAAGAAACATATAGCAGAACATAAAAGGGCTTTCGATAATGGAAAAACAGATTCTACATATGCACTTCACCTTGTATATCATAATAAATGACGAATTTCAAATTCTTCACATCCAAAATAAAGGCCTTAAGCTATCTTTATTAGAATCTATGGAAATTAACAAATTAAAAAATACAGACATAAGTAATTCTGAATGACTAACTTAAGACCCACAGTTCTCCCCTCCTCAACATATACAGTTGAAGAAAATAAACAACTGTAACCACATACCAAAAATAGATCACTTAAGAAAGGCACTCTGCTGAAAGGGTTGTAGTGATAAGATATTATAATAAGTTTTGTGGAAGTTTTGAAAAAAAAGTTTTTAATGTTTTACTGTTATATAATATATTAACTTATATAAAATATGTTATTATATTTAATGTTTCAATTTCCATTAGGGTTATTATTCATTTAGATAAAAACTTGAACAAATACTAATTTTAATTAAATTAAGAAAACAAAATGTGAATAAACAAAATGATGTTTTTGACTTTGACCTACTAATAATTTCAGGACAAAGGCAGCAAACATTGTTGAATTATTAGTTTAAACCAAAAGACACTACATACTTTAATATGAACGGCTATAGTCGAGAGGGAAAGCAGCTGCAAACATTTAAGGTAGTAGGTGTGGGAGAATGCACATTATATGTGAAGTAGATAATGAAAACTTATCTATATATTATAGTCAAACTAGAGGACCCTAAGAAATTTAAATCACTTTATCTGCGAGTATACAAGAAAGAAGAGGATTTATACAGCTAGACCTATCTATAAAACTTCCTTATGGAATAGGACTGTGTGAGCTGCTCTAAACACTGAAAAACCACAAGACAAGACAAGAAAAATGGGAAACAATAGATGGTATAAGAAGTCACAGTGGACCTCTTCTAAAAGCAGTAACAGTATTGTTTAAAAACAATTTAAAACAAAATCCATATTGGCTATTCAAAAACAGGCTGATCACATCTAAGCTGTATGACTGTTTCCAAAACTTCTAAGCTAAAAATGACAAGCCAACATTTATTAATAAAAGACCTGAATTAGAATTATATTTTTTATATTACTATAATCTTTTGAGGATATGTTAGAAAATGATCTGTCACTTTGTCAGAAGATTCTACACAAACTGAAAAGTCCATATTGATGAAAACATTTTCAATGTTTTCAAAAAATGTCTATAAAATAAATTGGCTTTTAGGTATTAAATTTTATATTCAAAAACCAGAAAAAATTTATTTCATTCTTTGTATTATGTTGAAAATTATTAGTTGATTGATAAAATATTTTTTAATTGTCACCACAAACTAAATTTATATGAACAATGAAATGACTCATCCAATGACCTCACTAGATATGTAATCTCTGGAGGATTTCATTCAACAAAACCTGATGATTTGTATATACATATTATAATAAAATTTTAATGGTTACTAATACAAATACCCAATACATAGTAAAAAGCTAAGAATATTATACAACATAAGTCAATATTTTTGAAAATTTTGGAAAATTGAGTATTTCATGGAAAATATGAAAAGATAAATAATTGCTGATAAGACAATAAGCGAATAAGGACAATTTAAGGAAAAATGTATCAGAAATGACATAAATATGCTTAGTTCTGCCTGCTATACACCTATTATTGTATATTTTTCGTTTGCAAACATATTATTTTCTCTGCTATTGATTTTTAATTGTTAGTTGTAAGAAAACCTACAGTTAAAATGCTTAAGACGAATAATTGTTGATATTTTGTTGGGCAACATTTGTTGTAATCAACCAAATATAAGTACTTAATTGTTTTTTAAAAAAGGTCTCCAATGAATTATCTACAGGGACTGCAGTTGTTTTTATAAATTATTAATAATTTTGCTGTATTGGACAATAAGCTCATATTTTCTATCTCTGGTAAATATCTGGGCCTACCTTTGTGCAGATATTGACATACATTTTTTTTATTTCATTACATTTCTTACTCTACTTGTCCTTTGCAGGTTCTTAGATATTTTTACAGATAATTCCCACTCAAAACATTTCAATACTATTAAGTATTTTATCATTTCTTACATGCATAATATTGTCCCAATCAAATGAAGAACATCATCATATGCTAGATAACCATTTATGGGCCTTGATCTGCTCAAAGATGTTTCTCCATTTATGTGCTCTGTTTTTCCAGTTGGTTATACTCAAAACCTCCAGGTCTTTGTCCATATATCTGCGGCTGAGTTCTCCTTTGGTTGCATTCCTTTTGGTGTCTGCCTAGTCAGTTCCTTGCATATTTCATTTTACTACTTCAGTTACACATGGCAAGCCTCAAATAAGCGATGTAACAATGTTTGATTCCATATAAGTCAGGTAGAGTTTCATTAAAAGGTAACCATCATTTTTTTTAAATATCCATGTTTCTGATCCATAGTTTTTTTAATATAGTTCTGAAACTATTTTCTTGTGGTATTTCTATGTTATCTACTTTAATTGGGATAAAAATAAGTATGTTATATTTTGATTTCCACCTCAGAAGTCATTCTAAAAATTAAACAAATTGATAAGTGGTCAGATCTCAGATGTTTCATTTTCATTAGTCCCTTATATGCTCTGATTGTAATATCTTCTTCAATAACATTGTTGTCTTAAAATAATACCCAGAGATAGTTTACAAAGTTATTTTCTCATCATTTGATTACTGATACTCTCATACTGATTACTTTTTGTCCCATTTAAAGCATACATTTTGTGTATTTTAGCTTAATTTCCGAGCTTCGAAAAAAAAATAGTAAATAAATAGGTCCAAAACTTTATGCTAAGTGAATGTTTAACAAACAATGAAATGACGCATCGCGTGACGTCATGGAATACGTATTTATAATACGATATCATGCAGTAAAAACGTAAAATTTAAGAAATATGGAAATCAAAGTACAGTGAGTCCGAAGTCTATGATTAATTATCACTATCGCACAAGGTTGTTTGTGGAATATCGAGAAAGGAGAATTCCAAGAGCAACGGTATCGACAAACGCGAACGGTCTTTTCTTATGAGAGGTGGGACGGAGTAGGTGAGTAATTACAATCCGCTGTTGGTATTTCCGTTCACCCAAGTTTGTGACGCCACCATACGATACTATGGGTGATCACGACATTGCAGCCCCAGCTAGTACGTCACAAGGAACGAATAGGGTCATTAATAAACCGTAAAATTATGGCGAAATGACTTGAAACAGCTGCACTGAGTGCACAAAAGATCGCACAACGTTTGAACAATCCAAAACATAATGCGCATAAAGAGAGAACATACACGTTCGTTCATATTGTGAAATATTTCTACACTCACCTTGAGAGAGGAAGACGTTTCCTTGTGACACTTAAAAAAGCTGTCAGCTGTTAACGAACAAAAATATCGAACACTTTGCACAATATCCCGATATCCAGAGATTTTGCTTCACTGTCAACCACGCGAATCCGTCGAAAATCAGACGAAGTAGGTTACTCAAGCGCCATTGACAGCTACTGCCACTTCACTTGTTATTCAAAATCGTCTCGAGAACGCACCAAAAACTATCCAACAAAACAATTTTCACAACAACTTACTTCGAACTACAACAAGAACAAATAAAATCAACAAAAAATAAGGATAGTTCTTTTCCTATGTGAGAACGCGTTCTCACCCTTTCTCTACGTGATTCTGTTTCAGACTGATATCGAATCGAAGATGCTCGATTCAACAATCGCTGTTCGTTTCGGACATGCTCGATAGTGGGAGAGAAGGAGAGTAGGGGTACGAAACACGTGTGCGTTAGAGAGAGATGGGGCTTCCAAAATCGGATCGTAATCATCATGGCGGACGTACTTGGAAAGTTGCCCCGTAACTGTTGAGTTGTAGATTGTGTGCATCTATAAAAGGAGTATATACTACCACGAGAGACGTGAACAAATATAAATATTTATTATATTTTATTACATTTAAGGGAATTAAATCTTGGCGAATATACGAGTCCTAAACCAACAATACGAAAAAAAAACAAAGGTCTATAGTCTATACTATTTACCTACGCGCCGGTTACAACTTACATAAATGCATAAACAAAGTAAATATCTTTCTCGGTACAAAAGGGAATATGATAAAACACACAATATGTTCATTTTAGTATTAAAAAAAATTAATGGTCATAATAAATAAAAAAGTATGAAAAAGTTGAGGTTGAGAAATCGCCATCTACCACGGCAGATTTTGATGTTTAAGATTTTATCAACAAAAACTGTAAATGAAGAAGGTATGTTAAAGTGGCAATGAATATAGTATACTCTGCATGTAAACTTTAAAGACTTTGAATAAGAATATGACACAACTCACCGAAAAAATGTGTAAATACAATGAGTTTGAAAAACTTTTGGTTGATGTTTTGCATAACAAGAGGTCAGACAATAAGATACGTTATCCACAACCAAACAGAAAATATTTAGAAACAACCATCACTGTTAAATATTATGTTTATATGGGGTTAAGCCACAATTGATTGTAATGAAAATTACATTGTTTTTAAATAATAAATACACAATAAATATTCAAAAACATCAACATACATAAAATCACAAAAATAAAATGCTTGTGACACGTGGTAACAACGAAGAAAAATGTAATTATATAAAGGAATGCTGAATAGAAACCGATTAGAAAAAAATATAGATAAAAAATAAAACTAGTCACACAATGGCTTTATCTTATAAAACTATCAAACTCAATATGCATTAACATTATAGAAGAAGGTTGGAACTATTTATATATCTTGGAATATTAGGATTTCATTGATATATATATATATATATATATATATATATATATATAAATCACAAAAGCGAAAGTTTTGATATGAACAAAAGAAAACAGGAGTTATTAAAAGTAAAGATGCACCGGAATTCCGACAGTACCACTAATCAAGCCAATTGGCCAGAACTACCATGTACCCTGTCGGACGTAGAACATCAGCATCATGATCCAGCCGGAATGAAATAATAAATGAAATAGGTCAAACAGACTGGGTGGGGATTCCCCTGTTTACTGCAAACGAAGCAACATACTGAATTGAAATATCTGCACATACAATATTTTTGTATAGCTATAGATCTGTATACACAATGAAATTTTATAATTTAGAAGCTGAATTATAAAATTTCGTTACATCTTAAGATAGATAGACTTGTTAAATAACATTAAGCGTTAGAATACTTCCTTATAGGTAGGTCCAGATCCGGCCGGAATTCCGGTTTACGGTCCGGTTTGGGGTAGGAGTTCCGACCGTATTGGCACCGGTAACCAATCCGGTACATTCCTTGTTAAAAGTAAAGTGTTTATAGCACTTGTTCGTAAGGGTAATTTTATAATCTATGAGGAGACTTTCCTGGTTAAGAAATATCTTTTTCTTTAGATACCTCTCACCAGTACTGAAAGTTAACCATCATTACAGTTATTTGTAGTGCATTTTCATTCATTTTGCGTTCTGTCCACGAGATCTTTAGTATTTTCGCCATGCCCATATTTCCACGAGTCTTTAATATTTTTGACATACCTATATTTGGCAGAATTGCAGACTCTAAACTGCAATCATCCTGTGATAAGGTAGAGTTTATGTATCGTTTTTCATTCTTTGTAGGATTGATCCGAAGTGGCTACTTCTGTGGAGTGAACACGAACGAGTGGAAACTAAGGACAATAGCCTTCTCCTGATATGGGGGACTGTGACCATCCAGTCCGTAGGTTCTTATGAGACAGACATAGACCGAAAACCAACAAACAAATTAGCCTCGTTGATCCGAAAGCTATGGATCTGGATTCAGGTCACACTTCCGAAAATGAAAACTACTGAAAAATAGTCAGCAAAACGGCGATGAAGCTTAGGAAGGCGAAGCAAGACCACAATTCAAAAGAGGCTCGACAACAGGTGATAAAACCTATCTGATAGTCACATAGATGTAGGGTATACACAAAAGATCTACGGTGCCAAATGACTGCTTTGAAATTTACAAAGTTTTTATAGAGTAAATAACTATACATACTGTATCGAAAGATAGAAAGAACAGCAACGTAAACATATTTATTATTCTCATTCATTCACGTATTTTCTAGGTAATACCTACCTGACACACGATGGGTCCCCCTTCGCTATAAAAACAACAATCGAACTTTCTGTAGACGAGTCGATGTAAAAATACCAGTTTTGGAGACCATTCGCCGCTCTGTCTAGTCGAGAAGGCCATCGACTTTTCTAGTCTAAGGTATTGGGTATATAACAGGACCTTTTTGAAGAAAACGGGCAGTCAAAAGAAGCTCGCGCTCGCGTTTAAATTGTAACGTCCGTATAGATAAATTATGTAATTATTAGTCAAATAAATTGTTGTACAGTGGATTAAAAATCTGATATAAATTATCGTGTTTTAGTAAATTAAAATAAGAACAATAAATTAGAATTAATAAATACTTAACAGTACTATTTATTATCACGGACGGTGGATTGGGAGTCACTCCTTTCAAATGGGGGGCGCCGATTTTCCTTTTCGCAGAATTGCCGTTCATTAGTTTTGGGGCATTTTCTGATTTAGGATTTCATGATGATTATTCAAATACGGACAAAGACCGTACAGCGTACATACGAAGGGAACGACACCAGTCAAGGACGCCGTTGTTTTGTTGAACCTGCCTACTTCCAACAAATTAAAACTGATTCAATTCCAAACATTATTAAGAGGCGGCTTTTTGAGAAATTGAAACGCAAATAACATAGATTCGTATGTAAATATTTTTCCAGGGAAGTTAGATATGATAAAATATGTATTTATATTTTAGTGTTGTTTTCTAGGAAATAATAAGCACGTTGGCTAAACGTGACGAGTTACCACGTTGGTTGGCTAGTTGAAATGATGCAAGTGAAGTTAGTATTAAAAATTGAAACCCACAAGCTGTTTTTATTTTTATCGGAGTAAGCTGTCAAAATAGGAAAACTAATAAATAAACGTAGATAATAGATATTAGACAAAATAGATAACGATATAAGCAAACAAGTCATTGTTTTGCTGTTTGTGAACTGACAGATAGACAAGAAACATTTGCACGGGGTAATATTAGTTATTGATGTACCAAGGGTATTAAATAGATGTTTATGCCCAGAGGGCGACGATGTTACAAACCTGAGGGCCTCTGGTCCGAGGGTTTGTAAGTCGCCCGAGGGCATATACATCTATTAATACCCGCGGTGCATACAAACTTTTATGTCATACTAGTTCGTTATTGCATCTACAAATAAATATGTTCTAAAAAATCCGAAAATTCGATTTCATTTTGACAATATATTTACTAGTAGACATTCTATCGTCCGTGTTATGTTGCTACGCTACGGAAATGCTGTCAAACGTGTCAAACTAAAACCGTGACAATGCAAGATATTTTTGAGATCCCTAACCAAATTAAAAAAAAAGCGGAAAAGCAACGCAAAGTTACTACCACATAAGTCGAGAGATGCATACAAGTATGAAAAATTAAGTTTATTAAAAATTATTAAGTTATCTTTTTGTTCACACCCACAGTCACATCATATTATACAATCTCCAATATGCGGACGATCAAGTTAATTTCAATAGGAACGTGATGATTAAACATATGTGATCAATAAGTTATTTGAACATTACATCTACATCATACTGGGACGAATAGTTAATGTGTTGGTAAAACTAAATATTATATATGTCTGTAGATGGCCAAAGTATAAACATAAAAATATGAACATCGGAGATTCAGTAAATCCGGAGAACATTATAATTACATAGTAGCACAAATTCACAACAGTGGATCAGTATAAATAAATGATTAAGGTTGTAGAAATAAATTACAAACAAAAAGCTGAAACAACTACATATTTTAATTCGAGCAAATTAGAACCCCTTCAGCAGGTATGGTGAAAAAAGTGCCAATATTATTTAATATTTGTTAATAGAGGAAAATTTTTAATGAATAGTAAATTAAAATAAAATAAATAGTACTTATATGTCGGTACAAGATCTGTTGTTAACCCTCCTTTCCACGGGTGACTTTTTTGTGACACAAATCCACGGGTGGTGTCTACCAGGACCAAATTTTAAACATGGTTTTTCTCAATAATTTTTTTTTAATATGTTTAAGGAAACTTACTGATGTAACGTTGTACTACCTAAATGTACATATATGTGTATTAATATGTATTGGTATAGTTTACTGCGACATAACTAACACCATTTTTCCAGGGGCTGGGTCATCTCTCGTCGTTTGCTCAATTCCAGAAAATGTTGCAACAAGTAACCGTGATGTTCTCGGTATACGCATATTAAGCGCTCTTATTTTCATATTTTTCTGGACTAACGCAATTCCTAAAGACTTCAGAAACAATCGACGAGAAGACCGAAATTCTGCATTCGTATTATTGGATCTTAGAATATAATAAATGCATTTATAGCTGCAATATTAGCCAAGCCATAGCACAAAACAAGAAATGTTCACCCACGGGTGGGATCTGTCAGGATACTTTTACAACTAGCGATTGAAGGGATTCATACAATTTTACCAAATTATGCCAAAGTGTACTATTCAGTACCATCAAAAGGTACACCGAGTCTAGGAAAAAAATACCAAAAAAAATTGAAAAAATTAAGCAAATTTCGTTTATACTTGTACTGATGGACCCCACCCGTGGGATGGAGGGTTAAGATGTGAGTGGAACGCTCATTTATGTTAAAGTTTTGTAAATGGGTGTTCAGCATATTAGAAGCAAAAACACATAAAAAACTTTAAAATAAGTATAAATAGCTTCATTAATACAACATCGCTCATACCGTTGCAAACAATAACGTCTATTTAATTTTCAATCAATCACAACAGCACAAGGTAGCTTCTAACTGTCTTCTCAACGTACGATGTATGAGGTAGCTGTATAATAAGTTGAACACCCTTATACAAAATTGTAGCATAAGAGAGCGTTCCATACACGACATCTAACAAGACGTACAGGAATGTAAGTACTATTTATTTAATTTTAATTTACTATTCATTAAAATGTTTCCCCTATTAACAAATTAATATTGTCACTTTTTGCATCATACCTAATGAAGGGTTTTTAATTTGTTCGAATTACAGAATTACATCACAGCTAATGAGTGCTTTTCTTGATTTCAAGAAACTTTAGCTAGCACCCAACTAAGTGTTTCATACAATAAAAAATGGATATAAAACAAATATCAATAAAGAAGAGGTTTTTTCAGCTTCACACGTAGGAATAAAGGAAAATAAAAAAAGACGAATTGACAAATACAAGTTGAATGGAGAAGGCAAAGATTATTAAGCTATATATTGTAGCAATCTTAAATATTTAATTAAAAGACACTGCAAAAACATAGGAAAAAAGTAGAAAAATAGGACCGAAATAAAAAAAATATTTCCATGTGAACACTTTAGAATATATTTGTTTTAATAGAAAAAAAAACAAACCTCTAAAAAACTGATTTTTAAATTTAAAATCACTAAAACTAGATTAATTCATTTAAACCAATGTATCATGACGCGCCGCGAGGGTGTTTTATTTGTAAACAAAGCTCTGATGGTTAATCTATTTCTCAAAAGCAGATGTCTGACTCAGTATCAAAAAAGAGGGTAGTTGCGACCCCCTGTTGCTACTTAACATATATAAATCAACATATGTGGAAGGTGAATACCCTCTAAATGAAACGACTTGATGTAGTTGGTATTGGAACACAAAAAACCATTGCGTAGGAATTATATTTGGGGTGTTTGACCTCTTTCATAGTGTATCTACGTGATTTTGATGCGAGAGTGTAAATATCCGATATAGTTTGTGACTCAATAGTAAATAAATTGTTTTAGGATTTATTGGGAATACCGGACAGGAACTAAATTGAAAAAAAAAGAAATAAATAAATTTTGTATTGATTTATAATCCCGAGAATTTGTTTAATTGATTTTGGGACATATATTACATAACTAATTGTATAATAGACTCTTTTTGATCTGTTTACCTTCGTGTTTGAAAGTCAATGGCAAAATAGAATACATACATGCTACACGGGGTGTTTTTATTTTATAATTATAATGAAAAAGCAAGTTAATTGTCTTTAAAAAAGTATTGCGGTGCCCTATAGATAAAGTTAATACTTTTGGAGATAATTGTGGTGTATTGTTAAAGGTAAGATATTTATTTCTGGTTAATGGCAAAAAAGTGATAGAAATGGCAAGTGTAGAATTAAATAATAAGAGATTGCGAAAATTTACTTTTAATACTTGGAATATGGCAGTTATTAATAAAACATGTGATATATTTTCTACAAGATATCCAACCCGTGACACCGTGAAGAGATTGCTTAAAAATTTAACACATTTTGGTTATTTTCAACAAAAAATAAACAATGATCCTATGAGTAATGTTATTGGTTACTATGCTGCTTATCCCGAAACATTCTTACGTCGTCATCTATTCAGCGAATTTTAAAAACCATCAATTTCATCTCTACTCTTACACCACAGTTAAAATTTTAATGAAAATAGACTATAATAAAATAATACGCAATGTTTAATACGTACAATTCGCATTACTCAAGCGAAGTAAATCAACATTTAACAAGAATATGTGGTTTTCAGGAGCGATGGGAGTTTAATGTCTTTTGAGCTATCAGACAGTCAGGTTGTAGCTCTATACTTTTATGATGGTAACTTAAAACGGTTATAATTGCGGTTAAAAAATATCATTTTTTATTTTCTAATAACTACTTTTTTAACTGATATCCCAATATATCAAAAGAATTAAATACCAATTATTTAGATCATTTACCACCGCAAGAATTTAGAAAACTATATTTTCTTCATGATCAAACTCCGCACTGTTTCAAAATTCTAAAATAATTTTTTAGAAAAGACATTTAAAGACAGGTGGATAGCAAACAGTGGTCCTTTCCGGTGGCCCCCTCGACCACCAGACAACACCTCTAGATTTTCTAGATTGTAAACTTAAGAGTTCACAATACATTTAATTCTTTGCCTGTAGCAATGATTAGACGTGCAACAAACGATGGCGTGAAAAAAAGGCTCTCTAAATTCTTGGAAGTTCGAGGACAAAATTTTAAAAACTTGTTATAATGTATGTTAAAATGTGTTAAATTTTTAAATATTCTCTTCATCTTTTCACAATTTTACAGATAGGTCGTGGTCGATCTGGATATCTTGTGCAAATAAAGCACCTGATCTAGTACATGAAAAGTAAATTTACGTAATCTTCATTGTTTATTTCTATATATATTCAGGGATTCTACAGTATTCACTGCCTTTCCTAGCTCAACCGTTTCCATCTCTCTCTGTTGTCCCATTCTCCATCGTTTAGACTTCTCTTACTCATGGCGTCGTCTACTTCGTTCCTCCAGGATTTTCGGGGTCGTCCTCTTTTCCTCCTTCCTATGGGGCTCCATTCGGTTATTCTTTTTATCCATCTGCTGTCACTAGTTCTTCTTACATGTCCATACCACTTTAGTCTTTTTTGTTCTATGTATGTTAGTATGTTTCTATTGATGTTCTTTGCTTTATTTCGTCATTACTTCTCCTATCCATTCTTGTTACTCTGCAGCATCTTCGCAGGCATTCCATCTCTGTTGCTACTATCTTACTGCTGTTTTTCTTGTTTATGATCCAATTTTCAGCCCCATATGTCATAACGTTTATTTCTAAATAAGTCAGTGGTAGTATTCAGAAATAATGACAATTATGACAAGTAGACCTATGACATATTCATACACGACCTGTTAAAATAAAACAATACATATCTTACCTTTAACATTACCACTATTAACTCCAAAAGTATTAACTTTAGGTATAGGAAACCCTAGTACTATTTGAAAGACAAGTGACTTTTACATTTCTACAGGGTGTTCCATTAAAATTATTGACTTATACTGTGGTTTGAAGTTTCAAGAAATGGCGTTTTTGGCGAATTTGTGAAGTCCCTGTACTTAGAAATTTGATTTCGATCTAAGTTACTGAAAGAACGCTACCTACTATTTGTGTGCAAATGTGTTCAAGACATTATGTTTGTAAATGGATGAACTATTAACTTTGAAAAGTTTGTCTATATCTGTAGAAATTTTTGAAAAAAGATGAAAATTAAAAAAATATGAAGTTTTGACCTATGGTGATTCACACAAATACAAAGTTCTTCTATACAAATTTTGTCTAGAATCTTACGCAGAATCTAAAAATACAATAATATACAGGGTATATCATTTGAAATAAAAAAGTTGCTGAATAACTGTCCTGCATTTGATATCTAAGTACATTCACGAATGTTTTACTTATATACTTTTACTTATATAATATATACTTCCTCATTAGTTTTTCTTGCTGTCTAAGGTATCTCCAGCATCCGTCTATGAATCCACATTTCCAATGCTTCAATGCTGTTCATACTTGATACTTTTATTGTCCACACTTCTGCTCCATACAAAAATACAGACCTAATATAGCACTTAACCATTCTTTGTCTCAGTTCTAAACTGAGATGATTACTGCAAAGACATGTCTTCATTTTAATAAAAGTATTTCATTGGTATTTTTCGTTTTATTTCTATGCCTGGATCTAGTCGGTCCGTTATGGCAGTTGTAATTTTGTAAACTTTTTCAACCTTTTACACCATTTACTTGAAGCTCTCCATCTGGATGTGGGTTACGACAAGAGACTAAAAATTTGGTTTTGTTTGAGTTTATTGTAATGCCCATTTCCTCTGCTACTTTCTGAATACGATCAAGAAGAATTTGAAGACCTTCAATATTTTCTGACAAAATTACTGTATTGTACACGTATCTAATTACATTAAGTAGTTCTCCGTTGATTTTTATTCCATGTGACTGTCTCTCAAATGCATTTTCAAATAGCTGGTCCGAGTAAACATAGAACAATGTTGGGGACAAAATGCCACCTTATCTGACTCCTCGTTGTATGGAGGTTTCCTCGGTGTAATTGTCGCCAATTTTTACGACTGCAATTTGATTCCAGTACAGATTTTTAATGAAACGAATATCTTTGTCATCTACCTTTATTTTTTAACATCTAATTAATTATTTAATTAATTTTACATGCTGTACTTTATCGAATGCTTTCTCGAAATCCACGAAGCATGCAAATACATATTTTCTTTAATCACGACATTTTTTTAATAGGATATTTAGTGTAAAAAGTGCCTCCTTAGTTTCCCTAGCATTTCTAAAACCAAATTGGGTATCTTCGAGGTTTCCTTCACATTTGAGTCTAATTGTGTTGTGGATTATTTTTAAGACAATTTAAAAAGTGTGGCTCATTAGACTAATTAATCGATATTCTGAGCATTTTCTAGCATTGCGTTTTTTAAGTATTGTAACAAAGATGGACTTGAGCAAGTCTGCGGGAATCACTCCAGTGTTATATATTGCATTAAAAAGTTTACTAGTATTTTTATGTTATTTTCATCTATTAGTTTCAGCAACTCAGTTGGTGTATCATCTGGACCACAAGCTTTCCTAATTTTAGCATTTTTTAAAGCGTGTTCTGATTTCATAATTTCTGAGCCGTCGGTACAATTTTGGTAGGATTCGATAATATTATCTATGTCATCTTCAAACAATTCTGATATATACAGTTGCCATTCTCTACTTATTTCGTCCTCATTTACAATCATCTATTTGTTATTGTCAACTAGTACAGAGGGAATTTGTTTTTTAAATATGTTGCTTATTTCTTTAACTTTTTTGTGCCCCTTAAAAAGTGGTGCCTAGATATCACATCCTCAATTTCCTCGTACCTTTCTCTCATCCATTTTTCTAATTTTATCTCCTTTTTAATTCTTCTCTATAGACGTCTATATTCTCTTTCATTCGATTCTATGAGTCGACGTTGCTCTATCAATTTAAAGATGTATTCTGTCATCCATTGATTTTTCTTGATTAAGTTACTTCTATAATCATCATCATCATTCTGGCTGTACAGCCCTGGGTGGGTTCTAGCCTCCTCAAGAATTTCTCTCCAGTCATCCCTCTCCATCGCCTTCCTCCATATTCTTCCATAAGTATTCCCATATTTCTCATGTCTTCATCGATGTTATCAAGGAACCTTGTTCTGGGTCTTCCTCTTCTTCTCTGATCAATGGGTCTATCAAGGAGCTTTTCCTGCTGGGTCATTTTGTTCCATCCGCATTACATGCCCTATCCACCTCAGATGTCCTATCGTAATATGTTTTATAATATCTGGTTCCTGGTATATTCTACAAAGTTCGTTGTATCGTCTTCTCCACACTTTATTGTCATTCACTGCACCATAGATTCGCCTGCCTCAGTCCTTTTCTTTCGAAACATCGTTTTCATTATCTTTTGTTAGAGTCCAGGTCTCTCAACCATGCGTTGGGACTGGGCGTATTATTGTTTTGTAGAGTTTTATTTTTGTATTTCTCGATACAATTGTGGATTTAAGGAGGAGCTTGAGCTGTGATTGAGATTCTGTGATTTATCACTGCGGCAGTATTATTTTCAGAGTTAAGGAGCGCTCCCAGGTATACAAATTCGTTCACTGCTTCGATGACGTCGTTTTCTATAACAAGTGGCCCTAGGATTTGTGGTTACGTGCTTATTTTCATATACTTAGTTTTGTTGGTGTTTATTATTAAACCCATTTTTGTAGCTGATTCTTTTAATGCTACATACGCCTCTCGTACAGCGTTTTCCGTTCTCCCAAGAATATTGATATTATCAGCATAGGCAAGGATTTGCACTGATTTATTATATATTGAATCAATGGTTGTGATTTGTGACATACGTATTACTTTTTCCAGTGCCAGATTGAACAGTATACATGAGAGAGGGTCTCCCTAGCGCAGCCCGTTATTTGTGTTAAAAGGTTCAGACAGTTCCTCCTGAATTCGTACTCTACATTCAACTTTGTCCAGAGTTAGTTTTGTTAAATTTACCAACTGATTTGGTATTCCTAGCTCTTTCATTGCTTTGAACATTTCTCTTCTATTCACAGAGTCGTAGGCTGTTTTGTAATCTATAAATATGTGATGAGTATTAATGCCATATTCCAGTGTGTTATCTAACATTTGTTTCAGGGTTGTAATCTGATGAATTGTCGATTTACCACCTCTGAAACCAGCCTGGTATTTTCCTGCTATCCGTTGTGCATATTATGGTGCCATCTGGTGACATAGTATCGTAGAAAATATTTTATACGCTGCATATAGAAGCGTAATTCCACAGTGGTTAGAGCATTCAAAGATATCTCCTTTTTTATGTATGGTGCAAAGTATTCCAATATTCCAATCATTGGGGAGGGATTTCTGTGTCCATATTTCTTTTATAAGCTGCTGTAACGCCATTATGGTATCGTGGCAAACCTTCTTTATATAGTTCAGCTGGGAGATTATCTATTCCGGGTAATTTGTTTCTGGCTAGTTTTTTAACTACATCTTTAACTTCAAGAATCGTTGGTGGTTCCTCTTCCCTCTAGTCTGTTCCCCTTACCTCATCTATTTCGTCTTCCAGGTTTTCTTCTTCTTCCTCTATATTAAGTGCCTGGTTAAAGTATTCCTTCCATATATTTAATACATCTTTCCTTGTTGTTAATAGGTCGCCATTCTGACTTCTGCATTGTCTTGTGGTTGGCTAAAATTGTTTTCTGTTGATATTAACTTTGTATATATTTAAGTTCCTTATTTATTTAAGTGGTTTTGTTTTTTTCTTTTGTGTATCCTCTTTTCTTCTTTTCTCTTTGTCTGGTAATTCTCTACAGTTGTTCTAGTTCGTCGGGAAAGCATCTTTCCGTAGGCTTCATTTTTTTCTTTTGTTGCATTCTTGCATGCATCGTCAAACCAATGATTTTTACGGGAACAATTTCCTTTATTCTGGTCCAGTAGGAGTCTATATCTGTCTGGCCTTCTTAATTTACTTTTTGATTCCTTAGCCTGTTGGTGATGTTTTCCGAGTACCGTTCTGCAATTGTCGCATCTCTCAGCTTTTGCACATTCCATTTTTTTCTATCCATATATAATAATTGTTTGTGGAAATTTTGTTAACATGGTTTTAAATTAATTCATAGTTCCTCTGGATCTTAGTTATTATAGTTATTCTCCAATGTTCTTTATTCTATTGTTAAATTATTTTTTAATGTTATCTTTTATGCGAATACCGTCAAATCAAAATTAATTATATTGGTTTTTGGTTTTTGTCGTTGAATTCGTTTTAACCTTAGAGTAATATCTCGTCATAAGTTCGTCATAACTTGTAATTCACACAAAACAAAAACTGTATTTATGATACCTAATTAAAGAAATATCTCCGACAGGTGAAGGAAGCATAGCTTCCATAGAATCTAACAAACGACGACAGAACACGTAGAAATTGTGAACAAGTTTAAATACATATATGGATTCCTGGTTAACATCGAACTTGGATTTTGATTTAGATCTTAGATCCCGAATAGAATAGGCAGAATGAGTACTTAACAAAATAAGAAATTCAACATCAATTATTTACGATAACGTTTCTTCCACTGCAATATTTATTCAGTTCTCTTATTGGCTGTAAAACCTGGACACTTGTGTAGTAGAATCCACCAACAAAGGACCTCGTAACTCTTCTTTTGTAAAAGTGGTTTCAATTAAATTGGCTGAAACTTTGCAGAGAGGTAGCTTTGGTCACGCTGATCAAAAGTTATCATTGCGTCAAGACACTTCAAAGTCTCAGTGTTTGGTCCTTTTGAATAGGTAATACATATTTGTGAAATAGTTTGTGTAGAGTTTTAGCAAATACGTGCAACTAACTTCAGGGAGTGATTCTGCCATAATGACAGTTTGCTACATAACCGTATGCCTTCTACATAAAATGCTTCCTTTTCCGAGATACGGGGTGTTGAATTTTTTTTTTACAAACTAACGATTTATTTATTGCCCTGAAACTTGTTGAGATATGCAAATGAAATTTGTTGGGTTTTAAGAGTTAGTTATTTCGCATTCTTTGACAACCAGTTAGGAATTTTATATTAATTATTGGCGTGCATACGGGTAATGGTTTCATTTTTTTTTTAGAAAAAAATTGTACGCCAATGAGATTTTTCAAATTCAAAAACCAAAAATTTAAAAAAAATCTCCCTGAAACGTGATACAAGATGCAACTCTGATCCTCATTGGTTCGTAGCCACGCAAATATTCCTGGCATTTTTCTTATTTACTTCTGTAAAAGCGGTTTCGCTTAAATTGGTTGAAAATTTGCAAAGAGGTAGCTTCGCTCATGCTGACCAAAATTTCTCAGTACCACAAGACTCAGAAATCAACTGTATTTGAGTTATAGAGCTTCGAAATGTCGGTTTTAGTAAATTTTTCAAAATATTGAATTTGAAAAGTAGATACCGGGATATTCCACCGGAATATCGACGTGGATATCCTATTCAGTACATTCCACTTTGTTTTTGACAGGGAAAAATTAAGAAATCTCATTCCGATACCATATTCGTGTTAATTGAGATTCAGATGCCGTATATGGAATGTGTGGGACGGTACGTTTCCAAATTCCTGATTTTGAAAACTGGACTAAAAGCAGAGTCGTTGAAGCTCTGTAACTTATAAACAATTGATTTCTGAGTCTTGGAACACTCTTGATCAGCTGACCTGCAACATATCTGCAAATTTTCAGTCAATTTAACTGAAACACTTTCAGTTAAACTAAGTAAATAAGAAAACACCAGGAATGTGTGCACGAATACGACAACCAATGAGGCTAAGAGTTGCAACTTGGGAGGTAATTTTGAACATACATTTATATAGCAAACTATCATTACTTTTCATACAGAATCACTCCCTGAAGTTAGTTGCACGTATTTACTAAAACTGTATATTTTACAAATATATATTATTTAAAGGACTAAAAGCCGACCCTTTGAACCTGTTTAACTCAAAAACAATTGATTTCTGAGTCTTGGCGCAATGAAACTTTTAATCAGCATGACCAAAGCTACTTCTCTGTAAAGTTTCAGCCAATAACTGAAACCACTTTTACATAAAAAAAGTACCAGTGTCCTCTAACTTATTTTACTTCATTTTTCCTTTTGAATTTGCTTTACAAAAAAAATTTACATTGATAATGAAAATTTACTTCTACAACTGCATTGTTGATCGACCTTTTGACCTTAACCTCGGCGACTATACCCCATTTACGTAAAGTACCTACGTAGATATTAATTAAACAAAGCGGTTACAAAAGTCAGGTACCTAGCGAGATGTACTCGCCATTGTTGAAAAGAGAAAATTTACATCGGCATAACTAATTGGAAAATAATGTTAGTGTGTCCGCCTAAAGCCGTCTTTCTGTAATCGTTTTTAAATTGTGTCTGGTGCTTTGGGGCTCATGGGCCGTTATTGCCGTATTGCTTACATTTTTTCATTATTTATCAACCAGTATTTACCTTTGTTCGAAACGACTCACATTAAAATTCCTAATCCGGGGCATTTTAAACAACAATACCTATTCGATTCATCGAGTGTGATTAACGTAAACGAAATAAATATTTTTTGAATAAATCACAATATATTGGGAAGCAAAAACTTTGGGGGAAATTATAATAGGATTATTGGACAAAACAACGATTAAATGCAAGGCCTGTTGTACGAAAATTATCCGATAGATAAGTGGCTAAACACAGAAATAGTGAAAATTCGGGGGAATCTTCATGAGCAAACTGTAAAATCATATTTTAATAGATCAATTTGACAGTTCAGACAGATCGACCGTTCATTTAGTTCATTTCTGTCAGTACACAAAAAATATAGTTAACAGCAAGTCAGATAAGAGGCTTAACACCGATTGAAATCCAAAACTTAACGCTAATTGATTCCGCTGTTTGGTGTCAACGGTTAAAAATTGAGTAGCTAAATTTAAAAATTGTCGTATAAACACAAATGATAAACTCCATGATAAAAACAAAAACTGCTGCTTTTTCGGAAATGTATGAAAAAGTTCATGTCTAAGTCAAAGGACGCGATATAGCAAATATAGGAAGTATGTCAAACTATAGTGTGCCTGAAGAGTTAAAATAGACGTGAAGAAGTTACTATTATCGCAGCAAAAACTGAAATGGATTACTGTTTGTTTTTCGCGGCCCTATTAGCACATGGTCATCAAATATACATTTTGCCAAGTGCTTGACCGGGTATACCTTCTTAGTGAGAGTTATGTTGCCTTCGGATCCAGGTTTTTTTCCGGTTGCTTTTTGCTTTGCTTGCTTTGAATGCTTTTTGGCATTCCCACGGCTGGGTAGCCGTAGGAAGTATTTTGTAGGGCCTTGAGCCCTAATACTACCCCAAGATGTTTACTATTTAGGCTTAGAGGAGATCCGTCTAAATTTTTCTTTCTGAAAGCTTATATTATGGCCTACATTTAAACTCCATTCTGAACGCCTGTTGCATTATAACTTTAACTATGAAATTAAATTTTCCGTAGGCTAAGATGACCAGGTCATCCGCATAGCCCAGAAAATGCTGTTGTTGTTGAGTCTAGATATCAGCCCGTCTAAGACTGGATTAACCAATAGAGGAGATAAGACTCACCCTACGGACAGCCACCCTGTGGCTACTTGTGCTGACACTGTATCCCTCCAATACACACAGTTACCCAGTAACAACATCAGACTTATCGGCCTTAAGGACTTAGCCCTCTTCGGTTTTGACAGGTTTGGGTATAAAACGCACCCTTATGAGCCTTCATGCTTTTGGTATGTATCCCAGTCCTAAGCTTCTTCTTCTTCATGTGCCTTGTCCGTTCCGAACGTTGGCAATCAACATGGCTATTCTGACTTTGTTTACGGCAGATCTGAATAGTTCAGCAGATGACAATCCGAACCATTGCCGCAAGTTTTGGAGCAACGAGTGTCTTCTCCTCCCTGGACCCCTTCTGCTGTCTATTTTCCCTTGAACGATCAGCTGTAGTACTCTATATTTATTATGTCTCATAACGTGACCCAAGTATTCCAACTTTCTTTTCTTTATACTTATTCCTACCTCTCTCTCTTTACCTATCCGGCGTAGTACCTCTTCGTTGGTCCTAGTCCTAGTCCTAAGCTAGCCTGTAGTATCATACAAAATTTTTTGTACAGAAGGTACATTTACTTTCTATAGAAGTATTGGATAAATCCCGTCAGGACCCGATGATTTACATGGCTCAAATGAGTTTATTGCTTATTTGATTTTATCCTGGTTTACCACTTCTTTTGCCAAACGCCATCTTTCCCTAGAATTACAAGTTTTGGTATCTAGTCCAGTCAGCTGCCATGTGGCCAATGATATGAGTTTTGTTTTAAACTCAGGAAAGTGCACCCTGAAAAGTATTTTCAGGGTCTCTTCTCCATTCTGAGTGTATTCTCAGTCTAATTTTAGGAAGTTTTAATATTTCTGCACTCTGTTCTATGTACTCGTAATACGAGTACCTTCTCCACGATTCTCTACTTATCCTTCTCAGTTCCTTATGATATTCAGTTGGAGCTTTGCGATAATCGCCCCACTCACATCATCAATTGGCAAATTAAATTGTATAACCTCTATACTTTGATTTGCAAAGTGGTCATTCCACCAGGATACTTTTCTGTTGGAATTCCTCTCTATCTCAGGACAATTGTCTTCGAATGCTGACATAACAACCTCTTGAAATTGTTCGGCGGCCATATTTAGAACCAGTGAATGCATTATTGTCCCTTTAATCCTGAATTAACGATTTAAGCCAACTTGCTTTAATAAAATGTTGATATTAAGAGACATACAAAAGTTGAAATTTAAAATTTTATTTATCTCTATAATTTTTATATTTGTGAACATTTTCTTCTGAGTATGAGAAACCGAGGGGGCCCCACATATGTCACATATGTGGCATACATTTGCACTTACCTTTTTTGCTTTTTAAGTTAGCGCTATTTGTGTTAAAAAATATTTAAGATACATTATTTCAACAACAAAAAGATATACCTGTTTATAACTTCAAAACTCAATAGTTTTTGAGATAATCGCATTTTACAAATCAGCTGCACAAAAACATCAATACTTCTGAATTTTGTTATGAAATAGCTTTAACTAAAGTAAAAAGTTTCCGATATATTAAAGGAAAAATAGTATACGCTAATATTTTTTTATATACATCAGTACGATAATTATTAATAAAGTGTTATAGGATTTAACATCAAATAATTTACGTTTTATATTAAAGTCAAAATAAAATACATTTTATTTACAAACCAAATCAAAAACTAATTACACTGAGTAACGTTAAACTTTTTGTCAAAGTAGGTGTTTATTATGTTCACTAATAACTAACTAAGAATTATTATGCAGCTGATCTGAAAAACGCGATTTTGAAAATCGTTGAATTTTGAGAAGATATTAACAGGTATATCTTTTTGTGTTGAAATATTGTATCTTTAATATTTTTTGACACAAACAGCGCTAACTTAAAGAGCAAAAAGGTTAAGCTCAAATGTATGCCATTCTGTTAGCTACATCAAAATATGTAACAAGTTATAATTATTCCTCATACTCAAAAGCCCCCAGTTATAAATTTTTATACAAAAATGTCCACAAACATGAAAGTTATAGCAAAAAATTAAATTTTAAATTTCAACTTTAACACCCTATATCTTTTTTAATATCAACATTTTTATTAACAAGTTGACTGAAATCGTAATATTTTACAGTGTTTGTTTCTTATATATATATATATATATATATATATATATATATATATATATATATATATATATATATATATATATATAATAATTATTGTCATTTCACACAGATTAAAAGAAGTCCAAAAGTTATAATATCCTTTGTATCTGAGGACATCGATCAACTCATAACGAGATATCAGATAACTACAGCCTTTTAAAATAAAAAAGGACCCACATTATATTTTAATTTGCAACAAGTTGCAGATTTCTTAATATTTCCTAAAAAAACCTATTGAAAACGACTTAACGCTTCGGCTGTCATGCATTGCTAATAGTGCGCACACAATTCTTTCGACTTTTCTTTGGACATTAAACATATTTGAATTTGTTTATATGCAGCATTTTCCCGTTATATAAAAATTCACTACTTTTATTATAAATATTTTAAGACTATAGGTTCCAACTGTTATTTCCATTCACAAAATTGAGAATGATATTTTTATATAAGTTTTTTCTTGCATTGTCTCAATGTAAAGCGACTGGCAAGACAGCAAACAGTATTGCTCAAGAATAATTGCAGTGCATGGCCTCAATGTAAAGTAGCTCTAAACTTTTGATATTAATGTTGTCACACATATGAGTTAAGAAAAATAATGCACTATGTTTTTCTTAACCTTTCTCAATAGTACCAATGTTATAGCTTCATTGTAGTTAATACTGCCTACTTGTTTTGTATTGTTAAAAGAAACTTAAAATAACTTACTGGAAATTGGTTAATTTCATAAAAACTTGACGTAGCATGAATAAAGAAGAAAAAAGTAATTCACGACCCATAAACATAATAATTATTGTTTTGCTCAAATCAATTTTCAAAAAATAAATTTATCTACAAATTTTCTAGGTAAACAGTAATTATTTTTATTATAATTTTAAAAGTTTAAATTTACACAATTGCGAAAAAAGTTTGTCGTGATTCTTACCGAAAATATTATGGTTTTCTTCCTAGTGGACTAACGTCATCATCAATCTGCAAAAAAAACAAATATCAATTTTTTTTTATTATATCTAAAAAAACTGGACTGACAAAACTAACAAAAAGGTAGGATGTTGAAGAACCAAGAAGAAACATAATCAATAATTGACAGGAAAAAAAAAGGAATTCAGCAATGGAAGTCATCAGGGCCTGTAACTCCTAATAACAGCGGATCAAAAGGCATGAGTTAGGTGTACACATACTTGATGTTAGCGAAATAAGATGACCTAATACGATTGGGACATTGTATGGTTTTTTACTCGACGTACTGCGTGGACATATGCGACATAAAAGTTTTATTTAAAATTCCTTTATAAAAGGTATATAATTAAAAGACCCTTAGGGGTTACATCACAGAACGTTTTCGGACTAAAAAGTCCATCATCAGTGTATTATTATCAGGTGTACATGAGTCAAGTCGGTAAATATCTGGGTAAAAACTCTTAAAACGTTAAAACATTTATTATGTGTTACATTTTTGTTGAAATGATGGTGTGATGTTAAAGGATTTAACAGATAATTCGAGCAATAGAACCCCTATTGGGTTGTTGCCGACCCTCAGACAATGTCCGAATGGGTTCTAGTTACCATCTAGAACTATTTTCTTGTTTTATGTTTAAATTTAGATTTCCGCCGTTAGTACAATTAAACCTAAAGCTAAGATTAATAATATTACAATAATTATTATTAAACTTAACAGACTTTCGGGTTGAACCGATTATCGCTACGCCGAGCTTTCAACATCATCCTTGATGTCTTCTTCAGGGCTTCCGAGGTCTCAGTCTCCCGAGCCCCCAGACACTACTACACTGATCACTAATCAATGCATTACTGCTACTAGGAACAGCGGACGTGTCGCCAAGGTAACCAATCACGACAAAGATTGTTACTTTGGCCGGCCAACCACAGGGCTCGTTATTAACTGCGCCGTCATTGGCCTCTCGGCGGAAGTGTGCTGAAAATTCTCAAACACAATGTGTATAAAAGAGCAGCACATCTTCCGATCGGGATCCAGTCGTCATACACTACTAGCCCCGTAAGACCTTGTTGGTTCGGTGTGCTACCAAGCTACCTTTGAGTTTTATTAATTAACCAATATCCTGCTATCGTCGAAGACGTCAAAATTGAAGAATAGTTATCCAATAATGGTTATCCAATTTAGAAGTTAAATCATTAAGTGTACAAGAACCGGCGTGTCGACTACAAACGCTTCCTGACAGTAGAACACGACTTTCTGAGATAGAAAAGCCATTGGTCTTAGAACTATTTCAAATCGTGTCGAACTGACCACAGCGTTATTTAGGCCTGTCACGGTAAAGAGCGAATGAAAGCCCCGACGGGGACTTGTAATTGCTTTTCCGATCAGGTTGAGCTGCAATAACACTTCGTCTCCAAAACCTTATGTAAATAGTAACTATAAGAATTACTGTTAACAAAAAGGTAGCTATACGAAGCGACTGGCAGCAGGAAGAGTCGACATTGCCGGCATTCTTGTACCTCTCTCGAGGAGAGGGAACGCGGCTACACGAAGTGAGAAGGCCGACATCTCTGTGGAACTTGAGGTATACACCACGCATCAGAATTCTAACACATATTAAATCATTGTAAGAATATTTTGTCTGTAAGAAAGCTCGAACTGTTAGAGAATTCTGATTGCCGGTGTCCCCTCACCTACTACAAAGGCTCGGCGGAACTTCTTGCCCGTAGAGGTCGGTATCTCAATTTAACTCCTTGAAACGAAGATGGACTCTCGAAACTTGAGATCCTCTTCGAGAGCGGCGGTCGTAGATCGTCCAGAAACCCCTGGAAACCAGGAGGACGCTACGGCCGTATACAGACGGACCATTTATACCCTCGATGGTGACGTGGTTTGGGTGGAGGTTGGCGCAAACATTTTTGACGGAGGATTTTGATTTTGAGATCGAGCGGACGATATTTTCTTTATAAGAGTAATGTCGAAGATAACCGGATACCGTCATCTATTTTATTGGCACAATTTGATTTGGCCTTTTTTCAATTTCTATCGCTTCTCGGATAATTCTTGGTTGATAAAAGCGGTTTTTTTATATACTATATATATATATATATATATATATATATATATATATATATAATTTAACTGAAGAAAGGTTGCGAAAGAAAGATGGAACGTTGTGTAGTAAATAAATAAACGGAAAAACGTTTTCTATTTATGTAATTACACTGCCTTAAAATTTTAAAGATTCATTGGAAAATTGACAAAATAAGCAATCAGACCAAAAAGATTATCTAGAAGCAATCTCTCAATTACCTAGACTTGTTGGAACAAGTTATTTAAGCAATGAAACAAAAATTATGTACACAGCTTCTGTAACATAGCTTTTGCTTCTTCCGGACCGTCCTGGAACAAATAAGAGGGCATAATTATCGGTAAAAGTTAATGAAAGGCAACTGAATTACAAATACATAATACATAATGATCGTACAAATTAAGAATAGCAGTAGACTCAGAACACTACCTTGGTTAATATTCCTGCCTTGATGTTCTTTCGACGAGTGTTTAGTGAGTTATGAATACATATCTCTCCTCAATAAGTAAAGTGATAAAATTAAATAACAAAAGTACTTCATTAAACCTGGGACTCGAAAACAAAAATTATTACTTTTAAATCGAAACACAAATTGATCTAAACATGTAATATAATAATTGTTATCTCTTTTATGGATTCCCGTTATTTTAGTTTCTAATCATGTAAATATTGTAACTTCAAAGCTATTTTTTGAAGCAAAGTCAACAATTTCTCATTCCCTGAAGAGATATCCGAAGGTGTGGCAACCTTGCTAGCACTGTAATTTTTTTCCAATTACCGTTGTTGGCGTCGATACAAGCAAGGCTTGTTCCATGTGCGTCACATGCCAACGCTCACTGCGATAACTAAATGTGATTGATCAGCCAGTTCGCGCAATAAGTATGTATTTATTAGCGAAACAAAAACCCACGATTGGTACGATTTCTTATCAATACCAGTGAATAACTATAAGTGTGAAAGAAATAGAGCCGCATATGATAAGACTTCTTGACCTATTTTCGTTTCGGGACAACAACTGTAATTACTGTTTTTTTTTTCAAATAACCCGACCATTACTTATATCTCCTGTCAACGGTCGATATAAATTTCAAAAACACATGCCATGTAGTCTTTAATGGTAAATAATTAGGGCATCACTAAAATGATATTTTTAATCAAATAACGTCTGCAAACTAATTTCAAATTCGCTCAGGAAAGAAGCTTGACATAGATCTTTAAAATTTTAAAGATCTGTGTCAGATCAGATAAAAAGGAAGCGAAAGCAACTGTAGGAAAAGCAAATCACAAGCGTATATAAATCTGTACATCTATGGACCTTGACCCGGACACAGAGATACATAGCATAATTGAACAAGTAAGAGCACATTCATGAATATGAGCAACAAGAGTCTAAAAGCAAAGGTACGATACATTTACTCATTGCTACTGTATGGGGTAAAATTCCCTGGACGGATCACATTCCCAACGCCGAAGTATTACGCTGAATAGGGAGAGAAATAGAACTGCTGCAAATAGTGAAGCGGAGAGAAGCAGTCTACCTGGGTCATATATTCAGGAATTATTCAAGTATTAAGATTATGGATAGATAGATTTAGAGAGGTGGCCGTTTGGCCTATTCCACAGCGACCTTTTCAGATCTATTGTGATCTTCTAGTCTTAGATAACATTCTCTAGCCTGACCCTTTTTAAAAAGTCTAAAAGCTTCGAGACTGTACCTTCCATGTAGCGATTTCCCGGTGGTTTTTCTTCTCCTAATGCAAACAACCGCACATTTGCCAGACTGTCACACTGACATAAAATGTGCTCTGCTATTTCTTCGAATGGAGAAATTAGGAGGGCACGATTATGGAGGGGATAATTGAATGAAAAGAAGCATCGGGAGAAAGAAATTACTCGTAGTAAAAGAATATAAGGAAATGGATAAACCTCGACGCCCATGCACTTTTCGCAGCCATACCGGTGACAGGTCTGTTTGATCTTGAGAACATAATATGTTACATATATGATTTTCTCAACACTAAAGAGACCTTAAATATATAAAGTTCCTCGACATATTCTGTGCTGGGTGTTCAAAAAGAAAGGAGTTCCCGGTGACCATGTGAAGATTGTGAGAAATATGTATAAACGAATAACTAGTTTTAGGGCAGATGTGAGCGAGATTGATAATTTCATGCCAATATAGGATTGCATCAGAGCTTAATGCTTAGTCTTTATTTATTCCCATTAGTGCTAGATCAGATATCCGAGAAACTCAGGATTCACTGGTGCTTCACATTCTGGTGCATTAACATTCACTGGTGCTTAATTTATGTTAATGATGTGGTGTTTGTAGAAAATACGGAAAGGGGTTCAGAAACTGGAACAGTAGATACAAGCTTTTCAAGAAAAAGGTTTAAAACTTAGTAGGCAAAACAAACAGAGTACCTAGCATGTTTATTTAAGGATGGAGAGGATACTACAAATAAGATAGTAACTTTGGATGGTAAAAATATTGTGAAAAGTAATAGTTTTAAGTACCTAGGATCAGGATTAATGGGGTAATAGTAATGGGGAAATAGATGGAAATACATGCAGTATAGTAAAGGATGAAATTGAAGAAGGCGAGTGGTGTGTTATATAAGAGAACTGCCATTTTTAGCGAAAACAGTTGTGGGACAATAAAGGATAAAATTTAAAATAAAAAAAAATATTAGGAACAATCAGGGGTGGCATCAGTTGATGCCCAGATGGAGGAGCATAAGTTAGGATAGTTACGGCAACACTACGACGGGTTACAAACTCCTGGAATGAATAGGAGACGAAGACCAAAGAAGACCTGATGGGTTTTGTCTGTTCCTTCACAGACAGGACATGTCTGTGGAGGAGATAGATGTAATTAGGGAAGTCGTCTTCTCATAGGGATAAAGGCAAAGATTATGACGATGTATAAACTAGAATAAAAGTATACGGAGGAATGAAACTAGTTAAATTCAGACTAAAGATCGAAAAATAAATGAATGTAAAAGCAAGTGGTATAACTAAAATGGAAATTTGCAAGCCACAGCTTTTGACAAAATCATGAAAGATGTAATAATTAGTTAATATATTAGTGAATATTCCAAAACGAACGTATTTATTTATTTATTCCAAGCAACATTCTTCACATTAAATATTCTTTGTAGGTATTTAGCAAACAAATGTTACATAAATATTGGTATTGTCTAATATGTATAGCATCATATGGAATAGCTTCGACCTCCTCGCCAAAATCTAAACCTTCACCTTCACGCTAATCACAATCGATTCTAATATTATCGTGACACAAACTGCGGGTAACAATGACAAATACATACGCAACATTTTTGCATGTTTTGCAAATTTACAACAAACGAAAAGGTCGAATCTTGTTTTATTTGTTTTTTTTTCAGACCTGTGTACAATCTCCTAATTCTAACCTTGGCAATTTAATTATCACGTGTCTATTATTTGCATTGTCACGATCTGGACTTATCACTTGAGATTTAATGTTTATTTCTGTTTGATAAATATATGCATAAAAATTTGGTGCTTCGTTGGCGTGGCTACAATGGAAGAGTTCGATTATAAAAATAGACCCGGATTTTTTCAAAAACATTTTACACTGGATGATATTATGTATTGGGCAATATAATTATACTAGAACGGTCGATGTTACACGAAGGAAAATCTAGGAAGAGCATGGCAGTGATGACAGTAATACACTCTCGAAAGGAGATATTCGGATCTTTTAAATTTTTTTAACATTACGATATATTCTAAATTAAACTGATTCTAAGAGAGGAAAGACAAAGAAAAAAATAAAAAATATAGAAGTATGTAATTTTATTCCTCACTATCTTTTGAAACCACATGAAGTGTAATAACCCTTATATAAAAAACTACTTTTAATATAGTTTATAAATGTAGTATATAGTTTATATAAAGAAGGCACTGGTCGCTCCAGTCTCAGCGACGAATCCAGGCCAGGTCCATCCAAAACAGCAGTCACACAGCAAAACATTGATGCGGGGATGACCGTCGCGCGCCGTGTAACATACCGGGAGATAGAGGCATTTTTGGACAATTCAAATACCTCGATCCAAAAGATCTTACATGAAGAACTGGTTACAAAAACATTGAAACGGTTCAACAAAGGAAGCTCAAAAAACGTTTATAGTATTGTTAGTGGAGATGAAACTTGTATTTACTCCTACGAACAGAAAAATAAACGCCAATCCGCTGCGTGGGTGTTTCACGATGAGGAAAAACCAACAAAAGTGATCCCTTCTCAAAGTGTGTCAAAGACAATGGTCGCTACTTTTGTATCGAAATCTGGTCATGTGGCAACATTCGCTTTAGAAGATCGAAGAACGGTTACTTCTCATTGGCATATAATCGTTTGTTTACCAGAAGTTATTGCAAAACTCCGGCAAAGCAAAACACAACGGCGCATCCTACATCAGGACAATGCAAGTGCTCACACTGCCCAAAAGACAATAAGAGTTTTTGGAGCTTAAAACATGGTATTGTTAAACCATCCACCGTATAGCACCGACCTAAGTCCCAACGACTTTTTCACGTTCCCAAAGATCAAGAATTCAATGCGTGGGCAGCGATTCCTGTCGCCAGAAGAAGCCATCGATGCCTTTAAAACAGCGATTTTGCAGGTGTCTACTGAAGAATGGAGTAACTGTTTCACCAATTGATTTGAACGTATACAAAAGTGTATCGATCTTGGTGGGACATATTTTGAAAAGCAATAAAGTACATTAAGTCTATATATTTTTTGTCCTTACGGCTATATTCAAAATTAAAAAGGAAATATCTAACACTAAAATGTCACCAGAAAATAGCTTCGAACTATTGAGATTGGATGGTGTCTTATTAGGAGATGTGTTAGTTCATCTTAACGATTCGCTATAATATGTAGCTTGTACAAAAGAAGACTGGTCTGTTCGTCACGGTAGCTCAAATATCTTAGGTATGTAGAGCAGAGGATCACAGTCAAAGAGATTGTTGCATAGTACCTAACTTAAGTACTGAACGTACTTATGGTAAAACATGAATTGTTTCAAATAATATGGAACGCGTGATTTGTTCTGACAGTGTTCTGTCAACCAGAACACCAGAAGAAACCAGATTTCATGCGGGTGATGCTCTTGGATTCGGATTTTCACGGAGCACTCAATTTCGCTGAATCTAATTTCGTTTCGTTCGTCAATTCTAATTTTAAATTATTTTTACCAAACACAAGAAGGATTAATAATAGTTTCTTCATATATGTTCAATATCTACTAAATTGAAAGCAAACCTGAACCTTGCTACCCGGAAGCAAACTGAGCCTCCGGATTTCTTGGTGAGGATTATTTCAGGGGCAGATAGGCTATCAGAATAACAGAAAAAACAATTTGGAATGTTCATTTGAAGATGAAGTAACTACAAATAAAATGATAGCTTTGGATGGTGAACTGATTGTGAAAAGTAATAGTTTTCAAGTACCTAGGATCCATATTACAGAGTAATGGAGAAATATATGGAGATGCATGTAGTAGAATTAAAGTGGGATGTGTGCAGTGGAAGAAAACGTGTGGTGTGTTGTGTGACAGAAAGATTAAAAAATAAAACTTTAATGAAAATTCTATAAAACCATTCTATTAAAAGATGACCAACGAATGCATGTTTAGAAGGTTGGAGAAGGAGAATGTTTAGAAGGATGAGTGGAGTGACAAAAAATGATGAAATTAGGAATGCGTATATTAGGGAAAGTCTAGGGGCAATACCGATATATGTTTATAGTATTTTTCATATAAAAATGCGTGCACGTCACAATTTATATAAAGTGACGTCACTTATATTTAAAATTTCCAGAACGTCAACCTTAGAGTTCAAATTTTCCTAACACAGCTAATAATACGAAACCCATACGGAACTACTCGATGTTTCATAGGCGTCAACAGGGTATAATAATCAGAAAAATGTAATCATCATTATATTGGGAATTTAAGAAATATATTGATTAAATAACCAAAAACATTTGTTATTATTAACAATATAAATTTTATGAAATAACTCTAAGTCTAATATTCCACAAAATAATAATTTTAATTAAATATATTAGACAATTGTACGCAACTGATAAAGGGAATACTTAAAACTTTTTTGACAGTTCAGCGTGTGGTAAAATTGTTTAAAGTGTTGCCGCTTTTTTAGAGTAAGAATTTTGTTTATGTTTTGATTTCTTACACAATTTGATCATAATATATTTTTATATTAATAAATTGTATTTATAAATACATATTAAATTTAGATTAATAGCTTTAAAAACTAATTATTGTTGTGTATTGTGATTGTGCTATGCCAAAACAACTAAATAGTATGTAGAAAGCTGATAAGCTTTCATATAAGATAGATTATTTTGAACAAGAAATAATGGCGGGACGTTTTTCCTATTAATGCTCTGAAAGAGGTAAGTTTAAAATTTAGAATATAATATAATTTTGTATTAAAATGTTTTCTTATGTATTTTAGTGTGTTGCAGAATCTTAAAACTAAGTGTATTTAGTGTTAATATAGTAGTTTGACAAATAGTTGACATTTTAAAAATTCCTCACTTACTAACTATTCTGATGTTTTGGCAACGCTGTGGGGTTCTGACGTCGTAAATCTTGAATGACGTGCACGCATTTTTATATGATAAATACTATAAGTCAGAGAATTTACTGAGAAGAACAGAAAACTGGGTTGAGTAAGAAAGGAAGACCAAAGAGGACCTGGGGGAGATGTTTAGGTAGGACATGTCGGTAAAGGGAATTGATATTGGTATGACCCAAGATAGAAACCTATTTAGAAATATAATTACGGATGTCGACACCGTATAAGGATAAAAGCTAAGAGAATGATGATGATAAAATTGTTGTTTCATTACTTTTCATAGTTTTTGCATTAATTCTTTCACAATTTCTTCCATTCTCTCATATCTGCTGCCCTTTTTTTTACAATCGCGGACGTTGATTTTTTGTAGATCTTCAAGAATACAATATTTCCATCTGTTTTGGTCTGTCTTTCCTTCTCTTTTGTATTGGTTTTCGGGAAAGAACCATTTTCGTTATTCTTTTCTGTCCTAGTCTTTCTATATGTCCGAGAAAAATATTAATTTGAGTTTTAACTACTGTTGTTATTCGCTTACATATGTAACTTTTGGCCCAAGAATTCTATATTTAACAATAATTATTAAATTAAAAAATACAGCGCGTGGCACTTAGGAAGTGCCGACAGAAGTGAATACTTGTTATAGCGCGTTATTAATATATGTGAGGTAATGAAATTTTACCACGCATTTACGTTCTTTAAAATTTAAAAATCTTTATTTTCGGCTTTAAATAAAATGAAGTTTGTTAAATATCATTTTATTTTTATATGTAAGTGTATATGTATGTATATTACTGTATACCGCAAGCTTACTCCACGTACTTCGATATTAATTTCGAGTCATTCTAAGTATTATTTCGATTCCGTACAAAACTACTGCCTCATACCGAGCCATAGTATTATTCACTTCAATAATCGACAACATTCTCATATCTATTGTATTTATTTTACATCTTTGCTTATTCATGATTCTTTGAAATAAATAGTATTAGTACTTCAGTATACAAATACCGATGTTTGGAATTTCTAACTAATTATCCTAAACGGTTTCTAAAAGTGAACAAACAATTATGCTAAATACAGAGCTGAATACAAACTAATCAATTAAAGCTTAACATTAATTTTATATATTCTGCAAGATAAAAAACAATAATAAGAATTTAATGATTTAATCGTTATCTGATAGGCTAACAATCAGTAATGATTTAGAAAATATGTCAGCAAATAAACTTCCAGACATTGACAACTGCAAAATAACAGTAGAAATTATGCAATTATCCCAAAAACTAGTGAAGAATCTGTAGGAAAGTATGGTAGCCCGAATGCATAATCCAGACAGGAGGCAATATTATAGAGAGGCAATCAATCTAAAGACATTTTTTTGTCGAGTGCAAATAAACAAGTAAACAGACATATTATGATTAAACTGTGAATTGATCTTTAAGATATTATCTCAACAAGGATGGCAAGGCTATTGTTTCTTACATCATCATCATCATTTTCTTTTCTTTTATCCCTCCACGAAGTCGGATTGCTTAATTACATTTTTTACAAGTTCCTATTTTGGCTTATGCTAATATTAATCCCCTTCACAAACGTTTTCCATTTGGTCTTTTTTGGCCTTCCTTTCCTGGTCTTTCTAGGAACTTGCAACTTAGCGATTGTTCGTATTTAGCAACTGCCACGCTATTTAATAATGTAAAATCTTCTAAGCAGGTATACTTGTTTAAAAAAATCCTGGGTAGCTCATACGGACTTCAAAAATAGATCCCTTGTGAAGTATTCTCTTTGTTTTCCTGTTTATACAATGTCTGCGTACTTTTTCAGACGGTTCTGCCTGAGTTCGAATCAATCACATATCGTTTTCATTATAACATATTATTATTATAAATAAATATGGCTCCCATCGTCTCTATCTCCTGTTTTACTATTAAAAACATCTACAAGTCACGATTTATATTTGACGATCCTCTACCTTGGTTAGAATATGTTCTACTTATTTTAACCTTGGATGTCCCAAGTCCAAGAAGTATTTACATGGGATTGACTGCCTATCTGTTATATAGGAAAAACAGGGAGCATATTTTAGGTTAGTAAGCGTTACGGATATAACTGACGAGAAGAACCAATGCTACATACGAGACGTCAATCCGTCGAAAGAGAACTGGTATATTGCCACTATGAGTGGCTCTTGCAAGACATTTGTTTATGAAAGCAATAAAATCTTTGTAAAATGATGCAAGATAACCATATTTTTTGCTCCTTAAACTTTTTATACCTTAACCTATGATTTTAAGGGATCGATAAAACCTCCCGGCTTTTTTTTTTAATGAAACTCAATACTTTTCTGTACTACTTTTATTAGAAATTACCCGACCTGAATGTTCTTCAATGATTTCTTAAAACAATATATACATCTTTTTGATACTAATATCCATCAAGCAATAACAGTAATAACGTTTGAATCACAACAGAAGTTACATCACTACAGATGATCTTTACTATTTGAAAAAATTTTGCTGCAGGTGCACACTTCAACTGTTTTGTAGACACTTGAATCTAAGCAAGCATAACCATAGTCTCTATCACTCATACCTAAAGCCGGGATCTGACAGAACGTGGAGCGGGGTTCTACATCCCGTAGAGAAATAGAAGAAAGACGAAAACCATCGCGAAGTGGAATACCGTTTTCCTCCTCAATATTTGTGGTTTACGACCCCTCGGATAGGGCAAAACCGTTTATTTTCGGTGGGTGCGTGCTGTCCCGTCGTTTGTCAATAAATTAACACAGTTCAAATGAATGTTGAAAGCTTAGGCATAGCACGTAGTTAACGTAGTTGTGTTGGAATTTCTATCATTGTAGCTTAAAACAGACTAAACTAAACCGTTGATAGTCGAGGGGACACGCAATATCGGAATTTCGAGTGAATTTATCAAAAACTAAATATTTATTAATTCCACAGAAACATGGGGTGCCAACCATGTACTCTTTTATCTTCACTATTTTCTATTTCTCTTCGCCGACGTGAACTAGCGAAAGGCACCTCTACACGATCTTTGAGATCCCCTTGCTTGACATTCCCGAGCACCTGGCAGTTATGGTTCCACGGGTGGAGTCATGGGGAGGGTTTTGGGGGGTTTAAAGCCACCGAAAAGATATTAACATTCATAAAACGAAAATACAGGCATGCGGCATAATCTCATTCACTACTATTACACTAAAATATGTGGTTTGGATTCTCTACCACCTCGTGGATTAAAAGCAAGTCTTATCAGGATTTTCAGTCGATGAGCAGTTGTTTTCGGAAAGAAAGAGATAGCAACAAGAAATCCAATCGTAAAAGGAATAATTTTTTGCGGCAAACAAGGTATTAGAGGTAAAACTGATCCGGGATGGATCCACATTACACCATAGCCTGAACAACCACTTTAGAATGATGGTAATTTTCGAGCACTGTTGCGGTACGAAAGACGTATTAAAAAATAATTTTATTCATCCCATTTCTCGACCATTCAATTCAAAAATTGATTGAGAGGTTTACAAAACACCATAAATTAGTATCGGTACTATTTGGTATGTTACCGTCAAATTTTGCGACTGGTTGTGAAACTGAAGAGGCATTTTGTATGTAATCGGTAGTGCTGACCGAAAAAAATACATCTGTCGTCAAAGCGGAGCTTGAAGTGTGGAAAGCAACTATGACTCTCACTTCCTCTACTCCAAAATCAGCTTTGCAATGATTATATAAGTGCGACCAAAAACTATATCTTCTTCTTCAAGTGCCATCTCCGCGGCGGAGGTCGGCAATCATCATAGCTATTCGGACTTTTGAGACGGCTGCTCTGAAAAGTTCATTTGATGTACATCCGTACCACTCTCTCAGGTTGCGCAGCCATGACATTCTACGCCTCCCTATGCTTCTCTTTCCTTGGATCTTTCCCTGCATAATCAGTTGGAGCAAGGTAGCAAGGAGCATAAAAACTATATCCGAATATTTAAACATTGTTACAAATATTGGCCACATACCTGTTTCCACTGCTACCCCAGAAAGGACTTTTTCAAGCTTAAGAAAATTTAATCAACTTGCGACGAGTAAAAACAGACTGAACAACTTGGCTCTCATGAACATTAATAACAAAAAACAGAAGATTAATTCTGCAATGCGTATGTCAAAATTTAAAAGTCACTCAAAGTGACAGAGTGTCAAATTTATGACACTCGTTTTAAAATAATTTTAGATAAATATAGTTATTATTTTCAAACATCTTATTTAGTTTATATAATAATTAAATTTAGTATCAAATGATATTTATTTGTATTTTATTATTAATTTAACCCATAGAGTTATTGAAAGCAAAAAACTAAAAACGGCAGAGGTCAGTGAAAATAGAAGTTACAGCGATGTAACAAAGAATGCAAGGATACATGCATCATCGCAACAAAAAAAAATTACATTAAAAATGATATTGGAAAAGCTTACCAAGATTGATGGCAAAATAACCCAAATCGATATCAGAGTTACCCGACTAGAGTATAGCGCTAAAGGAGCTATTCCGAAAATCAGAACTGGCTAAGGACCTCCGAATAATGGCGTGGAACGCAAATGGACTGTTACAACATCAGATCGAGTTGCAAGCAGTACTAGATATTGAGAAAATTGATCTGTGTCTCGTTTCTGAAACACACTTCACTAAACAGTCATATGTAAAATTTAGGGGGTATAGAGTATATTCTACTGTACACCCAGATAATGCAGCTAAAGGAGGAAGCGCTATCATAATTAAAGATAACATCTTGCATCATGAGGAATTAAAATATGCAACTGAGCACATACAAGCTACAACAGTCTCTATGAAGACGAAAACACATACCGTAAATATAAGTTCAATATATTGTCCTCCTAGACACTCCATTAAAAGAGAACAATATAAAGAGTTTATGAACACTTTAGGAAAAAGATACATCATCGATGGCGACTTTAATGCAAAAAATACCCTCTGGGGCTCTAGGCAACTACAACTAAAGGAAAAGAACTATTGTCAGCTGTTAAGGAACAAAAGGGTGAAGTAATCTCTACTGGTAGACCAACATACTGGCCTACCGATAGGAACAAAATTCCAGACCTGATAAGATTTCTTTATTTACAAAAATATCTCAGCTAACTATCTGGATATCAATGACGGCTGGGAAATGAACTCTGATCACTCACCGATAATTTTAACTATGAGTGATACAGTGATTAATAAAAAAACTGACTGGGACAGCTTCAACATAAACCTTTAACACAAAATTAATCTTGCTGTGCCATTGAGAAACACGAGGCAACTTGATGACGAATTAGAAGTTTTTATAAAAAATACCCAACAGGTAGCTTGGGAAAATACTCCCACAATATCTTCTAGAACAAAAGGGAACAACTATCCAAAAGAAATCAGAGAACTCATAGTAGAAAAAAGGAAGTTAAGAAAAAAATGGCAGCAATACAGAGCTCCACGAGACAAAACTAGTCTAAATAATGCTACACAAAAACTAAAAAGGGAAATACAGAATATAAAAAAATTTAACAATTATTTCTTTTTTAAGTAATTTAACAGCTGACCAGAACACAGATTATTCGTTATGGAAGACAACAAAAAGAATGAAGAGACCAATTATTCATTCTCCTCCTATCAAGTTGGAAAACGGCAACTGGGCTAGAAGTAACGAACAGAAAGCAGAACGATTTGCAGATCTTTTAGATAGCACGTTCAAACCCAACGACAATGATGGTGAAGAACTGAGATGGGAAGAACCATTCCAAACTGAAAAAAGAATAACGTTGACATCATTTAGAGAAGTATCAACAGAGATAAAAGAGAATATAAATACTAAGAAAGCTCCAGGATATGATCTCATAACAGGAGAACTATTAAAAAGTCTACCAAGAAAAGCCATAGTTAAGCTGACACACCTAATAAATGCTGCTTGTAGATTGAGATATGTTCCCAGACTCTGGAAAGTAGCCGAAGTGATTATGATCGCCAAACCAGGTAAATCTCCTAATGAAGTGACATATTATCGACCAATATCACTCCTTCCGGTGATGACAAAACTATTTGAAAAACTTCTATTGAAAAGATTAAAACCAATAATAGAAAGAAAAAATCTTATACCAAATCAACAATTTGGTTTCAGAAATCAACATTCCACTATAGATCAAGTTCACAGAATAACGAATATAATAGAAAAAACATTAGAAGAAAAGAAAGTCTGCTCTCCAATCTTCTTGGACGTAGCACAGGCGTTTGATAAAGTCTGGCATGACGGTTTAAACTATAAACTAAGATCGTTTATGCTTAAACAGTATTCAGAAATTTTAAAATCATACATTGCGAATAGATATTTCAGAGTAAAATAAGAAGTGTACACCGACTTAAGGAAGATCAAAGCTGGCGTGCCACAAGTGAGTGTCTTAGGTCCGGTCCTGTACCTATTGTATACGTGTGACATTCCAGAGCTAGAACAAAACACTATTGCCACCTTCGCGGATGATACATCCATACTAGCGATAGGAGATACTAGTGAAGAAGCGACTGATAAGTTGCAACTATCAGTAAATAAAATATATAACTGGACCAGAAAATGGCGAATACAATTAAATGAGACTAAATCTGCACACATTAACTTTACAAATAAAAAAATAGAAAATTTCCCAGTTAGAATAAATGATACCCAAATTCCTTATGCAACATCAGCAAAATACTTGGGCATCATCCTAGACGCGAAGCTACGCTGGACAGTCAATGTCAAAAAGAAAAGAGGGGAGCTTGATATTAGATATAAGAAATTGTATTGTCTGATTGGAAAAAATTAAACATTATCAATTCATAATAATAAATTATCCATCTACAAGCAAGTACTGAGGCCAGTATGGGTATATGGGTGCCAACTCTGGGGCTGTACCAAAGCTAGTAATCTACATATTATCCAGATATTTCAAAACAAAGTACTGAGAAACATTGTTGATACTCCTTGGTATATCCGTAACAGCAACCTCTACCAGGACCTGGGTATGTAAACTGTGATCGAAATAATCAAGAGAACAGCAGCAAGTCACGAACAGAGGCTGCATAGTCATGTGAATGTCGAGGCAATCCAGCGTCTTGACAACACTGAACTAAAGAGAAGACTCATAAGGACAAATCTATTTGAGTTAGTGTAAATGTGTAACAGTTTAGTGTAAAAAGCAGAGTATAGTGCTGTGAAGTTATTGCATGTTAGTTGTAGTGTATTAGTTGATAGATAAAATAAGAGTAAGCCATAGGGTAAGCCTTAGATTTAAGTATTTGCTGTTTATTAAGTTAGGTCAGAAAATAACTGTAGTCATTTGTGACCAGATAGCCGTATATAAACACCACACAGGTGTTAAAAAAATTATTAATTTAATATCTCATCTGAATTTGACAGATCCGTCAGAAGTAAACAACTTATGATTTCTTAATACGTTAGAAGGTGGCGTTAGGAGCAAACATAATAATTTATTAAAATATTTTAATATAATTTGTTTAAAATATAAATAATAAAGTTACTTTATTGAATTTTAAAGATATTATTTAAATTTTAAAAATACAGAAAACGTAGTACGAAGTTTCGTGCTAGTCTACTGTACTGCCTACTGTATCATCTTTTTACCAAGCATATATTGTCCCACTACTCAAAAAAGGACTCCACCAATTTTATAATTTTATATTATTACACTTCCTTATAATCCTTTCATTAAAAACATCAAACAATATTACAATACTTATTACAACTTAACTCAATGGCAAATATTCAAAAACTCAACTACTGCTACTTGAACTGTCAACTTTCTGTGTTTATATACATTTTTGACGTTCCAGACCTTACGAGACATTTCGGGATTTTTCGATGACATTTAGAGCATTCTAGATTTTTAATACTTCTTTTTCATCAAGGGATTTTTGTATATGGAATAAATCTTACGGAACTGTCGTAACAATATTTATAATGTTTGTTGTTTTAAACCGTCCGCGTCCTGTAGAAAAACCTCTGTAAAATTCTGTCAGAAAAGATGTGCTTTCATGCATTTTCAAATCCAAATCGACAATAGTAAATATTAAAAAGATATTAAGATTTCAAAATACGCCAGAATAATTTTTAACAAAAAAAATTGCCAAAAAGAAGAATTCAATAGTTGATAAACCTACACCGATAATTCGACGTTGAACATTGCTGTACAGACGTATCTGTTGAATATTAATTTCTTTTTCAATTTCAACCCCGTATATGAAATTACTGTAATAATACCTGTGATCTATTTTTTCAAGCTCCCAACATCCAATTTATTAGAGTACTATACGATAATTTCGTGGCCTAACAAATCAACGAACGCGCAAACTCGAATGAATCTTCTTTACAAGCTTGTCTACAAGTTTGCGATCGGAATTATCACAATTTATAAATTGAGTTTTGAATTAGTGCCTCAATCACCGTATTCCCCAGATTTGACACCAGCGAAAACCACTGTAATGGCTGTTCAAAATACTATTTCGAAAAAAAAACTTGCGTTTTCATTGTCATAGTTATCGAAGAATCCTCGTAGTATATCTCCGATAATTACTTTAATTTTAATGTACTTCACATAAGTAGTAATCTACGTTTTATAATCTTCGTACAGTGTTCTTGAAAAAAAAAACAAAAATCACTAGCGTATTATCACAAAAACAAAGAGAAATAACAAACAACTACGCATTTCCTATGGTTGGGTAGTCACTCCGCATAAAAAAATAATTTGAACATTTGGAAGACAACGGTGGCCGCTGACCTTGCCGTGGCCTTTATTAGATTTTATGACATCCACAAACAGCTGTTTCGGGTTTTTATTGTTTTATATAAAGTAAGAACTCTCAGGGAGATATAGATAAAAAACATTGTAAAAAATATTAAATATGCTGAACACAAACATACGCAGTTTGACTCAAAGGTTATTTGGCTGGCCATTCTAATACTATAAAAATATGAATAAAAAAAATATTAATTAATAGGACTGACAGCATCGAAATTTAAAATCTCATTCCAAAATCATACAGACAGATCAGTGCACAATAGCGTCTTATGACGTGAAAAGGCTATATTCTTGTTTTGATAACTGGTAACGCCTGAAACAAAAAAAACCGGACGCTAGTGAATAGTACAATTTTGCTTTGTGCTTCTTCAAGGATGGAGATTTATGATTTGGTGCAGTTTGCATGTTTGGTTCAGTTGACTAAGACCGGGTGCCGCCGCTGTAGGCAGAAGTGTCAGAAGTACTATAACCATAACCGCCTTATTGGAGCCGTGTGGACCAAGCTCGCTACTAAGTAAAAGTTCCTTGGAAAACGGTTCCTTTCAGATTGTTGGCCATTGTTTGTTTGTTTGGAAAACGCGTGGAGGATAGCTGTGGCTGCGTCCTCACCTAGGATCAGGTATCGTTGTGCAATGAGATTGGGAAACCACAGAAAACCAATCTCCCCCTGTCGTTGTGATATTTAATTCGACTCTTATGGAGTGTGTGTGGTGCTCACTGTATTCTGTTTTGGTGTTGTGTTTATGATTGATTGTATTATGTTGGTTGTGTGTTGTAGGATTTTATATGTTTATGAAAGTTGGATTTCTCGTATATGTTTATGAATTTCTATATGTTTTGAGTGTGAGCGTATAGATAAAGTGTAATGTGTATTAATGATAGATATGTGTGTGTGTGTGGGTTTGATGTGTGTATTCGGTGTGCATGAGAGTGTATTTACGTGAGGAGTTGGGTGAAGGTTTGGTTTATATGGTTATTAAAGCAGGAGGTGGTTATGGCATATCCGTATAGTGAATTGGATATTTGGTTAAGGTATCGGATGGTTGCGCTTCTCTTTTCAGGAAAGACGTTAAATAGGGTCATGGATATGAAGTGTATTAAGGATTTCATATCGGAGGGAAGGTGGTATGAAGGGATTTGTTTGGATGTGTATACTGGTTGGGTTTGATTATAGTTATTGGGATGTGTGTTGCGGTGTGGCCGCCGGCTATTACTAAATGAAAGATTTGAGAATTATTTAAAATGGGAAGTGGATTTTGGGGTTTGCTGGGTTGACGTGCAGTGATTAAGATGGTGTCATCTCGAGTGACTTTGCGGAGTTTTGCTGTGATGTCGTGGATGTCTATGAGTTTTGTAGTTCGCAGGGAGGTTGCCTTTTGGGATGGGAGGACTTTGATTGAGTCCAAATTAGGGAAGAGGTTGTGTTCTTTGATGAGACGGTAGAAGGGTCTCTGCTGGCAGATATCTGAGGGGATATGCTCGATTCTGTAACTAAGGGTGGGTGGTGGTTGTTGTGTGTTTGAGGTTTGGGGTTGGGATTGGGAGAGTGTTATTTGTTGTGGTGTAGAGGGTGATTGTGCGGGTGTATGTATGGGTGATGATGTTGGTGGTGTGTGTGTTGGCGAGATTGTGTCTTGTGTTCGTGTGGGGATGTGATTGGGGGGGTTGAGGGATGGAGGTTCGTGGTAGGGTGTATCTGATTTGGATGTGGACGGGGTAGGGTAGTGTTGCATTGTGTGTGTGTTTCTTTGTGTTTTCTTCGGTGTGGCGAGTATTCTTGGTGTAGTGTTATTTGTGTCTATGTATTCTGAGAGTTTTTGCTTGGATATGGATATGTGACTTTGATCTGTGTTGGCTCGTACGTCCCTCTCCCACTCTTTTAAGTTGGGAATGGGACCCGTGGAATCAGGGAATAGCGGACATAAAGGCATTATTGATTAGTTTTCTGATTTGCTCTGGTGTGGGTGATGATTGTTTTGTTTTTTGGTGTACGTTTTGGACTATTGGTGTGAGGTGTTCGCTGGCTGCCTCAGGATTTTGGTGGTAGATCTCTCCCAGAGCCTGCGTCCATTCCTGTGGCGACCTTGGTTCGTGTCCATCTATGGTGACAGACACGTGTGATGAGGTGGAGTGTGTGTTTGAATCGGTGTACCAATCTGTGTCTGGTGTTTTTGGTGGTTTGGGTGGTTCTTTTCGTTTTCGTGCTTTTGATCGTGTTCGTGGCATGATGAGTTGTGTGTGTGTTTGTGAGTGTAATTGGAATGTATTATGTATATGTGTGGATTGATGAATTGTATATATATATATATATATATATATATATATATATATATATATATATATATATATAATCGTTTTCTGTCCATCCATTCGTCTTCTTTGATGGCTCTAGCTCTCATTATGTGTCATACATTTTTTTCCCAGGCAACTGAAGGCCTTCCCCTTCTTCTTCTTTGTTGTGGTATGTAATTTAAACATTTCTTTGGCCATCTATCTTCATTCATTCGCTTCACGTGACCATACCAGACTAGTTGTCTCGTTTCAATTCTGTCTACACTGTCTGTCTACTGTCTACACTTTCAATATCTTCATTCCTGATATGATCTTTTTTAGATACACCACACGCTCTCCTTAGAAAATCCATTTCTACTACTTCTATACTTTTTCTCTTTTTTCGTGATCTGCTAAACTTCTGCCCCATAAGTCTAATAGGCTCTACCAAGGTTCGATAGATTGTCAATTTCGTTTCTTCTCTAATATCTTTAGACCATAGTAGAGAGTTTACCGCTTTTTTTCCCTGCTGCGTTCTGTTTTCGATATCTCTTTTGGTAGTACCTTCTTTAGATATTATAGATCTGAGATATTTATATTCATTACATGTTTTTGTGTTTCTAATTTCTAACTCTGGATCTTTTTCATCATCTCCTATTTTAAGATACTCTGTCTTTGACATATTCATATATTTTTTCTTTAGTTTTCTAAACATGTAGTCCATGTCTTCCTCATCATTCGCTACGACTACCTGATCATCTGCGAAAAATAAAGCTGTTAGACATTTACCATCGCCTATGTCTATTCCCATTCCGGATACTTGTTTCCTCCACTGCTATAAAGATGATTAAATATATATTTTAAATAAGGTAGGAGATAGACAACATCCTTGTTTAAGCCCCTTTGTTATTGGAAATGATTCAGATATAAAGTTTCCTTCTTTAACGACACTTCTTGCATTTTTGTATATATTTGCGATAGCATCCACATACTCTCTACTGAGACCTACTTTCGTCAATGTTTGAAACAGTTTTTTCAAAGGTATCGTATCGTATGCCTTCTCTAAATCTACAAACAATAGGTGGGTAGATAGGTGCCTTGCATTCCGTTTTTCGATTACCTGCTCCTCCTCCTAAGTGCCTTCTCTGTTGAGGTTGGCGATCAATATGACAACCTGCTGATTGCCATATTAGGATTACCTGCTGCAGAACGAATATACCATCAGTGCACGATCTTCCTGCACGAAATCCATTTTGTTCTTCTATGTCTTCATATTCTGATTCTATTCTTTCTTTTATTATTCGACCGTACAACCTCCCCACTGAGCTGATAACAGTTATTTCCCTATAATTAGAGTATTTGCGTTTATCCCCTTTCTTGAATATTGAGCTGATGTATCCAACATTCCAATCATCGGGGATATTTTGTCCTTTTAAGCATTTGTTAAGTAGTTGAACCAATATCTCATGTAATATTTTTGGTCCATACTTTACCAACTCAATTGGGATGCCTCCGGGTACTGCGGCTTTACCGTTTTTCGATCTTTTGAGGGCATCGCTTAACTCTCCGGTTGTTATCTCAATTATTTGTGTATGTTCGGATATTTCTTCCATTTCGATCTCTTGGAATTTACATCTATCCTCTGTCAGTAAGACCTCATAATGGTGTTTCCACTGTTTTAAATCTATTAACTGTAAGTAAGATTTTTCCTTTCCTTCCCTCCGGAGAGACTTTATCACCTTCCACGCTTGCCCAACTCTTGTTCCACCCATATACCTATCCACCTCTGCACATCTTCGATCCCACATCTCATTTTTACTTTTCACTACTTCTCTTTTTACATCTCGATTTAATTTTATATATATTGTGATCTTCCTCCTTTCTCGTTGACATCCATTTCTGATAAGCAGTTTTCTTCTTGTTTACTAACGTTTGCATATTCTCCGACCACCATTCTTAATTTTTTGTTTCATGTTTGTCTTTATACCCCAAAGCTTCACTTGCAGCCTCATGAATGCATTTTTTAAGTTGCTGGTATAATTCTTCCGCTGATATATTTTCTCGATCCACATTTTGTAATTTTGTGGCCAGTCGTAATTTGTAAATATTGATTAGTTACATATTATCTTTAGGTTTAGGCAATGGTTTAAAGAATTTAGTAATTTTCTTTAGCTTGGCAGCTTTTAAAAACACCCTCAATTCAGACTGATATTCAGCAGTGGCATTAGCAATTTGCTTCTTACAAATAAGACTTCGTTCCGTAGATGGATCAATTTTCATAAATAGATCACAAAGCTCATTTCCCGCAGTCAGAAGAGGCCACAGGCTTCAGTTCTTGCAATGATTCTTTTATGTTCCATTCCAGCATTCCATAACATTCATATCATGAACACATCCCATATTATTCAGTATCATTTTAAAGGTTCTTCTAATGTAATAGAGCTTAAAGGACTGGATTATTCCTTGTTCCATGGGTTAAAGCAAAGCCGTCTTATTGGGAGGTAAAAATGTCACGTTTATATTTGCATGCATAGCTTCAGAAACAAAACAATTCCGGAACAAGTCACAAAAAATTACACATATAACCCTCGCTTTCTTATTAGCACGCCAAAACACTGGCAGGTTATCCTAGTTTTGATTTTTAACGCACGAGGATTTAAAGATCTATAAAGCATCAATGGTTTAATAACAAAATCTCCAAACGCATTAAAACAAAGCTGCAGTGTGGCAAAGCAAAGAGATGGAAAATCTAACGGAAGAAGGCTACCAGAAAGACCGCCAAATATATAGCAAGATAGATGGTTTGCCTCAAATAGCCTCATATGAAAAAAGCAAATGCTTTGGAATAACCAGTGAGTCTTCCATACTGAGATTGAAACGTAAAAAATAAGGCTTTTAACAACATAACAACTTACCTGGTACGGATTCATACATAGAATAAACTAGAACAGATTATCTAAACAAGCACTCAAATTAATACCAAACCACCGAAAAAAAAAGAACTTGCTACGTCGCCGCACGTTTTACACCGATTCTAAATATAAATTAGTGCTCCATTCGTCCATATTTGGCTTTCAGTGATGATCATGCTGAAAAACAAAATGATTTTTTTTTTATTTTTTAAAGTTTCCTTTCTTAGGCCATATAGTCATCGAACAAACCTGGTATTCTCTACTTGAACGAACAATCGTGACAATTTTTAACTCATTTCGACAGAATCGTTAGCAAAATGATGAAACAGTCCATCCATGGAATATCGAACGGTCGGTAATTGAGAAGTTTCCAAGCATGAAGCCATGTTTATTTCATTATGAATTCATTTGCATCACGCGCTCGACAATTACTGATAGATTTGTTTATCTAAGAATATTTTATATGTAGAAAACGCAATTACAATATCCACTTCGATGTCGCAAAACGAGACATACAATTCTACACGAATCAAATGCGTATACTGCTGCCAGGATCGGATCCGTGGCACGTGCCGTAACAACGGATGTTTATTTGGAATCTTTCACGTTGCATATTCGTTTGTTGTTATTGCAATTACATAAAATATCATTTGTAAGACAATTTCTAACGTTTCACGTGCTTAACCAGTAACAGGTGATAAGGAATCTGAGAAACTTTAAAAAATTAACTAGTGTTTTTTGAAGCTAGTGGCTATGGATGACTAGTTACTAAGTACCTCCCGAAAAGTAATTAAAATTATTTTGAAGGGTTGCGTTGCGAGGCTTGTTTGCTTCCACTACAGTTAAGGCACATCACCAACCGTTGTATAATCTACTTAAAAAATTCTTGTGGCTACTGCTCGAAGAATTCTTTTACGGTATTTATTTTGTACTTCTTCGTCCGACTGAAAACGAATACTTTTTAACGTCTTTTTCAGTAGTGAAAGATGTGAAAGTCCCTTTTATATCCACATCTCCATTTAGATCTCCATCCATTCGTTGTAGATTTTCTTTCACCACTTTGGCAACATGAGGCTGAGCAATGTTGTGCTTAAGAATGACACCACGTGAGAGCTTCCTGGTCGTTTTCATCTTAATGCTTAATAGAGCGTCTTAAAAGTCTCATTATACAACTTTGTGTTGATATGGACTTTAGGTTCTGTAAACTTTTATGAGTCATAGTTACAACCGCACCAGGGGACCTGGGGGACGTTCACGTTACTGTTCCTACAAATATGATCGCGCCCTGTGTCCGTTGCTGCGATCTCGACACCTCAAACGACGGCTTAACACCTCTCATTCCATCCCATCAGTCGCCTCTTACGACAGGCAGGGACCAATGCCCTAGCAGTATTCGTTTCGTCCGTTCGCTAGTAAAAAAGCTACTAGAACTAGGTCGCTGTTGGAGAGCCTCACTAACATAACAGCTGCACAACATAACTAACATTCCAGAACATTAGTTAAGTGAGTACAATTGTTTCCAAGGCTAACCTGAACAAACATGAGTACAAACATGCATAGGATCTCATTACACATGTACGTCACAGAATCCAAAGCCGAAACATTAACAACAAAAATTAAAATATTAATAATTATCAAGGAAGTAACTCTTAAGGATAAAATAAGAAACCATGGTATTAGAAAAAGACAGGAACTACAGGATACGGCGAGGTGGGTTATAGCGCGCATTTGGAGAGATCAAATTAAAAGGATGAGCTACGAGAGAGATGGACGAAAGATGGATGAAAGATGAAATATGACCCAGAAACCAAACATACGAAGACCAGTAAAAAGACTATCAAAAAATTTTACTAGGTTGGAGGTAAAGATGCACCGGAATTTCGGTGGTACCACCAATTCGACCCGATCCGGCCAATTGACTGGACCTATTGTTCGGTCGGATCAGCATCATGATTCGGTCGGAATTCCAGAGTGTCTGCTCCAAAACTCAATTGGGTCTTGACTTTTTATCAATAATCGGCATTTCAGAGTAAACTTCAAGTTCTTGGAGTATGTTGGCTTTCGAACCACTCATAGAGAATGTAGATGTTATATACAAAGTCATCGTAGCACTTACACAGTGTCATACATAAATTTATTGAAGAATCTTTATCCTCGCTCTTTTTTGCCTAGCGGTTAAAGTTACTTCATCCTCATCTTCGCTAATAATAATCACGCTATCTTTATCATCTACTTGTTTTTCAAATTTAGACTCATCGATATTGATTTTATTAATTTCTGTGATTTTTCTCACATCTTTTTGATAGCTCCATCTATAGTATTACTTGAAAACAAAATGTTTTATATCTGGGATCTAAAATAGTAGAGATGGTAAAACAATCCTTGGACTCCTCATCGGAAAACCTTTTGTTGATTTCAGTAATGAGACTTTCTTTCATAGTTCCAACGCCATATAACTGTTGTATTTTATTAGACAAAAGACAGCGTACTATTACAGCAATTTTTGGAATCCTTCTAAAATTGCTAAGTCTGTGCTGCTCATCAGTTTCGTTATTTCTTCAAAAGGTCTAAGTAATTTAAGGATAAATTGCAAGGGGTCCCATTGATTACTGCTTAAATTATTTATACCACTATTTTCAGTAATATAAATAGATACACAACGTCTCAAATGAAGCAACCTTTCTATTTTTATACATATTTTGGTATAACTAGAGGCTTAAGTATAAATTTTCATTACATCTAAAGTTTAAATAGATAACACTTGTAAAATAACAGCGGTTAGAATACTTCCTTATATTTATAGGTAAGTCCTGATCCGGCTATAATTCCGGGGTCCTGTCCGATTAGCGGTAGGATTGGCCAGGTACCCGATCCGGTACATCTCTAGCTAATGATCACAGTTCAGAGGTAGCCTAAACATTGTTAAGCCGCGTTTACACGATCACAATTGGCGAGACAATTGTCATTGGACAATTGTCATCACGTGGTTGCGGATTGTCGGAGGCCAGTCCAGTTGAACGAGAAGATGTTTATACGAGGCCAACTATTGCCATGGCAGTAGACAGTTAAAACATGGCCGACTGCTCGTCATCTGTTGTGTCCGGTGAGAGAACTGGCAAAAAACAAGACAGAACTACTGGTCTACACCGTTCACACGGCGCCAATTGTCACGACAATTGAGATTTCGAGTGGTGGGGGGCACACTGGACGCAGCTCATTGTCCTCAGTCTACTCCCGGAGACAACTGAATTTTGGGCCAATTGTGAGGGCAGTTGGCAAGGCAATTGGTCTGAAGTGTTTAGACGAAGACAATAATTTCATGCCAGTCAGTTGTCTTCTGACAATTGTCTCGCCAATTGTCATCGTGTAAACGCGGCTTTAGCCTATGTTAATCTGTTACGTTTATCTATATTTACATTTATAGATTAACATATTAAATTCTTGATTAATAAATTTTTTGGAAAACGGCTTCCGCATTGGAAATAAAAACGTCAAAAAAAATGTAAAGTGTAATTCTCATTACAATCAATTCTTGAATCCCATGTCAATACAATATATCTTGTCGATATTTTCCTACTACAGATCTAAAGCCGCGTTTACACGATGACAATTGGCGAGACAATTGTCATTAAACAATTGTCATCACGTGGTTGCGGATTGTCGGAGGCCAGTCCAGTTGAACGAGAAATTGTTTACACGGGGCCAACTATTGCCATGGCAGTAGACAGCTAAAACATGGCCGACTGCTCGTCATCTGTTGTATCCGGTGAGGGAACTGGCAAAAAACAACACAGCACTGCTGGCCTACACCGTTCACACAGCGCCAATTGTCGCGACAATTGAGATTTCGAGTGGTGGGGGGGCTCACTGGGCGCAGCTCATTGTCCTCAGTCTACTCCCGGAGACAACTGAATTTTGGGCCAATTGTGAGGGCAGTTGGCAAGGCAATTGGCCTGAAGTGTTTAGACGAAGACAATAATTTCATGCCAGTCAGTTGTCTTCTGACAATTGTCTCACCAATTGTCATCATGTAAAGGCGGCTTAACAGCTCATTTGTGATGCTGCCAATCATTCTGTCAAATTTCGCAAGCATGACATTCTTCTGAGGCTCGTGCTCGTTTCTTCGTTTCGCCTTGCTTAATGTTATGAACTAGATAGAAGTTTTGTCCTCTCTTAGGTAGCCCAAATATTGGAATTTTTCTTCTGTTTACAATGGATATAACTTCCTGTTCATTCCCTATCCGGCGTATTAACGTATGTCGCTAAAAGTTTTGGCATAAAATTTATTAGCTTTAATATTAACAAAAATACAATAATGTTAAGTTACCTTTGGAAACAAAAGTTTGTTTACTTTGTTTACTGTTAGTTGAGATTTATTGATTTAATTTAGGTTTAGCTTTAAGATGTATAAATTAGAGATAAGAAAAAGTATCTACAAGTTGGTTGGGCGGGTGCCCAAAGCTGATATCTGTCGAATATTCCAGAATGAATACATTTCACGGAAATCCGTGCGAGCAGGGAATACCATGTCTGAATCTCCCAAAAAGTGGAATACTACGTGCATCTATTGCACAGAGGTCAGAGAGATTGGTGAGAAGAAAAAAACAGGTTGGAATGTCAACGGGGAGACTGGCTCGTCAATACAGATCTTCTAAGAGCACGATATGGTTGGAATTAAGGAGGAATAGTCTTAAATATCGAAAGCGATGTAAGTGCCACACATACTCTCAAGCGCAACTCCTTCGTATGCTAAGATGGTGTCGGCAATACTTTGCTAATGAAAAAATTATTATTCTAGATGCCGAAAAGTATTTCACTTTGAGTAATACTGAACAGGGGTGTACCCCGACCTTTTGTGGGAAGAGTGAAAGGTGAAGCTTTGAATAGTCAGAACTATATTGATAACTGCCTTTCCAAATTGCTTCAGCTTGTCCACGAACATCATGCTAATGACGATATCATATTTTGACCAGACCTAGCATCATGCATTGTTCCCAAAAAACGATAATCTCCATATTCCGTACTTGCCGCAGGCTCCACCAATAGAAGAATTTTGGGCTTTACTGTCTACGAAAGTTTATCATGGAGGCTGGGAAGCCTAAGATAAAGAACAATTATGTCAACGAATTTACGAAAAACTGAGACAAATTGATCTGAATAGTTTAGTTAAGTATTAAGTTTATGATAACTAGATAGTGTTTAAATAAATTTCTTCATTAAAAAAAATTCGATAAATATGGTATGCCAAAACTTTTAGGACATATATTACTTCCATCTTCCTCGTTTTATCGACCCATCTTATACCAATAATCATATACTCTGGTTGTTTTTGCACTTTAAACGTTATATACTTTCAATATACATAGAGAATTATATCTTTCCGGTTGTCTAAATTTTTTCTACGTCCACCCGTGCCGACCGTTTATTATAATCAACAAAACATTCACCTTAAATAAACGAAAATTTCACAAGTTCATTCCGAGCTTAATGTCGTTATTTTTAAATCAAAGATCAACGTACTCTAGCCTTAGAGACCAGGAAATCTTAAACTACGTGTTTTTTTTTCGGGATTTTTATAAATCTATGTTTCCCTGCTATTCGCGGAGTTGACTTTATTGGCAAACAAAGCGAGCTATTAATGCAATCAAGGTCGTCCCGTAGATTACTTTATAAAATGCTTGTTACTTTGTGTTTTCACAAGAAAGACCGTGTCGCCATAGTCCCAAATTGGCAATCAAGATTGCAAGAATCTGTACTAATATATCGTTAGAAGTCGTTTGTGTGATGAAATGGAATATACCGTTGCTAAAAAAATAGTAAAAATGTCTTCATATATCAGAAAACATTTGAGGTCAAAATAGAAATTGGAGCATAGTATCCCTAAGTATTGTATATATAACTACGTATGACAGAATTTTCATAAAAGTACGGCCGTCAGAGTCTTAAAACGGATTAAAGTAAGATTAAAATAATCGGCTCTTGTGGGCACAGGTAGAATTCAATTTACGACATTTTCAGCGGCAAAGTCTAATAAAATACATATTTTGTTTTAGCCTCCCGAGCTGTAAATTTCCTTACTATTTTGATTTATTACTCTGTCTCGATTGCGAAAAGATTATAACTACTTTAGAATCAAGAATTTCAGTGATATGTATAGCTTTTCTGGCTTGTACTATTTGTTGCAGTTTTGTAACGATGTATAAACATTTATATAATATTACCAGACTTTGTGGTAGTTTTGATTCTCCCCGTATTCCAAGATTCCGTGTACATAAAATACAGCTGTGTTAAAAACTACATATTACGAGACGAGCCATCTACAAAATGACACAGACGTGTATTTGAGATAAGAGATGGGTTCCATATGCCATATGGGACAGACGTGCGTTTTTGGTTAAGAGTACCTGAGACACTTCGCTTCGGTCTTGTGACCGCGACAGTCGTTTTATGCAGTTGGGGTGGAGGCTGGTCCATTATCAACTTTTTGTGGTTCCTGTACGTCGCTGACGACGTCTTTGGCGATAGTGTACCCAGGGTGCACTGGTGCTATCATTTCATTGGGTAAGGTACAATACACCATTTATCTTGTTGCTGCATATATCAAGTACGTTTATTTGGTAAGTATATAGATTTCATATTTGTTTAGAACTTTATCTCAGCTGTGCCGCGATCGCGATTGAACATTGTCAATTGAAAATTTTGCATTTGTTTTGTTTTATTTACTGGTAGATGCACATTGTTAAGAAATTCCTCTTGTATGCTGAACTAGCTATTTCATATTGTGTCGTGATTTGAACTTTTAAAAGAACATTTTGCGTATATATAAACATTCATTTTAGCGTATTTACTGTATAGTTTAATTGTATATTTTATTTTACTATTACTTGATATGTGTAGCTATGTATATTACTTATATTGTTTGGTTCGTTTATTGCATTGACTTTGGTATTGCCTGTCGTATCATATTCTAGCATATTCCTGTTATGATTTTATCCGGAAACAAGCGGTTTGTGTGATGTATAGATATCCATCGTATCATATTTAGTTCCAAACAGCTGTGTTTTTTACGTTAATTCATTCACCTTTCTTAACGCACTTGTCACGCGTATTTTAAATTGCAGATATAAAGGATTTGTTGTAATTAAATGTATGTAATTTGTTTATTGATTTTACTTATTTTTAAATAGAATTTCATACGATCGTCTTGCTTATCTTGCGAAAGGGGGAAACCAGCGAGTTCTGAATTGAACAGAATATATTCTCTCTACTTTGTGATGACCCCAATTGTTATATTGAGGTCATCCTATGTGCAGAACGCAACACTATTCTGTGACATTTTTATTGTTGTATGTTCCTTCTCGAAGAATATTTGTATATGTTGCAAGTCCTTATCATAGATGGCGTCTTAACAACTTTTTCATAAGTTGAAAGGCTAATATGCATTCCATTCGCGTTCGTTTTTCAACCTCACGGTCAAGATCGGCTTTTATCCAGCAGCCAAGGTATTGGCTGCTGGATTGAAACTTGGTACAGAGTTATATTAACAGTTATATACGCTTGTAGCTCAAACAGTGGCCGATTTTAATAAAAAAACAATAACCGGATTTAAAATACGTCAGAGTGTTAAAGACAGTGTTTGTTGAGAGACCAGACTGTAGAAGATCAGTAGGCCGTCCCAAAAAAGATGAAAGGATGATGTTAAGCCGATTTATCTAGAATTGGGGTACAACAATGGAAAATGGAAGTGCAAGATCGTACAAGATTGAGTGCTATATTAGACGTAAGTTGTAAAGCCTGACAAGAAAGAAAGCAGGACAACAATGGGTTTTAATCTTGAGAAAGCACATGATGATGTACCTCGAGAGGTTCTGTGATGGAGACCGAAAAAAAAGCAAGAGTTCAAAATAAGTATGTGAAAATTCTGATATATAAATATGATAGAGTAACAACTAGTGTTTGGAAAAATGTAGGAAAGATCGATAGATTTCATGTGTAAGTATGATTGCATTAGGACTCAGTGATAAGTCCATATTTATTTTCATTATTGATAAAACAGGTAGCAGGAATATTCCAAGATGGCATCTCTTGTTGTTTTAAGGAAATTAGAGCTAATCTTGACCCTTATGATCCTAAATTTAAAAAAGAAACAGAATATCTAGAGAAGGATGGACGAAATAGATGGAAAATTTTATAGTAGAGTTATATGATAGAACAAATTAAAGGAAGCGGATGGTGTGTTGTGCGATAGAAAAATCCCAATGAACATGAAAAGTACATTCTATAAGACCATCGTAATAAAAATTAAATAGAAGGAAGAATAACGAACGAAAAGAATGATAATAAATAAACAGTAACTACAAATAAAAGAAAAAAATAGAACAAGATAACAGCGGACATATACATAACAAAAATAAGAGGTAAGATTTCTGTTTTTTCATTAACAGATGGCACACCAACAATGGGGGAACTGGGGAACGTTCTCTACATGCGCCATTTCTGTCAATATTTAAGTGAAAAGACAATTATTAAGACAAGCGTTATACCTATACATACACATAATGTTTTTAATTAATGAATAATATTGTTATGTGCCTTTAAAGATTAAAATTTAAGTTGTAAATAAGCAATGGTAGGTAATGTATAAAATAACTTTTTTCCTTGAAACAGAACTTCCTTTTAAGACTTTTTAAATAAAGAATCTGTTTGGTGCGACCATGAATAAGTAAATGAGTTCCTGTAATTATTTCCATTAACATAAAATATTAATTACTATACAAACGCATTATAACTGTCTGTTTACGTCTGTAAGTGACGTCGCGGGGACGTCATTCGACTCAAACAACCTGGAAATTCATTATTTCTATGTTTGATTTTGTTTTTTTTTTTTGACGATTGGGGACGAGTTCACGCCGTTTTTAAAGAGTCAACAAAACTTTTATAAACATAATCGATAAAAACAGTTGCAAGGACGAATACAATTTATTGCAAAATTAGGAAAATGTTTCTGATCGCAGTAGGTCTTAAACAATTATTAGATAAATATAAAAGTATTTCAAGATATTTTCGTATCTTTTAGAGGAACGCACTCGTTATAAATTGAACCTTTCAATCTTCTTAAATTGAAATATTTCACCAAACCAGTACGTACGAATATTCATATTCATATAATCATTGGACACACAGTAGAAGATGCTATATTAGAGGTAATACAATATATTTTTCCGATAAACAAGACTCTGAACATCGAAAAGAAGTAGGTAAAATGAGAGGCAAATCTGTTTCTAGAGATGTCCTACATTTTCTGCACGTATTGCGCTATATCAATACAACTAAATACAAACATCGGAACAATAAATATTTTACAGGTACAGGCACTGAAATCTAATAAAGAAGACCAAGAAGTAGATCCAGTCTATGAAAAAATCAAGACGTCATTAAAACTGACCAGACTAAGAGATATCACAATAATAACGGGTGATGGTAATGATAATGTTGAGAAAGGTAACAGATAATTTAACAGGAAACTTCGGATTTAGATATAGGAAGGAAAAAAAGTAGTAGGTGACCACACTCAGGTGTCATCACCTGACTTCTTTTGGTAAGAAAGTGTACCCAGAGTGCACTTTCCTGAGTCTAAAACAAAACTGATACCACTAGATAAATGGCATCACACTTGACTGGATACCATGACTAAAGAAAACAGGCATGTGTCAAAAGAAGTGATGAACCATGACAAAATCAAATGGACAATAAACTCAGTTAAGCCATATAAATCAACGGGTCCGGAACGGATTTATCCAAGACTTCTACAGAAGGGAAATGACTCTTGTAGAAAAAATTATGTATGATACTACAGACTACCTTAGGACTGAAGAACAGAACATACGAAAATCATGGAGGATCATAAGGCCAATAAGTCTGATGTCGTTCGTACAGAAGACTATGGAAAAACTGGTCGATAGGCACATTGAGGATAGTGTATTGGGTGTCTAATACATTAGTATCGAGCGGAAGTTTCTACAGATAGTGGAGTACGTTCTAGAAAACCAAGAGATGAGGTAGGATGTATTTCTCGATATAGAGGGGTCATTTCTAAACACCTGGTACGAAGCAATCACAGGGGATATTCGTCTAAAAAAAAATAGAAGAAGCAAGCTGACGACTGCATACTGAGGACTCGTGTGATATACGCAACGTCATCTTAGCCCACGGCAAATTTAATGAAACCGCCAAAGATATAATGCACATCCTCTGACTAGCTACAAAATGGCCTTCAAATGCAAGGCTTAACATAACACACCGAAGTCCAAAATCATGAAATTTACCGGAAGTAAGAATTTACAGTAATTGGGTCTGCTAAGAATAAATAATAGGTACACATCTGAATTTGGTGAGTAAAGTAAAGTATCTTGGGATAATATTAGACTTTCTGCTTACTTTACACACAGTTATGAGAAGGGAGGCGAGAATGGGATATTTTAGACTGCGAGAAAACCTGAGCAAGATAACGGTTAGGTCAGGACATAACAATCAGGAATCAGCTCAGAGTCCTAACAAACTTTCTTACAGGACATGCGCCAGTCAAAGGACATCTGGTTACAATGAGACTGTTTTATGGAGACAGAGGATCTGAAACATTCAACCATATCTTGCATGACTTCGAATCATTAGATCGCAGGCAGCAAACACACGGAGACTATCGACTAACTCAAAAAACATATGGTACCCATCTTCTAGACTTATATAATCTGGTACAGAGTTTCAGAATCCTGGAATGGGACTTATTCGTGACTGGAGCCAACTGGCTAAAGAACGACCAGTTTAGCATAGATGCCTTTCATGGAATAAGAAATGGAGAAGACACAGAAATATTTCAATTCCGGTTAGGCAAGCATGAGAAAAATCGATGAAATGTCTAGAAAATCAATAAAATATCTAGCAACATCGATGAAGTTTCGAAAAAGACCGATAAGAGATTTAACGAAACTTCAGAAATCATTAAAAAACCTCCAAAAAGTTAAACGAGACATTCATAGCTTCTAAAATTATCAAAGAAACTTTGGAAGCGAATGAAGAAGATTCCTTAAATAGATATATATGTAGAAGGAAGATTAGAAAAAAATCACGCAATTAGAACTCATTATAAGCAATGGAGTCCAAACGACAAATATATCACTAACTGATAGACGCAGTAGATCAAGTCCAATAGTGAAGGTAGAATGGATAAAGAAAGAATCGTTTGATTTATCTTCTTGGTCCGTTTAACTTATGACAATTTAAAGCTATTGCGACGGCCAATCATTTTAAAGAAGAAAAAAAGCTGTTTTTATTGACTACGGCTTACAGGGTGATGCTGCTGACATTTTTCGTCTAATTCCTAGGGCTGAGAAAAATGTTATCAGACCTTATTCACTCGACTGTAAGTATAATTAATACTGCAATAAAGTAATTTTCCATCCGGATAATGCCCACAAATCTGCGAATGCTATCAAGGTGCTAAGAGATTTTCATCTAATTCTGTCATTAACTTTTTTTTATTTACAATAAAAATTCCTAATTTAGTATGTACTTGGAATAAGTGTGTCGAAAAAATACAACTTATGTTGTAACATCTCATCTATTGCAAAAAATATTTGCATTCCGTCATCTAAGCTATTAGTCCGAGATCCCAGGGCCGCCAGACGTTACTTACTTTCTCATAAATAGTGTAGAAATAACCATCTATCAGTTAGTGATCTATCTGTCGTTTGGACCCCATTACTTATCATGAGTTCTAATTTTTTTCTAATCTTCCTTCTGGATTATATACATCTACATGTATTTTAATAAAATGGAATAAAGTAGAATAAAATACAAAAAAAAATAAAACAAAATTGAAATAAAATAATATAAAATAAAACAAAATAGAATACAATAAAATAAAATACAATAAAATTAAATTAAAATAATATAAAATAAATTAGAAAAAAATGAAATAAAGTAAAATAAAATGGAATAAAATAAAATTTAATAAAATCAAATCTTAAATTTGATGAATATTAACAGACCAGCATAGTTTTGGTTGGGAACCGAATTTTTTTTATGCTACCTCCATCCCTGGGGGGGGGGGGGGGGTTTAAACACCAAACCCCCCATGGATGCGCCAATGAGTTGTTAGATATGGGGAAATGTAAAATCGCCATTGACACCTCGACCGGATTCATTTCATTACCCAGAGATTTCTGTACAGACTCGAAAGAGGAGCTTATTGAACTTTGATACATTATTTAATTTTAAGGCGGTAGAAAGTTTGGCGGGACAGCTACTTATATTATAATTAAAGAAACGTCAAACGCGTCAGTCGTGTTTCAGTATTTAAATTTGTCCAACAGTCCTAGAAAATATTAAGGAGTTGCGTATTTTGCGGTCAGAAATTGTGCTGAGAATTAGATATTCTTGAAGGAATTGAGTTAAAGTTCTTTTTGTTGTATTAAAAATGGAAAGTATTTCCGGATATTCGTAATACCTTCATCTCATATCGCTAATCAATCAACTGATCCGAAGTATGTCTGCCAATACAAAAAGCAAAATATTTTGTCTACTTTGTAAGCAAGATTTTTGCACATATAATTGGTGATGGAACTTTGCCGTAATCTCCACCAATTGTTGGGGGAAAGCTTATTGAATTCCTTTCCCCAGAGGGTACAGTACCAAATATTTTAGGACCATGGAACTCTTAAAGATATTCGTTCGATATACGTAAGCAGACTGACGACGATAATTCTTTATGTGTATGGTTTTATCGGGTTGTATTTAGAGTATATACATGAAAACAACAAATACAGTAAGAATGTTAAATATACAGTCAGAACCATTTGAAACAACCCAAGGAGTTAGACAAGGGGAAGTCTCAGCCCAGTACTATTCATAAATGTAATAGATGAGATAGTGAAAGAATGTAAGAAAACATTCAAGAAATACTGCATCGGTTGGAACAGAATGCAAATGATAAATGCTGAGATGTGTATATTTGCAGACGACATAGTATTAATTGCGGAAACTGCAGAAAAACTGAAATACAACTTAGAGAAATGGAACCTAGAAGCAAGCAAATACAGCTTAAACGTAAACAAAGAGAAGACTCAAATAACGAAAATATCAAGGAAACAAGGGACGGAAGATCAAATAGAAGTAATGATAGACCAACAAAAAATAATACAGATAAATTCATACAAATACTTAGGAACAGTAATCAACAACAAAGGAGACATCGAGGATGATCTTAACAACAGAATGGAAAACACAGGAAAACTATTCCAAGCACTAAATAGAGGATTCCTTAATAACAAAGAAATATCAACAAAGACCAAGATGACAATATACAAAACAATATATAGACCTACAGTGACATATGGAGCAGAAAATTGGATATTAAACAAAAGACATCAGAGCAGAATTCAGGCAGCAGAGATGAAATATCTCAGAAGAACGATAGGAGTAAAAAGAACTGATAGAATCAGAAATGAAGAAATAAGAGAAAGACTCAAAATCAAACCGATACTCGAGTCAATCAAAGAGAAAAAATTGGCATGGTTCGGACATCTAACCCGGATGGACAATAATGGACAAGTTAAAAGAGTGTGGGACGCCAAACCAATAGGGAAGAACAGAAGAGGAAGACCCATTAAAGAATGGAACAGTGACATCTCGCAGATACTGCAGAGTAAGGGTAAGACTTGGCAGGAAGCAACACAGATGGCATCCAATAGGAAGGAATGAAGAAAGTTCGTTAAGAGCTATGACACCTCAGAAGACTGTCAATATTGTAATGTAATGAATTGTATTTTAAACGGCCCAACACCGAAAGGTACAAATGGGTCTACTGATTAAGTAAAAAAGTATTTAGAGAAAAATAAAGAGTAATCGATCGATACTACACATTTAATAACAAGAGAATATTTACACAACAACTATTACGAATAAAAGAGTTTGTTTTACAACATTGTTCATTATTTATACCGATGTTTTAATGGCGCGCAAATATTGAGAAAACTAATGCACTTTTCACTGCATTTTGGAGACGAAGAGAGATAGCGTACCGCACATTCTGCTAGCAACTTGAGAACACATACTCCTCTGCATCGCACTGCTCATCTGCGATTAATTATTTTTACTGAAACCAATTTTTATCTAAAACGGTCGACAGGCAGCGTCAGTGGTTATAACCCAACGTCCTTATAAGGCACTTATGAGACAAATGTTATGTTATAGGCAAGAAGTACAGTGTGTCACATAAGATTCTAGCCAATAGTGGTGAAAACTAAAAATCAATTAATATTAATAACTTGATGTTTTACAACAATTGTAGTTTACTCTCCCTCTCTCAATACCAAAAAGTGTATACATGGACTTCTTTGTTGGGTGGCTTCTGAACCTAATTATGTTTTATATTGTTTCAGTTATTTTTATGCGCTGTGCGTGTGGTTATTATTATCAAATTTTTCTACAAATATGCCAATCTTAATCTTTTCTGAAGTATTGTTTGTAAAGTCAACACGTGTTATTAGGTAATCAAATTCATTGTCAATTTTAGTTCTAATCATTGATAACGTTTTGCTTATCAATTCCGGTTTGTATAAAAAAATGATTCGCAAAAATTTAGTTTTAGATAATGCGTTGTTTTTTGTTTGCTTATAATTGACACGCTGACTCATCTTCATGGCTTGATTTTCTCTTTGAAATTAGTACATAATTATCTGAATTTCAACTACAAATGAACACTTATAGACATTATTATATTATAATGCTTACGATCATGTTAGTTTTCTTAAAAATTGGACTCCTTCATTGGACTTTTAAACTCTCGAACTTCATTAATTTTACAATAGCGTGTAGATCCAAAGTAGATCCGAGTAGAGATAGATCCATAATAATCAACTTAATTAAATAGCCAACATAATTAAATATCTAAAATCAATTAAGAAAACTATAGCCAAAGGCATTTTCGTCTCATGGTTCGTCCCTAAAAGTCCGTAACAATTTCAAGGATATCTTTATGTATTGCTCTTATTTTGTTTTATCTGCTTCCAGTAGCTTCAGTTTTATACAAGATTTATTCTGTTTTATAATGTTTAATTTATTATGCAAGGCAAAAATCGAGGAAAGCGAAATGTGGGAAGACGAAGAATATCGTGGCTTAAGAACTTAAGGGAGTGGTTTGAATGCAGTAGTGTTGAACTATTTAGAGCGGCAGTCAACAGGGTCCACATAGCCATGATGATTTCCAACCTCCGATAGAAGATGGAATTTGAAAAAGCAGAAGTAGCTTCTGTCTCTACACCATACAATATTTATATTTTGATTCTATCTATATGTCTATCTATTGTGCCTTAGATTATGAATTTTTGGACATATCCTCCAATTGCCCCTTCCACTGCCTTATATCTTGTTTCAGTATGTATAGACAGATCATCACATTATCCCGCATGAGATATTCATTCCTCTTCTGTTATATCCTCATAGTAAGCCAATATATTCCATCCCTTCATCATTTTGTCGAATCGCATGATCACTATGAAAAAATCAAGAGAATACAAGATCGCCATGTATCTCTTCTTCTTTAAGTTCCGCTCCTATCGGAGATTGGAAATCATTCTGGCAATTATAATTTTGTTGGTTACGTGCCTGAATAGTTCAATTGAACTGCACCCAAACCATTCACAGAAATTACGTAGCCACGAGATTTTACGTCTTCCTACGCTTCTTCTACCTTTGATTTTTCCTTGCATTATATTCATTAATAGTTCGTATTTTTCATCTCTGACTCCAAGTATTCTAACTTCCTAATCTTTATGTAATTTAAAACTTCGCATTGTTTTGCTAGTTATTCAAGAACTTATGCGTTTATTTTGCGATCCATCCATTACATTTTCAGAATACGGCAGTAACACCACATTTCGAATGCTTCCAGGTTTTTAATGTTGGATTATTTCAGTGTCTAGACCTCAACCCCATACAAAAGGGTGAAGAAAATATAACATCGAAGCATTCCTCTCCGGAGCGTTATATTGAAAATTTTTGAAGTTATACTTCTATACGCACGGTCGGCGTTGGAAATTTGCATGAGAGTGAATCTGTGAAACCATTACATATGTAAGATAATGAGCAAGAGAGAGACAGAAGATATATTTTCTCTCTCTCTCTTCCTCTCTCGAGAATAAAAATGTTCCTTTTGTATTATATATTTAATATTATATATATATATATATATATATATATATATATATATATATATATATATATATATATATTATATATAATATAATATGTATTAATATTATTATTTATGTGATATGTTTTGTATTATTTAAAATTAAACGTTTATAATTATTTTAGGCTTTTGTATTTCAAAATAATCACTGTTTTACCGAGAACTGTCAATTTTGAAATCCGTTAGTGTCATGTCTAATTGGCAAATCTTTTACGTGTTTGGTTCATACGCTGGTGGTTGTGAGTTCGAATCCCAATTATGAATTTCCTTTTTTATTTTTGAAATATTTTAAAACCTCTCGTTAATCTTATTAAATATATGTAATATACGCAAAAAACATAAATTTTAAAATAAAATGAAAATTTACAACATAATCCGAGTTGTTGGTTTTTTATTTTTATCTTCGTAAAGTACGTTAAATCTATATTGGCAGTTTTAAATACTTATGAATATTACATTTTAATTTGTATTGTATTATTATATTGAATTATGTTGCAGTGTATTTATTGTATTGTAATTTTTATATTAAAAACAAAATAAACAATGAATTTTACTGCAGAGTATGTGTAAAATTTTTTTTTGCATTCAACTCCTTTTATACATATAAAAAAATATATATTTTCATTAAAATATTGATACAATCCTTCATTTACTATACTACTATTACAGGTCAAATGTTTATATACAGCAAACGATGCACCATATACCTATATAACTAATTCTTTTTCTCTTTCTGCTCTCTCTTACCTATAGCATTACATATGTAATGATTGTGCAGATTGACTCCTATATAAATTTTTAACGGCGAACGCGTGTATAGAAGTATAACTTCTACCGGCAGTCCCACCGGACTGCCACACCCGTTTTTTTTTTAAACCCTTCTCTCTATTCGGATTGCCGAATATAGGCCTCTCCTAATTCTCGATATCATTTCTGTTGTTTGTAAGACGTTTCCACACTGGTCCTGCAGTTCTTTTAATATCGTCGCTCCAGCGCATTTGCGGTCTTCCTCGTGGCGTTTTCATATGGCCGCCAATTCCCGATTTCTTTATTCCATCGGCCATCCTTAAGACGTTCGTTATGTCCAGCCCATTTTCATTTCAATTTAGCTGCCTGCTCGATAGCATCTTTTACTTTTGTTCTACTACGAATGTCTTCATTGGTTTTATGGTCTTTGAGTGAGATACCCAGCATCTGTCGTTCCATAGCTCTCTAAGTTTTTCTGATCTTCTCCATGTTTATTTTAGTGAATGTAAAGGTATGAGCTCCATATGTAAGTACAGGTAGGATACAGGAATTAAACACTTTGGTTCGCAATCTTTGAGGTATATTTTTATTTTTAAGTACGTATGAGAGTTATGCCAATATGTTTTGTACTAATAACTTTCCTTTTTTGACATTTGACATCTCTAGAAATGTCATTTGTGTCAAATTATGTCACAACATACACATTGTGGTGAAATTGCGCTTAGAGGTTAGAATTGAATTTGTCTGTTTTTATTTTGTTTTTTAAAGGTTAATATCGTTTTACCTATGTAGTATGTTTTAATCATGTATGAGTGATGATTTTGAGTGAAAAAAACTAACAGTTTTAATTTTAAAGCCATTTTCAAAAAATATCGATTTTTGAGAATAAAATCGTAAGGCTAAAGACATTACTGAAACTAAAACAGTGGATACAAAGACACTTTTATGGAATACAAAGCTTTCCCAACGTCAGATATCTCAACAGTGCCAAGTAGCGCAAGCAACAGTGAGCAATATCAAGAAAAAAATTGATACCAACAAACCCCTGTAACCCCTCAGTAACGTTCTCAAAAATGTGGTCAAAAGCGTGACACTACACCCAGAGACGAGAGACAAATGAGGTATATCTTCGCAAACAACAGAAAGAAACCAAGGAAAATTCTCACGAAACATATTCGTGAAGCTAGGATGCCAGTTTCTGACATGACACTTCGCAGAAGGCTTGCTGAGCAAGCTTTCAAATCTTAGAAAAGGAAAGAGGGAGGACGCGTAATCGTACGGAATTGACTGAAGCCGGTACCAGAAAGGTTGCCAGGTCATATTTTATTTCTTTAGTAGATTGATAATAATGGATATATATATATATATATATATATATATATATATATATATATCAATAAATAAATTTGAACATTGACATAATGATCATTTGTTGAACATGATTTTATCATTACATATTTGTTAGTAGATCGATATAGTGTTTCAGTAAATCAGTAAATTGAAATTGAAATCAGTAGATCTACTGAAAAATCAGTAGACCCGTTAACCCTGCGAGAGGTAGTAATGGGCAACGTATAGGCAGCAAAACGTGGCGGTAACATAGAAACTGGCATCACTGACAAATCATGACGCCCTATCAAAAAATCAAAGTTGACTGCCGCTGTGATGAAAAAGAGACTGCAATGGGCCAAAGAACACCAAAATTGGAATAAGGTAAACTACATCACTACTAAAGTTGAAATCCCTATAACCACCTGTTTAAAGTCTAAAAAATATCTTATATTTTATTTATTCACAGGTTTGTTTCTCCGATGAGTCTACAGTGTAGATACTCATGGACAAGTCGACCTTCGTCCGAAGATGGGTGGATGAAAAATATCACAAGGATTGCATAGTGGAGCGAGTAGAGTATCCTCACAAGATCTTGGTATGGTCTGTGATCAGTATCAAGGGGACAGGGAGGCTGCACAATGTGAAGGGAATGATGAACCAATATCAGTATATTGAAGTTCTGGAAAAAAGCGTCTGTCACAAATTAAAGATTGGTTTGGCGAATCGGTTTTACCTCGGAAGATTTTACCTTTATACTGTCTGCAAGGCAAACAGTAATATCGTACCTGGAAAAAAAGAAAAATGAAAGTACTGAAGTAGCCAGGTAATTCTCCAGACTTCAACCCGATCCAAAATCTATGGCAGCTATGAAGAGGGGGATTGCCCAAGAAACTGTCACAAATAAGCAGCAATTAATTGAGAGACTCATTGCCACCATGCACAGAGACGTTAAAATAAGAGAGGACTGCATGAAAAACATTTAAAACATACCAAGAAGGATCAAAGCAAAGGAGGTCACACGAAATATTAAAAAAAAAATTCTTTTATTTAAGGCCAGAAAAAAATATTTTAAAATTTTGTAAAAAAAAACGTGTTCCTGATCTATTTTTATACTATAATCACATCATTAGATGGTTATATGCAGTTTTATTCTTTATTAAACACTAAAATATAATGTTTTTTATAGTGATCATAGTAATTTGATCACCCACTGTATTGTTGAGTAATCGCTGCCTACCATTTAGTCAATCAGTTCGTAATAACCCAGGGTGGTAAATTACTAAAGAGACCTGATAAATTTCTTCCAATAATTCCGAGATAATAATCCATAATGTTCAGTGATCTTTAATTTCTATATTTTGCGTCCCTTGTTTTCTTCCACATTTTGGGATAATTGTTTCCTTTTTGTGTCAATCATCTTTTTTAATTTCTTAGAAGTTATAATGCTTCTTCTCATAGTGTTCTATTTCACTATATTCTTTTCTATGAAATTGTGTTATATTTTATTTTTTCCGTAATTATTAAGAGGATTCCCCTGTATTCATTATTATGGTCCCTCTGCTTTGATCCACGGAATTGCTGTAACTTTTAGACTATATGAGTTTTAATTCTTCAGTCCACCACTGCTTTAACAATTCTACTATTTGAGATTAAACATTTCACCTAATTTATACAGTTCTAATGAATACTTTTTCTTTAATTATTCCAAAACTTTATCTATACCCGCATTCTACAGATCGTTGTTGCTAAAATCTACCCATTACTCGTTGGATGCTGAAATGTCGCAGATAGATTTTCTAGTCGCTGTCGCATACGAAAATAAACACTCAACTATTTCTCGGTCCCGAGTCCCGGATATATTTATAAAATGAGGCGGTCCAACGCCTCTGCCGTTTGCAGCATTGCAATAATTGTTTTTTTTTTATCACATCAACTGACGAATATGAAAAATCGTTTTTAAGATGAGTTTCCGATGAATTTGGACAATAATTAGGCATATGCCATCCGAAAATTTTGACAGTTTCATTAATAATTTTATAACAAAAGCAGGGATCTTGCATTTATTTCATACGTCTTGTTTATCAATATTTACAGCCTCAAAACGAACCGTCTTCTTAAAAAGCAAATAATTAAAAGCTTTAATATGCATAAAATCAATCAATCTGAACGTTAGTGCCTTGCCTAAACTTACGCTTTTTCAAGGGGGGATGTTAGCGAAATCAATTCTGAACACAATATACTTTAACATGTTTTGTGTGACAGAAGTCAAAGTCAAGACACATATGTCCTATGTTTGGCTTTAAGTTCCAACACATTCGCATTGTTAAAAAACAAAAGGTTCGTTATAAAATGTTGGGCAGAAAGGATGGCTTCTGCTCAGTCCATTAAAAAATTGTACTTAGATAGTAAAAACATATATTAAGTTACATACAAATAAAGTGGCTCTGCTCTTCCCTTTGGGAATCCAATCAGTTTAGTGTAAGTTGTGTTTGTGAAATAAAGGTTTTATTGTAAAAAGTTGCCTAAATTATTCCTAGCGTTCTCACCAGCGAAGTTTCTTTAATGTTGTAAAAATCCAACAGGGCTCTGCTTCTTTTTTATGCGGTAGCCTGTTGAGCTACGTTGAGGAGCTGAGGAGTGGTTGAGCAACGTTAGTTGCGATTGAGTAGTTTTTTGGAGTGGCATGCGGCTATAGAGCCGGGGCTTTGAAAATGTTAGTGTAGAAAAGGAGCGCTTTGAAGGAGCATATAGACTAGCCAACCAAGCCATGAGCAGAACAAGCCGGTCGCGGGAGGAATGATTCCTACTGTGACGCACCAAGCGGAAATATATCAAACTCATTTATTGACAAGTTCGGTTTTATTTTGAATTTGAATTTTGAAAATAACCTAGAACTTTTATATATGTATATATATATATATGTATATATATATGTATATATATATATATATATATATATATATATATATATATATATATATATTTATAATGTATTCTTTTATTGTTTTATAATTATTCGTACTGTGAATTTTATATCCTGGATTTTATTTTCGGCTACTTCGAGGTTTTGTGTTTGTATTATAATATATTATGCAAAAACAAAAGCAGTGACAAGAAACCTTTGTAAATATTGTGATAAAACGTTTAGCACAATTTCTAATTTGAATAAACATATTAAACTCTTACATGGATCAGAACCGGCTACAACAAGTCGAAAAAAATCTTTAGTGTGTACCTCTTGCTTTCCGATTATCTCCACATACTCCGAATACAGAAATCACTTAATTACAGATCACAAACTTGAGCTGTTTAAGGAAGAAAAGGAATTCGAAAACTATGCAGGTTAGTCTTATTTATTAATAGCTAATTATATGAACTAACGAAATATTTTTTTAGATTTTAGAACATGGAAAGAGACTATTGAGAAAAACATGAAATACTCTTATGTAAAAAGCACTGGTAAAAAAATAACTAGCAAAATAGAAAAGACATACTATGTTTGTCATAGGTCATTTAAAGCAAGCAGATATATGTCTACGTCTCAAAACAATAGACAGAAATTTTTAAAATCTCAGAGTTTTTCTAAGTTAGACGTTACTTGTCCTTCAACTTTGGATTTAATATGTAATGGAAATCAGTTAAAGGCCACTTTGTATACGCCTCATTTTGGCCATAATTGTAATTTAACCCATATAAATTTGACTAAAACTGAAAGAAAACAAATAGCAGGTATGTCTCATTTTTTTTTCTAATGTAATGTTGTATTAACTTTGCATTTTTTTATTTTAAGGAAAAATCTCTGAAGGTGTCATTCCAAAAAATCCTAGATGATATTCGTAATGGGATTTACTCTGAAGAATCCCTTGGATGACTCAGTCTTTTAGATCGCCAAGACTTGAGAAATATAACCAGGGACTTTTCTTTAAAAGAATATGTTCAGCTACATCAGAATGATGTCATAAGCATTCGTTTATGGGTTGAACGATTAAGATCCCTAAAAGATGAATTTTCAATTATATTTTACAAAGAGCAAGGCTGAGATGATCTCCCTAATGTATTCAACATAAATGATTTTGCATTAATATTCATGACGAAATTTCAAGAAAAACAATTGAAACTGTTTGGCTCAGACAAAATATGTGTGGACTCAACGCATGGAACTACAAGTTATGATTTCTTATTAACAACACTTATGGTTGTGGATGAATTTGAAGAAGGGGTGCCTACTGCTTTCTTGCTTTCAAACAGGGCAGATACCAATGTCTTAACACATTTTTTTAATTCTATTAAAAAACAAACTGGTGACATCAAATGTAAAGTGTTTATGTCTGATGATGCTCCAGAATTTTTTAATGCGTGGACTAATATTATGAGTAAACCAGATAATCACCTCCTTTGTGCTTGGCACATCGATAGAAATTGGCGTAAGAACTTGAATAAAATAAAAGGTGATCAAGCGATGAAAGCAAAAGTGTATAAGTACTTGCGTTTGTTATTACAGTCAACTGATCCTGCCGATTTTCAAGAATTGCTAAATTTTGTATTATCTGAATTATTTGCTTGTGAGGATACTGAGGCTTTTGGTCAATACTTCCAAACTTACTATGCTGGTCGTTGTCATTTATGGGCATATTGTTACAGAAAAGGACTGGGCATTAACACAAATATGTACTTAGAAGCATTGCATCGAACACTGAAACATGTATATTTTCAAGGAAAAAAGAATAAAAGGGTAGACACTTGTTTGTATGCTCTCTTAAACTTGGTACGTGATGTAGTAATAAAAAAATTGAAAAAAAAGTCAAAGGTAATAACTCATATAGAATAAATTTAATAAAGAAAACACATGTTAGAAGTAAGGATATTGAATTGAAAGACATCTGCAAAATAGATGAAAATAACAGGAAAGTAAAATCTGTTCAAAATAATCATGTTCAAAAGGTAAATGAGTGTTTAAAAATAAATAAAAGTTGTCATATTTTTTGCAACTAATGTAAGACTTGTATCCATGAATTTACCTGTACTTGCCTGGATTTTTTTATTAAAAGTAATTTCTGCCGACACATACATGCAGTTATTAGAAATAATTTCCAGCCATCAATACCCATTCAAAAAACTGAGACAGAAACTGATGATATTATCCATACTGTGGTAAACGAAAGTATGATTAAAAAAGAAGATTATGAAAACCAAGATCTTAAAGTTAAGCTGGATATAATATATGAATTAATTTCTTCAACAAAACTAACTTCTGATGTTAAATTGAAAGTTGGAAAAATGATGGACACTATAATAAGTTTGATTGGAAAAGAAGGTAAGACATTAAAAGATGTTTACAATGAGCCTGGCAATAAGAAATATGAAAAACAAGTGAGGTTTGTTAGTACTAAGAAAAAACAAACTCCAAAATCTGGAAATTTACTTCAAAAACCAAGTACCTCTGACATCAGGTTACTACTACAAGATTGTGAAAATAAAATCAGTGAAAACAATCACTCGTATACAAAAGAAATAGAAATTTTTTATGAATAAAAAAATTTCACATTTTTATACTTATGTTAGATTTAAGTTTTAATTAAATATTTTATATCTATCCATCATGTTGTTCTGCTTTATTGTGTTCTTCCATTATTTGTAGGTAGTAATTAATAAAATTTAGTTTTTTTTTATTATTTATTACATTAACAATGCACCTAATCCTAAGACTAACCAGCATTTTATGTTTAACTTAATCTACTACTGTAGTTTCCTAGGTATTCCCAAGGGTTCACCTTAGAATCTAATAATTATTGTTGCACACTTCACTGTTGTGGCTAGGTTCACTGCCCGAATTTAAACTGACAGTGACATTTATAGATTGATCACTATCACACAAGTTCAAAAGGTTTGGTGGGTTTGAGCCTGCGGAATAGGTCTTGATTATCTAAAAGTTCTAACACTTCCCTGTTCGTAAGGTTGTGGAGTCAGTTTTCATGACCTTTGACAATTTTCTTTATTTCTTCTTTAATTGTTGTTATAGGAAGTTCCCGATGTAGGTCTTTGTTGCGGATATACAATGGGGCGTTTACTATGTTTCTTATTATTCGGTTTTGGACTCTTTGAAGGAAAGCATAGTTACTCTCACTAGTACAGCTCCATAACTGTTAACCATAGGACCATACTGGTTGGAGCATTTGTTTGTAAACTATTACCTTGTTTTTGATTGTAAGTTGTGAGCTTCTATCTAATAACCAATATAACTTCTTGTATTTCAGTTTAAGCTCTTGATTTTTCTTTGTGATATGTTCCTGCTACTTTAATTTGCTATCATATTTGAGCATAATCATTTAAATTTCGTAACTGATATTTTAAAATTCAACTGATAGGTACATTACTTTACATAAATCTAAAATTCAACATTAATAACTAACTACACTACTACACAATAAAACTGAAAATGAATATTTTTATTTCATTTTTTATCCAACTTATTTTAGATCCATCAGTTTTTTCCAGAATTTTTCAACCCTCCCGTCAAAGTAAAGGATGACATGTGACAATAACAAATTAAGAACGCTAATTCGGAAATGTTCGTTAGGGGCGTTGCAGTAGGATTCATTCCTCCCGTGACCGGCTAGTTGAGCAGAAGGTACGTCCGTTGTTACCAGCCCTACTAGGAACGGCTCTGAATCAGCTTTTTTGGCATGCAGTTATTTTATCAACGATATTTGAGGGGGTTGTTTCGGGGATGTCGTAATACTCATCAGGAAGTTCGTTACCAGCAAAGCGTAGACGCTTGGCTGGAGGAAATGGAACTTTTATTTGAGGGAGCCTGGTGAGTATATGCCCTAGACGGTGGCAAGAAGTCCTTACAGTTTGCTTAGCTCTGTTGTTGGAGCTAACTATTGTGCGGAGGACGTATCTTTTGGCTGAGGGAGCGGACTCTGTCCTTTATTGATGGTAGATTTACAATTTGGTGAATTAGTGCTGACGGATAATCTGCACGTTTCCTCATGCACTTTCTGAGGATTTTCCTTTCTGTCGTCTCAATGGCGTTGGTTTGACGATTGTTTAGTGACGTTTAGACATACACCTTATATTTGAAAATAGGTCTAATGAAAGTCTTGTAGGCGTGTAAGAGAGTTTTATTTGAGCTATTTCCGAGTTTTGCAGACAGCGCACCTAGGAGTTTAGCTCTTTTCCTTATCCTATCTAGGGTATTTTGATGTCAATGTCCCAGTTGAGAGTCCTATTAAAATGTTCTAATATTAAAACTCCACAGTAGAACACCGAGTTTCTGAAATCGAGATTTTCTCTAAGGATGGTTTCTCTAGGGGTTAAAGTAATTGCGTTTTGGAAGGACTGGCATGCAAGGAACATTTTGAACTGGATGGACCAAAGATGAACAGTGTATAATAAAAGCAACACCACAAAGAAAACATGAGAAAGCGACACGATGCAAAGATATACCAATTAAATTTTTTAAAGTTGCCAACGACATCAACCGGAATATCATTTAGAATTATTTAATAAGATATACGATGCCGATCAAATTCCATAGTACTGGTTGAACCATTCCATAGTACTGGTTAGTACTGGTCTACCTTTGTGACACTTCCCAAGAAAGCAAGTTCCAAGACTTGGAGCGAATATCGCCTTATACGGTTAATGAGCCACATCCTTAAAGTATTCTTGCATATTATCTATTCTAGAATAAGAACAATGTACAGGTATACGTTTATGAAAATGCTACGTCTGTTCGACTCTTCTCTATGCAGTTGAAACGTGGACCCTTAAAACATCAACGGTAAATAAATGGAGGCCTTTGAAATGTGGATCTACCGGAGAATCCTCAAGATTTCATGGACATCGCATACCTCAAACGAAGAAGTACTGCAGAGAATATACAAGGAACGAGAACTTTTTAACACAGGGAAAGTTAGAAAAATATCATACGTAGGCCACATACTGAGAAATAATAAGTATCAATATGATCAATTAATAGTGAAAGGAAAGATCGGGGGAAAGAAAGGACTAGGAGAGAAAAGACTATCGTGGCTAAGAAATAAATAAATTTTGAACAGCTAATAAGAACAGCTGAAGACAGATTAGTAGCCAACCTCCATTGAGGAGAGGGCACTTTAAGAAGAAAAATAAGTAATACAGAGTTTGGCAGATGCGGTTTTAGAACGCGAGAGCTAGTCTTTCCAATGTAAATCTTGGTTCAGAAATACCTAAATCAGCAAAAATATATTTACACATGCTTTATGAACTATGAGAAAGATTGACACCATTAAACTTTTTGATCTTTGAGAACATGACACTAAGGACATCCAGATTATTAAAAATCTATATTGAAACCAAACAGCCCATATCAAGTATGGAGATATGGTGGTCAAAACATTAAACTATAGAGATATGGTGAGTCAAAACATTAAACATTATTAAAATTTAAACAGGGCTGCATCTTTTCGCTACTGCTGTTCGTGTACTTGAAGAAGAAGTATAGAATAATGGCTTTTTTAATTGATACTACAGAATACTTAAGATTCCACAAGAAGTTCCATCATACAAGAAGTTTCTACTAATTTGTGATTTTCACACATTGAATCTGTTTACAACTGTATCATGTCATATGGTTAATGCCGCATACATTGTACATAATATTTTCAATATTAAAATTTAAATCCACGAGCCCAAAAATATTAAAGTACTAAAAAAATCATGCGATTATATTTTACATTTTCATTAGAAAAAAATGAGATCTTGAATTTTAAAATTATTATTTACTTAACCTATTTTCAAAAAACAGTGGTCCCACTGAATATATACAATACCCACTTCCTCATATAAATAAACCACTTTCTAGATTGACTTTTAATTTACCCAGATTAGAGATGAGAACATTCGAATCGAGTAGAACGGATCGCTTTAAGTGACTCCTCTTAACCAGACACATTTATTTAAGCTGTTAAAATGTACTACACGACAAAAGTTTTTAAAAACCCACATCAAACCCCAAAACGGTAAAAACCATAAAACAACCGTACTATCGGCCTATTCTAATTTATTTCACCAGTGACAGATGTTTCTGTTCATTGCCAATGGCTGCTAATTTGCCTTTCCAGTCTTCCACAAGTCCTCGTCTACACCATCCTTCCACTTCATACTTAGGCTTAGGTTCGTTTGGGAGGATAGTTTTAATTAGATCTTGACAGAAGTCCAGTCCTTATTACACCCCTGTAATCTGCCATTTCTTGTAAATCTCAAAATTATACCGCCTTTTCCAGTTTTCATAAATTGGACAAGTATTATTTTTAAGATATTTCGTTCGAATATGACTAGATTATGTGTATTTTTGTAGAAATAGTCAACGTTTCCAGTACATATTATGTTAGCACTGGAAGGATGCCTTATTATTTTAGTTTGGATTTTTGGCTTAGATTTCTCCTCTTGTATTTGTTTAATCCAAAGTAACACGTGTTTGCTACTTGTATCCTTCTTTTATTTACTCAGTTGTGGAGTTATTGCTTCATGTCATGAGGGAGTCTAAATATATGAATTTATTTACAACTTCATACTTATTCTATACAGTCGAGGGGTCAAAATGTCCTTTCGTATCGTAGAAACGATCTTCTATGTGAGACATTTATTTACATAAAAAATCCTGTTTTAATATTGCCTATATTCTATCCAAATTATGCTTATACAAGCGGTCGATTTCTATAACCGTTCAAGACCATCTCTAATGAAAACGACGGCGGCACGCGGTGGGATAAGGAAGGTGAACACATGCCTCTCGGGTCTTCACTTTTCCAGCCGTCGAAATATAATCGGGAGGTCTGTCCTTCTCTCCCAGTGTCGGCCCCACGTGAACTCCTAACGTCCGTGCTGCCGCCGGTCGATGACCCTCTCTTACCAGCTAGTAAGCCGTCTCCTCGCCCAGAAGTGGTCGCGACTTTTGGAGCCCACCCGTCAGCCTGTCCCACCGTCCGCCCATGTTTTGTTTTCTTTCGATTAAACAGCAGCGACGGGCAAGTGGGGCAAATAATCATTTCTTAAAGGTTGTGTGAAGAAGCTAACGAAAATAGTATACGATTTGGCAATAAATCGAAAATAAATATCATAAATAATCCAAACATAAAGTTATGTTTTGACGATGGTTCGCTTTATTTTTTAAGTTCACCTTTAACCCGAACAATGCATTATTATTAACGTTTTTTTTGTTTTTGACGATCTAATACTAAATAATTTAATTTATAAAAATACTAACATGTTCAAAATTTTCTAAATTTATCTCTTTCTCTCACGAGCTTCCTCGTATCTTTCTCTCACGAGCTTTCTCGATGTTTGCTGTGGGAATAAAGGAAAAAATAAATATGGAATGAAAGATTATCATGATTTCTGATTGCAGCAGCCACCAAAGCTGAAATCATATGTGATCGCTCCAAAGTAGTATGGGAATGATTAGGGAACTAAGTAAGGAAAATTTAGTTACCCTCATATGAAATACGTGACATGTCGGAGAGGAGTGAAACGAAATTGCCGACGAAAATCTAAAATATATGCAAATACACCTTTTACAGGATATGAACCCTCCTGCGGAGTTATTTTTCTATCTACTTCATTTTATTTTATGCCGTATATAAAATGTCTATGAACTACCTCAAACGACAAAATACATTTGTCAGCTGACAAATACAACTGACGTTTGTCAGTTGGGAACTCCGTTCTGCCATGTCAGTTTAATTTCAGAATGGAAGGGTAATGTATTTTTATAATATCCTTCATCTACTTAAAGACATGTTTCAGTCAATAAATTCATTTATATAATGTTAAACCTCTTTCTGGGGCGAGTATATATTTCATATTTGTAGTTGATATATTTTTTTAGATATGTATCTACTTTTTTATTATTTACTCTTTTTGGCTTTGGCATGTAGGATCTTTATTTAAATCATGTTAAGATTTATTTTAATAATATGTAATTATATTCATTTAATTTTATCCTTGCCATCAACTATGTCCTTTCAAAAAAACGAGCTCATTTTGCACTATTACATGCAGGTGGTAATGATGGTTTTATAGAAAACGCTGAGCTTACTTTCCTCTGTAAGAAAAATACTGCAGACGCTGATTTTGAAATGGATGCAGATACTTATGAAAAGTGATTTGTAGAACAATTACTATCCAAAATTCCACAAAATTCAGTTATTATCCTTGATAATGCGCCATACCATACCAGAAAAAATGAAAAAGTTGGCGAAAACAACACATTATCAATTGGATGGTCGACAACGAATGACCAAACGAAGACAATATGTTAAAAAAAAGATTATTAGGAAGCTTTCATACATCCCTCTGTTATTTTTTCGACACCATAAGGTGTTTAAAGCCTTGCAATATATTAATAATTCATTTACGGAATTCCCTTACGTCATTAGAATCTGTGTCCTTAAAAACACAAAACAGTTTCAATAAAATTATCGCAGATATTTAGCGAACAGATTTTTCTTTCTAAAAAGTGATAAAGTTAGATAAAAAACATCAATTAGGCAAGATACAGTGCATTAGTGGATCTTGTTGAATGAGTTCTTGTATGAAATATTACTCATATACCACTAATTAATTAAAATTTAGGAACAATTCAGGACAATATACAGCAATTTTGCACAATATTTGTACTTGTAAAGATCTGTGCTTCAAGATCTTGAAAATCTAGCACAATAAAGTAACGAAATTATTCTTATTCTTCTATTAGGCGTTAGCTCTGTGTTTTCATGGGTATTTTTGGTGGTCTGGTGCCTGTTGATCCTCAAAAATCTTACTATTCGAGTTAGGCTCTCACTATCTATTCGTGTAACATGTTGGTCCTATCCTCGTCTTCTCTGTATTTCCCATCATACAATATCCTGTATTTTACAGAGATCTCTTAGTTGGATACTTGGTATTTTGTTTCTTAACGTTTTCCTAGCAATTGATTTCAATGCTCTCATTTCTGACGTTCTAAGTATTCTTTTTTTTATTTCTGCTGTATTTGCTCTCGTTTCTATTGCATGTGTCATTGTTGGTATTAAACATGACGTATATGTACATACTTTTCCAAATCTAATCTCATACTCTTATTCTTCCAAATGAGATATCTTATATATATCCTGATATATTAGCTGCGCAATTTGCTTGTTTTCTTAGACTCTGTTTAAGGTTAAGATTAACAGTGGTGGACTTGGGCTTTCTTTTAAGTTTTGTTGTCATTGCTCATATATATAGTTAAAAAAAACCATTCTATTAGAATGGTTCGTTCAGCTTATAACACATCTTCTAATATAACGCTCCATTCAACAATATCTTGCCGTTGCTCACAATGTAGCATTGAAACAATTTTTAAACTGTTTGTACTTTGTTTAGTGTTAGTTTTTGTGTAAATGTAATTATTGTGTATAACATTCATTGACGTGCTGGATAGCCAATATTTTTGACGAAATATCCATGAAGATGCTCTGAGAGCGAAAGTATTTGGACAAGATTTAAAAAAAACTGTACTCGATATCAGCCTATTATTTGTAAAGTTCATATATTCGAGCATTCATCCATATATTATTTTAATTATTTAAAACACAATTATTAACAAATGGTTAAACGAAACACGTGATATATATGATAAGTAATACACGAATACCTATATAAATTTATATAAAAGTATTGTAAAAAAAGTACGCCAATGGTTGACGGTATATCCCAGTTGGAGATAATTATCGGGCAGATGTGTGACGACTCCGATGACGATTACGAGTAGGTGAAAAAGTGAGAGGGAAAAAGAATCAAAAGAGTCACAATGCGGGCCCGTAAGAAAGTATAGAAAAAATGTAGATTGCTGTTTGTGTATTATTTAAGCTATCCAGGTGGATATCGTACCGTGGAATAGAATGCCGTCTGTTTGAGTTCATCAGCAGCAGCGGTCTTGTGATGGACGAGAAAGGATGTTAAACAGCAAATACGGCTGTTTCCTTTGGGTAAAAGGTGGTTCGTTGCGTAAATTTATTCGAAGTATAGTGTATAAATTTTATAGTCAAACCTTAGGAAATATCACTGAATCAAATTTACCACAAAATCAACTAAATCTGTAATGCTATAATTGAGTTCAGATAAACGGTCGAACCAGATCCAGAAGACAATATTTTAGAGATATAAGAGAATTTGATAACTACTAAACTAACAGGAATTACAGATTTTTTAACAAATAATTGTTTTATAAGTCTCCTGATCTTTTAACAGAATTATTTCAACAACATTCCCAATATGCATTTAACAACACATTCATTATAGACATCATCAAATTTATCGAAATATCTTTTTTGAGTGATTTCACCGCATTCAGACGAAAATCCTTTACCTTACAATCGAAGAATTTCAGATGATATTCATTAAGTCAAACCGGGCGAGAGGCGCACCCCTAAAAGATGTATGCAAGCCATGGCCAAAACATATTAGGCCAATTAAGTTATATTTTTACTCGACATAAATATATTGATGGGTTTGACAGTTGAAATGTGTAGTATTAGATATTAGAAAAATACTCTCATCTAGGGAGTCATCAATTTTTTAGTGGAACTATTGGTAAATAAACAATCAAAATGACAAACTCATTATTTTGCTTGTAACTCAAAACTTGTCTATTTAGAGATTTGACGTCAATAGACAACTTAAAAAAAATAAATTAAAATCGGTTAATAAACAAAAAAGTTATTGCAAAACGAACAACAAAATCGCTGTTTTTAAATATTGTTAATAACTTTTTAATTAATTATAAAAAATTTGTTTAAATGTACCCGAACCTGAGGGTATTATCCTGTTTGAATGGTGTGTAAAGATGGGGCAGATCCATTGAGTAGTTTTTGCGAAATTTAATTTGTTTATAAGATTATTTGAAAAATGAGTAAATTTCTAAGTCCGGTCTAGATAATTTGACTGAACGTATTTCAATAAACCGGAGCTTATTTTATGCATGTATATTATTAAAGTATGGAAAAAAAAGTCTAAAAAACTTACATTTATGTACACAAAATGATTTAATATTAAATAGCACTTTTTAAGCTTATAAACGTTTACAATAACTCCGTAGAATTTAGTTCAAATTAAATGGCAAACAATATTCGGAAATCTGGTTAAAAAACACAACTTTTATATAAATAAAGAGGTCCTCCGACCTTTAGGAGCCAAGACAGCCCCTGTTTTAAACCACTATTAAGTTAATTAACGGTTGAAATTAACGAATCTATGAGAAAAGTCAAATTAAAAAAAACTTTTAGCAAAAAAATATTAAAAATTGTTTGAACAGGAGTGTTGTAAATAAAGAGTATTTTTTGTTTCGACTAGAGTAAAAGGAGTGGGGTCTAACACAGTTTCAAGACATAGCGCTCGAAAAAAAAAATGACACATCTCGGGTTCTACTGGACTAAATTTGCTCTTTCTCTTTTTAAACTGGGGTACAACATTAAAATAATAAGATTTATCGTATTTTCATTGCAAAAATTATCTAAAAACTACTACTACTACTTGTCGGTTTATAAGGTTCTCCGCCGTTTTCCGACTTCCAATCGCCACTTAGACCGGTTGTTCCATAGATCTTCTTCTATGGCCCTCTCTCTCAGTTCTTTATTTATTCCTTCGCTCCAACTTTTCCTCGGTCTACCTCGTTTTCTCTTTCCTTCTGGTTGCCACTTTAGTATTTCTTTTGGCATTCGTTGTTCGTCGAGTCTTTGTATGTGTCCGAACTAGATAAGTTGTTTGGTCATCTGTGATTGTTCGTTTAGGGATTTAAAACTGGAACTAAGAGTTAGGTTGGCGAGGTGCTATGTTTTTTCGACCTTATTTTATGGAATGGAATCTTGGACCTTGAATGCTACATCAATGAAAAAACTGGAATCATTTGAGCTGTGGGTGTACAGAAGAATTCTGAAAATATCATGGACAGAACACGTCACAAACAAAGAGGTTCTGAGAAGGATGAACAAAGAAATGGAAATTTTAAATTCAATAAAAACAAAAAAATTGGAATATCTCGGACATATTACACGTGGAGAGAAATACACCTTGCTCCAACTGATCATGCAGGGAAAGATCCAAGGAAAGAGAAGCATAGGGAGGCGTAGAATGTCATGGCTGCGCAACCTGAGAGAGTGGTACGGATGTACATCAAATGAACTTTTCAGAACAGCCGTCTCAAAAGTTCGAATAGCTATGATGATTGCCGACCTCCGCCGCGGAGATGGCACTTGAAGAAGAAGATTGTTCGTTTGATTCCCATTATTTCTCTAATGCGTTCGTTGGTAATCCTTTCTCTTCTAGATCTTCCTGCGGCTCTTCTCCAAAAATCCATTTCCGTCGCTTTCAGCGTTGACAGTGTTCTTTCTTTCAGTGGCCATACCTCACAGCTGTATAAAGTGATACTTTTTACTATAGTCTCATATATCCTCTTTTTATTTTCTTTGCTGATGGATTGGTCCCATAAAATGGTGTTTAACATTGTGATGGCTTTTCTCCCTGACGTATTTCTCTCTCTTATGGCTTTGTATAATGTTCCATCTTGTGAAATAGTGATACCTAGGTATTTGTAGTCACAGCAGTGCTTTATCGTAGTGTTATCGTCTAATATGAGATCTTTTTGTTCTGTTCCAATGCACAGGTATTCGGTTTTCTTTTTATTTACTTCTAGACCCCATATATCATACTCTTCAATTAATTTTCGTGCCATATAGTTTAAATCATAGTACCATAAACATTAAACCGTCGTATGTTTTCCGTAGGTCGACGAACAACATATGAATCTCTTGATTCCTTGCCATCTTTTTTTCTATTATCTGGGTTAAGGAGAAAATGTGGTCAATAGTGGATCGACCGTACGAAATCCTGCTTGTTCTTCTGCTTCATAATCTAAGTATTCTCTCTCGATTCGGTTCTTTAACACCTTTCCATATATTCGACTCACAGATCCGGTTAAAGCTATTCCTCGGTAATTTTCACAATTATTTTTATCACCCTTTTTATGTATAGTGCTGAGGTATGATATCTTCCATTCTGTAGGGATTTCGCTTGTGTTTATGCATTCTTGAAAAAGTCGTATATATATATATATATATATATATATATATATATATATATATATATATATATAAATCAATTTTTTAAATAAAATTTGTATAAACTCGACGATAAAAATCCGTTATCTATTGATCAGAGTGTCCCCTCGACAAAAATCAAAATGCGTTTTAAAGATTTTATAATTTATATATATATATATATATATATATATATATATATATATATATATATATATATATATATATATTATAAAATCTTTAAAACTGATTTTTGTCGAGGGGACACTCTGATCAATAGATAACGGATTTTTACCGTCGAGTTTATACAAATTCTATTTAAAAAATTGATTTCGCGCGCGTAACTGACATTAAAAATCTTCCGTCGCTTCAAGCATTATTTCTGAGAGAACAGTTCATTCTAGGGAAAAATAGCTACTAACCGTTTTTGTTCAAAATTGTCTCAGCTACATTTTTTTGTGTGAAACATTTTGTTCTACGGTGTAAATTTTCTTGGTAAATCACGCTAATTCAGCTCTCCCCCTACAAAGAGAGGTTTTACTGAGAAGCTCGGTGGTAGAAGTGGACGACTGGACTAATTAATAATAAACAATTAAAGTTAAACTGTTGCGACGGATTTATCCCAAACTACTGAAAATCGGCCTGCCATTTCCATTCGTTAGACTTATCCAGTACAGCAGGAGTTCCACAATTCGGTCGGACACACTCACGCACACACATACAAAACCTTTATTAGCAACGTGATTGAATATAGAGCAAATCTATATGCCATGTTTAATCATCGCCTTACACAATAATTGCTGGGATTGGAACTGCACGACTACCCCTCCGCCCTCATACATCAACTGTAGTATATCCAGCCCATCAATGAGAGGCTCTCCTCTCTGAGCAGCAGTTATACAATCAAAACTATTCGTCGCCAAAACTTCAGAGCCCAAAATATCATTAAAACTACCTGCTCATCCTTCGGCAATGTATTCACCAGACACTCCAAACTCAAACTCCCATTTGTACCCACTAAATTGCTGACTCCAGCCAGCAACGAACTCCCTAATGAGTACATTAATATCCTGGAGGCAACTCCTCTTTTTTAAACTAATAAATAGCTAACTTCGAGCTTTGCTACGGACAGGAGGGATCGGTTTGGATCGGAGGAGTCTGTGGTTTCCAGATCCCATCATACAATTGTGCCAGACAGGCACAATTTTACCTGTCTATTGTGAGGTTACAGCCACAGCTACCCTCTCCGCGATTCATTTAGTATGTAATTAAATTCATTCAAAATTCATAACTATATTTGTTACTAACAATTTCTGACAAGGACCGTTTTAGCCAAACCCTTTCACCTCTGAACGGCCTGGACACCACCTCCTCTGCAGGACTACATTCACCGACGCGTACCACCAGTGAAACACAACCCAACGACGTAATGCCGACACCAAACAAAACAAACCACCCCATGAAGAGGTGTCACACCTAAAACAGGACAGCAAAATCATCCGATAAGAAAATAAAACCAACAGAGAGAACAACCAGACAACGATGGAGTTATCCCTTGAGATTAAAAGAGTTAATAAACACTATACAATTATTATATATAAACATGAATTTTTAACCAGTATTTAAGATATATTACGCTATTGTATTTGAGACTTCCCTTTCAACAACCGAATTTTTATATACCTTGGGCATCTTGAAAACTGGTACAAAGTACATTACAGTAGGAGTATACAAAGAAGACTCTAACATTATGTCAAAATAGTACATGCCTTTGACAGTACATTGAGGATAAATATAGGAAAAGCAACGAAGAAAAATCAACAGTGACCGTGGAGAATGATTAGAATGAATGAAATGGAAGGGAACTGAAGGTGACCAACCTCAAAAATCAAAACTCAGTTGTCAAAATATGAAAAAATTGAGATTTTAATATGACGACGTCTTTGAAAGTCAAAAGATTAAGATTGTTTTTAATTCCCAGAGATTACGTAAGCGTCTGTAAGAGGATATCACAAGATTATAGGAAAAACTAAGAAAATATAACGAATGACTTACATCTTTAGATACCTAAATTATGTTTTCTAATTGCAAGATTATTTTTTGCTGCTAAAATGCGCGATATATCGGAAATTTTTCCAGTGAGTTTTTGCTATCCCTGTACAAGTCACCAAAAGCGTTTTCAAAAGCAAACACCGCAAACAGTCGTTCGTCCAAACCAATCCGTGTACATACATTACCCAATTATTCAAATACCCAAACAAACCATTTAAATGCCTTTACCCTAATAGACGTGCATTTAGTCAGCAACAGCCCATTACAGAGAACCCTCCCATCTACTGCCAAACACATGGTCTAGCCTCATCCTTATGATCGGCTCCCTTTCAGATTCACGTTGCATTCACTGTCATCCATCCCCTTTAAAGAGGACACGGGATCAAAGCGAGGCGACGTTAAGGGGGCGAGAAGAGGGCCGTTCCCGCGAAGCGAAATTATCCCCCGCTCTCGTAACCCTCCCTCGGTGAACCGCCTCCATCAACGCTAGTGGGATGGTGGAGGTCTGGATTGGAAACAGCTTATGGGGTAACGTGACTTTTTTAATTTAAAACCCTACACATATTAAAGCAGATAATATAATAAGTTTTATAGAGGAAAAAAGCTACAAGAATCGTCTGAGACCTATGTGGTCCAGCACAGGATTAAAGCGAATACCGAGCAATCCTCCTTATCATAATGTAGAAGCTCCGAGATATTATTACCGTAGATAATTCTAAAAAATGGCACATTTTCAACAATTTTTTTTGTATAATATTTATTATATATGGCAATTGAATTAAATGTTTCATCCAAAAATGGACAATGCTTCATGGCGGACAGTTAATCTCTGAAACTGCAAATATGAAATATAAAATTCGAGAAGGGTTTTAAAAAAAGAAAAACCCTTACGTGATAGTTTATCTAATTTACCAAATATTTATTATACAAAAATTTACCTTTTTTTCAACTTTTTACAGCCACAAAAATTTTATAATTATTTTTGTTGGTCAAATTGTCCAAAGCCAAAACAAACAAAATGCATCAAGGTTTATTAAAATCGACCAACTAGATCCAAAGATTAAAGATTTTGAGAAAAACTACGTTTTTAAAAGTGGCGGACAGTTAATTTTCGGGTCTAGTCGGTCGATATTAAAAACCTTGATGCATTTTGTTTGATTTGGTTTTCTCTATGATAGTTTACCACAATTTGAAATTAAGAATAAAATGTTTGTAACTGAAAAAAGTCGAAAAAGGTCAATTTTTGAACAATTTTTTCAAATGTCCGCCATTTTGTTTTTTTTTATTTTCAATTTTTCTGCTAAACTGTCAAGTATGTGCATTTCTTTTTTAAAAACCCTTCTCGAATTTTATATTTCAGATATTACATTCCAGAGATGAACTGTCCGCCATAGAGAAATAATTTTTGGACGAAAAATTTTGGGCGCCATCTTTAAATCTTCAAAATCTTTAATCTTCAAAAGTTGTATAATAATATATAAAAAATTTAATTACCATATATCGACACCTGATATGAATAACATTGTAACTCGACTTACAATGTTCATCAACTATGGATTAAATGATAGACGAAACTGAAATGTTCTGTTAGAGAAGAATGTAACGAATTCCGTGGACCGATCAGCGGACAAATATTTCAATTTTAAATCAGCTAAAAGTCAACAAACGACTATCCAGCAAAGTTCATCTCCAACATTTAAAATACTTTGGACATGTTATGAGAGCAGACACAGAAAATATGGAAAGACTTATTACCCAAGGAAAGGTAGAAGATCTCCAACAAGATGGATCGATCAAATTACAGGCAGATGCAAAAGACCTATGCATGAGTTAAAAGAAATGACCAGAGACAGAGATCTTTAGAGACGAACAGTGCACAACATCACGGTGACCATTACACGCCCTCCGGGGGTCAGGATTGAAGAGATAGAGATATTTCAAACAAATGGGTTGCACGTGAAGCCAAAAATCGTGATAAAGAGGTTTCTAAGAAAATAGCAACAGTTGTAACTGCCTGCTTTGATTTGCAAAAAATATTAACTGCACTCCAATCAGAGGTATCATTGTTTTATTATAAAAGGAAGTTTAAAGTGTATAATTTTACTAACTTTGATATTAAATACGCAATCTGGAATTTGGAAGGTTATTGTTACGCAAGTATTATAAAATCTTTTATAATTTGTAAATGCTCATTTTGTAATAAATAAATCCAACAGATATTATTTTATTTAGTATGTATGATGTGAAATTTTAGATACTTTTTTGAGTAAAAAAATCACGTTAAGGTAAAATCAACAAAACAACTAATAATAATCTCTTTATTTTGATATATACTTATACCATTTATATACACCTAATCAAAGAAACATACTTTGTTGAAATATCATTGTATAAACCACTTGTAGGTATTGTAACTCGACCTAAATCAGGACAAGTAATTTTAACAACAATGCCGTACGTGAAAGTGAAAAGCTGAGGAAAAGTTATAAAATATGGATTAAGAAAACTACAAAAAATATTAAAACTGACGAAGTAAAAAGTAAAATGTTGTGGAAATTTTTTTAAATCGCTCTCCTCTAAACTAAGCAAAAGTGAATTACAATGTTTTTCATATCAGGTGTCGATATAATAAATAAGATACGAAAAAAATTGTCGAAAATTTACTTCTGCCCACTTTAGGAGAGTATAACAGGTTAGTATGTTATTTCTTGGGATTACAATATACAAAAAAGGTAAGAGGACTATTGCTACGTTTCAACCGCCTATTATGATCCCTGGTTATAGTCAACGTCCTCATTTTACTCGCACTGAGTCTTTATTCAAGCTGTATACAGATCACGACATTGTTTTATTGACCATACAACACAATTGCAATCGCTGTAACATGTTACACGTTTGCACCTCTATATTCATTTCACAGTAGGTACGAATTGTCGTAATTATCTCATTGATATTAAAAATTTCAAACGAAGTTCTGAAAGAATAAACATATAATTAATAAATTGCCTATTACGTTGTATACCGTCCAAGAAAAAGTGTAACTTGTAACATAGTACTTTCAGGGTCATTCGATATGCGAAGTAATTGATTTATTTATTGTTGCCTTAGAAAATAGACCCTCACCAAGTGTTACAACAGTTAAAAATACCTTTAAACATTTTCAAATTTCGGGATGTGTTAAACAGTTGTAAAAGTGTCATGAAGGTAATGAACCATGTGTTAGACCTGTCGATGAGGAGCGTCAAAACAAGGATATTGATATTTGTGCTTTTGTGAAAGCTAGTGAACCCTGCAATAGTGTACAAATTGCTAGGGAAGTTAACGTGAATGCTCGAACTGTCCAGCGAGTTCTCAAAAGGAATAAGTATCACTGTTTTAAGATACAACCAACACAAGAACTGTTTCCAGAAGATAACTTTAGGCGGATGGAGTTTTGTGAATTTATGTTAGATAAACAGAATGAAAATGTACACTTTTTAAAAAATATTTTATTTTCTGAAGAATCTTCATTTCCATTACATAAAAACCACAATCCATCCGTTGCAAGGTATTATTCTCGGAAAAATAAGCACCTCAGTGTTGCAAGGCGAACGCAGCATCCGCAAAAGTTAAATGTTTGGACTGGGATGTTAGGCGACCATATTGTCGGTCCATTTTTTATCGATGGAAAGCTAAACGGCCGCAAATATTTACAACTTTTACAGAACGAGATCATTCCGGCAGTTCGACGCCTCCCATTAATTTTCAGGAGGTTTATTTCCAACAGGATGGGTGTTCGGCTCACAACTCTAGAGCAACTATTGACTTCCTCAATCAAACGTTTTCTGATCGACTGATAAGTACACGTGGTACAATTAAATGGCTTGCTAGATCCTGTGACTTAGCGCCTAACGATTTCTTTTTTTGGGGTTTTCTCAAAGAAAACATTTATAGGCATCAGTTTGAAAGAGTCACAAACCTAGACGAATTAAGGGCACAATACTTCATTTCTCTGCAAGCATTACACCAGCCCTACTCCAAAATATGAGGAGAAATCTGTATGACAGATTTGGTTACTGTTTAGCACAAGGAGGTGGAATATTTGAGCCCTAATTCATTAATCTGCTTTCCTAATTGTTATTTTTTGTTAGGTACATTTTACGAAGTTTGTAGGGTCTTAATTGGGTAGTATTTTTTATGTTTAAGTTTAAAAGAATTTTATTGTTTTTTTTTATTTAAAAGTACAAACGATTCTTATTCTGATTTTTTTTCTTCTTTCTTGTCTTATTGTTCTAAGCTTTGTCGTCCATAAAATTTGTACAATTTTCAGCATATTTTCAGTGACAATAAAACATATTACTTATTTACTTACCTATTTATTTGTATTGCTATTAAGGTAAGTAAAATAACCAAAAAATTAGTTTTATAATAAATATACTCTAGAGATGGAATTGCAATAAATCTTAATTCCTATGGTCAACAAAACATTGTCGTTATCTGTATATTCGAGCTGTGGCCTTTGGATACAAATTTTTCGCCAAATCCGCCCAAGTGAATCTCTGTAAGACTATAAGCAATGAAAAAACTGATTTGAAAGGCGAACACCAATCGAAATCAAAGAAAAGCTGGATTCAGCAGTACCCGCATCCATTCCTTCTTTTTCAATATATAAAAATTTATAGAGTATCAAGTTTAAGAAAAACACGATTATAACCAGATCCCCGTAATGGACGTTCAAAAACTCCTGTTCGCTTGGATATGATTTCAAAAGTCGTATGTGATTGGATGGTTGCCGAGTAAAAGTGCGTAAGATAGTGCGTTGGTCGATGACTTAGACAAAAGAAACACAATATAACGACTATTGCATCAATTTGTAAACACATCGACAAAAGAGCCTTATTTGACAAAGGCTTTATTTCTTTTTCATCAGGAGGTCTCACCTGAAGATGATCACGTCGAAGTATTTTTCCATCAAAACAAGGATTGGTTAACTTCAGTTAAATAAGTATTTGTAAAAAGTGTCTGATTTGTTAAATATATTCAAATCATAGAAAAAATGGAAAGGTATTTCTTCATAGTTTTTTTGTTAAAAAAAAGAGGAACATTTTTGTTATTGTACGGAGATTAGACATTCCCATTTCTCTTTATAATAAAATATGCTAATCTACTATTACCTTTGTCTTATTAGTGGTGCGGTACCTTTGACACCAAATCCAGATATTCCGAAGAGAGAGTTTTGTGGGCCGCAGCACGAGGATGCGGCGGTGGCTATTGATCCGGCGCCGCCGTCGCACTATTACACGCATATCTACGTACACAAGGGCATACAGACCCACGCGTCTAACTACAATGGGAGGCGGCGTTGGTGGATGAGAGGATGTGAATACCTATCAATGGATATGATAAATCAAAGGTACTTGTGACGAAGGGGATTGGAATATAAAACTAGAACTGGAATATTACGAAGGTGTCTCTTTACATTCGATAAAGGATTCAGATTCTATGTACGTGTCGTCGCTATTCATGTTTAACCATTAATAAACTATGTATGATGGGTTAAAAACGTCCATTGTGTGATGTCCATTCGGGTGGAAAATTGTTACAATTTTTACAGCATAAATTAGAATGTATTAGAGAGATACTATTAATTGAAGAATTCCACAGTAATCCCTTCTGGCCCTCTTCGGAAATGAGTCCAAATTTAATTTAAAATCGTCGGATGTGCGAATGGTCTTGAAAATGAACTACACAACGGTCAATACAGTGCTAATTTGACAAAATATGGAAGTGATATGGCCTGAAGAGGAATAAAATTAGAGGTATACAAGATGTTGGATAACAGCTTTACATATGTAACACTCAACCATCTAGGCATTAACTTTTTATTTTATTTTTTTTTTATTGGAACGAAAATAGTAGAAGCAACAATTTTATTCCCCACCACGAGAGAAACATTTGCAGTTTTAAATTCATTAACTTCAATTTTATACATGAATTAACATTCAATCAAATTAAAATGAAATAAGTAACAAGTGTATATCTTTTACATCTAATTCATATTTAACATAATTATGATACATATATTTAACAATTTGATTTTCCCTTACAAACATTTTGTACCTGTCAAATAGGGTGCAGTCAGAAATTAAATATTAAGCAAGGAAGATATCTTAGACCAACGAATATAGACCCTACAGAAGCATACTTCGACGTAATATTTTGGTATATGCTGGTTTGAGAACGGGAACAACCTCTTCACCACCGCACCGTCCCCCGTCCTCAAACAACTACTGCTTAAATATGAAAGAATGGGGCTGGGAATGTTTAGCCTTAAATATTTGCATTTTATAATAATAAAAATCAAATAGTACTCATGCATCATATGTTTTTTTTGTAGAAAATAAAATATTTTAACTTTTAATACTTTTTAGAACTATAAACAATATTGTGATTTAAAATTTTAATCTAAATGTGTAGAAATCTACAAATAATATAATAAAGTTTATGTAGTCTCCATCTACAGAAGTATTTTGAATTATACTAACCGTGATAATTTGTCCCATTTGAAATTTGCTTCTATATGTGTCTATATTCGTTGCTTAGACTATGGAATACTAAAAGACCCATAGTATGCTCATATTGTTTGGTTTCTCTTTTATTTTATTTTTTTATTTTAGTTTATCAAGACATAGTTTTTTATGTAGCTTGATATAATATATTTCCAAGAAAATTTCTGAACACACCATTAATATCTTTTTAAGAAAATTTATGAATCCACCTTTAATATTTGACAGTAAACAAAATATGTTACTTATTTCCCTTGTAACTCTATGAACAATAACAACAGTTAGACACTGAAGCATTGGCCCAGATAGTTTGTACAGATGTTCCACAATTGAATCAATAACAAAGGATTGCGTACGATACTTTGATAGAAGCTATGAACATTGCTGTGAATAAGCTGTAAATATTGGATCTGGTAAAATTTATTTCCTTGGTGCTTCGGGAGGGAGAGAAAAAACATTCCTAATTTTATTGTTATTGGGGAAGATCAGATCGCAAAATCAGTAGCCCTAGCATTTACTTTATCTGGAATAGCTGCAACTTCATTAGAAGGCGGACGAGCTGCGGAATCTGCCTTGAAATTACCTTTAAACATGCAAATCAACACAACACTAGCTTGCACCATCACATCGACACACGATGCAAATTAATCGTTTAGGACAAACGTACGATGGCCCACAAGAGGTAATTGAAGGCACTGGACAGAACTTTCAAGATACTCATGTCAACCAAAACATTTTTGGTGGAATCATGATTCTATTGTCAGGTGATTTTCATCAGATTCTTCTAATTATTCCTCAATCAACTGCTACGGACGAACTAACGTGCCTACAATCATCCAATTTGTTGACAACTAACATGCGAGTGTTTTTGCAACAAGATCTAAGTGCAATTATTGTGTTTTCGAAGCAATTGTTAGGCATTGAAACCTCAACGGGATTCACCACATTACCCTCAGATTTCTGTTTCTTCACGAAAGAAGAGCTTATTTAGTATATTTTTCTGGACATAGCGGAACAGTTCAATAACCATAATTAGCTGAGTGAACAAGCAATATTGGCGGCAAAAAATACAGATGTCGATGATTCTAATGTTTTAGAATTTTCTTCTAGGGCAGTTGTTTTCTTTCAAATCAGTTAACAAAGTTATAAACCAGGATGACGTAGTCAATTATCACAGAATTGCCCACATTCACGTCACATAACAGCAAATTTAAGTAAACAAAGCCCTTCTTAACATACTTGAATTAAACTGATGTGAAAACATCCTCATTAGTGCTTTATTGGTTTTGATAGCTATTTATTTGATCAAGATAATATTCCATAAATACAAGAAAATTTATAAAAATGTTTTCTAGAATTTTACAATATTTATTTTGTATTTTTAATGATTTAAATACCCCTTGATTATCCGTTTTGGGCTGGAGCCATTCCCTGATCAAATTTTCCCCAAAATTCGGAATAATTGTTGTCTATGACCTCTAAAACTTTTTTTTGTTTTAATTGGATTTTAGGTTAACAAACGAGTGAAAGGGTTGTAGTGGGAGACAGGTAGCGTCAAAGCGTGGGGACCAAGGCGTGCGACGAGGCAGCGATATCGATCGGGTCTACATCGACAATGCATGCATTATTATCAGTGGCGGAACACTTTTTTTGGAAACTTTTAAAGAATTTTAAACTTCTGTAATTGAGCTTATAAAGTTCCCAGTATCACTAACTCCAAAACCACTACACGGTCTAACCCAGGGATACCTCGAATGAGACGGAATCTTTTTTAGTGTTACGTAGAATAATTTTCTAATACCTAAGTAAAATATGGCAGTGTAGATCAAGAATGTTGATAAAAAACTCTTTTACAATTTGATGAATCTCAATAAACGATAAAACGGTCACCGAAATGGTGACTGGACATTGTCGTTTGTAACGTTATAAACGTCACATCTTTATTAATTTATTTTAATTTCTTTATTAATTCCTTTGCCTTCAGATTAGTTTTTACTATTTTTTATTCAAAAAGTAGCTGTCTTTCTTTTTTTTTTTCTCTTTCTTTCTGGTATAATAAATATTTGCCTTCTCTCTCTCTGGCCGGTAGACTAAATATTCTGTTCTATGTTGATAGAAAAGCTAATTCCATCATAGGCCTACATAGTGGGATATGTTTTTTTTTGTCTATAATTAAAATTTATAAAAGTTAAAAATTATTATAAGCTTCATTTTATGGTCTGAAGAATTCTCTTGGGGTGAAGAACATTCGTAACCTCACTTCTTTCGAAACCACGTTTCCAGTTATATGCATATAGGAATCTTAACAAAGAATTTAACTCAGTAATAAAAATTATATTTCATTTTATCCTTGCCATCTGCTATTTGTTTCATTGTAATTTTGTAAAATGGCAAGGAAATTAAACCCTTTTTGATGTGTCTCTAATACAAGCTGTTTCTGATATTTTAGTTTATTGGCTGTATTTATTGGCCAAATTCAAGTTTTATTGGCTGTATAGAAGACTATAGGAGATTTTATGGGAAATTTCAGAATATAATATGGAACAACTGTAATATTGTAGAACATACTCTGGAAGACCTAACCGTCTAATTGGGAGGCCACACAAGCAGTCCATTGATGCCATCGATGCCATAAGTATCATCCACATTATATTCATTGTAAAGCATTGGCAGGGTTGATTGTTTCCTATTTGTAATAAATATGATTAGTTAAAAATTGTTTTATTTGCTATCAGCTAAGGGTTCATGGTTTGATTTCTAGTTTAAGACAAGACGAACTCACACTTAAGATACTGAGCTAGACGAAGCATATACGATAAGCTCCCATGGTTAATTAAGGTATTATTTTTATAATAGTATTTCAATTCTCTTTGGTAGTCTTATCTCTACACGTTTAAGGAAACACCTATACAAAATATGTATATATGTATATAAGAATGACTCATGGTGCAGAAAATGCGAAATGAAAGAAGAGACTGCCATACACATCTTATAACATTGCAATGTGCTAAGTGATGTGAAACCAGAATTCACAGGTCATCTTGGGATTGAACCTGAAGAGATCCTAAAACTACCAATGAAAAAACTTTTGGCTTTCGTTGAGGCCACAGGACATATTGGAATTTAATGAAAAAAAAACAGGGCAAGGTACAAAGGTCTTATGATCAAGTGCCGGAGAAACAAGTGTCTCGAATGAAGTAGGAATAAGTAGAAATCAGTGTAGGGTGGTAGTATGTTTTTGAGAATACGCCAAATTAAAAGCTTTTATGATTTTAGAAACATTGGAAAACATTTAGTTGATATCATCACAAGCGGAGCAATTTTTCATCCGTGAATGTAATCCGAACAATCCAAACAATGTACGTGCAATGATTCATTTAATTTCATTTAATTTTCTGAGGCTGCTACATAGAAAAGGGGAAAACAATAGATGACGAGTATTACACCAATTTGTTGGAACAACTCAAACAAGTCAAAATCAAATACAAAGAGCATGAGCTGGAAAAGAGTTGTTGAGTCCTGGTAGATTATGGGTGGGGTCGTTCATAGTGAGAAACTCAAGAAAGAATATATACAAAACAACAAAAAAGAAACAGAAAAGGAGAACAACTTAAAAAATGGCTATTTTTTTTAATGTTAGAATCAAAAAAAAAAGAAACGGGATATTCAGAAAAAAAATGCAAATATCGTCAAAATAAAACATTGTAAAATTCACTATATCAAAAATATCATAAATATCACAAGGTAATCGAATACGGTAATTAAATAGAGTAATTAAATATCATATGAAACATCAAATTACAATAAATGTATATATCATAAGAACACGAGAACTAACACGTATTGAAAAGAAAACAAAACATGCAATTACATGATAAATACGCAAAAAAAAAACAAAATACGAGGGTTGTCTTTTTAGTTTTGCATACAGCCATAAAGACAAAAAATATATTAGACTTTAAAGCACTTTTTTGCTTTTCAAAATATGTCCCACCAAGATCCATACACTTCTGCATACATTCAAACCAATTGGTAAAACGGTTATTCCAGTCTTCAGTTGATACCTGCAAAATCGCTATTTTAAAGGCTTCGATGACTTCTTCTGGCGACTGAAATCGCTGTCTACGCATTGAATTCTTGATATTTGGGAACGTGAAGAAGTCGTTGGGGCTTAGGTCGGGTTTGGACTATAAGTTCCAAAAATTATATTAGCTTTTGGGCAGTGTGAGCACTGATGTATTGTCCTGATGTAGGATGATTCGTCGTTATGTGTTGCTTTGTCGGAGTGATAACTTCTGGTAAACAAACGGTTATATAACAATCAGAAGTAACCGTTCTTCGATCTTCTAAAGCAATTGTTGCCACATGACCAGATTTTGACACAAAAGTTGCGATTTTCTTTGACACACTTCAAGAATGGATCACTTTTGTTGCTTTTTCCTCATAGTGAAACACCCACACAGCGGATTGGTGTTTATTTTCCGGTTCATAGGAGTAAATTCAAGATTCATCGCCACTAACAATACTATAAACGCTTTTTGAGCTTCCTTTGTTGAACTGTTCCAATGTTTTTCGACGCCAATTGACACGAACCGCTTTTTGCTTTTCTGTGAGCAAATGAGGGATCCAATGGGAAACCAACTTCGTAACACCCAGTTCTTCATGTAGGATCTTTTAGATCAAGATCTTTGAAATGCCCAAAGATGCCTCTATCTCTCAGTATCTTACACGACGGTCATCCTTAGCTAGCTGACGAACCGCAATGTTTTGCTGTGTGACTGCTGTTTTGGGTGGACCTGACCTGGATTCGTTGCTGAGGCTGGAGCGGCCATGTTGAAATTCGCAATACCAGCGGGAAACAGTTGACTGGTGTGATGCTTCATTCCCAATCACAGAAACCATTTCAGCGAGACATTGCTGTTGGGATAATCCTCTCCGAAAATTGTAAAAAATTATTACTCGAAAATGTTCTCGGCTAAGATCCATTTTTCGAGTGACTTGTTAATTTCAAAAATTCACTGTATTTACATGACTTGTATCGCAATGAAACTCTCGATTTATGTCAACAAAAGATTGAGGTTTCATTTGTGTCGGAAGGTTTTATTCGTGGCGCCCTCTAAGCGACTGTATGCAAAACTAAAAAGACAAACCTCGTATTTACTATTTAGTTATTCCATTTCGATTGAAACATAGAGATTGCACTTTAATATTCATTAACATTAAATATTCAATAATGCAATATATAACAAAAATTTTGAATCTTCCATTGTATCACTAAACTCATTTCAGTCCCTTGCATTATTATATGAACTTTCTTAACTCGAAAGTAACATCACTTGAATCGGTTGAGAATGGGACAAGTACTCATAATAAATTAGATAAAGTTGTTAATCAGATCAACTGGAGGTTGACCTTCGATGCACTCAAATTCCTTATGAATATGGGCTGGAGTCAAAGGAATTTGCTACGGTAGTGAGAGGAAACTTAGATTCCCAATCGGATAAACTGACTCCCAACGGGACAAACTTGGGGCAACCTAAGACTAACTGAGGAAATACAAAGTCAAATATGCGAAGAAGCAAAAGATACAAATATAAAAGAAACAAAAGGTATAAAAAAATATCTTACCCCTTAACACGGGTCTCGCAACACATTTAAAACTGTCATATATTTTGATGCGTTGATTGCGTCTGTACAACGGAAAATTAAAGATATGCTGATTTACAGAACAATATTTAAATAGATAAAAGCAGCGTTACTTGGTGTTTTCTGTGTGGTCTTAACGGTATGTTGGAATATTTAGAATAGTTCCAAACAAAACGTGACGGGACAGAATCGGAACATTTTTCCGTAGAACCTTTTAAGGGATAATGCAATCTGAAAAATGGCAATCTGTATTTGGCAAACTGCGGCTCTGAAAATATTTGTGGTTGTTGTGTTGAACCATGTACGTAGATTTTTCAGAAAGGAAATTCTTCGCCTTCCTGGTCCTCGTTTTCCTTCTACTTTTCCTTGAAGAATTAATTGCAGCAACCCATATATTTCGCTGTTCGTCATGATGTGACCGAAGTATTGAATTTTGGCTGTTTTTATTGTGGTTAACCACTCTTTTCCTTTTTGCATTCTTAATAAAAGGTCCTGGTTGGTAACGTGGTCGGTATAGGATATCTTCAGGATTCTACAATAAAGCCACATTTCGAAAGCCTCAATTTTCTGACAATTAAAGGGATTAGTTTGAATATTTGCAAAACAAAAAGCCAACGGCAAGTTAGTCAAAACAGATACCTCGGTATAACCTGATTTTTATACAACAGATTCGCGAAACAGACATAAAACTATGAAGCACAGAATATTTAGAATTATACTGGACAGTAACAATATAGACAATATAAATAAAATAACTGGGAATTATACTGGAATTATGGAGACCTGGACAAAGAAGTGAGAGATCAAGTACAAAAAGCTATAAACACTATATGCCCAAATAGACACATTAACTCTGAGATGAAATCAAGAATTTATAAAGCCAGTGTAAGACCAATAATGACATATGCCTCAGAAACAAGACCCGACACAGCTACAACGCAAAGGCTACTGGAAACGGTAGAGATGGGAGTACTGAGAAGTAACGTACAGTGTATAAATGAATGGACACAAAATAGAAAAAAAGAATGGAATAAACACACAAGCAGAATGGAGGAGACCCGTGTCGTCAAAATAGCAAGAAATACGTCACCATTCGGCAGAAGTATCGGACGACCGCGCAAAAGATGGAGTGACAACCTTCCATAGAGGTATTAATCCGCCAATGAACAAGCAGAATTGCTTATAAAGAGGAAGAAGAAGCAGTAACAATATAATGGACATTTTATTAACACGGCCAACAAAATGGTTGCTAGAGAAAATTTTTACAAAATATTAAAAGTCAAGTACAGAGTGTTTGTAATAAAATTTAATAAAATAATCAAATCATTTGATAAGATATAACATACTGGAATTTTGACACGTTACAAATTTATGAACTCAGTTTTGAATTAGCGTCCCATTCAACCCCAGCGTAAGAGATTTACGTTTATATGAATGTAAAAATATCAGGCACACATAAACAAGCTAATATATTCAAGATTAAATTTAATATTTGTCTTATATAAATAAATAACTTATATTTCTTCAAGACAGACTTCATTCAATATTAACATTAATAAACTACATTAAAATAATTACAAAAAAATTGTTGAATGAAGATAAGAATAGTTTCGATTTGTAATTATAATAAATTTATTAAAAACAACGAAACGTCTGACCAAACACTGACCTACAAACGCACACGCCGTGGCTAAAAATATTACGTAAACAAACGAAAAAGAAACTGTCTTAATTTCTCCTCTCGCCAACCTGTTACCACTGAAAAAGAAGAACGTTCAACACACGGAAATCATTTTTGAGAAGTAAAAAAAAAGGTTGCCTACACGTGCCACTTTTTCTATAATAAAACCGTCGGACAAACTCATTTCAATGCCAGTCGCCAGGGTTTTGGGCAATCAACAGGAAGCCAAATCTCTAGATATAACACTAATTGACATTTATTTCTGATTAACGACAGATCTTGGATGTAGGTAGACGAGAAGTATAGTTATGCAATCCTTCAATTTATATTAAATAATATTGTTACGAATAACAGAAAGAGATGAATAGAGATCATACGTAGAAGAAGTAAATTAAGCATTCGAAATTAAAGTTAATACATAAAAAGTACTAAAACATACAAAATCACAGATTTTCTTGTTTTAAAACAATATCATTAGAAATAGAAAAGGTGAAAATATAAAGGTGATATAGGAATGGGACAATTAAGAACTTGTTTCTGGTGGGGAGAGCTGCTATAGGTAGGCTGTGACTCAATTAAACCAAAGTTTGTTTTTGACAACTTTACAAAATCGAAACAATACAGTATAGGCAGTCAAACGTGGCAAATGCATATTGAATATACGTCGATGACTCCAAAATGGAAGAAGGCTTAGGATGCGAGATATACTCCACACAAGACCAAACCAAGGATCAGGCATCTCAGGGTAGTGTTGGATTCCAAAGCTCATACGGCAACCGTCACCTCCTGCACCCCGTACGGTAACATAGAAAGTGGTCCGCCCTAAAGCCAGTGACCTATCCACTAAATCACCTTTTGTGTTTCTCGGTTATGAACGGAAACATTCTATAAGGACTTACCATCAGACATAACTAGTGTGCCTACCACATGGTTTCCTCAGATCACTGAACCTAAGAACAAAGTGGGGTATGGGCAAAAATGACAGCATAGTTTAGACAGAACTGGCTGGTATCTCCATAGCTGCAAAAAAGATAACCTAAAAAGGTATAGCCGGGAAAACTATAATAATTTGCATGCACAAAGAGCAGACAAGCTCTACTAACCTTAAATAGACCACTTGTCAATCAGGGTTAGTAATGGAGTGTCACGAGTCACTAACATAAGCATCGAATGTTAATAGCATCATCCTGAGGTAGTATAAAAAACACAATAGGAATAAAGACAACCACATTGCTGACCAATTAGCTAGGACGGCAGCTGGCCTAAGACTCTTAGGACCTGGGAATCTTTCTTTTGTGGTCAACCACAAAAATCGCAAATGTCAAATCGCAAATCGAAATTGTCAAATGTCAATCCTACAAACAAACCGTGAAAAGATGGGAAGACGGGCAAGGTTGTAGACTTGCTAAGGTAACACTAAGCAACCTTGAAAAGTCAGTGTCAAAGAAGTGCTTGGGGGTGACCAGGAAAAACCTATGCTTGACAGTTGGTTTTTTAACTGGTCACTGTCAACTAAGCAAACACCTCCGCATACTGGGGCTAGTACACACCTCTATGCAGAAAGTATGAACAAGAAGACAAAACTGTAGAGCTAGTCCTATGTGAATGTCAGCAGTTACCGTTAATATGAGAGTATGCAGAGATGTCCCCTGGTGACTTGTCAAAATTCCTAGAAATGGCAGGTTGGACAATGAGCCGAGGACGACAGCTCTTTATGAGGGTGCACAATGGGTTAATTGTGGCCTACGTGCTGTGGGAATTCAAATGTCATAAAGTCAAATGTATATTTTAGATGAAAAGGACAAGGTACTCATTAATTTTAGATGCATAATAAGCAACTCACTATAAAGTAAATTACAGAAATTGGTTTTTTGAAAGATGAGATGTGAGATGTGTTTAAAAAATTTAGTATTTCATACTGTAATCTTTTTGGTGTTCCTCTATTTTTTTTTTGTTGTGCCCAGGTCCAGTATTTGTTCCTTTTACCATGACTTGTATCTGTTACCTTTGTAATTTTATTCTCATTATATATCCTAACATTCCAATCAATCTTGTCAAAACTAAACAAAGCTATAGCTAATCTTATCAACAAACAAGCTGCTGATGCAATAAGCTCAATTAAAAAATAATTCTGATGGATCAAATTCCAAAAAATAATTTCAAGGATATTACTTAAGGTTCTTGAAACCTTTCTTGTATTGTAATGAAGAGGTCATTTAAAATAGTTGGTGATAATATTTGTAATGAGCTCACTCCTGACTTATCACCACTAATTGTGCTAATTTGCCGTTTTAGATAGATAAAAATAACAAAAGAGGTAGGTACAAAGTTTTTTCCATGTTATATTTTGTTGCGGTAATATACCTATCAAATGTTTTCTATTTATTTATATCACAATTTAGATTAGGTATATACACACCTACCAGAAAATACACCAAGAAACAAATTCAAAACATGTTTGTTACAAACAAAGTACCTACTAATAAAAACAAATAATATTTTTCAAGTTCTATTTTTAATCTTTTGATATTATTAAAAAGTACAATGCCACCATGTAAACAAGTCTGGAAAATAGTATTATTTCTATAAAAAATGGTAATGTGAAGATCCCATAGATTTTTAAACAATTTATTGAACATAAAAACATGTTACTAAAAATAGTTTTTATTTGCTATTTGTGTACATGGTTGAATGATTTTGTACTACAGAAATACATATCAGAATTATCTGACAGTGGTGATACCATTGTGAAGGCTTCTCGATCTTCTGATACATGGAATAATTGTCCTGCATTTGATATCTGAGCCCATTCATTGAATTTTTTTTAAACCAAGACACCTGTTTTCTTCCTACAATTCTATGGCCTTCTATTTTGTCTTTAAGTATAAGTTGTAGTATTCTATATAGATTTCCCCTCACTATATGTCCCAGATAAGACATTTTCCAGTGTTTAATAGACTTTGGCAATTCTCAATTTTTGTTGACCCTCCTTAGTACTTCTTCATTAATTTTTCTTGCTGTCCACACTTCTGCTTCATACAAAAGTACAGACCAAATATGGCAATTAACCATTCTTTGTGTTAGTTCTAAACTGAGATGATTATTGCAAAGAAATGTCTTCATTTTCATAAAAGTAGTTTGAGTGATTGCTATTCTACTTTTTTCTATGTCTGGATCTAGTTGGTTCATTATGACAGTTCCCTATTATGTACTTTTGTGAAATTTTTCAACTTGGACTCTGTTTAATTGAAGTTCTGCATCTAGATGCAGATTACAGCTAAAGACTAAAAATTTGGTTTTGTTTGAGTTTATTTTAATGGCCATTTCCTCTCTTACTTTGTGAATACGATCAAGCAGAATTTGGAGACCTTTAATATTTTCTGACAGAATTACTATATTGTCCGCTTATCTAATTACATTAAGTAGTTCCCTGTTGATTTTTATTCCATATGGCTGTTTCTTAATTGCTTTTTTAAATAACTAGTCCCAGTAAACATTGAACAATGACAAATGTTGATGACAAAATGCAACCTTGCCTGACTCCTCATTGTATAGAGATTTCGTTGGTATAGTTGGCTCCAATTTTTATGATAGCAGTTTGATTACAGACATTACAGTACAGATTTTTAATGACATGAATAGCTTTGTCATCAATTGCTATATTTATGTTTTACTCTTTTTATATCTATAGTCTATATTTTAAATTTATTAGAAAATTGTACTTACATTATAGACTAGTTGATAAATGATATATCAAGATAGACAGTAATCATATACTGTTGAATATTTTAGAAAAAATCCCCATAAAGGGTGTATACTCATATAATGTATAAGATATGATTATTTAAAACAACCTGCAAATATTTATAATTAACTAGTCCAGACTGTAACAGAAACTTAATAGGTTTTGCAGAAAAGTGTACCTAGTAAATGGTAAATATGCTACCATATAACGATTAATTTTACATTATTTTTTTATAAACAAAGACCAAAGTTGAAAAGCTACTATTTTCTGTGCTGGAATTATTAAATGACTTTCTATCATGGACAAAATAACTTTTGTAATAATGGCCACAAGTGAAATATAACACAGGAATCATGAGGCCTACTCATCAACAACACTATCAGCAAATTTAGTTTGAGAGTTTATTAGCCAGGTATGTGAATTGTCTATCCCAAACACCAAATGTTTAAAAAACTGTTCTTGGTTAGATACTGATTCTATATGGGTTTATAAAAGTAAAATAGTTTTTTGAACAAGCTGAGGAAGTATTTATTCAAATATTGATAAAAATTTAGTTTAAGGAAGAGGTGCTCTTTTTTGTTAATAAATAATTAGAATACTTTTGTTATTATCAGCAACACTTGTTTATTAGTAAAAGGAAACACCTCCACTTAATCTAAACTTTTGAAAAAAAATTATTTTTTCATATTTGAAAATTTCTAAAATCTATTTCACTTTTACACAGAAAATGGATCTAATACCAAGAACAATTGTTCTTATTGATAAACAATTGACATTACTAATACACTATTACACCAATCTGGTTGAAATTTTGAACACTTTTTCTGATAATGGCCTCATGATTGCTGTAATATTTAATTAACAGCCATTATTGCAAAAATGTTTTAAGATTCATAAAAAATTGAAAAAAAATTAAATCTTTCGTCAATGTCTTGATAATTTATTTATTGATTTTACTTAATATTTAACAAATGAAATTTACAGTTTTTTCATTACCTTAAAGATCCACACATGATAGTTCCATGAAAAATAATTGGAAAATTTCGGAACAGAAAATAGTAATTGTTAAAAAATTTGAGCATTGTTTATAAAAAAAACAATGTTGAGGTGATAGTGATTGTTTATAAAAAATATGGTGATTTAATTATATAGAATTGCATATTTACCATTTACTAGGTACTCTCTATGATTAAAAGCCATTAGAAATGTGTTATATTTTTTTGTAGATTGGCAGATGTGACCAACTTAGTGCCAATACTTTTCATACCTTTGTTTTAAAGGCTTTGACTAATATGTTAATGTTATGTTGTAGAATTGCTTCATTATCAATAACATATTATTATACCTATAATTGGCAAATATAGGTATAATATATATGCAAATATATACTTGTTTTCCTGAATTAGTTGAAAGACTAATTCAAAATTAACAAGTAACAGCTTATATAAGGTATATAATTTCTCCAAACAACAAAGACAACCATTGTAAGTAAGCAAACAATTTAAGGCACAATAGTTATTTTTAATACACTAAATAGTGCTTAAAAAACACCATTAAACAACGTCACAGCATGGAAAAAACAAGTACAATAAAAAACTTCATTATTGTTCACATAATTATTTCAAAACAAAAATTCAGTGCATAAATAAGGATAACAATGAAATGATATTCAATGATTTGTGATATATAATTTGCCTACTTGTATAAAAAGAAACTCTACAATGTAAAAAACTTGATAGAATTAAAAAAATATGTAATTAATCAATTAGCATTCCCAAAAAGAGTAAGTATGAACTAAAAGATAATTATTACCTTTTGGTAAAACAGAAGGACAGCTCTCAATTTTAATGTATCTTATTATGATACTAGAAAACCTTTAGATGATAGAGTTTTAAATTAATAAAACGGAAGCATATGTGGGTAAAATTAAGAAATTCATGTCCATTCATCATGAAATGTATTCTAAAGGAAAATGGCGTCGTTCAATGTAATTATTTCAGTTTAAAGCATCTCAAAAATATTTTATATGAATCAATCGCAAAACGAGTGAAAATAGACAGATTTTGAGAGACTTACCAATTAATTTTTGTTTCTAGATTATCCCAAATTAAACAAAAATGACAGGGCAACCCACAACAACGATCGACAGACAAACTCACGTCACGTGACACTAATAACTTGACAGTGACAGAATATCACTCACAGAATATTTTATACACTGCCAGTTGACCAGGCAATTTGTAGCGAATTTAAATTTTCTTTCCCTTAATTTGATTGATAAAAAAAAATTATTTTTAATTCCAAAAACTTCTTAATTCTTTTTATGTATTCCTCATTATTTTATATGGAGCTAGTTATGCAGTATATAAAAAAGAATAATGGATATCTTTCTGGAGAAACTATACTAAATACTTCACTTAAACGATGTTTTTTTGGTTGCATATGCCCCAGTGTCGTTCATGAATCAAGGGTATAAGAAATGTTATTTTGAGAGGAAGTTTGAAATAAAACGTGACGCTATTTTTGGTATGAACGTGTAATATATGAGTGATCAACTTTTAGCTGTGAATAAAAAAAATTGAGCAAATATTACCTAATACTTTTTAATGACAGGTATTATAACAGTATTAAGGCCAAAAAAAAACAACATGCATACATTTTTGATTGTAAAATAATACTAAAAGTTTAAAACGTTGTACAAATAGTTTCTTACAGAAGCTTAAAAAAAATTATTATTTATAAAATATTTATAGCGAGCTATTTATAAAACTAGAACAAGTTTTTTCTAATGTGCTAATTTGGAACAATTCAAACAAAAAATCTCTTTCTTAAGCATAACGTTTTAAGGGTTTCACTGTTGTAGCAACAGGTCCAAGATCATGTCGAATGATTTGTTCTTGTACTTTCAGTACAGATAAAGCAGCAATTACAGTCTCATTGTATATGCATCTAGCATTGACGACTCCTACTCTAAATAACAAAGCAGCTAGCATCTTATACCAGGTTGAACTTTTACATAGAGGTGAACGGAATCATGAAAGTTGGTCCGCAATATATATCCTCTTCTTTTTCAATTACCGCAGTAGGTTTCATTTTTATTCCCATTCTATTTGTAGTAGTTTTCATAATTTCCTCTCCATAATAAGTGCTAATCATCATAATATCTCGTTTTGGTTGGTAAATATTTCCTTAACTTGGTTTTTGTTACACTTAATGGTGACTCACTGTGTTATTTCCTAAAAAACATACAGATCTGTTTTGTGACACTTCAAATAACTTGCCAGTTGTGTGTTATTGTAATAATTATCTACAATTATTTGAGCTCTTTAGTGTTCTTCGTTCAAAAGAGGTTCATACAATTTTACCACTGAAGTGTGTTTATCCCTTTAATATAATATCATATAGTACATAATCACCCGAACATAGCTCGGTTCTTACTAACCACATTCAAAGAGTCATATAATTTGTTCATGTGAGATGCACGGGAAGTAGGATTATGATTTAATTTCGCGTTACGTCCATAAATTACATGAAATCGAAATCAGAGCAAAATAAGACGAGAAAACGCTAATTTGATAACATTTACTTACTTACTAATAATAAAAATCTAAATTTAACATACACGATATTTAATAATAAAATAAATTTAATAATAAAATAATGTTGGACGTAGTAGACTCCTGGTATTGGGTTAAATCGTCTTAAAATTACCTGAGGAATCTGCGGTTTTTGTTTGTCAGGAGAGTTTCTGGACACCCTGTATTAATTCGATTCCAATCGAGTTGATTCGATTCGATTTTATTTTGTTTTACTTTATGTTTATTTTATCTTATTAATAAACACGACAGCGTTTACTACTCCACGTAGTGTGTTCGCGCGATCTGTCGTTACTGGCGGTTTAATTTTTTTCACACCTCTGTGCGATCCACCGCACTGTCAGTAGTCCGCGATAAAAATGATTCCAATAATAAATATTTCCCTATTTTTTTTTGCTTATTGGCTTTGGCTTGGAACCTTTAGCCACGTAATTACATATGAATATTAGTATTAATTCAGACAGGATTGTACAAGGAGGACACTTTTTTCAAGCCTTTCAACGGCTTTATTTTAACAAACAAGACATAAACCACGGTTAGTTAGGTAGGCAACATATATGCTAAACATACAAAGGAAATGTTTATGTATACGATCAATTTTATACTCTTACCTTTAATTTAATTTTTAGAAGAAATATCATAATGATCTTAAAATTTTTTATGTTGTCTTCACTTAATAGAAGATTTACGTTTAATGGGGTACTTAAATCTACTCTCTTTTATCAATTCTACTCTCTTTTATCAATTCTTTTAGCAGCCACGTGCTTGTATTACAATGTAGTGGGCAGTTGAAAAATATGTGATTTAAATCAGCTATACTAGTTCCACACTCACATCGGTCTGATGGGAGAACTCTTATTTTGTGTATATGTTTCGGACAACATCCATGATCTACTTTTAATCTTAAGACAGTTGACACTGTGTTTCTGCTTAGTGTAACATCTTTGTAAAATTGTTTTACAACTATTGTTGGTTGTAATTTGTATAAATTACAACCTGTGCCTGTGCTTTCACCAAACTGAATCCATCGTCTGTCCCATTTAAATTTAATATGTTGTTTGATATCGGCAAGTAGATCACATGTGTTGAATTCTTCTATCACCATATATGGGTGCTGTAATGGACTTTTAGCTATAGAATCAGCAATAGTATTGCCAAAAATATCTGAGTGGCCCTTTACCCATACAAATTTAACACCATATGGATCTAAGAGATTTAGTAACTGTTGAAAATTTTCTAATATGAATATATTGCTATTAATTGTGAATTTAAAGTTTTGTAAGGAGTGTAATACTGACAGTGAATCACTGCATATGACAAATTTGTTCCACTGGTTTTCACAGCACAATTCAAGGGCTTTGTATATAGCAAATGCTTCAGCAGAAAAGATGCTGAATTGATTATTTAAAATAAATGATCTTTTTATCTTCATTTTTGGTACAAAGTAAGCACTAGTTGTACATGTTGGTGATTTTGACCCGTCTGTATAGATCACAATATGGTCTGAATAGCCACTTAAGATTTCTGTGTGAGTACTGCAACAAAATTCGTTTTGGTATTTAGGAATAATATTTGTAGCTAGAACAGATGTGGTAGATAGTTAGATGTGGTATATCCAACGATTCCCAGATAAGATTACAAGGGGAATTTATTAACTTGAGTTCGTTGTAAGTTATAATTGCTTTTGCAAGTGGTGGAGAGTTTTTTTTAATGAAGTATGTGGGTGTTAAATCAGCTGTATTTAATTCATTAATTATTTTTGCATTATAAGTGCCACGATAATGTTGGTTTATGAAATATTTGCTTGCCAGATATTCTCTGCGTAATGAGAGTGGGTTTTCAGATGCTAGAACTAGGGTGGCTTCATTTGGAGTGCTTTTCATCAATCCTAACACAATTCTTAGAGTTTTAAATTGGATTCTATCAAGTTTAAGTAAATTGTTTGTGCTAGCTGACCCATATACCAAACAGCAGTAATCTATAATAGATCTTATATAGGCTCGATAAAAATTCAATGCAATTTTTTGATCTGCACTCCACGATCTCTTACATACCATTTTAAGAAAATTAATACCTTTTTCGCAGCGACCAATTGTATAATTAATATGTTGATTCCAAAGCAATTTTCTGTCAAGTACGACACCAAGATATCTAAATTCCGAAACAATTGGAATATCATTGCCATGTAAGGTTACAGCGTGATCTTTAATAGGGTGTTTTCTTGAAAAAAATACTACGGCAGATTTTTGGTACGAAATATTGAAATATGTGAGTAAATGACAATATCATCAGCATATTGTAAGCAAACAATATTGGGAGAACATAATTTGTGCAAATCGTATGTGTACAAATTAAAAAGAAGTGGACTTAAAACAGCTCCCTGTGGAAAACCTTTTGATGTAATCTTGCGTCCAATAATATTGTGATCTACCCTTATCGATGCACTTCTGTCTTTGTATAGATTTGATAGTAAATGTGCTATCGATTTTGGAATGCCAAGAAACAAGTTTATCACAGAGTATATTTAAATCAATATTGTCCTATGCACTTTTTATGTCGATAAATTTTCCCTACTTCCGATCAGTAGTTAAAGTTTTCTTGAATCAGGTTTTTGCAACATTTTATTATATTGTTACAAAACTGGCACACTAACTAACAAAATTAAACGATACTTTAACGTACATGTTAGGACGAAATATAACAATATACGTGGACATAAAAAAAAACAAATAATGTACTTATAGAACTATATATTTATCTCAATATCATAATACAGCAACTGTATTTTATAAATACTTAAAAAATCTTCACCACACTATTCAGATCCCTAAAAAAAATTGTTTAAAATTAAAATACTTATTCATAAGCAACTTTTAAAATACATCTAAAGCTATTTTAGATTGAGTAGATGAATGCACAATATTAAATACGAACATGATTTTTTTTAATTACATAAAGACGAATTATAAATAGAATATAAAAAATAATCATGGAAAATAAAAGCTTTCAGTTCAAGACTGACGGCTGTGCTCAATATATTGTGCGCATTTGCAATATTGAAATTCCTGAATTTCTAAAATAGAGATTGCCCTACATGACATTAGATAGCCGCAATGTAAAATAGCTTTTAAGAAAATTTAAAATTTATACTTACTGTAGGATCGCAATCTGCGCAATGCCAGGAGTAGCCTCTTATTTTTGGAGTTTTCTTCAGAGGGGGATCCAAACAAGCAAAATGGTAATTTTTCTGGCATTCATCACACCTACAAGAAAAATTGATTGCATTAACAGAAATTAGTAATACTAACTTTCTCTTCAGTTTCCAATATGAAGGAATTTAAGAGGGGCTATTAGTTATTCAAGGTTTAAATTAAAAAAGTATATGACGTTGTTATGCCGTGAGCTCCATTGTGATGATTTATTTTTGTATATATTAATAAATACCCATATTAATAAATTGTCAATTTTTGGTATCGCGGCATGTCTAGTTACCATTTAAGAAACATTAAAGATCCAAAGACAAAATAAATTCATTACATTCAGAGCACTATTCACTTACTTGACTGAGTTACTGGGAGCTCCTTCACCGCGACATACATCACAAAGGTTTCCACCAAGAGCTGCGGTTTTCTTTGGAGGACTAGTCACAGGGGACTTCACCTTTTCTGGAGACTTCTCTGGAGATCTGCTGGCATCAGAGACTCTGGGACTTCGTATTTTTCTCACTTCCCTCTTCTCAACTTTTGGCATCTTAACTGGGTGTAGCGGTGGAGGAGCGTTGTCATCTGCTTCGTTGGGAACATAAAAACACTGAGGATTGGATTCTGAGGCGACTTCTCCGGCTGGTAGAGGTATGGGTTTAATCTATGGAATAAAATTATTATACTCAGTTGAATTCAACACACGATAGGACAAAATAATGACACAGAAACGACAAAAAAAAAACAGATGAAAAAATGGCACATAATAGGACTGTTCAATCTTGACGTGGTAATGGGGCTTGAGCAGGGTCAACTGCTGCCAAGGAACCAACAGCATAGCAACGGGCTAGGTTAGTTGTACTATTGTACCATTTCCAGACATGTATGGCAGATCCGAGTCTAAAAATAACTACTACAAAGGTCTACTGGCAGCATCCGCCTTTACTTTCTTTCATATTAAGCCTTATACCTACAGTGAGAGATCTGTAAAAATTACCAATACTTCCAAAACTGGTATTTAGCAGACTAAGGAAAAATTACCACTACCTAAAATATTCAGACAAAAATGAACAATAGAGGATGATTCGAAACTCTTAAAGAAAACACCAAACGACGTGGTGAAGTCCGTAATACTTATTCGGAGCTCAAAAAAGGAAGCAAGTACTTCTCAAGGGAAAACTGATACGGTACACGCTGTTAAGCCAATAAGATGCGTGTACAAGAAGTATTCCTGATGAGAAAATTAAAGAGAACACCTGCAGCTTCCTGTCCAAAAGGTTGTGGTGGCAGAAGTTACAAAACTGCTCTAATAAAGATTGAGATAGCGGTGGTCCCCAAGAACTACTATGAATGAAATAGTGCACACTTATCTATGAGTCTTCATGTTCTTTTGGATATAAAGGTTGTCGAGCCATAGACGGTTTCTTGGGATTGATATGTGCTAGAGAAGCATTTTGTAATACCATAAAAGATTTTTTTGAAAAAAAAAAGGAGTGGAAAGGTCTTAAGGTGGAAGAACTCTCTAAATTCCAACGTGCGCTGGTGTGCCTTCCACAGATCAAAAGTGGGATATGAAGATATTATTAGCGAGTCTTGGTAAACAAATTAAAGGTCTCAGGGTGGGCAATACTGGGTGGAGGACTTACATGTGAGTAACGGGTCGGTAAAGGAGTCTAAAGAAGGATTAAACGGAATATACTGCAAGCCCTATTACCAATTAAGACCAGTTTTATGAACGGAAAGAAAACTACGCTAACTGGGAACACTAACTAAATAAAGTCTGCAACACTACAACGCATAGGTGTCAGAGACATATAATGTCTCGCCTGAGACAAAAATAAGAAGAATAGAATGGGAAAACAGCATTAAATATAAAGAAGTTAATTAAGTATAACATATATACTAAATAAAGTTGTAATTAAAGCGGTACATAGATTATATAGGTAATCTATGTATATTAAACAACTTTAATATTAGACGAGCCAATGAAGCACTAAACCTAACAATTTTCCGCAGCAAAGATGGATCGCTATGTAACTTTTTGCATTCGATTCGAGAAAGCGTCCAGAAAGTTTTAAACAAAATTCATGGAGGTAAAATAAAAATTGCGTTTTATGCATAAGGAAAATGCATTTCCAAAGTGCATGGGAGGAAGATTAAGACAACTGGTGGGCAATCTGTATTCACATATGAAGAAGAAATAGCCATTATTAATAGCGTTTTAACATGTGCAGATTGGGGATATCCACTAAGCGCGATGGATTTGAGAATGTTAGTCAAAAATTTTTTGGACAACAGTGGTAGAAGTGTATCTAGATCTAAAGAGAATATCCCTGGAATTGACTACGCAAATAGCTTGTTGAAGAGACATCGAGGTATTGGTGGTAAAAGATTGGCAACTAATATTAAAAAAAGCCGAGCAGAAGTATCTCCGGAACTGATTAATAAATACTTTGACCATTTAAAACAAAAAATTGAAAACGTTCCCGTTGAAAATATTTTTAATTACGATGAGTCCAACGTCTTAGATTGAGCCCCAAAACAAATTGTGCATCTACCGAAGAGGTACTAAATATCCCGAAAAAATATGCAACCATTCAAAAACTGCTACATCGATTATGATTTGTGGATCCGCCTCAGGTAAACTTCTGCCACCTTATGTCATATACAAGTCGGAAAATTTATGGGATACTTGGACAGAAAATGGTCCCAAGAGCAGTCCATGCTGCGATCAGCCATGTTGCTCACTGGGGACACGATATAATCGAAGTTCACATGGTTGGATTGATATGTCAACATTCAATGATTGGTTTGCCACTTGTTTCTTGCCACATGCCAGGCGACTCGGTGGAAAAAAAGTGTTAATAGGGGACAACCTAGCATCGCATTTTAATCCAGACGTACTAAGAAAATGTGAAGAAAATGATATATTTGCATGCTTGTCATCCAACTCTACCAATATTTGTCAGTCATTGGATGTCGCATTCTTCAGTTCCTTAAAAGAAAGCTGGAGGAAAACTTTAACATAATAGAAAATGCAAAATTCCAAAACCTCCGGCATTCCGAAAAATGAATTTCCCAAGCTGTTAAAGCATATACTTTTAAGTATGAATAAAATACCACCTAAAAATCCAGTCGGAGAAAAAAGTGCTATAAAAAGAAATTTACTTTCTGGTTTTGAAGCATGTGGCATTGCACCATTCAACTCCAATCAAGTTTTTTGAAAGACTTGAGGTACAATTCCGGCTCTGAAAAATCTCGACGTAAAAGAAAACTGTTAGCAGCTGAACCAGATCAAAGTGTTACAGCTCCTAAACCATCTGAGGAGTCCAATGACGATTCATGGCGCAAATGAAAATCTTGAATTAGATGACAGCAACAATGATGTTGATATTAACAAAGATGGAGAGGAGGTTGAATATTGAATACTTTTGTCCTACATTAGAAAACGTCACGAAGGGAAAATTCCTGCTGGTGAAATTTTTGTCTGGTTCTCTGAAAAAGACGGAATTTCGCTATGTCTGTAAGGTAAAAGATGTTTTAGAAGGGGAAGAAATCGAAGTTCAAGGCCTTAAATAAGCAGGATCGAAGAAGATTTTCAAAATAATTGAAAATGACATATCCACTGTTCCCTTCAAGGAAGTGGTTGCTTTACTACCAGATCCAACACATGGGACTATTTCTGGTAGGATATAAAAGTATCCTTTTCACGGAGAAATTAATATTAAAGAATGTTAAATCCAATTTTCATTTTCTTTAAAATGTTATGAATTATATTTTTAGTTCTTAAAAATCTGTTTTTTTTTTGTATAAATAAAGAATAGTACAATAAAAATAGTGTTATCATTTTCACCCCGCAAGATCAATCTCGCCCCTTTGTAAAAATTCGAAAAACTGTTTGACCGAATTAGTCAGGCTTGAGATTGATCATATTATATTTAAAAGCACGACTATTTCATGCTATAAAAATCAACATGATCAATCTCACCTCATTCACGGGTCTGAGATTGATCACCTTTTTTTTTTATAAGATAACTGAATTCTCTTAACAATTATAACAAAACTAGTGTTAAAGCATTACTCTTTAAATATTAATATAATAAGTAAAGTGTTTAAATATAATACTAAAAAACCAATTTTACAAATTTTTATTGCAATGATATTTTATCAATATTACCTTGATAGTGATTCTCGGATGTGGTAACGGCTCTTCTACCTCCTGACTCTCCTTTTTCTTCTTCTTTCTCTTATGCTCCCTGCTAGCATCCGGCGACCCTGAACTTTTACTTCTGTGCTTTTCTCTTCGGCGTTTCTTAGCCGATTTGTGACTTCCCTCGTATCCGTTGTCCAAGACAACCTGGACACCGTTCATTTCGGCTAATTCGGCGAATATATTCGCATAGGTTTTTTTCTTGGATGGAGATGAATCGCGAGATTTAGATCTTTCTTTTTCAGCGCTTTCCGCCGAGGAATCGACCGATTTGATCTTCAGTTTTGGTGTGGAGATGTCTTGGTCTGACTTACTTTCCCTAAACAAAGAATCACATTGACTATTAGATATTCAAATGATAGACGTTCACATTATTTATCAGTAATTTATTAGTAATAGTAAAAACAATAGCAAAGCTATGGTAAAGATGACAAATTTAATAAAAGCTGTCTTCAGACTATAATATGATCAAAAACTGCAAATTGGCGGAAGTTACTATGATTTCAAGAAATATATAGCTAAGAAAACCTTCTAATGAAGTATCGTCCTATAATCAATATCACTAATAGAGGTGATATAAAAATCGTTTGAAATTTTAATTTTACCGATAATTTTAAAGAAAACATCTGAGACAAAATTCCTAATTTGAGTTAAAAAAAAGTATAGAATATCGTAAAATTTATAGAATAACGGATATATTAGAAAAATCTTTAGAAAATAAAAAAGTCTGCTATACCTTGCTACATGCAGCTCAAGGTTTAGATAATGTTCAGTATAAAGGTTTAAACTACGAATTAAGAACCTTATTGCCTAAACAGTATTCAGTAATCTTACCGAACATACATTTCGAATAAACATTTGAGAATAAATAAAAAGTGTTCATAAATTTGGGAGTTATTAAAGCTGAAGTGTCACAAGGAAGAGTATTAGGTCCGGTCATGTACCGGAGGTATTCTCGCTGTGATCTACTTCGGGACCTGGGACTCCATCCCTGGACTCTTTCGAGTTGCTTTAAGTGTTTAGTAAAAAAACAGAATAGTGAGGGGTAATGTCTAGTGAAGTATGGAACGTCAGAAAATATATACAAACCGATGTTTTTGACAGTTTGCAACAATACCTAGTATTTTGAGTTTTGAAGTTTATAGTTTTCATTGAGTTATTATAAATAAGTATTATAATATTATACAAATCGACCTTTAACATATCATCCGAATGGAGAATATTTTTGATTCGTAACCCACATTTCATTTCGTCTTTTCGAGATGAAGATGTAGGAGCTTTCACAGATTATACATTGTGGTACGGTGCATTGTTAATAACAACATTACGCGGTGGTTAAGTAGGTATAAATTTAGTCTCAAGCCATTTCTTGTAATTGGTAAAATTCATGTCGTCATGAAAATCGCCCAAATTGGTTTTTGACTTAAAAATAAGTGAAGCATTTGGTATGAAAACATTTTCTCATCCTGCATGAACTATGACTAATCGTTGCCCTTTCGACACTGGTTTTTGTAAACCTTCATTACTGTTATCGGTCCAAGTATTGGTCGACCCTCCTCACGGTAATGTTTACTCTGTCTTAAGAAAGTTGATCTTAACTCTCGAATGTTGTCACTCCATAAATAACTTTCGATTACTTGGAATTTTGCGCCATCGAAAACCCAAAGCATCTATAATTTTACCCAAACTCTCTCTACCACCGGCAAACAGTAAATCTTCTGTAAATATTAGGTGTAAGCGTCTGACAGTAGGTGCTGTTTTTTCATGTATATACCAATTGTGAATTTGTCTTCGAAATATTCACGAATCAACATCATCTAACTTGATCTTTATCGAAATTTTATTTTTGTTAGGTTTTGTCTTAAATGATGAAAGTTCTCCATTTTTCAATATTTTTCCTTTGCTTCGCAATGTTGTTTACCGTACCCAGCCTAATACCAAATACTTGTGCAACCGGTTTGTGTACTTGTGGCAAAGGAACTAATTAGCCCAAGGAAATAAGCTTTTTTTCGTGACACTCGTCCGGCCAGGCAACCGACAGTTGTTTTGAGTAGTATAGACCTCTATGTTTCCTGCAGTCGATTTTTTGGACGTAATGAATTATTAACAAATTAGGGTCAAAAAACGGTAAATTTTAGCTTTTTTCGTCTATCAGCAAAAAGTAAAGTGTTTGAAACAAATTTTAGAAGAGAAGAAACTTATAAGTCATATAAAAACCTTCAAAATTGCGTTTTCTAAACGTTCCTATCCTTATTTGTTGCTTAGAAAGTTGCAAAATAAGTCAAAAATGTTGGTTGTTTATAAATGTTAATCACTTTTTTTAAAATAAACTTATAATCTTTATATTACACACAATGTTGGGTCTTGTGTTGCTTAAACTAAGATCAAAATTTCAAGTCGATCGGTCAAAGAGTTTAAAAGTTATTTAATTTATAATTTTTTTACAACAATATAAGTCAGAAAATTAAATAGGTTTATTAAATATACGGATAGATTCTAAAAGAAGATGAAGAAGACACTAATACAGTATACTCCCTCTATAAAGAACACCGTTATTACGAGGTTTCGCTTATAACGAGGTATATTAGATGTCCCGTGAAATTTCTATTGAACTATAACTCTCAATAGCGAGACAAATTTGGTTATAACGAGAGGTAAGATTGAAAAACGTGTTTTTTTTAAGATTTTGGCCGGCCGTGGCTATAAATAAATACCTTTTTTAAGTGTCCCATAATAAATTTAACTGCCGCCCGCAATAAACTTCCTTATAATAAATACAACTGTTTCACATCTTTAGAAAATAGATAGTAGATGATAGATAGAATGATACTGGACAATTTAAAGCAGTCAAAAATGACAGACTTCTTACAATTGAAGAAGCAATAGTTTATGTGATCCTTGAAAATACGCTTTATACATTATATAGTTGGAAAAATATGTAAGTACAGATTTTTTGTTTTAACGTATATCATTGACAATAAAAGTAAACAACTCTTTTATGTTTTAATATATTTCATTGACAATAAAAGTAAATAACTTTTTTTCAAAAACGCCATTCAAACAATATTTATTAGCATCTTATATTGCTCAGAATGGCTTCACTTTAGGAAGTTAATGTTTTAGGAAACTACATATTTATAAGTAAGCACAGTATTATTGTTGTCTGATATAACGAGATCGGCTTATAACGAGGTAATTAGTCTGCCATTTCAGTTCTCGTTATAGAGGGAGTCTACTGTATTATTAAAAAAAAATGACGAAAAATAATTTTAAATATTGCAAAATAATTTGGCAAAAACATGTCAATTTTTTGCTTATAAACAATTAGAATAACTTTTTAACCGTTGACTGCAAAAAACTGATTTTTCATATTTTGACAGCCTGAATTTTTTTACAAATTTAAAAGTAAAAAAAAGTTGACCTAGGACACTTTGAAACGAAGTTAGTGCCTATTTTTTTTTATAAATTGATAGCAGCTTTTTTTATAACAATTAAGAGACCTTATTAGGGTAATCTGAAACATACTTTAAGGTTTTAACGTGAAAAAACCAATTATCCTATTCAATTATTTCTAAAAATATTATTGGTTTATTTAATGCTTGGAAAATAAATAATCTCAGATAAACCAATTTTTTTTATTTCTTGCTAAGCATGCTAGGCGTGTGGCTTTTGTCGAAAAATTTCGATTTCATATCACATGCTAAAACTTGTTTTATTCGATATTATTATGATGCCAATATGCTATGCTCAAAAGTTTTCCGAAAATTTTCCATGGCAACCTATTTATGTATAACAATTTTTTTTAATAATTTGAGAGTTATTTCAAGACGAAAATTTTATTCATTCTTATGATATTTATGTAAAACCATTACTTTAGACGTAAAGGGCAAATAAACTACTAAAATGGCCGAAAAATACAATTTTAGCGTTTTTCGAGGCAAATTTTTAATAGGTTGAACAACAGATTTAAAAAAACAAAAAATACAAGATGAAAGCATAAGTCAATTCGTTTAAGACAGCTCAATTTTGATGTTATATTGCAAAAGTCAGTTTAAAATATACATAAACAAATTGATATACCGTTGCGTTTTGGAATATATAGGCTTGAATATAATAATGAACGTCCAAACTTTAACCTTTGAAACACATTGTTTATTTCTTACCACAATCTTAATCTTATTTTAATCGGAAAAATATGATGCTGTGATATTACAGTAAAAACTTTACCCAAAGTATACTACGGGTACTTGCTTAATATATATAAAAAAAGGAATAAATAGTTCAAACACAAATGAAATTTTTTATTTGTTGAAAAATTGTTATAAATAAACAGCTTCCCGTGGTAAACTTTGGATTAACTTTTTACTGTAATGTTCTAGCATAATATTTATTCTTTCGATTAAAATAAGATTCAGCTTATGGGTAAAAAATAAACAATGTGTTTTGAACGTTAAAGTTTAGATATTTGTCTTCTTCTTCTACTTCTTGGAGATCTTTCGATCTGTTTAATTCTGAAGCTGCCTCTGGTTAATATCCTGGGAGGTAGATTGCCAACTATCCCTCCATCTTTTAGGTGATCTTCCGGGAGGTCTTGAACCGGGCGGGTTGTTTTCTAGTGCAATTTTTGGAAGTCTATTCTCATCCATTCATCTTACATGATTGTACCACATCCTCTTACGCTGCCTTCCCCATCTTACAATATCTTGAATTTTGCACTGCTCTCTCTCTCTCTCCCACCCTGTCTCTTCTTGTTTTGCCCACTATTATTCTTAGGGTTTTCATTTCGGCAACCCTTAGCATGTTTCTTTTTGTTGGTATCTTCGCGCACTTCTATGCCATATGTCATGATCGGTCGTATGCAAGTCTTGTAGATTCTAATTTTATTATCTGTGCGCATATACGGATTTGACCAGACTATCTCCCGCAGACATCCCGACAATGCGGATGCTTTGTTGATCTGACTCCTTAGGTCCTTTACTGGGTCGTGTGTGCTTGATATATATGTGCCCAGATATCTGAATTGTATCACCTGTTCTATGGGGTTGTTCTCAACCACTAACTTACATCTCAGCGGATCTTTTACTATTGTCATACATTTAGTTTGGTTGGTAGAAATGGTCATATTTAGTTGGCGTAAAAAATTCTTTCATCGACTGTACCAACTGTCGATTATGTTTGCTCCGCGACGTTCGGTCTACGACTGATAGCTCCCGATTTACCGAACGTAAACACCAGCGCGCATCAAAATCTCAAATACAAATTGAACTTGGTCAGACTGTAGATGTTCTGACATCACGAGGAGCCTAGAAACCTACATAACTAGTCGACGTTCCGCTGAGAGACTTCAATGGGATTCCAGAACAACGGGACAAATATAATATATATATATATATATATATATATATATATATATATATATATATATATATATATATATATAAATATTAAATTATACGAAGTTGTTCTATACAATAAATTTGTACCGTTAAGTAAATACATGCCATAAATTAAAGTAAGTGTTAGAAGACTGTAAATAAATTAAAATAAACATTACAGTAATCTATTGTTAAAGTGAGTTTTACCTATTGCTGTAGATACTCCTACTTCTTCTGGGAGTTTTTAATTCTTCTACTTCAGAATCCGATGTTTTGTCGCATTCTGAACACTGCCAACCGTAGAGCTTAGATTTTTTCGGTAAACGGCTTAAAGGTGGATTGAGACAGTCCAAATGATAATAGAGATGGCAGGTGTCACATTTCGCTAGAAGATGTTGGTCTCGACGTTGTCGACACGTTCCACATTCGTTCAGTTGCAGGGGATCTTTAATAAATATAAGTATAAAATAGAACGTATAAAATATTCAAAATATTATCAACATTTTATATATGTAGGAAAAACTCTTCACCTTTGTTAGCATGACTACTCAATACTCGATCAGTACGCCCAGATGGTATATTCTGCAATGGAAATCCTACGCCCATCTTCAAGGCAGCTGCCGTCGGTACCATCATAGGTTGTGGTGTCCTGCTTGAAACTGGCTTACCCAAATCATCGATGCTTGGTAGATTCTTTGTAGGACATGCGCTGAGTATTGCCGAATGAAATTTGTGGATGCTTTGCTTTAAGTCATTATTCTTCGCTATTAAATCGTTACTTTTCTTTAACACCTGAAAACATCCAAGTAGCAATCAAGCGGCGACAATGTTAACTTAATATTAAAACAATACTAAAAGTTTACTATTATTTATTAAATAAAATTTTAAAAAGTTACAGATAGAAATAAGTAGCTTTTTTTTTGAAAAACAATTTTTACTCAGAAATCTAAAAGTTTCGATTAAATAAATATGGTTAAGCAATAGGTCTCAATTCCTTATGTTCATGAATATTTATTAGGAACTTTGGTTGAACAGGGACCATTTTACCTACCAGAACCTTAAAACAAGATCAACAAGCTATCATGGTGTATGAGTAAATGTGTTTTTATGTCATACTAGTTTATTATTGTTTTTTTATTGCTTAGTTATTAACTACGTAATAGTGTACTTTATGGCTCGGACAGGCATAAAGATACAAACAAAAAGATAATAAGATTTCCGTAGCGTAGCAACATAACACGGACGATAGAATGTCTACTAGTAAATATATGGTCAAAATGAAATCGAATTTTCGGATTGTTTAGAATATATTTATTTGTAGATGCAATAACGAACTAATATGACAACAAAATAACTATTCTAGTCTACACGTAACCAAAAGTAAAACTTCCACCCTACATAACTCATAATGCCGAATCCAAATCTACCATCAGACTTTCTGTAGCTTTTGAAGTTTTGACTGCACTAATTTCCGAACAGACAGAGGGTCCACACAAAAGTGTGATACTGTTGTAATCAATAAAGTTAATTGATTTGCTTCATTATGTTGGATTAACTATAACCTTTCTACTAAAACTAGTTTCTATATCAAGAATTTACTACTAGACAATGCCATAAATAAATCAACAATGTATTGGTACCAACTGTCACTAACACGTTTTAAAAATTAGTTTATGTATGTAATCTTTTATAGTACAAAAAGTGATCGTTTAAAATAAATTTAACATTTTCAGTCTAGGTAACATATCGTAAAATATTAAAATGAAACATGATCAGCCAAGGAAGAATTTGTAATGCAAGATAATTACAGTAGAACATATATATATATATATATATATATATATATATATATATATATATATATATATATATATATATATATATATATATATTATATATATATATATATATATTATATATAACTGCATAAGCCTTCCACTGCTGTAGAAGCTGTAGCTCTTTTTCATTTAAGAATCCTTTCTATATGAGGATGAGAACAATCTTATTTTTACTATTTTATTCTTATTATTAGTCACTAATTTCCTTGATTCATTCCTATCTGCTATCTTCTTTCCTAAGTTTCATACCTCCTATTTTTTCAAATTAACTTCTATCTTCCGTTATCTCTTTTTCGGTTTTTCGTGAAGTTAAGGGTGAATAGAACCAAAATCCTAATTTTCATGCAATTTGGTGGAGACACGGAAAATTATAGGGTATCGCCGTATTTCACGTTCATTTCCTGGCCTATTGTAAGATGTAGTAAATTAGTATGTCCAGTTAAATCTAAGATTCAGCTAATAATAAATATAGCTTGTATATAACAACATCATATGTTTTATTTCTCTAACAATCTTTTTTTCTCTTGGACCACATATAAATAGTTGCCAACAGGTTTGTTGAATGAACACACACGGTAAGTGTGATCTTTTCTTGTGATTTGTCCGTATATGTACTTTGGCTTGAATAGTTTTCTTTGGCTCTCGAAGAAAAGACGAAGTGGCGCTCTTTTTCCTTGTTCCAATTTTCTTATAGTAATATTAGAAATATTACTTATAACATAGACGGACAAGAAAGTACAAACATGGGCAGAATATATCGACGAACTCTTCGATGATGAAGGAGGAGATATGGAGCACATAAAACTTACGTCAGAAGAAATAGGTCCATATATTACAAAAGAAGAAATATTACACGCATTAAAAACAATGAAGAGTGGGAAAAGACCTGAATCTGACATGCTTCCTATGGAAATCCTAAAAATTCTAGATGAGAAGCACATTGATGTTTTAGTTACACTCTTGAACCAAATTTATAGTTCACGCGTATTACCCAAAGAGTGGTTAACGTTGATTTTTATTTCTCTCCCCAAAAAGAAAAACGCAAGAGAATGCAGCGATTACCGCACCATTAGCTTGATGTCTCATGTACTAAAGTTACTACTAAAAGTCATCCATAACCGAATATATCACAAACTCGACATAGACGTTAATGATACACAATTTGGTTTTCGCAAAGGCCTAGAAACGCGTGAAGCTCTTTTTTCACTTAATATACTGATACAAAGATGCCTGGACGTCAATCAAGATATATACGCATGTTTTATTGACTATAATAAAGCATTCGATAAAGTACGACATGAACAATTAATGAATGTCCTGAGATCAAAGAAGATTGACTATAACAACCTCAGGATCATATCAAATTTATACTATAAACAGCGAGCAAAAGTACGTGTTAACAAACAACTGTCAAAAGAAATTGAAATTAGACGTGGAGTGAGACAGGGATGTATATTGTTGCCAATTCTTTTTAATGCCTAGTCCGAAGAGATGCTGAAAAAACCTCTTGAGGGTGAAACAGCTGGAATAAAGGTAAATGGAGTTCCCATTAACAACATTAGATATGCGGACGACACTGTGATCTTAGCTGAAAATATTGAAGATCTTCAGAGACTGTTGACCAGAATAGCGGAGTATGAGGATTTCACTGTTAGGATTTTCGAATATGGGCCTTAAACATGGAATCCTTCATATATCTTATAGTTCCAATATGAAACTTCCCCTTGGGTTAATTTTTATATTACCCACCATAATACCCAACTTCTGGGCATTTCCTGTCTTCCCTACTAGGTCATTTTACGTGACAATGTTTTAGCTATATAGCATGCCTAAACTCTAATTTCACTATTTGGGAGAGTGACTCATCGTTTGAAGGCGTAGAAATGGGGAAAGACGTATGAAAATCCAGTGGCGTACACTCACTTTTATGTCAACGTTAATTATATTATATTGTTTAAATATTATTGTTTAAAATAGGCCACAATATAATTATCTGCAGGTTTTTACTGAAGTTTCCATCTCTATATCCAAAGACCGTTTTCAAAGATATAAATTATAGTTATATTTATTTTATTTGTTTATTATTATATATTTATATATTCTTATATTATTTTCTTTTTTTTTCTTAACTTTAAAAACGGTCTCTGTACTAGAGATCGAAACGTCAGTAAAATAAACATGTAAATAGATGTATTGTGGCTTATTTCCAACATTCTCCCTAAAAATACGAAATGCCACAAGCAAAAAGCCACAGAAAAACAAATATTGCTATCATTTGTATATTTGAAAACGATCTCTTTATATAGAGATCGAAACGTCAGTAAATTAAACATTTCAATTAAATATATTGTTACTTATTCCCAACATTATTTCTAAATATACAGAACGCAAACAAAAAGCCATAGAAAAATAAATATTACTATCATTTGTATATTTGAAAACGATGTCTTTATATAGAGATCAAAAATCAGTAAATTAAACCTATAAATAAATATTTTGTGGCTTATTCCATACAGTCTCCTAAAAATACAGAAAGCTATAAAAAACAAGTAATTTTGCAGAAAGCTTACTGATGCCACCAGGCTGTCGCGGAAGTTACGCTAAAACGTCTTTTGACGTGACCCGTCCTTAAAGAGTTACACAATGAAATTTTTTTAAAACAAATTTTAAGACAGTTTCCACACCACCCGAGAGGTATGTCTTGTCTTGTGGCGCGTCACTTTTTTTTAAATGGGTGTTCGCCAAGAGCCATATTGTCCCATTAATAAAATAAACAAAACACTTAAACAGTATAAAACAAAACAAAATAAAATCCTATAAAATAAAATAAAATTCTATAAAAACAAAATAAAAATAATTTTGAATGTAACAAAACATTGTACTATTCTATTTAAACACAAACACTATACACACTTACTATGTTCTTCTCGTTTTTTTTTGTTTTTGGTTTTTTTATGCTGATGCCTACTAAACTATTAGAAAATATTATTCGCTGTCTAAATCTGAAGATGCAGTGCTGCTATCGCTGTCATTATCTTCACCTGGTGTAATTATAATTGGCTCTAGTAAAACTTTGACATGAGTGTCAAGTTCCCACATACGATATTCTTCTTTAATTATGTGGCCTATACATTTAGCCCATTTCTCTGGAGTTACATGGAGGATTGCTTGAATCAAAAGTTCCTTAACTTCGTTTAATTTGAGCGCTTTGTTATTGCGTGCTACTTTTCCTTTCACTTGCGACCAGATATGTTCAATGGGATTAAGTTCGCAATGATAAGGTAGTAGACGTAGAACTTTGACACCATAATCTTTTGCAGTTTCATCCACAACATATTTAAGATATTCACTTTTCCTTAACCGTGCAATGTCAAGTAGTTGAATTTTGAGCATTGATTCTTCGTATGCAATCCCCTTTTCTGTAAGCCATTCTTGAATTCTCCCTTTCCGCCATGCCGTCGTCGGTAATTGTTCTAGTCTGCGGCTATGATATGGCGCATTGTCCATAACAACCACAGACCCAGATTCCAATTTTGGTAAGATTCTCTTAAACCAGCGCTCAAATACTTCAGAAGTCATTTTTTCATGATAATCACCTGTTTTTTTCGACTCAAATTGAAGCAAACCATCATCAAGGAACCCTGTATCACTTCCTATATGGGTGATGATTAAACGCCGTTCCTTTCCTGATGCAGCCTTTAATCCTGTAGACCAGCCTTCTATAAATGCTTCGCGTTTACTTTTTACATTTAAATCTTGCCAAACTTTTCCAACTGTATGACCTTCGTTAATCCAGGTTTCATCCAAATAATATATTTTGCATCCAGTGCTGCGAATTTTTCGTATTTCTTCTAAATATTTTCTTCTCCACAGAATAATTTCATTTTTTTCTAATAGCATACTTTTTCTGTTGCGTTTTACGTATCGAAAGTTCATTTCGTGCATGGTCCTGATTAAGACCCTACGAGATATCTTGGGTAAAGAGTCATCATTTTCGAGCTCTTGAGAAATTTTTTTCAGTGTTGGAATTTCCCTCCGAAAATAAAATGAATGAATTTTTCGACGTATAATATTCCTTGTCTCGTCATCCAAAACAATGCTTTTCCTACCTCTAGTTTTACCTTTTTCTTGCTTTTTATTTTCCGATGTATTTTTAAGTACACGATAAATACAGCTAACGGATACTTTTGTTAAACTGCTACAAATGTCGACCGCTTGGCTAAAGTTTAATGCCATTTTTAATAATTTCAAAGAATATAACTAAATATTTACTATAAAACGACAAACTATAACACTCTTATTATCAATAACAAGTTTTATCAATACTACAATACAGTATTGATAAAACAGTATTGACAACAATAAGTTTACAAACTTATCACATAAAATATACTCACAAAAACACATGCACTATTTACCCATAGAAACACCAATGTTTTCTTCGTTCATTTCTTCGGCAAAAAATAATAAAAACTAGTTTTACTGCATGTCTGGATCCGAATTGTAAAACCGAGTTCCCTCGCTAATTCCAACATTGCCAAACGATTGAAAAATAATGTTTTAAAATATCGATTTTTATTTTATAAATTTAAATACGTAACGAAACGGAACATATAAATAAAATTTATTTTATTACAATTTTGTGCTTAATTTTTACTATTGAAAAAATCATGTTTTTTGGTATTTTTATGACGGTAATAATCGCTGCGTGGAAGAATACAGGTTTTGTATGACCATAATTACTACTTGTGAACAAGATTTGGCTACACTGTACGACAACTTCTGGTCAAGTGTACTATAGAGAAGCACAAATAAATATACTACTTTATATATTCTGTAATTTCTTATGAGGAAACGCAAATTGCAATCGAGAAAACAGGCAGTTTTCGAGGGCCGCTGTGTACATTTAAATTTGAGGATATTCGGCGTTTAAACTATGAAATCACTCTTTTGAATTGAGGGTTTCTACTATAGAGACTATTTTAAATTTGAATCTTAAGTTATTAATCAATGGGTTGTGATTGGATCTAATGACTGCCCCAGTTTAACCAAGCATAAATTTGTCGCTATAAAAATAAAACGATAGAAATGAACAGCTGCGAATATACCATTTTCTTTAAAATGTCTTGAATGACAGAATAAAAAAGAATGTTCATAAAAATGATGGAAGCAATAAAAGCCAGAACACCTCATTTATCTATCTATATAAAACTTACCTCATCATACTTAGTCCTTAACTCCTGTTGTTCTTTTAACAAATCTTTATTTTCTTCCGCATACTTGTCGACACTAGCTTTCATGTCTTTTAGCCTATCGTTTCTATCTAAAAAGTACGCTATGAATTCTACTGTGAACGCAGGTGGAATGTGCCATTTTTTCCTATAAATTATTAAAAATCATGATTAGTGGCGTTTTAATAAGAAACGAGCAATTTTTACTATTACCTAATATCAGCTAATGCTACCGTTTGCGATTCTTGCATCTCCAATACGACTGTGTTAATACCCATCAATTCAGCCTTCCTTAAAAGTTTCCTACATGCCGAGGCACTGGTGGTGAGTAGGCGGGGCATTTTCTGGGTCGGCACTAAAATAATAAAACAATGAAATAAAACATAAACAGTTATATGGATAATATTTATTTAAAGTTTGTGGGTGCCGACGTTATTTAAATCATCCAAAGTTGTGATAAGTCATTAGAAACAAGTATTAACATTAGATTATGGTGTCGCCCTCTATTAAAATAGTGAGATCGGTGTAGTATAATATATGGTAGTAACATATATATTCATATATTGCATATTTTTGCTTATTTAAAATAACATTGCACATTGACACTAAACACGATTTATTTTGATTATTTTGAAAATAAATTATATAAAAGTTTAAAATTTTCCACTCTTACTTGGAAATTTATAACTTGGATATGAACGAGCTCATTATCTATCTGGAGTTTCCCATTACTACCTGAATTTAATAATTATAGGTTTTTCAAGAAAATTATTATTTTATTAACGTAGTAAGTCGTAGGTACCTACGATTGCTTTTAAGGGTTAAATTATTTTATCAATTTCTGGCAAAAATTTATTTAAAGTAAACATTGTGTTGTGTTTAGTATTTTTGAAGTGTTTAGTATATTAAATTTAAATATATCTAACCTTCAAAAAAGTGCTTGGGTAAAGTGTTTTCCCGAGTTAAAACTAAGTGGAGACAAAGTATTTTGCAAGGACTGTCCCAAAATCGTAAGGCACATTCACTTTCTCATTTCAGTTCTTAAATCAGGAACTGAATAACAAAAGCATCATTGTCCCACAAAAGAATTTTTTTGTAATGATAATAATTTTGAATTCATCAACTTGTAGATAAGTTCGCTTTTGTTCTTTAGCTCCTCGTATGAAAATCGATTTCATTTCTGTGTTTCAACATTTTTTTTTTTTTTTTCAGATTTTCTGTGAGAAGAAGTTTTAAATCGACCGGTATTTAAAAACTGCGACTCATTAGTTGAAGCTTAAAAAATGCTGCATTAGGACCCGCTCAGCAGTCGATTCTTACATCTTTTCAAAATGTAATCAAGATGAATCAAAAAAAGAAAAATGTTTAATGAAGACCTGTGCAATTTTTGCAAAATATTGTAACTTCAATATTCCTAACGAGGCAACACTAAGAACGGGCAATGTAAATGCATTGTATGACGGAGTTAATGAGAAAATTAAAGTTTCTTTAAGCGATAACAACTTTTATTACGTAATTGTCGATGCAAGTGGTCGACATTATGACGCATGTTATAATTGGCGCTTTAAAAGAGAATAAACCAGAAAAACCTTATTTAATAGCTGCAAAACTACTAAAGAAAAACAATAATATGATTGTAAGCTGTTTCATTCAGCAAACACTATCTTCTTTTTTTTGCCAAAAGAAATAAAAAGTGAAATTTTTTAAATATTTTTATCAGATGTCGTTCTGTATATGGTAAAGGTAGGTCAAGATTTGTAAATATTTTATCCAAATATGGTACACGTTACTTGTATTCTGCATGACATAAAAAGGGTGAATTTAATCTATAATTGGTTTCAAATGAGTGTAGAGTAATAAATCATGAAGTGTCATAAAATTTGCCTGAATTTCGGTGTCGTCATGGGCGTAGGCAAATGGACGGATGTCAACTTCGTCGTCAAAAATTGATGTACCTCAAAATATCATATTTTGGATATTTTGTGATAACCAATTTTATTTAATTTTTCGATTAACTTATTCTTCAAACTCGTATTCCATTATATGGTCATTAAAGCTAATTACATTTTTATTTATAAAAACAAATTCACTTCCTTACTGAACGAATAAAAGCATTAGAAGAAACTGATAAGGGTATGACGCACCTCCTAATATTACTAAGAACTAAAATAAATCAACATGAAGACTAATAACGCGTAATGAGGTTTTACTTACACTTTCATTATAATCCCTCTTTTATTTTATTATTATCATTCGACATTCGACATTCGAGTTAGTAATTGTTACTACACCAATTAAACGTACAGTAATATTGTGATATAGAAATAGTGAAAAAGTTATAAAATGGCGACATTTACTCCAAAGAAAAGAGGTGTAAAAAATTCTCCGCTATCTGTTAGTGAAAAAGTTATAATTTTAAATGTATATGATTGCATAAAACACGATCACCCTAGTTTGTCTGTGCAAGAAAGTGTTGAGCGATGTGCCCGAATGACTGGAATTGGACAGTCCACGATTTTTAAATTATTGCGAGAAAGAAAGATATCAGGCCAGTTAAGTCCATGCAAGAGAAAATCAGGAAGACCAATAAAAATCTTAGGTGAAGACACCAAACCTGACATTCGAAGAAAAGTTCATTCGTTTTATTTTAAAAAGGAAATACCCACCCTTGACAAAATACTAATGGAGATAAGCCAAGATAACGATATTCCTTTGATATCCAGAAAACTTTTATGGAAAACTTTAAAAAGTATGAATTTTTCCTGGGAAAAGCACAATCGAAAGGCACTATTACTGGAAAGTGATGAAATCATTTGCTGGAGACGAAAATATTTGAGAACTATAAAACAGTACCGCAGAGAGCACAAGAAAATTTTTTATCTTGATGAGACGTGGATAAACGAAGGTTATATAGTCCAAAAAATGTGGCAAGATAAAAATGTAACAAGTGCTCGCCAAGCTTTCATAGAAGGCCTTTCGACGGGTATTAAAGTGCCTTCGGGAAAAGGGAAGAGGCTTATAATTGCTCACATTGGAAGCGAAGAAGGATTTTTAAAAGAAGGTTTGTTAAGCTTTGAGTCGTGTCGGACGGGAGATTATCATGAGGACATGAATTCGGATGTCTTCGAAGACTACTTCGGGGAAATGTTAAAATTTCTTCCAGCTGATTCGGTCGTGGTTATGGATAATGCAAGCTACCATTCAAGGCGCATAGAGAAGGTACCAACTTCAGCTTGGAGAAAGCAAGAAATTATTAACTGGCTGTCAAATAAAGGTATTCAGTTTGAGACGAATTCAATAAAGAAGGAACTACTAGCCGTAGTAAAACAACATAAATCTCGCTTCATAAAATATGCCGTAGAAGATGTAGCAGAAAAGTATAAAGTAACTGTGCTACGCCTACCGCCATATCATTGCGAATTAAATCCCATAGAACTTATATGGGCACAAGTTAAAGGATATGTTGCAAGGCACAATACCACATTTAAAATGAAAGATGTCAAGGTATTGTTTGATCAAGCCATTATGGAAATCACATCAGAAAACTGGCAAAAAGCAATCCAGCATGTTTTAAAAGAGGAAGATAAAATGTGGGAACTGGACAACTTGGTCGATCAGGTGGTTGACCCTATAATTATAACACCAGGGGATGATGACAGTTCTTCGGATGAAGACTATAGTGATGTAGAATTGTAATAACGTATCCAGTAAAGTTTTTGTAGTTTTTGTGAATAAATTGATTTAAACTCCCCACAAGTGTTTCAATATGTAAAGTTCATTCGTGTGCGTTTGTGAGTATTTCCCGATTTCGGTTCGTATATATTTTATTGTTACATTTTATATTTTTTTAATAACACTGTTCTGCTGTATTACATTTTTATTTCCTTTAATATGATTTTTAAGAATGCATATTCTTTTGTTAATTAACCCACTAGCGCGCCTCTGGCTCAGTGTTTATCTGTCGATAACAATGGACTAATCCCTTAAAACAGGGTGATACCTACCTGCTCTTTATGAAACGACAGAATTTTGCAATGCGGACGGAATTTATTGACGGATTACCCTGTAGCGCTTTTGAATACTTCATGAGATTTTATTACTCTACACTCATTAGAAATAGATTATAAATGAATTCATTTTAAACGTCAAAAAAGTATTTTTGAAAGCACCGTTACGTGTGCAAATCTATAAACATCTATAAACATGGATTAAAGCAGCATAAAATGGAATGGAAAACAGACTCGTTTAAAGAATTAAAGGACAAAGGACCACCAGCCCAGGGGCTGGAATGAAAAACAGATTAAACACTAACTTATATTTAATGCTAAGATTAAATACAAATTTCTGTGAGCCGTCCGAAAACACTGTGATATGGGATACTTCACTACACTTTTCACTGACGCTATTTTCACTATTATATATAATTACAAGTAGAATTGCTTAGCGAAATGTCGGTTCTACCTTTAAAGCGAACTACTGGCAACACTGCTGGTTTGAATAGATTAACTGTTTATATGAAAACTATAACTACGGTTTTAGAAAACACTGGTTACTATAAATGATTTACTTGATAATTTTTATGAATAATGCGATGCGAGTGTAACTTCTTCTTCAAGTGCCATCTCCGCGGCGGAGGTCGGCAATCATCATAGCTATTCGGACTTTTGAGACGGCTGCTCTGAAAAGTTCATTTGATGTACATCCGTACCACTTTCTCAGGTTGCGCAGCCATGACATTCTACGAGTGTAACTACTTAGTTACAAATACATATGATATATTAATAAGCGAAGAGAGTATTTGCGAGCTATATATAGCGAGTTTAGATTACGATATTTTGCGACCGAATTTTGTAATAGCTTGTTCTGAACTGGTAATATCCAAAATATGTAAGCAGGTAGCGCAGAAGTTCTACCCTTAAAAGTACCGTTAAATATCTTTCTTTATTCCTTCTCCTTATTGAAGAATTTCAATATCGTCATGGTTAAAAATTAATTTCAAGTGAAATGGAATTTCACCACAGCAATTTTCTACGCAAATCATTTTCATGACATAAACGACGTTGTGGTGGTTTAAGGTTAGTAAAGGATCTTGGAGGCAGTATGGGTTTCCGATGCACATACTGTAACAAAACTCCGAGTAATGTCCACTTCAAGTTTCCGACGAGAGTCGGGGGTTCTAGAAATAGAACTCAGCTTCTGTCAACAAATCTTACTCTCATGTCCCTGAAGGCTTTTGCCGCATAGCCACTGGGTGCATGGCGTACAATGTTTGTGCGTTATGTAGCAGACGTGAGGGGGCGAAAGGCGAGTTTCTGGCGCCTAAAAACTAGAACATATCGGCTAAGGGAATAAACACTGACAGAAAATTCTGGTCCTCCAGGTTGGGGGGTTGGGTAATGGACTGGTAACGCGTTACCGTAAAAAGTATAAAACCACGAAACCTTTAAATATGCCTCGGATAGATCGGTCTAATATGGACTACGCACTCGGTACCTGGAACGTCCTGGCATTTAATAAACCAGAAGCACAGATATCACTACTTAACGAGCTCAGAAAATACAAAATAGAACTAGCGATACAAGAAACTAAATGGCTAGGGCACGGAATAAAAGACAAAAACGCATACAATACTAAATAAGGTAAATGTGGGTATAGTTGACAGTGTACCAGTAGTTGACATCATTGGTTTTGGTTTAATTTTAAAACAAATTGGTGTAACTTACCAAGCTCCAGTCACCAGATGGTTGTAGTTTGTGGTTTCAGTCTACTTATATGTGAAGTTGACAACATTAGTGTCAGCCATTTTGAAATTGTGTCACTTATGGTAAAGCATGTTACACAGACTACTATTTCTTTGAGGAATTAAGGAATAAGGAAGTAAGCTTTTTTATATGAATAAACTTATTTTATTTTAATGGTATTAAATAGAGCTAAACTCTGAGCATAATAAATATTTTGTTGGCCAGATAATCAATATTTCTGATGACGAGGAAGATTCAGATAATGCCGATTATGAGATCTCCTTCCTCAAACATGAAGAGGATGGAAAATTTAAGTGGCCTACGGTAGAAGACAAATTACATATTTTGACAAATGATATAATTTTAAGTTACCGCAATCTCAGTTAGATAGAAGAGAACGAATATATTTTAACTTTGACTTGAACGTATATAATATGTAGACTCAGTGTGCTTTGTGTTATTATTCTTCATATTTTTATATTAGTTTAAGTATTCAATGTAGGAAATCTAATAAATCATGATAATTTACTCTTCTTTAAAAATGTATTTAAAATTTAATAACCATTTTTATTTATATGTCTAATACATGTCTAAATAAATAACGTTAACATACTTTACTTTGAAAAATATAATTTCTATTATATGGTGTCAACTACTACAACTTTACATGCCATTTATGGTCTTGTTGTCAACTATTGCACCCCATGCACTTATTTTCTAAACACCTAATAAAAAAAATTCAATTACAACTAATGATATCTGTTAGTTCTAGAAGAAAGTATTTTGTCTGAAGAATATCTTGGTAAAAAATTAACAAACAGATTGGAATTTTCTTTAAATTATATGTATTTCAAATTGTGTAATTTATTAAAGTGTCAATGACTCCCACATTTACCTTAACGGAAAATATGCAGAAGCAGTGAATGAGAGAATATGTAAACTAAAAATAAAAACAATTTTTTTTTAACCTCTTAATCATTAACATACGTTGCTCAACAGAAGAACATAGCATTGAAATAAAAGATTTTTACGAACAGCTAGAGGAAGTATACGACAGCTCACCGAGAAATGACATCAAGATCGTAATAGGAGATATGAATGCTCAAATAGGCAAAGAAGAACTTTTCTTAGAAACCATCGGTAAACATTCACTTCATCAAAACACCAATGAAAATGGAGAATTACTTATCAACTTTGCCAGTAGAAAAAAACATGATCATCATCTCGACTTTTTTCCCACATCGAGACATACACAAAGCGACATGGATTATGCCTGGTGGAACAACCGCCAACCAAATTGATCATGTCTTGATAGACAAAAGGGCCGCAACAAGCATACAAGATGTAAAGAGCCGAAGAAGAGTATGCTGAGGATCTGACCATCTTAGTACAGATAAAACATAGATGCAGAATTCAACGAAACGGGAGGGAGAGACAGGAACAAACAACAGAACAACTAGATGTAGAAAAATTAAGACAACAAGATGTCAAAAAGAACTATGAGACAGAAATAACACAAATACTGACAAATACAGGCAGTCTAGGTACCGAAGAACATTGAGAAGAAATTAAAAGAAAAGTAATTAACACAGCCAGAAAGATCATAGGCATAAAAGGAAACAAACAAAAAGAGAATGGTTCAATGACGAGTGTAAAAAGGCCACATAAAAAAGAAATGAAGAACACAAGAAATATATGGATAGAAAAACCAGAGAAAGAAGAGCAAGCTACGAAGATGCAAGACGTAGGGCCGATAAAATATGCCGAACAGAGAAAAGAAAATACGAAAACCGTAATATACAGAAAATAAAAGAAAATCTCCAAAGCAACGATATAAGGGAAGCTTATAAATATCTACGCAATTTAAGAAAAGGATACAAACCCCGAACAAATCTGTGCAGAAATCAAGAAGAGCAAATAACCAGTGGTCCGAAAGAAAAAAAATCAGTCTGGAAAACCTATTTCCAAACTCTTCTAGGGACGCAAGAAAATGAAGAGCATATTGATATGCATTACATTAAGGGAGACACAGAAAATATAGAACCCCCGACGATGGAAGAGGTAAATCAGGAATTCGAGCACAGAAGAATAACAAGACTCCAGGTATTGACAAAGTCTCCTCTTCTTTAGGTGCCGTCTTCTTAGCGAAGGTTGGCGATGACCTCTGCAAAGTCTTCCCTATTTTGGGTTTTCCTTATTAAACTTTGAAAGTCTAATCATGTCCAATCTTTGATGTTGCGCATCCAGGTCATTTGTCGTCTACCCGGGCCGCGTCTGCCTTCTATTTTCCCTTCTATAATAAGCAAGTCTCCTCTGCGCTATATAAATTAGGTGGCGAACACCTAGTAAGATAAATGCATAAGCTTATGAACAAGATATGGAACGATAAAAAGATCCCTAGCGACTGGAAAACTGGGATTATATGCCCAATCTTTTAAAAAGGAGATAAACTGAAATGGGAAAATTATCGCGGCATAACCCCTTTTGTGCACAGCGTACAAAGTTTTTACTTATATACTAAATAAACGACTCCAACAACTAACTGAAACAAATTCTAAACAAATCGTGGGAATACGACATTGACGTACACAACATATTCATAGATTTAAAACAGGCCTACGAGTCAGTTAATAGACAAAAGTTAAATCAAATATTGTACAGCTTTATTAAATTTTAAGGAAGATATTTGGGCCTATTAACGAAAACGGAGTATGGAGATCCAGGTACAACCATGAACTCCAAAGAGGCACCGATCTCAGTATTCGTTAAACTCCAGAGACTTCGATGGGCTGGTCATGTAGTGAGAATGGAGACCGAAAAATTGCCAAAAAGAGCCCTAGATAGTAAAATGCAGGATGCAAGACCAAAAGGAAGGCCACAGAAAAAGTGAGAGGATGAAGTGGCAGCGGACGCGCAAAATTTGCTAGACGTGAGAACCTGTAGGTACTGCGCGGGACCCACATGGTTGGAAGCATAGTTTGGAGGAGGCCAAGGCTCGATTTAGGATGTAGCGTCATTGGAGAGAGAAAAACGACGTTGTGTTAGATTTTTTAAAATGACCCACAGTGTGTAACTGAAAGTCAAGAAGTTTTAAGTAACGTACAAATTACTAAAAAACAGATGTTCATAAAAGTTAATTTTAGTTTTTTACCAGATCTAATAAAGTCATCAGAAGAAAGGAATTTACACTGAAGTGATTCGGTTAATCTTGTTAACACTTTTTCTGCTCATTGTCAAACAATTCCCGGAAATACAGGAATGTATTAGAAACAAATGCCAGGAACTGCCTGGGAACGCGTTCATGGAAAAGAACAGCGGTAAATAGAGATGGTTGGAGAAGCCTGTTGAAGGAGGCCAAGGCCCGATTTGGGCTGTAGCGCCATTGGATGGATGGATTAGAAACAAATGAAGGCTTCGATTGTTTGAGGAAAGTCGTACATATATATATATATATATATATATATATATATATATATATATATATATATATATATATATATATATATATATAAAGGGAACTTTTCTGAAGTTCTTACGACTTGGCAAATTAGTTTACTACCTAAATTAAAATATTGCCCTATAACGCCAGTAGATATTATAGAACGAACTTTTTTTTTGTGTCCAAACACATTTTAGTGATAGAAGGCAAAAGTTTTTAGTTGAATATTTTAAAAAATATTTAACTATAAATTCATACTTTAATGTGTGTGTCATTTAAAAAATAAAGATATATTAAACATAAATGTTTACATTTAATATTTTGTTATATTTTTGAGTATTTTTAATATGCCTTTGCATATTTAGTGTTTGGACCTCCTTGTATTGTTTTTATTCTAAGCACACGTTCTATTAATTTCACCAGATCCCTGTACTAAGTTTTTTTACCATAATTATGTTTGTGCAGTTGAAAGTAGTAATTAGCAGTCATTTTTTAGATACACCTCGTAAAGGTAAAAATAGTCGAAACGAAACAAGCATTGATTCGAACGATGTTGATGAACAAAATTGAATAGAAAATAATTCCAAATTTGAATGTTGAAAAAATTTTATCTAGTGTTGTCTTGTCTTTTCACTAAAATATAAATTTTATTTAGGATAACATCATATTCTAATAAATAGGTAAACATTAATCTACAGTAGTAGATATTTAAATAGTGTCGGCTGTAAACGTCTTGTCCCCCAATGACAAAAACTGTATTGTCTGTGAATGAGTTAGTAAGGAAACTTTGATACTTACCCCATGGTGGTGGCTTTAGTCCTTTATGGCTTAAATAATGAACAGTCTGTTTCTCTAGTTTTCTCTTTATCCTTATTTGTTCGGGACTATCTTTATGGCCTTCCTGTTCAAACTGATATTTCCTATATTGTGTCCTAAAATAGTTTTATTATCAATTGGTGATTGGTGATTTATTATCTATAATGGTGATAATGATAATTATTGTAGTAAGTGTATAATGATGGGAATGGTAATAATAATGACAATAGTGGCAAAGGCGGCAGTAATGATGATGATGATGATGGCAATAGTATGAGAGAACAAAGAAAAAGCCAAAAAAGTAATCTTTGCACATGGAATATGAGGAATATGTGTTAAATATAGATAAAATGTATGAACTAAGCCACGTGTTATATATAAATAAATATAAAATCGAGATAGCAGCACCACACGAAATTAGATGGGATGAAAAAGTATATTACAGATTAATATAGACAGGAAAGGTAGAATAAGATCAACAAAGAGTAAGATTCACGATTCTGCAGGGTCAGTGATAATATAAAGGACAAAGCAGGTAAGACAAATAGTGGAAGAATAATTTATGTAAAAATAGAGGCCAAACCAAATAACCTAGAAATAATAAATGCTTATGCTCCCACAGACGCAGTAGCGCAAGAAGTAAAGAAGAACTTTTATGAATAATTAAAAAGGTGACATCATGAAAATGTCAAAAGAAAGTATGGTAATAATAACGGCTGATTGCTAATGCAGCTGCAAAAAACACATTCCACGAAAGAACAAATGATAATGGATACAGACTAAGCCTGCTAGTAAAGGTAAAGAACATGACTATAAGTAACACGAAATTTGAGCACCCTAAAAAGCACAAAATAACATACAAAGACGGGAAAACAGAACCATAGATCGACCTCATACTGGTACCAAAAGAAGAGAATCATCGATAGTAGATGTAAGAACCAATCGAGGAGCGAAGGATGACTCAAACTCCTACATGGTGGTTGGAAAGATTAGATAGATGATAAAAATAAACTAGAAATCTTGACAGAATCAAATTAAATGTGGCTATATTAAATAATGATAATGATATGAAGAAGATTGACGAAATATTACAAACAAGGCCTAATGACCAAACCGAAGTAGAGGAAACCTGGAATAAGATCAAGAACACAATACAATTAACAGTCGGAGAAATATTGGGGATAGAGTCGCCTAGTGATCTCAACATTGAGGGTAGAATTTTAAATACTAGTAAAGAAAATAAAATGGATACAAAAAAAATGTAATGTGCAAAAGCTGAGAGATGCGACAATTGCAGAAAGGTACTCGGAAACATTACCAACAGGCAAAGGAATCAAAATGTAAATGAAAAATGGCAGACAGATGTAGACTCCTACTGGACCAGAATAAAGGAAGACATTGAAGTAGCAGCTAAAGAGGAAATAGGAACAGAAATTTGTGCCCGTAGAAATCATTGGTTTGACGATGAATGCAAAAATGCAACAAAAGAAAAAAAATGAAGCCTACAGAAAGATGCTTACCCGACGAACTAGAGCAACTGCAGATAATTACCTGACAAAGGGAAGAGAAGAAAAGAGGATACACAAAAGAAAAAAACGAAACCACCTAAATGACGAACTTAATATATATAGAAAATCTCAACAGAGAGAAAGAATTCAGATCATTCTATAAGAAAGTTAACATCAACAGAAAAGAAATCAAGGCAATCATAAGACAATGCAGAAGTCAGAATGGCGACCTATTAACAACAAGGAAAGATACATTCAATAGATGGGTGGAATACTTTAACCAGGGAATTAATATAGAGGAAGAAGAAAACCTGGAAGACGAAAGAGATGAGATCAAGGGAACAGACGAGAGGGAAGAGGAACCACCAACGATTCTTAAAGTTAAAGATGCAGTTAAAAAACTAGCCAGAAACAAATCACCCGGGATAGATGAACTATATAAACAAGGTGGCTTCAAAGCAATGAAAGAGCTACGAATACCAAATCAGTCGGTAAATTTAACAGAAGTTGAATGTAGAATACGAATTCAGGAGGAACTGTCTGAACCTTTTAAAACAAATAACGGGCTGCACCAGGGAGACCCTCTCTCTTGTATACTGTTCAATCTGACCCTGGAAAAAGTAATACGTATGTCACAAATCACAACCACTGGTTTAATATATAATAAATCAGTGTAAATCCTGGTCTTTGCTGATGATATCAATATTGTTGGGAGAACGGAAAACGCTGTACGAGAGGCGTATGTAGCATTAAAAGAATCAGCTACAAAAATGGTTTTAATAATAAACACCAACAAAACGAACCACAAATACTACGACCACTTGTTATAGAAAACGACGTCATCGAAGCACTGAACAAATTTGTATATCTGGGAGCGCTCCTTAACACTGAAAGTAATACTACCGAAGAGATAAACTGCAGAATTTGCATTGCTAACAGATACTATTTTGGGCTCAATCTCCTCCTTAAATCCACAATTATATCGAGAAATACAAAAATAAAACTCTGCAAAACAATAATACGCCCAGTCCTAACATATGGTTCAGAGACCTGGACTATTACAAAAAATAATGAAAACATGCTAGGATGTTTCGAAAGAAAAGTACTAAGGCGAATTTATGGAACAGTAAATGACAATGGGGTGTGGAGAAGACGATACAATTTCGAACTTTATAGAATATACCAGGAACCTGATATCGTAAAACATGAGGTGGATAGGGCATGTAATGCGGATGGAACAAAATGACTCAGCTAGAAAAACGCTCCTTGATAGACCCATTGGTCAGAGAAGAAGAGGAAGTCCTAGACCTTGATAACATCAGTGAAGACATGAGAAATATGGGAATACGTGCTTGGCGGAGAAAGGCGATGGATACAACCCACTTAGGGTTGTAAAGCCAGAACGATGATGATGAAATATTGGATAAGAGAATAAGGTAAAAAGTAAATAATGGTTAAATGATAACTGTAAGGGCATACATGAAGAAAAAACAGAGTAAAGTTAGTATGGATTAAAAATATAGAAAGAAGTATAGGATGGATTAGAAATAAAAAGTAAGACAAAAAAGAATATAAAGAACTCAGAAAACTAGAAAAAGTCAGAGAAACTCAATGGAAGAGAAAAAGTAATTGAAACCGAAAAGGAGATTAAAAATAACAACTCGAAAATGTTTTACCAAAAAATCAAAGAACAAAGCACCACCTATAAACTAAAGACATAAGGTATTAAAAATCCAGAAGAAAAAGTTATTGAAGATAAAGAACAATACAAGTCAGTATAGCAGGAAACATCATCATCCAACCTCAAAATTCCACTGCTGAACATAGGCCTCTTCCTCGTGTTCCCAATCCTCATCCAATTTTCATTTAGCCTACTTAAATCGTCAGTCCATCGTGTAGGAGGTCGACCTTGGTCTCCATTCCAATAACCTCTTTGTCCGTCGTCTATCTGTCATTCTAGCTATGTGTTCTGCCCATCTCCATTTTAGTCTGGATATCCTTTCGAGCAGGAATACTTTTAAAAACTACTAAATTAATAGCAGGAACAACCTATTTTGAAAGTAGAAAATACAGATGACGTCGAAATAGATGATCTGACTATAGATGAAGTAATTAAACTCGTGAAGAATAGCCCCAGTAACAGCATCAGCTAAAGATGGAATAAATGTATAATTTTTCCTATATGGAGGGAAAATATTGCTAGAAATATGGATAGAAGAAAAAATGTTAAGAGAGAGAGAGAATGGGAAAATAGTAGTGATACTATAAGAAAGGAGATCAGAGAGAGAGAGAGAGAGAGAGAGAGAGAGAGAGAGAGAGAGAGAGAGAGAGAGAGAGTGTGTGTAATTTTTATAGAGGTGTAACGCTTCTCAATACGGTCTATAAAGTTTTATCAGCTATTATACACTCAGAGAAACACCGAGTCAAGTAATACGAAAAAATCGTGTGGATTTGTTAAATGAAAGTCAACCATTGATGCAAGAGATACAGTGAAACAAATAGAGGAAAAAACATACGATTACAAAATGAATGTGGAGTTATTGCTTGTAGTTTGTAGATTTTCAGCAAGCATTTGATTCGATAAATAGAAACGATTTGTTAAAAACAAAGAAAGAAATAGGAATAGTAACCAAACTGCCAAGAATTATAGTCCTAAGAATGAGCGTCCAAACGGCAAAAAGACGAAAAAAATGAATTTACGACTAATAAAGTAGTGAAATAGGGGAAGCACTATCTACAATATGATTTAACACAGCGATGCAATACGTAACAAGAAAAATTAATGAATCAATAATAAGGTCGAGAGGCGGACGAAGAAAAGAGAGATATAATGACACACAGGTTGCAAGAAATATGTAGTGAACGTTATAAACGTCCATGTTTGATATTTTTCTCTAAATAATGATTTTATTTCATTTTTTTTTCGATTTTATTCATTTATTAGCTTTATCTTTTATTTTACTATTTTTATTCTAAAAATAGTTGGCGTTCACCTTTCTATTTACTAAATATTTTGTCATAATCTCAATTCCAATTTTAATTTTCACTTATTCTACAGGGTGCGACAGATAAACGGCCAATTAGAAATATCTCGAGAACTAAAGGTAACCGAATCATGGAAATTGGAATGAAGGGGTTTTGAAGAGTGACCTATTTAATGAAAATATTTTCATCCATTTGCTACTTCCGGTATTTAATGAAACTCCCTGTATATTTTTTAATTGTAGAAATATTCACGTTATTCTGAACATTTTTTGTTAATACTTCACCTATTGTGAACCGTTTTTGAGTTATAATGGCTTTTATATGAAAATTACACTTTTCTATCATGTATATAAAGTTCAATATCCTCTAATTAAAATAAGAAATTTAAAAAAACATACAGAAGTTAAAACAATTCTCCATTGTATTTAAGTATATAAAAACATGTAGTTAAAACTTTTACAAGTGTCGTCAAAATTTATACGGTAGCATAACGTTTTCGATCTAATCAGATCATCGTCAATGACTTATGTAGTTGAAGCTAATAATGAATTTGTAGCCATGACATCCATATACGGGTTTATACTGCTCGGTTTTTAACACGTGGTTCTTGTCAGTTAAAACGACACAGACCAACTGCTGACAGATCTGATTAGATCGAAAACGTTATGCTACTGTATAAATTTTGACGACAGTTGTAAAAGTTTTAACTACATGTTTTTATATACCTAAATACAATGTTGAAGTGTTTTAACTTCTGTATGTTTTTTTAAACGATGGTATACAGCCAACTACTGGGATTTTCCCATTAATTTTTTATTTTTAAAAAATTTTAATTTTCATTAAATAGGTCACTCTTCCAAACACCTTCATTCCAATTTTCATGATTCGGTTACCTTTAGTTCTCGAGATATTTCTAATTGGCCGTTTATCTGCCGCACCCTGTATTCTCTTCCCTGTTTTCAGACCTCATTCTGTTCTATGCCGTAGGCATATATAAAGTGTCTATGATCTTCAACTCATTACAAACGTTATTTGTCAGTTGGCAACTCAAGTCTGTCATGTCAGTTTTCACTTCAATTCAATAGAAAGGGAAAATGGTTTTATAAATATCCTTCATTTATAAAAAGACACGTTTCTATCCTAAATTCATTTTATATTGGTCAATCTTTCTCGGGGTTTTCTGGCCTTATTTGTATTTTTCTTGTCCCCTTGCTCGGGAGGGGCCTTCCCTAAAACCACATGGTCGCCCATAGGGGGTAATATACAGCAGCTGCTATGAAAACTCAACATATCTCTGAAGTATAATTCCAACCAGCATCTGGGACCAACAACCGTACTAAATTCTATAATCCATCCAACCAGCATTAGAAGTCATCAACAAGAAATCCTGCCTTACGCCCAACAATATTTGCCATAGGTATTATTTCTACATTTTTGCAAGTTTTATATTAGCGAATAGGGCATTTCAAGCAAATAAAAGAAACCTACAGTCCAAATTACTAAAACACAGAATAAAGATAAAAATATACAGAAAACAGCAGACAGGAAAATAATCAGAAGAATAATGGAAGCTGTTAGAATAGGACAGAATAAATTTACAAGAAGTACAAGAAATCAAGAAGCAGCAACGATCGGGGTGGTTGAGTCACGAAGTAAGAACCGATGATCATGAAATAACAAGAATAATTATGAATTTGATACCGGCAAGGAAAAAAGGAGAGTAAGGCCCAAATCGAGCTGGATACGGGAAGTCAAAAAAGACTTAAGCAGATCAGGAATGGATGGAGACGAAGCGGCAATAGATGGAAGAAAACATGCGAAACAATAAAATGGACATGGGGATTGGCATACATGAATTTTACGTTTATATTGAGTAAATAGAAAAATAAATCTACTTTAAACTAATAATTACCTTAGCTGCAACGCCATGTAGTTTCTTTTCCTCCTTTTTACTAACGTTTTGTCTGAATGTAACTTACAATGGGCATAGAAGGGATCAGCTTGGTCGACTTCTTCCGAATGAGCTTCAGATAGGAATCCCTCCTTTTGAGCACTGTTAAAAGAAATAAGAAAGATTTTAATAAGTTCGCTACTTTCTCCGACAGGTTTAATTGTTCATAGTAGTCAAACACTTTTTATCCAATCTTATTAATATTCTATATAATAATTTTTTGTTCTTTACCTGTGTATAAATTAGAAAATTTTATATTACTAAAGAAGGATACTAAAACAAAATCCAATCGGAAACATAAAGAATAAAGGTAGGTATTTATTTAAATTGAATTATCCAAAAAATCATATATCATAAATATCATTAACAATTTTATGTCAGAGCAAGTAGACACAATTATTTCGATATAAACTACTAATTTGTTTCAGAACAAATAAAAAATACGATACGATGGTTTCAAAAAATGATAATACATGAAAATACACAAAAAAATTATAACAAATGGTGATATTCAATATATTTGGTTATAAATAAATTTATAACAAATGGCGATATTCTCGAAAAACGTATGTATTCGTAAATTATTTGCTTCCATTCGGATATTACAGAAATGTTTTTAAAATGCCTTTGATATGTAGATCAATAGATATTCTTTTTGCGGTTTCTGGTAGAAGAAAGCTTATTACAGATCTCATAAAGCTTTATAATAAATCGTATAAAGATTTACATAATTTTAAATTAGAATATTTACAAAGTGTATAAGAAAATTCTTATACATCTGATAGTTTTTCTTTCGCAAGGATAATATAAGTTTGATCTTCTCGATCCTTCCCTGATTTATAATAATTGCTATATTCAAATTTTTTTAAATTTCAAAATTTTTTCCAACTTCCATTAAATTTTTTTTCAAATTAACAAGAGAAATTCCTATTAGGGTCTCAAGCAAGGCTGCTGCATAGCACCTATACTCTTCAAAATATATCTGAATGAGGCGCTCTCAGTGTGGAGAAGAAAATGCTGCAATATGGGCATTCCAATCGAAGACGAGAGAATGTACATGATACACTTTGCTGACGACCAAGCCATTCTAGCTTAAGACGAGAGCAATATAGACTATATGCTTAGAAAACTGGAGGATGAGTACACCAAGTGGGACCTTACAATTAATATACACAAAAAAAACGAGTATTCAGTTACAGGAGAAAAATCAGAAAGCCTACAAATTGAAATGGGAATTATAAAATCAACTGAAACCTTCAAATACTTGGGAGTCCAAATAACATGGAGTAACGAAGAAATACATTCTAGGTTACTCCAAGCAAGATCAGCCATTAGACAGCTACATGGGCTATTGTAGAATAATAAAATAACAAAAGAAAATAAAAGAAGAATTTATAAAACAATAATAGAAAGTATTGGGTTGTACGGCGCCGAACTTTGGGAAATCAATAAAAAAAAAACAAATCAAAAATAAAGGCAACGGAAATGGACTATTGGAGACGATGTTGCCGGCACACAAGACTTGATAGTGTGAGGAATGTAAACATTAGGAGAGAAATCAAAATTGACCTAGACATAATAGATACTATCGAAGCCAAAAGACTAAACTGGTATGGACACCTGCAGAGAATGCCTGAAAATAGATGGGCAACCAAGATAGAAAAATGGACTCCGCCCACTAGAACAAAACGAGGTAGACCAAGACGGTCATGGAGAGAAAATTTCGAAGATGCAATGACCGCCAGAGATTTAAAAACTGAAGACTGCTTCGATAGAAAACGCTGGAAATTAGGATGCGAGACATGGCGCCAGCTGTAGAAGACTCGCCTAGTATATTATATATTTTAAATTTTATCTGATTTACACTATACATATATTGATGTCTAGTATTAAACCTCTTTTTGGTGTTCGGCAGTGAAAGTGTTAAAAAAGAAGTAAAAAAAATTAATGTTGCACTTACTTAATGGGATAAACCTAATATATACTGAGAAAAGCATTTAATTTCACCGAATCTTAAAATATAAAAAAATAGTTACATGATTTTCATTTTTTATTAAATTTAAATATTAAAATGTAAATTTAAATATTTCTTTTATATTATCAATAATTCAATTCACTCATGGAAAATTTACTCATGGAGAAAGCGAGTTAGCTCTGGTGGGGTTCCATCCGTGTTATCGAAGCTCTAGGCAACTTAGTATGCTGTAGTCTCTCCCAAACATTTTCGTACACATCTGGTGTAGCTTTCTGCGTGTTCTTTATGTTTTTTAGGAGGTTCTTCGGAATGACTCCGGTAGTAGAGAGAATAAGAGGTATTTTCTGGGTACGTTCCATTCTTCATTGTCTTCTGATTTGACTTTTCAGATCCAGATTTAGCCATACGGCTCACACTCCCTCTAAGGGGAAAATTCACTCATCCCAGATACCTACGGTATCAAAAGGATTGAGCTCTGGAGGGGCTCTTTCGGTATTATCGAGCTCTAGGTGACTTGGTATGCTGGAGTATCTCCCAAAAATTTTCGTACACATCTGGACGTCGCGAGGAGTACAGCTTTCTGCATGGCTTTATAGACATGTTCATTTAGATCCAGCTGTTTTATGTTCTCTAGGAGGTTTTTGGGAATAGAATAATAGGTACTGTCTGGGTACTTTCCATTCTCCATTGTCTCCTGATTTGTATTTCTAGATCTCTGTACTTGACGATCTTTTCGCTGTATTTAACATGTAAATTATTGGTGTTGGATATCGCCACATAAATAATAAGTGTTAATTACTATTTAACTGGGAATAAGCCACAATTAAAGGTTAAAATACGTTTATTGACGTTTCAATTTCCACTTCGGAAATCGTTCTCAAAATACAAACTAATGTTTGTATTTTGAGAACGATTTCCGAAGTGGAAATTGAAACGTCAATAAACGTATTTTAACCTTTAATTGTGGCTTATTCCCAGTTAAATAGTAATTAATTTAAAATGCCACAAGAAAATAGCTTCAGAACAATAATAATAAGTGTTGTTTGCCTAGTAAGTTTATTAACTAGTATGTGAGCACAGTGCGGTCCCAGTATAGCTTTTAGTTGTCATTTTCAAGCATTCTGGTCGGTTGGTCAAGATGGTCGGTTTGGAGAAGTTCCAGTTTGTCAGCTAGTTCTTGGTGGATAATCTTTCCTACTGAGTCATGGCGTTCTTCATAATCAGTACCGACAAATGCCTGGCAGCCACCGGTAAGATGTTGGATGGTTTCTTGGCCTTGGCATCCATATCGGCATTTGTCATTTTGGACTTGAGGATCTTCAACAAAATATTTCAGGTAATTTTTAGTTGGAATAACCTGATCCTGATGTCAACCAGATTATGATTATTATTATTGACGAATTCTCCCTAAATTAAAAGAAGGTAATAAGCAATATACTCCACAAAAACCAATGCGGGAATACCGGCAAAATCCGAGGATATAAAGAGACCTCGGAAGAATACCATTAACCCACCCCTTCCCCGCAACAAAGAGTCCGCTAAAAAAAAGAATTCTAACAAGCGGACACGGACGTAAACAAATGCCACAAAAGTATTTAGGATACTTTATTAGTAATAATTCTGGTTTTATTCGCAAAAAAAAACAGGATAAAGAAATTGATATTTCAAGTCAGAAAAATGGTAACCTTTACGACTGAACATAAAATTCAAATTATTAAAGGGCACTATTCTGGAAGTAGTACCGACGATATAATCGATAGGTTTTCGTTTTCATTCGAAGGCGCTGTACCAACAAACCTACAATTCACAAGATTATTTTTAAATTTGAAAAAACTGGTTGTGTCAAGAATTGTAGAAAATGCACGGATAGTGATGAAGATGAAAATCAACTAGTTCGTGCAATTAATCAAGAACGGGAACAGCGTGAAACTGCCGTATGTCGTCTATTCGAAGTAGTATGGCATTCTAAGCAATGGCCTGACGACTGGACAAAATCTACAATGACGATAATACGTAAAAAAGGCAGCTTCCATAAATGTGACAACTATACAACCATCTCTCTTATCGCACATGCCAGTAAAATAATGGTACGCATAATCAATGGGAGACTGAAAACATTCCTACAAAGAGAAATAACCCAAGAGCAAACTGAAAATCTAGGGAATTCAATATCCCACTATACATTTGTTTTATAGATTATCGCAAAGCGTCCAACAGGGTCAAAGGGCAACACTTATGGCAGACACTAAAAGAAGTAGGCGTACTACAGCACTTAATTTCGCTTATAACTGAATTATACGAACCCACTTCTGGAACAGTTATAATGCTTGACACACTCTCAAACGACTTCCATCCAGAACAAGGTGTCAGACAAGGATGTATACTGTCTCCACAGTTACTTAATATATATGGGGAGCATATTATGAGATGAGATCTTTAAGGATGAGAAAAGGGCATCTCAATAAATGGCCGAAAAATAAACAACGTTTTGCAGACCACACAGCCCTTCTTGCAAATAGTCAAGAAGAGTTAATTGATCTCATACGACTGGTTGAAAACGAAAGTCAAATATTTGGTCTGCAGTTAAACATATAAAAATATATCAAAGATCATGATAGTGGATAAATTACATAACAATCATCCACACATAACCACGATTGACTGGTTTGAGGTTGATGATGATGATGATGATGATAGTGTGTTTGGCATGGAAACCAGTCCTTTTGCCACAGATTTTTAAATGATTTATGTTATGTTTATCAATTAAAAACTTGATTGTACTAAATTTATCTTATATATCCGGATGCATATAAGTGATTACATATGAGTTCGTATATAGATTTCTGATTCAATGACAGTAGGTGGGTTATGTTTACTGGAAGTTGCACATTACTTTTAACTAGGTTTTCATAAAACGTAGATGAGAGTGCTTTATTTTTAATACATCCAAACAGGATGTGATTAACATCACACTGGGAAATATTATCGCATAAACACTTTCCTGATTCTATAATGGTTAATCTAGCCAGGTGAGCAGGAACAGCACCGTGACCAGTTTTTAATCTTGTGATAGTTGCTGCTGATCGTTTAGATATATTATAATGGAATATGTGTGGTAATTCTGTTAGGGATGGTAACGTAGGATGGATCTTGTAATAATGATTATTTGAAGTATTCGCCAATATTTTCCATCTGTCTTGCCAGTTAAAATTTATTTTTTTAGTATAAAAATTGATTAGGTCGGATACTGTGTAAATATGTTCTTGTATACCTGAATGAGTAGAATCCTTAGCGAGCTCGTCTACTATTTCATTACCTTTTATCCCGGAGTGACTTTTTGCCCAAATAAATGTTATATCTTTGTTTCTCATTTTTTGTTTAATGTCACATATCAGCTCACATGTTTTATGGTTTAACTCAGTATTATTAAGTCCACTAAGAATTGACTTGGAGTCTGAGATGATCACAGCATCTTGCAAATTTGCGTGCTCTAGCCAATCCAGAGCTTTCCTAATAGCTACCGCTTCTGCAGTGTAAATAGAGCAATGTGGAGGAAGCTTTATTTTAAGTGATTTGTTTTTGGAAGGAATATACACTGCAGACCCTACTTTCCCATCGTTCAGTTTAGAACCATCTGTGTAAATTATAGTTTCATTAGTATATTCACTCAATATGGAGTTCAACAGCTTGTTATTTATTTGGTGTGAATCTGAATATTTCGGAAATATAATATTTAATTTTTTTAAGATTGTATTAAATTCTAATTTATAAGATGGTTTAATATAATTTGTTGAAAGTGTAACCGGTAAATCATTGGTTTCCAGAAAGGCATCTGCTAATGGTGGTGAATTTTTTATTCTCCAATAATTGTTTACTAGATTTTGAATGGATAACTCATACAGCATACTTAGTAGGCCACTTGTTCTAGCCCTTAATTTTAATACATATTTTGTTGCTAATAAATTTCTACGATATTCTAATGGCATTTCATTACTTTCAGCAAGTAACAGGGGGCATGGTGTTGATTTCATAGCACCCAAAGTTAATCTCAAACTTTTAAACTGAATACGATCTATTTTTAGTAAATGTGTTTTGCTTGCTGATCCGTATAACACACATCCGTAATCCAAAATTGATCGCACGTAGGTCCTGTAAAACATCAATGCAACTTTGGGATCAGCACCCCATTTTCTGCAAGTGACACATTTAAGAAGATTAATGCCTTTCTCACATCTTTTTTTTACATATTGGACATGTTTAGACCATAGTAATTTGGGGTCTAGGATTATACCAAGATATTTATATTCAGTGACAACGGGTATATCATATCCTGACAGGTGTAGACTATCAGGCGTACGTAACCTATGTCTTGTAAATATCATAATGGCAGATTTTTCTGGGGATAAAGTAAGTTCGTGGTCTTTAGTCCAATTATCTACTAGTTTCATGATGTGTTCCAGGACCTCCACACAATCGTCATATGAATCACGGACGGAGTAAATACATATATCATCGGCGTACTGTATACATTTTATGGAATCAACAAAAATGTCGTGTATACTTGCCGAAAATATGTTGAAGAGAATTGGGCTTAATACAGACCCCTGTGGTAATCCTGTATGAGTTATTCGTGGACCATATAACTGATTACTATGGTCTCTGATATATAAAGTTCGGTTGCTAAAAAGATTAACTATATTAGCGGATAAATTTGTGGAAAACCCCAGTTTGCATAACTTTGAATGCATTACTGTTAAATTAACACAGTCGTAAGCGCCTTTAAGGTCTAGAAAAAAACATGCTAAATATTTATTTTTTGAAAAATTTAGTTGGATATCTGTTGTTAAGTGACTTATTGCATCTAGTGTTCCCAGACCAGATCGAAATCCGTATTGAGTGCTTGGCAAAAGATTATAGTGTTCGACTGTCCAGTTAAGACGATTTTTAATAATTCTTTCGAAAGTTTTTGTTATACAAGACAATAGAGAAATGGGTCGATAAGACGATGAGAGAGTTTTGTCTTTGTTGGGTTTGATAAAAAGACATATAATTGTTTCTTTCATTTTGTCAATGTAATTTCCTTTCAAAAGCCAATCATTAAATATTTTTAATAAATGATTTTTTGCCTTATCGGGAAGGTGGTTAATTATGGAATAAGTAATATAATCTTTCCCGGGCGCAGTAGATTTTGATATTTTAATAGCTGCATCCAGTTCTTGGATGTTTATTGGATTTTCTAGTAATTTAAATTTACTGGAATTGCATATTGATACGTGTTTTAATTGGTCTTGAACGTATGGTGGAGCGAACTTGTCAAGTAACTCTTCTATTAGCTCTGTTGAAATTGGTTGTGTCTTTGAATGATAATTTTTGTTAGCCATTTTATTAACAAATTTCCATATTTTGTTGAGCGGTGTATTTTTATTGATAGTATTTACAAAGTTGATCCAAGATGTTTTTTGTTTTTTCATAAAAACAACTTTGCATTTGGCTTGGATGTGTTTAAATTTTAGATAATTTTCAAGATTTGAGACAATATTATACTCTCGAAAAGCTTTTTTTCGACACGATATTAAATTTTTACATTCGTCGTCCCACCATACGGGAAGACCGGATTTTGGTTGAAATGATTTTTGAGTAATCATAGCAGAGTCTGCAGCTTCGCTAATTGTTTTTATTAAGTTATTAAACATTTCCAAAGATGTAACATCTATAGAATGAGTATCTAGAAGGCATTTTTCTAAGTAATTTTCAAATATAGACCAGTTCGCTGAAGACTCTTTCCATTTTGTGGAGGTATGGATTGTTCTTGGGGAATATTTCAAATCTAGGGTGATTTGGATAGGGATGTGGATTGTACCTAGTGAGTCATTTAGAGGATTCCAGGTAGTAAAGCCTGTTAAATGAGGAGATACTAATGTTAAGTCTATCATTGAAGGACGTTCGTTTGGTCTGGATATTTTGGTTGGTCTTCCGTCATTGAGTAAAATTAGATTAGTATTGTCTAAAGCGTCAGCTAAAATATTACCTTGTGCACTATCCTGTATGGAACCCCACCTACAGTGATGACTATTAAAGTCGCCCCCAAATAAAACTCTGCCTTTAATTTGTCCAAATAAATTTTCCCAATCTTTGGATGAGACATATATTTTAGGAGGTTTGTAAACACATACTATTGATAATTTAACTTGTTCTAGAAAAACACCGCAAACCTCTATATTTGGATTATAATTTGTTTTGAATTTTATATCTGAAAAGGAAATGTTGTTTGCAACTAAAACAGCAACGCCTCCATAGCCATCACGTCGATCAACTCTAACATTATTAAAACCTTTAATATATAAATTTTTATTTTGTGACAACCAAGTTTCGTTCAGAAGAATGACATCAATTGTATGACTTTCTAGAAAATTAAGCAAATTAGTCTTTTGTTTTATAATAGATTGGCAGTTCCACTGAAGAATATTAAGTGTTCTATGATTCCCCATCACTATCGTTGTCTGATAAACAAGAAAGTATATTTCTGATTTCATTTTGAGTGACTTTTTGGAATTCAACTGAGACTAGTTTGGGGTCAATTTGTTTAATTATTCTTTCTAAAGCAAATGGAATTTCTTGTAGAATTTGTAATTGTATTTTTTCTTTATATGCTATAAACTCATTACGATATGGGTTAGGAATTATAGGATGTGACACTGATTTTGTTTTAGAAGTTGAAGGAAATTGTAAGGCAGTTTTACATTGAGTCGGGGATATGGCTTTTCGTTTAAGAGGATTAGAAGTTTGTTTAGGTTTAGGAACGAATGAATTGTTTACTGTACGGTCATTTGCCGCAGTCGGGAGTTGGGGAAAGTTATTTAGGTTACTAAGCAATTCAAATTTATTATGTGTCGTGATTTTGGCATAGGATGGATTTTTTGCTAAAAACTCAGCTTCTTTAAATGTAGTATTCTCAATCGCCATTATTTTTTTAATATTATATTGATGTTGATAAGCTGGGCATTGTTTTGTTAGAGTCGTATGATCGTTTGTTTTACAGTGAAGACAATATTGTGAGTTACTACAACGGGAGTTGTCTTCGTGTTCTTTGCCACAATTTTTGCATAAGCTGAAAGTGGACTTACACTGTCTGAGAGTATGACCAAATTTAAAACAATTTAAACACTGTACCACAGGGTATATGTATTGTTCAACTTGAAACCTAACCAAATCTAACGTAATATATTGTGGAATAATATTTCCTTCAAATGTTAAAATTACCATTTGCCTAGGAACGAAAATAGTTTCATTATCTGAATCAATAAGTTTTCTTTTCATACGTCTTACCTCGGTTATTTTTTGGTCGGAAATAATATTATTCATCATATAATTTTCGTCCAAAAAAGTATCAACTTGTCTAATTATTCCTTTTTTGTGATTAAAAAAATTTGGAATGTAAGCAATAAATTTGTTAGAAATAATTATGTCGTGATTGACTAAACTATTTGCACAAGTGTAAGAATTAAAAATTACTTTCACTTTATTTCTACCGACGAGTTTAATATCGACAACATCTTTCTTAAAAAAGTTATTAATGAATAAATAATGACCTACTCGGACTGGTGATAAACGTTTAATATTTGGGTCGATGGACTCGACAAAAACAAAAAACGGGCCTTTATCAGAGGATTTATACCTATTATTTAAATCAAAACGGGCACTTACTGCCTCCATATTTTCACCTTTATCAGGGGGTGGCTTTTCGCCACCCGAAGAATCATCCATTTTTAAATATAAAGAACAATCCTACCTTGTTTTATTATTCCTTACTATTTAAAAAACTAAACTTTAACTGCTTAGAAATTGAAAACTAATTAGCACTTAATTGATGTGGACACTATCGATGCCAGCACACAACTGTGGTTTGAGGTTGTGAGCTCATATTTATATCTGTGATCATTTAAGAACTCTTAAAAGTGAGGTTGAAAACTACTTAATTTCCGAAAAGTGGAAAGTAGAAAGATACACGCAACTAAAATGTTTTGTTGGAGAAGAATGTTAACGAATTTCGTGGACCGACCACAGGACAAATATTTCAATTTTAAATGAGCCAAAAATCAGCAAACGGCTATCCAGTAAAGTCCAACTCCAACAATTAAAATAATTTGGACATGTTATAAGAGCAGACACAGAAAACATGGAAAGACTTAGTATCCAAGGAAAGGTAGAAGACCGAAGATCACGAAGAAGATCTCCAACAAGATGTATCGATCAAATTACAGGAATATACAAAAGACCTATGCGTGAGTTAAAAGAAATGACCAGAGACAGAGATCTTTGGAGACGTACAATACTCGACATCACGATGACCACTACACCCCCTCCGGGGGGTCAGGACTGAAGGGACTGAGGGAGAATCTAGCTGAAATCAATTTTCCTTGTAACAGCACCCTAACTGCATGAAAAAATCTTGTTTACAGACGAGTTTTCTCTTTCTTTAACTGGACATCACAATCCATCTGTTACCTTAGGGTGCTCTACAGAAAATAGGCGAATAAGAGTTCCTTACAAAACACAATACGGTCAAAAAGTCAACGTGGATTTGCTTGATATGCACTTCGCTTGTGCCGCTGGTTAATAATCGAACTCCGTGCGAAAACAAAACTGATTTTATTTTGAATTACACAATACACGAATATATATAACGCTTATTAAGTATTATGTCCGCTCGCTCTAATGCTGCATCACCGATCCCGTCTCGTACTTGAGTTCTGTCTGTCGTCTTTGGGGTGCCTTAAGGGACTCGCCTTATCTTCACATATGGCATAATATATCTCCCTACGCCACTATGTTGCCGGATTGTAAAAATGCATAAAATAAACTCGAATTGGATAGAGGCGTGAACACAACGACTGGGCTGATATTTTAGGTGACAACGTAATTGGCCCTTTTTTTATTTTGGGCACTTTGTGTCGTCGTAAATACCCAGATCTCCTAAGAAATCACATAATTCCAGAAATTCGAGCATTATCTATTATTATTGGTGAAATTTGGTTGCAGCAAGACGGCGGCCCATCTCACAATACACGGAAAGTTTTAAGATTTTTTAAACATTACATTTCCAGATATATTTCGATTAGTACAAAAGGTGTCATAAAAATGCCACTTCGCTCTCCTGATCTTGCACCTTTGGACTTTTTCGTATGGGGTTATGTGAAGCAATAAATTTACCGACATGAGCATGAACGTGTCGGAAATTTAGACGAATTACGTCAAAAAATCATTCAGGCCTTTCAAAGCATAACACCTGAAATGTTGTCGAACACCCAAAGGCAATTATACAATAGATTGGGCTACGGCTTGGCTGAACGTGGTGGACTATTTGAAAATTTAATTTAGAATAGTTTTATTAAAATTATAAAATTGTAATTTTTTAGAATATGTAAATTGTTTTAATTTACGCCGTTAAGAATAAGAATTTATTAAGTATATTCTTTTTTATGAATTGAGGTTAAAGAAACTATTGATTTAATCTAAGATATGAACCACTTTTCCCCAGACCATCTAAAAAAAAACTTTCTTTTGGCATCTACAGACAACACTGCTCATAGTGCTTACGGGTCCATCACAGACATGTGGTTGCATGTTATTCTCTGAGACAAACAAGTATATATAATATTTTTTCTCAGTTCGTTGCGTTTTCAAGCCATTCTACCATATGTAAAGGGCACAAGAGAGAAAATAGGGAGAGTGCTAAGAAAACACAAAATACAAACGATATTTAATACCGACAGAAAAATCTTACCTGTTTTACTATCCGCCAAAACAAAAATATGTTAGAAAATCAAGGAGTATACAAGATTCCATGTGGGGATTGTGACAAATCGTACATCGGACAGACCAACCGAAGAATCAATGTTAGATTAGAAAAACATCGAAATGCCCTCGAAAGGAGAGAAAAAACGTTGTCCCTTGCACAACATATCTCAAACACAGGATATACAATAAACGTGAACTAAACTACAATGTTAGCTAACATTGAAATTAAAAGAAAACGCGAAGAAATCAGAGAATCAATAGAAATAGAAAAAAAAAATCTCAACAGTCTAAACCAAGGAGATGATGCTCAAAGGCTTCCAACAACATGGAAAACGGTATTAAAGAACATCAGACCACAAGACCGACTAGTAAGATCCCTCCTACGTACAGACGGATAAGACCTATCACAAGAAGCGTTGCCAAGGATCGTTCGAGAGAAGCGTACCTCGATCGGTTACATAAGTAACCGCATCGACCAGGAGAGTCAGTTTACTCCAAGCATCAGCCAAGAAACGTTACTACCTGACTTCAATATAATGGTTTTTCTCAAAACCAAAATTATTCAACGCGGAGATAGATTACAAACAATAAAGTTTTTTTATAGATTATACCTTGTTCGAAAATTTGTTGAGTTGCCTTGTCTACACCTGTTATAGTCCGCTTAAAGATCTAGTTATCCAAAGTTGTATGTCATAAAGAACTGTATACAATGATGTAGTAACAAATACTAATATAACATTTTATCTGACTTATTATATAGATAACTTGTAACTTACCATGTGACATGAAAGTAAGTCCTACACATTCCCGCATCACATCCAATGCAAACACCAGTTCTGGAAAAACGATCGTCTTCACACAACGAACAAGTCTTTGTACCCCACTTATTGTAAGGCATCTCAAACAAAGTGACGCTGGTTAATTTATCTACCTCCCCAAAGGCTACTCCTGGTACATAGAGGGCACAGACCAGATGCACCCATTTCCCAACATCAGTTTCTTTGAAGATCCCTCCTGAGTTCGGACACAGTTCACACACGGGTTCAGTAATACCTGAAAATATATTTTGTATATACTGTCAAACCACTGTTGAAATTAATGAACCATGTTTTAATAGAAAAATGACGGAGGACGCAGAAATTAGTGTTAGATTGTAGGTTTCAACAGAGTCGATTGACTTAGTAGGACATGAACGATCATTTGTATATACCCTACATTAATGTTTAGTCCAATATATTTATTTTCTAACAAACCTTAAAAGTCAAGATAAAAAGACATGTTCCAGGTACTTATGGAGATGGCGAATGCTTTCCCTGTAGTTGCCGACAATGTTTCCTCTGCATTTTCGCAGGATCTGCAGGTTGTCCTGTACACTTTGCCCATTTTACCTGTTCAGTGAGCAGTGTCTAGTGACAACATCTGTCATTACTTCAGTTCAGTTTTCTAAAGCTCCAAGAGGATCTTTGCGTAGCGAAAATGTTGTAATAACCTTTTTGTTTTCCCACTAGACTACACTTAGTTTCATTATGCAGGTTTATGGTGCACAGCAGAATAGCTCTGGACTGAAGCCAGTTACTAAAGAGGCTGTTTGCAGTTCCAAACTGCTATATGTTCTAGAGCCTTCAGTGCAGCTTGGTTATCTGAAGCAATAAATCTTTTAGCTGAATTGTAGTTTTTTTCAGGCACATTTGAGCATAAAAATCTATTGCTAAACGCTCGGCTTGAAATATTGTATGAATATTACAGAGGGCTATTGACAGTCTTATTAGCGAGGTATTAGGAGGACCAATAACCCCCTCTTGTGTTTTTGAGCCATCAGTATAAAACGTGATGACAATCCTTGTGGTTTGTGTGATTTCGTTTTGTGCTAACTCATGCTCCTTTATAATATTTAGTTTGGAGTTCAAAATACCTAAAAAGTCAAGTGCAACATCCTGCTCAGATCACAAAACAATAGCTTTAATGAGTCACACACTTAAAACATTTTGGAAAATAATACACAGCAGAATTGTTAAAACTCTTGAATATGAAATTAGTGACAGACAATTTGGCAATTATATCTAATCTATATTGGAATCAAACTGCAAAGGTAAGAGTTGACAACCAGAACACCTGAGATATCAAAATACAGAGAAGAGTCCGCCAGGGTTGCGTGCTGTCACCACTACTCTTCAATGTCTACAGTGAAGCGGTATGGAGAATCAGTGGAGAAGTTTGACAATGACGGATAACAACAAACGTAACGATTTACAAAACGTAATGCAACGACAATACAGATAATCGAGCTGTAAAAGTAGTCCAGAGATGGAAGCCCCAAGGAAACAGAACAAGAGGAAGGCCCTGTAAAAGATAGATAGACGACGTAGAGAGGGATCTTAAAATCATGAACATCAGGCAGTGGCGAAAGAAAGTATCTGACAGGGAAGAATGGAAGGAATGCAACGACTTAATCAATGCTGTCATGAATACGGACAAAGGATGAATTAAAAAAAAACTAAATGCGTGATCATGACTACCTAAATCAGCTGATGCAAACATCCAATTGATTGTTGAGGATACTGTAATTAAGAGTGTGGATACATACAAATACTTAGGAACATGGATGACAACCTTCGATAGAAGATGAAACTTAAAGAAGATGTGTATGGACAGAGGGCATTACCTCTAAGGCTGCGGCAGGGCACAATTTCATTACACTCGTGAATCCTTCACATGCGAGTTTTTGCACTTTCGACAACTCTATTACTGCTCTATTATCTGTGCCATAGTGTGATAACAAAATTTATGGCCATCGACAAGAAAAAGCTCAGAATTTAGAAGACAGACTAAAGATTGCCGAAGTTGTGATATTAATAACCACAATCATGCTGAACAACATAATTGGATAATTTTATGATGGCTTCGATGTTGAGAAAATAGTGACGGCCAAAAACGTGGTATTTTTTACAATTTTAAGTAAGGTAGTTGAAGTTATCACCTAATATAACATTTTTTGAATAAAAATAAATGAAATTTTTAAAATCCGAAATTCTCTTTATTTTTGTTAAAATTGGTTTTTTCTTCCTTAAGAATATTTTTTAGCTAAAACGAAGATTAACAGTTAATACGGAAAGAAATATTTAAATAAAAGAATTGATAAGGAAAGTGTTTTAGAAGTCTGTAATTTTTTTTTAATTTCTACCTGAGCGCTTTGGGTTCACAAAGTCATCCTCTTAGCTATGGCCAAGTTTTAAAAAGCCCCACCCTTACCATACACAAAAATTTTTTAATGTATTTTTTGTGGAGTCCAATCTTCAGTGTTTGTTTGTTTTTTCGAAAAAGTTTTTTAACTTCTATAAATTAAAAAAGGAAAGTTGTGAATTTTCCCACCAAATGGGATCCCTATCTAGTAGTGGTGCTTTTTAAAACTTAAACATAGCTCTGAGGATGGATTAGTGAGCCTAAAGCGGTCAGCTAGGAATTAAAAAAAAAGTTACACACTTTAAAAGTACTTTTCTTTTTCATTGTTTTATTTGTCATAAGCGTGTACAAAAAACATATCAGTCTTTTCAATTTTCAATGTACTCTACTAGCAATCAATTTTTAATTAACTTTCTTTGTCTTCTCTAATATTGATAACATCATGGCAGTGATCCTAGCTATCAAAATAAGTGGGGGAATGGCTGTATACATTTATATGCAGTGTTGCAGCAATATTTACATTATTACACATTTATTTTTTTGAAACAATTATTATATAAATTCTCAGATTTTCCTAACCTGCTTTGCATGATTCACAGAACCAAGGAGTTGTTGGTGACAATGAGTCAGTACTGGATACACTGTTAGAATCAGAAACACCATAACAAGCTTCATGTACGGTGACTCCACAACCATCACATTCAACAATCTCATTTACTCCATCACTTTGGTCTCCAAGGCATCCACAACAGATCATTATCTGGGCGTCCTTTTCATTAAACTAAAATAATATATCCTTGTTAGCTTATATATCTACTATATTTCAGAATGTATTAAATATATTAACAATACACGACAAATCTATTTTACCTTCAATTTAGTCTTGGCTGCTTGTTCTATCACATCAGCAACAGATCTTTCCATACCATTTGTTTTGGGTTGATTAACATCTTTTAACATTTCTAAATCGGAATCTTCAGATTCATCTTCATTATCTTCGCTAACTTCAGCACCTGAAAATAATTATAGAGTAATACTTGTAATCTTAAAATATTAAGCACAATGTACAAAGCAGAAAAAATACCAACTGGATGGAAATTGTGTGTACAATTTGATATTATTGGCTTTGGGAGCTAGTCCATTTGTCATATTAATATCTGTTCATATGTTCTAATCGTTTAATATTATTAATTTTTTTTATTCTGTTTACATTTTTTTGTGTGTGTAGAATCTGAAAAACTTTTTGGCACTTTACCCAAAGATGATGTAGATACCATCCCCCTAAAAAATGTTTTAGTTGCTTCCAATTTCACTGTTTGATTGATTTATTGGTTCAATTGAACATGGTGTTTTTGCAAAATACAACTCGTATCAAGTATCAGATAATCAAAGGCCAGCGCACATAGCTCGAAAATGACACCCAGGGATTTGTGTTAATAGTTAAGATGCGACGTGCGGCGTCCTCGACGATGATTTTTATGATTCGGGTGCCTTTAGTAGATATCATATCTGCTGTTTTTGTTAAAATATAGTAGTGGTACATCCACAATTGGCCTGAAATATACAGGTACAGCTTTCTGTGCTCCTTAACTACTATAGGATTGTTGTGCCTCAGAATCATACATAATGAAGCCAGCCGGTACAACAAAATACAACTCGTATTAGGTATCAGATATCAAAGGTCTATCACACATAGCTCTAAAATGGCACCCAGGGTTTTGTGGTATTAGTCGTATATGCAAAGTGTGGCACCCTCAAAGACCATTTTTACGATTCAGATGCCTTTAGGAATTAATATCCACTGTGTCTGTTATAATATAAGAGTATGTTGTATCCATATCAGTCTTTTTAGTTTTTCGCTTTGTTTTTTAATATTTCTGTTTTTTTTTTATTCAAATATTTAAAAACAGCAGCACCCTTTTTTTTGAAGAGTAATTCTCTTCCTTGTTCTTTTTGTTGTTATTTGTCCATCTTTCTTGTGTTTCTCGCCTCTATGCACGACTCTGTCCATAATCTACCAGGACTGAGCCTTCGAGTCACATGGTGTATCAGTGCTTTAAGTTTACTTCTTAGTAATTTAGTTCACTCCAAATACAAAATTAAATAAACTTCCCATCAAGACTCCTTCAGAGTGTATACAATTGTCTTATAGACAAGTTGATAATAGAATTACTGGATATAATTTTAAATTATCTTCTTTTCTAATCCCATGAATCACCTGCCATTAGAGATATTACATTAAAAGTTTGGTTGAAGACTCTTTAATTTTGCCCTTAAATATATATAAAAGTTTCAGCATTTGAGACCATCTATGGTTATTACATTTACATTCTTCTGCATTGGCTAGAGGAGCTTATCACTTCAACAGGTGTATAAAAAAACATTTTTTGTTTCTCTTCTAAATTTATCTACTTCTAAATTTTTGAATTATGGTATTCCCAATGCGTAAATGAAAGAATTATCTCAAAAAATAAAATTATATTGGAGAAAACTATTTTCAGATAATTTATACTACCAAATAAATTATACCCATTTTCAAAACTATTTTATATGGAGTTTTGGAGCCCACTAAACATTTGAAAAAATTCAGAAAGTGACTTAATTGACCACCAATCAGCATGATTTTTCTTAAAATTGTTTCAACGAGTAGATTCTTTGGTAGAAGCAGTTGAAAAATTACCAACAGTTTTTAAAAATTTATGGTTTATGTTCACACTACATAGATCAGTTCATCCACTGGATCTTTGCATAAGTATATTATTCACAAATTATTATTTATATTACATCTCCTTTCTCACAGAAATTCAAACAATGAATCCAAGCCACATGTCCCTACACAATAGCATACATCAAACAAATGTATATATGAAGATGGTTGGTGATTGATTCACCTATTGGTAGTTATAAGTTTTGTTTTGACAGTTTTGACATTTGTATTTTCGTAAATTATTTTCGTGTAATTTAAATATTGAATCTGTTTTCGTAATTGTAATATAAATTTTTTCTGACAAACGGTTGTTAGAACTACTAACTGTTACCTTTGTGTTCAAGTTATTAGGGTAAAATAATAGGTAATAATTTAAATTAAAAAGAAAATATAATTAAAACATGAAAAACAAAGTATCTATTTTACATTGAACTAATTAGATCAATGCAATTTATTCTATACTTATATGTTATAATTTTTTTTGTTTTAGAGAAACATGTTACTTTGCATTTTGTTAAAAGAATTAGAATTTACATACAAAACTGACAATAATTGAAGAGCATTAATTGAGTATATCAGTAAACAACCAGTATTGCTGTTTTAAGAGCCAAGTTCCTTCGTCAATATAATATGGTCAATATTAATATACTAAATCCCAGAAACTTTGTTTTATTGGATGAAACATGGATTTATTCAAAGGGAAATAAAACAATTTCCTGACAAGACAACAGAGTTGTAACCCAGAAAGGTATGAAGGAAAACATTTTATAATTGTTCACCCTTTAAAAAGGATTTGTAACTGAAGCAATTATTTTGCTAAAAAATCTAAAGTGGCTGATTATTATGAGAAAATTAACAAGGCATGTTCCAGTAAAAAGATCAGTGAACAATTAGTTCTCAATTTAAAAGAGCCATCATTAATTGTGGTGGATAAAGCTTCATATAAGAGATCTTTTTGAAAAGTAACCTTCCACTGTTTCAACTAGTAAAACATACATTTGGCTCACATGTTTTGATTTAATACCTATAATATGAATGGTGACAATGAGCACAGATCCAACAGATCTACTACTATATTATTTTTATTTTAACATCTCAATTAATACATAAAAATACATATTGCTGGAATTATAAATAGAATCAAAAACTAAACACAACAGGACTAGTAAACATTTGTTTTTAAATAATTAATTTTTATTTAAGAGTGTAGTACGGTGATATTAAAATAAATATATACTTACTGGAAATACTTTTACCTGTCTACTTGACTACTAAATATATCATGACACCATTAACAATAAAGTTAATGAGACAACAAAAGCTATTGCAGATTATAAACCATTTAATGTTACTCTTTATAAAATATTCCAACGAAAATGACTTAATAAACTTTCAGTTGTATATTCACATCTACCACCAAAACAACTTGTTTCTGTACATATACATTTTAGCATAACAACAGAGATGCAAAAAATTATTAACTCTCATTTTCATTTAATTCCTACTCTTTTTCCTAATCTCTCCAATACATCAATGTAGTAAATCCAATTATTATACTACTTGTTTTCATTGATTACTTAAACAATAGCAATTACTTCTACCATCCTCAGGCTAACTAAACATAAAATAAAACCAAAAATAACTGCTTAACAACTCACCATTACCTTCACCTTGACTGTCCAAAGAGTCCTCATCATCATCACTTACTTCTGGATGATCTTCAATTCTAAAATCACTATCATCAGAACTTTCTTCATCAAAGTCTAAAACACATGCTTGTTCTCCTGGATCTACAGGCTTAACTTTTCGCTTGTTAGGGTCCCTTTCAACTACATAAACATATTTTTAATTAGAGAAGTCTATTTATTTCAAAGACAATAAGTTTTATGTTATGATCACCTTTAGTAAAATTTTAAAAGTTAAGGTACCTAATATTTTTGTGCTCTTCATGAGAGAAAATTTACATCAAATTTATTAAAAATAAAATGAATTTATATGTATAAAAATTCCAATACAAAAAACTAAATCAAACAGTTATACATATATTATGCTGTGAATATTACACTGTAATTATTTAAAATTTATAAAATTAATCTTGTAATTTGACAGATAGAGTTGTAATTTTTTTATGATTTTTGACCTCTTTAAATTTGAAAGTATACAAATAAATATGCAGTTACACTTATCATAAAAATGTAGCTTAAAATAACTTACTCGTATTCATTTTAATAATGAAATAATAACGCTACAATTTTTTAAAATTGAAAAGTTAATGACATATTGAAAACATAACCTATACTTCCGGGCGTCAGCTTGCGCCGTCACAATAACTGTTAAATTATTTTTGTCAAACGCGGAAGAAAAAGATAGCTATATTTTTCACGAATCATGAGTCTCGTAAGGCATTTTTTCGCACCTAGGAAAAATAAGGGGAATCGTATTTTCACTATCATTATCTTTAATTTTATCCATATCACACAATCCATATGTTGAATCCGCTCCTCTAATTCATTTTAATTTAAATTTCTATTTTGGGACATACCGATATCTATCTCCTTTACAGACATGCCTTGCCCACAGAATAAATAACAATCAGAATGCCCACTCTCAGATGCGGCCTTTGAAGTTTGTCAGCACGCAATTGCCATATTTTAAACCATAACGGAAATATAGACTCATCATCATCACGTAGCGCTACAACCCTGGGTGGGTCTTGGCTGACTGTACAACTTTTTTCCAATTTGTTCGGTCTTCCATCAACCTAGGAAAGGTTGAACATGAACATTCCATTCCTCAAATGGACTGTTCATTTTCCGGAGATCTGCTTGGATGTTATCTCTCCATCGCATTCTGGGACGTCCGAGTGGTCTTTTGTCTGTAGGAATCTCCTCTTATACCAGTTTTACAAGTCTGTCGTTATGCAGTCTGTGCACGTGGCCTGCCCATCTTAGTCGCTGTGATTTAAATGCTTGGACAATATCGGCGTCATTGTAGAGTGCTTTTAATTCGATATTGGTTCTGATCTTATACTGGTTTGTGGTGATGTCATGGTGAGGTCCAAATATTTTTCTAAGTATTTTTCGTTCAAAGCGTCCGAGCTTTTCTTCGTTTGCTTTGGTCATGGTCCACGTTTCGCATCCGTATGTTATTACAGGTCTGACGATGGATTTATAGATTTTTATCTTTGAACTTCTTGTCAGATTTTTTGATCTTATGAGCTTATCCAGTGCGAATATACAGCGGTTTGCAGATTGAAACATAGACTCGAATTGAGAAATTTGTAACAAGCTATGACAGAACTGTAATTTAAATTTTTAGAGATTAATAATTTATTACATTTGAAATAATTTAATCTATTCTTCAACCAAAAGTACGAATAAAATAGTGCATATTATGTCTATAGTTGCCGTAAATAAATTAAACCGGGTTAATTTTTCTATGCACACCAGAGAAAATGTCACTGAACAGCACTGGTTCCGTTTAAATTTTCCCCCAATCTTACCTATTCACGCCTTCCTCCGAAAAACACGTACTCTCCATGTTTCTCATATCTCCTTCGATGTTATCAAAGAATCATATTTTGGGCTTTCCTCTTCTAATATACCCAATGAATAAAGACTGGAATTTATGGAAAATGCATATTGCTATATTTCTCATGTTTTCTATAAATGCACATGTAAACCTTGCAATATTTGGGCTTTTAAGAGCAAATAATTGCAGATTTTGATATATAGGAATAGCAGCATATTAGTAGCATCCATTAAAATAAAATGTGAAAGTACAGTTTTATTTGGTTTGTCGCATGTTAGGATACGATCAGCTGTTTATTTTGTACTCAACCTGAGGCTTACTGTAAGTCAATAAATCAAAATTTGTCTTATGGTAAATCTAATTTTATCTATAGTGCCCTATGATATCTCATATGTCGCTATACGTTCATTAATAATGAAGATACTGTGTAGTGCCATTTTAATAGTTGCCTTGTTTTGTTTTGTCTATGTAAATACATTGGTTATATCCGGCCTTTTCATTTGATATGTCGCATGTTAGGATTCGATCAGTTCTTTACTTTGTATACAGCAAGAAGCCTTCTTTAAGTCAATGAATCAAAATTTGTCTTATAGTAAATCTATTTTTATCTATAGTGCCCTATGATATGGTACTAGACCTGATATTTGTTTCAGCATTAGTTATTTTGGGAGATTTCAAGATAGTGCTACTAATGAACATTTTAAACATTTGTTAAGAGTACTGAAATATTTGAAATCTACTATTAATTTTAGGTTGTATTTTTATCATTTAGAAGATACTTCTTGTTTTGATTTAGTTGGTTATACTGATGCTGATTGGGCTAATGACATAAATGATAGAAAATCCATTAGTGGATATTGTTTTAAACTTTTTAATAATCTAATCTCATGGTCTTCCAAAAAGCAAAGTTTGGTAAGTTTATCAAGTACAGAATCTAAGTTTGTGGCAGTATGTGCAGCTTCATGTGAATTACTTCATATAAAAAACTTACTGTTGGATTTGGAAATTAAATTATTATTACCAATCACAATATTTGAAGACAATCAAAGTGCTATCAAACTGCTACAAAACTTTGAAAACAATAAAAGGTGTAAACACATTGAAGTAAAATTACATTTTGTTTTGGATCTGGTAGCACAGCGTATTATGAAGGTTGAATATATTTGTTGAAATGAGCAACTTGGAGATATATTTACAAAATCTCTGTGTTATGAGAAATTTAATTATTTTGTAAATAAGTTAGTTTTGAGGGTTTAAATTTAGTTTTGTATACTAACAGGTTTGAGGAACGGTGTTAAATAAATACTCGTGAATAAGGAACAAACCTGTCTATGGTTGACAGCACGATTGATGTAAGTCAATGTCAACGTTTTCAAGATGGTATTGTAATGTAACCACTTTTAATTATGCTTTTATGTATCACGTTTATTTGAGTTAGTGTTACAATAAAATATCAACACATTCTTTAATTTTCTATTCATCAATATAACACGTATGTCACTATACGTTCATTATTAATGAAGATACTGTGTAGTACCCTTTTGGTAGTCGCCTTGCTTGTTTTTTCTTAATTAATATATTCGTTGTTTTCTCCCTTTTCATTTGCTATGTCGCATGTTAGGATTCGTTCAGTTGTTTATTTTGTACTCAGCCAGAGACCTTCTGTGAGATAATAAATCAAAATTTGTCTTTTAGTTAAACTTTTTTATCCATAGTGCCCTATCTATGATATCTCGTATGTAACTATACGTTAATTAATAATGAAGACACTGTATAGTGCTCTTTTGGTAGTTGCCTTGTTTGTTTTTTCTATCTTAATATATTCATGATATCCTTCCCTTTCATTTAACGTATCACACGCTTCAATCGGACCAATAACAAATGAGCTATGATGTAATCTCCTCTTAGCAATGCCGCAATGTGTGTATTTTCTGTCTCAACATATTCACTACCCCCTCTCCTTTCCAATGATGTATCATACGTCATGATCCGTCGACCTATTCTACCCCCACCACAAAACGCTCAAAAAATGAGCACAATGAACCTTAGCATTTTTTATAGGATTTTACATGGGAAATGAAGCAGAAACGGTATAGCAGCGTTTTTACAGGTATCGCTTTTTTCTTAATTTTATTTTATTTTATTTTATTTTGGTAAGGCGTTGACGTTTGTTAAACATCATTTTATTTTTATAGTAAGTGTATGTTTATCTTATCCAATGACATATAATAAATATAATATTATACATCATTGATCTTACCTTACAATTACAGTATAGTATTTTTCACATAAAAATGCGTGCACGTTATTCAAGATTTACGACGTCAGAACCCCATAGCGTTGCCAAAACATCAGAATAGTTAGTAAGTGAGGAATTTTTAAAATGTCAACTATTTGTCAACCTACTATATTAACAGTAAATACACTTAGTTTTAAGAGTTTTAAGTTTTAAGATTACTGCAACACACTAAAATACATAAGAGCATTAATAAAAAAACGTCCCGCCATTATTTCTTGTTCAAAATAATCTATCTTATATAAAAGCTTATCAGCTTTCTACCGACTATTTGGTTGTTTTGGCATAGCACAATCACAATACACAAAGATAATTAGTTTTTAAAGCTATTAATCTAAATATAATATGTATTTATAAATACAATTTATATAATTAATATATAATATATTATGATCAAATTGTGTAAGAAATGAAAACATAAACAAAATTCTTACTCTAAAAAAGCGGCAACACTTTAAACATTTTTACCACACGCTGAACTGTCAAAAAATTTGAAGTATTTCCATATCAGTTGCGTACAATTGTCTAATATATTTAATTAAAATTATTATTTTGTGGAATATTAGACTTAAAGAGTTATTTCATAAAATTTATATTAGTAATAATAACAAATGTTTTTGGTTAATTAATCAATATAATTCTAAAATTCTGATTATTATACCATGTTGACGCCTATGAAAGATGAAAGATCGAGCAGTTCCGTATGTGTTTCGTATTATTAGCTGTGTTAGGAAAATTTGAACTCCAAGGTTGACGTTCTGGAAATTTTAAATATAAGTGACGTCGCTTTATATAAATTGTGTCGTGCACGCATTTTTATATGGAAAATACTATAAATCAATCGTGTCGTTTCAAGAACAAAATATGATTGAAATGTCAAATGTTGGGGTGGTACAGATTTCTTTCCGAGGTGGCGTCGTTACCTTACTGCACAAACGATGTGACTTGTCATCATAGCCACAGAATAAATAACAATCAGAATGCCCACTGTCAGATGTACTATGCTCTCAGATGCCGCCTTTGATATGTGTCAGCACGCGATCACCATATTTTAAACGGAAACATAGACTCGGATTGAGAAATTTCTGACAAGCTACGACAGAACTGTAATTTAAATTTTTAGAGATTAATAATTTAGTAACTTTGAAATAATTTAATCTATTCTTCAACTAAAAGTACCAATAAAATAGTGCATATTATGTCTATGGTTGCCGTAAATAAATTAAACCGGGTTAATTTTTCTATGCACACCAGATAAAATTTCACTGAACAGCACTAGTTCCGTTTAAAATATGGCTGATTCCATCTGAGCAAACGAGATGCACTTACTTATGACAGGCAGAGTGGGCATTCTGATTATTTATTATTCTGTGCTTTTATATAGATAGATGATGCATTAGCCACCTGCCCTATCTGTATCCATTTGTTCTCTGTAGGTTCTTCAATAGGTTTTTGTATTAGTGGAATGGTAGAGGTGGGTGCCATATGATAGTTAGTATTTGTTATCATACAGGGAAAAGTTGGGAACTTGGGTAGTGGACAGCGGACAGCTGTTCCATTTAGTCGCCTTTTACGACAGGCAGGAGAAGCAGTGAAGGTATTCTACTTGAGCGGCCCGACTTCACACGGAGAGATGTAAAACAGTCTATGCTTATCAAAACGCGGTAACAAAATTACAACAAAACTTTGCAGATCTGTTAACAGGTTTCGGAAATATTAGATCTTAATACTTAGGGGTAGTTGGGATATTAAAAAATTTAAAGTCATTTTTTATGTATTAAAATTGTAAGTAATATGTCTATTTAGTTTAATGTGTAGCTAAATTCATCAATATTGTTGTATTAAATTGGACGCTAATAAAATATATGGTATTAAGTAAAAAATGAGATTTGTATCAATGTATCCTGTATACGGCACACTAAGGTGCATCGGTTGGAGCATTTTGATGCTAAATAATAACTGTATATGATTTTCGATATTTTTAAAGAATTATATATAAAAACTGGTGTATTATTTATTATTTACAGATAACAATCAGTCTTACACATCTTAACAATCAGTGTAATTTCTTAACCTAGTTAATGATTTTACGTTATCAACTATATTCTTTTATAGAAAAATATTAACAGGGGATATTTTTATATATTATTCTTAGTAAAATAATCTTTTTATAAAAAAGACATAACCAAAATTAACAATTAATAAAATAAATATTTAGTTAGTAAACAATCATAGATAATAAAAATAGGAAAACACTGCATCTTAAAAATAAACAAAAATGAAAACGCTCTTAGTGCATTTCATTTTTATGTTAAATCAACTGAAAAAATATACAGTGAGGACAGAATGTTTGCATAAATTCAATATTTTTGGAACTAATGTTACACCGGGTTAATTTTTCTATGCACACTAGATGAATTTCACTGAACAGCACTGGTTCCGTTTAAAACATGGCTGATTCCATTTGCGCGAACGAGATGCGTGTACTTATCTTGACAAGCAGAGTGGGCATTCTGATTGTTTTATTATTCTGTGGCTTCGTTGTTCCTTTTCGTACAGGCAACATAATAACAATCGATTAAAAAAATTGATTTGCATATTTTGACACTTTACTTTTTTTCAATAACTAGACCCTATTTGGTATTTTTTGTATTAATTATCCATATTATTGTGTATTACTAACTTAACCTGTTTGTTTACGAAATGTCTGTTCGAAAAAAATGGCCGACACTATTTTTTGATGAAAAGTCCTATAGTGAGAGCCAGGAATTTTTGTGTTGTATGTTTCCGACCATGAATCTGTCAAAATATTCTCAAGTTAAAGTGGTTGAAGTTGAGCGAACGGATTCTATGACTCTATCATAGTACATAAAAATACTCTGGACTCTATGCCATAGTACATAAAAACGAACGGTGGTGTTCTGTTCTGTTGCTGTTGTCAAAAAGTCAAAATATAACCTAAACCTAAAGTCAGCTCATAGATAAGAGGGTTAGGTTAGGTTAGGTTAGTCAGCTAAAGTGCTCAAATGATAGTTTCTAAGAATCCCAATCCCCATAAGTTTTTAGTTTTTACTCTATTTCGGGAAAGTTTTTTAAAGAAATGAACACACCGAGGCCCTGTGGTTGTAAGGGACTTAGATCGTGTTGTATTTGTGAAAAGGAGTACAAAATAGTGAAATCAAATTTGATAAATCTTGAAAATGGAAAATACATTTATTGCTATATCTGCAATAAAGCATGGCCAGGATGGAGTCCTGAAGATAATTCGCATGGAAATCATACAGGTGAGCCCATAGAATACCCAGGAATATTTATCCAACCAAATTTTTTGTCAAAACAAGAAGAAAATGATTTGTTAGTGACACTTGATTCTATGCCGTGGGATCCCTCACAAAGTGGTAGAAGGAAGCAAAATTTTGGCCCGAAGTGTAACTTTAAGAAGAAAAGAATAAGGATTGGGAACTTTCAAGGTTTTCCAATAAAAACTCAATTTGTTCAAACTAAATTCAAGGATGTACCTATAATGAAAGACTTCCAAACCATAGAGCAGTGCTCTCTGGAATATACTCCTGAAAGGGGAGCTTCTATAGATCCTCATATAGATGACTGTTGGATATGGGGTGAAAGGGTAGTTACTGTTAATCTTCTTTCAGATTCCATTCTTACTATGACATATAATGATAAGCCAAGTAGGTATAATTTGGATTGTGTTAAAACATATCCCTCAATTTTAACACAAAAAGGTTTTGTCAATATCACCAACAGTAACTATGTTATTAAGCCATTAAATGAAAATGAGAAACATCCTGTTGTAAGAATACCAATGCCAAGAGCATCACTACTTATTATGTATAGTTCTGCTAGGTATGATTGGGAACATCAAGTATTGAGAGACGATATTATAAGTCGTAGAGTGTGCTTGGCGTACAGAGAGTTTACTCCTCCCTATTTAGAAGCAGGAGAAAAATTTGAAGAGGGAAAATTAATTTTAGAAAAGGCCAAAAACTTTTATTAACAACTGTGATATCAAATAAACGTTATACAAATATATTTATATTTCTTTCGATTTTAAACCAATATACGTAAATTATGTATACATTTAACCCTCTAACTGCTATAATATTCTGTAAATGGTGTTCACTTTTGCTTAGTTAAATCCGCAATAATTGTTAATATGTATAGTATAGCTTAAATGGTTTTGTCAGTTTTCAAACAAATTTACAGTTAAATATTGATATGCGTTTGAGCACTGCCTGGCATAGTGACAAGAAGTTACTTGCTGCAATTTTTGAGAATAGGATGTAGAAATTATTGCAATGTGATGAGCATTTTCATATAACAGAAAGAGTGGTTTGAGCATTTTCATATAATAGAAAAAGTGGTTTCTAATCTGTATATTTTGCAGAAAAATTTACAGTAAGTGCATAATAATATCTATTTTTGAAATATATTACTAGTTTTAGAACAATAAACAAGCTATGATCATTTTTAGCATTACAATGGATGACTGTTTACAGGTGGTCATAATGATTTATTTGAACTCTTTTGCAGATAAATATCGCCTGACATTTTCCAGTAAATATGTGTATGGATTGTTAATGTATAAAAAAAATGAAATTACTTTGTAGTGGTCATAAAGCATATGATCTTTCTAAATTGACTAATAATGATGTGTGATAAATATTAGATTCACTAGAAAATGATTATTCATCTGACATTGATAATAATTCTGACCGAGATAGTGTTAAAAAAATGCAACTCCATTTACACTAATACATGTCTGATAAACTCTATAAATTGGTAATAAAATTATTTGTCCTATGTGATTTGTATGGATCTAGGGATACTCTTACAAATTCAAAATTTACAATCTCAATCTCATCCTACCAGAAAATTCTGATCTTAATGCAGTGTAAAATATAGCTATTTGTTTTTCTCAGACTATCTCTAACTTCAAAAACTACATTATCTACCTTAATAATTTTTACATATTGTAGTCACTGCTAGTGTATCTTCTCAAAAGTTGTATTTATTCATTGGTAGGATTTATTTTCAATATGTTTAAAATTTTAAGAAAAATTGTTTAATCTAAATTTATTTATAACATTAGTACACTATAGTACATACAACATTTCAAGAGTATTATTTAAAATTTTGGTACAAAAATATTCAAAATTAAGAAAATGACAGCTAATTTTCCAAGATGGAAAAAAAGTTACTTTGTGGTGTTCATTGTAACTTACAACTGGATCATCTATTGACAAAAAACCAAAAAGATTTCATTAGTCTATGAGTTTTTCCAGGTCGCAACATCTAGATATTGTTCATTTTAACGTTTTTTCAAATTTTAGAAGTAAAAAGAGACAAATTTTTTGAATTTTTGAAAATTTTTTTATTAATTAATTTTAACAATGAAATGGACACTATCTCGACATGGCGACCTAGTAATTTATCTATTAAAGAAGTGTACAAAATTTGAGAGGGACCAATAAAGCTGTTTTTGAGATACAATGAACACTGACTTGAAAAAATTTATTCATAGAAAAACATGTTAAAAAAAATTTATAAAAAAATTTATTAAAATTTAATTTATTATTATTAATTAATTTATTAAAAAGTTTATATTTTATACTTACTATTCCAGGCTCATATAGCGACATGCTTCCTGCTAAAATATCAAAAGCATATTTTTGATACTGCTTTCAATGAACTCCTTTTGTGTTGCATCTGCTGCCATTTTATTTGCTCTAGTAATTTGATTGTTTCCTGTCGCCAAGTGTATAATTATGAGACTCTACTTATTCCAATTTTTATGTGAGTGCTCACAAAACTCACCAAGCTCACTCACCTCTCTCACCTCAATCACTCACTCATTCACTCACCTAATTTTTCTCAATAATATAACAATTTTTGTTGGTACTAGAAAAAGACTATTAATGAACAAGAGATACTTGGTATTTACTACAGAAATTTAGCTTTAAGAGTATTGCTAGATGGTCTAAATCAACTCTTAGGTACATTTATGTGTACTAAAAACCCTATTGATGTGAACACAGCTTTAAATGTTCTAACAAATGATTTTAAAATTTATATGGGACAAAATATTTCTTCTTGTATGTAGGCTTTAAAGCCTGTTTTTTCTTCAATATTAGCCTCCTAAATTGTTTAAATTATAGCACCATCTTTTTTTTCGTCTCCCAATACTTCTTCGTTCATTTGATGATTTATCTCGTGCTATTCATACTATCCTATCCTCTGCCATTCTACTAATGTGTTCGTTCCATTCCTGTTTCCGTGGTCATTCATCCATTTATGTCTTCTATATTGCATACTCTTCTTATGTTTGCGCTTCTCTCATTATTAGTTAACAAGATATTATCGTGTTGTAAGCTTTAAAAATAAATAGATTTAAATAAATTAGAACCGCTCGTTTTATTTAAATAAGCTACAATATTTTATTTTCAAAAAAAAACTAACCGAAAAAGAACAATAACATCAAAACAAAAAGAAAGGAAAATTCAACTTCCTGAAGGGACAGCTTCATTCTAAGGGGAAAGAAGTTATAGTGAATGACCGGCAATGTATGTACAAGGTTTTAGGAGATTGCCCAGGAGGCGTATACTGTTTCAGCATATTAGTGGTTTAGCTAGAATTGAATTTCTATCATTTTTGTTGTAAGACATGTAAATGTCCATTTTTATAATTCAGTTTAGAATCTGTTAGTGTGAACTTTGACTGGACTATACCAGTTCGTTAATAGAATAAGCTGAGGCAATGTTTTCTTTTTTCATTTTAATAATTTTTGACGAGCCGACACGTAGACATTTTCAAGGTCATAGCTGTTTAGAAAATTTAGAAAATCCACAAGCTCTAGCGTCAATCTTCGAGATGGGTATTAGTACTTGTACAAGTATGAAATTTAGGACTACTTTTATTTTTTTTGTTCATTTTAAAATTTCAAAATTAAAAGGGTTATACACAATGTGGTATCACTTTTTCTGCAAGGAGATTAGTTGGAAGAAAAACGAAAACTAATTTTTTTTTATTTAATAGTATAAATAAAATATTTTATAATTGCTATCTAAGCTCAAATAAAATTTCCTATATGATTGACAAATCAATAATATTATGTATAATATGTGCAAAATGTTCATACTCCATACACACACTGACTTGGAGAAATCATTGTAAAAAAATAATGAATGGTAAAAAATATAGAATATTTCTGACTACATTTACATTTTTCTCTTAAAATCAATAGTGGTGGTTTTTTTCTTGTTAACGTTTCATATGTCGATCTTGTTAATGTATTGCTAATCTTTCATTCAAGACTACATTGTGATCACATTAAATACATCAATTTTGAAAAATCGAGATATCCGTGTATGTAAAAAGAATTTATAACTGAATACTAAATACTAACGAGGAAATCCAAAACAATGGCAGAACCAAATAAAAAAAATATGAACAGAAGTTCTAATATAAAACATTTGGAATCCTAAAACAACAAGCCTTGATTTTGTTTACCATTTTTAATCATTTTTCCTATTCACAGTGTGTATATTGATTATAAAGAGTGAATAAATAGAACAATACAGTTACACCTCTACAGCTGGAATTCAATATACTACCTACAGTTTTATACTATTAATTATTAAATAAATTCGTTATGGATGATGGTTAATATAAAAAGGACAGACATTTATCTACTAAAAGAGTACATATCTCTATAGTCTAACAAGATATCTAAGAGAGCCATGAATATTCAGCTCAGCAGGGTGCTGTTGTTCCGAGGTGTGAAATTCCATAAACAAGGGATCTACCTGTTTTATGAAATGATCTCCATTGTTTATGTAATTTCACACCTCTAACAATAGCACCATGCTGAGCTGAATATTAATGAGTCTCTTAGCTAGTTTGCTAGACTATACTATTTAGTTCGAGCATACAGTTGTACCAAAAAGTTCTAGCAACATACTTCTACGGTCTTTTAAATTCGAAATTTTTCATATGGAATGGCTGCCCAAAATATTTATTTTTAATTCATTAGATCTAACTAACAACGTCATGAAATACTGCTATATTAAGTGCAGTCTGAAACTGTTTCCTTGTGACGCGTTTGGTAACGATGTCGTTTGGAAATACAGCATAATCAAACAATAAACTCTTTAACTGTTCTGCCTTCGATATCTGGTAAAAATGTACTTTAAAAACGACTTCCAATCTAAAGAGCAAAATATCAATTAAAGAGTTTATTTGACAATATATATGATATAAGGATGCGTGTCCAATTTGTACACAGTGTGCATCCACTAGATAATAGTGCACTGTAACATCCATGACTTAAAATAACTCTTATTGAAAAATGTTAGCATTATTTCAGGATTTCTTGGAATGTAATATAACTACGCTGTATCTTCTCCAAAAGAATAAATATATTAATTATGACTTGTTATCTACATTGAGTGCAAAGATCCACAAGTTTTGGAAGAAATTTTTAAGATACTGATATTTATGACATTGAGGAAGATGACAAACAAACTTATGATATATTTACGCCAAATAAAAATCATTTTTCAAAACGTGCTGAAATATCAATAATATGCTTTACTTTATCTTTATGAACTTAACTGTTTACTGGTAGCTTAAGTCTTTCGTTTCACTTGTTTTATTGTACGATATTTATGCACATTTACGAAAAGCCCTGAAATATGCACAAGAAACCTGTCCAACTTATACACATATAACGTACCATCTTGGTTTTACATGAAAGAAAATTATAATAAGGCAGATAAAAATTGGCTTATAAATCTATATACCTACAAATATTACACATATTGTCTATTACAAAAGAAGCGTATTAGCAGTCTAAACGCACGGTTCCACGTAATTTCCTGGAAAGAGTCCTGTTATGCCCTCCATAACTCCTTCCCACCATCCATCGTCGTTTTTCTTCAAGACGTAGATGACTGCGCTCTCTTGGAAACTCAGCTCGTCGTCCTTATCTGCATAATAATCGTATATGGCCACAACTAAAATATTAAAGAATATATATTAAAAAAAAAAAAAACGAAAAAATAATTTGATAAATTTTTTTTTAATTAATTTGTTTTCACGTTTTTACGAACATTTTTATTTATTATTTAAAATCAACATATTTTTTCAGTCTAATTCTGGTTCAGAATATTGTTTATATAATGCAGAATGTTGTAAAAAAAAATCATGTAAGTTAGACTTAGAATACTCCAGTCACATGTTCTTCCTTATACTTTTTTTAAACCTAAGCTTTTTTCGTACATTTTTGTTTTAGCTACTTACACATTTTTCTACTAGTTGTTGCTTTTTTTCAGTAATTTCTTCCCACGATATTAATAGCTTTTAGTCCATTCAGAGTATTTGGTGAATAGCAAATATTTAATTTGTGCAGCACTTTTATTTTTTTTAATAAAGACTTTTCTGTTTATCAAGTGTAATATACCATTCGATTCAGAGAACTATGTAGAAAAATAAAATATAATTAAAAAAAAAAGGAAATTTTTTTTTTCAGGTGTACCTGATTCCCTTAAAAAACCGAATGTTCCTGTACTCAAATCAATTAAACCAATGTATTATTTTTTAAAATCATCAAGTACCTTTTAATTCGAAATATCTCTAACTAAGACCGGAGATTCCTCAGATAATTTTAAGACAATTTAACCCAATTCACCTAGACCGAAAATGCTTCCTAAGGGAGCTAGAGCTCTTTGAAGATGGCGTGTTGTAATTAGTTTTTTTAAATACCTCCAGAACGCTTCTATTTAGAAAAATAAATACTGGTACGATTATTGATTCTCCACAGTTGAATCGATTTCATCAATTGCGAATTTCTAGTACCGGTCATAGGCATTCGTTTTGGGTAGGTCAACGGTTATTTTAACGCATAAGTTTTTTGTCTTTAACTTTTGAGCATTCGTGGTACTAGATTATTAAATTTTCAGGTATTCTAGTACTAAAATGTACTCTTACTTTAAGTCGGTAGGATACACCGTTTTCTATAAAAATAGATTTGAAAACTTTTCGTTTTTTCGTCATGAAAGTTAATTCTTCACTTATGTGGAGATGTTTTATAAATCCTTGTCTTGACTTGAGCTAGACAAGCTAGATCAACAAGGCCAACTAGAAACAAGCAAAGCTCAGATATCAAACATAGTTGAAAACTTCTATACTGAGTTATACCGCTCAAGAAACGATACCCCCGACCCTTCAAAGCAAAATCTGAAAAGACAAATAACAAACATAAATTCTGAAGTAATGCCCGAAATAAGCGAAGTAGAAATAGAAAATGCAATTAAAGAATTGAAAAGAAATAAAGCACCGGGTAGTGATGGAATTCTGGCAGAAATGTTGAAAGAAGGTGGAGAAGAAGTCATCAGGTACCTAAAAATACTTTTTAATAAATGCCTATTTGAAGGAAACATACCAAAGGAATGGAATACTGCTAACACAATATTAATACACAAAAAAGGGGACAATACAGACCTGAAAAATTATCGTCCAATATCACTACTATCACAACTTTATAAAACATTCACAAAAATAATTACAAATAGATTGACAACACAGTTCGATGTATATCAACCAGTAGAGCAAGCCGGATTTAGAAAAGGGTTCAGTACATGTGACCATCTTCACACGCTAAAGGTCCTAATAGAAAAAGTTAACGAATACAATTTACCAATCTGTTTAGCATTTATAGACTACGAGAAAGCTTTTGACAGCATAGAATTATGGGCTATTGAGGAAGCACTGGTCAACAGCAGAATAGATTCTAGATATAGGATATTAATACATAATATATATATCAACACGCTGAAATGGTAGTCACGATGGATAACGGAATGAAAACGAGGCCAATAAAAATCAACCGAGGAGTAAGACAGGGAGACACCATATCTCCAAAACTATTTACTGCCGCACTTGAAGACATCTTTAAATCACTAAATTGGGAAACGAAGGGACTATCGATAAACGGAAAGTATTTAAACCATCTAAGATATGCAGATGACGTAGTACTAATAGCCGACAGCTGGAAAGAACTGAAGACGATGATCGATGAGCTTCATATGGAATCCATAAAAAAAGGACTGAAAATGAATCTGAGTAAAACTAAGCTAATGTCGAATAAAGGTGATCAACCGACGATAACCATCCAAGGAACAAAAGTGGAACATGTAGAAGAATACATATATCTGGGTCAGAATATCAAGGTAAACAAAGAAAACCAAACTACCGAAAGAAGCCGACGAGTAAGAATGGGATGGGCCGCATTTGGAAAATTCTCATACATACTAAAAGATAAAAAGATACCCCAAAACCTTCGAACCAAAGTGTTCGATTCTTGTATCCTTCCCGTTCTCACTTACGGAGCTCAAACCTGGACATTCACAAAAAAGAACATGGACAAGATTCGAAAAATTCAGCGAGCCATGGAACGACAGATGCTTGGTATCTCACTAATAGATCGGCAAACGAACGAAGCAATCCGGAACAAAACAAAAATATAGGACGCCGCGAGACAAGCAGCTAAATTAAAATGGAAATGGGCTGGACACAACGAACGTCTCGAAGATGGTAGATGGAACAAAGAAGTCTGAAACTGGCGGCCGTATGATGCGAAGAGACCAAGAGGAAGACCTCAAATGCGCTGGAGCGACGATATCAAAAGAGTCGCAGGACCAATGTGGAAACGCCTAGCACACAACACGAATGAATGGCGAGAAATGGGAGAAGCCTTTATTCGACAATTCGGATAGAAAAAGGGCTATAAAAAAAATAAGAATCAATAAGCTAAAGTTGCCCCTACTTCAAAGCAATAAATAAGGGGTTGAAACATTTTTTAAGAAAATATTTTTATTTCTACATTAAAATATAATCGACCAAAAAGAGAATACGTTTAGAATTAGATCTCTATCTTTTAAACGTATCTCGAAAAGGAATTCTCATTCGATTTGTAATTAAAAAAATATAATGCTTTTTGCATAAAAATAGAATTTTTACGAGTTATTTCAAAAATAAAAAATGGCGAAAAATTAACATTTTTTGACCTTCAATCGTTAATTTTGCATAAATTATTGGGTCAAATTTAATATAGCAATGCTCAAATCGATGGAAGGAAGCCCACGTTATCATGATTCCGAAGCCAGGAAAGAATACCACGTCTCCGCAAAACTATAGACCGATAAGTTTACTTCCAGCAGTCAGCAAGATCGTAGAAAGAGTAACACTAAGCATAATAATACAAGTTGAAACATACGAAATAGGACTAATCCCAGAAGCTCAAACAAAATTACAAGTACTTAGGAGCAATACACAGAAGCAGCCTTCTTCAATTTAAGCAAAGTCTTCGACAGAATCTGACACAAAGGACTAATATACAAAATGAGAGGCTACGAATATAATGAGGCCATGACGAGACTGATCTCTTCGTACTTCAGCAACCGAAGCTTCAGGGTTCGTCCAAGCATGGAGCTCCAGAGGCTGGAGTGCCACAGGGAGCACTCCTGTTACCTCTACTGTATACAATATCCACCGCAGATGTTCCAAGAACACCAGTAACACTACTCAGCCTTTATGCAGATGACACAGAGATTGCGGTCAAACAGAAACTTAGAGGTAGCGGTCAACAATCTACAGACAGCATTGGATAACATCAAAGAATGGTATACCCAATGAAAAATAGCAATAAATTCAGCGAAGACACAAGTAATCATATTCAAAAAGAGAAGAGAAACTCCAGAGGAACAGCTGTTGGTGCAAAATAATCCCATCGAATGGAAAAGAGAAGCGAAATACCTAGGAGTCGTTATGGACCAAGGTTTAAGATTCATGCAACACGTGGACACAACTACCCATAAAACAGCAACAGCCACAGCAGCAATAAGAGGGGACTCGCAGGTAGAAAGAGCAAACTGCGCATAAAGACGAAAATGAGACTTATAAATTGCATCATACTCCCAATGATGATCACATATGCATCTCTTGCATGGGGACTCACAAGCAATTCAAATAATTCAATAAAGAGAATACAAGCAGTCCACAATAACATCCTCAGAGAAGCGCAAATGTACCCAGATACGTCGCTGAACGCTTTCTGTTCAGAGAACTGCAGCAACAGTCTAGATAATTCGTAGCTCTACCAACAGAAGCCCCAGCACGCAGCACTGGCAATTTTTATAATTGATGTTTATTTTCAGGACAACCAACAAAATCCTAAAACCCGGGCATGAAGGGCTCACATCCTCGGGCACCGAGTCGCCGAACTGGGCGTAGCTCGGGGCGGAGACTCGAGGCCCGAACAAGTAATTTCAGTCCGATACGTCACTAGAGAAAGCAGGAAAAGAACGCCTTACGCTAGCCTGCATTGATCGGATTAGGATATCGTGTTGGAGTTCTTGTACCCAGGACTTCCACACGAAAAGCAATTGGCTGATAGTGAGCTCCGAGCTCCTATAGCGCATCAGAGTGCTATAGGGGGGAAAGGGATGGTCTGCAGCATTGGAGAGCGGTGAAATGGTTCCTGATTACACGAATCAATACACCAAGGGTCGTAATTCATTAGAGCATAATTCGCATACGAAATTCGATCGAAATATACGGCGACTCGAATGGATCTGAACCATTCGAATTTCGATGTTAGTATACGATCAAAGTAATTTTTGTCATTTCAGTTGTCACTGGGCCCGTGTACGTCAGATAAGATTTCAGCTGATACTTTTTAATCGTTGTTGTATACAATATTTTACATTGAACGTCGTTTTCAATAGCTGGTTTAAATAATTTTTTAATAGAAAGAAATATAGTTAATGCCCTTACAGAGGCATAAATATTAGCGAAACGGAGATTACAATCCCGTTCTAAACTCTCTAGAGCACTGGGATGTACAATTTTAAAAATTGTACAGATTAACAAAGCCCCCACAATGGAGTGCGTAGGTTTAAATGGCTTTTTTTGTTCGACCGACACTGAACCACCATATTTCATGCCCTTTTTTAATCCTTTCAGCTAATGTAAAAGAAACGAATTATTTTAGATGACAAAATCACCATAAAATAGTAAAACTGTCAATAATTCCTCTTTTTTTATTTGAGTTTTCGTTGTTCGCAGTGTTGCCGGTGCAAATTCTCCTGGTATACGTATAAGATTTCGAATGACGTTCAAAATACAGATTCAGATTCGTATACGAAATTTTTCATTCGATTTAACTCGATTATATATACTATGTATATTATGTATACGAAAAAATTCGATTAAATGCGAAAATATGACCCCTGGCTCTAATGAAGTGTAACACCCGAATGTCATTCTAAGGGGTGTGATAGTTTCTCTACTGGGTTTAATCAAATTGCTTGCTTGCTTGATTTGTACTCATTTTACCCTAGAAATTGATACAATAAAAATAATCAAAAAACACAGTCACTCCAGGCATTGCCATTTATACCGCTGTGTTGGTTTAAGAAATTCACTAGTTAATGAACGTTTTTTCTCTACAGCTTGGGCTAATGGGTTTTATTATCGCTTTGCAGACTAACAGTGTGTTTTCAGTTTTAATTTGATTAGATTCCTATGCATTTTGATTCATTTTGTTGCAGCAGTTGATATTTTTTTAGTGTGATGGGTGGAGAATTTGTATATCTTGTCTCTCTTGTCGATACAAAAATGATTACACAAAACAAAATAAATACACGAATCCTCCTTGCTAACAGATGCTACTTTGGTTTATCAAAACAACTAAAATTAAGGAATATCTCGAGAAATACAAAACTAAGATGTATGCTTTGATGAGCAGTTTTATTTAACATATGGCCCAGAGACTTAGAAACTTACTCAAAAAGATAAAAATCTACTGGAAACTTTTAATGACAATGAATTATGGAGGAAACATTTTAATTTTGAGCTATACCACATATTATACAAGAACCAAACATCAAATCAATTAAAATCATCAGACTGAGATAGGTGGATCATGTCTTGAGAATGAAAGATGAAGACTCTGTCCGAAAATCGGTGTTTGAAAAACCTGTGCGACAGAAATCACGCGGAATAAAAAACGCTTCCTAGACGATGTGGAAGCAGATCTACAGATTCACTGGGACTGGATTTGCAGTTGTAAAAATTTAGATTGTCTACTATTTTTGCGTATAAACATTTGGATTCTTTTTGAATAAAATAAAGGAAATATGCTGTTTTCATCTCTCTAAGACTGAAACTTACAATGATAAGAAGGTATTTTTGACAAACTTTGATTTGGCAATCGAAATGCCATATAAGATTCAATTCTACTATAAGTTTACCTTTTTCAATATAATTCTTCGGTACCCATCCAGGCAAATCCTCCTCATCAGGTACGATCGGCATCACGCCAGAAGTGCGTGGCCTTCCGAACGATTCGTGCTCATCTTCTGGTGGGGGCGGCGGTGGAAGTGGAGGTGATTGTGCGCCGCTGTTCTGTCGCCCGAAGTTTTGTGCTAACTGTTGGGAGATACGATGCCCTTGTGCGTGGGACAACGTGTGCATACCGAGACTACCTTGTGGAACGGGAACATGGTGTCCGCCCATCATCATCGGATGCTGTTGGTTCGAAGACAGCACCATTTCTTGGGTGTTGATCAGTGGGGACGGGGGAGCTACAACAGAATTATATAATTTAAAACGAAATAAAAATGTATTGCTATTTAGAATATATCTTGAGAATTTACACATATAAAAAAGTAAGAGATATGGCACAATTCCCAAAAATGAAATTGAAGCATTGTTTAAACATATTGGGTTTGTTTTAAATTGTCTTCTCTTAACTTACGTGGCATACTCAAATGCTGCTCTTGTATATATCCTCCAGAAACAGGAGGAGGAGGTGGGGGCGGAGTTTGAGGTTGTACTATCTGTTGCTGTTGTGTCATAGGATGTACCATGCCTACTTGTGGCTGATGAGCTCCCGTCATAGGTAATGTGCCATAACCTGAACCTCTTTCACTGGCACGGCGTGGATGGCCAATGGGATAGTTCGGAGCATAATGGCTAGGTACCTGCAAGGTATATATATTTATAACATATTTGATCATCAATCGTATTTAACATAAATATGGCTACCAAAAATATCAAATAGTTCGCCGACCACAAAATAAAAATAGGTACCTGTGGTGGTGCTACAGCTGGTGGTGTTCTATATTCCCGACTTCCTTTACTTAATGTTCCTCCAGATACTACTGACACTAAAACAAAAATATATATTGTGATTATGCTTTAACAGGTTATTTAAATAAAAACATAACTAAGCATTATTATAATTAAGGGTAAAATAATAGTAGTACAGAGCCATTAAAAAAATTAAAATTAGGACACACAATAAAATGCGTTAGGCTTTCACGGCCACCGTCTAACTTACACCGATTTACTAATACATCTAGGAAATCGAAAGTAAGGTTACTTAGGACATAAAGTGTATCGAAAACCTACACACACGGACAGATACGTAAACAGGAACTCAAATCATCATCCAGGCCAAAAACAAAGTATCATCAAAACTCTGGCGAAGAGGGCGAAGAGAATTTGTGAACCACAGCATCTGCAAAGTGAACTTCTTTATATTGAAAAAGCCAGGTTCTGGTTGTACCAGAAGAGAAATACATAAAGCGATTAACAACGTTTCTAGAAGAAAGGATGAAGAAACAGCATGTATAGGCAAAGCGTTCTTGCCCTATATGTCAGGGGTAAAAGACAGAATTGGGCGAATACTTAAAAAAGGCAATGTAAAGACCATTTTCAAGCCAACAAAGAAAATCAAGGACTGTTTAAGATCAGAGAAGGACAAACGCCACCCGTTAGCAACGGCCGGAGTATACCGAATACCATGCACATGTGGCATGGTATATGTGGGAACCACAAAAAGACACACAAACACAAGGATAAACGAACATAAAAGCCATTGTCGTTTAGGACATATCGACAAATCTGCCGTTGCCTAACACGCTTTGGGAAGCGGAGAACATCGGATACTGTTTGAAGAAACGCAGATGCTGGATAAAACATAACAGTACTATCCACAGCAATATCGGGAACGGTGGAAATATATAAGCATCCAAATAATTTTAATCGGATAGAAGGACTAAGAATTAACAAAACATGGATACCGATATTAAAATCCAGAAACACCCTTCCCGCAAATCACCAAGAAAGAAAAGCTACTACAAACGACGACACGCCCCCTCACACCGAAACCAGTGGAGGAGAGGCGAGTAGAAAATATAAATATGACCTCCGTAGTACAACGCGGCGTCAGTTTCAGCTTACAAGCGAAGCAGTAACATCCCCAGAAGATGCCAACCCCTATTGTTAGCGAAACGTCTAGAATTATCTACTAACTAATAAAAATGTAGCCGGTTGGAATTTTAGTCCAGTCGTCAGGACCTCTAAAAGTCATACGAGCTGAATTTTGCTGAGAACGTCAATTTTGGGAACTCAAAAAGATGCAAAAAGGTTTACCACTCCTACCCCCGTCATCCCTAAAACGCCACTCGTAAGAGGGAAAAATGGAAAAAATCAATCTACCAAGAATTTGTAAGCCTTTTCAAATAAAAAATGTGGCCGAGACAATTTTAAATAAAAATCAGCTAGTAGTCAGCTACATAAAATCTCTTCACTTAGAATGGATAGGACACTTACAGGTATGCTCACACTCAGATACGCTAAGAAGGATAACTAACTGGACACCTCTATGGTCCAGGTGTAGAGGAAGGTCTAGAAGAAGATGGTTGGATGATGTAGAGTTGAGATAAGAACAATGGATGTTAAAGACTGGAAAGTTCAGTGCAAAGAGACAAAGACATGTAAAAAAGTCACGACAGACACAAAGACACACAGACATACAGGAATAATCCACCTCATCCAAGAATGGGATTCTGAACGCCATGGCGTTAGCTATAATCCCTAGTAATTGTAAAGTTTAATGAATGAATGAATGAAATAGGAGAAATACTGAGGCTAACTGTTCTGTTTCATTGACCAACTTTTCTTTCATTACATGATACATACAGTACATTCAAAATACAGATATTTGGGAATAAACAGAATGACACTAAGATACGTAAAAAGCCATAGGTGTACGGTTTTGCTTTCCTATTAAATTATTAAAACTTAGTACTACTATTGAGTTGCTACTTGTTTTAGCAAGATTACTTTCAGTTTGTTGCAGGTGCAATTTGTGAATGTTGCTTGTTACTCGTTGTATTTACTTTATAGTTTTATTTCATAAATTGGTTTTTATTTTTTTAAATAACTATTAGTACTAGTATTTGTATTTTATTCTTTGTTCTGTCAAGTAAGTATGGTGTTTTTATAGATTAATGTTCATATAATTATTTTTAAATATTGGCAGGTTAAATTAACAATAAGTATACCAAAATACAAACATGTCCAGCACAGATACTGCTGACGACATTCCCAAAATAACTCTCAGTCCTCCAAGACAACAAACAAAAAAATGCCATTTCAATGTCAAAACGAAAGAAATTATTTTAAATATTAAGTGTGAAATAGAAGAAAATGCCTATTCCAACAATACATGAGTCAGTAATAAGAGTTGCACATAAGTCAGGTGTGTGTAGGCGAAGTATTTAATATACTCAGAGAATATAAAAATACTCACATATTTTCAGACTCAAAAGTTAGTCCAAATCGCAACACAATGATCGATTTAGTAGACAGAGCTGCTTGTAATGCCATAAGAAAGAAGGTGCATGCATTTTATTTTAGAAACGAGATTCATACTGTAGACAATGTTTTAAGAGAAGTTAATGAGGATAATTAGCTACCTAATCTTAAAAGAACATTTTATAAACTTCTTAAGACACTTATGAGTAAACTATTAATTTGCACTTTGGGTTTTTTTTGTTTTATTTTTTTTTCCTGAGCCCTCTAATGGGGTGCTATTAAGAGCTCAGTTCACGATTGGCAACCCCGTTTCAACTGGAAGCTTAGATATTACATTTAAGTTAGAAACATTTTTTACAGAAGTTAATTTTATTAATATAATACATTATAATAAAGAATTTACATTGTTATGTTGTTGGAAAACCTCATTCTAGCATTTATTAATTTGATTTCATCATTGTTATTCTTCTGATCATAAAATATAAATGAATAAATTCATCATCATCATCTTTCTGGGTTTACAACCCTGCGTGGATCCTAGCCTCCTCAAGAATTTCTCTCCAGTCGTCCCTATCCATTGCCTTCCTCCACCAAGCATGTATTCCTATATTTCTCATATCTCCATCAATGTTATCAAGGAACCTTGTTCTGAGTCTTCCTCTTCTTCTCTGGCCAATGGGTCTATCAAGGAGCGTTTTTCTAGCGAAAGAATAAATTCAAGTATTTAACACTAAGACAACAGTCATAAAACAACAGAAAGACAACAGAAGAATATAAAAACAACGGAATGGAAATAAACTTAGAGAAAACCGAATACCTAACAACAGAAAACAAGGATATGAGAAACCTAGAGATAGACGAGGGAAGACAAATAAATGGAACAGATAAATTCAAGTATTTAGGAACCATAATATCGAACCAGGGAACAACAGAAGAAGATATAAACAACAGACTGAGACAAACAAGAAACTGTATAAGACAACTAAACTCAGTGTTGTGGGATAAGAACATTACGATAAAGACAAAAAAGAGAATATATAACACCCTGACAAGAAGTATCCTGACATATGGGTCCGAAAACTGGACAATAAACAAGAGAAATAGAGGTAGAATAAGAGCAGTAGAAATGGAGTTCCTGAGGAGAAGCTGTAGACTTACAAAAAGAGACAGAATTGAAAACGCAGAGATTAAGCAGAGAATGGGAGTGCAATCAGACATAATCGACTATATAGAGGAGAAGAGACTATCCTGGTACGGCCACGTCAGAAGAGCGGACAGAGGACGCTGGATAAACAAAATCACAGAATGGAGCCCGATTGGAAGAAGAAAGAGAGGAAGACCCCGAAGGTCATTCAGAGATGAAATCGACGAGGCTATGGAGAAAAGAACCCTGCGAGATGGAGACTGGAATGACAGGGAAAATTGGAGAAAACGGTTGTGTGAAGGAAGACAGTCAAAACTGTGGAAATCCTTAGTAGTAGTAGTACAACAGTCATCCAACTAAGTTCTGCATATAGCAAATTCTTCTGCATATAATGACTACTAAATAATATGGTATGCTGTTAATTACTAGAGTTACCAGTAGCTTATGCTATGATGTCTGTTAATATAGTTTATTAGGTAGATATGTACATTTATCCATTGTTAAAACATGATTTGTGAGTGCTCCTCGTAACATTCATAATGTATTTGTTTGTTTATTCCTACTACACCTTTATTGTGTATTTACTATAGAATCTTTTGTTCTGAAACGTTCCTAAGCTACTTATTTCATAATTCAAATTGCAAATTTTTAAGTAAAATATTATTATATATAAGATTGTAACGAAAATTACATTTTATATTTGTTTTGACATTGACTTGATTGATTAATTTCCACAAATTCGTGGAAATCATTTTCAATTTTTTTTTTAAGTAGAAACTATTAATGCTCTTAATCTGTAAATGTTAGATGTCATAGTTGAAAGTTGATGATTGGTTCTGGTATTTAAATGTTAATTTCTGGGTTTCTTCCAGGCAAGATTTTTTTTGATAGCACAATAAAGAGTATTATAATAAGAATACCTATCAGTAATATATTAGTGCTTTCATAATTTTTCAAAATTTTTTTGAAATGTATGAAAATTTACCTTTACTAGAAGTTCTTGACACTTGTGGTGGGGTAGGTGGCTTAGTTGTGGGAGCAGGACCAACCATTGGGTTTCCAGGCATTGAATTTAATGAATGAATACTTCCTTGACTAGAACCTCTTTGCTTCTGTCTCGGTGTCCCTCCAGTTCTTATCCCATGGCCAATATCATCAAAAACTAAAAAATACATACAAAATCATATTTATTATACTTCAATGTTGATTCTTGCCTATAGCCTAAGATACCAGTGCAGGATCACTATGTTCATAACATTCTTAATCAAACTCACATTTTTACATACATTTAAAATTGGGAGAACACATTGATAATATGTTGCCAGTCAAAAAGTGGCCACAAATATTTTTAATTCTATTAATAGTAATTAACTTTTCACAAAAATTTTATTTCATTCATTTTTTTTTTCTGAAAAATGGCTTTGGCAGAGCCAATTAGCCAGACTTGTTTTCATTTGTTGTTAAAGCCTGAATTTTAATTATTATTGATTGCAGATTCATAGTCAAAATTTTCTTGTTATCAGAATGTTAGTACTACATATACCTAATATTTTTATGGAAGCATAAATTTTGTTTTGATATTTTTTTTGTTTTTTTATTCTTTTATTATCTATTATCTTGTTTTTTGCTTGTTTTTTTAATTAATTTAATTAATAATAAAATTTAATTATAATTAACAGATTATGCCTATAAGCTATTTACAGCTTGTATTTACATATTTTAACATGTTTGTAAATGCAATGAACAATTTCCATATTATTTAAAAATATTAAAAGATTAAGGTTTATTGGACAAAACACTTAGAATTTATTAATTCCTTATAAAGGTCGTTTATGTCATTAATTTGTAAATCACATTCCAATATAATATGTGTTAGATCACCTATTTTGCCACAAGTACAATTGGGAGTATTTTATAAGCCGATTCCATGCATGTAAGATGGCGTAAGAGCATGATTTGCTCTCAGCCGATTAATGGTCTTTATAAAATGTAGATTAGATTCTGTGTAAAACCATTTTCTTGAGGGTATCCTAGGGTTACAATAGAAGTTTAAGCCAGTCTTACATTCTCTGTAATGTAAATGTCAATTATTTTTAAGTTTTTGTCTATTAACAGTGTCAACATCTGTCACTGGAATTAAATTTTTTTTTACTTTTTCTCCGAGCATATATGTTGATTTAGCCAAATTGTCAACCATTTCATTGCCTTTTATTCCCAAATGGCCCTTGATCTATGTAATTGTTACATTTAATCCTAATTGTATAGTTTCGTACAGAATTTTAAGAATTATTTTTTAAATAAAATACACTACTCATGATATGCATATTTTTTTATATTAAAAGTTAATTTTTTTTAAATATGAAGATATAAGTTTGCCTGAGAAAAATGGTCGAAAATTAGGGTCACCAGCTGTTAAAAATGCAAGGTAATGAAGATAAAATAAAAGACAGCTGGCACGCAACGCTACTGGTTTGAAGTGTCAGTTGTGTGAGTATTTAAATCATATGTCGATAGATATATAAGAATACACATATTATCACTTATCAAACCAGTGTTGTTGCGCCGTAACCTTATTTTAATTTAACTTTGATAACTTGTTTTTAACAGTTGACAACACGAATTTTTGGCATTTTTTCTGAGGAAACCTTATATCATCATATTAGGAAAAAAACTAGCTTTAATTTGATATAAAAAACATGCATATATGTCATGCATAGCATATATAAAATATTTGTCAAAAACTAATTACTATTAATTGAATTAAAAATATTTGTGGCCACTATTTGACTGGCTACCTATTACCAATGTATTCTCCTAATTTTAAATGTGTGTAAAAATGTGAGTTTGATAACTACATTATGAATGTAGTGAACCTGCAGTGGTACTACTAGGTGCCTTTAATTTTTATTAAAACAAATATTTACACAAGTGAGTCAAGTTCTTAATTTTTTTGTCAATGACCTTTGTTATGGCTTTGTACAGCTTTGCTTCTAAATTGCCAATAAAATAAACTATTTGTGGACTGGATTTCTATATAACCATCTCTATTTTGTGAAATCAACTATGAGACTGAAAAACTAGTCAACTCTGCCACTAGGAGACAACTCGTTGCACACAGGCAGGGTCATCCTAGGACATTACAATAATTAAATTGCAGCACAGCATGCATGTGAATAAATGTTTGTGTACAATTAATATTGGATATGAGCATGTGTGCTTGGCTGTATAGTAATTTCCAGATACTTATGCCATGTCTGTCCAAAGATATAACTAACTTTGCAAAAAATAATTACTAAATTCAATAGACAGTTGGGACTGGGATCAGCGCACCAACTATAGTATGCTATTTTTGGACATATGGTCTTCAATAAAAGTAACTAGGACTGTGTTATGCTTCAGGTGCCTATTATATTACCACATGCTTTACCTAAGGTACTAATTTATTATGTTTTATACTTTTAAGCATTTAAAGAGTAATGACTCAAATGAAATTAAAAAGTTTTGGATATGGAGACCATCATTCATAATGTAATTTAAGAAAAATAATTCTATAGCACCTAATCCAAATTTAAACCAAAATAAACTCACTAAAAAGTGTACTTACTTGTATAATCTATGGGTTTCCTTAAATACTTAATAGGTTTTTCAGGATTTGCAGGAGCAATTATTTTATATTGCCTATTGGTACTCTTATTAGCAGTTAAAACTCCAATTTCCCTTCTAGCTACTTTCTCCTTATGTATCATAACAGTCTGCGATATATGGTTCATTTGACTCTCCATCTCAGCCAGCTGAGTAGTCTGTAAATCAAGCAATTGCAAGAAGTTATAAGCCAAAGTATTTATTTGATAAGCTACACTTGCTAAAGACTGTGTAGTGTAATTCTTGGTCTCTTCTAGCGCTAATCGCTTGTTATCATTTTGAAAATAGTTCGCTTCACAATATTCAGCTACTCTTTGCAGATTTGTGTGGTTTTCTGAGAGACTGCTTCGCCCTTCTGGAATATCGGAACGCAATAATGCAGCGAGTTCAGCCATTGTGTCGCAGTCACTTGATATTCCAGGTTCTCTATTTAGTTTTTCTACAATAAAGGTACCAAATAGTGAAATAAATATTTGTTAACAGTACTTTGTAACTTACCATGGGCGTAGTACACATTCATAATAGAGGCGGATGTTTACTATTCTCCTTTCCAGTCATGCTCTTGTATACATTATTAACTACATGGAAACATGTCGACATTAAATTGTATAGAATTCAACTGAAAAACGGAAGCTTAGGTGTAAAAATATTTTAAATAATTAGATTCATTAAGATTTTCCAGATTTAATTTCTGACGTTTATTAACTTTGACATTTGACATGTGTGACTGTCGGTTTGACGCTTTGATGGAATGTTGATATTGCCTATTTTTAATCTATTCTTTTTTTATAATTAAATATAAATAGGTTGTAATTCAATATTAAATTTATAAGAATATACATAAAATTTAAAACAAGTTATTAAAAATTATGTTTAAAAAATATAAATTAAAAAATTAGTTTCCGACTTTTCCTTTATTTTAACTATAAAAAAATCGGTTGCCTGTAAAGTCGGTTTTACGGGCGAAGATTTTACGTGACAACGTCTTTTTCTCGGTAGAATATTTATTGATATGAATATTATTAAATTGCACAATAGGAACAAGGAATTGAATGAAAATAAGAATTGCACAAATTTTAACTATAGAAATATATTTTGTTTACTAAAACATTGTACATGTAAACTTAAACTTAACTAATTTCTATTTGAGTGATTTTCACCGATTCAACGCGCCTAATTCTCTAGTGCTGCGCGCGCAGCGGACCGATCATGTTTGAGTGGGAGAGAGACGCAAGGCATTCGCCGGTCCGGCGGGCCTCTCTCTCGTTCGGTGACTCATCGTAACAGACGTGAGCGGGCGTTACACTTTTTCATGAGTGACTCCGAGCCACAACCTAATTTAAGACGTTGTCACGTCAAAATTTTTTCGATATATCAATTAGTTGCGGAGATATCGATCATTGAAGTTATTGTTTGCTACCAGTATTTTATATATTTATTTTTTTCAGTTATAAAAAATTACTATTTCCAATTGTGTCTACCAAGTATGGTCACATGTATTTGCCTACATATTAAATAATAATAAGTACAGATAATGTTATGTGACGTTCACTTCTGATTATATATATTTTAATATTTTTAATTTTAAAGAATCAATTTGAAAATCAAAACACTTATTCAGATCGAAGGTTCAAATTTTTGCTAAATAAATTTGAAATTAATTAAAATTTGTAAATGTAAATGGTAAAGTTGAAAATGAAAACATTTACTAAAATTGGAATTTGAAATTCTCGCTAAACACAGTTAAATTCTAACTCCGCGCGTGATGATTGGTCGGTTTAGTTCGTTTGTTTGGTCGCCCTGTTTTGACAGGTTAGAAGTTATAATTTGTTATTTTAAATGTTTGGCTAGAAATACGCGCTGTTTCTTCTCAATCGACTGAATTACGATTGATTGCAGAGTGATTTAAACTAATAATTTACTTAACACTATCAACATTTGTCAATAGTATGACATAACCTATAAACTCAGTTTCTCAACTTTTGTGTCAATCTAACAATTAATCAATCAATCATAGTTTACGATAATGAAATATTAGTGTACAATTATTTACCTTTATTGTTGTAGTTGTTGTAAATGACGAATCTAAGCACTCCACATTTTCACTACAGACACAGCTGACGATACTTTCAACGATTTTCAACTTTAGCGATTCAACGCGCCTAATTCTCTAGTGCCGCGCACAGCGGACCGATCATGTTTGAGTGGGAGACGCAAGGCATTCGCCGGTCCGGCGGGCCTCTCTCTCGTTCGGCGACTCACTGTAACAGACGTGAGCGGGCGTTACACTTTTTCTTAAATGACTCCGAGCCACAACCTAATTTAAGACGTTGTCACGTCAAAATTGACAATTATGATATCTTACGAAAGATGGCGCTAATTGCTAGAATTTATTAATTTAATTTTCAAAAAAGTTTTTTAAAGTTTTTTTGTGTGGGTGTGGTAACAACAGTTGTCATTTAGCCATCATTTAGCTAAAGTTGTATTAAGTGTATTAAGTATTGCAATAGTGTTGGTGTTGAATAAAGATATTTTAAATAAGTGTAACAGTACTAATATATAAACGACTATAAAATTTGAAAAATAGGTTTTGTTTGAATTGATGCAGGTTTATTTTGTTAATAAACTACCAGTCGGTAAAAATTTAACCAACGTAGCAAAAATATTTACTAAATGTACTAGAACTAGACAGTTGGGAATGGGATCAGCGGACCGAGATTAAATGAATTTATTTTTATAACAAATCCGTCGTTTAATTTATGGATCAAAATTCTTACTGCAATTTAAAAAAATTAAGGACGCCATTACGTGATCATTGAACAACAAAATATTTCTTTGCAATCAAAGACCGATAGCCACCATGTGACAGCTTTATTAAATGCATCAATCATAAATATGACATATGTCAGTATAACTTTATTCATGATACGTTGTTCGGTGATGATACTATGACTAAAGTAGACTTTACACTACATGATTTTATCATATGACAATATCATGTGAGATTTGTTATGATTCCTCTTTTCCACGATGTTTTAAAAAATCGTGTTTACATTGCATGATAAGTTATGGCTTATGATATGAGTGAGGTTTTATTGATTTTTCTTTTTGTTTATGGTCATAGAGATATTAGACACAGTATAGGTATCAACTATTAGATTTTGAAACCATTATAATGGAAAATAAATCTTTGATTGCATTGGCTTCCCGACTTTTAATAATAATACGCCGGCAACAACTGCGTACAGCAGTAAGAAGAAAAAGATCAGACGCCTTTGGGCTTGCAGGTGACTCTTACAAAGAAATCGTGGACAGGGTATATCAAATTTAGTGTTGATATTATACCAAATTAAAAATAATTAATAAAGAAACTGAAGTAAAATTATGACTAAGAAGATTATAAAACACTAAACTAAGAATAAAATAAACTAAATAAATAATAAAAGAAAAATACGACACAGTAGCACACATTAGATATAGGTTCAATATCAAAGCAACAAACAAAAAATAAATAAATAAATAAAGAATGTTGTCTCTGGGTAAGGGAATGTTACTGAATTGACATAAGAATAAGTCGCGATATTTAAATATGTTGGTGTTACCCGTATTATTACCGAAAATCATATGATTTTATCATGCGGAATAGGCACCGTCCTATTCTCCTGTGACAAGCTATGACGAGCCGCATGACAGTGCTTATGACAAAATCATATGACAAATCACACAGTGTAAACATGTAAATTTCACTTATGACCAAATCATATGACAAATCACATGATAAATCATGTAGTGTAAAGTGTGTATAACAAGATAGGATCTTCCCGTAGCACAAAATCGGTCATTGCAAATTATTCAATTTGCAAAATAATAATATGAAATAAAGGTTTAATAATTAAAATAATCGTAATAAGGATATCTCCAAACTATTTATTTAAGATTATTTATTGACACATACAAAAAACTGACATTACGAACGTGCAACTCTCCAATTACGTCACGACTTATGCGCTATATCTTATCTTCTTAATCATAGTCTCATGACTTCATTTGTACATTTTTGAGCCGATATTTCTATGAAACATCTTTGATCAATACAAACTTTTTGATTCCTCAGGTATTTTAATAATTCATAGGTTTTGGTATGTAAGTTTTGGGGAATATAATGAAATACGTTTTAATAGTTTTAACGGATTTATTGTTTTTTCAATACAATTATCTGATTTATAATTACTTTTTGCAGCCTGTTTTTATGAAAGAATTCTGAAAATTGAGCCTAAAACTGAATGACATTCTTTTATTAAGTAAGAACAAATATAATGTTTGCGAAAATAATCAATCGCGGATACCTATTCAGGAAGTGATTTGCATGACCACTTGAGAAAATAATTTGAAACAAATAACCCCGGCACTTTTCTTTTGTAAAAGTAGTTTTTGTAGTCCATTTGAATAATATACAGGGTGTTAGTAAATAAGTTCAACAAACATCTGGGGTTGATTCTGCATGAAAAAATGACAGTTTGCTATATAAACGTAGGTATGCAAATGCTTCGTTTTCCGAGATACGAAGTGTTGAAATCAAATGAAATTTGATGGGTTTTAAGAGGTAGTTAGTGAAATTTTTTGACATACAATTAAGAATTTTATATTCATCATTGGCACGCATACGGGCAATGGTGTCAATTTTTTTAAATAGGCCACTGAAATACTTTAAATTAAAAATCATTTTTGAATTCTTCGTTCAATTTGTAACAAAAAATCTTTCCTGTCCTTTTTTTCTTATAAAACGCCGTTTTTTACGCAAAAAATAAAACCTTTTACGCGTATTTTTCATTTCTTTACTACATCACGTAATAGAAACAGAAAGTACCACTAATAAATTTTTGTAACAGGCGCTAAGCTACAAAGATTGTTCAAAATGATCTCCTTGAATTGTGACACAAGATTCAACTCAGCCTCATTGGTTGTCGTATTCGTGCAAATATTTCGGTTGTGTGTCTTATTATCGCATAGCCGGATATAATTCGATTCCTCGAATCATCCACATTTTCGACACGAGTGGAATAAACTAAGAAAACCCCAAATTCAAAAATTTAGAGGATTTAAATTCCATACCTCCTCTACATATCCAACGATTTGAATAGACTGTATTTAAGTGAGTACAGTTAATGTTCTTTAAGAATTGTAAATACAGTGAAGTTGCTTACATTAAATATGTTGGCAACTTTTCCAGTACTTGCTTCAGGTGACTCCGCAGTTAACTCGAGAAATGTTTCTTCTAGTTGCTCAGTGTGTTTGTCTGCAGGGCATCTGCAATCAGGTGTTTGTTTCTTAAATGTTCCATTTTGGCACAAATGTTGGTAAGACGAGCAAAATGATGTGATGGGATATCCTACGTCCTGTATACAACTCAGCATAGAATCGTCGACCATTAACTATTAATTTAATTAAGATATGTTATTTTATTATTAAGATATGTTATAAAACTTCTAAATTCTTCATAAAATTTTTCTTTAAATTCCATGATGGATGGTTCGGATTTAGAAAGGAACATAACACAATTTCTGTCAAGTTACTTGCTGTGCACTTTCGTCCTTGTCCATGTCCATAAAATTAAAATTTTATTCGCATGGTTTTTCGTGAGTGATGTTGTTAATGATGTACGACTTACCTCCTTTTCTCCGGTACATCTAGTGATTGTTTTCCAGTCTTATGGTAAATGTGTTTTGCCTACTCTTTTGAACTCTGTTGTAATAGCTGCGTGCATGGAGTCGCACTCCATTTCATTGTCGTCGGAATCTAGGAAGTTAAGTTCAATGCTTTCCAAATGTGGAATATTTTGTCCAAATGTGAACAGCTGTTAAGCACATGCTAGCGACGTTTTTATTTACATTTTGCCGACCCATCTATCATTAAAACACTGAACCTGGGTTACTGATTCCAGCAAATACTAAATGTATTGGTATGAGCACGTGACAATGGTACACATAAAGCAATCACTCTGTTTAGAAATGGTGAAGTTAAATACTTTTAACCTTTGCTTGTAAAATAAAGCGTTATTCGTTGGGTCATTTGGTATCAAAAGACCTTGTTGAATATCAAAATTGCAACTTATGATTTTACCGTTAAGATTTTCCGCCAACTGTCTACTTAATCACTTTTCATTAGGGGCTCTATTCTTGACTGCTTTGTGAGCGAGATATTCGGTTTCCATCGATACTTTATCGCTTAAGGAGGAATTGTAGGCCATACACACCCGGCACTGGTCTTTACGAGGTCGGTAGAAGCCAAGGTTATATTTATTTGAAAATAAATGAAAAAACCGTTTTATAAATGGCAGAGTTAGCTGGTGAGACTGGCTGAATGACAATTGTCAAAACCAAAAGAAGAAGAAGAAAAAGAGTTAACTGGTGTTTGATTGTTCTCACTACATTCTCACTTGTATCACCTTGTATAGCGAATACATAAGAGTGAGGTTAAAGTCTGAGGATAAATATTTCCGATGTGTTTTTGAACGGCAATAATGTCAACTGACTACAGGGAACTTCTCAATGGGGTTTTTTACACTTGACGTGATCTTTTTGTATGTTCCCGATTGTCTTCCAAGGTCGTGTTTTCTTCGGTTCTCTTTTTCATAGCAAACTCTTTTTCGAATTCCCAAGGTATTGATAAACATGGTTTTACACATCTGGATTCTATTAGAGTTTTTGGGTAAATAGAATAAAATGCTTTTTTAACGTCTGGACTGTTCTGTAGTATGCCATTTTTTATCTTCCTTTTCTGTATGGCCATTAACAAAGTCGCATTTTCTTTCGTCGGATTTTAACTAGTAGTATCTTCGAAAAATCGAGAATCTCTCTTCATAGGTAAATTATTCTGTACATTTTCGTTTACAGGTAGCTACACAAGCATTCTTCCATGTCAAGCACTTGTAAAGTTCCATTTCCGAAAGCAAGTTCATTGTCAGAAGAATCATCAGAGTCCGGATTATATTCTGAGTGATGAGGAGAATAATAATCAGACTCTGCTTCCAAATTGTCAATACGTTGTTTAGAACAGCATGCAATGGCCTCAGTATTCTCATCTGAAAATAAAAAATACTTAAGTTTAAAGAAATGTTTATATTTTTAAATTTTGCGAATGAAAAATCTAAGTCTTACAAAAAATAACTATTAAAAAAACAATATTAATAGTCTTAAACCTTTAAAAAAAAGTAAACCTAATAAATAATGATAACCTAATACTTTTTAAAAAAGAGTGATTTACAAATTTATTTTCATAGGCTTTAAGTTCTAAAAATTAGTTCAGCATATTCCCGTCACATAAAAATAGTAGCGTACGGTATTGTTTTTTTAATTAAGTTCAAAAACTAATCAATCGAGAAATACCTAACCTATAAATAAGCTCTCCCACGATTTTAACAAATTTATATTTCCAAATAGTATTTAAATACTCACCTTTTGTTTCTGTTAACTGGCTACCTACTAATCTTAATATATATTTGGCTCTTAATATATATTTGGACGAACAATAGAGCAACAGTGACACTCAAAACTGACGCTATGAACAACTGCACAAATAGGTATCTTGAAGAATACCCGGAGGAGGCAACCCACAAGTTACCTGGGTGCACAATTAGGTATGCCAAATTAAACACTTGCTGCAGCAGAGATTTTTGGCGTTATCTTAGATATACTTTTAGATAATTCAAGGTGACCACTTTCAGCAACAATTTTTTTTTGAACTTATGACATACTACTACTACTGTGTAATCGGATTCTCATGTATAGAATGGGAATAGAACTTATCTAGTTGTAGCATTAAAAAGAGCGTGTAAAATTCTATCGGTAACAGTAGATAACCCAAAATTGCAAAATCTTAGTTTCAGTACTAAGGGGACAATATAAAAACAGAATAGTAAGATTTTTTGTCTCAAACTAAACTGGGAATTCAAACATGATTTTTAATTTTAAATATCTCAGTAGCGTACAATTTTTTTGCTAAAAAATATGCAGACCATTACTCGTATGTGCGCCAATGATGAATATACAATTCTTAATTGTATGTTAAAAAATTCGCAATAACTACCTCCTAAATCGCACCAAATTTCATTTGCATATCTCAACTAATTTCAGAGCAATAAATAAATCGTCAGTTTGTAAGCAAAATTTCAACACCCCGTATCTTGGAAAACGAAGTATTTGAGGACATACGTTTATATAGCAAACTGTCATTTTTTCATGCAGAATCACCCACTGATATTTGTTGCACTTATTTACAAACACCCTGTATATTATTCAAATGAACTAAAAACCAACACTTTGAACCAGTTTGATCCACTTTTACATAAGAAAAGTGCCGGGGCGCTTTCACAACTGCATGGTTTTTATTCAGTATAATTTCTTAAATGTCTTTCCAAATTAGGTTTCAAGAAATCTACTTAAAACAAATGTCAACTTAATAACAAAATGTCACTTGAACGGTTTTCTCCAGTGTGACCTTTCTTATGTTTATGCAAAGAACTTTTATAAGCAAACTGCGTTAAACAAACTTCACACTTGTAAGGTTTTTCTCTAGTGTGCTTTCTCATATGAAGTTTTAAATAACTCGAATCAGCAAACGACTTAAAACAAGTTTCACATTTATAAGGTTTTTCCCCAGTGTGCAATCTCAAATGTCTTTTTAAATCACTCGAATGACTAAACCGCTTAAAACAAATTTCGCATTTGAAAGGTTTTTCGCCAGTGTGAACTTTCGTATGGTCATTCAAATTGCTTTTAAAAGTAAACTGCTTAAAACAGATTGCACACTTGTAATGCTGTTCTCCAGTGTGAACTTTCGTATGTGCATCCAAAGAACTTTTATAAGTAAATTGATTTAAGCAAATTTCACACTTGTAAGGTTTTTCCCCAGTATGCAATCTCAAATGTCTTTTTAAATCGTTCGAATGACTAAACTGCTTAAAACAAATTTCGCATTTGTAAGGTTTTTCGCCAGTATGAACTCTCATATGGTCATTCAAATTGCTTTTAGAAGTAAACTGTTTAAAACAAACTTTACACTTGTAAGGTTTTTCGCCAGTGTGAACTTTCACATGATCATTCAAAGAACTTTTACGAACAAACTGTTTAAAACAAACTTCACACTTGTAAGGCTTTTCTCCTGTGTGAAGTATCATGTGTTTGTTCAATGAACTTTTATGGGCAAGTTGCTTAAAACAAATTTTACAATTTATTGTTTTTTCTTTAACAGGTCGGCGCGTGTGTTGTTCTTTATTACATGAGTATACAAATATTGTTTTCATAGTTTCCGATGTGCTTTCCTCTTCAATAAGGCCTAAAAAAAACTAGAATATAAATATTTTTTCATTTCAGGAAAATATAATATAATAGAAATGAAAATTTTGGCAACTCAGTATTGTATGGCTGAAATACACTAAATTTGGCACAATATAAATTTTATGATTTACAAAATTTTGTTACGTTGTTCTGTGGGTAGAAAGATTAAGTAAATCACAAGGTGGTTTAACAAACTTTATTTAACTCAAAAACCCTCTTAATTACAAATATCTGAATTACTAATTGAATTAATAATTATCGCTTAGAAAACAATTCGCATTGATACGTAGATTCGCAAATACTAATCTCAAAACCCGCCCATACTGGCCAGTATGTAGATGTTGTGTTGGAAGGAAAGTCTAAGGTACTAAGTTTCTGCATTCCAAGATTAACTGAATTAATTAATGCAAGGCTGACTAATTGATTGAATAATCTGTCGTCTTTAATTGCTTTTAATATAACTTCAAGATTTACTCAGTTATTTTCAAATGTTATAGTCAAGTTTTGTATTTGGAATTTTGTTAAACATTCTCCAATGGACAGAATGATTCTAAATGGTAATAAAATAGACCTTAACTTATTTCTACAAGTTTCAAGAATATTTCTTAACAATGTGTACGGCGACTAAGTATTGCACTTTTTTTCTTATTGCTTGTATATTTTTTGGTTTAATGTATCATTTTATAATATTTTATATGTAATTGTGTGTTACCTGTTAATAAATAAATAATTGTATTGTCAATTCACTTCACAATACTCCTTTCTGCTATTTACCACTTTCTATTTCCTTTTTATCACACAGGTTCCTTGTCCTTTTTAATGTTACACTGAATTCTCCCTAATTTGGATGCAATAGGTATTACATAATAGAAGTTATTGATTTATTTAGTGCCTCACTATAGTTCTAAAATGTATTTAAAATTATACATTTTTATGTGATTTTTTATAATATTATGGATTAAATGTATCTCGTTGTCCCACATTATTGAAAAGTTTTGAAAAGTCCTCACTTATTATCTATTCTGATACGCTGTAGGGTCCTGACATCATGTGCATTCATTTTTATATAAAAAATTCTATATCAGAGCACCAGGTTCATCTCTCTCACTAGGTAACAGCAAGCATTAATTGTTTATTAATTCATCTTTTTCATATTTTCAATAAAATATGAATGAAACTGGTATGATTTCAATAAAAAAAGAAGAAAAAAATAAAGGAAAAAAATCAAATTGGGAAGCAGTACTATCAGCTAGCGAAAATAGTAAGTTTTTTTTTTTTGATAGATAGCGCATCTAATAAATTTCAAAAAGTTAATCATTAGGGATTCAAAAGAATTTTAAAATGGTTTTTAATGTTATTGTTTACATAGTGATATAGAATCAGGAAACCGATGCTTGCATACAGCTCTGAATGTCTTTTAAGATGATTTGTCCATGCATTTTTGATATACATGATACAATTAATCTGAAACAATTTTGTATATCACGCATCTGATAATTTAAAATTAAACCTCTTACTGTCAATTTCATAATGATTCAAAAAAGTCGACTTTACTAAAAGGAAACTTTATGTTAAAGTGGTCTAAAGTCTTTCACTTTATTATGAAATCAGGCATTAAACTTAGTTTCATCTAGTTTCTTCTTAGGTTTTTTTTTAAATAATATATTAAGTATTCTTTTCTTCTAAAAAGATGTAACACAAAAAAATTGTTGAATGTTATTTTCATCATCATCATTGGTGCTACAGCCCTATAAAAGAGCCTCGACCTTCCCAAGTCTATTACGCCAGTCAGTTCTATCCATTGCCAACTGTTGCCAGTTTGCTGCGCCTATTTGTCTACCATCCTCATCTACACCATCCGTCCATCTGAGTTTTGGTCTACCCCTTTTTCTACTTCCCACAGGTTGTGACATAAGGATTCTTCTAGGAGGGTTGTTCTGCTGTGATCTTGCCAGATGTCCTGCCCATCTTAGTCTTCCTATTTTTATAAAGGATACTACGTCTTTACCACCAAATATATGTTTATATCTGTGATATATCTGAATGTTATTTTACCAATTGAATAAATCTATCACAGAATGTATAAAATCCCAAATAACTTTAATAAGATTTAGAAATCAAATCTCAAGTAACGTGAAGCATGCCTTGGCAAATAAGTCTACAGGAGCATCTTATTTGTTAGTTTTAGTATCATGATTATGGCAACATTTTATATTAATTTCTAACTGAAGCAGAATCCACCGATTTATATTTCAGTAATTCAGATTCCTAATGCATATCGCTGTGCTGGTACCTAATAATCTAAAGTATCATAAAAGGAAGAAATGAAAACATCATACTAAGAAACAAAGAAAAAATCAGACTCACATATCGTCGGCTTACTTGTAAAACCTTTTAAGTCCAATTTTCGGTCATTTAGTGTTTTTTTTACGGAAATAATTTAATAAATCCGTCCCGACATAACTGTGAATAGATTCTAAGTCTAGACCAATCGGAACTCGTCCCTGGTGAACTAGGCGGAACTTCAAGAAATCAAATTATACATTTTTTATGACTTGTAACGTGTTATTTAAAGAAACTAAATTATGGTTGTTATATTATTTTAGATAGCTTCCTACAAATCTCGGACAGAGCTGATATTAGAATTCGTTGCCGCGCCAGAAGTTTTACCGAAAGAAAATAACAATTTTGATAACATTGATCATAATTGTGGAAATATTTTACCTATTTTACCATTATTTCCAAAACCTATTGATTCGGGACATTAGAAGATAAGATTAATATTAATGATTTGCCCATAGAGTTCATTGACTTACCTACCACTGTTAAAGTCCAGTGCGCACATAATGCAGATGATAATTATTCTGTTACTATTCAAAAAAATAGTGGTGAGTAAACGCACAATTTCGTTAGTAGGTTTTTTATATTAATTAATTTACTATTTCAGAAGAGCAGCAGCATGTTTGTTTAGAAAACACAGAGCAAAATTTTGAGGCTCTCAATGAGTTTTCAGTCGACAAAAATAACATTACGAATAATAGTGAACTTGATGATGAAGAAGAGTCTCTCTATTCTCCTAATTCCGATTCAGTGGAAAATTCTTCAAGTGATTCAGTCTCCTACCAGAATAATGTTACCAACTCAGAAGAAAATATCTTTGAAGATAACAATAATTTAACCATAACTGTTACTCCCACGGTTTCTCAAAAGAGAAAAAGAAACAGAAAAGCTGATATTTCACAATGGGTCCAATCTCAAAATAAACTAAAAAGGGAACACGGTGAAAAATATTTCGGTAGAAGAAAGATGGACGACAAAAATGTGTTTTTGATGTTGAAAACCCAGAAAGAAGTATGAAACCGTCATGTAATTGCAAACTGAGTGCAAAGAAAACTGCATTGTTAAAATGTAAGTTGTTCAGCGAACACTAAAGAGCAAAAATATTTTTCGAATTTTGGAAAAAAACCGTGGTAAAAATGTTAGTCCGAGTTGGTGAAGCCCAAGATAAAAAACATCAAATCAACTAAGTCTCTAGAAGAGGCCGATCACCATTTTCATCTGAAAAATTCAGGTGATAAATTACATAGGGTTTGCAAAACAATGGTTCTACATACGTTATGCGTTGGACAATGGACTGTGTCTGAATGGGTTAAAGAAAATGATCCAAATATAAATACAGAGGATACTCACGCAACACCAGTTGATACCTCTTCACAAAATCTGAAACGGTCTAAAATATCTCAGGAAACAAAGGATGACTCGCCTAGGAATATTTTGCATTCCTTTCTAATAAGTCTGCCAAAGCTTGAGTCACATTATTGTAGATCATCTACCACGAAAATATACCTAAAACCCGTATGGGGATGAAAGATGAAAGTATTACGAGAATATGAAAAGAAGTGCAATGAAAAATCCCTATCAGTTAAAACATTTATGGAGGAATTCGAAAAGATAAATCTTAGCATACACCAGCCCACAAAAGACCACTGTGACCTCTGTGTGGGATTTAGGGTTAAAAATGTGTCAGAGGATGCTTACAAAAGGCAAATAGTAAATAAAGAAAATGCTAGGGCAGAAAACTCCAAAGACAAGGAGCAGGGTAAATTTGTATATACCATTGATTTACAGAGTTCTTGCACCGAATTTAAAAGTTTCAGCACTTTACTATAAGCCTAAATTGATAGTCCACAATTTTACCATATTTGATCTCAAAAACAAAGATGGTTATTATTTTGTGTGGCACGAGGGAGAAGGTCTGCAAACAGATTGTCTACAATAATTTCTTATTTTATCCTTAATAAGATACCTTCAGGATAATGACGAAATAATATTTTACAGTGGTGGTTGCGGCTACCAGAATCGAAATAATATTTTATCAAACGCACTTTTGTCTGTGGCTCATGAAAAAAAAAAAAAAAATTGTGGTGGTTCATAAGTACCTTGAAAAAGGTCATACACAAATGGAGTGCGATTCAATGCACTCCAAAATTGAAAGAAAACTCAGAAATCGTGAAATTTATACACCAGGCTGCTACATCAACCTTTTTAAAACTGCAAGACTCACTCCTAAGCCATATGAAGTACTATACCTTGATCATACATTCTGGAACAATTTTTCCAATTTTAATTTTTATAGTTCAATAAGACCTGGAAATCAATCTGGAGACCCAACTGTCCATGACCTCAGATGTATAAAGTACAATCCAGACCTAAGTCTTGAATACAAAGTAGACTACAAAATGCCATGGACTTTACTTCCCAGATGTTGCAATAAAAGCAAGGTTCCTAGGTGCTATTCCGTCTCCTTTATACAATGGCCCATTAAAAATAACATTACAAAAATATAATTACACGAATTAAAATCCGTGATACCACCAAAATACTTTCATACATTTTATGATAATTTACTAACTTGTTAACTTTATTTGTTTCACTATTATTTTTTATCAGTTAATATATCTAAGGTTAATATCTATTAGACAAATATTTCATAAGAGAAATTGGATTTTTTGTGTAATATATTTTTTTTAAATACACAGGTTGTCCAACAAACTCATTATATTTAAAGTAAATGTCAACTCTTATGTACCTTGTAAGTTTTATTGTTCCCGAATAAATAAATGAAAAGCATCTAAGTCCTCTTTTAATGCCTAAATAATAAAATATTTATATACTCGATTACTGATTTAACTAAAATTACATTTTAGTGGTGTTTTACAAAATTTTATGAGAGGGTCCCATAATAACAGTAGTAGCAGTTTTTTACTTCTCCTGGAAAGTTTTGCTACTCAGACTTAAAAGGTTTTATAAGTAAGCTGACGATATGACATGCCTTAATGTATTGAAAATTAATCATGGAATAAACAAAAGCTATAAAAATAAGTTTAACCTAAATATTTTTATTATTTATCTTACCCACAGTATCTTCATTTTTCAAGTCTCCCAGACCAAGGGAGGTGGATGGCTGACTCTCTATATATCTTGGATCACCTTCAACAAACTCATTCTTAATTTCAGCTTTTATTACCCTATCTTAAAAAATTTGAATTACATCCAAGTGTTTAGTATTAATTATTATCACTTATCTTACTTGAGTTATACTCATCTGGTTCATTCTTTAAGTCTCCCAGATCAAGGGAGGTGGACACCAGACTCTCTATATATCTTGGTTCACTTTCAACAAACTCTTCCTTAATTTCAACTTTTACTGCCCTAGCTAATAAAAAAATACGAATTACATCTCATTGTTTAGTAGGTACTAATTATTATTTGAGTTACCTGTTGGTCCATTCTTTGTGTCTCCACGATCGGTTGATGTGAATAGCTGATTCTCTATGTGTGTTTGGCCACAGTCAACAAACTCTTCCTTAATTTCAATGTTAAATTCCATAGCTAACAAATAAACTGAACACAAAATCGTATCGCTCAGTGATAAAAACTCTTAACTACTATAATAGTCCATTCTGGGGATTATGTATCAGTGTAGTAAGAGGGTAGAACTTCTACGAACCTAAAATTTATATCAATGGATTTTGCTTAAATTAGTGATTGTTGAACAACGTTAATTTTTATATATAGGTATTTTTCATTTAAAATATCAAATGTTTTGTTTTTAAAAATCACGGCCATGAAACAACAAGAAATGACAGTGATGACAATTGACAATCATTTCATATCTCAAGTACAGAAAAATAAACCACGGTTCGTAGACTTACTACGGTTGCCTCTTTCGACTGGGGTGGGGATGCTTGAGTTACGTCACCAGAGTACACAAGAATACAAAACCCATTTATTATCACAGTTTGTTCGTGGTAGTTATCTTTCAGTTTATTATTTGTTTTATTATTTATCGTTTCTTAAATATCTCAGTTTACTTTATATTTTTGTATTTGAAATTTTGGTGTTGTTTACTATAAAAACTTATTTTGAATTATCGAAGAAACGTTATTTATTGTAATTGTACATCGTACCTATTGTCTTCGTATCATTTTATAAGGTAGGTTAAAACTTTAAAAAAATTTCATTGTGTATTAACGTAATAATAATGTTGATGAAATTTTAGAATGCCAGGCACAGGTTGTAGTGTGCAGGAAAGATATTAAAAAAATGGAAAAAATAGTTATGTAATTCGGTAATTCATTCAATAGTTAATCCAGTATTGATGGAAATTCAGTATATGCGACAAATTTTCAGTGTAAAATGGAGATTCTAGTCCTAGATTTACGTAAATCCTGCATTAACATTGGATAAACGTTAACAACCCGTTCTGATTAATTTTAAAAGTACCAAACTGCCTACATATCAACAGTTTTCCATAATTAGGTATTATAACTCACTAGACATCTTTATTTCATAACTCTCTTTACTATTTTCCACACATCAAAGACATAAAAATGACGATTATAAACAATGTTCGATTCAAATTACTGTACTCTCGTGGCGTAATTTCGGGCTTAATGTTCATTGGTTAGTCGGAAGAGGCAACCCTAGTAAGTCTACGAACCGTGATAATAAACAATCATCATATCAGAATGCCCACTCCCCACTCTGCTTCAAAAAATAAATACGCGCATCTCGTTCGCGCAGACAGAATCAGCCATGTTTTAGTCGGAATGCTGTTATATGCATAATATGCACTATTTTATTCGTACTTTTAGTTGAAGAATAGATTAAATTATTTCAAATGTATTAAATTATTAATCTCTAAAAATTTAAATTACAATTCTGTCGTAGCTTGTCACAAATTTCTCAATTTAAGTCCATGTTTCCGTTTAAAACATGGCGTTCGCGTTCTGACAAACTTCACAGGCGGCATCTGAGAGTGGGCATTCTGATTGTTATTTATTCTGTCTCAAGTCTATGATCTACCAAATGCAGTGACCGATGCACAAGTATGTAAGCCATCAAAAAAAAAGAAAGAAGAAGTCCTGGCACAGAATAATAAACAATCAGAATGCTCACTCTGCTTGAAAAAATAAGTACGCGCATCTCGTTCGCGCAGACGGAATCAGCCATGTTTTAGTCGGAACCAGTGCTGTTTAGTGGCATTTTATCTGGAGTGCACAGAAAAATTAACCCGGTTTAATTTATTTACGGCAACTATAGACATAATATGCACTTTTTATTCGTACTTTTAGTTGAAGAATAGATTAAATTTCAAATGCACTGAATTATTAAGGTAAACGTAGGGGATATGACGCACAATTCGGGTTTTTGGCAGATCTCAAACGGTAATACCGATGATTAGTGTTTATGACACCTAGTACTATCAGGTACTCACAGCATAAATTCCAGCTAAATCCTACAATAGGAATTACTATAATTTAAAAAACAAAAAAGTCAACTTTTGCGTCATATTCCCCACAGGGGGGAGGGTCATATGACGCACTAGGTGCTGGGGATATGACATGGAAAATTACATGTAAACCAAAAATAAAAACTCTGATTAACTTTGCAACTTTTAATGAAATGAGGTGAAATAATGAAATAAAACTGTCTACACAACTGACATGGTGTTAACAACAAAATTGAAGTGTCCACGACGAAAATTAGGTTTTGGCAGGATTTTCATAATTTGTTCCATTTTGACAATGCCGATGTCTTCAGCTAATGGAAAGACGAACTGAACCTTTCCTTTCTTCATAAAGTTACCTTCCACGCCATCATTATTGATGCTAATGACTACGCCCACATAATATAATGGCTTGCCCTTTCCTGGAAACTCGACCAATACGTAGTCGTCGACGTTAACACTTTCTACACATTGGAGGAAATCTTCCTCATCTACAATTTCATCATCGGAGGATTTTTCGTCCCACTCGCCTCCAGATGATGATGGCAATTCTTCTTCTAGTAAGATTTTCTTTTTTGCTCGCTTTCGAAGCTTGAATGTCTTCTCCTGCTTTGCAATTTTGATTACTCGTTTGGCCTTCTTAGCTTCTACAGAAACCAAAAAATTTTCATATAAGTACCATATGAAAGTAGGAACAAAAAGTTTTTTAGTTGGTCGCACTGCATTTTGTAATATGCACGCTATTACTAAAAGTCGTGTTCAAAAATTTTGAAGTTTCGAGCTACTGGAAACCTACCTGACAAAGATGGAAGGGGAAAGCATCATAATCGGCCTATTAAAATACCATATGAGATAGTCGCTACTCTCAATGAGCACATTAAAAGCTTTCCTTCACGCAAGTCCCATTATTCTCGTAACGAGTCTCAAAAAAAGATACCTTCCAGCCGATCTTAACGTAAAAAGAATGTATGAACTTTACTTGCAGAAGTACGAGTCAGAACAATACACTTTGTTAATGAAGCACGAAAAAATTAATCCTAAAATAACCTATGATTTCTATTATAGATAATTTACCGAACATTTTAACCTGTCTTTTGGATATCCAAGAACTGACACGTGCTCAACTTGCGATGCATTGAAAGTGCAGATAGAATCTGCCTCAAGAGGAAGAATAGAAAAGGTTGGAAGTTCAAAAAGAACTTCACTTGCAAAAAGCGCCAGCCTTTTATGATGATCTTAATTTTTGAGATTAAGATTTGGGTATTTAATCAACTATTCCATTCATGAAAAAAAAAATCAGTTGGTTAATTACATGTCAGATGAAACTATATCAAGAAAGGGTTCCATAGAGACTACCTCGTAATTATGGAATTTTATTAAAAAATATATAAGCGACCAAGTAAAAACTCTTTATATATTTTCTGACAACTGCGCCGGCAAAAAAAAAATGCTGCAATGGTTCATTTGTTAACAGTTTTAGTTAATAATAAACGATTTTTAAAAATAATGCATCATTTTCCAGAGCCAGGTCACAGTTTTCTACCATGTGATCGTGACTGAGGTACTCTAGAACAAAAAAAGCGCAAAAAAGAAATATTATATTTGCCTGAAGAGTGGTATTGGTAGAAAACTGCGGTAAAATGTTTGTTGTTGAGCGTGTTACACAAGAAATGATTTTTGATGTTAACTCATTTTTGGAGGCACACTTTAAAAAGACTTCAGTTGTCAAGAAAAAACCATTTACAATATCTAAGTACCGAATATTTATTTATGATTCTACAATGCCAGAAAATGTGTGCGTTACAGAATCTCACAATCCTACTTGTGTAACCTGTTACACTTTATTTAAAATCCAGGTACATTCATAGACCTAAATACGATTCCTTTGGTATATAAAGAAAAACTTCCACTTAAATACAAGAAATACAACAGTATTATACCAATAGTAAAAAAATATGTACCTTCTGCTTATCTTCTTTTTTTGGACGCTATTACACGAGAACAAAATGATGCAGATAGTGATTATGACTAAAATACACTATATTTATCCGCCATTTTGTATTTCATGTAAAAATCACATCATTTTTGTAATGTTTTACTTTAAAATATAACTACTATTTTTTGTATTTACTTGATATTTTATTTCTTCCTTATATATTTCCTTAAATTTTCAGTTTTTTCTAGGTTTTAGGAGCAAAAACCGTCCACGTGAAAATTTCAAAAAAATGTTCTAACTTTATTTTCAAAAATTCAAATTCAAAAAGTACCACATATAAACGCCTTTGATTTCTGTTTTCCACAGAAAATATAAAATTATTAAATTTTATAAAACTACGTGACTTAAACGTTTTTTTCATTTTTCTCAAAACTATAAGAACTGCACGTAGCCGGTTTTTGCACCGGGGTCTTCAATTGGTAAAACATCAGTAGCACGTTGAATACAATTGTTGAATATGTGAGCAACACATCCAATACCGATTAAAGGTCTCCCGCAAGAATTACTCAATTTAGTGAATAAATTGTTAGTTTCTTGTCTTTTCATTCCACCAAAATTAGTTTTTGTGTTATCTGAAGTTAGTCCAACAATCTTGTTAACAATATATTTTTGTAAAATATTTAATACATAATACATAAATCCTTTTGTCCTTATGTTAAATCTGTGGAGCAGTCTTTGCAGACTATCTCCATCTTGGACTATCAATATCTCTACCTGCATTTTTTTAGGGTGGATCGAGAAGCTCGACACAAATGTTGCCGATCCCAAGTCCGCATAAAGGAGGAGGGGTCTACAGCCAGGTTAGCACACGACTGATAGATTTTAAAACCATACAGCTCAGACACAGGATTATTTTCTACATACTGTCAGAATTTCAAGTAAATCCATGCACATAAAAAGAATTCTGACAAATACCGGCATATCCTGGACTAATGGTATTATGGTTCAATAAAGTTAATTTACTGCAACACACCCGGTTTGTAACGGCTCTCAGAAAAATCCCTGAGTAGGTTTTTCTCTTTTGGCTTTTTGGTACCCACTTTTATTTTTTTCCCATAAATTTTTTTAAATATTATGGAGATTTTAGTCATTGAGTTTCCTATAAATTTCTTTACAAGCACATTCAAGTGATGAATCTTTACTTTGTCTGATTTTCCTCCGAAATAATTGATTCTTTTCACGATATTTAGCAGGATCTTTATCTGTGAAGTTTTTTAGTCATTCCATTACATTAAGTATTTCTTGAGTCGCGTTATGTTGCTAAGTGGTTTTTATTTTAGGTACTATTTCATTTTTATTTGCATCGCTAAATTTTCTCCTATTTCGAAATTTTTGGATACGCTCTCGTTCGATATGTAAAAGGAAAAATAAACACTCGTTTTTTTGCTTAAAATTTTAATTTTATTCCTTAATAATACATGACATCTCAACAAAATTATCTGTACTTAAAACTACTTTGGTACTAACAGTGTCACATATTTGAAAATTTTTTAGTGAAAACATTTCTTCCTACTACAAGAAACTAACTTTTCTCTTAATGATTAAAAATCTATTAATTTTATCTACACCTTTATCAACAATAAAATAGTATCTGGTTAAAGTATCCAGTAAAAACATCATATGCAGTTTATAATAATAAATAACTGACGTACGTTTTAATAAAAACAATAATAAAATTTAGGGACCCGAAGGAAAACAAGCTAGATTAAAAACATCAGTTAAGTCAATGCTGTCCTGAAATAATTGGTGAAATATATTTTAAAGTAGTAAACCAAAGTTGCAAGATTTGTAGTATTAAATGTAAGGCATTTTTTTTGTAAGTAAAAACTACCAATAATTTCCAGAGAAACGGTCCCCAAACCCGAGTTCAACACAACCAACAAGTAGGTTTTCGAATTGTCTGAAGCTTAACTCAACAACAACTTCATTTGGTATCTGTCAAATTGATAACTCAGTCACGTAGAGATGTCTAAATCAGTAATGGATGAATGAGCAAAACGGTCATAATATGCAGACACTCCCCAAAATTTTCGCTTCGCTACGTTAGCCTCGATACAATATTCTGACTGTCAGGTCTAAAATATTTAACAAAACATTTATTTTATATAAAGCAAGTGTTATTTGATGTGTTTTCATGTGTCGAAACACCACAAGATTATTAATAAAATAAAATGTAACTGTTAAGAAGTACTATCTACACAGAATGGGTAAAGGGCGCGAACTAGTCATAACCACAAAACGTCGTAACCTGGAATACCTGTTCGCCTACTTTCGATCATACTTCAAGGTACGGTGAATGGAAAAAGAGGTTCAAGAAGAATAAGAATATCCCGGCTTCATAATCTTCGAAAATGGTTTAATTTGAGCTCTACCGGACATTGTAGGGCAGTAATTAACAAAGTTAAAATAGCCATATTAGTGTCCAACATCCGTAACGGATAGACACCACAAGAAGAAAATAAAGTACCAGAACTATAAAACAATTCTAAAATAACGGTTTAAATGTAATACATTTATTAAAATATTCACCAAAATATTCTCATGCCAAACCAAATATTAGTTTATGTGAATGGCCGACTTTTCTAAACCTCCGGAAATGCAAATTTATATGTAAAGCTCAACACCATTCATTTACCTACTATTTAGTTCGGCTACTTTTATTATTAATTTGTTTTAATTTCTAGTAAAACGGAATTACTATCCATCCGACTGCAAAATTTATTACCAAAAAGTGAGGCGAGAGAATTTATTATTTAAAATTTGACCTCGATATTTTTTGTTTTCTCCTACTATTCAGTTTGTGACGTACTGATGTTACTGATGTTTTAACTTTACCACTGAACGTGCCAAAAGTTAAGAAGATAATCTTAATAAGTAAGCTAAATTTATTGTAGTGAAAACTCAATTATGCAATGCGAGAAATAGACAGAATAGCCTGGAAAATGTAACAGAAAAGACCAGTTTCGAGAAAAACTCGGGGTATTAAGAAAAATAGAAAGAATAGTGACTGAACAAGAATAAACTGAAAATTGCAATTTTAGAATTAAAGGAAACAAGAAAAACAGCAAAAAGCACACAATAAATCAATAAAAAACAGAATACGGTAGCAACAAAAATGAAACAAAAAGAAGGAAATGAGAAATAAAAAAAATGAAGGAGTTAAAAAAGAAGAAAAAAGAAAAACACAAGACGCTTAAATAAAAGAAATACAGCAAAATATTATAAAAAACAGATAGAAGTCAGAAAGGAAAAAATGGAGCATGTCAAAAAGGAAAAAAATAAAATGAAAATAAGCAGAATAAAAGAGGGAATACAAAAGGAATGGAAGAAAGAACTAGAAATGCTATAAAAATATAAAAGAGACAGAAAGACACAAAGAGAATGAAAGCTAGAGCTGAAATTGTTTCTTAATGGAATATTATTTTATTATTAATTATAAATTATTGGAAATAAATCACAATTGGAAAACAAATTATTTATTTTACTTTGGATCTCCATATTGGAAGATATAGAGGTCGAAACAAAGGATTGTTTGTCAACAAAGTTGATAAAAAGAAATAATAAAAATTGATGACAGAGAGAAGTTAAAAAGAAATAAGTAAGAAAGAAAGTTTAGAGCGAAAGGACAGTTAAAAAAGGAAAATGGGAAATTTCAAGATAGAGTATGAGGACTGTAAATTATGTTGAATAAAATATAAGAACTTTAATTTATTTAATCTGTAAATTGTAATAAATTGACACTTTTCGCTACTGCTAAGCTAATACTGAGAAATATCTAGAAACAGTAGGTAATTTTACATGTAAATATAATAAATTCTCAAATATATTTTATGCATACAATTTGTATTTCAAGTAAGAACACGAGCGATGAAGTATAAAAAACAAACTATAAAGGCTGATTTATAAACTTTACGTTGGCGTTAGCGCTGACGTTCGCCGTTGACCTTGGCGCTGGCTATCATATACTGCATTTATAAACTTTCGGTTGGCGTTGGCGTTAAAGATCATTTCTAACCTTACATTTTTGATTTGGTATTATTAATTTTTGCTTAAAAATTAACACAATGGAAAATGAAAATGCTCGGCCTTTGTTAGGTGCAGTGGCACTTATACACGATACTTTGTATTCGAGCAGCACTGAGACTTCGAAATAAAAGACAACGTTAATACAAAAGGAGGCCCATTAACCAGAACAGAAAGACAAGAGATAATTTTAATTATTATACAAATATAAAAAACTGGGATACGTAACAGTTTTTTAAATATACCAGGATGCAGATTTCAGTATTTGAAAAATTACTGCAAATGGTAAAACCAAAAATAAATGTAAACTATCGCTCTGATGGAATTTCTAATATATAGGGAATATAAATTAAATTATCTAAACTATTTCACTTTATAAATACAAACATAAACAAAAAATAATTTAGTTTGATTTGTTTGACAAACCTTGTCACTTTTTCGGTATCGCTATTGGCTGCGATGACAAAGATACAGTTTTTTTTAAGTTCTGTGATCGTGACTACAACCACAGAAGGGTTGGTGTATTCTGTGCTACAACGGCCAACGGCAAAAGATAAAGTTGGTTAATCTTGAACGGAACCGAACGCCAACGCCAACGGCGAACGATGTTTATAAATAGACATACGAGTTTCCCATTTGACCATGTTGTAACGCGAACGTCAGCGCCAGCGCCAACGCCTACGTAAAGTTTATAAATCAGCCTTTAACCTTACTTGTTAGATGCATGATCTATCAGAATAAACTCTTTATTATTAATGGTTCGTATTTAAAATTGGAAATCCTTACCAAAAAGGTACCTAGTAAAATTAATCCTTTCGACATCGACTTCTGATTTAGAAGCCGAAATTTTAATCGTAAAGAGTTCATTTTTAAATTTATGTTTGACTTCCAAAATTTTTACAAATAAATTTTTGAAGTATATATAATCTTTTACATATAAACTTTTGTATCAGCTTAGCAGTTTTAAATAAATCAGCAATCTTGGATGCAACAAAATGCATGGAACCTGTCAATGAAAAACCTTTTAGATAAGATAACCCAAGAAAAATTACAAACTTCATGAATTGGAGTTTTCACTAAATCTTTGTGATGCAGTTCTCAACTCTTTCCGTTAAAGATATAATTTAATAAATATTTACAACTATTTACTTTAAAAGGTTTAAATAAGTTTAGATTTCCTTAAAAACTAAATTCTTCTGCCAGTATTATTTACTACGAAGGTCCAAGAAGAAAGATTAGTGCACTTTATATCAAGAATGACTAAAACTTAACAACAATCACAGCAACAACTACCAACTAGTCTTCTTTAAGATTATTGAATTCCCTAACATCACGTATCTCCTCCTCATCCATATCTTTATCACCCCAACCCCACACACATTCTTCGTGCGTGTGATGGTGATGATCTTTATTCGATTCTCCCTCTACTTTGCCATTTGTCCAGGATCCGTCTCCCGTTCGGGCCACTCGCTTCTTCACCATTTCCATGGAAGCAGTTTTCAAGTCGTAGGCTTGTCCTATTCTTGACATGAAGTCTAATACTGCCGTTGTATAGTTCAGCTTGTAGTCTCCTAATTCGGCTGCTTTGTAATCCCAGGGGAAGGTGTGATGGTAGTTATGCCAGCCCTCCCCGAAGCCCAGAGCTGAAACGTATTTGTTTTCTGTGGGTCCGATGGTACTGCAAACAAAAATTAATAAAGTTTTAACACATATAAGATTAAAGAAAATTTAATTTTAATATTTAAATGCTCTTATTAAACATGCGGCAAAGCCATACAAAATAAAGCTAAAGTAGGGTACAAGCTAAACAAAACGAAGTTATAATAGGTGGAATTATTCTTTAAAATAAACTGATACATGTTGAAACATGGAGATTCCCGAAAGAGAGATATGAGAACCAAATAGACCGCATAATAATCCAATTCCCTTGGAGAAGCTGCTTAAAAGATATTAAGAGCTTAACAGACCACACGCTGATCAGAGCCAAAATAAGAATGACCTATAGTCCTATAAGAAGAAAGTGTAAGAAATAAATTAACTGAAAGTCTATATGACAACAAAGTGGAGAGTCACTAGAAGAAATATGGAAAAATATTTAACTGAAGAGAATCTTAAGCAATTGAGTTAATTGAAAAGAAGGAATAACAAGAAATGGGCGGCCTAAATTCGTCCCCAAGCAGGTACTAGAAGATAATCCTACCCTTAATTTCTACCGATGCTACTTTAATGACACCACTCAACTGAACCCTGAGCAGGGGATTATAATTACTGGAAAAACCAAATTTAATTTAAGAAAGTTTAAATTTATTTTCATTTTCATTTTATAATAACTACTGGCAAGCAAAATATTATGGAATGCTCTAAAAGTTTTAGTGAAAGTGAAAAACCTGTATTAGTAGTAGAATTTCAGAAATTTGCAAAGAGTTAAAAAGTGGTGAAGTATGTTGGAGATGGGTGATTCACCTTTGTTAAAAGTTAAAATTTATACCGTGGGTGCCGAAAACTTGATTATGTGCAGTGAACTAGAACATATACATAAAAAAAAATTGAAAAAACTAAATAGGCAGATAGTGAGTGTTGGTGGTAAACGTAAAGCAACCGATGACGTTTGTGAGAAGCCTTGCGAGGTAATACATTCTATTTTAAGAGAATATCCTGCCCAGTTAAGTAGTTTAACAGTCAAATACATTCACTAAATTCATAACACTATTTATAAGAACTGACGAAAAACTCTTCTGGTTTTTCCAAAAAGTAGAGCAGACGCTATCATGTTTATAAAAACAATGACTAATAAGACAATAAAAGATGAAAACTTTATCATTACCGGCAATATTAAAGAAATTATCGTATTTTGTGTCTAACAAATGTAACCCTTCTTTGCAAAAGTAGCAAATTTGTAGCATTTTCGTTTCACCCCGTATATCATAAACTCCGAAAAATATTCTTAATCTTTTTGCGTCTCTGAGATTGATAATATAAACACATTTTGGAGTCTGTTTATAATAAACAAATTGCTCTTTCGATTGAACTTGGTTCCGCTTAGATATTTACGCAGAAAATAAAAACCAAAAATGAGTTTAAAAAATTTCTTCTTTTAAAAAGATATTCACCCTTAAAATTTTTTAGGAAAGAAAAACATTTTTTTCTAAGCAGCTAGAGGATTTTTTAAACGGCGTCCCAATTTTAAATACTTTGGAAATTTTCCTGTTTAATGTTGTCCAGGACATTTCTGTAAGTATTTCTTGATTTATTTTTCGTAGTTAGTTCAACCAGCTCCCCCCCCCCCCCAAAAAGGAATCCTTATCCACGACCTTGCTCTCCTACCAAAACACGAGTAGCCGTTCGCAAATGTTTCAATTTATTTGCTTACACTATCTCCAAGCCCAGTGATTGTTCAATCCCCCCTTTTAGCCCCCTATAACAAATTTAAATTGTTAAAAATTGTAATATCGATGGTACTACTGTCCAGATCATTTCTTGCAGTTGTTCACACTGCATATATTGGAAAATGGACATTAAATACCACTTGCTTTTTGTTTAATACCAAATAAGAAGAAATGTTCTTACAAAAAACGTGTTTGGAATTAAATCTGAACCCGAAATTATTGTGGCAGACTTTAAAATAGTCATTCAAAATGTCATAAGAACAGTGTTCCCAAATTCCAAATTAGTAGGAGGCAGGTTTCAGTTGGCATAAGCACGATTTCGCAAAATTCAAAATCTGAGCCTCGTTCCTAATTACAGGAACAAAAACAGTGAAATTGGAAAATGGATATTCGGTTTACCATTCTCGAATCCATCAGAAGTAAGATTCATAATTTTACGGAGACGAGTTCATGAATTTATTTTTATTTACCTGCTATTCTCGGGAACGAATTGATGTATGTTTCTTCAGGTAGGAGATTAACCAAATTGGTAATTTTAATCCTAGTGACGAGTTAATGCACGTCGGCATCACTGATAACTAAAGATACTTTACATTTTATGGGGGAATATTAAAGAAGAAATTTTGCAAAAGGAAGGATCAGACGAGGTAAGTATACTTGAACTGAAATATAGTGATCAAAATGGAGAAGTTTAGAAACAAGCTATAAATGATAAAAAATTACAGAAATAATAAAATAAAAATATCTGAGAAAGCTGCGCATTAAAACAATTTACAATACGATACGAAGTGATCATTGCGAAGGTAGAAAAAGAAACATGGAAGTGAAACTGAAAAGCATCGAATTCAAAACTATTACACCATGTAAAATTAACGAAAACAAAATTAGGTAAGACACGTGAAGAACGTGTAAAACATCAAATCGCATTGGAAAAAGAGGAATACGTTGGGGAGGGAGAACTGTTGATTATTCAGAATTATGTCTGTATTTTTAATTTGTTAATTTCCATAGATTCTAATAAAGATAGCTTTATTTTGAATGTGAATAATTTGGACTTGGTCATTAAAAGAAGATTATGGCCTAGAAGGTGAAGTGCGTACGTAGAATCTATTTTTCTATTATTGAAAGCCTTTTTATGTTATGCTATACGTTTGTTAAAAGTTCTACCAGTTTGACCGATGTAAGTTTTTGAGCAGTCGTCACATTTAAGTTTTTATACACCACTGTTTCTTTTGGCTCTTGCTGTTTTTAATGTATTTGCCTAAGTTATTGTTTGTTCTGAAAGCTGGTGTTATTCCTTTCTTTTTATGTGTTTGGCTATTTTTGTTGATATCTTACTTGTTAATGTAATCGAGCAGGAAGTGCTGGGTTTTTCCTCTGGTGGTGGAAATAGTTTTAGGGCTTTTGTTTTGTTTCAGGAACTCATGTTTGTTTTTAATCTGATAATTTTTAAATCTTGAAAATTTATGGATTGATTCTGTTCTGTTCCTACTTTAAATTCAATATGACTATGGGGTGAATTTATATACGATAAGAATTGTCCAAGTTGCCTATTAGTTCCACTAAAACATACCAGTACATCGTCTACTTATCTCCAACAATATAAAAGCTGTTGTTTCTAGATGCCCCATTAAAATATTCGTTAGCAATGGGCTTAGAGGATTACCCATAAGTCCTGCACTGTTATTTGTATATATTTTCAAGAAGATGTAACGATTTGATTTGTAATATTATGGTCTAAAAGATTTTTTATACTATAGTCTATTACCATATTACATAGATTAATAGAAATTCTCATGTTAAAAAAAAATTCGAAATATAACTGAATATCATTAAGCAAATAGCAGTAAACTATTAGTACATAGAATATACAATAAATACAATTTTAAATTAAAAACTACATTAGAAAGTCCTAAAACTAGTATTTCCAACTCCAGAGAAAAAACTCAGTACTTTCTGCTCGATTTTATATACAGAGAACATATCAACAAATAGTATGGTAAGATTGGTCAAAAAAAGACCCCGACATCCAAAGTAAAAGTTTTTCTCCAACACCAAATTGTTCTATATGGTCCATATATTGTTCAGTAAAAAGTTACACAATGGGGAGGAGAAGTCGGTAAATTAGTAGTTTTTTACGTTTTTCTTCAATATTTATAACACTATGCGGTTTAGCGTGAACAATTTTCTATACAAAATGTTCTACATTAAATTTGAAACAAAAAAGTTCTATTTTTAATCCTTTTCAAAAAAATAGTTCCAGAGCTACGGAGGGTGTAGATGTACATGTAGACTATGCTACATAAGATTACGAAAAAATATTAAGCAAACTAGTTTTGAAAATTGTAAAAGTAAACTCGAAAAAAAAAAAATGTTAACATTTACAAAACGTAAAAAAAAAAATAAATAAGTACGAGTATTAAAACATTAAAACCCCTGAACTCTCTGCCTTATTAACAGGGGTTATAGGAGATGAAAAGTGAACTGTCATAAAGCGTTTGATGTCGGAACCCTAGCTGTGAAAGATATTCAAAACAAAACATTCAATAAGATACACTTGAACAGAAAATTAAATGTTAAGTTCCTAGCCTCTATATCCAGGTATATGACAATTAGCACCACCACGGAATGTGTAAATTTAAACAATCTACATCGGATAGTGTGCACAGTAAGGAGTGATGAGAGACTTGAAGAAATATTTGAACTATATGCGTATCCTCGATCTTTGTTCGACGAATCTGGCTTGATAAAAAAGGAAGCAAATCGTCAATGGTTACTGTTTTAATTCTAGACACAAAAAATCATCATGTGCTCTAGATTAAAAGAAAATGTCATACACCATTCATGGAGGTCACCTTCTTCATCGTGTTGTCTGGCAATGTCCATCTACCCTAACAACAAAATGGGCCTTCTTTCACTTCTTACAGTACACTTGCAAAGATGTGGTTGCACAGTTCATCAAGCATATGTTGACGCTGACTTATTAATAGTTTTAACAGCTATTGATGAAGCTAAGAAAGACGTTAAATCTTGTATTATTGGTAATGACACGGACCTACTAGTTTTGTTGACTATCCACGCATCAAAGAAGAAATTGAAAATGGTGGTAGCAAAGACAGGTAAACAGCAGCAAAAAGTCTACACTATTGCTGATATTCAGTGAGACATTGGGAATATGAAGGATGTATTCCTTGCAATATACGCCTTTACAGGATGTGACACGGTATCAGCTACCTAGGAGAAGGAAAAAATTACACAGTCTAGGAAAGTACAAGCCAACGATGCTCTTCGTAGAAAACTTTTAGTCATTAACGATCCCAAAGCTGACCCCAGTGAAGTAGCTGACACCGGAAAATATTTCCTTCTTGCGATGTTTGAAGCTAGCACCATGGAAAATCTAGACTGTTTTCGCTATCAGTCTTACTTGAAGGCTATTGCAAAGCAGCTTATACATTCTTTGCTCAAGTTAACTACACTACCCCCACTTCAGGAGCTTTCAGACAGAATTCGTTCAGAACCTATCACCAGGTACCGCAGTGGCTGAATGAGGAGAAGAATCCGCTCGAGTCGGGTTGGAAAAAGATTAACGAACACATGACACCAATTACAACAGTACGTGCCGCAGTTCCCGAGGAATTACTTTCCCTCATACTATGTACTTGAAAAGACGAATGCGTCCGTAAGTGTGTGTCCGACACAATCATCATAGTCGAAGATGTAGAAGAGGAGGATGTTGTATTTGATGAGGAAGATGTTGTATTTGAAGAGGATTGAAACTGATGAATAAGTTTATTTTAAACTAATTGCAATATAATCATCATTATTATGTAAAAAATATCTTACACAATAGTGATAGTAAGAGTATTTAAAATTATTTTTTTGGAATTTATTGTCTATAGAAAGTTCAGAGTAAATTTCTCCGTACTACAGATTATGCCTGTGGAAGCCTCTTTACCCTTAAAAAGTAGCGCCCCTTGAGAAGGTGGTGAGGTTGACGTTTCTTCTAGAGCTTATCACTAATATATCACTGGCCAATGAAATAACAAATTACATTTACAAAACACAATTCTGGTAAAAAAATTAGTTTCCTCAGTAATAATATTATAATTTGCCCAAAAAAATGTTAGAACAATTTTGCATATGACCTTTTTTGTTTTAAATTTAACGTAAAAAAACGTAAAAAACTACTAATTTAACGACTACTTCCTCCACTACCCCCCAAACCCGACGCTAGAAATACTGAACCTTTTTACTGAACTGTATGTGAACCATACAGAAACATTTGGTGTCGGAGAATAACTTTTACTTTGGATGTCAGGGTTTGGGTCTGATTATACCATACTAAAAAATAACCAAATACATAAAAAGAAAGGAATAACACCGGCTTTTAGAACAAATAGCAGGCAAATATATCAAAAACAACAAGAGCCAAAATAAAAATCAATTACACAGTGGTGTATCTAAACTTAAATGTGGTGACTGCCGAAAAACTTACATCGGCAAACTGGTAGAAACTTTAACAAACGTATACCAGTACATAAAAGAGCTTTCAATAATAGAAAAACAGATTCTACATATGCACTTCACCTTCTAAACCATAATCGTTCTTTTAATGATGAATTTTAAATTCTTCATATCCAAAATAAAGGCCTTAAACTATATTAATTAGATTCTATGGAAATTTCCAAATTAAAACATGCATGTATAATTCTGAATGATCAACTTGAAACAAACAGTTATCCCCTCCTCAAGTTATTAGGTCTCAAGAAGAATACTAAGTGTAAACGCTTACTAAAAAGAGAAAGGTACTCTGCCGAAACAGCTGTAGTTATAATAAATTTTGTAGAAGTTTTAAAAACAAAAGTTTTCAGTGTTTTATTGTTGTATAAAAACATATCAACTACATGCATTCATCATCATACTAGAGATTTCACGTTTCGTTTAAAAAAAGTAATTTATTTCGTTTATGATATTATTGATTATATTCGTTACTTACTTGTCGTATGGCTTCGTTCCCCAAATATGAGCTGCGCTATTGACCAACCAAGTGACGTTAAGCGACAAAGCATACCTAAATATGCACATGTACCAGGCTAGTAAGTAATTTTCTTTCCAACAGTACCATGGAATGTGTGCAGGAATCAAAAAAGTCAACATCGTTACCAAAAATACGTAATATCTGAAAGTAAAGTTAATAAATATATTTTTTCTCCCATTTAATATTTGTGAATTCAAGAGTAATAAATTTCGTGTTTTCTATTATTGTTATTTTTTTTTAGAAAACAATAGTTTTCAGTGAGTTATTCACAGAAATAATCATTTAACTTACTTTTTCTGGAACATAACTACAGGATCGGCTTCTACGTCACTCATGTCTACAGTCTTTCCTTTTTCCAAGACGTCCTTATGCTTTCTAAGCATTAGCCATCCTATGTGCGAGAAGAAGAAACCTCTGCTGGCATTATGTGGATCGGCGTCCGTGTCGGTGAATTTATGGTGGACTCTATGATCTCTGACCCACTCGTGGATGTCATTCTGTAGAGCTGCTGTGTGGAAAAACGCTAGAAGCAATCTAAGAGGAAATTTGGCCTTGTAGGTCCGATGTGCCCATAGTCTATGCGCTCCAGCTGTTACACCGAGACCCGCAAATACAGCAAATAAAATATCTAAAAAAGAAAGTACAAGATACATATATATTTTTTCTAGTGTTTTTTAATTTAAAAATAAATCGAATGACTATGGAAAAAGAATGTAGTAAAAAAATAAGATAGAGCTTGGTGCAATCAAAACCAACGTCTACATACATACACATTTTACACTGATGTGTATTCTAAAGTCAAAAAAATTAATGTACTTACTAAAAGCAATGGTGAATATCTTAACTCGTCCTAATAACATACAGTATATTCCATATGTTCCTACACCATGAAGTAACACAAAAGCTAACACGTTTCTCCAAACTATCTCCCATTTATACTTGGGCGCTTTTCTAGGGACAGACTGTTTGATTTGTTGTTGGTAGGTCTGATATGACTGCTGGAGGCTCTCCTTAGTGGCGATAATCTGCACCGGCTCTGCCGATGTAGCCTCTGCCATCAGGAAAGACGAGGATTTCCCTAGAAGATTTGGAGCCATATCTCTGGAAAATAAAAATATACAGCGTTATTTATTGTGAATAGTACACGAAATAAAAAATAATTAGCTATTAAGTTAACATCTAACTATATTAACAACTATTTTGAATTTAATATCCAATCGAGATATACAACTTACATATATATATATATATATATATATATATATATATATATATATATATATATATATATATATATATATATATATATATATATATATATATATATATTGAGATGATTGGTGTTTAAAGAAAATAATTTATAAATTATATACTAGATAATATTAGATATAAAAAGTATTTGGTTATTTTAATAAGTTATATACTAGAAAATTTTATAAAAATTATTTATGTGAGGGCATTTTTAAGAAATTAGCATATAATAAGTGTAAAAAGTATTTTTTTTATATAATTATAATATTGTAAATATATTTAAGTGAGCCATGTGCGTAGGCAACCAGATATACATACTCTGAAAGTGACGTTTAAGTAATGATTACGAATATAAAGTGGGGTTATAATAATATGTTGTTTAAAATGTGTAGTTTATTAAATTAGAGTGTTAGTTACTGATTTAAGTGTATATTCTGATCTGAAAAGCCTAAATGTCAACAAAATTATCAATAGAAAATTAAAGAATTCTCCAGAATACAGAATTTGACCTTTGTTTACGAAAGAACTTTCTCGAATATGATTATGTCTGTGGATCGAACATATACTTTTTCCAGAACATTCATATAGGTAGGGAATAGAACAAATCGAACAGGATTTCTTACCAGATGATTCTGGAAGATTGAAAAGGTATAAATACTCGGTGATTTGGATTCAAGGGGCCAGTTTTTAGTATGAAAGTTAGTTAGAGTCAGTCAATCAGTTACAGTTCAGTAAGTTCAAGATAGTCAGAAGGTCCAATTGTTCAATATAGTGAGTTAAATGAAGATTAAGAAACAGTATAAAGAAAATAATATTGAAGATTTTTTTTTTTTTTTATTTACAAAGAAAATAGTCGCTTCAACCACTTGGGTCATTAGCGACATTAGTTTTTACATTAGATTAAATTATATAAAGATGTATCTTTAAGAAAATTAATTAAGTCTTTGATGTTTAAATGTTCACCTAATACTGTTTTTAAATTGTTGGAAATATTGTTATTTTGTCTGTTGACTGTATATTTTCCACATTCTGTTAGGAGGTGTTTAACAGTAATGTTGATTTGACAGTAATCACACACTGGAATGTCTTCCTTATTCATTAGGTACTTATGTGTAATGTTGGTATGACCTAATCGAAGTCGAGAGATTTTGACTTGATCAGCTCTTTTTAAGTTCACTAGGCGCCACGGACTCACTGTCGATTTAATTTCTTTTAGTTTAGATTCCGATAAATTCCACTCATTTTGCCACGCACTGATCACTTTTTCTTTGACGAACTGTTTTATATCACTGGAAATAGTCTTTGACACTATTGTAGCATGATCGTTTTTGTAAGCTTCCCTTGCTTGGAGGTCTGCTTTTTCATTACCTTGTATTCCCATGTGAGATGGAACCCATATAAATTTGACTTCGGAACCAGTTTCTTGTAAGGCTGCAAGTTCTTTCTTGATAAGTAAGGCTATAGGGTTCTTAGTGAATAGTTGATCAATTGTTGTTAACGAGTTTAGAGAATCTGAGATAATGACGGAGGAAGACTGTTTTGTACTTTTGATATGAATGAGGGCTTGTAATATTGCATATAACTCTGCTGAGTATATAGAGGTGGCAGACCTTAATTTAAATTGGAAGGATGCATATGGAGTGACAAATGCTGCTCCTACGTCGTTTGCAGATTTGGAGGCATCTGTATAAATGCAAAAACTTTCCCCGCAAGTCTCGAGTTCTTTTAAAAATGACTATCTGATTACATTTGGTGATGTCTCTGATTTGTGATATTGGAGTAGTGTCGTATTAATCTCGGGAATCATGATTAACCAGGGAGGGGGAGTTTTTAGATTTGAAGGATAGAGGTCAGGAATTTGCAGTTGCAGATCTTTTAAATTTCTTCGGACTCTTTCATAGAAAGGTGGATCGAACTTACTTTTTTTATAAGCTTCTAGATACCGGTCCGTAAATGTATTTCGAAACACTGGGTGGAATTTGTTACTGACAACTGAAGATGCATACGAAAGGCTTAGATACTTCCTTCGTAGGGTAAGAGGTGGTTCTCCTGTAAGACATTGGAGATTCTTAACGGGTGTGGTTCTAAATGCACCTGTGGCGATCCGAAGTGCTGTGTTTTGAATGATTTCAAGTTGATTGGTAACGTGTTTTTTAGCCGAGTCATATACAATAGCCCCATAATCTATTTTTGATCTAACAAGTGACTTATAAATATTTAATAATGTGGTTTCGTCGGTTCCCCATTTTTTATTTGATAATGTTTTCATTACGTTTAATCCACTTTGGCAAGACTTTTTTATTTCTGAAATATGATGTTTCCATGTTAGTTTTTGGTCGAATACCATTCCGAGAAAATTAATTTTGTCTGAGAATGCCAGCGGCTTGCCACACAGCTTTAGTGTAGTTCTTTGCATCCGGTGCCTTCTTGAGAAAATCATGCATCTTGTTTTTAGTGTGGAGAATTGTACCCCTACTGATGTAGACCATATCTCTAGTTTGTAAATGGATTCTTGTAAGTGTTTTTGAACCATTTTTATATCCTTGCCCTTTGCAAATAGAACCAGATCATCGGCATATAGTCTTCCCTTAACTAGCGGGGAGCAATGATCCAGTATATCGTTGATAGCGACAAGAAAGAGAGTTGGGCTCATAACTGATCCCTGAGGTGTTCCGTTTTCCTGAATTCTTTTTGTTGAAGTGGATTATTGAAGATTAAAAATTATATTATGTATAAATGGTGATTTGATAATGGAAGAAGTATTAATTGAATATTAAAATTATATAATATATTTGGTGATTGGATATTGGTATATTGAAAAGAAGAATAAATATAAATATATAATATATTTGGTAATTGGATATTGGTATATTGAAAAGAAGAATAAATATAAATGCTGTTTGCTGGTTTACTTGGTGGTTTATAAATGCTTAAGAAGAAATATATTTTAAATTGGTGGAAGCTGATAATTGGAAAAGTAATTTCACAAAAACAAGGATAACCGAAGCACGAAGACATTGAGTGGTGATTAGAATCTATATAGTGGAAAACAGTTCATTTAGGCATTCAGTGACAGAAAGGTACAACATTTTGTTAATATAATTTAGTTAGTGTCATAACAATTTCAATTTTGAAGATAGTTTGTTTAAATTTTACATTGTCTATAGAATTTAATTAGTTTCATAAGAATTTCAATTTAAAGATAGTTTAATTTAAATTTACATAGGCTAGGTTAGATATATATGTGTGTTTCATAATAGATATAATAAAGATAATTTAAAAAAGTACTTACAAACTAATTCTTTGAGAACCGCGATAAAAACCCTATATATTATATTATTAAAAATACTCATTGCTCATCATTCACAAATAATACATCATAACAATATATATATATATATATATATATATATATATATATATATATATATATATATATATATAGATATATATATATGTATATATATGTATATATATTTATATTATATATATATATATATATATATATATATATATATATATATTTATATTTATATAGTAAACTCTTAAATATTGGGGAAATCTGCAAGAAAAATCTTTCTTGCAGATTTTCCCAATATTTAAGAGTTTGCTATTTAACTTATCTGCAAAGATTAAATTTCTTTTCTATATATATATATATATATATATATATATATATATATATATATATATATATATATATATATATATATATAAATATATACATTGGGGTAAGGGTGGTCCATCCCAATTTTTTTTATTTTTTGGACAATTTTTTTAGTAGTATGTCCACTATTATTTCACAGAATTCTTGCCTTCGAGAATCGGGATCATCTTCATTTAACTACTGAACCAACTAAACTTTGTAAGGGTGGTATTTTTCTTTATGCAAAACTCTCAAAATGGATGATTTACTTGCATCATTGACGGCGGCCAGTTTTCGAGTTGTCTTATGCGGATTTTCCTTAATCTCTAGAAGTACAACTTACTTTTTTTCATCAGTATATTTAACATTTTTACCTGGATTTTCAATATTTTTTACATGTCCAGTATACCGAAACTTCTTTTCAATTTTTCTAACTGAAGACTGTGAAACTTGTTGACCAGGGTATTTATTATTAAACATTTCACAAACCTCCTTTTGAGTTCTTGTTTTATTACCAAAACCAATCATAATTAAAATGTCTATTCTTTGAGTCTCGGACAAATGAGCCATAATTAAATTTAATACGCGCACAAATATTATACTGACGTCTTTTAGTAACTTTAAATACCCAAATCTCAGCAGCCTACTAGCAATATCAATTGTTTATTTGGCTTTTTGACTAATATTTTATTATCTTCAAAGTTTTTCCCTAATGTTTAGCAGAACAGATACGAAAATACCTGATTATTTCTAAAGTATATTTTAATAGACCCGGCAATATTGCTGATTTAAAAGTTAGGATAACGATAGAAACTAACAAAATAACCCCCGAGGTCATACAAAATGTTGTACCAGAATTCCAAAATCGCCTCGGTTATTGTCAAGACGTGAATAATGATGGTCAAGTTGAACATTTAATTTAATTGTAAAAGTCAATTTTCTCAGTTATGATTGCACAAACTCAAAAAATCTTTATATTGTTGAACAGAGGACTAAAATCCCTTTCTAACAAGGTGCCACACGACCCCCTTTGTTATTTAAAATTTTCGAGGGGGTGCTGGAAGGGGATAATATTTTCATAGTGTAAATTGTCAATTTAAGAATAAAAATCGACCTGTTTCAGGTTTTTTTCAGATAGTACATAATAACGCTAAAAATGAATTTATTCCATACATATGGACATTTTTTATATTACGAGTATAGAGAATAATATATAAGCAACTATCAATCAGTTACCTTTGGTATATCATAGGACTTCTAACAAGCTAGTTTTTGAAATGGATGATCATTTGTACTGATCACTTGCAAAGGATGAAAATGTTAATAGATATATTGCGCATAATATACTGCTATATAAAAACAGATATAAATTGGAAGACGCAGAATAAAAGGATCAGTTTCTATTTTTTCTTTAAGTGTGGCTTTCCAATCGGACGTTGGGCATTATCATCACTATCTTCACTCTATCTAGATCTACTCGGAAAAATTCTATTTCTATTGAACTACATTTAAACTATTTTCTTCAATTTTTCAACCAAGAAATTCTCCTTTTTCCAATATTTCTTACTTACTCCCCATATTTTCCCCTGTAGTATCAATCTGAGCATATCATATAACTGATCCCTGATACACTCCAGATATGGTAACTCTATTTCTATTTTTATTATTGAATATTCTTTGCCCGTATGTCGCATCCGTATTTATTTTTTTTGCATGTTATTTTAAGCATCCTTCTGTACCGCCACATTTCAACTATAATTTATTTATGTGTTCTAACAAAATGTACCCTCTATGACTGTGATGCCTATGGGGAAAATATCCATTTGCATCTAGCAGATGTTAAGTGGTCTAATGTGTTTAGGTGATCCAAGAAGTGTTTTGTTCTGTAAACTTGGATAAAATGGATACAATATTTGTTAGTTTTTAAGAGATAGTTGAGTTTTAACATTCAATAAAGAAACACACAAATGGATCAAAGTTTATAAATTTCTTGTACCAAAAACACTAAAAATCTCCGAGAAAAAGTAAATTCATGCTATATTATTCTATTTATTGCTTATGTCTTCTTTCAAGTCAACATTGTACTATTTCAATCACTTAACATCTCAGAGATCTTACTCTCAGTTTTAATCTAAGGTTTTTGTTGCTGAGAATTGTTTTCATTTTTACAATTTCTTGCTATTTCTGTTCTAGCTCTTATTTTTGTTGTTTGATCATTATTTTCTGAAACCGACGTTCCCAGGTAGTTGTATTTTTAAACTCTTTGTATAAGTACATAACTTTATCAGTTATATGTAATAAGTGAATATCACGAGTTTTTGAGAGTAGGTACTAAAATAACAAAAAACTCGTTTTCTATTTATTTAAAGGGTGTGTAACAAATCGTTGCAATTTCTAGGTAATTCTTATTAAATATTTAGATATTTGCGAACCATAAAGTGTTACCTTGAAATCTAATTTCTAAATATTTTCTTAGCTTTATGTTAGGTGAATCCTGATGCTAATTAAAGAAAATACTTAGGAATAATAAAAACGTTATTTAATCTACAAAGCAAATTGAAATAAACAAACAGTATTTTACTGGGAAATATTTTGCTGTTCTGATGTTCAGAGAATAACAGATCGTGTTAATTGTTGAATAAATAATTATAAGTAAACCAATTTCTATTCTATTTTTGCAATTCGGTCAAATATATTACATCATATATTTGGGATCATATTACAAAGAAATTATTCCTGTTTATGTGTCAGTTTATTTTTATCCATTTTCACATTATTAGTTTAACAACTAATATTTTTAGTCCAGTGAATGAACGTGAAATACGGCGATACCCTGTAATTTTCCGTGTCACCAGCGAATTGCATGAAAATCTGGATTTAGGTTCTACTTACCGTCCACTTCACTTATTGACTTGTGCCGTTGGTTGCATTTTAGGAGTGAAAACTATTCCTATTAGAAAAAATCGTCTAATTGTAAATTAAAGCTGGTGATTGATTAAAATCATCTTTTAATAAAGTGAATAAATGTCAATTAACATTAAACAACATAACTTAAGATTTTATCATAGTTTAACCTCTAAATCTCACCCCCTAGATTAGTTATAATTAAAATAATGTCATTGAATACCTTCTCTCCACTAATTTGTATGAAAATTTGGGTTTAGCTTATATTTACCCTCTACTTTAAAATTGGATTTGTTCCCTTGGTTGCTTTTTATTTTTTAATGGTGAAAACGACCCCTATGTTAACAATTAACAATTTAAACCTTTAAAAACAAACTCAGTAATCTTCTATTAACTCTACCTACAATTTTATTCCATTTCTAAATATCAGTATTACAATAACTGACTACGTATTATCAATTACATTTTATAAATCATTTTACCATGTTCCTGATTCTTTCTCATTCCTCTACTATTAGTTCCATCTTTCCACCTTATAATATGGATAATACTGTCATAATAATTGGGTATTTTAACTATTCATTAAAAATTGTGCAATAAGAATTCACTCTATAAAATATAATGTGTTGTGGTTACCATAACTCCTAAATAAATTAAAATCAAACAAAAATGTCATTTACCTAGATATGTTAACTGAATATTTACTCTTATAGTTGTAAGTATTGAAATATTCACTTTCTTTACAGTTTTCTCCTGAAGAAGTTACAAAATCGTGACGAAATATTGAGACATAGAACAAATAGAGTTTTATTTCCTACAGACCGAGATACTATAAATTAATATATATATATATATATATATATATATATATATATATATATATATATATATATATATATATATATATATATATATATATATATATATATATATATTTGTTAAATTAAGAATTTAAAAAGCTTGGAAATTTGATGTAAGAAAAAAGTCACTATCTAATCATCATTAGGTAAGCATCCTCCGCAATATAGATACTTATCATTCAATTTCCAGTATTGATGTTACACATTAAATTGTAATTGCTAGTTGAATGTAATTCTTCTTATGGTCAGTCATCTGTAATATGATGCTGGCATTACGTTGGATCAAACGTATTCGTTTTCTGTAATTTCTCTCGAAGAATTATTCTGTCGTTGCCCAATCACGACATTGAAAAAACGGTAAGTGCTATATAATCTGAAGTTAGTGAAATTGCGAGAGAAATGCGTCCTCTAACCTTCAAGCAATTGCAATGTATCACAGAGTAGGTGTCAGCACGTACATTTTATGAGAGTTTTGCAATTTGCTATTGGAATAATACTATATTGAAAATGTAAATTGATAATTATATATGCAATCAGTAAAAAATCTTCACAGACATTTACCACAAAAATACATTTTTTAAGTATTAAGTTAAGTAAAATGTTAGGGTTGTTTGTTTATTGAAATCAGCCTCAGTTAAGTCAAAAGATTTTCAGAAAGAAATGTTAATTTTAGACAATTAATGATAAGTTTATGTATTTTGAGATATCTTCTTCTTGATGTGCCTATCTGTGACGAATATTCCGTTAAAGAACCTCAGATTCTGAGGTTCTTTAACCAGGATGTTCTCCTTCTTCCTAGATTACGCTTTCCAAATATTGTTCCTTGCAGGATGGCTTGAAGGAGGACATATCTGGATTCATTTTGCATAATGTGTCCTAAGTATTATAACTTTCTCGATATTTGATGATGGTCCAGTACTTCTCGGTTCTTCTTCATCCTTCTGAGGACCTCCTCATTTATGGTATAGCCACATCTAAAATGCTTCCAATCTTCTGCACATATCTTCGTTCAAGGTCCAAGTTTCAACTCCAAAAGACATGGAAGGTATCTAGATAGATTCCCTATCCTTTTGAGGTATATTAGAACTAAAATCTCACAGACAAATACATTTTGAATGCTATATAGAATTATGGGAGTTCTTTTTTTCATTACTAAAATATTTGTGATATTTATTTTCTTCCTCTCGTAGAAAGTTTCCAGTTTCACATAAACTAATTAAACATTTGATCTTTCTTCCTGTAGTTTATGTAAAGGTATTTTCTTAGTTGTAGTTTCGTATGTGAACAAATAGACTTTTTATGTAGGTGTTAAAGCAATGATGATAGACACGCCATTTATGCAAATTAGAGTGCGCCTACATTTTTTACAGCTTTTTCTAATTTTCTTTACTTTTTTCAATATATTTTCTGTATTTCTCTTTACTACCTTTATATGAATTTGTAAGTTTGTTAATCAATCAATAAATCCATTTGTTTTCTTTAGCAGTGTCACTACGTTATCAGTTTTAATTAGTTTGTCCTCTCATTTCTCATTTTATCTATATAAAACCCTCACCCATTTTTTACATAGACTGTGTGGTTATTTTTCATATATTCTTCTATTTTATTATGGTTCGTTCACGATTCGCCATTTATGGCCTTTATAGAATATCTTTGGCAAAACAATATGTAATTGTGATTAACTTTCAGTATGTATTAATTATAAACTAAAAAGTCACAATCTATATTCTATATTCAATCTATATATATATATATATATATATATATAATTCCCTTGAAGAAGACTTTTTGTTTTTTCTCCCCTGCAGTGAGAATACAAAAAACAATGTTTCCTACTTTAATTATCCTTTTATAAAATGTATTTTTGTATATTTCTTTTAAGAGGTGCTCATTCATATTTATTCCTCTACTTTTTCTTATTCAAACATGTACGTATTTTTTTCGTGTCAATTTTTAGTTCGTGTCAATTAGTCCCACCTTCAATTTCGTAGTCTACCATTGTTAAAATTTAAACGTTTAGTTTAGGTTTCTATTACTATTATATCGTCCATAAGGCAGTAATAACCAAAGGGAATGAAACTAAGATGTCTTAATAAAAAGCTATGTAATAGGTAAATATACTCGTAAAAAAGATAATAAAAACATCGAAAATAAAGTATTGAAATCATATTTCCACAAGTGTTAAAGTGTCGCAACTTAATTTTTTAATCATTTACTGATTTAAATAACTAAATTACCAAGATAACATCTTTGTATACAAAAAAATTAACTAATTTCTATATTTTTAGTTATTTGCTGATTAGCTTCAACAACTGAAAATAGATATACAGGGTGTCCCCGAAAATAATGCGTTCCTTAAAAGGTATAGGTAGAAGGCGCCATTTATAGCAAAAAAGTCTTATAACATTTTTTTTTAAATTCAACCGTTTGACCAAAAAACGAAAATACATTTTGGTATGCAAAAAGAAATCTGTCAACTACGTGCAGTACGAAAATCTAATCCTAGACAGTCACAACTTTAGTAAACAGATATTTTGGAAGACTCGTGTTTAGTGTTACCACGAAAATGTTTTCGATTCGTAAGTACCACGACATGTTGATTATTCATGGAGAATCGCAGTGTAACAGTAATTTAGCTGTCCAAATTTATGTAGGGAATTTATGTATACCGGAATGTCAAAAAACGTTGTTCATAGAACATTTGGGGAACAACTTTTACATCCATACGACTATCAAAGAGTCCAAGGTTTACAACAAGAAGATCTTCCTCTAAAATTAACATTTTATAGGTGGTTTCAAGATACATTCGCCAGAGAACCTGACTCCATTTAAAGTGTTATGTGCGGATGAAGTATGTTTCACGAGAAACGGTGGATATAATTTTCATAATTGCCACATATGGGGTGATGAGAACCATTATTTAATACGAAGGACAAATTTTTAACGAAAATTTAGCATACATTTAAGGGCTGAAATAATTAATAATCGTTTAATAGAACTATATGAATTACCCAGAACACTAAATGGAGAGGCCTATTATAATTTCTTATAAAATGTTTTGCCGGTACTTCTTAAAGACGTGCCTTTGCAAACCCGCCGTGAAATGTCCTATCACCTTATAGTGATACCAATTATATTATCCTGATATTTTTATTCACTTTAAACATTTATTTTAATAATTATTCTCAAGTAAGTACAAGTATCAAATTTAATTTTAGTTCACAAGTAAAAAAATTACTTATAGTCCGAGCATAGTGTAAAAAAATAAATTATAATTAATAAATGTCTGTTGTATTTAATTTTGACTGTAAACTATTTAATTCAGTTAAAATCCTCGGCATTTAATACTTTTAAAACTTAATAAATACATAATACTAGTTCAGTTAAAAGATAAAGTGTTTTTTATTGTAAATAATTGACAGTTTAACAATCCGTTTAAAATTATGCCATATTTCAATATATTTCAGAAAAAAATTGCAAATAATTTTTCTTAATTGCAATAATTACTTTTTAGGAATTCAACCATAATACTTACTTACTTAGTAAAAATATTAATTTATCTAAAACTTCTAACTTTAATCAAAAACCTTAATTAATTCAGATAATAGCAAATGCCACATTAAAGCAAGAAATAATTATTTTGCGATATAACCTACATTTTCTTAGATGTCAACAACCTTAAATAGTAAACAAACACGGGTTGGTAGGTTAAATATCCTCAGTCACAAACGAGTTGATTGAGTTTTCTTGATCTAAAAGCTGCATATGATAATGTAGATATATATCTGCTATATAAAAAAATGACCGAATTAAATAGTCCTAGCGCATATAATAATTTAATATTTGAATTTTTGAATAATAGAATGTCTATGTGAGAGATAAGCAGAATGAAATATTTGGACCCAACATTACAGATAGAGGTTTGGCTCAGGGGTCACCTCTGAGCCCACTTTTATTTAATGTGTACACTAAATCATTACATGATATTATACCAGCCGAATTCAAGTTAATACAATACGCTGATGACCTAGCTCTTGTAATAACTGGCAAAAACATAAATAATCTTATTAAAATGGCTAATAATTGCCTTAGCGACATTATTATTTGGCTAACTGAAAATAAGCTTATTTTATCAATAGATAAAACATCAGCAATGATATTTAGTAATATGAGGAGCACAATAAATGACATACCTTTAACAATAAATGGACAGATCATTCCTATCAAAAACTCTTATAAATATTTAGGGTTAGTTTTTAATAATTCCTTAAACTGGAGAGAAAACATTAAAAATATTGAAACGAAAGCTCAAAAAGGAATGAATATAATGAGAGCATTATGTGGCACATGGTGGAGAGCAGACCCTATTTCACTTCTGTTAATTTATAAAGGTATTATAAGATCACACCTTGATTACTCATGTACAGTACTAAAACCCTGCAGTAAAGCCAACCTCGTAACATTAGACAAAATCCAATTTAAAGCTTTGAGGATTATCACAGGTTGTATGAGATCTACTCCTACTAATGCATTATTAGCTGAGAGTGGAGAAACATCATTAGAAATCAGACGAAAAATCCTGTCTGCTAAATTTTATCTTAAAATCTCAGCTGATATAGAAAACCCATTGAATGAAATATTGTCTGAGCTAGAGTTCAAAATCAATAATCAGATAGGAATGTGGAAATTAAAAGAGACACTATATCTTATTTACATTAAAAGTAAAGATCAAGATCTTAAACAATTATTTAAAGATAGTATTAAGTCCTGTTACCAGATTGAGCTAAAATATCAAATAGAAAGAATAAAAACAATATTCTCCAAAAACAAAAAAGGAGAAACATATAGTAATCAACAATTTCTTAATGAATTCTCAACCATCTATGAAGAATTCACTTGGATATTTACAGATGGGTCATTAGAACCTAATTCAAGGGCAGTCGGGATTGGAGTTCACATTCCATCAATAAATTATAACTATGCATCTAGACTACATGAGCACATACAAATATGCACTGCTGAAATTATTGCCATTAATAGGGCAGTAGGAGTTTTCTTAGAAAAAATATTAAAAAAGTAATAATATTCTCTGATGCAAAAAGTGCAATCCAAAAATTGCAGAGTACCTGTCGGGGAACAAATAACCACATTGTAAATTCAACTAAAAGATTAATACTTGAGGCAAATGAAGCAGGACTTGATATTATTATAGCCTGGATTCCAGGCCACTCAGGAGTAAAACGGAATATTGTGGCAGATCAACTGGCGAATATAGGTAGAACCCTAAATATCCCAGCTAACATAAAAATTAATAAAATGGACTATCTTTCATTTATTACTCAAACACTAATAAATGAATTTAAACTGGATTGGCTTAAACAGTTTAAACAAAAGGGAAAGTGGTACCAACAATGTCAAAGCGAATTCTCTATAACACCATGGTTTCATAAGTTTGCCTTTGTAGACCGTAGACACTTGACAACAATTATTAGGTTACGAACAGGACATTGTTTGGCGCCAGATCATCTATTTAAAATTAACTGTATTGATTCCCCTTTTTGTGAGTGTGGGCAAATAGGAAGTATAATACACATCTTGCTAGAGTGTCCTATCAATAAGACACCACAATTTGATTTATATCAAAAACTTATTAAAGATGGATGCCCAACACCCATTTCAGTACAAAATACCAATGCTAAACCAACATATTGCCACAATATCAATGCTAAAACCTTGAAAACGATTGGTAAGTTTATCAATATTTTCCAAATTAAAATGTAAGTAAAATATAAATAAATACCCAACCTAACCTATCCTTTAACCACTGATGCCCTGTGCAAGATGCCAAATTCCGAATATACCTTACATTCATAGCTTAATAGATGGAACAAGAAAAATCTATATAATTAATGACATATAGAATTATTTTAGAATATCCATTATAAATTGTCCAAAATAGTTGAAGGGAATTCCATTCTATAATTGAAATGAAAATAGCTGGCCACGTACCTAAGAGGTGGAGGCCATAAAACGAAAGAAGAAGAACAAGTTTTAATTTAGAAGCGCTTTTACTGCGTATGATGTTACCAGATTACTTAATTTTATGAAAATAAAAATTTACGTATATAAAAAGCAATGTAATTTTTTTTGGAAATGGTTAAGTTTAGAAAAAAGTGTTAGAGGAATTTTTTGTTCCAAATTGTGTATTATATCCATACCTTAAAAGAACGCACTATTTTCGGAGACACCCTGTATAACATGTCATATCAGGCGAAGAATTAAAAATGTAAACTAAAAGTGTCAAAATATATAGGATGTCTCATATAAAAAAACATAAGCTGGTATTATATTTCCTTATTGAGACCATCTAACAATGTTTCTTGTGCGCATCTGAATTCTACCATAATATATCTATCAAAAGTTCCAATAAAGTTTTTAAAAATTATTCTTAATACAGAAGATCTATAACCCTGCCGTTTTTGATATTTTTCAATATGCGCCCTGTATCTTGTTAATGTAGAGATCTATTGATCATATGAATGGGCAATCGTTACTTTAACGAAAAAAGAAGTCGTGGTATCTTAAATCTTTTTTTTTTCTATCTCGTCTAGCTTTCGGTATTCCTTGCAAAACATAGCAATTTGGGACACCCTGTACGTCTTCATAATTATTTATAATTCGTAAATTATTTATCACGTATTTTTCTTTTTTTAAATACGACGAAATAAAGCAAAGAACATCAATAGAAACAGACATACTAACATATATAGAACAAAAAAGATTAAAGTGGTATGGACATGTAAGAAGAACTAGCGACAGCAGATGGATAAAGAGAATAACCGAATGGAGCCCCATAGGAAAGAGGAAAAGAGGACGACCCCGAAAATCCTGGAGGAACGAAGTAGACGACGCCATGAGTAAGAGAGGCCTAAACGATGGAGAATGGAACAACAGAGAGAGATGGAAACGGTCGAGCGAGGGAAGGCAGTGAATACTGTAGAATCCCTAAATATATATATATATATATATATATATATATATATATATATATATATATATATATATATATATCCGTAAAATAGTTTCGAAACACAATTCAGATAACTGCCTTAATCTGAACCTTCTATAAATGCAAGGTATAACAGACGCTGATAAAGATGTTAATAGAGACATGGGGAATCTAAAATTTGCATTCCACGACATGTCTCCTCAGCTAAGCAGAAATCGTTAGCGAATTGGTTTCTTGTACTCATACAGAGTAGATCCGAATAAAAATAAAATTAAAAAGACAGTCAAGATTTCCTTTCACGCAAAAATAGTCTATGTATCTGTTGATACGTATTTCGCTTTAATAAAGCTCATCAGAACAGTTATTCATAGGCTTTCTCAACGTGAAAATTAATCTTTTCCTGTCTTTGGGAAGCAACGATAAAATGGCTTCGAAACGGACGCAATAGCGACATCTGATATTAAATCCGTAAAATAGTTTCGAAACACAATTCAGATAACTGCCTTAATCTGAACCTTCTATAAATGCAAGGTATAACAGACGCTGATAAAGATGTTAATAGAGACATGGGGAATCTAAAATTTGCATTCCACGACATGTCTCCTCCAACTGCCAGATTAAGGCAGTTATCTGAATTGTGTTTCGAAACTATTTTACGGATTTAATATCAGATGTCGCTATTGCGTCCGTTTCGAAGCCATTTTATCGTTGCTTCCCAAAGACAGGAAAAGATTAATTTTCACGTTGAGAAAGCCTATGAATAACTGTTCTGATGAGCTTTATTAAAGCGAAATACGTATCAACAGATACATAGACTATTTTTGCGTGAAAGGAAATCTTGACTGTCTTTTTAATTTTATATATATATATATATATATATATATATATATATATATATATATATATATAACGGTGTGAAAGATATATGTAAATATGACAGAATTTAAAGTTGACCCGGTAATCCTTCAGAATTACCAAATATATTATAAAGATGGTGGACGTAAAAATAATTTAAATTAAATTGAAAAATTAATATATCTATTGTTAACTATTAAACTGACTAAAAAATTATTTTTTTGAATACGTTTTAAATGCAACACCTGTTGAGCAATTATAAAAAAATTCAGTAATGGATTTAAAAAATTTAGAAAAAATATAGCAACAAGTTAACTATATTTGGCAACATTATACCGAAAGTTTTCTCTATCGTATACCTAAAGACTTGTTTTAACACGAAATGATTAAATCGCTAGAATTCCTATATACCACAAATTCGCATTTAAAAGCCGACCCTGTCTTCATTACCAGCTCTCGTAAGAGTACCATTCTCAAGAATGTTAATGTTAATATTAGATGCAGTACAATCGCCCAAGAAAGTGAAACCTTGAACGTGTAGGAAACGTACGAGAACGGAACTTGTCGTACAACAAACATCATTATGAATAAATATAATTCGAAGAGTTACTGACCCAATAACCTCATGATCTTTCGGTTTTTGTATATTTTATTGACGAAGGTACTTTCTATATTCTATGTTTGTAAAAATTATCTATTATTGTTATCCTTGTTAGGTAAGTAAGTATTAGAATAATCGAAAGGCAGAATTTACTATTTTTACTGGGAATAAGCCACAATTTTACTTTCAAAAAAGTTTATTTTATCGTTTCGATTTCCACTTCGGAAGTAAATTATATATTAATATTATTTTATTGGCTTATTCCTAAAAAATAGTAAATTGTATTAACAAGCCACGAGAAAATAGCATCAATAGAATATTTCGAAAGGCAGACATTGTAAGTCTGAAAATTAGATTAGTGAGATGTTATGTGTTCTCTACTCTTTTGTATGGTGTCGAAGGTTGGACTTTGACGGATACACTTCCCAAGAAACTGGAAGCCTTTGAAATCTGTGTGTATCCGAGAATTCTACGAATAAGTTGGGTGGATAGAGTTCGTAACGAAGTTGTTTTGCATCGGATGGGAAAAGTTACGGAAGTCGTCAAAACAGTTAAAAATCGCAAACTTGAATATTTTGGCCATGTTATGCTCCACCCAGAGAGATATAATATACTCCATTTAATAATACAAGGCAAGGTAGAGGGAAGAAGGGGGCCAGGTCGAAGAAGGACGTCATGGCTTAGAAACCTGAGAGATTGGTTTAACAGATCCTCTGCATCTCTTTTCCGAGCTGCCGTCAACAAAATTACTATAGCCAATTTGATAGCCGACGCTCGATAATCGAGCTCGGCACATGAAGAAGAGACATTGTAGCAAATTTTGGATTTCTTACATTACCATTAATTTGTTAGTTAGAAATGTTCTATAACGATTATGGGACAAGAAGGGAAAAGCAAAATGAATTTATAAATTTTTATTGCTCAGCAATTGATACGGATCAAAGTAACATTTAACGCCAAAAATAGTAGGAGTTTGTAAAAATTTAATATAATTAAAATAATATTAATACCCCGACTTTTTTGGCAATTAAACGAAATAAAATATTTTTTTATTGTGGCCATCCGTTTTTTCTTTTTTTTACTACTATCGTCAATTAAAAAGTTGAATAATAAAGTCGTAGATATATTTTCATATGATATTAACAAAGTTTGCATTCAGTTGAGTTAAATAGTGGAGTATTCTTATTAATTAGTTATAAACTATGCAGATGTTTAGATATTCTTCAAATGCAACAAATTGTGAGTGGATCAACGAAGGGTTAACGCAACGTGAAGTGGCTCATCGTTTGGGGTTTTCACAAAATGTTGTCAATAAAACTGGGAATCGTTAGGTCAGATAGCCAAGCGGGCTAGGCGGCCGATTCTCATTCGCTTCACTGTCGAATGGTTCAGTGGATGTGAGTTCGTGCCCCAGCTCGGTGTAGAGAAAAATAAAAAAAGGATAACGCAGCACTTTAAAATTCTAGATGAATCTGCGGCTTAGACTAGAATATGCTGGTGTCTGATCGGCCTATGGTGGAGCAGTACGACAAGACGGCAAGAGATAAGGGCTTGCGGCTCGGTGATATTCCTCCATAGATCCCTACCGGAAGGGCGTGGCACCTAAATAGCGGTATATATATATATATATATATATATATATATATATATATATATCGTTAAGTCATAAATGCTGTAAACTCATATGTTCATGGTGGAGGGCGACAAAGGAGTACCAACCCTGTTGATCATCGGTATAAGCGAATTATTGCTAGACGGAACCAGCATATACTTTTTCTCGCATCAATAGAATATTACGTAATGCCACTGGAAGAATAATTTCAAACCAAACTGTTAGAGGAAAGTTGCATATTGTTGAGTTGAGTTGAGTTAGCTTAAGAACAAGAAGATATTCATCTCATCCAGTATTAACCAGGGAACATCGCGGATTAAGAAGACTATGGGCTAAAGAACACTGCAACTGAACAATCAACGAATGCAGAAACTGTTAATTTACAGATGCGTCTAGATTTTATACAAAACAATTCCGATGGTCGTATTTTTGTTTGGAGGGAACAAAGAGTGAATATTATAGGGCGCCTACAACTGCTTTTGGGGGAGGCTCTATTTGCGTTAGGGGGGGGGGGTATTTGTTTTGACGGCTGCACCGACTTAGTGGTTCTGGTAAATGCTACGATGACGACTCAGTGATATAGAGATATAATTGTAGAACCAATTATTGTACCATTTGCGGGTGAAATTGGAGAAAGTTTTGTCCTTATTATAACACCGTGCAAGAACTGTGAACGAAAGATTACAGCATTATGGTATTGACAGAATGGAGTTCCCATATAGAACTACTAAATTAACCACTTATTCTATATATAGAATATACTAATAGTCGCATCATAATCTTCGATTAAAACAAGTTTCAGCTTGTGGGTATGAAATCGACCTTTTTCGACAAAAGCCACCCGCCTCTTATATCAGCAAGCTTTTAATGAGAATCATAAACATGTAGCTTTGTAGCTTTGTTTTATTTTGGACAAATTTGTTTTAGATATTGTTTTGGATTTGTGCGCTCAAGTAATTATAATTTTCGCAGATTTTTGCTGTATTTCTGTGTATCTGCTTCTTCTTGATGTGTCTATCCATGACGAATGTTCTCGATCATCATGGCAATCTTTATCTTATCTGCAGCAGCGCGGAAAAACTGCACAGATGTTGTGTTGAACTAGGTTCTGAGGTTCTTTAACCAAGATGTTCTTTTTCTTCCTGGACCTCGCTTTCCAAATATTTTTCCTTGCAGGATGGTTTGTACAAAGGCATATCTGAATTCATTTCGCATAATGTGTCCAAAGTATAGTAACTTTTCAGATTTCATGGTGGTCTGTACTTCTCGGTTTTTCTTCATTCTTCTGAGAACCTGTTCACTTGTTATAAGGTCAGTCCACGGGATCTTAAGTATTCTCTGATATAGCCACATCTGAAATGCTTCCAATCTTCTTCACATATCCTGGTTAAAAGTCCAAGATTCAACACCATAAAAAAGGACAGAGAAGACGTAGCATCGCAGCATTCTTACTTTAACATCCAGAAAAAGATTGTAGCTCTTAAAAAAGGCCCCCATCCGGCTAAAGGCGGATCTAGCTTTTCCGATGTGCACTCTTATCACTGGTTTTTGGTCCATTCTTGATTTATTATGGTGCCGAGGTAGTTGTAGTGAGCCACTCTTTCTACTGAGGTTGGTCTTCTTTAAATATATATTGAGTCCATATTGTTGACTGTAATTGATTCTTTCTAGGTTGTCCGCAAATACTATGGTGTCATCTGAATATCTGATGTTGTTTGGCTGTTACCCATTTAGAAGAATGGCTTTTTTAGTTTCGTGCAAAGCTTCGATAAATATTTTTCAGAGTAAAGATTAAAGATTAGAGGAGAGAAAATACAGCTTTGCCTCACTCTACGCATGTTTTTCACATATTCGATGTGATCATCTTTAACTCTGAGATTTGCCGTCTGATTCTAATTATTTTTTAGATATTTGTTATTAATTTCTGCTTCTTTTAGTATTTGCATCATCTTGACGAGTTGCAGTCGGTCCAACGCTTTTTCGTAATCAACCAGACACGCGTATACGGCGTAATTAACGTCTGTGCATTTCTGGAATAAGACTTGTATTGAGAACAAAGCCTCTCTCGTAACAAAAGCATTTATGAACTCGAACTGGTTGGGGGAAATTTGACTTTCACACAGATTGTACATTCTCTTAAAGATTATCATTAGAAACAATTTTAGGAGATGACTCATGAGGCTTATCGTAGGGTATTCCTCACATTTTTTGGCTTCTTGTTTTTTTGGAAGAGCAATGAACTCAAATTTTAGTCATTTTGTTGGTATTTCTGTGTATCTTACACACACACAAACACACACACACACACACACACATATATATATATATATATATATATATATATATATATATATATATATATATATATATATATATATATATTTCGTACCATGTGTTAATCCCCAGTTGATATAATTTTCAAATAACTTTCCAGTCATATATTATATCCATTATATTCTTTAGAAAAAATAATTCTAAAAAATTTCATTTGAGTATAGATGTTAGCACTAATTGCTTCACCTTTGACGTGTGCTATATAGGATCTTCGAATTTGCACAGTAAACTAAGACATTATCTTCAAATTTATTTTTTAATTTAAATTTTACTTGGTCGGAACTTTTTTTCTATCTTCAAATAATAATTACTTCATTTTAGTTCTAGAATGTGTGAGTGACAACTAAATTATTTTTTGTCGTCCATTATGATACTTGTTTATCTGAAAAATTAGTTAGCTTCAAAGCAGGGCATCATCAAGCGATTCTTGCTAATCCTTAACAGTATTTGAGACATTTAGGTCTTTTACGATATTGAAGACTTGAATATTTTTTCCGCCTTACTTACGTAAGCTGCAGTCTTTTTATTTAAAACGCATTTGATTTTTGTCGATAGGACACTGATCAAAAGATGTAAAGTTGATACAAATTTTATTTAAAAAAATTGATTTCGCGCGCGTAATTGACATTCAAAATCGCCGGTCGCTTCAAGCGTTGTTTCTGAGAGAATAGTTTATTTTACACAAAAGTGCTAATTCCACATTGTTGTTTATCTGAACTACATTTCTTGTTTGAAACATTTTTTTCTACTGCGTACATATTCTTAGTAAATCGATGTTTTCCGTTTTCCCCCCTACGATAGGGAATTTTATAAGAAAGCCTGAGGATATGAGTGGTAAATTTTTTTGCATCTTTTGGGATCAAAAAATTAATATTTTCAGCAAAATTTAGCTTCTTCGTTTTGTTTTTAGAGATCAAATCTCTGACGACTGGACCAGTTCGTAAGTTATAATAAAAATAATGAACATTTTTTTGGTTTTTTAATGTTTTTGTAAAAAAATTATACAACTCAACAATGTACTTTTTGTTTTAATCATTACTATAACTATTTGTTGAAATTTCACAAACCGTTTGCATTTTTATGATTAGAAGAAATTACACCATGAAGATATTAAACGCTCTACATCCACTAAAACGCTAAAAATTATAATAATTGCACGCTATTACTTTCATTACTAATTAAACTTTACTACAAAACGTAGAGTTTGAAGAAAAATCCTACTTTCGCTTGTACGAGTCGAAAAAGATCTATGCTACAAATAATTTTTATTCTTTGCTTTCATAAAGTTTTGTTTCGTTTTTAAAGTAGAAGTCTTGTATCACAATGAATTAATTACTGAAAAGTATATTCACCATGCCCGTAAGCAGCATTCTAGATTAAAAACATGTCACTTTTGTGTTATGAAACACACAAGGAAAATTTTTGCTTATTTACAAATTTATTATCATCATCACGTAGACTGAAGTGACCACTGCTGAACATAAGCATTCGTATGAATCCAGTTTGCTCGGAATCTCTTAATATCATTGCTCCATCGTATAAGAGGTCAACCTATACTTGTTTTTGCATCAAACCTAGGACTCCACTTAACCACGCGTTTAGTCCACCTACCATCGATAATTCTCACCAAGTATCCAGCCCAATTCCATTTCATGTAAGCCATTATTTATACATCATCTTTGATTCCTATTCTGGCTCTTATAATAATATTTGGGACTCTATCTCTTAATGTTAACCTCAACATCGATTGCTCCATGGCTCGCTGAGTTACTGTGATTTTTTCCACAGATTTTTTAGTGAGTTTTAAAGTTTATATGTACCATAAGTCAACACCTGAAGTACGCACTGTTAAAAAACTTGCCATGGTAATTTTATTAGTCTTTAAATTTTGAAGGTTTGGTTATCTCAACGTTACCTAATTTCGAGACCTACATATTTGTCTAAAGTGGTATCTGTTCGATAGATCGTTTAGGGTTATATTGCGGCTGGGGACTAAGTTTGTCATATACTGGGTTTTTGCAAGATTAATTTGTAATCCTACTTCTTTTGATACAAAGGTTAACTCTTGGGCTTCCCTTAGATTGTCTAATATCAAAACGATATCGTCAGCGAAGCGTAAGTGATTTAATCTTTCACCATCGACTTTGATTCCGACGCTATCCCACTCAAAATATACCCGAGTGGGATATTGACATACTCCACATTTCATTTTAAATTTTGATATTCTATCGTAGAGTTTTAAACTTGCTGTTGCACTCTTATACATATTTTTATTAAGTGTTGTATATCTATGGTTTACTCTACAATAAAATAGCGCAGCAACTATTTTGTCTTGGTCTGCCGAGTCAAACGCCTTCTCGTAACCACAAATATTTCGATCAGTGGCTTGTTGTATTCCACTAATTTTTCTATGGGAATTTTAATAACTAGTAAGTTATCATTTGTAATATAACCTGACCTAAAACCTGCTTTCTCTTCAGGATGAAAAAATTCTCTAATTTTGGAGTTAATCATCTTGTTAGTATCTTTATAAATAATTTTTATTTGTGGGAGACAAGACTAATCACGCGGTAATTTTTAAGGTCTGTTGGTCGCCTTTTTATGCATGATTATCATGATGGCATTATTTCATAACGTAGGAATTCATCCATCCCTTCTTTTAATACTTTCAATTACAATGCCATCTTCTGGGGCTTTGTTGATTTTCATTTCTGTTAGTGCCATTTCAATATTTCTGATGATATGATTTCTGGTATATCTTCTGAGCTTCGATTGTAAACTTTTGGGATATTTGTTACATAAACATTAGTGGCATGTTTTCTATATAGTAAGCTGTAGAAATCTTCGACGGTTTAAAGTTGTGAAGATGTTATTGTATCCTCGCAGTCACGAAGTTTATGAATGTATTTTGTTCCTTCTTCTAGATTTCTTCTCAGTACTTTTAAGCTTTTATTCTGCTCAACTACTTTCGTTATGGTTTCTAACTTATACTTTCGTAAATCTCTCCTTATATGCTTTAAAATTTCTGTGTTCTTCTAATTAATTTTTTCTTGTTTTTTTTTTTAAGTTCTTTGAGTTCTTTTGTTTCTTGGCTTAGTTTATCAGAGGCTTTATTTTTGTTTGTTTGGTAAGGCTGTTTACCACTGTGAATTGAATATTGGTCGCTATTTTGGAGTGGTACGATAAATTCACAAAAAGTTGATGCTAAAAGATACAATAGTTTTCAAATATTGTATTATGGAAGGCGAACTAAGCTACGGAATACTTACGACTACTTCTATACCCTGTTGCATACTCTGACAAAATTTTAGAAAGAATAAGTAAATAATATATTGACCATCGTAATACAAGATATGCAATGGTGTTTCTCTTCACCTCTTGTAAAGTTTTACATGAGATTAAGTGAAGATGGTACGAAATATGCTGTAACAAAAATTTATGAGAACGGCATCAGATAAAGACTAGTGTAACAGACAATCTATCTTCAAGAATTTATTTACATACATTTTTTTGCACATTACGTCTTCTTTTTCTAGTGCTGTTCCGATTATCGAACGTTGGCGATCATATTGGCTACAATAATTTGGCTTGCAGTAACTAAAAATAGATCAACAGGTGTCTTTTGACACCACTCACGGAAATTTCTGAGTTTTTTTGGCTTTTTGGGCTCTTTTCCTGACAATCTTTCCACGTAAGCGCAAGATTTTCGAAGCGTAGCTCTGATAGCAGAAATATGTTTGCATAGGAGTTATAATTGAAATTAAATATATAAAAATATTTGTTAAACACCATATATCTGGGGGAATTAGAGTATATAACGTAGCTAGGACCCCTATCGTTTCATTTAGGAGAAGATTTAATTTCAGGAAGGCCAAATGGGCTTAACTCTCTGATGACATAGATAACAAAGTCAGTGAGTCGACCCAACCCTGGAGGCCCACGAAGAATTCGTAGATATAGTTAAGGAGACATCCAAGAGATACATTCCTAGATACTACAGACAACGAATGCGGCTCAATATTGCTCCGAGTGCTCAGACAGGCAAGAAAGAAAAAATTGGAAGACATTTTACGGAGAATGGACATGTAAAATAGCAGCAAAATAGCCAGGAATACGATAAAGAAACTAAGTGGGAATCGAACGGAACGACGAGACATAAACAACGTAACTGCCAAGCAGGTAGCTCACCAACTACTATTGAGCGGCAAAATCGACAGAAAAAATCAAACACAAAAACTGAAAAAATTCCACAAACCGATTCTATTTTTTTCGCCACACCATTTAACATCAATGAACTAAACGAAGTCACACAACTTATGAAGAATGGTAAGTCACTAGGAGTTGACCATATATTGACAGAACAAATTAAACATTTCGGTCTTCGATCTAAAGAGTGGTTACTGAAGTTATTTAATGATTGCGACACGTCTTAAAAAAATCTAAATTTATTGCACAAAGAAATAGTGGCCTTTCAAACAAGAAAAAGATTCTAAAGTACCAAAAAACTTATAAACAATCTTACTTTTGGACCATTTATATAAACTATATAAAAGAATAATCCTACACCGTATCTAGAGGTCAGTCGATTCTAAAATAATTGCCAAACAGTCGGGGTTTAGACCTGGAAAATCCTGTAATGGACAAGTACTGGATCTCACAGAGTTTGTGGAGAAGGGGTTTTGAAAATAAACAAATAACTGGTCGTACTAATTAATCTAATCGCTACCTACGATACCGCGAACCACAAAAAATTGCTAGGTAAAATATATTTTTGTAGATTGTAATATTTATACACTGAAAGACACGAACGTTGAACGATAGGAGATTTTACGTTATGCTATACGGGAGGAAGAGCAGATAAGGAAATAAAAAAATTGCCTGCACGGCCATTGGTGCCAATAATGTGCACGAAACTTTTTATATATCGAAGAACTCGAACTTCAATAATGTCGAGGAAAATATGGAAGCTGCCCTTGACAATATATCTAAATATTATAAAAAAACTACCTCAAGTCAAATTCCTTAAAATAAGTAAGCGCCTTCTACTTAAATACAAGAAATGCGAGGAAGGAACTAGAATGCGAGAGAAAAAGGTCCTCCATCATACAGACAAACCTAAATGCCTCCGAGTTACGCTGGACAAATCTTTAACATAAAGTACCATTGTAAAAAACACATACAGAATACAGGGCAGCTGCTGAATATAAAGAGAAACTTAAAATACCTTTTGTTGAAGGCCACCCCCTATACAACACGGAACTCAACCATTCAAGGCTAAAATTCAGAAAAAGCGTCCTACGCTGTGTGTTAGTCAACCCACCAGAAAGTCGCACCATTCCAAAAAGACAGGCAGTCCAATAGTAGCCTCGACTGGAAAATCTGGAAGACTTTAAATCATATAACTGGTGGAACTCCAGTAAAAACCAACAAAATAGGACAAAAAAGTCAAAAGTTATAAATAACTTATATAAAATAATTATTAATATATTAAAATTACCAACTTAATACTTCGAAAATATATTCTGATTATAACCTAACTTAACTTAAGCTGACCTAACGTGTTTAGAATTTTTGAGTTGGCCCTGCGTATAATCACTTTGTCCTTTGGAGACGCCCAAAGGAAAAAAATAGTGCTCTGTGGACGTGTTAATTTCTAATGCGTAATCATTCTCCTTCGAATACACCTCTTAGTATTACATTTAAGATACCAAGATCTAGTACCAACAGATTATTATTCAAAGTGACGGTAAAAATATACAAAACAAATTAGTAACACAAATTCTAAAAAAATATCTTTTTTGGCACTCAAAAATTTAAAAAGAAACATTAAGTTATTAACTACATAGTTTATTTATTGTTGCGAATTTTTCTAGTCATTTGAATAACAGTCATGAATAAGAGATAAAAATAAAGAAAATGAGATAAAAAGTGTCACACTACAGAAAAATAAAACTTGTTCTTTTTCTCAAAGGTAGTAGTTAGGTTTAGAATGCGTAAATACGCTTAATCCGTTCACGATTATAATGCGTATATTATAAATCAAAAATCCTACACACGACAGATTAAACTGCAATAAAATGTATACTAAGTCGAATAATTTACTTTTTAAGTATATTATTTAATGATTTATTGTTCTGTACAACATAGAATGATCCATTATAAAAATAATTATTTATTTATCATCCATAAATTACCAAATCGATACAGTGGACAATAATAATAAATCATTCTAGTTTAATATCGTTAGGTACTTTTTATCACTCCTGAATCATCGGCATCCTTTTAGTTTCATTTTTGTAGTATATTTTAATTACTTTTAATTATAAATATATTCATAGTCAGAAGCGAATATACACATATGATACCGTTGACAGATATTTTATATTTTAAAAGAGATACTGTTTTTTTAATAAATAAAAAAATTGTAAGCCTGGAATCCAAGCCTGGATTCGAGCTCTAATACTGCTTAAGAAGTCGATCAATCATTTTCTGTGGCAGATTTTTCCATTCTTCTCTACAGGCAATTGTAAGTTCATGGATTCTAGGGGGATTCCTTTGGGCACGAAAAGGTCTGGATAGCACATCTCACGCATGTTCAATAGGGTTCATGTCTGGAGACATCGCAGGCCACTCCAAACGGCGAATACCTTCTGTCTCAAGAAAGTTATTCACCGCTTAAGTCCTATGTGGGCGTGCGTTATCATCCATAAATACAAAATTTTCACCTACAGCTCCTCGCCATAATCTTACCTGAGGTTAGAGTCCCGTCAATAACCACCAATTCCGTGCGTCCACCTGCCATAATACTTGTCAAAAACATAACACTACCTACAGCGAAAGGAAGTATGAGACGAGAATGTGGCTCTTGTCAAACAAGAACTCGCCGGCTATCACTATTTAAACAGATTCTGGACTCGTCTGAAAACGCACAAAATACCAAAACTGTTTAGGGAGCAGTAGGTGTTCTTGAGCCTACTGGAGGCGATACAACACATGTCTAGGTGGTAGCAGTAAAACTCTTATTGGTCAATGACTCCTCAAACCTGACTCTAAAATTCTTCTTCTTATTATATCCAACGATACTGTAACTCGTGTAGCATGCCTGAAGTCTATTTGGAGATCTGGTACAGATATAGAAGAATTTCTCCGACTGGAAGTTCTGCTGCTCATTGGTAACTCGTAGTCTACCAGAGCGATATCTGTTCTGTATTGAATTTGTTTCCAGTAACCTATTCCATATCCGTGAGACACCACTCTGAGAAACACCCACTCTTTCCACCACGAACCGCTGTGAATGACTTTCTTTAATTAAACCAAGAATTCTTACATAATTCAACCCAAAAATTAAATTACGATTCGTTATAAATCGCGTTTTCACAAATTTGACCAGAATACATTTTTCAAATGTTTACACTTTGGCAAAACCAGATCAATTAAATGGGCATTGAACTAAAATAAAAAAACCCAAAAAGGTGTATTTTATATGAAAAAGGCCTATTAAATATGTGATAAGCATACGGATTTATAAAAGTGTAAAAATCTTGAATACGAGGGGTGATGCATAACTTTTAAAATTATGTATGTAATTTCAGGTTCGTTCTAAGAAATACACATCAACCTCTTTTATTTTTAAGCTAAAAGACATTTTAAAAGAATAAATCGATGCAAAACCGATTACAAATAAATAAAACACAAGCCATTGCAAGTAATTACATATGTCCTCCTTGAAATATGAAAAATGTACAGTCTACAGATACTTTAAGTCTACGCTCCCACTAGTAGTTCCGACAACATCGAAATAGAAGAACTATATCATATAAGCAAAGCCAAGAAAATAAAAAAAGCTCACTTTGATATTGTAAGAAATGTTTTTTTACGCTAAAATAGGTGAAAAACACTCAAAGTTTGTGGATTAAAGGAGAGTTTGACCTCGAAGAATCAAATGAACGAGGTTAAATGTTAGCAAATTACCTATAAATTAAACATCTATAATACATGGACTCTTTCTTTGAAAAAGGTAAAAGTAGAAGGTAGACGTAGACAAGTCCAAATGGCCAAACAAAGAAATAGATTACATAATATCGAATAAAAAACACATATCGTTAAGGATGTGTTGGTTGTAAACAACTTCAGTATAAGAAGTGACTACCGAAAGCAAACTCAGCTACTTAGACTACAAAAGCTACTCCATCAAGAACGCCCTAAGATAGAAGAACTAAAACAACATAAAGTAAGGATTCAAGAAATCCTGAGCCTAATTCTAAATTAAATAAACTTTGGCAAAAATAAGCACAGAAATAAAAGGAGTAATTAAAGAATCCTGTCTTACAATTAAATCGAATAACAATAAAATAAATATCGGGAAAAGAAAAACCTAATAAAAGGAATCAATGAATATAGAGAAGCTAGCAAAAAAATAATAATAAAATAATATCATAGCTCATACAACAAAATAAAAACATGAAGATATTTAAAACAACGACTTCCATGGAAACAGCAACAATACAAAAATTGAGGAATGCAAGTGGAGATATACAACAATGACATAAGAAAATATCCGAGTTTGTCGAAAAATAGTATAAAGAACTATACTTAAGCCTAGTACCAAAGAAAAAAAAAATAGGATTAACCTCATTTAAAATGAAAAACACTCGCGCTTCAGGACAAGATGGAGTAAAAACCGAGATGATCAAAATAGGTAAAGAAGTGATTCTAGATGTAATGAAAATCCTACATAACCTTAAACCTTTACTACTAAATAAATCCCAGAGTCATGGCACAACTCACAAGTAATCCTATTACACAAGAAGTAATACCGAATGAACAAAAATAATTACCGACCAATTAGCTTTTTACCACACCTATATAAGTTATTAACAAACGATATAACAGATTAAAAATAAATTGGACTCTTACGAAGCACCCTAACAGTCTGGATTCCGCAAAGGATAGAGTACAATTTATCATCATCAATCAATATGCACACTCTTAGAAAATTCCACATTTCTGTTGGCTTTTTTGAATGATAATAAAGCTTTCGATTCCATAGAATAATGGGCAATCTTTCATGTATTTGATAACGCCAGGATAGAGTGCCAATATAAAAAGTTCTTAGAAAACATTTGTAGGAAAGTAACATTTAAAGTTAAGATAACTAAAACAAACGCAATATTAATGGGGAGAGGATTCATACAATGAGACATGATATAGCCTAAGTTATTTACACTTGCCTTTCTTAGGGGATATTTAAAAAAAAATAGAACGGAAACAAAAAGGTATAAACATAGATAGATACTACTCAAAGCAATTGAGATTTGCAGATTATATTGTACTAATTACTATTCTACTTGTACAGAGGAAATGCAAGAAATGTTAACACAATTAAACACGTGTCAGAAATTACGTAAAACTGAATATTGAGAAAACTAAAGTAATGTTAACTGAAGAAGAGGATATCACTCTTGATAATAGAAAAACTGAAAATATAGAATATGTGCAGTGGGACATCAAATAAAACAAGAGGCCCAAAATTAAACTTTAGAAATTAATAAAAGAATAAGAATGACCTGGGTAGCAGTAGGTGAATTAAGCTTTGTTATAAAAGATCCAAAAATCCAACTTAATTTAAAACAAAGAGTTTTTGACACATGTATCCTTTCTATGTTGACTTATGGAATAAAGACCACTTAAAAACCAATCTCTGAATAGTTTTAGAACAATTCAAAGGGCTATTGAGATAATCATGGTAAATGTAAGCTTAAGAAATCATATAAGAAATAAAGTTCTAAAAAGAAATACCAAAGTAGAAGATGTTATCGAAGCTGTCAAAAAATCTAAGTTGAAGTGGATAGGACATACGGCAAGTGAGAGCGAAGAAAAGTGGTCAAAAAGCCTAATACAATGGCGACCAAGAGCACATAAACGAGGCATAGGAAGATCATGAAATAGATGCATCGACGAGATTAAAGAAAAATCTGGGAGAAATTGGCATCTAATAACTCAGGACAGGTAAATATGGGACACACAATAAAAGGCCTATGTCCAGAAGTGGTCCAGAAGAGGCTGCTAAAAAAGAAGAAGAAGATATTTCTAAAGAAAGACACACTAAAATTTGAAAATGAGTAATACTCTAGTAGTACCTAGAGTACTAGTAAATCGAGAAGACAATGTGAAATAAGTATAATCGTTGTAAAGAGGGATGCTATACAAAATTTGAAACTCAGGCCTAACAGCAATTAAAGAAATAAATAAGTCAGTAACTTTTTAACTTTTGTAAAACATTTTAAAGCAGCTTGTTGAAAGCGCTGCAATATATATTGCAGGAACATGCCATAGAGATGAGCTATAAAAATTAACATCGGAAAAATAGAATAAGTAGGCTCAATATTAAGTGTAAAAGTGCTACGGTCAAAAAATTTTTTAGTAAAAGTGAAGTGAAAGAAGGATTACATTTATTCAATATATAACAGAAATACAGAAAGTTAGGTCCCAATCATATTTCGTATAAATGTTTTTCTATCAATTAACGAAATGAAAGTGCACTGTTCAAGCTGCTGGTGTCAACACTTTTGCTAATATGCCGTATAATATAGCAAAATTTCTGCATGTGGATAGTCCTAAACTATACCATGGTACTGCTTTAGAAGATTTTCCGGAACAGTATCTGCAGATACTGGATCAGATATATTAGAGCTCAAAAGAGATGGCAGATAGATAGATGGCAGAAGTATAAAGAAAATGAGAATGCTTCTAGATATCAAAGACTAGAAGTAGAATTAAATAATAATTCTTTAAATTACATCTACGTCTAATATTCATGGTACAAATATAGTTTGAATGAAATTGTTCTCAACATATTCGTTACCAGCTTTCACGATATTGCGAAATCGCTTCTTAGTAATTTGTAATTAAATTAGGTTTTTTTCTGACTTTTAATGCACCTGAATAAAACATTTTTTTGGTTTTATTTGAATTTTTTTTCTGTTTTTAAACAATAAACACTGTTTGCGCTTGCATAAATAACTTAATCTCAATTATAAACGTAAAGATATATATCGATATTAATACTAACTATCTAATACTAAAAATTTCTTTGATACTAACCTTTCACCATTCATAATTTTCAACCACATTTTTAACTTTTTTCTTAAGGACCAAATCATTTTTGTTAACTACCGACTAACTGAAGAATGCGAAGCTACTGTTATAAAAGTAGTAAGACGACAAAATTTATAGTAATAATAAAAATGTCATTAGCAATCGATACACAAGAAGTACCACATATATTCAATTTATAGTTTTTTTTGCCCCCCCCAATAACTGAAGACATTCTGCTTAGACCTGTCCATGAATCATTATTAACTACTGGCTCGAGAAAATGATATACTTTTTTGAATATTCTGTCTCATTAAGTTACAAATTAAATAACAAGTTCCTTAATTAATTATTAAAGAATTTAAGATAAAGTAGGAATGTAATTGTATAATCCTTTTCAACGTTTTCAACAATAAAAATATTTACCGATTTAATAATAATTAAGTTAACAATAAACAAATAATTATTTATAGTATGTGACATTGTATTGACTATTTCACTCATCTTAAAATTTTCACATAATCTGACCAATTACAAACCAAAGATAGCTTGTGTTATCGCGAAAACACCAACTGTCTTTCAATTCTGATTGGTCTATCAGCTTCGTGTTTTCAACGACGTAACCATGGATACCGATCGCAAAGCAAAGTTTGACGTTTGCCAAAAAATTATTGTAGCTGTATACGTCAAAATGAGTCGTTTCGGTGGTACTTCAAACAAAGTTATAAACCAAAACATTGAAGAAAATATACCGAGTAACACAAGAAAATCTAAATCTTATATATGGAGACAATTTATGATGTTCTGTGTGGATCGCAACTACAAATTAGATGCAGAAAATAACAACAAAAGACTAGCATTCATTCTCATTCTACTGAATTTTTGACCTATCACTTTGTTCATGAAATAGTCTAATAAAATACCACTCGTGATTTAATTTAGCTTATAAGTCTGTCTTTTATTTCTAAACTCAACTGAGTTTCTTAAAGAAAATACCACTCGTTCTACGGACTCGTGGTGTTTTCAAGCAACTGTTTCGTTTAGAAGTAAATCGACAGACTTATCGCGAAAATTGAATCACTAGTGGTATTACTATTGATAATTTTTTGTTTTGATTTAAACCGACAGATCAGAGGATATAAACAACGAAATCATCTGTCTCTAACGATTTAACCAACTGGAATCAGTTTTTGTGGCTGGCGAAGAATCTAAAATAAAGAAGAAAAAGAAAAGAAGCTACTTACCGGAGACATGATGTTTTTAATAGGCAAAATAGTAATTTTTAGAATTAGAATATCACACCATTTATTCAAGAAGAGACATTATCAGAGTTTACAGAGTTTACAGCTGAAATAGCCTCGCTAATTTTTAATACCCGTTGATTGTAATGTAACATATCAAAAAGCATTGCAGATCTGGAGTTTTGATTTGAATCGTTAAAGTCTTTGTTTGTTGGTATTACTTGCTATAGCCAGGATTTTTGCTGCATATAGTCATATCAGTTTTAAAATACATTTACTTATAAATCAGAAGCTTCTTTGGCTAAGATTTGATTTTTTTTGTATTCACGTTCATTTATTTAATAATATACAAATTAAATTCCAAATATATATATTCATAGACTATGAGCCGTAGCTATATTTGTTTTATAAGTACTGCATAAGTGATACGATAATGTTGTTTTGTCATGAGAGTATGTCGGAATACTTGTATTGTTGCTGGTTGGGAGATCTGACGTCTACATTGGTAAAGAGTGGACCCTAGTATGCTTCCTTGCGAACTTCCAGAAAGTATTGCAAACAGGTGAGTGATTTTACCACCTCTTTTGACATGAAAAATCAATTTGCCATCAATTTTTTCACGTAGAATCTTAAAGAGTGAGCTAATAAGATGCGGCAATATAGATATAGATTTACTTACCAAATTTTGTAGAATATCTGAGATCTATCTAGAACAGTAATTTTTTTTAATGTGGCAAACGTGAAGAAATACATTTTAAATAAAATTTCTTTCCAAATTGAAATGTTTAAAATGGTTCTAAATAACTGATAGGGCATCTTCTTTTTCTACTTAGCCTTCTATTGTCTATTTTTTTACATAGGCCTCTCCCACATCCTTCCATCGATCTCTATCCTGGGCAACATCATCCAATTTGTTACGGCTATTCTTTTTATGACGTACACTTATCTCATCTCTGGTTTCCTCTTGGTCTTCTACATTTGTAAAGTATGGATAGGGCATTGGAATAAGTTAATCCAATGAATTATCATATTTGATAAGATGGTAAACACCGTCACTCCACGTTGTTTTGCTACTTCATCTACAGAACACTTCTTAAATGTTGGTGAATGTAAGTAATTTACATAACTCCGAAAGCTATTTTTTGAGCTTTTCTTCTAGTTTTATTTCTTTGCTTATTAACCAATATAAGAGCTCCTTCTTTTTCCAGTTATTGTTGAGGTAATTGCTCCTTTGATATGGTATGATAACACTGGAAAGCACATGTTTTATCCCATGTATTATTTCCACTATTTCTTGAGAATTTTGTTGAGTAGAATACAAATATGCAATCAAAAATACTCTACCACATAAGGTTTTTTTTATATATTAATATATATAATTATTATATATATATATTATAATTATATATATATTATATATATATATATATATATATATATATATATATATATATATATATTAATTACTATTTAAATGGGAATAAGCCACAATTAAAGGTTAAAATACGTTTATTGACGTTTCAATTTCCACTTCGGAAATCGTTCTCAAAATTTGTTTAATTTACTAATGTTTGTATTTTGAGAACGATTTCCGAAGTGGAAATTGAAACGGCAATAAACGTATTTTAACCTTTAATTGTGGCTTATTCCCATTTAAATAGTAATTAATTTAAAATGCCACAAGAAAATAGCTTCAGAACAATATATATATATATATATATATATATATATATATATATATATATATATATATATATATATATATAGCGCCAGATGTTGGGTGTCTCCCAAATCCTAAACGAAGAAAAACGTCGTAAAACAAAAACAACAGACGCTATCGAAAAAATCGGGTCGTAAAATGGAATTAGGCAGGACACGTCACCAGATTATCAGACAACCGATGGGCAAAACGTATTTTAGAGTGAAGACCAAGGCACAAAGCAATACGGAGCAGAAGACACCCACCAACTAGATGGACTGACGACATCAATCAATAACTGGATGCAAGCCGCACGAGACATATAGGAAGAGCTGAGGGAGACCTACTTCCAGCAGTGGACGCATACATTTTGGCTAAAGCTCAGGCAGTGCTGTGTAGTCTCCTAAATTCTCTTCATTCAAGTGATAGTGGTTGTAAATTGTATTGTGTGCACAGTTAAACATGTCTCGTATATGTCTAAACTATCCGAAAACCTTTTGTTATGTGTGGTGAATTAACTTTTAAATCACAAAGAAGAAATTTTACTTCTTTGATGAAAGCCGCCAGACCCAAGGACAAAATTGAGCCCCACATATATGTTGTGTAACATAATGTATACTGGATGGGTCAACGATTCTCGCCACATGTCGTTGGCAGTTCCAATAGTGTGGAGGGAACCGACGGATCGTAGTTGAAACTCTTGCTTTTCTTTAACAAATAGAACACGGATAACAAGTAAGCCAGAACATACTTTAAAATATTACAACTTGCCTTCAGCGATCTGACCTGTCAAACATAGTGAGAACTACCAATACCGCCTCCTTAAACATCCATAGAAATTAGTGACAGTACAATTCCTGACCCAGATCAAGAAAAAAATGATGATATTCAAGATCCTAGTTTTGAGATAGCCACTGAGCCTCATTTATATATTCAAGGTGGCCTTAATGATGTGATTTTTTTCAGCAGTAATGAATACTTTGCATGATGAGCATACACCAGAAGAGTGGCGTTTATTTATAGACTCATCCAAAGTTAGCCTTAAGGCTGTTCCATTGCATAAAGGTAACCAATTCTTCTTGATCCCTTTGGCCAATTCTGCAAACATAAAAGAAACAAATGGCAATTTGAAACTGATTTTTGGAAAATATTCAATACAATAGATACAGATGGAACTTGTGTGGAGATGTTAAATTAATTGCTATATTACTTGGCTTACAGGCTTTATATACAAAGTTTGGCTCCTTCTTTCAGGAACACAACAGCCGAGATTGCAAAAACGATTATAAAAATAAATCATGGAAGCGGATAAACTGAGCGGAAATTTATTAAACCTGGTAAGAAAACTGTTGAAAACACGCTTTTGGTTGATCCTAAAAAATTATAACTGTCACTACTGCACGTGTTAAGTTGGGATTAATAAAAAACTTTGTCAAAGCTATTAACAAGAATGGCCAAGATTTTTTGGACTTAAAAGAAGTTTCCTAGATAAAGTGATACGAAAATCAAATGGGACACAATTATAGGTCCACAAATACACGATTTGATAAAAGATAACAAATTCGAAAGCAGACTTAATATCTTAGAGCAGAGCATGGACCTATTTCAAAAATGTAAAATAAAAGAGGACATCGTTGTAGGTCCACAAACACAAGATTAAATAAAAGATAACAACTTCGAAAGCATATTTAATGACTTGAAGCACAGCATGGACCTACTTGCTGACTGACTACTGCTGGACAGTTAGAAGAGGTGTACCAGAAGCAAAATACGTAAAACTGCATTTATTTTTATAAACAACTTGTGTATTTCTGTACCAATACAACCTGCAACAAGCATCCAGCAATTGAAAATAATTAAGGTACTAAATTTAAAAAAGATGATGACGTCATTATAAAAAGGTAATTTACACTTTATTAGAATATTATTATAAATAAACAGTAAATTTAAATTAAAAGTGGACCTATTTCGGAAACTTATTGTAATGTTAGAGTTTATGTAGCTAATAGTAAATTTATGAGTTACCCTTGCTACAGTACATAACAATGTTATTGCTTAGTTTTATAATGATTTTTTAAGTATAGGTCAAACTGATATTATTTGTAAATCTGGAGGAGGAGACCGAAACCAATACCTCATCGTTTTTGCTCCTAATTTACTTCTTTTTTAACTTCACAATATTTTTTATTATGGATTTATCTTGTTGAGCTTATTCCAAAAATCTATAATATATTGCTTTAAATTGGTAGTGTAGGCAAAAATCCAAAGTTTTTTTATGAAAACTTAATGCAATGTTATAATGTCATTGATTTCTTCCAAATAATAAATAAAGAATATACGCAATAAACAAATTAAATGGAATTATGTATTATTATACAATACTGCTTTCTGAATCTATTTTTGAAAGACCATTTGAGATAAAAACCATTCCAATCTGCGATATTTTTCTGTAGTTTAACAACTTTGGTTTATTTATATATCTTCAATATCTCGTTGATTTATTGTCTGTGGTATTTATGCCTGCTTTTATTAATATTATGTTTTTTTTAAATCTTTAAGTAATATAAGCCTTTTCTAACTCTACAACTATTTATAATACACAATCATTTAATTACAAATGCTTAAAACAGCTATAAAAATTGAACGAATTATCTAGTTAAGGACAAACGGTAAAGGTCATCCACCAAAAATTTAAATATTTAAGTTGTTGATGGTCAAACATTTTTCCTGATCATTACTTACATCTTCTTGTCAAAAAAACTTAAAAGAAAATATATACAGGAATGTGCAAAAAAATAAAATATGGTGCATGCGCTACAATTTTGAGCTTTGCCATCTCTATAAATAGTGAGCCTGACATTATGTGACCAATCAAAATAGACGCGTTACGATGGCTAGACAGTATAGAAAAAATGAATGAGTCAGAATCTTAACATTTTACAAAAACCAAAGATCAAATAGAAGGAGAAGAAAGAGTGCGCTTAAAGCAATATTTAAAGGACACGTGGAGTGAAACTTAAAATCATAAGGCGCACGATTCTGAAAAACAATAGGAAATAAGTGAAATTCCCCTAGAACAGGTACCAAAATAACTAAACACCAAACTAATCAATTTGAATTTAGACAAAAACTTGGTACCATCGAGCAAATACATAGAATAGTCTAAACAGCTGGAGGTGCCCTTGAAAACAAGTCCTACAGTACAGCTGCCTTCCTAGACGTCTCGCAGGCATTTGACATGACGTCTGATTCTTCTTGATGTGCCTATCCGTTACGAATGTTGGCGATCATCATGGCAATCTTTATCTTATCTGCAGCAGCGCGGAAAAACTGCACAGATGTTGTATTGAACCAAATTCTGAGGTTCTTTAACCAAGATGTTCTTCTTCCTGGACCTCGTTTTCCAAATATTTTTCCTTGCAGGATGGCTTGAAGGGGAGCATATCTGGATTCATTTCGCATAATATGTCCGAAGAACTGTAACTTTCGAGATTTGATGGTGGTCAATACTTCTCGATTCGATTCTTATTAATTCTGACGTCTGATATGAAGCCTAAATTCTACAGTCATAAATAAAAAATAAACCCTTTTTAGTTAATCATGGCGAAGCTTGAACTTCCTCAGATGCGTTCTTGACAGGAGTCCCTCAAGGTAGTCTACTCGGCCCAACCCTATATTTACTGTACACAGCTGTCATCCATACCATAAATAATACTACGATTGCTACGTATGCAGATAATACCATCATAATGGCCACTAATGTGGCCATGGCAATCCCTGCCAATCCAAGATTAGCATCCGGAAATATGCAAAATCATTTACACAATTAGAGAATTGGTTAAAACTATGGTTTGTCAAAGTCAGTGTCATTAAAAACAGAGAACTGCCTTCTGGTATTAATAAACCGAAAATTACTACATGTTAGGAACGATGTTAAATATCTGGGTATACACATAGATAATCAAGTAAATTGAGGAAATATTTATAGTCCAAACTTCTTCACTTTCTTCAGTGAAGGAACACCATAACTCAGTGTACAAACTACTGAGGAAACTATTATCTCAGCCAAATTTACTCTCCAATAACCTTCTGACCCCACCACTGCTTAGAAGACTAAAAAGGTTGGATCCTCTACATCTATCCACCGCTAGGAATTAGATAGAAATAACTCATATCTATAAAAGTCGGAAATTTAAATACAAGATAAAAAATATAAGTCTTGATAGCTTCTCTTGTGGTGTAAGAACTTGCTTTTTTGCTGCAGTTTGGTACCTAAGACGTGATGCTTTAATTCTACGCCAAGCTGTTGTCTTTCTTCCCGAAAACTGTGACACAATTCTTGCAGTGACAGTGACAATGACAGTATATAAATAATAAGTATTTATCCTTTAAAATACACTACTCAATTTTTTACAAAATACGCTTTAAAAGTCGTATCAGTTTTTTTAGGAATCAGTTGTACATACCACCATTTAAATATCCAGATAAAATATGATAACGTATTAATTTGTTACCTAAAGTTGTTTCAGAAACAATAACTTTAAATTAGTGTTGCTAATGTGATACCTTTTTGACTCGTGGATTCTCATCACACCAGAAGTGAGCATTGTGGGAGTGAACATACCTTGTCGTGTAAAGGTGGCCTGGTCCGTAAAAAGAATGCATTTTAAAATAACTTGGATTGATTGTTGTCCTTTCTTGCAACGTTTCACAAAAATCCACTCTAACCGGTAGATCGTCTGGCAACAGCTCTTGGACTTATCTGTAATGATAAGGATTTAGCTGCTGCTCTTTAAGTATCCGCCAAGTATTTGTAGAAGACATATTTGTTTGTCTTTCCATGTTTCTTACTCTAACTGTTGGATCTCGATCAAGTAAATTTAAAATAATATTTTCTTTAATAATATTGTCCTTGTTGTTCTTGGTCTACAAGACTTTATTTTACTTGGTCCAACATTCTCAGTTTCTCGACAACGTCGTTCAATGGCTCTAAATGTTTTTTTACTTGGTGTCTTCCAGGAAATTTTTTCTGAATAACGGGTAAAAGCTGCACTAGAGTTTCCTAAACACTCGCCTAAGGTTAATAACATGTCGGTGTATTTAACATTTGAGTACTTTTGATTAACAATATCTAATTTTACAAATAACAAGGTTTCAAAAATCTCAATCAATAAATGTCAGTTTCCCATGGCACACGTGGAGAAAATTGAGATATATATGTTAGAACTTTATTATTACTTTATACCAGCATCGGCTACTACTTCATAATTTTCAAATTAAAATATTCCGAAAGGGGTATACAGTGTCAAGTTTTATCAAGAGTACCTTTTTGGAGTAAACTTTTATGATGTTTATGTTAGCTTGGAATTTTGATTAATAATTCTATCCTTAAAAAAGTTATACTTGGTTGGAACTTTGTAATTAGCGCCTTTATGAAAGTCAGATATAAAAGCAAATTCATGGGATGTATCAGATTCCAAAACATATTCGTATAAAATTGTATTAGACTGTTGCCAGTAGTTTGAACAAAATCGTAAAAAATGTGTAATATTTCTTTTTTCGACGCCCCTTATCTTGAAAACGGATGGCGTTACAATTACATTCTTCTTTTTTGCAATTTTTAGGGGATTATTTTATTATATTGTTACGTAAAAATATGAGTCATAGTTTTTAACCTTTAAAACATGTTTTTATTCTAATATGTTGTAGAGATTACGAGAGGCCTCGATTTACCTGAGCGACCTTCCAGAACCAGTGCGAGGGAAATCCAGTTTGCCTTTACCGTTTCGCCATCGAAGGTTTTGGATTTTTCGAGATAACGGCACTGGTATATAATAACGGAACTTTATTTGGAAGGGGCAGTTAATTCGGACGACGCGCTCGCGATAAAATGTTACGTTCGCTTTTTAATAAATTATGTATGTTTAGTGAAAATAAATAAATATCAGTCATTGTGCTTTTTAATGAATTAAGATAAGAACAAGACATTATAAATTAAAGACTTAACAATTAATAAATTCACAACAAATGGTGTCAGAGTGAGATCGAACATAAATTAGACTTATAATAATAATACAAGTGAATATAAAATAAATTGTGAAAATGGCTACGATTTATGAGCTGACAGTGACTAATTTAAGAAGACATCTCGAAGACAGAGAATTAGCTTCTACCGGAAAAAAGGCTGAGTTAGTCCAACGACTAAAGAACGCTTTGCTAGAAGAAGGACTAGATCCAGAGACTTATATATTTGAAGATGCTGTCCTCTCGTCGATTTCGAAAGTTTCTTCTGATGTAGCCAAAGTTTCTGGTGACATCGCATCATTAGAGAACAAAGTTTCTGACGATATTTCGAAAGTTTCTTCTGATGTAGCCAAGGTTTCTGGTGATGTAGCCAAAGTTTCCGGCGACATCGCTTCGTTGGAAGACAAAGTTTCTAACGAGATTTCTTCGCTGGAAAGCAAAGTCTCTGCTAACATCTCTTCGGAAATCTCTAAAGTCACTTCTGAGATGTCTGCCCTGGACGATAGAATATCTTCATTAAAAAACCAAGTTGCTGCCGATATGTTAGCCTTCGAAGAAAAGATATGGAAAGAGATGGAAAGGAAGATGGAGGAAACAGGGACAGCAGAGAGAGGTAACAATCCGATTACAGTGGAGATAAAAGAAGACCAGACGAAATTTAAGTTAAAGACACGGCCGAAATTTGAAGGAAGTGGAGGTTCTATTCATGTTAAAGTCCCAACTTTCGACGGAAAATCATCATGGAACAACTACATGAAACAGTTCGAATCAGCCGCAAGAGCAAATGGATGGTCTGAAAAAGAAAAGGCGGTAAACCTGACTATCGCCCTTCGAGGAGATGCCTTAGATGTGCTTCAGACCATAGCCGTAGAGGAGACCGATGATTTCGAACAACTGAAGAAGAGGTTAAATATGCGATATGGCCACGAACATTTGGAGCATGTATATCAGTCACAGCTTAAAAATCGTAGACAGAAGAAAGATGAGGCTCTTCAAGAATATGAGGTAGATATTGCCAGATTAGTACGATATGCTTATCCAACAGCTCCCGAAGACATGATGGAAAAATTGGCCGTTCAAACGTTTATTGATGGTCTTCGTGATCATGAAATGCAGAGAACACTGCGATTAGCTCGTCACAAGACGCTGGTTGATGTCCTATCCGCCGCCCTCGAATACGAGTCAGCTACGCAGGCCTCTGGCGGGTACAGTAAAGTTAGGACTGTAAAAGAGGAAGGAGATGAAGATAAACTTGACCAGCTCTTTAATTTGATGAAAAGCATGACATGCAAGAAAAAGAAGACCATAAAATCAAGAAACTCACCATCAGGAAAACCAGAACGAGTCAACCTTAGGGGGGCAGCTTCGACCCGGAACTCTTCCAAAGACCCTCTTATACTAATAGCTTCTTTGAAATGTCGTGAAGATAGTGTATATGTAGATGGAGACATAAATGGTAAAAGACATACGTTGTTGGTGGATACCGGAGCGACCAGAACCATTATACGCCCGACAGTTATAAACAGCCGAAAGAAACTGTTACCAACGAGGTTGCGACTTCGGACCGCTACAGGTGAAAATGCTAACATTCATGGAGAAATCCAGGTACAATTGGGAATTGGAGCAGAAAAGTTCGTCCATACTGTTATAGTTGCTGACATCGAAGAGGATGTTATATTAGGAATGGACGTAATGAATATGCATGGATTCCAATTGGATTTTAAGAATAAGGTAATCAAAGTTGGCAACGAGGAGGTATTTCTCCATCCACATAATGACAACACTGTGCAAGCAGCCATTACAGAAGATACAGTCGTGCCTGCGAGAAGCGAAACGATCATAGTAGCGCGGCTACAGGGATTTGTGGACGAAGGGAGACCTGTTATGATGGAGCCTTGGAACCACGACGATGAGGTTGGCCGTGGAATCATAATTGGAAAGGAATTGGTGACTTCGGCTAAGGAAATTCCTGTGAGACTTATCAATGTCAACGACTACCCAGTGACCATAAAGAAAGAGACAAAAGTAGGAACTTGTGTACCTGTGACATCCATAATCCGTCAGGCGACAACATCTGATAATTCCAACGACAAATTCGACCAAATGGTTGCAGTTGCAGGACAGTCTCTAAATCAGATGGAAAAAAGGAAATTAAGGGAATTTCTTCGGCAGTATCGTGATATTTTCGTACCGAAAGGAGGAAAGACGGGAAGAACTACCGTTGTTAAGCATAAAATTGATACTGGTAATGCTAAGCCAATTCGTCAAACAGCTCGACGATTACCACAGGCGAAAAGAGAGGAAGCTGAAACGATTGTTCAGGAAATGAAGAAAGACGGGGTGATAGAACCTTCTACGAGTCCATGGGTCTCTCCGGTGGTCCTGGTTAAGAAGAAAGACGGAACGACGAGGTTCTGTGTGGATTACCGTTTGCTGAACAACGTTACCAAGAAAGATAGTTATCCTCTGCCTCGGATCGATGACACATTGGACACATTGGCTGGAAGTAAATTGTTTTCTACTTTAGATTTGAAGTCTGGATACTGGCAGGTAGAAATGGACCCAGTCGATAAAGAAAAGACAGCCTTCACCACAGGATCTGGATTGTGGCAATTCAACGTTATGCCATTTGGACTTTGTAATGCTCCTGCGACATTTGAGAGGCTTATGGAAAATGTGTTGAGAGGGTTATCTTGGAAAACATGCCTGGTTTATTTAGATGACATAATCGTCTTGGGGGAGACATTCGAAGATCATTTGAGGAATTTAGAAAACGTTTTTAATCGACTTAAAGCTGCCCAATTGATGCTAAACCCCAAGAAGTGCCAGCTATTTCAAGGTAAAGTCAATTATCTGGGTCATATAGTCAGTAAAGAAGGAGTGGCCGTGGATAAGGGAAAAATCGATTCCATTAAGGAATGGCCAAAACCAACTGACAAACATCAAGTGAGAAGTTTTCTTGGACTATGTACTTACTACCGGAGGTTTATTAAGAAGTTTGCAGATATCGCTAAGCCATTAACGCGACTTACAGAGGAAGCAAGAGAATACCGCTGGGATATAGACTGCCAAAATGCCTTTGAAACGTTGAAAAAGCATTTAATAACCGCACCAATTTTGGGGTATCCACTGCCAGAAGGAGAGTTCATCTTAGATACGGATGCAAGTAACGTGGGAATTGGAGGAGTGCTGTCTCAGATTCAAGGAGGACAGGAACGAGTCCTCGGATATTTTAGTAAAGTCCTTTCAAAACCTGAGCGGAATTATTGCGTCACGAGAAGAGAACTTCTAGCAGTAGTTAAATCAGTAGAGCACTTCTACCAATACCTCTATGGCAGAAAGTTTCTAATCCGAACCGACCATGCCGCCCTTAAGTGGTTGATGCAGTTTAAGAATCCAGAGGGTCAGATAGCCAGGTGGATCGAACGACTCCAAGAATACGATTTTAAGATTGAGCACCGGGCCGGAGTTAGCCACAGAAACGCTGATTCTCTTTCCAGAAGGCCATGCCCAGCAGAGTGTTCCCACTGCAACAAAACGGAATCCAAGGAAGCAGCAGTGCTAAGAACGACGATTGTCAACGACGACTGGACGCCTACTAAGATAAGGGAAGAACAAGAGAGAGATCCAGTTATACAGAAAATCCGAAAATGGAAAGAGGAAAACCGTCGACCACCTTGGCAGGAAATATCAAACCTATGCTCAGTAGTTAAGACGTATTGGGCCCAGTGGGACTCATTTATCATCGAAGATGGCTTGCTCAAACGAGTCCTGGAAAATGATGACGGTTCAGAGAAGAGAAGACAGTTGGTGATCCCAAAGAGCAGAATAGCCGAAGTACTTCGTCAGTTACACGACAGTCCATCGGGAGGGCATTTTGGTGTAAGGAAAACCCTTCAGCGAATTCGGGAACGGTTTTATTGGATGAACAGTTCCGACGACGTAAAAGACTGGTGTAAGAAATGTACTATTTGTGCTACGAGTAACGGGCCTCACCGGAAAAGGAGAGCTCCTATGAGACAATATAATGTTGGAAGCCCGTTTGAAAGAATAGCTTTGGACATTGCAGGGCCATTTCCAGAAAGTGAAAATGGGGGCAAGTACATGTTGGTAGTAATGGATTACTTCACTAAGTGGGTCGAGATTTACGCACTTCCAGACCAGAAGGCCGCCACCGTTGCAGATAAGTTGATCCAAGAATATATCAGCCGATTTGGAGTGCCTTTGGAGATCCATAGTGACCAAGGCAGGAACTTCGAAAGTGATCTATTCCAAGGAATATGTGATAGACTAGGCATGAAGAAAACAAGAACTACCGCGTATCATCCGCAATCGGATGGTATGGTAGAACGAATGAATAGGACAGTTGGCAAGTATTTGACAAAGATGGTGTCCGATCATCAGCGAGACTGGGACCAATACCTTCCGTTCTTCACAATGGCCTACAGATCTGCTGTTAACGAATCAACGGGCCAGACACCAGCCAGAGTCCTATTCGGACGCGAAATGCGACTACCTTGTGATCTAGAATTTGGGTGTCGACCTGGAGAAGATGTAGCAGGTGAAGATTATGTGATCGAATTACGAAGAAGAATGGACGATGTACATGAGTTGGTCCGTTCCCACCTTCAGATCGCTAGCGACCGAATGAAGAAACGGTACGATACACAAGCCGAAAAGGGTTGCTTTAAGAAGAACGACAAAGTATGGCTGTATAATCCCAAGAAGCGAAAAGGTTGTTCTCCCAAATTGCAGCAGTTTTGGGAAGGTCCATACCTCATCATGGAGAAGATCAACGATGTCATCTACCGAATAAGCAAGATTCCGAGGGGAAAACCGATGATAGTACACCATAACCGGTTGGCATCTTTCGAAGGTGACCACGACGTAGATGAAGAAGTGGAAGTAAACCAAGTCCAAGATGTGTCTGACCTCACGTTTGAGGAATTCATGGGTGCCTATGGAGGTACCGGTAAAGCGAGACATGGTGTTACCACTGAAGAAAAGCAAGATCTACTCGCGCTCCCCGATGACTACTCGCTGGCCCTTACCATCCCGGCCAGTATCAAAGACGCACCAGGGTTGGCATCCGTCTTTCGAAGGAAGTTTGGTCGAGTTGCAGAACTTCAATGCCAAGTGCCAGCTCCCGGTAAAACCTTGAAACTCCAAGATGCATCACGTTACCTTTTCTACCTGGTAACAAAAGACACTGCCCGTGACCAACCTACCTACCGAGATGTATGGGAAGCCTTACTTCAATTGAGAGGGCACGTACTAGAGTCCGACGTGCAAAAGTTAGCCATGCCAAAGTTGGAGTGCCGCCAATTAGATTGGAGAGTTATCCGAAATATGGTGGAGGAGATCTTTAAAGACACCGAAGTCCAGGTGTTAGTCTGTTGCAATCCGCATAGTTACTGGTGCGGAGAGAAAACCGTCCCTTGTCATTTTTATACAACTGGAAGTTGTAAAAGAGGGTCCAGTTGCCGATACCAGCATACCGTTCCAGTTCTAGTCCCAACAAGGTTCCAGGAGGAACCATCTTTTGAGAGGGGGGCAATGTTACGTAAAAATATGAGTCATAGTTTTTAACCTTTAAAACATGTTTTTATTCTAATATGTTGTAGAGATTACGAGAGGCCTCGATTTACCTGAGCGACCTTCCAGAACCAGTGCGAGGGAAATCCAGTTTGCCTTTACCGTTTCGCCATCGAAGGTTTTGGATTTTTCGAGATAACGGCACTGGTATATAATAACGGAACTTTATTTGGAAGGGGCAGTTAATTCGGACGACGCGCTCGCGATAAAATGTTACGTTCGCTTTTTAATAAATTATGTATGTTTAGTGAAAATAAATAAATATCAGTCATTGTGCTTTTTAATGAATTAAGATAAGAACAAGACATTATAAATTAAAGACTTAACAATTAATAAATTCACAACAATATGTTAGAAAAACATAAAATCTTCTTTAAAAATATAAGAGACAAATTATACAGCTAAGTACCTTCATAACAACTTATATAACTTAAGTAAGTACTTAGTTTCAATGGAAAAAAGATAATTAGTTTTTCCTTCCTTTTTATAATGAATAAATAGAATCTAACTATATTATTTCCAATTTTTTGTTACAAATAAAGTACCAATTAAGAATCTTCACTTTTTCACTTATAATTGCCGCAACTAAGAAGGAACCACCGAGGAAGTTCCGTTATTCTTTTTTCCAATTCAAGCGTTTCTAATGCGGTTTTTTTAAACCAGTAAAAGTTTGCCCTAAATAATCTTGAATAAGTCAATTTGTAGTTTATGATTAGTATATTTGGTCAGAGTGTGTCTATTGTTTCGGCAGTTGAGAAGTTTCTAATTTTTTTATGATTACATGACGTTTGTATGCCTCATTACTCTCCTTATATTTTGAAATAAGTTGCAAAAAATTGCCTTCCACTTCCACTCCCATCTATTCATTAATATTTGCCCTTGGCCATATAAGGATAAGATTGCAATATTTTATGACAGTATGAGTGATAGTAAGTAGTTTTCTCCTTCTATAATTTTCGGTTTTAGGCTAGAATTTGTACTGTCTTTAAATTTTGGTCTTTATACCCCTTTCTGGATCTGCGATTACATTTTATTTGCCTTGCGATTTGCAATGTAAATCTTTTAAATAAACATGTAAATGCATTTTTTGTTAGTGGTATTTCCTCTACATGTTGTTTTTAGTTTTATTCTGTAGTTTCTTACATTTTCTGTATACTTTCCATTGAAGTTTAATTATTAGGGCACACCACTATTATGGTTTTCCAAGCATTTGGTTTTTACGGTGTTTCCAGCAGACACGTAAATGTTGTAAAAGTTGCCCATATTTTAATAATTCTGTATTGAATCTGCTAGTGTGGTTTGTCAATTCTTGGGCTTGTTATTGACTTCTCTTTTATAAAGTGTTATTGTGATCACCTTGGTCATCTTCGTCCCGTTTTTATTCACATTCTGCTTCTCGAATTTTCTTATGGTATAGTTTTCTAAATTTGTTTCTATTGTTGTTCGTGAACGATAGTTAAGCTGAACACATACTTCCCTATGGTTTAAGAAGTGTATGCAATCTCTACCAATCTCGATTTTGCCGATATCTCTCTAATAGTATACCATAAGAGTCGTTCTCATCATACTATGTGCGGCTATGGTAGACTACTGATCTGTGTGAGATGTTAATATTAATTACTATTTTAATGTGAATAAGCCACAATTGAAGTTATAAAGTTTTAAATGAAGAATAAAATTATTGACGTTTCAATTTTCCATTCCATCTATTTTATCGATAACTAAACCTAACAATGAACAAGAACGAACAAAGAATGGTATTTATAAAATACCTTGTGAATGCGATCAGTTTTATTTAGGTGAAACTTCAGGGCCAATAAATATTAGAATAAGTGAACTTCAATCTTATATTAAAAATAAAGAATTTAATAGACCTCAAATATGTAAATATCATCATAAGTGGCTCGACAATCCGTTGTGGATCTTGGCCGGCTCACAAAGAAGTCGCCACTCCTGTCGATTCCTGGCAACTTTCCTCCATCTTCTGACCCTTAGAATCTGTAGGTCTTCTTCCACATCATCAATCCATCTCCTTCGTGGTCATCCTCTGCTTCTTGTGCCCTCTGATTTTTAAAATGTTAATCTCTTTGTGTATTCGTGATCTGACATCTTAGCAATGTGTAGAGCTCATCTAAGTCTCTGCACTTTACCGAATTTCACAATATCTTGATCGGTGTATAGCTGATATAGTTAAAAGTTGTATCTTCGACGCCATAGCCCATTTTCATTTACGGCCCCAAAAATCTTTCTAAGTATTTTTCTTTCAAAAATACCAAGACGTCTTTCATCATTTTGAAATAAGGTCCACGTTTCAGCCCCATATATCAAAACCGGTTTTATTAAGGTCTTGTATATATTGAGATGTACTGCACGTTTTATATTTTTATTTTTTAAATGTTTCTGGAGACCGTGAACAGTTCTGTTTGCTATTACTATGTGTCTTTTTGTTTCGTCGCTTGTCGTGTTTCTTGCGTTTACTAGCTATCCAAGATATGTGAATTCTTTGGCTTGCTCAAAGGTATGGTTCCAGCTTCCGCAAGCCTTGTAAAACACTGCACCATGTCTCTCATATTGTCTCTTTATTGTCTTTGAGTTTTAGGATGGCATTTGACATTTCTTCTCTTGTTGGGTCTTTACTCTGTAGTTGACGTGGAAGATTTTGTTGATTTTCTGTGTTGTTATCTCCTTCAATATCGTTTATATTTAGATATTCGATAAAATGTTGTGCCCATCTGTTAAAAACTGAGTTTTTGTCATGTAGAATTTTACTGTTAGTGTCTTTACAAATTTTTAATCGTGGTTTAAATTCTCGACGGCTATTATTTAAGGATTTGTAGTATTTCCTCGTTTCATTTTTATCGAATAAACTTTGTATCGCATTGAGAGTGTTCTGTTCGTATTTCCTCTTCGTACGTTGATGGATACGTTTTTCCTCTCTTGTAAGACTTCTATACTTTTCTTTTTTTCTCCGTGTACATCCTGTGTTGATCGTGTTTTGATATGCTGTTTTCTTTCTATTTGTGGCCATTTTGCACTCATGATCAAACCAATGATTTCTTTTTTCTGACTTGGTTTTGCCCAATATTTCAACCGATTTCTGTAACACAATATCTCGTTTATTTGTCCACAGTTGGTTAATGTCTTCTTCTTCTTCTTCTTTTAAGTTTTTTGTCCTTTGCAATGTCGGGATCTTTTAGTTTATTAATGTCGATTTAAATCGCGCTTTAACTAAATAGTGATCACCATATTTTGCTCCTCTAAACGACCTAACATGTAATAAGTTGGAGCAGTGTCTTGAATCGATGATTACATGATCTATTTGGTTAATCGTTGTATTATCAGGAGATTTCCAAGTTCCCTTATGTATATTTTTATGGGGAAATCGTGGCCTGTTCTTAGACATCGCAAAGTTTATGATTCTGAAACCGTTATCATTAGAGTCTACATGTAGGCTCTCTTTTCCGATGGTGGGCGCAAATATGTAAACACGCCTGGGAAAATTAAATATAGGGTTTAATGAAACGGGTATAGTCCTAAAAGAAACAGATGGTAAAAAGACCAAAATTAAAGAGGCGGTTCTAATTATGCTAAATGAGACCCATTGTGTCGAAAATTCCTCGGCCCAATGCAGTAGGATCTGGTTACCCATATTAAAAAATGAAGTTAATAAAAGGAAAATAACACTATTAGTAAGTCAGTAACATATCGAGGATGCATCATTAATGTTTTTTAAACTAATATTTATAACATCAGAATTTATGTTTATTGAGAGTAAACTAAATATAAGACCAAATACTTACCACGTCGGGATAGTATTATGAGGTTTTTTTCCTGTTTTTTTTTCTTTTTATTTACTATGAAACCACTAACAGGAGAATTTAAGAGAATTTTAATGTCATCATGGCATTTGGTTGTCTTTTTAAATGATGATGATTTTTTCTGACGGATATTCGCAAGTTAAAGTTGATTTCATGTAATCGAGTCAGATAAAATTACATTATTAGAAGAATTTTTCACTAAGTCACAAAAAACAATATTTGTTTAATTTATTAACACAATTAACAATATTTATTATTTGTATTTTGAGAACGATTTTCGAAGTGGAAATTGAAATGTCAATAAACTTATTTTAAACTTCAATTGTGGTTTATTTCCATTAAAATAGTAATTATTTTACGATGCCACAAGAAAATAGCTTCAGAACAATATGTTAATATTAGAAAGTTCCATCCATCTTTGACAATAGGCTTTCCTCCTCTTTCTCCAGCTTTTCCATCTCCATCTATTAATAGTACATAATACGCCTCTGTACCATATTTCTTAGCAATAGATTTTATCGACAAAAAATTTGAGTTTTGTAAATGTCTTAAATGTAACTTTTTATTACCTCATAAATCAGGCCCTTTTGTATATATTACTGACATAATACATGAAGCGCTAAATCTCGACGTCAGTAAATCTAGGTCATCGGTACAAGAAACCTTTAAAGCAAAAAAGGTTTAAAGCAAACCTTTTCTACACACCTGCCTAATTTATGGTCCTATTTTTTTGACTCCTCAATAAAATGGTTTTTTAATAGCCGATCGTAAAACATTTTATTGTTTTTCAAATTTACAAAACTGCAAAGCCACAAAAAGATAGTCGTCCCTCTCTTAAAATTATTATAAAACGCTCGTTTTCTCCCAGACACAATAAGACTTTTATCTTATCTTTAGCAAGACAATCATATCACAGCTCTCTCTACACATAAAATCATATCATATCTCGCCGCTCTCCGTATGTATTAAACGTACATACTCGTTTTACATAATCAACTTAGTAATTTCAAGATAAATTGTAATATTAAAAGTGTTTGTTTAATCAACTGTGCTCAAATAAAATAAAATAAAATAAATTCTTCAACGTCGAACTATATCTTGCTTCGACGAAGATTAATTAATCGGCGTCTTTTATAATCAACTAATATAGAAGTTTGCTCCAACCAGAAGTGCCATGCTTTCTGTAATAGTTTTAACACCAAAAAAATTAACAGTTTTGTTCGGCAAAAATTTGAAGAACAATCTTCAATGGTTCTTTAAAACCGAACGTTTTTTGACTCGTAGTCAAAAATGTAACAGTTCTCATCTCTTGTATTTTCGCCAGACAGTGTTTTGAAAACAATTCCATTGCGTATTTGCCAGGAACAGAACCATCCTTTACTAGCTTGAAAATTATTTTTAAAAATTATTAAGGAGAGCATATCGCGATTCATTTTGCATAATATATCCGATAACTGTAACTTTCGAGATGTGATGGTGGTCAGTACCTCTCGGTTCTTATTAATTCTTCTGAGGACCTCCTCATTTGTGACTCGGTCAGTCCACGGGGTCTTAAGCATTCTCCTATATAGCCACATCTCAAATGCTTCCAGTTTTCTGCTCATATCTTCGTTCACAGCCTTACACCCAACGGTAAAAAGGCTTAGGACTAAGTAAGTAAGTATCTTCGTTCAAGGTCCACGATTCAACACCATAAAAAAGAAAAAAAAGAAGTAGCATTGCAGCATTCTTACTTTTGTATCAAGAGAGAGGTTGTGACTCTTGAAGAAGGCCCCCATCCAATTGAGGGTGAATCTAGATTTTCCGATGCATGCTCTAATCTCCTAGTTGTTGTCACACAACGTATGCTTTATTAATATGTTAGCAGGGGGGTTAGGATGAAACATAATAATTTATTGAAATATTGTAATAATATATAACTTGTTTAAAATATAAATAATAAATAAATAATAAAATTACCGAAAAATTTCACTTAAAATTTCGCTTTACAGAATTTTTCACGTTTATATATATGTATATACATCTGTATTGGTTTTTCAGAGGTGCATGAAAATGTTGCCGTATATTTCCGGATATTCATCCATTCGGAAACAGTTTTCCTTAAAAGTTCCGTATACATTTCTTGTCGTAAACAATTGATAAGTCAGGCAGAAAAAAATATAAATACTGGTTATCGTTATGACAGCTTTTTGTAGGACATACGTCACTCTGTTTAACACAGGGTCGCCAATTAAAAAAATAATCACACTGCAAATTAGTTAATGTTAATTAGTTATTATTACCATCGTTAACGACTAGGAACACTACTTAAAATCCAAATTATAAATTAGAAAGACCCGCTACGTTAAATTAAATGTTTACATAGCTGTATTATAACTACTGTGTACGCCTTCTGCTGACCAAAGCCGGCATAGGGTAATTAAGTTGTTGAACACGATATGATATTATCGTGACAGTAGATGAAGGTGGGTCGTAATACCTCTAAGATTTGTTACATGGCGGATATTTTGTAGCGAAGAACAAATTTCCATAATACACATATGGAGAAAATTAGTGGTACGCAAGAAAAAAGCGACAAATTAAATCGACATTTGTAGTTAGTTTATTATGCTTTTATAAATACTAATATTTACGATAAAAGCATACAAGTAATACGATATTTTAAACAAACCATTAACATTATTATAATATTTTTGTTTCATCATAGTAAAAATTGGTACATAACAGCATAATTTTTTTAATATTTGACACATTAAGTATTTGTCGTTACATCTATGTTTATCAAAATTTCCTGTATTTGCCTGAGCACATTTTTTTAGTCATCTATATAACTTTGTGAAATTAAGTCCCATTCTTTTGCCAAAACACGTATGAAATCTTGCAAACTGGTCGAGGTTTGATTTTTGCCCATGTTTACACTCTTAGTTCCGAAACCAAGATAGTTGAAAACTATTCTATCTTAAATAAAATTTTATGCAGAATACTAATGTATAGGTCATCCGTTTTAAAAAACTGTACCAATTTTTAGAAATAGTTTTTTTATAAACAAATGTCTGAATTTATATATGATATTATATGATATATATTATATGTTATACATAAAAAGTTTATAGTTTAAAAATTATTAACAATTTTACGTCGAGAAAATGAAAATTTAGCCTAACTTTGAGTCGTCATAAATTTTTACATGGCGGATATTTCTCTAACAGCTGCACATAAATAGAAAATTAAAACCTATTTTGACAATTTACTATTAAAAAAAAATGAAAGAGACTTTCTTTTTCATTGAGTTAACAAGAAATAAACAAATAGCTTTAAGCCCTTGCAGAGCCACACGAACACGGCGGGCTAGTACGTGATGACATTACGGGTGCTAAATAAGTTTCAATAATCTCTCGAAACAGGCGTAATGTCGATACCGTACTAGCCCGCCGTGTGCTTTTGATTCTGCAAGGGCGAAAAGCTATTGTTTATTGCATGTAAATTTGATGAAAAAGAAAGTTTCTTCCATTTTATTTTAATAGTAAATTGTCAAAATAGGTTCAAACTTTTTATTTATGTACAGCTTTTAGAGAAATATGAGGATTGAGAAAGTTATGAGGACTAAAATTTACGACTTTGTACCCGTTCTTCTGTTATATAAACTGCTGTATTACGCGGTTACCTCCAAAAAGAAATACATAGCATAGCGTTCAGTCTGTCTCGTATGCAGTTTACCATTGAAGAGAACGGGCGAATGGCGATGTTGCCAAAATTATCTTGTTTTATTGGAAATTAGGTTACAATTTCGTCAAATAAAAATGCGAATCTGTAAATTTCTCATGGATTTAAGAAATTTTGTAGCAGTATTTGTGTCAATTAGTGTTTCATTTTTAATATCATCATCCAGTTTTGAATGGCAATATAACCGTGCCACTGATGGCCAATTTTTTTGATTCAATTTAATGTTTTAATTCAAATATGTAATAAGGCAACCCTGCCGCTGTTTCTTACGTATAAGCTGGATCGGAAATAATCGTCTGGCGTTCACTAATGGGCGTGCATGAGGAATGTGGAGGGGAGACCAAGGGAAAATATGATTGGTATCTTTGTCTATTCGCTGAAAATATGATTGTATATCTCTGTTAGATATCCTGTTCAATTCTTCTATACCGACCATAAACTTTTACCTACACCGTATATAATTTCTGCACGGTATTACTAAACAGTAAAAAAAATGCACATTTTCAGTTGAAGTTAAAGCTATAGAGGCTTAAGCAATACCGAAATCAGGCTCATGTACAGTGTTCCCCACAAAGCAGAGTGGGTTAATCAATTTTATCGCATTAAGTTTAATAATGTATAGTGGTTATTAATTGTTTTTATGAAACTATTGAATTGTAGGTTTAATTTAAAATCAGTAGATTATTGAAAATCTGATTACTGACTCGTGATTGGTTTAGATACTAACTACCGCAGAGATAAACCGCAGAATTTGCACGGCTAATAGATGCTACTTTGGGCTTAATCTCCTTTTTAAATCTACAGTTATCTCAAGAAATACAAAAGTAAAACTCTACAAAACAATAATACGCCCAGTCCTAACATATGGTTCAGAAACCTTGACTTTAACAAAAAGCAATGAAAACATGTTAGGATGTTTCGAAAGAAAAATACTAAGGCGCATCTATGGAGCGGTAAATGAAAATGGTGTCTGGAGAAGACGATACAACTTCGAACTCTATAGGATATACCAGGAACCAGATATCGTAAAACACATAAAGATAGGACATCTGAGGTGGGTAGGCCATGTAATGCGGATGGAGCAAACCGACCCAGCTAGAAAAATGCTCCTTGATAGACCTATTGGTCAAAGAAGAAGAGGAAGACCCAGAACAAGATTCCTAGATAACATCGATGAAGACATGAGAAATATGGAAATACGTGCTTGGCGGAGGAAGGCGATGGATAGGGACGACTGGAGAAAAAATCTTGGGGAGGCTAGGACCCACACAGGGTTGTAAAGATTTTAAATTTATAAATCTCGAGTTAACCATTGTCTAAAGTCCAAAGTTAACCAAGACTGCCAACATTTGTGTGCTCTTTTAGTACTTATTAAGGCGAATTTTCTTTTTTGGTGCAGTATTTTCATCATCTGTGGTTCACTCATATTTTGATCAATTCAACACGAGATTTTCTATCAACTATAATTTTATTAACTTTATCTTAATATACATATTTTCCATATAGGTATCAAATTCAAATAATACTGTTAATAAATTTGAATTTTTACCCATACACAGCATAAACAGAGAATATCAATTATATAGATACTATAATCACATCACACATAAAAACATGAGCATTTCTGTGAATCTGACAATTAGAATGTAGAAGTGATTTGTTCGATTGTTTGATTTGTTGTTGAACAATTGTTCAAAACGTAATATTTTTATTTAAAAATAACAAAGCATTAGGACAAAATGCAAAAAAAAAAATTTCGATCGGATAGCCAAGCGGGCTGGGCGGCTGGCTTCTCCTTCGCTTCAATGCGAGAGATGTCAGTTCAATCCTCAGCTCGGTGAACAGAAAACAAAAAGGCTAACGCAGCAGTTTAAAATTCTAAATGAATCTGCGGCTTAGTCTGGAATATGCTGGTATCTGATCGGCCTATGGTGGAGCAGTACGGCAAGAGATAAGGGCTTGCGGCTCGGTGATACTCCTCCATAGATCCCTACCGGAAGGGCGTGTGTCGCCTAAATACCGGGTATATATATATATATATATATATATATATATATATATATATATATATATATATATAGGACAAAATAAGGTTCTATTCACATCGAACTTTAAGCCTCATACAGAATGAAAACTCATTAAACACGTTTTCTCCTTCTTTAAGTTACCCTAGTCAATCTCTTTAATATGATATATTGCATCGGAAATATTTCAACTGATTATCTGAAATCGACAGTTATATTGATAATATGAGATAAGAGAACTTTTTATCAAAGATCAATTTTCCGGCAGGAGAAGCATCGTCAATGATATTAAGTCAATACAACGAAAGTTTTTAGAAAAACAGTACGTAAAGTTCAAGTTGCGGTGAAAATAGCCAACGTTTCATGAACGCAAGGTACTGAAAAAAGAAGATGGAATATTATACAAATGGTGATTAAGGATTCTTACAGAATATTTATGTCGACTAATTAGAGCAGAGAAAATTAATAAAATCTGAGTAATTGGACAATTTGTTTGAAATAAGTTAGCGCCAAATCAGGCCTCATTTGAGAAAGAAAATTTATCTACCCAAAACTCTGAGATAGCAATGGTCAACATTATCTTTTCTTTTTAAGCCAAAATGGTTCAGCGTTAAGATTTTTGTCCAATCTTCGAAAGTAGTTATTTCGAAGGCTTCCTAATATCCATATAAAATGAAGTCATAAATAAACGGGAGACTATACGAAAAAAACTTTTTGTCAAAAAAAAAATGTTTATGCTTTTTGTTATTTCAGTATTTTGATCGGACCTCGTATTTTACATTTTAACTAATGTCCAACATTTTTCATTTTTTTTTTTCACTGTTTTAACTTCATTCTCATATCATTAAAATAATTTGGAACATTGCCCGTTTTTAATATGCATAACGGTTTCTGTTTAATATCTTTCACATTAAATTTAGTCAAATATTCAAAAAGATTTATGGCTATCCAACATTTGAAATCATCTCTTCGCGCTATTTCTAAGTATCTCTTGTTTCTTTCGGGGTCACGAAAATCACATTCTACAAATTGGTTAAATTATCACATTAATAAAATATTTACGATGTTTATTTTTAATTTTAATTTTTAAATAGGATATTCGGCTCTAATTAACAGAGACATCTTATTAAATATAGTTCAAAAACATTGTGTTATACGGGGTGTTTCTGAACGCCATTTACAAAAGTAAATGCCAAATAGTGAAATTCTTTCTTATAGTGGCTTTGAGATAAATAAAATTATAAACAAAAGCCTCCTAAGAAAGCCACACCCATTTGAAAATTTACAAAAGTGTAACGGATAGTTTCAGTTAACCTAAGAAAGTTACCCCTTTGAAAACGCTATAGCGAGAAACAGCAGATATGAAAACACTTATTGAATAGAAATATGCTTTATTGTCACTGAAAATTGTAGAATTTTATGGACAAAGCTTACAAAAGTAAAAAAAAAATAATGACAATAACAATTAAAATTTACTAAAATTACATAAATCGTCAATATCACAGAATAAAACATAATAAAATATACAATTCATTGCACTTGGAAAAATTGATGGCAAGACACTATGGAACAGAACTATAAGTACAGATATACGACGTAGATGTAAGGTGGAGAACATCAAGAACTGAGTAAGAAATAGAAGAGTAGAATGGAACGATCACATAAGCCGAATGACAATAAATAGAGTAGTAAAGACGGCAAGAGACGGTTCCCCAACAGCAAGACAATCAGTAGGAAGACCACGAAAACGATGGAACGCCCACTTACTGGAGGCACATTGAAAAACAGACAGAGTCATGTCTAAACAAAAAGAAGAAGAAGAAGAAGATATCGTTATAAAAATGGTACGTCTAATTTTAGTTATCACCCAACAGTTGTAGGGCCCACATAATCTACATATTTTCATGGAGGAGACAGATTCCCTACAAATTTAAACATCGTAATACTACAAAACGTGGGTCATGAGCATGAAATACAAACAGTAAATGTGAATGAAGGAAACCACAACTCAATATAACTGAACCTGAGAGCAGTAGAAACATACTGCATACAGACCTACAAGGAAAATGTACAAGTTGGTCAAACTACATTAGAATTGTATGTGATACCATCGGAGCATTATTAAGGATAAACTTGTAAATTTACTAAAAATTAGTAAAATTAGAAACTGGAAGAAAATGATGTAAAACTAGAAAAAACATACAAAATATTATCGATGCAAGCACCACAGAAGAAGAAAAACCAACAATAAAGAGGAGATTTAGTGAAACGAACTGATAAAAGAGAAAAGGCAACAGAGCAAGACAACAAGATTGCGAATCTGCTAAATAGGGAAGTGAAAAACAATTACAAGATCACTGAAATGAAAACTGGGACACATATATTAAGCAGCTAAACCCAGACAAATCTGCGTTCTGGAAACTATTAAACATTTTAAGGAAATACAAAAAACTAATTCCACCACTACGCGGAGTTTAGTGAGAAGAATAAGATAAAGCGGAAGTTATGAAAAATACGATAGAAAATCGATATATAAACAATTACCATCCCGACGAAGACATATAACTTATAGAAGTCAAAAGGAGATATAGAATTCTAAGAAGAAATAGGGGAAGTATAGGTATTGTATTGTATTGCATACACCTCCTCACAAGAAGTCAAGAACTGATAACACTCCCAAGCACAAAGAAAGTACCAGGAGCAGGTGAAGTCACAAGCATAGCACTGAACAATCTGCCAGTGAAAGCAATAGTGCATCTTACGTACATAATCAACATAATACTAATATTATGATATTTTCCTGACATATGAAATTAAGCTACTGTTATAATGATAGCAAAGCTGGGAAAAAAACGGTACATTTCCGCAAAATTATAGGTCAATAAGCAGCTATAAGCAGAATAGCAGAACGAATGATACTAGCAAGGCTAACAGAAGAAACTGAAACAATCAGAATGATACCAATAACACAGTCTGCACAGATTTATATCTGAACACTCATGAGAACTGTAGATGCTACAATTAGCAGAATATATCACCAAAGGATTGAATGAACTATACAGCACTTGTATTTTTAGATGTCAGTAAAGCTTTTGAAAGAGTCTGTTATGACTATTTGCTGTAAAAGATGAGCCAATATAGCTATAGTTAGGCAACCAAATGCCTACTCTCGTCGCATCTAGCCATCAGAAGGTTTGGATCATTTTTGTTTTCTTTAAATTCATCTTTATTCGATAGATATTACATGTGCCATCTAGACATCTTATCACATTCTGTAAATCACTTAAATTATTGGCAATTATAACGTTTCATCAGTGTAGCGCAACTTATTGATGCCTATTATGATGACATCTGTTCCTTAAAATATAGCTGCCCAATATATGGTTATACTATATACACTCTAAAAAATATGGAAAGAATACGTAACCTTGTCTAATCTGTTCTTATCTGTTCGTAAATATCTTTTTTTGCTCAAGATATCAGTAAGGAAAGATGTAATGCTTTCTCAAAATTATTAAAGCCTGTATACATATCTTGGTTAATATCCAGACATATTTGCATTAGCACATTTATACCGAAAAACACGTTCAATTTTTTTTTTGGGGGTATTGGAATAAACGTTGATATCAGCTACTGTTTAAGTATTATGCCCGTCAAATTCATGTATGGTTGTAAAATTGGACTAACATGTCTAGTGATTCATCGTCAATTTAACTTTATCAACTCTAGAGGTAGTTGTCGGGCGCTACAGCTTTTCTTCCTTGTTTATTTTGTTGTATAAGGTACTTCTGAATGTCAAATTTCGAATAATCTAATCAAATAATTTTGAATAATTCCGTAATGTATTTTAGCTTTTTAATTTTTGTATGGTATCAGTTATAAATTTTTCCATTAATATTATTTGTGGTACTGATCTTTTAAGTTCTTTTGCCTTTCCTTACTTATTGTTCTATAATTATTCGTATATTTGTTTTTATATTCTCTTCTTATCTTCATGAAGCTTATTACCTCGTCTTGCCATCCATTCCTGTTTCGTTTTTTTAGTTGGTTTTAAATTTTCTCTGGTTGCATTTAAAATTGGACTGTTTTGTTCCACTCTTTATCTATGTTATCGTTAGTCCCAGTGATTTGTAGTTATAATTAATCTGGTCTTTCGTTTTTCAACGTATGTTTTTAACGTAATTTTTCGACCTTTTTGAGTCTTTTTTTTTCAATGTATTGCTAATTTTATCTACTACTGGCAATAAATGTCTGATTTGGTATTATTAGATGATCACTACATTTACCCGTTTATACTTCCGCCAAGAATAAATCGTATTTTCCTTAAAAAAATACATCTAATTGTAAGAGAATATGAGTATTCATATGAGATGGCCCTCCATATAATGCACATGGTTGAATTTGACGAAGCAGTGCAATGTATTTTGGCCGCCTTGTACTCCAGAACTGAATGCTTTTACTTATGGTATGGATGCACTTGAAATATTTCGTATGCAAGAATAATCAATAGCCGAGACAAATATTTGTTAGGAAATTGAAGTACATTTCATCATTCTCTTTGGCTTTATCTCTACGCGGGGGTGAGATTTCCTAATTAAATTTCTCTAAAAGTTTATATCTTGGGCCATACCAATATCAATCCCCCTCATAAACATATCCTGTAGAGGCGTATCCAACCAATTCTTCTTTGGCGTTTCTCTCCTACTGCAACCAGGAACTTGCTGCTTAACAATTATTCAAATTATTGGGTAATTATTATTTTGAAATTGAACATGCCCTAATCATTTTAATCTAGGCGCTCTCATTTTGGCATCAATTGATGTCACCCCTACATTTCTCTTAATGTATCTATTCTTAATTTTTTTCTCTTTTTGTCACTTCGCTCATCAATTGAATTTCGCCACTTGCGTTCGTTGTTCTTTTTTCTTTTTAACTGCCCAAATCTTTGTTTCACAACACATCACTCACCCACTTCTATTTTATACATCTCTCTTACTCTTCTTCTTCTTATGGTGTCAATCAGTTACGGATGTTAAACACTAACATGGCTATTCTGACTTTCTTGACTGCTGCCCTGAAAAGTCCGGTAGTGGTTAAGTTAAATCATTTTCGCAGGTTATGCAGCCAGGATATTCTTCGTCCAGGACCTCTTTTCCCATGCACTTTACCTTGAAGTATGGTCCGAAGTAGGTCATATCGTTATTCATTGCACATTAAATGGCCCAGGTATTCTAGTTTGCGACGTTTTATGGTAACGACTATTTCGCGCTTTTTACTCATTCTATGTAGTACTTCTTCGTTGGTAGCTCTGTCTATCCAGGAAATCCTCAACATGCGTCTATAGCAGCACGTCTCAAATGCTTCGAGTCTCTTCAGTGATGCTTCAGTTAAGGTCCATGACTCCACGCCATATAAAAGAACGGAGAATCCGTAGCATTTTAGTAAACACACTTTTATTTCCAATTTTATATCGTGGCTGTTAAAGATTTTTTTTATTTTGACGAAAGCTGATCTTGTCTTCTCGATCCTTATCTTAATTTCCATCGATTGGTCCCACTGTTCATTTAAGATTGCACCCAGATAACAAAAGTTGGTGATTTGTGTTATAGGTTGTTGGTTAACTAGTAATTGACCAGGTGGTATTCTATTTTTGCTTATAATCATGTATTTGTTTTTTTTAATGTTAAAATCAAGCCCAAACCTGCTACTTACTTCTGCCACCCTGGAGACAAGTGTCTGTAGATCTTCAAAACTGTCTGTAAAAATGACAGTATCATCAGCGCATCTTATGTTGTTCAATCGTTGTCCGTTTATAAGTATTCCCTCGTCTATGTCCGTTAGCGCTAGGTTCATAATGTGCTCTGAATATGTATTAAACAATAATGGGGACAATATACATCCCTGTCACACATCTCTTTTTATCTTTATGTCGTCTGTTAACTGATCCCCAACTCTAACAGCTGCAGTTTGTTCGTAATAGATATTGTTTATTATACGGCGATCTCTGCTGTCTAGACCAATTGAATTTAATATTTTCCTCAGTTCGTCATGTTTTATTCTATCGAACGCTTTCTGGTAATCAACAAAACGTCCATATATATCACAATTCAGGTCTTTACATCTTTGAAAGAGAACTTGTATTGCAAAAAGTGCCTCTCGAGTACCCAATGCACTTCTTCTTTATTTATAATTTTCAAAAATTCTGAATAGAACTCGTCTGGCCCTGCGGCTTTTCCCTCCTTAATGTTGTTTATAGCAGCTTCTACTTCAGCTTCGAGAATATGTAGTCCGGTATCGTCATTTTTAATTTGTGTTTTGGTGACATTCCTATCGTCTTCAAAAGTTGTTGTCACATAGTTCATCCATGTTGTTTTTTTTTTCAATATCAACTATTGGATTTCCTTGAGCGTCTGTTCAGTGTCTCGGCCTATTTAATTTATAGATGTCTGCTGCTTCTTTGATCTTTTTGTGGAGGTTGAAGGAATCGTGTTTACGTTCCAATATCTCGATTTCTTCACACTGTTCTTCCAGATTCCTATTTTTAGCTTCTCTGATAGCTTTTTTTTATCTCTTTGTCTAGAAATTGATATGCAACGTAGTCTTTCCGCTTGGATTCTCTTCTTCTGTCCATCATCTGTAATATATCGTCGGTCATCCATGTTATTTTCTTTTCTGTCTTTTTCGTCATTTCTAGTTCCAAAATCTAGTCCTCAATGTATCGCTTCATATCCTCTTTTGCATCAAATCATCTACATTACAATCACCTCCATGCAATCATTGTGACTTTCTTCTTTGATTGAATACCTTTGGGTATGTCTCCTAATTATTCATAAAAATCTTTTCTTTCATTTGCAGACAGACTTGCTAAGCATATACAACATTCAATAGTTCGTTCCCAGATATAAATTTCACTGAAATTAGTATATCATTTATTCTTACAACTTCTACTACTTTCTTTTTTATTTCTCTATCATAAATTTGTTCAACTTCATTCCTAGTATTACTTTTTCTTACATAAGAAAATATGTATCTTTCACTAATGTTGTTTGGACCACATAAAATGCAGTAGTAGCACTTACTCTTATTAATCGGAAACTTATGTATTTCTAAAACCGTTCAAACGTTCTGCTTTTAATGAAGCTATTTATGTAAATCACTTTGATCTTGTTACACTTTTTATACAGATCTACTGACAGTTAACTTCGACTCCAAACGACTTAGTGTAGAGGATCTGTAATAGACCGATTACGACTTAGTGGCGTTTCAGGACCTTCACAACGGTGATCTTGGCAACTATTCTGGATTTTGTATTGGGAATCTAATCCACATTATTCAGCATCAAAGGAGGATACACTACTATCTAAGGTAGCTAGGCCATTGATATGTGCCATTGATACAACTACAAATGAAGACTTCTTTCTAGAAAATATACCCAACACCAGGCGAATCAATACTTCATAAGCACTATGTTCCGGAGTTATCAAGATGATAAGAAATAAAGAAGAAGGTATATTTGTGTTTTGCAGGATGAAATAACCGATGACTATTAACGGTATATGGCATATTTTATATAGGACATATTAGGCGCTGAACATGTGATACATCGTAATTGCTAACTATTACGGTGCTCGAAACGGTCAATCATTGTTGAGTAGCAGTTTTTTTCAATAATGCTCTACATTTTCTGTCCACAGAAGGTATAAAGTACGCTTATATCCTTTTAGTATATACATAGTTATACACTATATGTACGGTACTAGCCAAAAGTCCCCTCCCCTCGTATCTTTTGAAAGGTTATACTTATAGTAGTAAAATTTGGTGATAAATGTAAACGTTACAAAGACACTGTAACCGATAATTTTAAATGGGACCTTATGGCAAGTCATATCTCGTTTAAAATATATTAAAAATACCTATTTAATCATACTAATTTTGTTTGGGTTTAAGCTGATTTTGATGAAGAAACTAAATAAATACTAAAATTATAGTTTCGCATTTAATTAATAAAGATTCTAACGTCCGCCTCTTGATATTTATCAAAAAATTTTTTGCTAAGTAAAAAGCTAAGTTTTTGCAAAAGTGTTTACATCTTGAATATTTGGATTAATTATTGTTTAAGGAGACGTTTAAATATTTACATAGGCAGAATGGTACGTACGTACTATATCGAGGACTTATTTGAGGGAGCTTCTTCGGAAGTTTGAAGAAACAGGTAGTATTCAAGATGCCAAACGATCTGGTCGACCAACAATTAGTGATGACAAAAAATTGACATAATTGCAGAAATGGTCAAGTTGTGTCTATCTGTGGAATCAGTCAAAGGACTGTCCACCGTGGGTTGGCTAAAAAGAATTTCATGCATACAAATTAAAATTGTACACCAACTTTCAGATGATGACCCCAACCGAAGACTAGAATTCTGTGAAAATATGTCCAATCAAATTAACCAACAGCCATATTACATAAAAAGAATTTGTTTTATTAATAAAAGTACTTTTCCCCTCAATGGAAATATTAACACACACAATGTGAGGTATTGGAGTGGCACAAATCCTGACTTCTTTCTTGAAAAACATACTCAATTTTCAGAAAAAGTAAATGTTTGGGCAGATATTTTGGGAGACCACATAGTTGAGCCTGTATTTCTCAATGCTAACTTAACCGGTGAAGTGGATCTGTAAATGTTACAAAACGCAATAGAGCTGTTAATTCTTAAAATTCTGGTAGATAATCCAGATGAATTTTGGAAACTTGAAAATAACGTATCAACAAGACGTTTACCTAGATGAGGAATATTGTGGTAGATGGAGTGGTCGACTAGGATCGATAGAATGGCCATATTGGTCACTGATTCTCACATCATTAGATTTTTTTCTGTGGGGTTACTTAAAATCTAAGGTTTACGCTACAGCATTTGACAGTATTGACATTTTGAAACAACGAATTGTTGAGGAATGTCAATTGCCCCCGACACATTTGGACAAGTACGAAAAAAGTTAAGCAATAGGATGCATTACTCTCAGAAACTAGATGAAGCACATTTTGGACACTTAATAATAGAACTGGTTCTTGAATCTTTATTAATTAAATGCGAAACTACAATTTTAGTAGGTATTCATTTAATTGATTCATCAAACTCAGCTTAAACCCAAACAAAATTAGTATGATTGAGTAGGTATTTTCAATATCTTTCAAACAAGATATAATTTGCTATAAGGTCCCATTTAAAATTATCGGTCACAGTGGCTGTGTAACGTCATCTGTGACTATTACGTCACCTGTTATGACTAGTTAGGAAGCCTATATTCGTTTATTTCCTCCTTCACAATTTTTACTATTATTAGTATAACCGTTCAAAAGAAACGAGAGAGGGAGGGGACTTTTGGCTAGCACTGCATAAATATGTACACTATAAATTTCTAGGTGACGAAAATGTCTCAGAACTAACAAACATTTATAACTACAGATAACAAACTGGAATAATGCCACAAATATGGTTGGAGTCTACATTCATTCCACTTCCAAAAAAACTTAATACATGTAAAGACTTTAGACTAATTAGTCTTAGGAGTCACTCTCTTGTCTTGCAGGTACACAAAAACGTAAGTAGCCAAATACCCTGTATAATGTCAACGGAAAGATAATAACAGAACTAGAAGAACAGTTGAAGACATGGAAAAACTATATTGAAGAACTCTTTGCAGATGATAGACAACAATCTGACCTAAGTAACATACAAGGACACGAAGGTCCAGATATAACGGAAGAGGAAGTAATGTACGGACTAAAAAGAATGAAAAATGGTAAAGCTCCAGGTCCAGATGAAATACCAACGGAAATCGTTAAACTAAGAGAAAAAGACTCGATTCAAATTTTAGTTGAATTTTTCAATAGCATTTATACATCAGGAAAAATACCACAAGAATGGCTTTTATCCACCTTTGTTATTACACCAAAAAAAAGATAAATGCCAAACAATGTAGTGATTACCGTACAATCACTATGATGAGCCATGTACTGAAAATATTCATGAAAATTATACACTCTAGAGTATACAGAAAACTGGAAATGGACATCAACAATACCCAGTTTGGATTCCGAAATGGACTTGGAACAAGAGAGGCGTTGTTTGCACTGAACGTTATGTCTCAAAGATGTCTTGACATAAATCAAGATGTATTCATGTGTTTCATAAATTACAACAAGGCCTTTGATAAAGTGCGGCATAATCACCTAATCAGACTCCTGACAGAAAAGAATTTAGATAAACGAGACATCCGACTAATAGCAAATATGTACTACAATCAGAAAGCAGTAGTGAGAGTAGAGGATAATACCACTGAAGAAATTGAAATAAAGCGAGGTGTGAGACAAGGGTGTATACTGTCACCAACCCTGTTTAATCTCTATTCCGAAGACGTAATGAATAGAACACTCTCTGAGCAATCCGTAGGTATTAAAATAAATGGTGTTAGATTAAACAATCTGAGATTTGCCGACGACACCGTTCTGATCGCAGAAACACTTGAAGAGCTACATACATTGGTGAATAAGATAGCAGACTGCAGCGAAGAATATGGATTATCTTTGAACATAAAGAAAACTAAATTTATGGTAATATCAAAATCAACACAAAATGTCCAAAATTTATATTTACACAATGAAATTATCGAACGAGTTAGCAAATACAAATATTTAGGCACTTTTATAAATGAAGACAACGATAGCTCAGCAGAAATCAAAATAAGAGTAGAAAAAGCCAGATCCATCTTCACTAAAATGAAGAGAGTGTTCTGCGGAAGAGATTTGAGCCTTGAAATGAAACTTCGCCTGATGAGATGTTACCAAGAGAGTCACAAATGTCGAGGTCTTGAGAAGAATGAATAAAGAAAAGGAAGTCATATTTACGATCAAAAAACGAAAACTGCAATACTTGGGACACATTACAAGAGGCGAAAGATATGAACTGCTTCGAATAATTATGCAAGGGAAAATAGCAGGAAAAAGGTCCATAGGAAGAAGACGAAACTCCTGGCTAAAGAATCTACGGGAATGGTATAGCTGTAGCAACAATGAATTGTTTCGGTCAGCAGTTTCGAAAATACGTATAGCCCTGATGATCGCCAACCTTCGGAACCAAGATGGCACTTGAAGAAGAAGAAGTCACTCTCTCAAACTGCTTCTTAAGATAATTCTTAGTACAATTAAGCAAGAATGTAAAAAAACAATAGGAAACAAACAATTCGGTTTCAGAGAAGGATTGGGAACAAGGGAAACTTTGTTCTCAATGCTAAAATTACTTTAAAGGTCATGGGAAGTACAGAAACTAATTTACGTCTGCTTTATAGATTTTGAAAAGACGTTTGATAGGATCCAACATGATAGACTGTTTAAGTATCTACAAATGATTGGAATAGATGATAAAGATCTGAGACTTTTACAACATCTATATTGGAATCAACAAGCTTCTATTCTAGTAGACGGCAAAGAAACAGAAAAAATATCCATTCAAAGAGGTGTTAGACAAGGTTGAGTGTTATCTCCAACTTTGTTTGACGTGTACTCGGAAATAATATTTAACGAAGCCTTGGAAGGGCAATGTTGAGTTCGAATTCTGCGAGAAACTATTAACAACATCAGATATGCAGATGATACAGTAATCGTGGCTGAAAATATCAAAGATCTTCAATTCCTTATAGATCGAGTTACTAGAGAATGCTCCAATAACGGACTTGGCAAAAATACATCATAGACAAAGTTACTTGTGGATAGTAAACAAGATGTTGGCCCTATGCAACTAATTGTCAATAATGAGCCGATTACAAAAGTTAACCATTTTAAATACCTAGGATGTTGGATAAACGAGACACTAATTCCAGATGAAGAAATTAAAACTCGTATAAAAATTGCAAGAGGAGCATTTATGAAACTTAGATCTATACTGTGCAATTTTCAGCTAAATTTACAACTAAGAATCAACTTCCTAAAATATTATGTGTCCTGTATTACTTTATGGATGTGAATGAAGATTAATATGATGAACAAATTAGACGCCTTCGAGATGTGGTCTTATCGTAGAATGCTCAAAATATCATGGGTTCAACGCATCTCAAATATAAAATTCTTAAACAGAATAGGTCAAAGCGAAGGTGACTTGAATAAGATAATAAAAAAGAGAAAACTTAAATATCTGGGGCATCTAATGAGAGGAAGCAGATACTCCACGCAATATTCAACGGAAAGACAGAGGGAAAAAGTGAAATTGGTAGGAACAAATATTCATGGCTCCGAAACCTTCGTCAATGGACTGGTTTATCAGCAGATCAATTGTTACATGCCGCGCAAGATCGAGAACAATTTTGGAAAATAGTCCGGAAAGCTACCCACGCCTAATTTGGGCAGGGTACTCAAAGAAGAAAAATTATATGCACTATGAGTATGTTACAGATTTTGCATAAAAAAATGATAAAAATAACTTGTCTAGCACATGGTTTGTATCCTGTTGCAGAGTTTGTACAGTAAAAATTTTTAAATATAAAAAATTTAATTTCTTCTGTAAAAGAAGTTTTTTTAAAAGCATTCAGTCGGAGGAAACTCTTTCAAAATATCAATGGTACTGTTCCCTTCATCATTGAGTTGTAGTTAAAGCAGCGCTACATTTTACGTATACATTACGAATACATTACATTATAGTTGTTGAAAAAACTCTTTTTCAGTTGCGACGATTTAATTTCTTTCTTTCTATTATCAAATAATTTTATGTGCCATCCACGAACGATTAAAAAACTATAATAAATTGGTCTTAGTTCAAGTGGTAGTATAAAGTAGTTTTAAAATGTGCAAATTTATTTAAATTATGTAAATTATTTAAAATATAATATAAAATATAAAGGAATCGACGTAAAATTGAGTGTATGGATTTTAAATAATAAAGTTTTTTGTTTATTAAAGAATTTAAATGACCTGCCTGCTTGTAGAGGAACATCGTACAATTATTTTTGACAAATATTCTCTTAATGAAGTTTTCTTATATAAATATGTGACAGCACTTTCATGTGATGTGATGATGAAGGAAATTTACATTTGATATTTTAGTTCATTATTGCATTTTTTTATAATTTTTTATAAATTGGATACTAGTAGGTACCTACTTTTTTTATAGTAGACCATTTAACGACTAATTTTTGTGTTGTAGTGGATTTAATTACTTCGTCAATTAACTTTTTAGTACATGAGCGCAGTTAGGCCATACTGGTCGCAAAACTTAGTAACAGAAAACGAGAGCTAACGATGAAGACTTAACTGAAGATGCTGACGCCCAAATATCGAATCAGGATTTATGGATGACGGTGTTTCTGGTTTTAAGTTTCTCAACATGGAAGCATTAGGTTAAAGCCTTTATGTTTTAAAGTAACTTCCCATAGCTTCTAGAACTTCAGTAAGAATATCTTGAGCTTCTTCTATGGATTTTGTTCGACCAGTCTTCACAGTATTATTACTTTAAATACTCTGTCGTTAAGTATCTATTAGTATGGCTGTGAATTGACAAGAGTAGTGCGTAATAATTTATATACTATTCTTTATTAGTTATTTACTGAGTAGATCGGAGCTGACAGGCCTAAGAAAGAAGCAAAACTCTTTCATTTTGTTTAAAAGTTTAAATTCAAACCAAAAGTAAATTTGGTTTAAATTCTTATAAAATTCTATCGGTCTTAACGGTGTTCGTAAATAAACGCGCTAGCCAGGACGTTGTACCCTGGGGCTTTTCCGGTTTCGGCTGCTTCTTTAACATTCTATTGATTCTGATTTTTAAAATTTTTAAATGTTCTGTTATGAATTTTAAATTTGGACTTATATTAGCTTCTTTTTGTGGAAAGTATATTTGGAAGTTTAGGTTTTTACAGTCTTAATCCTACTTCCCAAATTCTCGCTTGATCAATATTGGATTCGAATCTCACCGGGTACGGAAATTTTTTAATTTCCAATATTCTTCGAATCGGTCCTCGTCCGAGGCGCCGCAGTCATTTGGGCGCCGCAGTAACACGCGGTTTACTCAAGATAAAAAATACGTACAAAATATCTAGATAGGTATTGGAAAAGAAAAAATATTACAATAAACAATAGAGTAGAATTTACCAAGTCAGGTAATGAATTTAATAAAGATTTTTCGACTAGAATAGAAAATTAAGACGAGAAAAATAGAGGTGAATCCTAAAAGAACAAAAAAATCAGTCGTCTTGTAGATCTTGCGCTTGAATTATTAAAATATATCTAGAACAACTGCAAAAAAATCGTCGAGGTCTAAATCCAGAAAAAAAAATTAATTAGGCCTTTAAGAACCTTCAAGACCTTTGTATTAAAAAATATGTCATACCATCGATTTAATCGAAAACAGAGAACATAATATATTTTAAATCATTTGGTAATAGTAGATGTGTTGTTTATTTTAAAGAAACTAGAATTAAAAATAAAATAAAGGTTTTTATTAATAACAAGGGAAATCATACGATTTCCTACTTGGTGAAACTGAATTCAAATTTATTCAAATTTTTAACACCGTGCCTTCTACAACTTGCAAAGCAAACAGCTTGTTGAATTACTCGGCAAGGGAATCTAAAATATGCATTCCACCTGCTTCATCCTGGTCAAAATTCGTACTGAATTCAGTTTCTGGTACTCCAAACAGAGTAAAGAAATAAAATAAAATGCCGGTATTAGATTTTTGTTTTGATACAGAACAGCGGCAAGCCGCTTATACGTATTTCGACCTCTTTAGGTCTTATCAGAGCGGTATATGCTACTGCTCTAAAAATCTAATATCGTCATTATGTTTTATGTTTTTATTATTACTTAAAACATGCTCCGAAGCTTTTAGAATAGTCGAATGAACAAATATTTTATACATCCATATCTTTTTGCATTACAAACTCGTCCCCCAATTTGAGATACGTAGATACTTCGTGGACAGGTACAGTTTAATAAATTAACTTTTGATTTTTAACTTCTGTAATACACTAAAATATCTTGCTTACGAGTTGGCATTCGATTAAAACATTTTGAAATGAAAGTTTATAACTTGTCCATAAAATACACTAAAAATTTAATGATTTTATTCATGAAATAAGATTTTTTAAAACGATCTGCAATCGCATACAATATATTCGCATCAGATTTTGACGATCTTTTTAAAATAACATTTCAACAAGAAATACTGGTGAGTTTCGATAAGTTGATTTAGTCTCAGATTCGATATAAGAAAGACCTTCACCGATCTGTTTAATGGATAAAAATTTTTAGTTTTTTTCAAAAATGCTCGTTGTCTTCTTTCGCAGTAAAGTTTTCATTAAAATATGATTGCTTGCATCATTTATTCTGTTGCAGTTATTCATGGCATACATATTCGCGATACACTCTTAAACAACATTAATTTTTTCATCAATGAATATGTCGGCTTCATCAGTTAACATTGTAAAAACGGTTTGATACGTTTCATTCTGAGAAAATATTGGAACGGTCTAAATTTTTCCTTTATTATAAAATGCTGCTGTGTAATTGCAACCTGTATACGCGTCGAAAACAAGTAAACTTGTTCAACCCAACAAACCCAACTTCAGAGCCAAATCGATGCAGTTAATGCAATCAAGGTGTTGATTATGTAACTTTTTAGTTGCTGAAGAGGTTAGCCAAATTGCGGATTGTGAAATTTTGTGTATATTTTCAGCAAAATCACCAAAACATCAGTATCCAAAGTTTTGATTAAAATCCTTGATCCAGGTGCAATTTTATGAGCGTGAAAAACAATCAACGTATCCGCTTCTTCGTGGTAAAATTAGCTTCTTCAGTTTTTTAATGTAATTATTGTGAGTTTGATACGAGTAGTACTAATAATCAAAGGTTAAATTTTTTTTTTGTTTTCTGGATAATTGTTTGCAAGTTTTTACTATCCCAATAATCAGTCAAAAAGAGTACTAGTGCACCTTTAAACCAATAGTTTTTAAAGCTTTACAAAAAACCTTTAGGTCTAACTTGTTAAGGTCCTAAAATTTTATATAGAATATCGAATTCCTTTCGAGCTTGACGTTCATAATCTTTGATTGAGGGTGACAAATAGCGGTCCAATATTAAATGGATTTTTACAGCATTTGTAGAAAAATTTTTTATTAGTATTGATTCTGCAATTTTTCCAAATGTTTGTGACATAGAGTTACCAATGAGGTGTAAATAATAAAAGCCATATATTATTTCTACATTAATAAATGTGGGCTCAACCATTTCGGTATTAGATTTCAAATTTTTCGCAAATGTTGCTTTAGGAAATTTCAACATTTCACCAGTACATAAAAATGCGAATACAAAAGTCAGGCAATGCTTTAGATTAATTTTCTTTTGTATGCTAATTGCCAGAAGTGTGACATAGAGTTACTAGAATAAAGTCGTCCATAGATATCTCGTTCTATTTTCATCAACACCTTATTTTTATCTTTAGTCATGAGAACTTTTGTGATATTTTGAGAAGCAAACTTGATGATTTTATTACGTTTTATAGGTTTCTCAAATCTTCCAGGAGTTAAAGAGCAATTTAAAATAAACTCTTATTTTTGTTGACTGCCAAATTCTTCACGTTCAGCAGAAAATCGGCAACTTCTTTAGATGTAGCTTTGCTAGTCGAAATATTAAAAGATGATCACAAACTATACCTGTCGACGATCTTAAATTCCGATTAAGTCAAAGAAGAGATATATGGTTCATGTAAGATGGAGGTCCGCCTTATTGTCCTTTAATAGTACGAAACTATCAAGATCAGCAATTTCCACATCGTTGGATTGGCCGATATAGTAAAGTATCGTGGTCGTCTAGAACACCCGAATATAATCCCTTAGATTTTTATTTCTGGGGACATATGAAATCACTGGTATACTCACAATAAATATGTCGAGTTAAAGTTGGTGATCAATTGTATCATCAAATGGATTTATCGTTTCTTTTATTTCCTTTATGATAATATCCAAGTTTTTTATGTCCTTTTGAATTTTGCTTTTTTGTAAAGAGTGAAGTATCACCTTTATTAGTTATTCCAATATTTTTTTTTCACAGTTGATAATATTTTTGTCCTCATGCTGTGCCTGAGTACTCATGCTTTGTACTTACTGTTAGTGTTAATTTTTTTGTTTAACTCACTAGTAGAATTTGTAAAAAGGTTGATTTTTAATTAAGATATCGAGCACAGTTTTTTATTAACTCTTGCCCATGTAATTTCGCTCTCAGAGCATCTTCAGAGACATTTCGTTAAAATTATATTCTATCCAGTACTTTTATGAATATCAGAAACATTAAATAATACATTTACACAACACTAGACAGAGGACAAACAGTTTAAAACATTTTTAAATTTGAAGAAGCCAAGTAGTGGGTGACATTCCTTCTCTCTCCTGCTGTCACCCACTATGTACATTCTTCAAATTTAAAAATATTTTAAACTGTTTGTTCTTTGTCTAATATTGTGTAAATGTATTATTTAGTGTTTATGGCATTCATAAAAGTGCTGGATGGCCTGTAATTTTGACAAAATGCCCCTGATGATGATTTGAGGGTGAAAGTACTTGCGCAAAATTTAATAAAAACTGTGCTCGATATCTGCCTGTTATTTGATTAAAATTCTAACATTATTGATTAACATACAATTGCTAATTTTTTCACTAAAATGTTTTAACTGATTACTTGAAATGCACGTCAATCACATAAAAACTGAAAGCTCCAAATTAAATATACCTAGCTAGACTATTTTGAATGTACTATTTTTGTACTATAATTTATTTTATTTTGTACTATTCTTGAATAAATATATTTTTTTAAAAAAACAAAGCAGATGATCAATAAATGAATCCTTGAATATAATAATCATCCTAATTTTTCTCCCAAAAAATACCTTTTTTAGATTTCTAGACTGTCGGATTGTAATAAATCATTAATATTTAGTTTTAGTATAAACAAATATTATTTTATTATATTGACAAGAAATCAAAGATTTTGGGACAGTGTTTAGTACTCTAAAAAAACAGTATATTCATGATTTTAATAGATATTTTATTTCGTTTAACATTTTGATAGTGTTTATTTTTTTATTTATTTTATGTTAGTTTGAGAACTTTATGATAATTTTATATTGATTTTTGGTAGATTGTTTTATTTACTGGATTAATTATTTTTAAACCAGTTTTTAATATTCATGTTTTTAAATTATGTGTTACAATCATTTATATTTTATAGTTTTTAAACAGCACTGCACCTTTTTTTTTCAATAAATATTGAAGTACATTTAAAAATTAAACTTTAATACACCAATAAAATTTATAAAACTGTATTAATAAGATAAAACTTACCTTTGTTTCGCGCAGAAATAGACGCACGCAAAATGAGCAATATCCAAAGATATACCTAATACCGTCGATTCAATAAAAATGCAATTACTATTTCGGTGACCGTGCACTTTATTCACATCACTTCCGCGGCACTGAACTTGAGATCCGTTCGGGCAATGAATAATATTATCGCGAAGAAATGGTACTTGCTTACCCATAGACGGCACCTGCCCCCCGTCGAACCATTCGAAAGTTTTCGTAGTACCAATGAAATTTTCAGCGAATATTTATTGACCTACTATTAACGAAATAAAGTATTTCGTAAGTATGGTCTTCCAACTTTTACTCAATTTTACTTTTCAATTTGGTGGATTTCGTGTTGTAAGATCGTGCATGGCTTAAGATGATTTGCAGGTGTTGATGAACGACAAAGACAAAAAGATCAGAATTTATGAGTATAATATTGTTTTAATGTTGTTTCTTTGTGACATCTCGGATGATTTTAATATATTTTTTTGGAATAAATCACGAATCGTCAAATAAATGCTTTATTTGATCTTTCGACTTGAAGTAGTTTTCATAATCATTTTCAGTATCAAACAAGGCGTCATATCATTTACTTAATCAAGCCCTTGAATATAGATTTAAGCAACTAGATTAAATAGTTATAAACATAAATGGAAACCTGACTAGTGATTGGGTGACATGTTTTAAATTATTTGGATCGAAAGGTCTGTTATATTTTTTTTTAGCTCAGACTAGACTGTCTTTTGTACTAAATCGTGACACCTTTGTACCAAATGATTTTCTTTCGTTAAACTCCACACGAAAATTCTTTTTTTTTAAAGCCAACAACTTTCTTATAGGTAGTTTAAGGATTTCAATTGGTTCAATATTCGTATTAGCACTGAATACTGTGTAGCACATCACTAAGAATACTACATTCACCCATTTAACACGAGCTGTATCATGGTTAACTAATCCTATTTATTTTGCAGATACATTTTTTCAGTGGACAGTATCCAGCCATCATATATCTGACCTTTTATAGCTCTGGTCTACTAAATTTATCACAGAAAGCCACAAATTATCTTAACAGATAACGGCCTTCTGTCAATGTAACTAATAATTTTCTTCATTTCCTGCTCTTGTAGAACTCACCATTTGTTGATATAACTCTTTCTAAGCCACCTTATCTCTCAAAATAACTTCCAAAAGGTTCTGTACCTACAAAATATTTTTCTCTTCATGGATGCTATATCTAACTACTTCATGGATGCAGGTTATCAGTGCAGATACTTAAAATTGCAACGCTCTAGTATGTTTCTCAGACTGTTTCATCATCATTCTCTTTGCCTTTATTCCTATGCCGGGTCAGCTTCCCTATTTACATTTCTCCACAAGTGTCTATCTGGGACATATCAATATTAATACACTTTACCGACATGTCTAACCTAAGCGTAAGATATGTCGGGACTTCCCCCTGGATTTATTTGGACTTCCTTTCCTACTAATTCCAGAAACCCGCAGATCAAATATTATTCATATTGCGTGATTAACGTCTCTACATGAACATGACCAAACCATATTAACCTATGCTTTTCCATCTTGGCAATAATTGGTGCTAGCCTTAGACTTCCTTTAATATACTCATTCCTAATTTTATCCTTTTTTGTCGTTCCACTCCTCCATCTAAGCATTCTCATTTTCGTCACATGCATTCGTTGTTCCTCTTTCTTTTTAACTGCATAACATTCAGTTTTGTACATCATAGCTGGAATTATGGCTGTGTTATAGAATTTTCCCTTCAGCTTCATTGGATTTTTTACTGTTACACAACACACCTTCCACTTCATCCACCCAACCCTAATTCTACTGCACGCACCTTCATCTATTTCCCCATTACTCTGTAACACCGATCCTAGGTATTTAAAACTATTACTTGTCACAATCATTTCACCGTCCAAATATATCATTCTATTTGTACTAACTACATCTTTAAATGAACATTCCAAATACTCTGTTTTTGCCCTTTAAACCTTTTCCTCAAGAGCTTGTCTCCACTGTTACAGTTTTTTGTTTTAAGCTATTTCCCACTAATACTACATCATCAGCATACATTAAGCACCACGGAATATTACCTGTAGTTTCGCTGTTATTTGTTCCAGAACTAATGAGAATAAATAAGGACTAAGCACCGAGCCTTGGTGCAATCCTACTTTCACATGAAATTTATCAGTATCTCCCACACCTATCCTAATACTAGTTGTTACTCCCTCATACATGTCTCCCACAATCTTTACATATTTACCGGGGACTCCTTTCTTATTGCGTATCCACCACATAATCTCCCGAGGAACTCTATGATATGGTTTCTCAAGATCAATAAATATCATATGAGCGTTTGTTTTTTTATTCCTGTATTTTTCCATCAACTGCTTTATAATTAAAATTGTGTCTGTTGTTGATATGCTTTGCATAAAGCCAAACTGATTATCGGATATTTTAGTTTCTCTCTCCCATATTTTCATAGTGTGACTAAGTAGTTTTATGGCCCTGTAGTTGGTACATTGTTGTAAATCTCCCTTGTTTTTGTAGACAAGTACTAATACACTGCTTCTCCATTCGTCTGGCATTTGTCCTTTTTCTTCTCATTCTTCTTGTTATATAGACATGACAGTGTGTTTTTAAATGTGCCTCCAGTAAGTTGTAGTTCCATCGTTTTCGTGGTCTTTCTACTGATAGTCTTCCTATTGGGGAACCGTCTCTTGCCGTCTTTACTACTCTATTTGTTGTCATTCGGCTTTTTTTGATCGTTCCGTTCTACTCTTCTATTTCTTACCTAGTTCTTGATGTTCTCCACCTTGCATCTGAGTCGTATATCTGTACTTCTAGGTCTGTCCCATAGTGTCTTACCATCAATTTCTCTAATTGTTTTCATCTCTGCTGTTTCTAACATCCTTTTTGTAAATTTCTGTGTCAAGTCTTATTTCTGCCGCGTATGTCATTATTGGTCTGATGACTGTTTTGTAAATTCTGCCTTTCCCGATATTTTTATTTCTCCATATTATTTCATTCAGGCACCCTACGGTTCTGTTTGCTCTTGTCCATTTACATTTGTTCAACTTCCATAATTCTATTAAATAGACCTGTTAACCAATTTGTCCCTGTCTCTTCTCATGCTTTCCACACTTCCCCAGGAATATTAACTGATTTAACTGCTTTTTCTTACTCTATTTTTTGAATTGCTTGAGCCACTTCTTCGTTTGTTATATCGGTCACCATTGCTGTTACTTACTCGGTAAACTAAACTAGGTGCCTGTTAAATTCTTCATTTAATAACCTGTCAAAGTACTTTTCCATCTCTTTTTGACACCCTTTTCGTGAATTAGTGTTTTACTCTTTGCATCTCGGATACATCTAATCTGATTAAAATCTTTTGCTCTTCTCCTTAAGGTGCCCTCTCCTTTACTAAAGGTTGTATATAGCTGTAGCAAATTGCTCTCTATATTGAGCTGTTCTTAGCATGGAATGTGTGTCCGTGCTTGCTCAGTCTCTTACATTTTTCAGCCAGGAGCATATTCTTCTTCCTGGACCTCTTTTTCCATCCACTTTCCCTTCCATTATCAGTCGTAAGAAGTTGTATTTTTCTCCTCTGTAAATATGTTCTAGATAGGTTCTCTAGATCTGGTTTTTATCTCGTTCTTCTCAAACTTCTTTTCTTCACATTTTCCAAGTATTTCAGTAGCAGTATCTCTAATGATAATGGCCATCTTTCTTCAAATTGTATGATGACTTCCTTTCATGTTCCAACACAGTTTTTCTACTATTTTTGCACTGACTAGACCTTCTTTCTCATTTTTTTACATCCACCCCTTGATTTTTTCCTCTGCGATATTTTTTTATTACCTATTGTTTTATTTTTCATCTGTGTTGTCTTTTAATGTAGCATTGTAAATGATCCATACGCTACATAAAATAAGTTCAGTTGATTGAGCCAGTTCTGTTGAGGTTGACTTCGGATCCAAGCAGACTAAATTAGTAATTGTAAAGAACTCTTCTGTTAGGTATAATGTTTTCTTCTATTTACGAAGCAATTTTGGCCATTTGGTCATAATTATGTAACATTTAGTTTATATTACGTTATATTTTATTTGCAGATTTAAGATGAGAGGTTTTAAGAAGGAGCAGGCTAAGCTGCTTACCCTTTATAATAAGGTACATACCGATATAAGCTCAGATTCAGAGTATGAATAAGACTCAGAAAATAGAGAAAAATTCCAACACCAGCGAAGAAAAAAACCTGACATACTTACAAAATGGTTCGAGATGCCCAGCTGCATCAAGAAAAAAATGTAAAAATTCATGCTAGAAATATAAATAATCATTCACCAAGTTTTCGAAAAGAGTTCAGAGAAGCGAAAAGCCCATTAAACTATTGGAAATTGTTTGTGACAGACGATATTCTACAAGGAATCCTTTTAAGTACCAACGAAAAACTTCGGGAAAAAGCAGCATTCAGAAGAAAATAAATATAAAGTAAAAAAACCAACCACTAAGGAAAAATTTGTGAAAAATAATTAAACATTTAGTATATTTGACTATAGGGTCACATAGACCCCACCAGATTTAAACCGTACATTGGTCACACCAAACCAGTGGAAGGTTAAATAATTTCTCTGTATACAAGTTAAAGAGTAAAGGTGACTGTGTACAGCCTTGCTTCACGTCCCTTTTTATATTTATTTTATCTGATATTTCATCTTATCTCCTTTAGAAGATGGTCGCCGTCCTACAAAGAGTAGGATTGGAAGAGAAGGACACTCGGATCGTCATGAATTTATACTGAAACCAGCGTGCTCAAGTTAAGGTCGAAGACCAGCTGACCGACCAAGTGAAGATTATGCGAGGAGTAAGGCAAGGCTGTATGCTCTCGCCGACTCTTTTCAATATATGCTCTAAGTGAACGGTGAATACATCAATAATATCCACTACGCCGATGACACTGCTTTACTAGCAACCAGCCTAAATGATCTACAAGCCTTACTAGACCGAGTGAGAACTGTGAGCGTAACATACGGATTAGACCTTAATATTAAGAAAACTAAATTCATGGTTGTCAACCGTGCAAATTTAGATCCCGAAACACTAATGACAGGTAGCTGTTCTTGTTCTGTGTAAAAATTTTAATTTAATATTTTTATTTCCTTCTCTTTAATTTTGTGGACTTATTATTAATATATGTATGCCTTTTCCTAATTCTTCTTCGACCGTTAATTTTTTTTAAATTATATTAGTAGCATAATATGAGCATTATAACTTCTTTTAAATCATAGAATAAATTCACCCTTTTCCTCAAATTCCATTTTCAACTCTAATATACACAGTAAGACGCTGGCTGGTTTAAAACTTACTTCAGTTAATACCATATAGGTAACTACTAATACTAAGGTATTAATTATTTTAATAGATTATTTTTAAAGTTAAATAGGTAACAGTTTTATACACCATTAGGTCCACTTAACCCATAATGGGTACTAATGGTATTGATAAAAAATAACTACCCTTCCTATGCTAGATAATAAGTATGATTAACAATTTCGTGATAAACAACAAAAACATAAATAAATATATGTTACGTTCCAATAAAAGATAATACATCACTTAATTTTTTCCACGTAAATATGCATCGTTTATATCCTTAAGTAGTAGTAGTAGTAATAGTAAAACACATTTGTTATTACTTACAATACCTAATAAAATTATTTCAACAGCGATGTACAAAAACTTTTATTGTATTACCGGAAAAATTCACTTGAATAATAAATAAAAATAAAGAAATGTTGAAAATTGTCCATCTGCAGCAACTTATCCACTTGCTCTCTGGTGAATATTTGGGAATTTTTACCTCACCATACTTTACTTTTCCTTTACTTTTAAATATGCTCGCAGCCTGGAATATTATGACCACAAAGAAGATTGGAATGCTGACTTGTAAGATACAGGAAATACGCCAATAAAATGTTTTTTGAAGCAACTTTAAGCTTTTCTTCTTCACACTACTGATATAATTGAAGATATTGTTTTTCATATTAAATTTCAGATTTGGTTGTTCTGATAGCCAAGTGGGCAAGCAAACAATAGTTTAACCCAACCTAAGAGACTTGCACATCAGAAAGTATAGCATTAGGGTGGTACAATTCATTGGAGCGAGGAGGATTTACTCGTGTAAACAGGAGTCACACCACCTCGCCCCAACGCTCCAGACCATCCACTTCACCCCAGTTAGCCGCTATAGAGGCTCTCTTATCAACAAACTACTTTTCATGTGAGAGTTCTGGGTACAAGGACACCCACACAAAATCCACCCCGAACAATGCAAGCCAGCGTAAGTGTACGTTCACACAGACTGCTATGACGCGATCAGCGATGCGATGCTTTGCTATGTTATGCGTTACATAGCAAGCTATTATCTGTGGGTGTTTCAATACAATGATATGCTTGTGAGCTAGTCGCCACCGTCCTATTCAGAATATTACTACGCGGTTTTTGTTGGATGATCTATTCTACAAAATATTGTTTTTCAGATTCCTTGCCACTGGGATGTCTTATAGAAGTTTAGCATTCACTTTTCGTTTAGGAGTCTCGACAGTTGTAAATATAGTACAAATAGTACAAGAAATTTGTTTAGAAATATGAAAAGTTTTTCTACAGAAGAAATGTTGATACATTCCGCTATACAATATTGGAAAAGACAGAATGTTTTTCCAATTACCAACACCTCAAATAAGCAAGAACATAAATATATAGTAACGTAATTACTAATAAACAATAATTAATACTTACTTGTTACTTGTAACTCCTTTGCACCCTAAATCCATAATTCATTTATCTTGTCCCTATTGTGATAGCTTTTGATCGTTGATCTCATAGGGCCAGACGAATTCTAACATTGTTTATTAATTTTTCCACATCCATATCGCTCGCTAGATATGCGACTATTGGCGATGGAATCAAACATTCTTGAAAACCAAACCGAAGCGCATACTAGCCGCTACTAGCATCGCATCGCATCGCACTAAATGCAATCGCATCGCTATTTGAACAAGGCGCTTAAGATACAAGTGTTTGATATAATCGCATAGCAAAGCATCGCATCGCTGATCGCGTCATAGCAGTCTGTGTGAACGTACACTAAGACGCTCTATTTCCGCTATCTCTACCGAATTATCATCGATCTGTATTGCTTGATCGGGCCTCGAGTCCCCGCTCTGGGCTACTCCCAGTTCGGTGACTCGGCGCTCGAGGATGTGGGCTCCTGTTGTTCGTTTTTTGGTTTTGTTAGTATTTTTTGTGGCTTGCGCCTTTTGTTAATGTATTAATTGTATTAATTGTTTTTTGGCGACCAAAGCCATTTTGTGAGTTTTTTGTAGATTTTTTTTGAGGGCTGTCTAAAACATATTAAATCAACATTTGTAAATAAAACGCCATGCCAGGTGAGCACGTTGTATTTTTTTGATAGAGCTACGATTATCTAGACTAAATTATATGTTTGCTAATGTTTACTGTTTGGGTCTTTTGTGCTTCCATTTATGGTACACATCATAACAGCTATGGTATGTCGCGCAGAATCCGAATCTGGACACGTTTGCAGCTTCTCTAAGGCAGTTGTTGTGTGCTGCTTGAATCTTTTTTATTCCCGTGACTTGTGTATCCCATGAGATGAGTATGTAATTATTGAAAGTGTGATGCTGTTTATCGGTCTTAATTTTGTTTTTGTAGCTAATTTGCTTCTTCTTTCTGTGAGTCCTCTTATTGCGGCTCTGGTCGTTGCTGTTTTCTGGACTGTCGCGTTATGTGGTGTGAATGTTATACATTGGTCCATTTTTTTCTCCTAGGTATTTAGCTTCGTTTTGCCATTCGATGGGTCTGTCTTGCAATGTAAGCTGTTCTCCTGGGTTATCTCTTCTCTTTTTGAAGATAATCGCTTAAGTCTTTATTGGATTTATTACTATTTTTGATTGGATACTCCATTCTTCTATCGTATCCACTGCTGTGTGTAGATTTCTTACAGCCATATTTAGGTTCCTGTGTTTTGTCGCGATTGCAGTATCGTCTGCATAAAGGCTGATTAGTGTTCCGGGTGTTTTTGAAACATCTGGTATGTATATGCTATAAAAAAGGGGTGATAAGACTGCCTGCCCCCTGTGGTACTTTATCTTCCGAGATTCCGTGTTCAGATAAAACTGGTCCTATCTGCACCCTGAATCTCCGATCGCTTAGGTACGAGGAGATGAGTTTCGTCATGGCTCCGCTGTATCCATAATCTCTCATTTTGTATGTCAGACCTTCATGCCATACTCTGTCGAAGGCTTTGCTTACATCCAAGAAGGCTGCTTCTGTAGATTGCTTGTCATGGAATCTAGTATTCTGTAAGTCTGAGTACTTGTAGTTTGCTAGAATTTAGAGCCCTGAATCCAAATTGTGCTTCTGGGATTAACAGTAGCCTGTCTGTCTCTAATTGGAGTCTGGTTTGGATGACTCTACTTTCCTATCCTACTGACTGCTGAAAGTAAGCTAATTGGCCTTGCGGAAACATGTGGTTTTTTCCTGGCGTTCGTATCATGATTACATGGACTTCCTTCCACCAGCTTGGGAAGAGCCTGTATCTTAGTATTGCGTTTGTTATGTTTGTTAGATATATTGTTGCTTTTAAAGGAAGATACTTCAGTGCTCTGCTAGTGATTTCGTCTAAACAAGGTGCTTTCTTTGGTGAACTTTTTCTGATGAGTTCAGTTACTTCTCTTGGTGATGTGTGATTTATTATTTCTTCTTGTTCTTCGGCTGTTTCTATTAATGTTTCTTTAAGTCTATGTCTTCATCTTGATGATAATTCAATGTACAGTCTCTCTCAAGAGTCCTTCTCATCACCTCGGCTTTCTCTTCTGTAGAGTAGTCGATTCCATTTTCTCCGTGTAGTGGGGGAATGAGTTTTCTATCATTTTTTAAAGTTCGTTGGAGCTTCTATATTTTTTGCATGTTTTGGCCCCTTCTTTATTTCTTATAGCCAAGCGAATTAGGCGGATGCGCTTTCGCTTCACTGTAACAAGTTTAGTGGAGTGATGATGCGATCTCCAGCCAGAAAACAAAAAAAGTTTACTGTATTAGTGTAAAATCAGAATAACACTGCGACTTTGATTATAATACGCTGGTATATCCAATCGACCTATGGATGGCCAGTACAGCAAGGGTGGGGGCTTGCGCCTCGGTGTTACTCACTCTAAAGTCCATACCGGGAGAGCATGTATGCTTAAAAAAGCGAAATATGTATGAATTTTAGATTTGTCTAGTATCTGACGTTAGTTAATTTGGTGTTGGTTTAACCTGTTCAGAGACTTCGAAATCATCTTCCATGACGAGTTTCTTGATGAAAAATAACGACATTTTTGATGCAGAAAATAAAATTAAAGTTGTTTATTTTAGCAACGCGTTGTTAGTAATACTATAAAGCTTTATGGATTTAGTTAAGAAAAATCGATATTTTGTTGTGTGCGGTCTGTCTGACTACACAGACACAAATAGAGAAAAACTAATGATGTGTTACTAGAACTAGACCTTAAACTAGAAAAAAACGCATATTCTCATATTACTTATTACATGATATTACTTATTATAAACCAACTTACCACAAGCTGTGGTGTCCAAATGGGATAGAAAATGGATTTGAATTCAATTAGGCTCTATGTGTACAGATTCAAATCCTATCCAGAGTGCATCATTTTTTGTTTTGAACTTTATACAAACATATTTTTGTTTGTATTTTTATATAAAACTAAACGTAAAAAAACAGTAAAAGCTGCACAACTTTTTTATTCACCGGCTTAAGACAACGTGTCTCTATGTAATATATTAATTCAGATGATGTAAATGATTAAGAATACTTAATAGGTACATCTATCTAGGACGACATACTTGTGTTGATCCATCAATTTTTGTAAAAGGTAATATTGTCCCGTGTTGTAATGTTGATTATTATTATCATCATCATCATCATCATCATCATCATCATCATCCTGATTGACTCGACAACCGTTTTTGGGTCTTGGGCTGTTCGAGGATTCTTCTCCATTCTGATCTGTTTCGTGCTTTTTTCTCCAATTTTTTACTTTTAAGGTTGTTATATTATTTGTTATATGTATCTTTGCTTAGGTCTTAGTCTTGTTTTCTTTCCTACTGGTACTTGTTTGCTAATTTTGCTTGGTATTTCGCCAACTACCATTCTTTCTACATGCTCCATCCAACGCAACCGTCCAATTTTAATAAAATTTACGATATCCGGATCCTGATATATTTTGCATAGTTTAAAGTTAGCCAAATTTGTCGTAAAAAAGGTGGCTAAAATATGAAAGGATTCTCGAATTTCACGGACTCTAAAAATGATGTTAATCAACGATCAACTGCTTAATATTCCTAATACTGACAAACGAATGTGAATTTTGGACCCTACGATAAATGGAAAGAAGAAAGATAGACGTCACTGAAATGTTTTATTGAACAAGAATGCTTTGAATTGCGTGGACCGACCACAGGACAAATATTTCAATTAAGGGGGTCAGGATTAAACAAAGAGAATGTTGTATTCTCCTATTCTTAGATTTCGTAGCAGCCCTATTTCTGCGTTTATGCTTGCAAGCATATTATTTGTTTTTCCCTGATTGAATCTAAGGCCATTATTTTGTGTAGCTCATTTTATTCGATTGAATGCCTCTATCATTTCTCTTTTTGACCTTGCGATTATGTTAACATCATCTGCATCTGCAAACGCTAATATTTGCACATTTTTAATAATAATTGTTCCTCTGGTATTGACTGATGCATCTTTCATTATTTTCCCGATCGTGATGTTGAACAAGATGCATGGAAGAAAGTCTCCCTTACGTAGTCACTTTTTCATGTGTATTGTTTCCTATTTTTTTATTTGTATCCAAATTTGACTTTCTACTTTTAGGCTTTCTTTTATCAATACTATAAGTTGTGTTAGTATGTTAAATTATTTTATTGCTTATATTAAGAATTCCCTGAGTCTATGAACGTTCTCTTTACATCGTTGTTCTCGGTTTGAATTATTTTCTACATTTGTTCAGTTTCTGGTAAAAATTTCTTGTCTGTGTTGGCTAAGATAATTCCGGGAAAGATGACCCCTGTTTTTCTAACATAAATTAATATTTTAATATTTGACTTATGACTTATTTTAGAGACAAAAATATTTATCCCTATTGTAGCCTGATTCATAATTGCTATGCTGTGTTTCAAATTTGTCTAACCCCTTACAGCAGTGATTTCTCCAGGCTTGTTAAGCTGCAGACCGGTTTCATCCATGATAAATATATTGACAGGTTTGTCCATTAGTTTATTGTCCTTCATCACACTTTTTAGTAATTTAAAATATACTACTTCTTTATTCATCTCTATTGTTCTATTTTTTGAGACCCCTTTTGATTTTCTAGTGGCCAAATTTGAGTTACGGAGCAAAAATGAGAGCAACTAGTCATAACTTGTCAACTAGTCATTTTCTGTTTGAAAAATCACGTCAAACATATTTTTGACGTCATTTGTCAAATGAAAATGTAAGTTAAGTCATTTTCGGCCCAACTACCCCTAGTGAAGCCTGCTTTACGTACCTATCTAGTTGGCATTTGTGAAAAAAAAAAAGAAAATGTGTAATTAGTAATTTCTTACAAAATCCTTCAATTCATTCAATTCATTCGTTCAATTTATTTTATTATTTAATTATTAATTAAGTATTTTAGTTAAAAATAAAACATTAAGATTTTTCTACCAGGAAGATCTGGTCTATCTCTCCAACGTACGTCTGGTCCATCTCTTCCAATTGTATAGGAGAAATGTACCAGATCGCCATATTGAGCTCTGTCAGCCCAGAACAACGACTACACTCTATAACAGTCACTGCAACATTGCTTTTGTTATATATATATATATTATTAACTGACGGGAAATTATTATGATTTATTATCCAAAACATATCGGCAACTAAACTAACACAACATTTTTCACTTACCTGAAAAGTGTTGTCTTCAACAACTCTTTAAATGTTCAATAGAAGTGAGCACAATCAATAGCACAGAACATAGTAGTCAGCCATAACACTCTCACGTAACTAGTGCTGAACTCTAGTAATCAGTTTGCAAAATATACTGATTGGTCCATCTCTCCCCGACTTACCCTACTCAGTTCGTGTAGTTCTTGGAGTTTTTAGTTTATATTTTCTCTCTTCTTTCATCGGTGGATTTTTTTTCTTTTTAACGTAGTTATTAATATTCCTCCTCTGCTTGTCGGGTTCAGCGCCCCTGTTACATCAGTAGATATGCTCTGTTTTTTCTTTCTCTTATAATCTGATGTTCACCTGGATGTCTAGACTGGGACCATATAGAGAATGCATAATTGACATATCTTTACCATACTGTGGCTTTCTTCTTCTCCTTCTTGTGGGAAAGAAGCTTCTTTTTCTTCGTATATTAGGCCTTAAGGTCTGTGGTTTTTGGTCTGATTTAGCAGTATTTGCGATGTTGACTGCCAGGTATCTCTCCATCTTTTAGGAGGTCTGCCTTGTGGTCCTTTAGCTTCTGGTTTTTCATCTCTTACTATTCGGGCAAGTCTCTCTCGTCTCATTCTGTTAATGTGTTAGTTAAATTCTCGTCTTCTTTGGCGTCCCTAGTTGACGATATCGTGTACTTTACACAAATGTCTCTGATTTGTGTATTAGGAATTTTGTCTCTTAATTCTTAAGGAATCTTGAAAGAAGCGGATACTAAAATAAACTTGTGGAGCGCTCTGGTCTTTAGTAAGAGGTCTATGGTGCCTTTTTCTTATGATTTTTCATTAGTCAATGTGTTATTATTAATAACCAATCACTTATCATCTATATTTATCTCATTGGGATTATTAAAGTTCATTTACAGATTTACAGATTTACAAGACAATACCATTTTAAAGTTTTCTTCTTCGAATACAAATAATATATTCGAATTGTCATTTTCATTGCAGCAGCTACAATTAACTTATTACATGCACAATTAAATTATTACATACACAGATCATTATATGAACGTAGCTTTAAGTAATATAGACGAGTGAATACTTATTAATGGAGAACTACTCAACAATACAAGATAATATCTAGCATATTATGCTTGTATTGTTGAGTCACTGTTGACAACACTGATGTCATTTTTGCAGACAGTCTGACTGGTCTGCATACACTTATCTCAAGAGTAACAAAAGTAAGTAGCAGGTTTAAGCTTGATTTTAACATTACATCAGCATTTGACATATGGTGCTAGAGACTTATGTTGAGAATTTCCTGTATAGACAAAGTTACTAACGAAGAAGTTTTGTAAATAATTATTAAAGAACACAAACTAATAATAAACATGAAATGTCGCAAAGTGGAATACCTGGGCAATATAATGCGCAATGAACAACGCTACGACCTACTTTGTACCATACTTCAGGTTAAGGTGCGTGGAAAAAGAGGTCCAGGAAGAAGATTATCCTGATTGCACAACCTACAAAACTGCTTTAACTTGACCGCTACCGGACTTTTTAGGGCAGCCGTCAATAAAGTCAAAATAGCCATGAGTGTAACATCCCTAACGCATATGCACCAAAAGAAGAAGAATACACAGATCCAACCTGTATCAACATACTTATTTAATTTGAATTCGACATAAAAATATCGGCTTGATTTTAAGCATAATATTAATTCGAGAGTCGTGATAAATCTTAACTTTAATAAGTTCACGCATATTGTTTATTACTTTTTAATTTTCACTCTAATAAAGGTCAAAAAAATACCGGAAATGGCTATATTTTTTATAGCTAGTTGTATATCATATTCGTGTTTGATATTTAAATCGATCTTACCAGGACTAAATTATATATATTATCCTTGCCATAGAGGAAAAAAAACGATAAAAAATATTTCATAATACCTATTGCTTTAAGTTATATTTGTTCCATTCCAATATAAGTTTATTTTTGACGTTTCATTTTCCACTTCGGAAATCGTTCTGAAAATACAAAAATTAAGAACTTAACCAAATTTTTTTTGTACTTGGTGAAAATTTTTTGTAATAATTAGATAACAATATAAATAAAGCTCAAAGAATACAATTTAGGTATTTACGAAACCAATATCAAAAATTCTACTAAATTTATACAATTGCAGATAAAATTAGTATCTACACAATAAACCAAACATGAAGAATGTCCTAAATGAAAAAGTGTATACCATAGAATGCTGGAGAGCTCTTACTTGTAATTTAGAAATATCTCAAACACTAATGGTTCAAAAAGCTATCCAAAGTTACGAAAAATTAATTAGATGAGAGAGAAATACAAATAATATCAAACAAACTAGAATATAAACAGAAATAAAATAAACATAAACAAAATCCTAGAACTACAACATTACATACCAGTTAATACAAGTTTTTCGAATGTCTATGTGCACTATTGACCATCCAAGTCACCATGACGCAGACCCTTAATGTAGAGATGTGACAATCCTGGTTATCTAAGAATACCAAGAACACCATTCGGAAACTTATACAAAACTTGTTGGTTTACACATAAGGAATTTTTCAGCAGTACTATAATTATTGCTTACTTATGCTACCAGCGGGGCAAATCCTTGACAGATAGGAGAGCACTGTGTAAATGTCTGTGGAGTAAATCCTTGGTGGAATTTTGAAAGCTTCTGCAAACAGAGATGTTGCTTCATCCCCGTTTTAATTTGCTCTGTTCTGTATCTCCAAAAGACCTCTCCAATAGATATAACAACTTGCTAAATTAAGTTTTTTTCGTAAGCTCAGCATTAGCAGATATTTTAAATAAGACCTTCAGCCGGTAGTAGTGTCAAGTGGCTGCCATGTGGCTTTAGGGTAATATATCACATTTGCATTCCATCGCAAACTAACAACAGGGCAGACATAAATATAAATTGTATTATGTAATTTTTATATAATTAAACTGTTTATTAATTATTTATAATTAAACTGTTTATTACTTTAGACGTAACAGAATTACATTGTTAAACTTGTAGATCTGACAATGGAATTTTTTCCTCTCAGTCTGAATATCTGTGGAAAATGCTTTAGCAAATTTAAGTTTTGAGTCTATTAATATTTGTACAAAATTGGTTCGGATATTGCTGCAGCTGAAAATTATGGCCACGCCGGTCATTACTAGATGGGTGGTTTCGATAATGTCACGAAGTTGTCCCTAAAAGTATTACAGTTTTGATTGAAGTTCATAAACAAGTATGGCTGTCTTTTTAAGGAAAAATCCCACGCTATAATTTTTCCGACGTGTATTCTCAAGTTAAAGTTAATTTCATGAAATCAAATGAACTATCTTCCAATAAATTTTTTTCTTTACAATTATTTGTTTTAAAGTAAATAGATAATCCATACACGATTGTTTTGCCCCGAACCTACATTGTTGTTCTGTTTTTTTTTGTTTCATATTTATTTTGAGTTATTTCTTTTCCGAATAATCTGTTAAACTTTGGTGATATTGTAGTATCCTTTTATTTATTGTGTATGTCCCTTTTTTATTAATTCGTGTTAAAAATCCTATTTTCAATTCTTTTCTTCAATAATATTATTTGGAGTTAAATATTTTTTTATAATTGATGGACTGTAGTATTTTTGTCTGGCGCTTTTACGCATTAAGTATGTTTTTTTCTACTTTGTATACTATTTATATTGAGTTTTCGAACTCAGGATTTACGTGTACCTGCTTTTAAAGTTAAGCAGTCTCTGTATTGCAAAAAAAACTCCTAGTCTAGTATTATTATTAGTTCTCACTCTAGCATGTCTTGGTAGTGGTATACGTGACGTTCTGTGAATATTACAGTAATGAAGGCGAAAAGCACCAGTAACATTCACGAGATATTTAAAGCATTACAATCTATGCTGTTCAAGTGGACTGGGTCAAAAATAATTGGTTTAATACGAAATTTTGATCTGCACAGAACTTTCGAATTTTCGGGTGTACATATTTAGTTATACAGTAAGTACGTAAGCATCCAGCGTTTAATGTTTCCGTCGTCTTCTACAAATTTTCTATCGACGAATTTATTTTATTCCCTTTTTATATGAACAATTTTTAGATTATATTTACAACTTTATGGTTTGTTTTTATTATATCATTTGATATATGTGTCTTACATCCAATTTTTCAAATATTTTTTTATTTTGCAGCTTTTTTTCAAATTTTGTTGAAACTACTTATCTAAGACTACAACTCCGTGCAAAGCTTGAGGCGAAATTATAGGTTCTTTCTTCTTGAAATATTGGAAAATTTATTGGTGGACATTTTCAACCTCTTATGACTAAAATTCGTCGAGAATTCCGAGGCGTCATAAAATAATGACCAAGGGGTAAATTATATGCTTTTTACGCCCTTTTTAGTTTATCAAGAGAGTTTATATTTTTTGTTTATACTAAAGTCCCACTTATTTCAAAAGTTTCTATATTGTTATTCTAGAGAATTTCGAATAGTCCATATTGTCATCAACTTCGGACAAACCAGGAAAGAAAACAGGCACATATGTTATCTAGACCAAACATGGATACATGCAGGATTTTTCGTATTTCTAAATGCTGGCGAGATGAAAAAGTTAAAAACGGTGGATTAATAATTTTTGTTCACAAGTAGCTGATACGACAGACGTTATCCTGTGTTATCATACAGCTGGATGACTGTATAACAGGTTAGTTGACTGTGCCTTCTGAATGCCGTAGGCCTCACCTGTCTGTAGAGTCGGGCCAAATTCAAAGAATTGGAAAAAAACATTGAAGAAATAAACTAGGACATACGCTTGTATGTAGGGTATAATTATTGTATTTTAATGAAGTTTGTCGCTAAAGCCATTAATATAATTATTAAAACTTTGCTTGTAGATATAATTTCCACAAAAAATAAAATATTTAAGTGATATTTATGTAGATTTAAATAAAAATATGATATTTTTTGGTTTCAGGTATAAGTCCAATCTGTAGCTATTATTCTGGTGTATTTCAGTGTAGAAATCTTACCATGGTTAATATAACATCATTCCATGCTAGATTCGAGCTGCAATAAACTATAACAGGATGCTTTAATACTTAAGTTCACTTAAACATTGTGTAAAAAGACGTCGACCAAGAGCGAACCAATATTAAAAGATGTCGTGTTCAACGTGTTTTATAAAATTTTATGAATACTGGTACAGTTCCAGCAGAAAACAGGGTAGGAGATCGTCAATCTAGTAATAATAAAATCAAACGATCGGCTGTAATTGCTTAGATAAAAACGTTTAAATGTGACGTATCACATTACTTTAGTAGAAGTTCGTGTTCCAGCACCTAAATTAAGCATAAACTGACTCTTTAGAATGTACAATAATTAGGCAAATGACCACGAAAAAGATTTTCGGCACAAAAAAAAGTAAAATAAAAAGTGAAAATGACCAAAAACAAAGTTCACAAACTTTGGTCGAAAGCCCTTTTTTGATTTGGTCAAAGAAAAACAAGAAATTCCTGTAACATTTTGTTTAATTGCGAAAAAAATTAACCTCTTCCTAAAATTCCGAATCAAAGTTGATATTATAGTCGACAACTCTATCTTTACAATTTTGCAGTCACTGTCGGATGCTTAAAAGATAAACATGACAAAACATGACAAGATCGTTTTTACCTTGTTTAGGCCTGGGCCTCTTCAAAGAATGGGGTACTCCTTTTTTTTTCTCGGAGTAGTGGGGGTGTGGTAAACGGCAATCACGTGAAATTGTTGTAGAGAAGTAGTGGACTACTAAGAAGCAGGGGGAAGCTGAAAGTGGCTATATTGTGTGGGTGATCTGAGAAGATCTAGAAACGCACAAGAGGAAGTGGGAACTGCCTAGAATGCCAGTTTAGGTACTTCAGGGGTTACCAGCCAAGTTTTAGGAACGGCTCTTTATCAGCGTTGTTGGCGCGCAGTCTTTACCTGCGATATTGGATGATGAATGATTCTAAAATGTCGAAATACTCATCAGGAAGTTGGTGTCCAGTGTTGTGATGAAGTTTAGCTGGAGGAAATGGAACTTTTCCAAAGGGAAGCCTGGTGAGTATTTGCCCTCTATGATTGCAAGGTGTCTTCAATGTTCGTTTGGCTCTGTTGTTCGAGCCAGCTATAGCTCTTAGGACATACTTCCTGCTGAGGGTTAGGATTCTGTCCTTTATTGGTGTTATGTTGGCTAATGTGTGTATGTGGGCTGATGGATACGACCAATCCCTCCTCATGCAGTATCTAAAGATACGACGTTTGGTGGCCATGATGGCATTGAGTTGGTGTGTCTTGAGGCAGACATGGACGCATGCCTTGTATTCGACTATCGGTCTGACGAAAGTTTTATATGTATGCAACAAAGTTTTGGAAGATGTCCCGCCCAGTTTGCCGGGCAGCACTTTCAGAAGGTTAAACCTCTGCCTCATCCTATCTAAGGTTTTCTGAACGTCAGCCTTCCAATTGAGAGTCCTTGTAAAACGAACTCACAAGTAGAGAACCGAGGTTCTGAAGATGAGGTCTTCTCCTAAAAGTGATATCCGGCCCCGGACATCGCGACAATAAGGAGATTTAAAAAGTATAGCTTGGGTTTTGGAGGGATTTATGGTCACTCTCCATTTGTTGCACCATTTTATTACTCTGTCGAGATAGTGTTGCGACCGTTCGAATACAGACCGTTGCTGTCCACGCTCCCTGTGAGAGCCCGAGGTAAGGATGGCCGTATCATCAGCGAATAGGAGGAGAGACTCTGATCCTTGCTGTGGGCGGGGAATGTCACTATTGTATACTGTGTATAGAATTGGAGCAAGTATTGAGCCCTGGGGTACTCCAGGTTGTGGAGTGAAGGGAGTGGATAAGTGGTCAGCTATTTTGATCCTGATCGTTCGATGAAAGAGATAGGAATTTATTAATTTAACGAAAGGTGTGGGAAATCCAGCAAGGTGGAGTTTTTCAATCAGGCCTGTGTGCCAGATCTGATCGAATGCCTTCTGGACGTCTAGGAATATGTCTATGACGTGTTTCCTTTCGTTAATTGATTGTGAAATGAAGGTTGTTGATTCTACCAACATGACAAATAACACGTTTTGTTATATATGGACGGAAGACAAGCACAAAAAAAGACTCGAATGAAATTGCGTGCGCTTTATACCATCGACTAGTACATACAAATTTTCAAGGAAAAAATATCATTCGTTTGATTACCGATAGTTGTGGGGGGACAGAACAAAAATCCAATTGTTCTTTCTTGGTGTTTATTCTGTTTTCTCCAAAAATCACCTCAAAATATTGAAACAATTGAGGTTGTGTTTCCTTCAACAGCGAAATATAGAGAAAAAATCAGAAGTTTGAGAACCGATTGTGCGGTGTTCGATTATAAGAAAGCTGCGGACACATTTATAAAAACCACAAGTTTGTTACATTTTAAAATCAGCGAGTGCACAAAAAATAATAGAAATATGAACCAGTTTTGTTGTGGTATAATACCAAAATATAGTTTACAAGTAAAACAATAAAACGCAGTTGATGTTAGAAAACTTCTTAGAAAATTGTTATGGCTTAAACTAGATGAGTATTAAAAGATTAAGTAAGCTATTTTAAACACGTTTTAGAACGAGGCAACTTTGGGAAATATCCACCTGAAAACAACGATTTATGCCAACCTACATAAGATTTACCAGAGTATGTCGTTTAAATTAAGTTCATAAATAATTTCTTTACTTTTAAATACAATAAATCATAATTTAAGTTTAATGCTAATCAATAATCTGAATCTTCACTCATAAACGAATATGTTAAATTATCTGGTGCAAAGTCAGCAATCTCCATATGCTACCACAACAAAATAAACAATCTTCAACGTTTCATATCAAACTCGCCAATATCCATTATATTTTTATGTCTAAATTGTTTTTATTATTTGTCCCGATTTGTTTAGGTAGAAGATTGTCACTTTTGATATGGTACGCCTCATGTATTATAACTAAAGCTCGGATTATAGGCAAAATGCATTTTTTGCCCATTTTGCCTATTATAATTGATTTTTGCACTTTTTGCCTTTTTTCGTAAATTCTGCCTATTTGTGCCTTTTTTAAAATTTCATGGTACTACCCATGATATTATTCTATTACTAAACCATTCTATAATAAAATTTTGGGTCAATAATAAAATAGCAATGGTTTGTTTATATAACAGATTTCTAGGAAAATGTACCTGATCGAGACTTGAGGGTTAACTATTTGGAAAGCCCTAAGCTTTATTAGTTTATTATCAGTTGTACAGTCGGTTACTGTATCAGAGTTTAGTCACAAATCGCTATATCCTATAATTATAGTTTAGTTTTGTTGCGTATACCCAAAAGCAAAGAACACGTTTTAAAACGTTTTAGACCTTTGTGTGAAAAGATGACATCTAAATTAAGGCTATGGATCGCACCTTATTCGGAACTTTCTCTAGAAGGAGATGGAGCATTTTGTAAACCATGCGGCAAATAAGTAAGTTTTATTTTTTTTTCTTGTTTTCTCGTCCCACAACATAACTAAATTCTAAAGCGGTTTTAGAATTCTAATTATTTTTTTTTAATTCTCAGATTTCAAGTAGAAAAAAGTACTTTATTGACCAGCATTGTGGAACCCCACTTCATTAACGTAATTTGGAAAAATTAACTTCCTCTAAGTAACCCAAATTTCTCTGCGGGATAGTTTAAGCAGTTCAAAAAAAAGGAGGAAGACGCATTTAAATTTGATTTATGCCAGATGATGATTGCATCCAACATTCCTCTATATAAAAATAATAACCCTAGTTTTAAACGCTTTTTCGAAAAATACCTTAATAAATCCTTACCGGACGAGAGTACATTGAGAAAACATACTGTGGAAAAATGTTATGTGGAATGTATCTCAAAAATTAAGCGGGAGTTAAAGGGCAATTTTTTGTATATTATCGTGGATGAAACGACAGATGTATGCGGCAGGTATATAGCTAATTTAATGATTGGAATTTTGAACGAAAACTTTGCGAGAAAACCTTATTTAGTTGCCGTTAAAGAATTGGAAAAAACAAACAATTTAACAATAAGTCGATTTATACAAGATAGTTTAACAAACCTCTTTTTACCCAACGCTATACCAGTGAATAAAATAGTTTTAATGCTTTCAGATGCTGCGGCATATATGTTAAAAGCTGCTGTTAATTTAAAGTTTTTTTATCCTAATTTAATTCATTGCACTTGTGTAGCCCACGGGGTAAATAGAGTTTTTCCGTTGGTAAATAATTTTATAAATTTTATAAAAAAAGTTTTTGTAAAGGCTCCGTTGAGGGTGCAAATATATAAAGAAAGACTTCCCGGTGTCCCTTTGCCACCTAAACCAGTAATTACAAGGTGGGAAACCTGGCTCGAAGCAGTTTTTTTTACTTTGAACACTGCAATGAAATATAATTAGTTATGCCAGAATTTGATGATGATATTTCCGACGCCATTCGAGAAGCAAAAAAACTATTAAAAAATCCCAAATTGAAACAGGAACTCGCTTATATCAATGACAATTATAAATTAATAGTTACCACAATTACCTTATTAGAAAAAAAAATAAGAGATAAATTTATGTGAGTCAGTACAATTAATAGATAATTTAAAGACGAAAATTAAATCGGCACCTGGAAGTAACGGTCAATTAATTAAAAAAAAAAAAAAATGAAATATGTTTTCGACAAGAATGAATGTTTTTCGTTTTTATCTAATCTAAAGTTTTTAATGGGACATTTTCCGAGGAATTTCAAATTATGCCAGATTTATTATCCGCTCTGAAATATGCTCCAATTACATCTGTCGATGTCGAACGTTCGTTTTCAATGTACAAATTAATTTTAAGTGATCGAAGACATAGTTTTAAGACCGAAAATTATTTAGTTACTAGTTTATTTATACTAATGTTATGATTATGATGTGTAAATATACCTGCCTTAAGTTAAAATTACGTTAATTCACTTTGTACAATAAATAATTCAATAAAGTTATATTCCTTTGCCTAAATGTTATTATTCCTGCCTTTTTTAATAAAAATCTTTGCCTATATAGGCGCGTTTTTCTTCAATTTTTGTTGCCTATAAATTCGAGCTTTAATTATAACATCAAAAAAAATATTTATGACAGAAAATATAACGGCAATACAACTTCTTTGGAAAAAACACTAAAACCCAAAAACTCTTTGGCTCTCAAAACACTTAAAAATAAGCTAATTGCTAAAAAACTTCGTGGGATCAATTATGTGTGTGCGTTACGCCACTTTGCTCTAAAACTAATCAACAACATTATCAAACTATTAATTTTCTCCAATATTAGGTGTAAATATAATTTCACAATATGGCAAATGCAACTTTCCAAGGCAAACAATCATCGCTTCTTCGTTTGTTAGATTCCTCATTTCGCAGATGCATTTAAATATATCTGTCATCCGTTTTAAATTTTTAATTGCAATTTTAAGTGGGTTCTATTGTCGATTCATTTCATTTAATCCTCGCAAATAGTCAGGTAAAAGTGGGTTCTTACAAAAAAAATCCTATCATAAAAGAATATATATTGTGTGATTTGCATGTGATGCATGGAAATGACTATTAGCTTTATTAAATTTGTTTTTTTAAGAAAAAGTCCTCCTTTATTATAGTTTTGCATTTAGAATACAAAGTTGAAATTAAAGATTTTATGGTATTTCTAAAATAATATTTTAGAATGTAGGTTTTATTTCGATGTCTATAAGAGAAAGGATGAAATAAATGCAAATGATATTCTATTTCATTTCTGTTTAACTGTGGATAACAGTTCAATGTTCAATAAAGTTTTTGTTTAAATTCTAGCTATGTAATAATAAAATCTACATATGTTGTAACTATAAAGGTAATAAATTTATAAAATAAGACACTGCAGAACGATATGAATATTACACATCCGTCTTTTTTGTCGATAGCAAAATAATATTCGGAAAAGACATAATATGTATGGAAAAAAACAATGAAGAAATGGTTAAGAAAGTGGGATCTAGAAATGAATCTAAAACGAGACAAAACATGAGAAATGATATAAGGCACACGATATATGACTGATGACACTGTAACAAAAAAGCTCACAAAAAGAGATGAATAAAAAGCTGATCGTTCACCAAGAACACCGCTCAGTTTGGAAGCTTCATTCGGGATGGGTTAGGATATAGATGATAGAAAAATAACAGATAAAAGATAGATAGATAAATAAAAGTATATAATAATTAGATAACAGTTTGACAAAAATAAAACAAGAAACACTGAATACAGCTAAACTGCAATGTAAAATAGGCGCCATTGACTCTTAACCTGAGAGTTATAATAAACGACTCGAGATTCCATAAATTAAACATTAGATTAACACTTCTCTCAAAGACATCAGAAAAACACGTCAGAATGCATTTCGATATACGACTAACAACTGACTGCCCCGACTGAAATTATGTTTTGCTCTTTTATAACTTTTCCAAAGCTTATTGAAAAGGGGTGCTTCTGTTCCCATGAGAGTATCGTACCACTTTTAACTTTAATTATAAGCTAAAACTAATGAAATTTTAAGAATGAATATGTAAGTTAAACTCTTGAATGAGGCACGTTCATGGAAAAGTATGAATACTTATCTGTATTCAGAGCGATAAAAAATTTATTTTTAGACAGAGGGTTAACGTGACAATATATTCTTGTCAAAGGTTTTAAATTTAAACAAATTGAAACGTCACAACACTGCAAAAATAAAAAATAAACATACAAGTGCTGGAAAAGCTAGAGAAACAATTATTAACGGATTCAAACACAGTTCCTGTGATATTGTCATCCTCTGATTTCTCCTGCTTAGTTCATAAGTTCGTCTCCCCATCTGAGGTTTTTCTCTTGTTCCTTTATAATACATGGTCGTTAACATACTATCTGCTTATTTTGAGTCTTATCAATTTTTCGAATACTTTTGTTCTGCTTTAAATTGTATCCTACAGTTTTCTTGTGGAATGTCAGTTATGATTAAATTTCCATTGACAATAATTTTGCTTTCCTTCATTATTTTATTTAACATATTTATAAAATTTCTGAACTTATGCCAGCTTGTCTAGGATATTTAATATTTTTTATATTTCTTTTAATGGTCTCTTTAAGACTTAATAATTTTTGGTAGAATCTCAAAATCCACGTTAAAATAGTGAAAAATGTGAATTATCTATTTGTGCGGCTTGAACATAAGACGTACATTATGCCGAGACGGTAAGCGGTATCATCTCCCTTATGTCATCATCCTCATCTGTACTGTGTAAGTGTCTAATATTTCCAATACTATTGTTTTCAAAAGAACATTGCAATGATATTTCTCATTTCCTAGGTGTCGTGTGGTGTCCGTCCACAATACTTTTTTAATCGGGAGTCGTCTTTTAATGTCTTCCATCTTTGCTTATTTTTTTGTTATATTTCTTTATTCTGTATAATGTAGTATTAGTGTAGATATTATCTTTACGAATAGACTTTTGTTACATATTTCTATTTACTTTTCATAATTCTATTTAATTGTAATTGGTATTTACTAACTTGTAATTCTAATATAATCTTCACATTTATCACATCAACGTATTTCTTCGTTTCGTCTTCTTTAACTGTTTATTAAGCTGCTAGTTTTCCTTGACTATTACGAGCAATTACCAGACCGTGTTATAGGAGCACATAAAGTACTATTTCGAAAGTGAATTGTTATTATTTAAAGAAATTAGCAGAACTGTTATCTTGTTATTCTATTTAGGATAAGAGTTAATGTACAAAGTTTTAGAAAAGTACGAAGATAAGGAGAAAGCCTTTAATAGATATATATATATATATATATATATATATATATATATATATATATATATATATATATATATATATATTTCAAATTATTTTCAACCGTACTGTTTTAAATATTGATTTATAGTATCAGCAATCGGTCTGTAGGAAATAAAACTCTATTTGTTATGTCTCAATACTTCGTCACGATTTTGTGACTTCTTCAGGAGAAAACTGTAAATTTATTAGAATAAATATTATATGTAAACAAAGTGAATATTTCAATACTTACAACTATAAGAGTAAAAATTTAAATTTTTTTAACATATCTACATAAATGACATTTTTGTTTGATTTTAATTTATTTAGGAGTTATGGTAACCGCAATATTTTATAGAGTGAATTCCATCTTTCCACTTTATAATACTGTCATAATAATTGTTTATTTTAACTTATTCATTAAAAATTGTACAATGGGAATTCACTCTATAAAATATTGCGGTTACCATAACTCCTAAATAAATCAAATGTAGATATGTTAAAAAAATTTAAATATTTATATAAAGTTTATTAAAAGTTTAAAAAGGGGCTAATTAACGTGGCAAAAAATAACAATTTGCTGAATAATTTGCACTCCTGTCAATTATTTTCATTGAAGGATCTTGTGATATACTATATTTATCGTTGTGTTGGCAGGCACGGGAATGAACAAAGTGGTCTACACTTCAACATACTACGGACAATATGATTAAGTGACTGTCAAACAATACAGAACACTTACTGTTTCTGCCTAAAAGTTTATTTGCTTCATCTTGTAGTGCCGAGCACCTTTACTGCGTTGGCAAATTATCATAAGACCAAACGTCTATCTTTTGCGGTATGCAAAAGATCGCCAGTGTTGTCTATGCCTGTCCAGTTCTTTATATTTCGCAGCCACGACATTTGTTTGCGACCCACTTCTCTCTTGCCCTCAATATTTCCTTGTATAATTAGTTGAGGGATTGCGTATTTTTTCCTTTGAGGATATAAAAACTTTCTTTTTAAGGTCTACATTTCGAAGGCCTCCAACTTGTTAATGGAGGATATTTTTAAAGTCCATGCCATATAACAATATGGACCATACATAGCATTTCACCATCCTGTAGTGGAGATTGAAGGAAATATTGTAGTTAGATAGTAGTGGTTTAAATTTAATAAAAGCTCGTCTTTTTCGGTACGGCATTTTATTTCTTGTTGAGGATTCCATTGGTCATTCACTATCATTTCTAAGTATTTGAATGTTTTCACTTGCTCGATTGGAGCGTTATCTACTTGCAGCTGTACTCTTAAAAATGCATTTTTTCTTATTGCCATGCATTTAGTTTTCCATCATTTATCTTTAAACCATATATGTCATGTTCCTTTTGTGTGATTATAGCGGTGTCGTCTGCGTAACGAATGTTAAGTATGTACCCGTTGACCTTTATACTACACTCAGAGCCCTCGAATGCCTCTGCAAAAACACTCTCCTCATAGAGATTGCACAGCACAGGAGACAAAATACACCCCTGTCGTACCCTTCTTAAAATTTCAAATTCCTTTGTCTTTATTGATTTGTTCAGCCTCACTTGTGCTTTTTGATTTCAATAGAGATTCTGGATTACTCTTTTATATCTTTCTTGTAAAAATTTTATACTCCATGGATAATCCACCGAATTATTTAAAATCAAATTTTTTATTACTGAAATAAAATTGTTAACCTTTATGCTGCGCTCTGTATTCCTTTTCCATAACTCGACTGTGTTTAGTGTATCATATTATTAGTTAATACAAGTGCGTTGGGTAGTTTTTGGTACCAAGTTGCGAAGCAACAGTCCGGCGCCAGTAACAATTACATAGTAACTTCACAGAATAAACGTATTAAAATATTAGGTGGGTTTTTATTGACTAATAATATAATTATCTTATAGATAGCATCGTATGAAAAAGAGCAAGAATGACTACGGTGACTAATGTTATACTGTCTCAGTGAAGATGAACATAATGAAGAAATAGTGAACGAAAACGACGAATACAGCGAAGAGGATCTAGCAGAGACGCAAGAAATACATATATTCTGATTCTGTAAATGAACTTAAAGATGAGGGCGTAGAAGTCAGTCCCTCTCAAGATAGTTAAATTAAAGTAGTTATTTATCTCAAGATATTTGTTTATTTTAGTTTAACCATAAAAAAAAATCAAAAATTGTAACCAAATAACAGCACATTATTTTTTTTGTTTAAGTTGTAACCTGTCTCTAACTTTTTATTTATAAACATGTACAGTACAAACTGTATAAAGGATATTAAGTACATGGATGGCATATCAAATGACATTTTAAATCGAATTCGTGTCAGTTCCAGATATCCCAATCTAGAGGTGAACGAGGACATACATAACCAGGATTTACTTTTGATCGAAAACGTGTATTAACTTGCACAAGGAAAATGAAATTCCTGTAGTAGCCCTTTCGGATTACATCACAAAACGTTTAGGGTTAGACTGCATATGATGACATAATTTCAAACATACATTATAAATTGAGCTTACATTAAACTCCCATAGTTAATTTTGAATATGTTGGACATTTAGAAGTTAATTAGAATCTTATAAACGATCGAATATGTTCTGCAATAAGTGCCTCATTGTGGATATTCTTTAGATGTCAGGACAACTTTTTTTTTCTTTTTCTACGAAGTAGGCTTCGTAGACTTTGTAGTTAGCCTTCTATTTATTTCAGGTTTTTCTTCATTATTTGAGATCAGCTCCATTTCTAAGTACGTGAATTTGTTCGAGTGTTCTATCTTACTTAATCTAATTTATACGAATAATTTTGTCTTATTTGTATTTATTGCTAGTCCTACTTCTGCACTTTGTTTCAATTCAACATAAGTTTCTTCTGTCGCATCTTTTGTTCTGCTCATTGTTGATATCATCTGCGTACGCTGCCGATTGGGTGGCTTTGGTTGTAAGTATGTTATTTCTGCTCACTGTCGGCCATCTAATTACATATTCAAAAACAAGGTTAAAAAGCGTTGGAGCTAGTCCATCGCCTTGCGTTAGTCGTTGCGTTCTGTTTCTATTATTGTCATTTGCACTAATCTTATTAGTTTTGCTGCCGTACCGAGTTCTTGTAATATATTAGCTAGTTTTGTTTTATTTATTGACTCATAAGCTTGTTTAAATCTACAAAAAAATAATAAGCGTCTATGCCATATTCCCATACTTTGGCTAGTATTTGTTTGACTTCAAAGAGTTTGTCGACGGTATATCTACATTCCCTAAGTCCTGCTTGATATTTCCTAATGATTTTTTCAGCGAGAGATTAAAGTCTTTGATTAAGAATATTTGTGAGTATTCTGTATCCCGAATAAAGTAGAGAAATACTTCTATAATTCTGACACAATAAATTGTCTGCTTTTTTATGAATAGGGGCGATTATAATTTTGTTCCGTTGTTTGGAGATTTTTCTTGTCTTTATATTTCTTTAGTAGTTGGTACATTTTTTTGTCAAATTTTTTTCTCGTTGCTTGTATAATTCTGCTGATACTTTATGTGTTCTTGGCGCTTTATTGCTTTTTGTATTTTGATTGTTATTTAATCCTCTCTAGCTTTGGAGGTCTAGTTATTAAATTTTCTTCTTCATCTTTCATCAGTTCTTGTTGTACTTCTTGTTGTTCCTGCTCCTGCCGTTAATGCTGTAGTAGTTTTACTCTTTCATTTAATAGTTTCCCAAAATACATGATCCAGTTTTTCCTAATTTCCCCCGTGTTACTAATTATTCGCCCTTCTTATTTCTGGATAGGCTAGTATTCGGCTTGTATCTCTGCCTTAAATGTTTGATAATTTGGTATGCACTGCGTGTTTAGTTTTTTTTAACTGTCTCTCTGTGTTTAATATCCGTTGCTTTTTGTACTTTCTCTTTATCTGTCTGCATGGCTTATCTATTCTTCGTCTTTTGTTCTCAAATTTTGATTTCCTCTCTTTAGTTCTTTTGAGTATGTACGTAATTCTTAGGTGCTGCATTTTTTTCCTGAATCGCTTGTTTTCATTATTCATCAAACCATTTTTGTTCTTTTCGTTGTGTGTTTTTAGGAGCTATTTTGCCGTGCTCAGTATAATGCTGCTTGTGATATTCCAATGTTTTCTTATTGGGAATTCTTCTCTGTTCTTGTCTTCTCGTAATCTTTTATCCATTTTTTACAAATTCATCTTGTACATCGGACTTACTTTACTTTTATGTGTACCGAAAACTATAGTTTCTGAGCTTAGTATTGAACTGTAATCAATTCTAGTTATTGCCTGTCTATGAGTCGTCGAGAGTGCATCTATGCGGCAGTTTGGGCAGCCAGTAGATCTTCAATTGTATTGCTCCGCAGTATCACTTGTCTTCATTCCCGTTCAGCAGAGCCCGTTTAATAAGGTTTGACTTGGTCAGTACTACGCCGGTTCTTAAATGGTTTAACATGCGAAACGTCGACCACTCGCTTAAAATCCCGCTTTGTTGAGTTTCTTTTAGTGGTTTACAGGGTGGTGGTTTGTCTAGCAGAGCGCCGAGGAAACACTTTCTTGATTTCAATATGCCAGGATACAGTTCGTGGCCAAAAAGGGGGTGACGGTTGTCGAAGGTTTGTTTGGATCTTTTGGTGAATTCGTGAGCCGTTCTACGGAAGTGAGGATTTGAGAGGCCTGAAGCTTTATACAGTTTATGCAGAGTGCTTGGTCTTACACAGTGGGTTATCAGTCTGCAAGTTCCGTTCAGACTGACATTTACTTTTTTGGCGTGTGCAAATCTCTTCTATACCGGGCATGCATATTCCGCCGTTGAGGAGCATAGCGCCTGCGCTATTGATCTTAGTTCTGTGGGTTTGGCGCTCCAATTTACTATTGCTGAGTTTACTTAAAAGGTTGTTACGTGCATCCAGCCTCTTTCGGTTTTTTCCGTGGAGGCACACTGGCTTTTTGATCTGCTCTAGCGAGGTGTTATTCTAGGGGACGTTTAGTTTTTTTTGGCTAGTCGGAACCGAAGGTGGAAAAGCGCAAACCTGAGTTTTGGTTGGATTTGGTCTAATTTCTTTATAATAATTGGACATCAAATTCAGGGCAGCTTCCAATTTTTTTTTTCGACTTCTTTAAAGCTTTAACCTTAGGCTGTGATGCTTAAGTCGTCTGAGTATAAGAAGTTTCTATTAATAGTTGGCGCTGGTTGATCATTGGTGTATAGGTTAAAAAATATAGGTGCTAGTACGCTACCCTGAGCCAAGCCGTTTTTTGGGTTCACCAGCGACTTTTTTCCTCCACACTCACGTAGAACGGGCTATTTTGCAGTAGTGATTTCACTATTTTGACAAATTGGTAGTCTTTAAGAATGCGTAGACTTTTTGCAGCAGGTTTCTAGGGTTGACGGTATCATACGCGGCACTTAGATCGACAAGAGAAAGACATGTTATCTTTTTTCTTTAAATCCGTTCTCGATGTGTTTTGTTAGAGCTAGAACTTGGCTGGTGTAGGTCCTCTGAGGTCTGATACCAGGTTGTTGTGGTGTGATTTTTGAGTCAACCGCTTTCTCTATGCGGCGCAGGATAAGTCTTTCATACAGCTTATATAGGTGGCAGAAAAGCGATATAGGGCGGTGAGTCTAGTGTTTCTGAGTCTTTCTCACGTTTTAGTATAGCTATGACTTTTGCTTTCCTCCACGGTTTTTTGAAAGTCGTTCGGCAGTTATTGAACAAGCTTAGTTTAAACACTAAGTACTAAACAAGTTTAGTTTTTTTTTGTTTTGGATATTTTTTGTTTACCTATCAACTGATTTTACATCTAAACTGTGTCTGTACTAGTAAATAGTCTGCATCGCAGCTTCTACATCTAACGTACTTGTAGCTATTCTTTTTTTAACCAGTACCACAATCTTTAGCTATGAGAAATATTTTTTGAGCCAAAAATCTTTTATATTTTAATGCCATTTTAAAATATATTCTTCAAAAATCTGAGAATTCTAAATTCTATATCTGAGAATAGACAACGTTTTTCATATCTTTACCGTTTAGCTATAAGAGATTGTCAGAATCATCCTCTATACTTATCAAATGTTGTCTTATCAAAAATGTATACTATATTTACTGAATATAGAAATAATAAGGCCATCAATAAAATATTTTTGTAAGAAACAAAAATGAAAGACTTGTTCGTTACTAAAAATATCTAGGATAGAAATGTCGATATTGTTCTAAAAAGGCTATTATTATAATACCATCCGAAAGAAAAATACTTTAAATATTTAAATACAACATTTATTATGGAATGTTGAAACAAAGTCCAAAAGAAATGTAAAAGCTTTTAAAAAATATTTTAAATTTCTTCGAAAACTTTTTATATATTATCACAAACGGCAATATATACCATACTGACAATTAATTCTTATCACTAAACATACTTTACGAATTATCGTTTATAAACTAAAATAATTTAAATATATATTATCAACACGTGGTGTTTATAAGTAAATAAGTTTGTACGTAACCCATAACTCATTATTTCGTATCGCTCTTTTGTTATTCTAATATTACTTCGTTACCTTTTCTTTTACTGATTCCTAAATTGTCAATTCGATTTTTTCCTAGCCCATGCACGTATTATTACTATTGATAAACGCGAATTAACAATACTTAATGCTTCAAAGACAAAATCTGATAGAAGTAAAGGCGAGAATATATGACATTTGTAAAAATAATCTGGTATGTCAAGAAAAATATTTTAAGATAGATATCATTCTTTAAGGGTTTAAAACTCTTAGACAGATCGTAGGGCATTAAAAAATAAAAAAAGTAGACGTTGTAGACAACATAATTATAAGGGGGTCGTTCAATATTTATGTAGACTAACAAAAATTACCTTGTCAAAAATGAATAATTACGCTATCTAACGTATTCTCTACATTAAGCACCCAACGATTATCTATTTTAAAACCTGGAAAAATTGTTCGAAGGGTTTCGTATAATCGTATAATTCCGAGACAATCGTTTGAAGGAGACTGATAAATTAGTGATAAAGAAATAACTGATGAACTACCTCGGGTGAAAATTGATCTGACAAAGATGAAAACTAATTTCTTCAAATAAAAATTCCCACTTCCAGCTGGATTCGAAATCAAGACCAGACAGTTTTAACGCTGAGTGAATTCCACCAAATATTAATTAAAACCAGACAAAATCAGAACTTGACAGTAACATATTTCTAGTCCAAATTAAAATTATAATATTGACCTTAAAGAAGAAGAAAAAGAAACATAATAAAAATAGGAGGAAGGAAAATAAATGGAAAGAATGAATACAGAAGAAACGGAATCAAACCAAAAAAAAATCATTACTCAGTATGGATTCATGAATAACTTATGTGACTTGATGGCAAAATAATATTAGCTATGGGTTACTAGTTTTCTTTTTTTTTCAGTTAATGAATAAATCACAAACCTACGATTGCTTATTTTTAATGTTAGCATCTTTCCTAACATCTTCAGTCATATCTTTGTCGTCCCATCCCCAAACGCAATCGTCATAGAACTGGTTCTTGTCAAGGTTTTTCTCTACACCAGCGTTAATGTCGATCTTACCGTCTTTCCACGTGCCGTCACCGGTTCTGTGTGCCCTCTTCCTTACCATTTCGGCGGAGACAGTTTTCAGATCATATGCTTGGCCGATGTGTGCCATGAAGTCCAATAAGGCGGTGGTGAAGTTCATTCTGTAGTTGCCAAGTTCGGCCGCTTTGTAGTCCCAGGGAAAGGTGTGGTGGTAGTTGTGCCAACCTTCTCCAAAACCGATGGCCGAAACGAAACGGTTTTCTACTGGATTGATTGATCTAAAAAAAAATTACATTTTCAATGTGCATTATTATTTTTTTAAATAATACGATATAAATAGAACGCTTCTAAAGTCTTTTCTACCTTTAACATATATTTTATGATTCAAAACTACTTAATATATTAAATTTTTGAATAATTATACTAACTTTTATAAAGTTTTAGCATATAATCTCGTAAAATTGTTTTAAATGGGATCATATGACAAGTAGTATTTAATTTGAAGTCTATGGTTGTACAGACTACAACTAAAGATAAGCTGAGTAGTCACAGTTAAAATTAAGAGTGTCGTTCATCATCATTAAATTTGCTACAGCCCTATAGTAGAGCTGGGACCTTCCCAAGTATATTAATTTCACTAGTTCTATTTGCCACACATTGCCAACCGTTACCAGTTTACTACCCCTTTTTTATAGCATTTTCGTCTACACCCTCCTTTTACTTAAGTTTTGGTACTCTGTCTACTTTCCTCAGGCTGTAAAATAAAAACTTGTCTAGAAGAGTTGTTAAGCTGTAATATTGCCAGATGTCCTGCCTATCTTAGCTTTCTTATTTTTATGATACCACGTCCTTACCTCCAAATACCTATTTGTAGTAAACCGAAGTGACCAGATATGTTGCTGGCTCTATATGTCTACAGTTTAGTATGTACCTCCCTATCACTACCTATGTTTAGTTTTAGTTTAACTTATTTTCTTGTATTATTTAGGTATTCCTTTATAGAATTTTCTGGTTTCATTTTAATTTTTAACGTCACAAATTCTTCCAATTTTCTATTTACAAAAGCGCTTTTTTTTTCTTCCATGAATTTTTTACTTCTACGATATTTATAATTTTTTTGTTTTTTCCGAGTTTTTATTTGATGCATAAATTTCTTCTTTGAATAATGTCCTCACACTCAGCATCGAATTAGTCATTGGTGGTACTGAAATTTGACTACATCGTTATTTAGAGCTAAATAAAGTAATGATAAAGTTTTTAAGCCATGATGTCCTTCTTCTGCAAGTACGACTTTACCGTTGATATTTAACTCTATGATCAGATGCAAAAATTTCCATTTTTCAGACTGCTTCATAATGTGACAAAAATATCCTAACTTGCTTTTTTTATTATATTAAGCAGTTGTGTTTTTTAGTACTCCCTTACTTTAGCCCTCCTACACCAAAAGGATATCCAATGATTAATAACGGTCATGGAACTGAAGAAAAAGGTATTGTATAGGTTCCTGATAATGTGGAGTAATTTTGAATTAATGCATACTTTTTTATACCTTCTACTAAATAATATTGTTGATTGCACATGGCCTTTTTTAACTTTATTTCTGTACATATATTTAGATGCGAAAGCAACCTTCGGAAAGTTGAACCATGTTTTCAAATCATCCGAATTCCCTTAAAAGAAAATTTTAAATCAATATATGTTGCCGCTGTTGACTTATGGAGCGAAAACGTTGGTCATGACAAACAGTACAGTGTAAAAGATCCATGTGTCTCCAGGGTGATGGAGCGTGCTATGTCTCTCTACAAGACAAGACCCCAAACCGCCAGCTACGACGAAGGTCAGGGCAAAAGTGGGCAGGTCACGTGGCATGAGTGATATATAAGACATAGTCAAAGCAGATACTAAAATGGAGTCCGAGAGATGATGCCTACCGAAGTAGAGGTCGTCTACCAATACGATGGACTGACGATTGAAAACACCAGAAAAACTGAAGCAAGGGGAACAAAATTAAAACTAATGGAAAATTATAAGGGAGATCTATGTCCAGAATTTAATTGTTTTATATTTCGTTTGTAATAGAATATTCAATAGGTTAAACGTCATTATACTCACCCATCGTACGGCTTGTATCCCCACAAGTGTGCCGCGCTGTTGACTGACCAGGTTCCATTCAACTGCAACACAAATCTGAATATGCACACGAAGAAAGACATCATAAAGTCTTCTTTCCAGAAGTAGTATGGCACATAGGTTGGCATTAGGAAAGTTAAAAAGGTTACAAGTGGGATGTAGTATCTGAAAACAAATACGGCAAGTTATTATACAGCGATAAATTTAAATAAATACAATTACATACACCCCGTATAAATTCATTTTTAAAGAATAGAGTTAAGTATTACAAAAATATATCAAAGTTTGCTATATAATTTATGGACTCTGGTGTACAACCAAAAGCAGACTATCTCCGTATGGTCGTTGATTGATCTATTATGTGTTTAAATGCTTAGACATCTCCTTAATTATATAAGGGATATTGTTATTATTATATTTGTAGAGTATATGTATCCGTCGATCCTATTTACTCCTAGACAATAATATCTTAGATATAAAAGAAACAGAAACGACAAAACAGGTATATGTTAAAACAAAACTAGGAAGAACTACGGGGCAGAACTAACTCAAACTCTTAGTGCGTGTCTGTTTATCATTAATTTTTTTAGTTATTGAAAATGATTAAAGATATATATATATATATATAAATATATATATATATATATATATATATATATATATATATATATATATATATATATATATATATATATATACATCGGTTTAGAACGTCTTTCGACGTTGTCCGATACCTAAACACCATCTCTTCCTATCTTCGCAGTCGTTTGTTGTTAAATTTCTTTCGCTCATGGACTTGTTTACGCCGTGTTGCCATTCTAATCTGGGTCTTCCTCTTTTCCGTCGACCTATCGGTTGCCATTCTATTACTTTTTTGGGGAGTCTTGATGCTGGCATCCGTTGAACATGCCCATACCACCTTAATTGTTTCTTCTCTATATCTTGAGTTATATTTCCTTCTATTCCCATACGTTGTTTTATTACATCATTTCTGATTCGGTCTCGTCTGGAAATACCTAAAGATCTTCTCATTGCATCCATCTCTACTGCTTCTATTCGCTTTTTGTTCTTTTCACTAATTCTCCATGTTTCAGCGCCATAAAGAAGAGTAGTTTTAATCATGGTCTCATATATATTAAATTTCCTTCCTTTCGTTATCCCTTTACTTCACAGTATACTATTGAGACATCCTAAGACTTTCTTTGCTTGAGTGATTCGTTTTTCTATTTCCAGTGTATCAGTTCCTGTATTGTCAAAGGCAACACCCAAGTAGTCATAGCTCTGACAGCAGGAAATATGTTGTCCATTTTCGAGGTCTATGTTATCTGACTCGTTTCCAATACAAAGATATTTGGTTTTTATTGTATTGACATTCATTCCCCAGTGGTTATATTATTCTTCTATCAGTTTTCTTAGCATGTACTGCATGTCTTCCCTGTCGGTCGCTAGCACTACCTGGTCATCAGCAAACTGGAGTGTATATATACATTCATTGCTAAGCTCTATACCCATCCTATGTAGCTTTCTTTTCCATCTTTCCAATGCCGCTGCAACATATATCTTGAATAAGGTTGGTGAGATACAGCATCCCTGTCGCAAGCCTTTTGTAACCAGGAATTCTTCCGTTAGATATTTTCCTGTTTTTATCTGTGCCTTAGAGTCTCTATATGATTAAAGATAAAAGTATTAAATACAGAAAAAAGACAATAGGCAAAAAACAAGAAAAAGAGAATAGTAGAATGGTACAATTAAGAAAATAATCAAGCCATGAAAGAAGATCATAGAAAAAATAACAACTTTTGGGAAAGCAAGACGGAAGGTGGACAAAATATGCAGAAAACACAGAATACAAAAAAATTCGTTGTCACTGTCAAAACATCGACATTTATAATATCTTAATTTATTTCAAATAGACCTGCGACTGATTTAGGATAAACCAGTTATATAGTATTATACAAAGCTTTAAAAAGCCTTCGAAATACATCTTCAACGTAGAAAACTTTTAAATAGTGATAGGGTTAAATAAGGGTATAGGCTAGCCCCAAAATTCTTCAACTTTGCTTTTAAATAACTGATTATAAGATAGCTGAATAAAAGAAGAGCCAATTTTCCAACAAATAAATCAATACATGTCGACAACATTAACATCATGTTCTGGAGAGCAGGAAACTAAAAATAAACACAAAAAATGTAAAAACATTAACACTAACAAGATAATGGGGTAACCAGGTGCTCCAAAAAGAGAGTAATAAGAACCAAATAGAGTAGAGAATATTCACATATGGGAAGTATAAGTAAATACTTGAATAGAGGGAACAGAAGATGCAGAAATTAAAAAAATAATAATGAAGTGTACCAAAGCCTTTCTCGCTGACTCACATATTGAGCTTCCAAACTGTACACCGGCAATTGAAGATTAAGATCTATATAGCCATCATGAGACGTAATATAGCACATAACGCTATTATTTTATGGACGCGAGACATGGGTGATGGTACAACAAAAAAAAACTTAGAACTGGTGAAATAAAAATGGTTAAAAATATCTGTGAGCCAATCACCGCAAATGGAATAAGGAGATTCACACACAACCATAAACTTTACAGAATATTGAAACAAAATAGCTGCCTCAGATCTGTTAACCCCATAGACCCCAATGTTATATGCAGAAAATATAGGAAGCCAATAATTGAATTGGCTATTTCAAAAAGGCCACGTCTCCTCTATTATAAGACCATAAGTTATTGCCGCGATTTTATTTAGAATATTTTAAGATTAGCCAAAAAGGCCGACCCGCCACCAAAAAGCTGAGGTGGCGGGTTGGCGATCTTACAAGTCCAATCCCAGCTTCTTTAATATGTGGTTTTTGTTGTGCAACGTTTATACAAAATAAAACGTTCTGAAGGTAAAAATGGTGCTAATATTGAAAATAAACTAATGAAAAGAAAGAAAAGCGTTATTAATCGTTCAAAGTATAGAAGTGAAGTGTCCAAGAAGGCTAAAATAAAGGGCGAGACACATATTAATCATGTGGGAAAAAGGTTATGGCGCGAAAAACTGGAATTAATTGCAACTGCCGCAATAACTGTATTGAAAATTACTTAGAGTTAGACAGAATTGCTTTACTTGCATCTTTACATCAGTTTGGTGACAAAAATTCCCAAGACTTCTAGTTACAAGGTATGATAGAAGTAACACCTATAAAGAGAATCAGAAAATCTCAGATTACTAACAAACACATTGAGAGACCCCATAACTCTTTATTTCATGTTTATTTAAACAGAGTCCGTAATAAGGTATGCAAGACAGCTTTTTTGAGTTTTGGGGTTGGTGAAAAGTGTATTCGACGATTATGTCACCTACTAACTGCTGGAACAACTCCAAGGGATAATAAGGTAAATCTGTGAAATCTAGACATAATTTGATACCAGGCGAGGTATGTTTTTAAATAAAGAAACACAGAGAATCGTTTGATCTGAAAGAAGTTCATTATTCTAACAATGTATTGAAAAAGTATTTGCCTGCTACATTATATGTTAAACATGTGCATAAAATGTTTATGCAAAAGTATCCCGACTCGAAAGTGAAATACAGTTTTTACTTAAAATATGTTCATGAAACTTTTAGTTAAACTTTTGGTAGTCCTTAAGTTAATATGTGTTCTGCCTGTGAAGAACTTGACCAGAAAATTTAAACTCGAATCTCAATGACAATACAAAACAAGTTGCTGCTGCAGAACTTTTAGTTCACAAAAACATGGCTAAAAAATTAAAAAACAAAAAAAAATAGAACACATCAAACAACTATCTTCAGAGAATGATGCAATACTGGGAATTACGATGGATTATATGCAAAATTTTTACCAAACATACCTGTACAGGAAATTTTCTATTATCGCCAGCTGTGGGTTTTCAAGTTCAGTATACATAACTTAAAAACAAGAGAAGCTAAATTTTTCTATTATCATGAGGGTGAGGTTCAAAAAGGACCCAATGAAGAATGCGCTTTTTTAAAAGATAATTTTTAGAATGAGATCTCTGAGAGTGTAAAAGAAGTTCACATATTTTCAGATAGTTGCGCAGGACAAAATAAGAATTACACGATAATTCGTTTTCTTTTAGCCTTCGCAAACTCACAAGAGTTCACAAAAATTTTCCACTATTTTCCAATAAGAGGGCACCCATTCCTTCTCTGCAACAGAGATTTTGGTGTAGCTAAAAGACTTATTCAGAAATATGGCCGAATTTTTCTTTCTGAAGAATATTATGACCTAATAGAAAAATCAAAAGAGCTCTCTTCTCATGACAGAAGGCAAAAAATGAGAACATTTTAGACTTTAAGAGGTAGTGGCCCAAGTACTATTACTCTACTACTACTCTATTAATTAGAAAAAGATGAAAAACTTGAAGAAACTTGTGCAGTATATACCAGAAGACAAGATATTTTTTATACCAAGTTGATGTTATGGCCTACTACCAATGATAATGAGCCACCAGGGGAGGATTACTAATCTACTAACTGCAAATCTTTGAACTTCTAAATATGTTTTTCAAGTAATATATTATTACATTAATAATGCAGCAGTTTAATTAATTATATTAATTATTATTCACAAAATAATGCTGAACTAAAAACTAATTATCAAAAGCAAGAATAAAACAAATAATAAATAAGAGGAGAAATATTAAAATTTATCCAAAAAGAATACAATTTCCGAAAGAAAATATAAATTGACATATAATAAACACCTACTCCTAAATATCACAAAATAAATGGATAAAAAGAAAAAAATACGAAATTTTGAATTTTTTCCAATTCTACACATTTGGTTTGATTGTTACTTTTGTTAACGAAAAAACTCCTAAACGTTTAAAATTAATCGTACTAATTGAAGTAGTACACGTATTGCATGTAGATTTTTATGATTTATAATAGTCCTACAATATAGTTTTTAATTACTACGAAATATATGAAGACTACATCATGTTGAGGCGTAAACACAGTAGTTATTTGATGTATACCTAACTAAATTATTTAATGAGACAGAACACTATTACACTAATTGCTTTGGGTTTGTTAAAGCGTTTATTAATACCGGTTTTTGTGATTCTTCCATCAGAGAAGAAAGGTTAGAAAACACAGACATTGAAAATAATTAGCGTGTTATGAAAGTAGTAAAACAAATAGTTTGATAATATGACATATTTGTTAAGTTAATATAGTAGCTGACATTCAAAAAGAGTGCCCTAAATTAATTCATGAGCCATCAAGAACGTTAACCCTTTTTGTTTTACTTCGTATGAAGAGTAGTATCTGGAATACTAACTAAACGAGACAAGTTACTGTCGTTATTTTCTCTTTCTCTCTCACGATTTTTAAAGTGGCTATTATTTTAACAGTGTCTATAGATAGATAAAAATATTGTTTGCTCCCTCGCCTTCCGCCTAATTATTTTTTACACTGGACAACCTGTGACTGCCATTTCATTATAATGTTTTGTGACGAATAAAAGAAAACTATCAAATAGTACGATGAACATTTTTTTCTGCCTCTTCTTTTTTAAACTACATTCATCCACTCCTGGATATATGTCTACCATACTTTCCTTCTGCTGACCTCTATTATAATCATCATTCAATCTTCGCTTATCCACTGCTGGATATAGCCCTCATAAGTTTCCATCTATTTCGATCTTGTGCCTCTTGCATCCAATTCCTATGACAACGTTTTAGATCGTCAGTCCAACGTATTGGTGGACGACCTCTGCTTCGGTAGGCATCATCTCTTGGTCTCCATTCCAGTATCCGCTTTGTCCATTTATTATCTGTCATTTGAGCCACGTGACCTGCCCAGTTCCATTTCAGTGTTGCTACTCTCTCTACTGCATCGGCCACTCCAGTTCTTTGTCGTAGCTGGCGATTTGGGATCTTGTCTCGTAGTGAAACGCCCAACATAGCACGCTCCATCGCCCTTTGACACACACCGATCTTTTGAACTGTTCTCCTTGTCATGGTCAACGTTTCCGCACCGTAAGTTAACACTGGCAAAAGACACTGATTAAACGTTTTTCTTTTAAGGCATATTGGTATATCAGACGATTTGAAAATATGGTTCAGCTTGCCGAAGGCTGCCCAAGTCAGTCTTATACGACGGAGAAGCTCAACGGTTTGGTTATCTTTTCCTATGCGAATCTCATGACCTAGGTATTTATAGGCCATTACCTGGTCTATGGATCTTGTTCCTACGCATATATCTTCGCTGACTACAAGATTTGTCATCATCTGGGTTTTAGATATATTTATTTTCAATCCCCCTTCTAGCGAGGAAAGGTAGAGCTGATTTAAAAGTTCTTTGGCCTCATCTATCCTATCAGCTATTAGTACAATATCATCTGCAAACCTTAGATGGCTAAGCTTTTCTCCGTTTATGTTTATGCCCTTGTTGGACAGTTTTGCCCTTTTACATATATATTCCAAAAGAGTAGTGAACAGTTTCGGCGATATGGTGTCCCCCTGGCGTACTCCACGTTGTATCGGGAATTTCTGGGTTTGACGATCACCCACTCTAACACTGGCTGTTGCGTTTTGGTATATGTGTTTAATTATATTTTTATACCGATAGTCAATTCGGCATTCTGTCAAGGATTCCAACATTTTTTGTTGATATACGGTGTCGAATGCCTTTTCATAGTCGACAAATATTAAAGCTAGTGGTTTATTATATTCAGTGCATTTTTCTATAAAATTTTTTATTACCAGTAGGTGATCGTTTGTTCCATAGCCTTTTCTAAAACCCGCCTGTTCTATGGGCTGATAAAATTCCAATTTATTTTCTAGTCGTTTCGTAATTATTTTTGTAAATAGTTTATAAATATGTGAAAGTAGACTTATGGGCCTGTAATTCCTGAGGTCGGTAGCATCCCCTTTTTTATGAAGTATGATAATTTCTGCGTTATACCACTGGGTTGGTGTTATTGCTTCCTGCAAACATCTAGTGAATAGTTTGGCAAGGACCTGCCATAATCTTTCTCCAGTCACTTTCTCTATTATGATATGCTTTGCTTATTATATGTTTTCCTGTTGTCGTTCAGATATCACCTAGCCATTCTTTCTGGGGTTTGCCTCCTCCTTTTAGTTTGTTTCATCTCCACTTCTTACTCTACAGGACCATCTATTTACAGTTATCTTGTCATGTTTCCGGCTCAATGCAATTTAATTTTTTCACCTTTTTTCATTACATCTGTGATTTTGGTTCTGTTTCTAATCTCTTTGTTTTTGTCATTGTGTCATTTCAATCGTTTTGTCATTCTTTATTGTATGTTTTAATTTCCAAAAAGCTGCCATTATAACTAGATATGTCTAGTGATCTTCGTATTTTATGTTTTTTTTTGCTTAATTTTCTGATATGTTCTAAATACACATATCCGACGTTTTCTATCGGCTAATAGTAAATAAAGAGTTAGCTTCTTCATCGGTCAAAGAGCCAACCTCACCAGGTGGACGAATCACAGTCATTTTAGTGTGCATGATCTGTTGGATCGATGGTTGAAACCCTTGGTCATACAACAAAAAGGCTAACGTAGTAGTATTAAATCTAAATAGATCTGCTACTTTACCCTGGTGTATCAGATCGACCTATAAATGAGCAGTACGGCCAGAGATGGGTCTTGTGTTTCGGCATTACTCACTCCATAGATGCTTACCGGACGAGAGCGTACGCTTAAAAAGACAGAATATAGATATAGTCAAAAAAAGGCTTCTTCAGAAATGATTATTTTTGTTTTATTTTATTTTCACCCCTACTCTTGCAGTTTTTTTTCTTTATTCATTACAGCGTTTCATTTAACTAATTTAAAAGTTAATACCTTTGGGAAGTTATTGTTATCTTGTGGAACTCGTCGCTGTATTTGTGTATTTGTATTTTATTTGTTCTAGTTGATTTATTTATCATAATACGCCATGTAGCGTTTTAGTATATTATGTGTTTAATTGTTTGAAAACATTTAAATTCTCATGCTCCGCCTGTTAATAAAAATTCATCTTAGTTGTAAGTAGTTTGGTAAAAATGCTGTTGAAAATAGTTTTCACATTTTCCATTTGCTTTATGGAAAGTTATAAAATGCGTCTTTCAAAAAATACAATGTGTACAAATAAGAAATCTAATATGGTTATCAGGTTAAGGTTCGTCGAATGTTATGTATGGTCGCAACTGCTATATACAGACAACAGACAACTGGACATGGCAGAAAGCTTATGAACACAAATAAAATAAGAAAAACATCGTATCTGGGCCACATACTTCGGAACGATAAATACTCTCTGCTGCACGTCATCATGCAAGGAAGCGTAGAGAGAAGAAAAGGCTTGGGAAGAAAGAAGAAATCTTGGCTGAGGAATATCAGAGATTGGACTAAACTCAGTGTTGAACATATAGGGAAGCGTTTAAACCAGTAATTGCCAACCTTCGTTCGAGTACGGCACAAAAAGAAAAATAGATCACGCGTAGTAGCGAGTTACAAATTCCGAAGTGCTGAGACGACTACGAAATCATAAGAACTAATAAAGTGAGAAAATTAGAATGTTTAGACCAAATTACCTTCTTCTTTATGTACCAGAAAGTTGGCGACCATCATACGATATGTTTCTCTATTTTATGGCGCATGTACTATGATTGCAGCTTCTGGTATTTGGAACCATTCCCTCATAATTCTCAGTTAGGTTTTTTCTTCCTCTCCAACCCATCAAACATTCCATCACGTCAGTTCTATCTCTTTATTCATTCGTCTCAATACCTCTGTATTGGTCATTCTGTCTGTTCAAGGTATTCTCAGTATGCGTCGATAGAGTCACATTTCTAAAGCCTCTAAGTTTTTTCTAGTTGCTACTTTTAATTAATGTGTACCAAAATTTAAAAGGGAAATTCCGAGTGGTTGGTTGTATACGATAGTAAAAAATACTATGAACTAAAAACTTCTTGTGTAAAATGGTATAAAATTTATTAAAAATTTTAAACATTATCCAAAATGAATTTGTAATTTTTCAGAACGTTTTCAATCTTATCGTATCATCATCAGGGAAAAACCTACAAATAAGTATTACCGCTTAAAAATAAGCACAAAAGTGTTAAATTTTAATAAGGCTCGAAAAAGGACTTTCTCCACTGAATGGCAATAACTAACTAATGACAGAAGGAAGTAAAAATTGCTTGAAAGTGATAAGACCTTCAAGATAAGTGATAGATAGTTTTTAAAGTGTGATCAGATAATATATTATACTAATTCAGGGTGTTATTTTGAATCAAATTTAAATTAAAGTTTTGTTATTGTTTTAAATGATATTGGATTGTATGTATATTAGTGTTTAATGAGTTAAATTGAGGTTCAGTGTATAATACAATTATGTTGTTGACAAGAGAATTGTATTCTAAATAATTAAAAAGTAAGATAAATTTTTGCCGAAAACCGATGACGCCATTCAATCAACTGAATTATTGAAGTGAAGATTTTAAAATGAAAAACAATAATAACATAGTTTGTATTTGGGTAATTATACTGTTGATAGTATGATAGTTTTGTAGAAATGACCGAAATAATAGGGGTTTTAATATAGAATATAAAAGAGTGTTGATGGTTGCCTATGTGTACGTATCTGTGTAAGTACAAGTTCATATGCATGGAAAACCTGTGGAGATTCAAAAGGAGAAAAAGGTGTATGAGTAGAGTAGAGCGTACGTAACATTTCGGAGCGCGCCGTGAAATGCTAACGGTTGGGTTGCGGTTGCTTAAGAACTTTCTATTTGTATGAATCTATATTTTGTTATTTCAATTCGGATCTTAATCTCTGCACCAGGCTTCTACTTAGCATTTACTGTGTATCCCAGATATTTGAATAGGTGTACTGTTACAATATGCAGGTCGATATTTTGAATGTTCTTTTTATTAATCACCATAAATTTGGTTTTCTTTCTGTAGATCTAAGTCCAAATTGGTTACCTGTAATATTTACTCTACTGAGCATCACCAATAAATCCTTGATGTTATCGGCTATTATAGCAGTATCATCTGTATGTCGAAAATTGCTTATTGGTACGCCAATAATCTTGATGCCTTTATTGTAATTTTCCACTGCCTCAACAAATATTTGTTCCATGTATAGGTTTAATAACAGTGACAAAAGAATGCATGCCTATCTAACTCCTTTAAAAATGGTTATGTTTTGACCCACCGTACGTCCATACTTGATGTGGTCTGTTTCATTCCAATACAGATTTTTAATAATCTAGATCTCCTTAGTGTCAAGTCTTAAAAAATGTAATAGTTTTATAAGTTTGTCATGTTTGATGCTATCAAATGCTTCCTTATAGTCAATAAAGCAGGTATAAACAACTTTTGCATTGCAAACAATTTGCATTGCAAAGATGGGCTCTCACGTTCCAGATCAGCATCAAAAGCCAAACTGTGTTTTACCTACATTTTGTTCTATTTTTGTTAGTATTCTGGAATAGATGATACGCAAGATTAAGGTAAGGAGAGTTAAGAATGTGGCTCATTAAACTTATAAGGCGATATTTACTGCATGTCTTAGAACTCGATTTCTTGTATCATAACCGTATACTTTAGCCAGTCCGATGCAATTTGACCGGTATCGTATATCTTATTAAATAGTTTTAATATTACATTTAGGTTATTTTCGTTGAATATCATATTACCATAGGTGATAAGTATGAAGTACTAAAATCTTTCATGCAAGGATATTCCAAACAAGGATTTTGAGAAAGCTTCGAGAGTAGTATAATTGAAATGCATACAGCTACGGTAGTAAATAACCTCCAATAGGGGAAGGAACCCCAAGAAGAAGAATAAGAAGCTTTTTTGAATAATTATATGACTTCCAGATTGTACCATTCCAATGGAACTTCTCCCATTTTTAAACATTTATTATACGGAACCTTAATAGATTATCGTTGGAAGTAGTAAATCCAGTTTCTTATAAGTTTGATAGTAATCCTATTTCAGATACATTTTGCTTTAAAAAATATAATTTAAAATCAATACATGATTTGGTCCTTCCACGTATATTATTCTTATTCGTATTAATCCCAAATACAGAAGCTACCAAATATCTTATAATTACAATATAATTACTACGTCTTTCAGTCACCTAAAAATTTACCAAACTACAATAAATATGAAATTATAATAAATATAAATACAAAGAAATAATTTCAGTAAGTACCAGTCCAAAGAGTAGGACAGATAATAGCAAATAACAAAGAATATACCAAGAATATAAACGATCACGAAATAGTTAAAGTAGATTGAAAAACTAGTCCGTAGAAAATACTGTAATAGTATTTCATCGGTATTTATGGTGTCCATTAGTATGGAATGGTATTGGCAAAGGTCAAAGGTAGAAGCATTATCACCTAATTTTTAGTGTTTTCTTCTTCTCGCATTTCTTTTGCCGAATTATAGGATATTAAATAATTTTAATCTGAAAGCGATATCAAAGAAATCAGCGTTTAATGCTGCCTCAGATATGGTACTTACATAGTAAATATTAGCATATCAATTGTCCTAGCAAGATTTATTGATGTGTTACACAAAAATTACAATCAAATTTAACGCTAAATTCTATAAGAACTTTATACCACTAGCTATATTTTAAGACACTGTGTAATAGTAAATTAAATGTAGAGATAAAAATAACGACTATATGTTGCAGAAATGAAAATTCTTTGGTGAATGAGTAAAGCGATAAACATTTGTTACTTCATTCGTTCACTTGGGCGGTTAACGCCAAAATCAAAAACCATTGGTTAAAATGGTTAAGGTAGGTCAATGATCAGTAGTTCATAATAATCACCCAATATTAAGAATGGCTGAGTATAAAATTGTTGTAAAGAATAGAAGAGGAAGGCCAAAGAAGACATAATAAGAGATGATTATTTGGGACATATTTGTGAACAGGAATATTATCAGTATGAAAGCTAGCTTAAAATAGATGGTGAAATATATTTAGGAAAACCAAACCAAAATTGCAATTTTCTCCAAATTAACAATTTCTTAAGACATTATAATCAGTATTGGAGACTTATAACATTTCAAAATGATAACATTTGATATCGGACCTATGTTTTGATATATCTGTATGTCTGCTATATCTAGGGCCTACGGTATACAAGGAAGGTAACATGGCCAGTGCTACGCTTCAACCGCCTATTATTACCCCTGGTTTTACCCAAGGTACTCATTTTATTCAGGCTGAGTCGATCTGGGATATCTGTATGTTGAATCATAATGATATAAATTCCCTTTTTTTTGCCCTTTTTTCCTATTCCTTCTAGAAACTTGAGAGTTAGTTAGTCATTAGATTCTCAATGTGTCGTTTCTATATTCATTGTATCATTTATTGTTTTAGTCTAAGTAATTTATTTCTCTCTTCATATACAAATTGTTAAATATTGGTTCATGTCGCATATTTAGAATTATATTATACAATTTGTATTTTCTTGTAATAAACTTAATTTAAATGGATAAAACATTATTATACTTACTTTCTTTGCCACCTGACTACAGGATCAGCAGCGACGTCACTCATATCGATGGTCTTTCCTTTAACCTTAACGTCTTCGTGCTTTTTCATCATCAGCCATCCTACGTGACAGAAGAAGAATCCACGACTGGAGTTATGAGGATCGGCATTGGTGTCTGTGAATTTGTGGTGGACTCTGTGATCCCTGACCCATTCGTAGATGTCATTTTGCAGAGCTGCTGTCTGTCCCAACATTAACCATATCCTGAAGGGCAGTTTTGCTTTGTAGGCTCTGTGCGCCCAGAGACGATGTGCTCCTCCAGTCACCCCTGTACTGGCAAATGATAAGTAGACTGCGCCTAAAAGGATAAGAAGGAGAACGCAATTAGAATTTAAAATTAATTTTTTTGTGGGTTAATTGAAATAACATGTTGATGTATAGAAATAAAAGATCTCCATTGAACCTGACTTTTGATTTCAATATACATGTATCGTAGGTTATACAGTGTGCCTTAAAATCCCCTTACTCTGCCTTACTGTGCCTTACTCCCCAACTACTGTCTGAACCGTTTAAATTAATAAATTTTGATGCCTGATGGCGTCATTTTGTAAGATAATTTTATATGGGATTATATGGCAGGTAATACATTATTTAGAAGTTATTATGCCATTCCAAGTATGTTACTATGTGTTTGTGTAATTCGTGTCGCGAAAATGATCCTTCAGCATAGTAAGGCAGTTTCCGCAGAACTTCTATTAGAACTTAATGGTAGAATGCAATGACGTCTTGATACAAGAGGTCTGGATATACCTAGGCCAAATAAAAGGACCATTGAGTATTGGCGGAAAGCTTATATATAGCAGATGTTCCCGAGGACTTGTATACTGTATCTTAATCCAAATAAGTGTGTATCATAGTTTTGTGTTATTTAAATATTCAAAGTTTAAGTAATAAGGTTAATTTACTAGATATTTTTAGTAATACATATCGTCCTGATATATTTATTATGTTTTACCGAAAATGGGACATCCCGTGATAAACTTTCTGATCTTGGATTATGTAATTATGCTTTAATCACTAATTATTCGAGAAATTATCACATTCATAGCGGCGTGGCAATATTTATAAAGAAAGACATATATAAAGTTTCCTTAAATGATCACTGCTATGTTTTAACGTTATATAGATCACCAGTTGGTAATGTTAAAGCAGTTTTTTCGTGTAGTTTCTGAAGATCTAAATTGTGGAGATTTATGGAGATTTCACTAGAGATGGATGTCTAAATTCAAAACAGACAAAATGTTTTTTGTCTTGCTGGAATGGTTTCAGCTTAAATCTCACACATCCGTATTTACCCCAGTTGCAAAATACAGTAATACTTTAGATAAGTCATCAGTTGACTATTTAATTACAAACATAGACGTAATATCACAGTGTCAGACCTAGATATTTGTGATCATTCTGCACAGTTGCTAAAATGGGACCAGTTGCTGAAGCCAGTTTGGTGCTTGATGAGGTAATAGCACGTAGATCATTCAGACAGGTATCTACGGCAGAGTTCAAGCGTTTGTTGGGAAAATCAAAATAAGAGATTACACTACAGCTGACAACCTTTTTGTAAGTTTTTGAGATCAATTTATGTTTGTTTTTAACGCTTTATTTACAATAAATATCGTAAAAATAAATCAAGCAAATATTATATTTAAAACGGAATACTCTAGAGTTAAAATATAAGATAGAAATTCTTAAATACGAAAATTGAATACCAAAAAGCTTTATATGTGCGGAATTTAACTGATTTAAATGAAAAATATAAAATTAAGACAAGTAATATAAACTGTTAAGCTACATTGCAAACTTATTAATGAAATATATTCCATAAATCTCATAATAAAAATAAATCAACTTAATAATTTAGATAATTCATTCATTCATTCATTATAATTTCATAATAATACAAAATTAACTAAAAAAAAACACGTCCTCTCAGAACAATTTGAACGTAATGGAGAGCGGTGTGATTATAAAAAAGATATATCTAAGTAATAAAACCGACTGGAGTAAGGAGCCCTTACTCCAGTCATAAGAGACGAAAATGCCACTAAAACTCTAAAAATCATACAAACAAACTGAATTTTTCGAGAATGACAATTTTGAGATTTGAAAAATATCTAGAAAAGGTTACCACTCCGTCCCCTCGGCTTTCCCCTAAAACTCCCCCTCGTAATTGGGAAGAAACGGAAATGTGATGTCGGTTAGGCGCGCGAAATCAATTTTAAATAAAATTTGTATCGACTCGACGGTAAAAATTCGATATCTTTTGCTTAGATCCGCAAGGAAACTAACTTCCTGTAGCTGGCTGTATATCATGTATCACAAAAAAATTGTTAAAATCCTTTATAAAAGGTATATAATTAAATTAATTATATTATTATATATTATAATTATATTAATTATATACCTTTTATAAAGGATTTTAACAATTTTTTTAAAAGTCAAAAGAGTGTAGGCCCAAAATTTCGGGCCAATGCTTTTTAAATGCATTTTTGTCTAATCCTGAGAAAACTAATAAATATTTTTAAAAAATTTTAACGCAAAATGAAAGATTACATTATTACCGAGGGCCAAAAGTCCCTTAGAATAAACAAAATGTTTTTTTGAATGAGGTATTCGAAATTAAAAATCACACTAAATTTTCTCTTCTTTTTCACCCCTGTAACTGATTAAAATAAACATTATAGAAGTTTTCAGGGACTTTCGGCCCTCAGTAATAACGTAATCTTTCATTCTGCGTTTAAACTTTTCAAAAATACTTATTAGTTTTCTCAGGATTCGAAAAAAATTAATGCATTTAAAAAGCATTCGCCCGAAATTTTGCGCCTACGCTCCTAAAGGTGAAAATTGCAGCTTTCGTACGCAATTTATGAATTTTGTGGCAAATAATTAGTTTTTATAAAGGTGTTATAAATAAACGTTGCCTGATTTTTGCCGTTTTCTATGGTTCTCATGAGATCAATAAAATTTATTACTTCCATTGATCTGTCATTATGTAATTTCCTATATTAGAGCCTAATCTTAAAGTATGAAATTAATAAAACTCCTAATGGATATACTCAGTGTAGGAAGTCTAAATAGTCGAGATAAGTCCCCTACGGGGTGAAGTTGCAGGAGTATTAAGACAGTGGGAGTTTTCATTTGTTTCCTCTATAATTTCCAAATCTTCTAATAAATCCAAATCCTATAGTTTTTCTTTCGACTGTCATGTCAAATAGATGAACCAGTATTGATATTAAAATTATGTTTACTGGACAATAAATGGTGACCAGAACCAAAAAGAGTCTGGTCTGTTCAAATGTTCTGTGATTCTAGTAGACAACTTTGGTTCTACCTACATAAGAGGTATCACAATCATCACATCTCAATTTATAAATAGAGTGTTCATCCTCTTTTTGGTGTTATTTAAAAAGGAACCTAAAGTGTTGTGTGACTTAAAAGATATTTTGATCTCCTCAATTTTAGAAGTAAAAAGTTTTGATATTTTTTGGAAATGTTACTGATATAAGTAAAGAAAAAAAACCTGCTGTTATTTGTGGCATCTGGTTGAAGCAAGGATTGTGATGAATAAGCAAGCTATTCTGCAAGTTTAAGTTTTGCTTTATTTAGAGGCTTATGGATGATGTTAGGATCATAACCATTATTGAAAGCGATTTGCTTAATTAAGAGTACCAAGTTCCAAATTGAAGTTCTCATTAGACAGTGGAAATTGTTTGAAATATTGAGCAAATTGTTTTTTTAGATGGTAATACTTTACACACTTTCATATCTTTTTTTTATTTCGTCATGAAAATCGTGTGCCTGAATTGGAATAGTTTATTTATTTGATATTTTTTTGACTTCAAGTTATTTTTTTAGCACATTATTAAAAGTATTGATATTTGTTGTTAAGATTTCTGTTTGTTTCGATTTCCGTGAAAACTATTAATTTTACAAAAGAACTACAATATAATGGAGATTTTGTTAATAAAGCTTACTCAGCTGGATAATAAAACATGAAAATATGTATGTTAAACGGCGAAAAATTAAAAAAATTCAAATTTTTAACGAAACAACAGTTATATTCAATAAAATGATTAATTACTTCTAACATTTTTTGGCAAAGAAAACTTTAAAATACCGGATATATCTTAAAATTCTAGGTTTATTAGTAATTTATTTTAATGTCCACATTAATTACCTTTTCTTTGCGCTAGTGCATTTTTTTTGTAATCACTGCTTTCCTTTCATACTCAGTAACCCAAATAGTCAATTTAACTACCTCTTTTATTACTTTTAGGTATAATTTTTGTTTTCTATGTATGTACTTTTAAAGAAATGAAATGAAATAAAGTTAATTTTACACAGTTAACGATAAGAAAATTATTACTTTCTTAATTAAGTTTGATGTTGTATCGTTGATTTATTAGAAATAATACTTCTACAAGTTATTGTCATAGTTTTTAGTAGGAATTCCCGTCAGAGCACCCTAATGCATCACTTTTTTTACAATTTCATTAAAAATCTGTGTACATTTTTCTAGATATTCATTTGTCTAAGTAGAAAAATGCTTCTTCATTCTTCGGTATCTTCTATGTAGTCACATTTATTAAATCGTCGAATGTTCACCCAACATATTTATCTAGAGATATTCTGGTTTGCACTATTTATTTAACATATTTATTCCATTATATATTTTTCTGTAGCCATGTGTTAACCGAAATTATTTTGCCTTATACTGTTTTCAATTATTACAAACATTACAGCAAATAACCAAATGTTATGGAAGGTGACTAAGAAGCTTAAGAAACCATACACAACTATTCCTCGTATCCGTAAACCAAATGGTGAATGGACCAGTTCCAACGAGAAAAAAGCAGACGTCTTTGATGAACATCTTACAAACATATTTCAAACAGGGCCAGCAGACCCTGACCCGAGGAAGAAGTGGAAGAACTAATTAGCGCAACATGTCAAATGTTTCTTTTGATCAAAAGTTTTACTCCTATAAAAATTAAGAAAGACATATTAAGCTCAACTCACGAAAGTACAAGTACTACGCACAAGTACTAAAACAACTTCCTCACAAGACCGTAACTATGGTAATAGGTTTAGTTATCTGCATGCTAAGCTTATCATACTTTCAACAATATGGAAATTCCCTGAAATCATTATGATCCTCAAGCCAGGACAAGAGCCCAATGAAGTATCATTGTATCGACCCATCACCCTACTCCCAACCGTGAGCAAAGTTTTTGAAATTTACTGCTAGAAAGGATATACGCAAATCATAAATACCTAACATTGCTACCAAAACATCTGTTTGGTTTTCGGGAAAATCACTCCACTACCCAACAAGTCCATCGAATAATAAATGAGAAATCAAAAAGTCTTGAAGAAAAGAAAAACTGCAACGCTATATTCCTAGGCATCTCACAAACGTTTGACAAAGTCTGGCACAGAGGTCTGCTACTATCCAGTAACAGTTTCCTTTAAATCCTACATATCAAATAGATATTTATCTGTATAAATCCATGACCAGCAATCCAACCTGTATCCTACCAACTCTGGAGCCCTGCAGGGTAGTGTTTTCGGACCGCTGATTTTCTTACTCTACACAGCCAATATAGGTACCAGAGACTAATAATACTACACATGTTTCCTTTACTAATGACGTAACAATATTAGCTGTAAATGTCGTTCCCATACAAGACCCACAAAACCTAAAACATTATTTGGCCATACTTTGTGATTGATACACAAAATGGCAAACAAAAGTAAACAAATCAAAATCAACTGAAATAACATTTACCAATTGCCACAACACTTGCCCACCTGCAAGAATGGACAATGTAAGAATACCAACAGTAACAGAGGCTAGATACCTTGGCTTCCATATTGACCAAGGTTTCACTTGGAAGAAACATATTCAGACCACAAAAAGACAGCTTGAATTAAAGTCCCAGCAAATGTATTGGATCTTGGCATGTAAATCAAAACTCAACATCCAAAACAAAATTTTTCCATACAACGCCATACCCAAACCTATCAGGTACGACAGACTACACATATGGATTTATGCAAAGCCAACATCGCTTAATATCATTCAAATATTTAGTCTAAAGTGCTAAAGATCGATAGTGGATGCATCACGGTACGTAAGCAATTAAACACTTCACTACGAATTAAAGATTCCTTTCATCAGAGAAGAAATCCATCGAGCCACAAAGTCACAAAATGAACGTAGCATTACCACAAAAATGAGCTAGTAAGGGAATTATTCAATAATGGTACAGCCAAAAGGAGAATAGATAGAACCTGACCTCGAAACCTACTTCAAAACTAAACCAAAATAGAGTAAGTTAAGAGGTCAGTGGATGTCTCTCCTTCATGCCCAAAATTATATATTTTTTGTACCCATGTGTTAACCAAATGTATTTAGCAATGCCTTACACTGCTTTCAATTAATTATCGGTTGTAATAAAGTTTTGCCGTTCATTCTTCTTTGTATTATCAGCCCTGTTTTTCATGTTATTGATTTTATACTACTTATATCAGGTCTTGTTTCTGAAGTGCATCTCATAATAGGGCGTATTATTTTTTTATACAACTCACTTTACATGAATATATCAAAAAGCATATTATTTCTGCATATTATATCGTTTATGATTGTTAAAAAAAATATAAAATCAAAGAAATGTCAACAGAAAACAATTTCTTGTCTAAAAAACATTCAAGACTGGACCAAAATCAGATAAATAATATAACTTAAACAATATCAGAAAAAATAATCGTTGAATTCTTGGATAATGAATAGTTAAATATGTTGATATTTGGTTAAAAAACTATACCTAAAATAAAATTCCAATTTTCCATGATCATATTTTGTTCAACAAAACCATAAAATCTAAAATCATCTACTTACTCCATACAAATGTTTTCCAGGAAGTTTGTAGGGACAAGATCAACCACAATCCATATAAAGCCGCAGAATGTAGCACCACAAATACAAATACATTTAGCCATACTATTTCCGATCCATCGACGTTTTTTTCTTTTTTAGTAGGTTTAGCTTGAGTGATCTGTGTCGTTTGATAAGTTTCTTTGGGCGATAGGTGAGTCTTCTGGGTTTCGTTAACTTCGGCAAGAAGTAGGTTCGTGTTGCTGAGCAGATGCGGAGCCATATTTCTGTAAAATAATAGTAGACTGTTAGTTCATTATTTATACATTTGACTTAAAAATATCTTTTTTTAGTGATACAATGTCTAGCTTGCATTGTAAATATCGGAAATAAAAAAAACAAGAATAAAGGGTAATCAAAAGATAAAAGTACAAAATTGTTTAACAATAGACATAAATAAAAATACAATCTCTTATAGATATTTGAATGCTTTATTACTGGTTATAAAATGACTTCAATCAGTTTTAGGTAATCAAATTAGAATATTAGACCTTAGAAAGAAAAACAACGCTAACCACTTTGTTCAAACCACTCTCGCGGTAACTCGATGTTTAACATGCTGATAAAATATGACGTTGGTAGTAATGCTGAAAAAAAATCGGACCAAAGACGGTAAGAATGGAAACAGACTCTTTAAGAAAAAAATCTATAACTTAGAAAAACCGATGTTTGTTCAATGTTAATGTGGAGTTACTATCAAAAATAAAATGGGGGAAACTTCACATAGTGATACGATTTTAAACAGTAATCGTTTTTAAAATTCAATATCAAAGATGGTTATTAAAAAAAATACAGAAAGTCTACTTGGTGTGTCTTACAAAGAATCGTGGATGAACCATTTTCAAGAAGTTTCTGAAAGTTGTATGAAATTAATACAGCACATGGAGGGAGACGGTTAGATAGAACATGTCTGTGAAGTGATTGTTACTGGTACGACTTATAATAGAAACTGGAAAAATAAATAAAGAAATACGTAAAATAACATTGTCAAAAAATTGTCGCTATTGACTAAAAAAAAATAAGGGTCTTACTCTTCGTTACCCATAGTTAGTACAACTCTATTATTCTGTAAACTGAACAAAACTTAGACAGAACAAATTCTACGAATTGTAGGTTAATAGTAAATACCTAACAAAGTCTGAACGTCGAAAATATTTATTATAATGTAATATTTTGCATAATTTTCAAATACTTTCAATAAAAAAATAATATACTTCATTATCATTACATTTTATGTAATAAGTACGGAAATTGTTGTAAAATTCAATGACTGCATTGTTTTATTTTGTACAGGGATATATGAAAAGAGCAGATAAAACACGATACCAATTAAACATAAATGACGATAATATAAAGGAAAATAATATTATCTGCTTAAAATATTTGAAAGCTGAAGAAAACATATTTCTGATACATTAATAAATCTCCTTCTCAGAAAATTCGCTGTGCCGTATCCGGACGTTCTTGTAAGATTTTCTTCTTTTTTTCTTATATATCCGCTGAGAGGACGTTTTTATTTGACATAATTTTCTTCTTCTTCATGAACATTTCATTACGACTATTTTTTCTTGCATCACTTCAAGGTGAATAATAATTCACTTCAATAAAATAAACTGTATTTTTGGATGCTTTATTATGTTCGCAAAATTCGTTGATATGATGTTGACAGAAGACTGTTATCTTGTAGTACATGTTTAAATATTTTTTACGAGTACAGAGATAAAATATGCGCATTTTTGACTCTGCTTCTTACGTTAACAGTTTCCAAAACTTCTTTTGATTAAAGTACGAGTTAAAAATACTTATTATATCTTTTTAGTGAACGTTTGGAGTTTTTAGTTATGATATCATCCTTCTGTATCCAACTTTAGTTTAGAAAAATATCTGCGTTTATGTATTAGACTATTGCTTATCTGTTTTTCTAGTTTTTCAGACTAATACATAAATAAAGATAACTAAATAGACTTGAAAACATCTTAGAATATTGTTACATTATCTTAAACATGAAAACTTAGATATAGATTTAAAAATAATAAATATATACCGATATAGTCAATGCCCAAAAAACACAAGTCATCACCTAAAGCCACCGGTGCTGGGAGGAATAGAGATTCTATTTGCCAAAGAACCAAAATACCTAGGGGTATATTTTGATCATAGACTTACATGAAATATGGTTTATATGGACTTACTATGGTTATACACAAGGGTTATACCAACGATAACCTATGGTCTGTAACGTAGTGGACAAAGACGCAGCAAGTAATACACAAAGGCTAGCATGCCTGTGTATTACGAGGGCCATAAAAACAATTCCTATAGCGGCGTTAAAAGTCCTGATGAATCTTCCATCACTTTATACCTTTATACAGGACGAAGCTAGATCTGTAATGCACAGATTAATAGAAGCAACATATAACCCAGGTGCATGTTGCTGACAATAGAAAGATAATCGATGAGCTAAAAGCATATATCGGAATGGGGTAACCCATCGATGCAACAGCTATGAGATGTAGCCAGGCAGAGATGACTGGAAAGAAAATGTACCCATACAAGCAAAAGCTAGCTGGTACACTGATGGCTCAAAAACATCGGAGAGTGTAGGAGCCCTTAAAGGTAATGTTATATTGATGACGTTATATTGATTTTATAACATGGTGAGAAAACCCACAATAACATAAGCATCAATGTTTGGTAGCCAAAGACGCAGCAAAGACGTGCCATCTTCAGAATAAGCAAAGTGCAAAGGCTTGCTTACCGTCAAATTACAGGAGCTGTTAGAGGCACATCCGCAGCAGCTGTGGGGGTCCTACTGGATCTTCCTCCTCTACACATCGTTGTAAGGGAAGGCGAGAAAGAAATATTATCTACTACGAGAAAACTTTAATAACGTAATTGTTAGATTACGATATAGCAATATCAAAAACGAAATTAGGGGTACAATATGCATGAGAACTTCTAAGCATATGATATCTAAATATATGCCCAAAGTACCTTTTTAGGTAGACATCCGTCAACGTGGGGATAAAGAAGAGAGGACACATAACTCAAACTGCAGAATTACAGTTGGTACACAGGCCAGTTAAAAACTGTCTAAAACTTCGGAATGGTTGGTTGTAGGAGTTGATAGTATTAGTGAAAATGTAAGCATTTCTATTCCACTAGGAGAATGTACACGTCTGTAATTTAGGTAGAGATATATGCAATTCTAGACTCTGTCAAGGAGATCACCAGGACTTTTGAACTTAAATAGATGAATATATGTACATATACTCAAAAGGCTGTGGTAACTCTAAGGATCCCCAGTAGTATCTAAGTATTATCCAGGCTAGTGTGGGAATACCGAGGAGAACCTATTTACTGGCGGAATAAAACATATCACATCAGTATCGGTGCCGGTGTATCGGAGAAAATACGGCAACAAAAGAACTGATGAGCCAGAAGAGGATTAGGTACAAAATACTTCAATTTAAAGACAGTTTTAGGTGTACCAAAAATAGTGTTCACTATGCGGCATTCAAGGGACTACGTAATGAAGCTGTTTCATGGAGAATCAGCTGATTCAGCTCAGCAACATTATTTAAGAACTTTTAAAAAGAGCGGTACTAAAAAATGTGTGAATTAATTTTATAATTCTTTCTAAAGGCTACAAATTTGAAATCCATAACACTACATATAAAATAGGCAAAAAAACATGTTTCTTTAGATTAAGTTAAATTTAAATATATTTAAAAGTCTCTGAACAGTTTTGAAATAAATTAAATTTAGACTTAAATAGAAAAGAAATTGACTATTTAAAATATGACAAACCAGGGAACACTGTGCTACCATTATTTATATTGTAATACCACAATCAAACTGAATAGGAGGTTATAAAAATAAAAGGATAAAGTACTAATAGTCATTTTGAACATAAACTCCGTGGCCAGCTATCAACTTTAATAAAATCCAATGAATGTGAAACTCTCATAATAATTAGATGTCGCAACACTTTGTTACCTAACAAAAAACACTCTCGTATATTAATTTTAAATTAATGACAGTCCGAAATTATCAAAACATCTACCCATAGGTAATATTGTGCGAGTAAAAGTGAAAAAAAAAATGGTCAAAACTTTCTCCGTTGGCGAAATAATATAATCTACAATCTTTAAATCATTAGTATATTTAATAATTATTATATTTTAATATATACTTCCTCTAAATAATTTTTGTAATTATTAGCATGTGCAGTTCCTACAATTACATTTAAATATAACATGTCAATGATTCTGTATGCTCCAAAATAAAAGACACTGAAAATTGATACTTTACCAAATATAAAATAATTAAACAATAAAATATCAAGTAGTGTGAATTTTAAGATTTTTGTCAGGGTTTGTTTATTTTGTGGCGACTCACATCACCCACTGACTCTCGTTACTCCCGGCTCATAGACTCATAGATTTAAAAATATTGTCAAGCTGTCAAGTATGGTTTTGAAAATAGTCTGCAAAATTCTTCTTAAAGAAAAAAAATTACAAGCGTTTATTAATAGTTACTGGTGGGATTTCCATAAAAGCTGATTGCTTTAGATTTAAGCAAATGTTACTCAAGTAAGGGCGGCTAAATCAAATGATGAAGATGAGTTCGGAAAGTGCGCATTAGGGGAAATTACGCGGTCTCCAAAATTGTCTTTAATAATTTCTAAGGATGTTTTCATGATGTGGCAAATAGGCCCATGTTAATGAAATCATTGTATATTAAATTTTCTTCATTTTGTAGTGCCCATCAGTTTCGGATGTTATCGTAGCCCGATATAATGACAACAGGTGAACACGGAGAATTCTAGAATGGAGACCAAGGACGACAACAAGAAGCATGGGAAGACCTCAAAAAAGATGGGTAGATGAAAATAACTATAAATACTTAGGAACATGGATAACATCAGATGTAGATCAAACCAAAGAAATTAGGACACGCATTGAAATAGCACGTGCATCATTCATTAAACTTAAAAAGTTTCTTTGTTGTCGGGATATAAGGTTAGAACTACGCCTGAGAATGCTTCGATGTTACGTGTTCTCTACTCTTCTTTATGGCCTGGAAGCGTGGACACTAAAACAAGTCCATCTGAATAAGTTAGCCGCCTTTGAATTTTGGTGTTACAGAAGAATCCTACGAATATCATGGATTCAAAGAATGTCAAACGTGGAAGTAACTAGAAGGATAGGAAATGAGGCGGAAATAATATTAATTATCAAAAGACGAAAACTTGAGTACTTAGGACATGTGATGAGAGGGCAAAAATACGCATTATTACAACTTATTATGCAAGGCAAAATCCGAGAAAAGCGAAATGTGGGAAGACGAAGAATATCCTGGCTTAAGAACTTAAGGGAATGGTTTGAATGCAGTAGTGCAGAACTTTTTAGAGCGGCAGTCAACAGAGTCTGCATAGCCATGATGATTTCCAACCTTCGATAGCAGATGGAACTTAAAAAAGAAGATGACATAAGAGCAGTGGCAGGCAAACAGTGGATTAGATTGGCGCAAGACAGAGAAAGATGGAAGCAATTGGGAGAGACCTATATTCAGGAGTGGATAGAAAATGGTTGACAAAGAGAAACTATTAAACCTACTAAAAAATGCTTTGTACTCGTATTTTGAGAACGATTTCTGTATATATTAAACAGCAGGGGTGATAGTATATATATATATATATATATATATATATATATATATATATATATTCCTGTCGGACCCCTCATTTGATTTTTATATCGTCGGATTCTCCTGTCTCTGTACGGATAAACGATGATTCACAGCGTTTAATGTGCTCTCCGATAACTCATTACACTGACTAGTTTTACTAATATTCGAAGACTGTGCAAATTTTCTGCAAGAACGGCTGTATCGTCAGCTTATCTTCTTATCGTTAATTACTTCTCCGCCTAGTCTTACTCCCTCTTGTCTGTTATCCACACCCTGACTAAAGATTTCTTCAGTGTATAGATTAAAAATATTGGGTGACAAAACATAACCTTGTCGTACTCCACGTTTGATGGATAGTTTTTCAGTATGACTATCTCCAATTTATATAGAGGCTACTTAATTGTAATATAAGTATTTTAGCAGTCTTATATCGTAGTGGTCAAGTCGTGCTGCCAGCAGGCAATCTAAAAGTGTATAGTGTTGTACTCTGTCGAATACCTTTTCGATGTCGATGAAACAAACATAACCGTTCTTTCGGAATCTACAACTTTTTTTGTAAGAGAACGTGCATACAAAATAGTGCCTCTCCAGTTCCTGGACTATTTCTAAATTCAAATTGCTTATTTCCCATTTTACTTTCGCGTAGAAGGAATACTCGGTTTTGGATAATTCGTAAAAGTATCTTAACTTATTCGTCTAAAGTTACTGCATTTAGTGGGCCCGTTTTTATTTGGTAATGTTATAAACAGTGACTAATCAATCATGTCGTATTTTTCCTTCATTTTAATTTTTGTTATAGTAACTTATTGAGTAGGTAGTGTTTTCCTTTTCGTCCAAAAGCTTAAGTAGCTCAGCAGGGATTTGATCTGTTCCAGGTGCTTTATTATTGTTTGCTTGCTTTATTGCTTCTCAGACTTTTGATTTCAGTATACCGGGTCCTCTGTTTAACAGGTTGTCACAGGTAGTATGTGTATGTGTTAGCATTTTATCTAAAAGAATCCTTAAAAAGTTCAGTAATGTATCTCTCCCATTCTTTGCACTATTGTTCGTGATCAGAAATTTTTCCATCTGCGTGTTTAAGTGCGTGAACACTTTTGAGTATTTTAATTTCGGCAGTATATTCTTGTGGAGGTTAAAACTGTCGTTTTTTTGTCGATCTTTTCGAGTCCCCTCTCGAGTTCTCGAGTCAAAATTCCTTGGCTTGCTTAATTCTTATATTTGTGAGTTTATTGGTTTCGTAGTATTTGTTATTGCTCCTATTTTTATGTTTTTGTCGAACTTCCATCGGGTCTAGGATTTTTTGCTACATTCACTTATTTTTTTCCAATATTGTAGGTGTTGCAGAGACTCGCTTATTTCTTCTAAAATCAAGTATTGTATATCGCATCAACATTCGTTAATGGTTCTGTTTTCGTTTGGTATTTTAGTAATTTTGGGTATTTTTCTATTTATCTGCTGTGTTCACGTGTTTCGGGGTTTCTAAGGGAGTCTATATAACATCCTACTAGACTCGGTTGGTTTTGTTAATTTTTGTTAATTTATTAAGTTAATTATGGATTGAGGTTATATCAGCGGCGGGGTGAGTTTTTACATCTTTAATATTCTTTCGAAATCTGTGGTTTATTAAGATGTAATCTATTTAATTCCGTATTTAATCCTTCTATATAATCATATAATTCTTTGTTGCTTCTTCTTTTTTATCGGCTTTAACATCACCATAAAAGCATGTATCATTTTGTGTTCATAGCAAGTAGTTTGGACCCCTTTAAAGGAAGTTATTTGATTTGTTATTGACAAATTCTTTCTGGATTATGCTTGATACTCTCCTCAAATATATTTTTCATAATCCTTACGTCTAATTAAGAAGTATATATTTTTAAGGCCGTTGTTTTGCAAAGCTACACTAAACCACTAACCATCTATCAGTGATGGAAACGAACATTATGAAGTTGACTATGCGGCAGGAGGATAGATATTTGTTCATTTTTCATACGATCTTAATTAATTTATTTTTAGGTTTATGTAGTTTCTAGCCAAGTAATAAAGTAATGATAATATTTATTACTGACATGAATACACACTACGGATGAATTTAAAAAAAAAAACTAAACGCATGATCATGACTAAATCAGCAGATGCAAACATCCAATTGATTGTTGAAGATACTGTAATTGAGATGTGGATACCTACAAATACTTAGAAACATAGATAACATCAAATGTAGACCAAACCAAAGAAATTACGACACGTATAATAATAGCATGTGCATTCGTCAAACTTAAAAAATTTCTTTGTTGGCGGGATATATAGTTGGATGCTTCAATGTTACGAATTTACTACTCTTCTTTATGGCTTGGAAGCATAGACAATAAAACAAGTATATCTGAATAAGTTGACCGTCTTTGAATTTCGGTGTTACAAAAGAATCCTACGAATATCATGGACTCAAAGATCAAATTCAAATGTTACTAGAAGAATAGAAAATAAAGCTAAAATAATATTGACTATTTTTAGAAGAAAATTTGAGTACTTAGGCCAAGTGATAAGAGGGCAAAGATATTCATTACTGTAGGTTATTCTTCTTCTTCTTCCTCTTCTAATAACGTTACAACCCTTTGTGAATCTTGGCCTGCTTAACAATGTTCTTCCATTCTGCAATGTCGGATACTTTCCTTCGCCACTGCCTGATATTCATGGTTAACTAACCTCACACCTTAGGGTAGAGAGGTGTTCGATTATATATATATATATATATATATATATATATATATATATATATATATATATATATATATATATATATATATATATATATAAGATCCCTCTCTACGTCGTCTATCCATCTTTTACGGGGCCTTTCTCTTGTTCTGTAGCTATTTATGCAAGGCAAAATTCGAAGAAAGCGAAATGTGGGGTAACGAAAAATATTGTGGCTAAGAACTTGAGGAAATGGTTTGAATGCTGTAGTGCAGAACTATTTAGAGCGGCAGTCAACAGTGTCCGCATAGCCATGATGATTTTCAACCTTCGAAATAAGATGGAAAGTAAAGAAGAAGGATATTTATTATTATCACATATTTTATCATATTCACTCATGACAGAAAACACTTTGGTTGTTGTACTTTCATTCCAGATCATGTATTTTAAAAGAATATTTCCACTAATATTTACTTTCCTGTCAATATCAACATCAAACTCTATTTTATTTCAATCTTCATAATAAAAAAAAGATTTTCTACATATATATTCTTCTTATTTAAGTGCCTGATCCTCCAAGAACATTGGCAACCAGTCGCATGATCTTTACTTTGTGCGCAGCGGACCTAAATAGTGTCGTGGTGCTATCTTCGAACCACTGGCGGAGGTTCTTGAGCCAGCATATAATTGATAGCCCATTGCCACGCTTCCTTTATATTTTCCCATGAATATAAATATGATTTTTTCATTAAGTAAACGGTACATTTCCGATATATTTGTTATCCGTTCACTAGTTTTTAATTCTAAAGTTATTTATATCTCAAATAAAAATTTAAGACTATAATAAGAAAGTCTGTGAAATTTTTAATTTAAAAATGTAATTATTCATTGGTGTTCATAAAACATCTGGAACTCTATTCATTTTTGTATTTAACTAATGCTATATCTGTATGTATGGCTAGAAATAAAAAAAAATGCGAAAGTTCACCTATCACGATATAATAAATACTGATCAATCGAAAGTCATTGTCAAAATATAAGCAAAAAAAGTTAAAAGCTTAACATCTGTAGTTGAGTTTATTATCCTATAATTGTGTAATTTCAAATTTAAAATGCACCTAACACCAAACTTGCATTAGATTAAAGGGATATTTAAGAATATAATAGTTAATAAATTAAATTAAATAATAATAACAAAAAACAAATTAGGGACAAACTGATAAAGCAGTTTATAGAAAACTAGAACAAAATTAAATTTATCATGCTTTTAGTTGTCGTTTCATGCTTGAGTTTTTCTTTTTTCGTTTCAGTTGCGATTTGTTTAATTGCATTCAGAATTCGGAATTCAAAATGATCAGATGGAGTTTTTTTTTCATCAATTCTTCCAAAGATTTTCTCTATTCACTTATTCTTCTACTTTTATCTTAGCTTCCCATCGGTTGATACGCATTTGAACTCTATATCTGTTCTATCATGTTTTCATCCAGCATTTGCACCTCAGCGGAACATTTAACACAATCACCCACTCTCCCTTTTCTCATGAAATTTACGCAATAAACTTCCTAGTACACTGTGGGCCAAAATTAACCGGCCACCTTAAAAATGGATAATTTTTGATTTCTTATATCTCCTAAACCTATTGTTCGATTTAAGCGATTTTTTTAATATGTTATAGCCTTATTCCTTGACAATATCTTTATAATAATATTGTTGTTAAAAAGGTAAATTTTCATTGTATACCGGGTGTACGAATCAAACTGTGTTTTTTTCTTAAAGTTTGCATCACCCTGTGGAATATTCTAGCATTTGTAGAATACTGAAATAAAATCGTAACTATAGCCTCATGCTTTCTCAGCATTTTGTTTTTTGATTGATTCGTTTATGTTGGATAATACAAAAGTTAGGTTAGGTTAGGTTAGGTTAGGTTAGGTTAGGTTAGGTTAGTTTTTGTTTAGTTAGTATTATTAGTATTTGTTTTTTGATTGATTCGTTTATGTTGGATAATACAAAAGTTAGGTGCTGTAACAACTAGACATGTTTTTTATCAATTTTTATCTCCGCGGAAGAGAAAAATAATCTTTTTGAAAAAAAGTCATTTGTTACAGTAAAAATCCAATGAATAAAATCTTCGAAGAAAATTCAAATTAACAATATTTTGGAAATCAAAGTCTAATTGAAAAAAAAATTGGGTATCAATAATGGGTGTTGCCGCCTCTAGCCCTTAGGACTTCTTGGAGCCGGTTTGGCAATCCATTCATGATATCCTGGATATCAGATTGGGAGATATTGTGCCACTCCTCTACCTCAGCTGTCTTCAGCTCTTCATAGGATGCAAGGGCTGGTACTCTTGCTCTTACCCGTCTTTAGAGGTTGTCCCCGATATGCTCAATTGGGTTAAGATCGGGACTGTGTGCTGGCCATGGTAGAACTTGAATCCCGACCTCATTAAGGTACTCACGGGTAGATCTTGCTGTATGGCAACGTGCATTGTCATGCATTAGTCTGAAGTTATCACCAATGAATGGTGCAAAAGGCATGACATGGTCTTGGAGAACTTCTTGCACGTATACTTGGGCATTCACACTGCCTCTACCGAACACAACAAGATCAGTACGCGCTTCGTAAGAAATACCTCCCCAAATCATTATTGACCCTCCTCGGTAAGCCACTGTTTCGGTCATAGTGCATGCAGCAAACCTTTCATTTTGACGCATATAGACACGTTGGCGTCCATCTGGACCTTTTAGGGCTATTCTGCTCTCATCTGAGAACAGTATATTCTTTCATTCCGCCATAGTCCAGTTAGCATATTCTCGCGCAAAATGAAGTCTAGCCCTACGGTGTTGTGGGAGCAGTTGTGGTGCGCGAGCTGGATGAAAAGCCTTCAAGTTTATTTCTGACAGTCTTCTTCTAATCGTTTGTCTACTCACACTAACGTTTTTCACATCAAGAAGAGACCTACGAGCTTCAGGAGCGGTGCAAAAGTGATTTCTTAATACTTTAGTGACAATGAAGCGGTCATCTCGAACTGAGGTGCCCCGTTTTTGGCCTTAACCTGGCCTGCGGTTGTACGATCCTGTCTCCCGAAATCGTCTGATGGCCTCTTGTACGGTAGTTCTGGATACATCGAGTATACCAGCGATATGACGTTGACTGTAACCAGCATCAACTAAAGCCATTGCCCTAGCAGTATCAGTTGGAACGAGTGGCATTTTTAAAATCACACACCATAAATAAACACTAAAATTTCAACTTAAACAATATTCGCTCACATTTATATAAAATTACAATTTTAATTGTTAATTTTAATTACAAATTGTTCAAGAATTGTTATTAACACGGAAACAGATTTGCAACAATGTCGTACAACGACTATATGTCCAAAATCTTTCGATGACACAAATTTAGGAAACAAACTGTCACAGGTTATGTAAATAAAACAATAATAAAGGTGGCGAGGTTAATTTTGCTGGTGAGTTAAATGGTCTGTATTGATGGAAAACATGGCTAGTTGTTAAACTACCTAACTTTTGTATTATCCAACATAAGCGAATGAGTCAAAAAACAAAATGTTGAGAAAACATGAGGCTATAGTTAGGATTTAATTTCAATATTTTATAAATGCTAGAATATACCACAGGGTGATGCAAACTTTAAGAAAAAAACACAGTTTAATTCATACACCCGGTATACAATAAAAATTTACCTATTTAGCAACCATATTATTATAAAAATATTTTCAAGGAATAAAGCTATAACATATTAAAAAAATCACTTAAATCAGACAACAGGTTTAGAAGATATAAGACATCAAAAATTACCCATTTTTAAGGTGGCCGGTTAATTTTGGCCCAGAGTGTAGTTATGTTAATTCGTGAAGTATTCTTTATAACTCGTCTTCACTTTGTGTCATTCACATCACATCATCTGCTTAGCATATTATTTTAAGTTCTTTCCTTTCCTTGTTTGTTTTTACTTTGTTAATAATTTCATCCATAAAGTTAAACTGTAGTGTACTGAGAGAAGTTTCCTGTATTATTCCAATTCCAACTTTGACCTTATTGGTTAGTTCTTTGCTTTTATTATATTGTTTTGCTATGTGTTTTTGATCAGTTTGATTAAATTTCGTGAGTTTTCTCTTTTACTTCTCTGGCTATGAAGATGGCATCGGTATATGGTCTTCCATATACCGATATACCATTTATTTAGTTTATTTAGTATAGTTTTTATTGTTATGGTTTAGTGATATGTTTAGTAAGTTATTTCCCCAATATTTTAGGGGTTGTAAGTTTCTTGGGACTCTTCTTTCTTATTTTTTAGAGATATCGTTATCGATAACAATACTGAATACCCTACATTTTTGCAGTATTCGATTTTGACCTACGTTTTTCTAAATTATTTTTAATATTACAACATTGTGATTTTTTATTATATCAAAATAATTTTTTCTTGATACAAAACTAGGAGGAACCAGATATAAAATTGCAAAAATATTTAAAACAAAAAAAATATATTAAAATGTATTTTGTCTAAGACTCAATCTAGCAATGAGGATTATTTATTTATTGAGATTTTCGTGTCTTAACAGCTTGGGTCACTGGCATATATATATATATATATATATATATATATATATATATATATATATATATATATATATATATAGCTTTTTAAGAGCGGATTATGTAACAAGACTAAATAAGATCTATGTATATCAGTAAATATACCTAGATCAGGAAATATCAGTATGTTAATATGGTAATATGGTCACAAGGACTGAAAATGTCACCTACAGTGCGATTACTAACACAAGGGGATACCAGGAAGAAATAGAGAGTAACCTACAGAAAGATGTGCAAGATAAAAATAATCTAGAACAGCTTAAAGAAATGTTGGTGGACACCCTAAAGAAGGCATAGGAGAAGTGCCAAGCCAAGCAAACAAGGAAAAATGAAAAACATATAGAAGACACAAGAAACCTAATGTAAAAAATAAGGTAAATGAAAGATAAGCACACAATGAATATTGCAGAGCTAAAGAATTTAAACAAAACCATAAACAATAAATATAAGGTTGAATGCTCGAATAAATGAACTTTGATCAGATAAAAGGCATATATCGAGCACAGTTTAATTAAATCTTGCCCAAGTACTTTCGATCCCTAGATCATCTTCAGGGGCATTTCGTCAATTGTGGCCTATCCGGCAAGAACAAGATGTCATAAACATATAATTGTACATTACACTACACTACAAATAGACAAACAAACACTTTAAAATAATTTAAGGAAGGCTACATTGCTTGAAGAAGTCGGAGACAGAATGAGAGACATTCTGTCTCCGACTTCTTCAAGCAATGTAGCCTTCCTTAAATTATTTTAAAGTGTTTGTTTGTCTATTTGTAGTGTAGTGTAATGTACAATTATATGTTTATGACATCTTGTTCTTGCCGGATAGGCCACAATTGACGAAATGCCCCTGAAGATGATCTAGGGATCGAAAGTACTTGGGCAAGATTTAATTAAACTGTGCTCGATATATGCCTTTTATCTGATCAAAAAAAAACCATAAACGTCATTAGGAAAGATATAAGAAACTTTAACACTAAAGAAACAACTAATACCATAGAACAAAACAAAAACCTAAAAGTTTTGAAACGAAAGTTGACGATAGGAACAAGGAACATTTATAAGTTAAAAAATAAACAAGGAATGCCATATATGAACAACAAGAATCTTGAAAATCATCGAGGAGTACTATAGAACATTATATAGTCGAGATGCTCACATTCCAGACGTAGAAATCACAGCAATACAAAATCAAGGATCAAACAAACTTCCAGATAGTCAAGGAGGAAATTAAATCAGCGTTAAAAACTAGGAGAAGAATGCTCCATAAAAGCTTTAAAAACTCTTTATAATGCCTGCCGCTTTGAAGGAATTACACCAGAAAAATCAAATAGTGGCATTGTGATAATATTGCATAAAAAAGGAGATGTAACTAAAATTGGAGACTACAGACCTATCAACTTGTTATCTCATTTATATAATCTCTTTATGAGAATAATTACTAACAGATTGTGACCTAAGCTTGATTTTCTCCTATCACTAGATCAAGCAATTTAGGAGTGGTTTTGGAACCAATGGCCACCTACAAGTAATAAAATCGTTGATAGACAAAGTTATAAAATACATGCCATTGATATCAACATTTGTAGACTTTGACAAAGTATCTAACTCAGTTCAGTATAGCTCCATATTAAGAGCTTTGTAAGAGCTCTTAACATGGAGCTGTATTGATTATAGGTACACAACTCTTCTTCAAAATACATATAATAGTGCAACAGCTATAGTGAGAATGTACTATTAGATTAGATTAGATTAAGAGAGGTGGCCTTTCGGCCTATTCCACTGCGACCTTTTCAGATCTATTGTGGTCCTCTAGTCCTAGATAACATTCTCTAGCCTGGCCCTTTTTATAAAGTCTAGTAGCTTCGAGACTGTACCTTCCATGTAGCTATTTGCCGGTGGATTTTCTTCTCCTAATGCAAAGAACCGCAGATTTGTCACACTGTCACACTGACATAAAATGTGCTCTGCTGTTTCTTCTTCGAGGTGACAGAATCTGCACAGGTCATCATCTGATAATCCCATTAGCTTCAAGTGCCTATTCAGCTTACAGTGCCCTGCTAGAAGACCTACTATGGGCTTGCCTGTTTTCCTGTCTTTGCTTATTAGGTCTGCCGTAAATTTTGGCAAATGTTCTCTAATGAACTGTTTCGCCTGTCTTTGTCCTGGTGAATTCCTCCACCAGTCTAGAGATTTGTGAGCTACCCACTTCCTTGTAGCCGTTCTTGTTACTGATTTTGCAACATCGCAGAAGGGTTCCGGTCCAATGAATGGCAATGATAAGCCTTGTCTGGCCATTTCATCTGCTTTTTCATTGACCTTATGACCCTCGTGCCCCGGTACCCAGGTTACCGTAACCTTGCTACGGTTTCCTAGTTTATTTAGGACACACATGCAATTCCATACTAGCTTAGAATTGACCTCTACAGAATTGAGTGCCTTAAGCGCCGCCTGACTATCTGTGAAGATGGCAACTGAACAGAACGTTCTTTCCTGATGGGTTGCAGTTATTTGCGCCTGCAAAACTGTCACATCCTTAGATAGACTTACCGGGAAATGTATCCCTTGATTTTGTCCCTACTATGCCGGCTCCCATACTCTCCGATGTTTTTGAGCCATCCGTGTACTAGGTAGCAGCAGCTTGTATGGGTACACCTTAGAGAATGTACTATAGTGACGCTGAAATGAAACTGGGAACGACATGTTGTCAGAGTCAAAGATGAAAAATTGACCAAGAAAATTTTAAAATGGAGACCTAGATATGATGCTTATCATAATCGAGGATATCCTCCAACAAGATAATCGGACGACATCAAGCGCATCTAACACAATTGCATTCAAGGTGATCAAGATCGAACGCGATGGAATTATTTACGGGAGGAATATGTTCAGTAGTCGACTCAAAACGGTTAATGATGATAATGTATATCAGGTACTGGAATATTTATTATTATGAATATTCTAAACATTATTCTTCTAAATTTCATGATAGTTGTTAATATGGTATTATATGGTATATAGTACTTAACTGTAACACTTTATAGTTAAAGAATAGGTACATGTATCTCCCAAGATCAATAAGAATAATAATTTCAAAAAATAATTTCAAATGTTCAAAATGATCGCCGTTTACCTCCTGACAATATGCCAGCCTATTAATTTTTCACACGAGTCTAAGCCGAGTAAAGAACTAAACTGGTGCCTTTGTTTTTTGTAGTAAGAAATGTAAGATAATGTAAATGTAATATGTAGTAAGAAACAATGTAGTAAGAAATAAACGACTACTATCTAGTAAGTGACTGTTGACAAACCGATTCACATTAATAAGTTGTAGAGTAAAAATGGTTTATTTAGTTAAAAATAGTCGTATTGAAATATTAATAATGATCGGTTATGGTGATCGTGATAAAACAGAATCCAAAAAAGTTGAATGTTTGGATGGAAATTGTTTAAAATAATTTTATAGATACATTTTTCATAGACGGAAACTTGACTGGTGATAAGTACTTAGATTCACTAAATAACCAAATTATTTCTGCACTTTAACAGAATGGCGAGTTACCACAAAATTTTTCTTTTCAACAAAATGGAGCGCTTTCCAACTATTATGGACTGGTTAGAAATTTTTTCAACGCAAATTATCCAAATCGATGGATTTAAAAGATTCCTGGCCTACTCGTTCTCCAGACCTTAATTTGTTAGATTTTTTTGAAACTTGATATTTATGAATTAAGAATAAGAATTTTTTTCAAATTTGCAAAATTATACAAGGTGTCCTAATTAAGTTTTATATAAGTTGACGGTATTTCCGGTAAAACCGAAAGTGAAGTAGTAACAAAAATATAGCGTCAAATTCGTTATATGTCGTTGTACTTGCATGCAAAGTTATATCAATAGCGTCTTCTTTTTCACAGATATTTAATAAACTTTATCCCAACCCTGTATATGTATCCTTTAAATTGTTACTTATAGGTTACAAGTATTGAGTTTTATAAAGATATGTATTTCTAGAAAAAATTAAATAAAAAGATCTTTGGAAAGGCAAATGCCACATAAAACTGAAGGATAAAAGAGAAATAAGTAGATTAGAGAAAAAACTAAAGTAAGAGACATAGGAGGAGAACTAGTAAAACTAAGATGACAATTTGCAGGACACAACATTAGTTATGAGAATAAAAAATGGAATAGTCTAATTATACTATGGAGATCTTAAGAAAATACGAGAGGATAAAGAATAATACAAATACGATGAACAGACGACCGCAAAAAAAATCGCAGTCCCGAGATGAATCAATATAACAAGAAACAAAATGTTATATTGGGAGAGTGAAATTGGCATAAAAATACTTTTACCATTGCTTTAATTTACGTTTAAATCAATAAAGTACTTCAGAGATGCCCTACGTTTCCCAAGAAATTAAAAAACTACTATTACTATCAGTAGTTCAATCACCGTCATTCAAAAGTTCACTAAAAAACACAAAAATCACAGTTTATCACATTGCACTTGCAGTTAACGGTGCATAAATTACACACATAATAAAATATTATTTAATTGAATATGCAAGTACCTTGTTTAATAAAATGTTTCACTTAAAGCACCATGTAACGTTCAAACTTTAATACTAATTCGCAAAGATTACAATATCATTCTTATAATTTAGAACGGAACCCCACTTATCAGAAAATGTGCAAGAAAAACTTAAGATTTGCATAAGCTTTAGATGAAGTCGCTGGTGGGGAAGATTTGTTTGGTCCCCTCACAATTTTAGCAAGTTGAAAGTGAATAAATCCATTTCAAACGTTAAACCAGATGGCGTAATAATTAATCATTCAGATTATTTTAATTGGTGCAAACTAGATGAGATTTTGTAATTTTTTTATCGAATGAATATTTTACTAGCGTTTAGATATGTTTTCATGATAAAAAAATAAAGAAAGTTCTTAATTTTTTCGAGTGTGCTAAGTGTTACCTGTATTAATAATAAGTTTTTTCATATTGGTTTTGGAGGTATTTGAACCATGAAAGTATTATAGAAACTTTTATACCTATATTAAGAATATAAAAAATTGCCAACATTTCACCACTTGCAAAGTTGTAAAATAATATATGTAAAATAATAATATGCAATTTTTAAAATATTTATAAGCACATGCATATCAGTTTTGCAAAAGTTATAATTTTGCTTTAAGGAAATTCAATGATTAAACGAGAAGCAACATATTCTCTTTATAATTATATCAGACACAAGTCCGTAAACGATCTAAAGTTTTTGATAAAAATGATTTAAAAGATTTTATACTAGATATTTTTTATTTACAAATAGTAAGTTTACTGGATATGTAGACTTAAACCTAATAGGTAGGTTTTTGGTAAATAATATCCCTAAGAAATATTTATGATATAAATAATGTTACTCTAATAGATATTAGATCTTAAACGTAATTGGACTCTTTATACTCTAAGTAAAAAATATAAATATGTATGTAGCTAGGGTAAATGCATAAACCACTGCCTTGGTGACGCTGCGCCACCAAAGTAAAATATCAGATATAATAAGCAATTCTTTGTAATGACAGTGAACCTAACTTTATTTAGTAACAAGGCAATCACTCAACACACACTACAATATACAGTATGTCCGTAAAGTCTGGAATAAATTCGATATTTCCCAAATGAAAAGCTTTTTTAAAAAAATCTAAAACATATCGATTTTTAAGTTCTACATAAATATTCTACATTTTACAATCATCATCATCATCACTGGCTCGAAAACCCTTTTTGGGTTGTCGAGCCAGTGATGATGATGATGATTGTTCCGGGATTCTTCTCCATTCTGATCTGTTTCGTGCTTTTTTTCTCCAGTTTTTTATTTTTAAGGTTGTTATATCATTTTCTATTTGTTCCAAGTACCTTAGCTTCGGTCTTCCTCTTGTTCTTTTTCCTACTGGCATCTGTTTAAATATTTTGTTTAGTATTTCGCCTTCTTCCATTTTTTCTACATGTGCTATCCAACGTAGCCGTCCTATTTTAATGAATGTTAGAATATCCGGATTCTGGTATATCTTGTATAGTTCAGAGTTGTATCTTCTTCGCCATATTCCGTTTACTTTTGTGCCCTTATATATGTGTCGCAAGATTTTTATTTCGAAGGTGGGTATTAACATTTCCTCTCTTTTAGTGAGTGTCCAGGTTTCTGAGCCGTATGTGAGTACCGGTCTTATTAGGGTTTTATATATTTGGCATTTTGTTTTTCTTGCGACGATATCTGATCTTAGTTGCCTAATTCAGCAATGGTAACATTTATTTGCAATAAATATTCGCCTCTTCACTTCCCCCGCAACATTATTATCAGACGTGACTAGGGATCCCAAGTATATAAAGCTTTTTATCCCCTCAATGTTGTATTCTTCTATTGTTATATTTTGGTGCTGCCTTATTTCTGCGTTTTTACTTACCTGCATATATTTTGTTTTGGTCTGATTAATTTTAAGACCACTATTTTGTGCAGCTCGTTCTATTTGGTTATATGCCTCTATCATTTCTATTATTGATCTTGCGATTATGTCAACATCATCTGCAAATGCTAGTATTTGCATGCTTTTATTAATGATTGATCCTCGTGTATTGACTGTTGTGTCCCTCAGTATTTTCTCGAGTACGATGTTGAACAAGATGCATGATAGAGCGTCTCCCTGGCGTGTTGGTATATTAAATTCTCTCATTGCTTTTATTAAGAATTCTTGGTTTATATTGTCATATGCGCTTTCAAAGTCTATGAAGAGATGTGTGTCGATTTTATATTCACTTGTTTTTTTCGAGGATCTGTCGCAGAACAAATATCTGGTCTACTGTTGACTTCTGTCTACAGAAGTCATTTTGGTATTTGCCAACTATTTTTTCAGCGTGTGGTCTAAGACTTTCATAATAATGACGTTGGACATTATTTTGTATGCTGCATTCAGCAGCGTGATTCCACGGTAGTTTCCACATTTTACAATAAAATTTCGTTATAAAAGCTAATACACATTACAGTAATAACGTCATCGGCTCGTTTTTTAAATGTAACACCCTGTATTTTAGGACATCTTTAGATCGACAGAAATGAGCTGATTCCAAAAGAGTATAATACTGGGGGTCTAACGGATATAATTTGAAAGATATGCGTTTAAAAAATTTATTTTTATTGATTTATAATATTAATAAATTATAATAATTACTTTAAAGTAATCCAGTAATTAACACATGACTTAATCTTAAATGAATTTTGGCCTTGTTGTATTTGACAGTAACCCAAACGTTGTTCAAATTATTTTAGAACCTTGTTTATGCTTTCTTGAGAAATATTGTTTATTTATTTACGAATTCTTGTTTTTAAGTCTCCAATATTTGCAGGTTTCGTTTTATAAAGAACATTTTTACAACAAAATATTCCAAAGGATTGAGGTCTGGGGACCTCGCTGGTCATTCAATATATCCACGTCTTCCAATCCACCTGTTCGCAAAAATTTCGTTTAGGTACCTTTGAACATCTAAAGCATAATGCGAAGGTGTTAAAATCCTGTTGAAACCATAAACTTTTATCAAAACCTCCAAGTTTAATTGCACTGGGGAATAAATTAACTAAAGTAGGTACGAGATACCCATTTAAAAACTGAAGATATGCTGGCCAGTTTAAATTACCTTCGAAATAGTAGGGTCCAACGATTTTATTTCTTACAATGCCAGCCCATATGTTTATCTTTTGCGGATATTGTGTATGATGTTCTCGCATCCGATTGGAGTTTTCTTTTGCCCAGTATCTACAATTCTGACGGTTGACCTCGCCATTTAATTTGAATGTAGCCTCATCAAAAAAAATAATATTTTGAACCAAGAGAGGGTTTCGGTGGCTATTATCCATCATTATTTCGCAAAAGTATATTCTTTTATCTGGATCATCCTCGTCTAATTCCTGTACAACTGTGCATTTTACTTACTTTACTTACTTTTACGTACGTTGTGTACCGTTGTTTTGCAAACATCAAGATCACTAATAACCTCACGAACAGAAGTGTGTGCATCTTCTTCAAAAGCAAGTAGAACATCTAATGTTGTAACATAATTTACAGAGGGACGACCTGATTTGCGTGCATTTTCAACCGTACCAGTTTCTCGAAATTTCTTTTCAATCTTACTTACTCTGGACTGCGTGATGGGTATTTCTGGATAGTTATCATTAAATAAATTACACACTTCCACCTGAGTTCGCGATTTGTCTCCAAACCCAATCATCATGAGTATTTCAATTCTTTGCTTTACACTCAAATTCATTTCTACTTAAAATTAATTCTAAGCAATAATACAGAACATTCACGAATTAATACAATTATTGTACTACTTAATTGTTATTGAACGTTACTACAAATAATTACAGTTTACCAAAAACTAGAAGTTTTTTGCAATTGATAATAAATAATTTATTTTCTAAGCGCATATCTTTCAAATTATATCCATTAGATCCAAGTATTATATTTTTTTGAAATCAGCTCATTTTTATCGATCTAAAAATGTCCTAAAATACAGGGTGTTACATTTAAAAAAAGCGCCGATGACGTCATCACTGTAATGTGTGTCACGTTGTATAATGAAATTTTATTGTAAAATGTAGAACATTAAATTTAAAAATCGAAGTGTTTTAGATTTTTTTAAAAACGCTTTTTGTTTAGGAAATATTGAATTTATTCCATAATTTACGGACACACTGTATACAATGTCCAATAGGCCAACTGGCTGAAATACGAGCGGTTACACCCGTATTATATAAAAAAAGCGTAGAGAAGTACAGTACCGATTAACTACTTTAAAAGTGTTTTAAAAATTTCTATAATTATTGATATATAGGTAAAGTTTAACTGTTGTTTTAAATTTCCAATTCTTGTTTAAATAAGAAAACCTAATAACAATTGAGCACAGGCTGATAATGAAAAAGCTAATGTGTTTGCAGAATATTTGGGAAATATACTCCAAATTTAGATTAAGTTAGGTCAAAACATAAGTGATGATGTAGTTAGCAAATATCTGGACGCACCCTACCAACTATCACCTTTAATAAAAGCATTCTCCCGATCCAATCTTCATAAAATAATATTGAAAACTAATTCTCACAAAACCTCGAGATATAATTTAATCGATGGAAGAATCCTAAAACACCTACCCAAGAAAGCAATTGCCATGCTTACTACTATCTAGAATAGAATGCTGCAGCAAGTCAGTCATTTTTCAAAATTGCCTAAAGATTTCTTCCTTCTTTCCTATCTTCCAAAAAGCTTATTGCCGTTGATGTTCAAAATATTTGAAAGACACCTGCTAAATAGAGTAAGCGAAACTGTATCACTGCACTGGACAACATAATACCCGAATATTAATTTGATTTCCATCAAATCTATTCAACAATCCAACAGTGTCATTGAATAGTAAATAAAATCAACGATCAACGAACGAAATCAATGAACAATCACGAATATGTATCCTGAACATGTATTTCTAATCTTTTTGCAATTTTTGTCGATGATGTAATCGTTTTAATTTCACACAAAGACCCAGATATAGCATATAAAAAGCTGCAAATTTAATTGCATATATTAGAAAACTGGTTTAAAAAAATGGAAAATTAAAGTCCACAACGATAAATCTGCCCTAATTACATTCACAACAATAAGAGGCATATGTCCACAAGTTAATTTAACTGTTTCGACCCCCTCGGGATAAATATGTCCCACTAAAAGTTTAAAAATATTTACTGGCTCAAATGCGTCCCGATTTAAACTTAGTTTTGCTTTAGTGGTATTTTTAGTGCGCAAGCAATAAAATAAAACTAAATAGACAACACTGCGTGACTTCGGGCGTCAGGTACAGATTTATTTTCACACGTGTTCGACGTTTTAATGCGTTTATGTTCGCATTTTCTATTTTCATCTAGATTTTTGAACAGTAAGTGAATATTTTTATCAGTGATACACTATATTTTAATATAGTATATTGTTTTGCTAGAAATATTCCTGATTTTCTAGGAATAACCCTAGTGGAACAATAATGTCCCAGTGGTATTTTTAAGCAGGACATATTTAACCCATTGATTTTTTTTGCAGTATGTCGAAACAAAGGCTTTCTGAAAAGGAACATCAATCTTTAGCCGATAACCTTTCAGGCATTGAAAGTGAGCTGATGCTCCTTTGAGACTGATGACGACAGCGAAAAAAATATGAGACAGAGACAACATCTTTTGATATGGATGATCAAGAAGACAAAGAAGTCAACAGCTATGATGAACAACTTTCTGAAAATTAAGCTGATGACCTCGAAGATAGTTAAGTGCCGGTGTCGATAACAAGTCAGGATCGAGGCAACAAAGAGCAAAATATAATATGGACTACCATAACCGACAGCGTTCTTTTAAGATTCCAGATTTCACCAATAAACACCTGTAAGGTAGATGAGAGGGTAAAAAGATCTTTGAAACCGATAGATATTTTTAAAAATATGTTTCCTCCCAGCTTGTTTATTTATATTTTCGAATCCACTGATAAGAGATTAACAATTTATGAACAACCAAAAAAGAAAACAATTGCTAAAACCGATATTGGAAAGATTGCAATAATTTTGGGTTGCTGTTTTGTTATGAGTTACAACAGATTGCCAGCACTTCGACACTATTGATCAACCCATGCATCTGTTGGTAACATACAAATTAAAAATAGTATTACGTAGACGTATTACGTAGATGAACTTGTAAATTATGTAAAGCATACTTTTTAAAAATGTAGAATTTATTCTTCTAGGCAGAGTATTGATGAAAGCATGGTAAAATTTAAAGGGCGGCCTGCGTTGAAACCGTACTTACCGATGAAGCATGTTAAAAATAACCTGTAAACCTTTATACCACATCGGTCGCAGATCGAGAAACTAGCGAAAAAATGTGTTTTTTAGACCGGTTATGGTTGCTGCTGTAACAGTTGGGTGATCTACAATGATCGAAAAAAAAAAATATCTTGTCTTGAATTTTTAATAGCTCTAGCTGAAGAGCTGATTCGGTCTGAAAAGGTTACGTCAAAAGTTCACGTAAGAAGAAGGTCGACGGGGAGGCCGTCCAAGAGACAAAAAGCATGATCAATGTACGAGAAAATCTGCCAGTTGAGGGTAAAACACGTCGACGTGGAGCAAGGTATTCTCCACGGAAAATAGAACAACGAACTTCAACATTGTGCAGAATGTGTCAAGATCCCCTTTGCAGCAATTGCTTTACGTCATTCCACAATTAAAACTGTAAAATTACAGTCACATATGTACCATCTGTCAATATCAAAATTCAGAAAAAAATTTGTATGCAAACCTGTTTTCGTAACCTAATTACATACAAAAAAGCTCAGGAATTAAAATTTCAACACCGTTTATTTAAGTAACAAAAGTAGGTCTGAGGGGTTTAAGCAACGCTTCTATTTTAGCTAGAGGTGTACTGAAATATCTTGGGCTGCATTAGGACCAAAAGCTCACGTTAAGCAACGTATTAAATCCAAAAAATTCAGCTCAATATGAAATTTAAACAAATAAATTGGTTACGTGGCAAAAGGCAGAACTGTCATTGGAAAATAAAATATTGCGATACAAAGTCATACTTAATCCAATACGGATTTCCCCGCCGTAGAACTTTAGGGTTGTAACAAACATCAAAACAAAAAAAAATATAAAATTCGTAAAGTATGTCTTATCAGTTTACACCAATAAGATTAACATTCGTAATAATTTATTTATTATATCAAGTACCAAAAGACGGTACCAAAATCAAGCTATTAACACATTAACTAATTACTTAATGTACCTGTTTGTAAGTAGATTGTAAATATGCATTTAAAATAAAATATAAAAGAGTACATAAATATCAAACCCCAATCCCCAATGAATATAAGGTATATTAATACCCAATTCTTGTTCAAACAAAACATTTGTTTCATTTTCGATTAGTTGTAAACTAAACCCATGAGGGTTTTTAATTTATCTGATGTTTTTAATATATTTTTATTAAAAAAGGGTAAATGGATCAAGTATATTCTTGTAGACAAATTAACTAACGTATAATAAGCTCTTACTATCTCAACAACTTCTTTTGAGGGGCGCACCTAGAGTAGCCATGGAGATCCTATCCGATCTCCTTTCCCAGCAATTCGTTATAAAGAGGCAGGTAACAATGGCATATTATAGATCGCAAGGAAACCTGAGTAACGCAATGTCTACATTAGCAGACAATAACATCACAAATAAAATTAAGACTGATGTATGGATGATGACTTTTGATCATATGTTGCCCAGACATAGGTCTAAAGTATCATTGCAGCTGGACATCCGCCTAAGAGAAGGATGAGGTGGAAGAGGCACATAGTCCAGGTTACGCTACACAGACAGGTTTAAAACTGCAAAAGGGTATGTTGTAGAAATATACAGTAGTAGTAGAAATGTAAACATTTCTGTTCCAGTTCATATCTCTATATTCTAAGCAGAGATTTATTAAATCTCGTATGTTTTATGAAAAATTAAAATAAGGGTTTCCGAATTTAGTAAATCATCATACACAGATTGTCAAGCGGATATGGAGGGTATTAGGATCGCTAGGGTAGACTCTAGGCTAGCGTGGAAATGCCGAGAAAAACATGATAGACTAGAAGTCAAGCTCATGGCATAATGGAACTTCCTAACTAGAGATTCGACAGTAAGATGACTTCTGAACCTAACAAAGCTGTTTAATAGAGATTTAAGTTGCAAACTTTATGTCAGACAACCTAAAATAACCATAGTTATGTTAAATGCCGGCAAAGTGACTAAAAAAATTTAAGTAAAGAAACGACAAAAACCAATTAAGTAAAGATTGCTACTATTGGGAGGAGGAAAAGAACAACAGTGGTATAGTCAGAAATAAATAAACTAATTAAAGAAGACAACAAAAAAAAAGCGGAGACAACTGAAAACGTTATTTGAAAGAAAAGTCTAAAAGTCCTCTAAAATAATTATCAATAAAACAAATATATAATTTTATTTTTCAAATTGCATGTGAAGATAATAAAATTAGGGACGATAGAAATAAGATAATAAAACTAACAGGCAAATAAAATTATAGCTATGTTTGACTAAAAAATTATCAATATCTTAGTATATAATAATCATAGTAAATATTCGGTACCTTCAAAGTATTTTCTTTATATGTATTTGATTTTTCCCGTAGAGCTATAATAATTTGAAAACACTTTAGAAATAACCCTGTATATACGTGAGAATCTGCCAGTAACTAATGAAAAGGTATTATCGAAGTTGTATTGAAATTTAAAATTTGTTCGACGAAAAAAACTTGAATTTGTAATTAGATTCCTTTATTGTAGTAGTCAATAAGAAACATCGATAAAGTGGGTCTTGAATACCTCTTCAATCAACCAATTGTCAAATAATGTTCCTGGTGACCCTGATGTACTAACTCGGCAAAATTTGGTGTCACTTATAATTATTTCTTTACTAAAGTTTTATCTAGATAACGGTGCGATGAAATCTGATCCACTTTTTAGAGAATGAACAATGGGCACTTCATTACAAAGAGTGAGTAAGGTTATTTGGAGTTGACAAGTGATATGTCGATAGGAAAGTTATACCTAATTAATTGTGTACTAATAGAATTCTTGCTGTGTCATCTTGTAGTTAGAAAATAATAAAAAATTCTAACTACTTTACCAAAAGGACTGACTATATCATTCATTGTAAGAGGAGCGAAAAGAAAGGACAATTTAGATGACAACAATGTCAAAAGGGATGTATAGAAATAGTAAGAAAAACTGTAAATCTAAAAAATCAAAAACGGCGAGCAACAAAATGAATGAATAAAAAATACGAAATTGGATGAAAGATAGGACAACCGGTTCATTTTCTAAGGCACTGTTGTTTTTGTTGGAGGTATAAGTCTGAGATTGGTCTTATATCCTTACCATCGAGTCCTAATGTTTTTAGGATTTCGATTAGTTTCCCATGTAGTACTTTGTCATATTGTCAACCTTTGTTGTTTGCGTTATAGTATTTAAATTTCCATACAATTCTCCGTTAACCGTGCAACTTTTAGTCTTTTTATTTCTCGTATTATATTCTTATTGTATTCATTGACATTTCTACTTTTTAATTTCTTTCGCTCTTCATTATTGCTTCTTTCATTTCATCATCATTCTGGCTTTACAATCCTACGTGGATCATAGCCTCCTCAAGAATTTCTCTCCAGTCGTCCCTATCCATCGCCTTTCTCTGCCAAGCACGTATTCCTATATTTCTCATATCTTCATCGATGTTATCAAGGAACCTTGTTCTAGGTCTTCCTCTTCTTCTCTGACCAATAGTTCTATCAAGGAGCGTTTTTCTAGCAGGGTCATTTTGTTCCATTCGCATTACATGCCCTATCCACCTCAGACGTCCTATCTTAATATGTTATTGCTTCTTTTGTTTATTTAATTTAAGATTTTCATGCGAACGAATGGTAATAGATGTCTTTATTGAGTTCCACTGTTCTTCTATGCCGCTAGTAATGTTTTCATCTATGTATTTTCGTAAAATTCCTTATTGTATGTCACTAGTCACACTATTGTAAACTCTATTTTTACTTTTTCCTGGTTGTTGTTTTCTTACACAATAGTTTTATATCTGTTTTGGAGCTAATTGTTTTATGAATTCTTTTGAACCATATATTGATATTTGTAACTAATATATTATTATCTGAGAAGACATCTGCGCCTGTATATGTTGTATGTATATATATATATATATATATATATATATATATATATATATATATATATATATATATATATATATATATATATATATATATATATAATGGTGTAATAAACACATAATAAAAAAAAGTTAAATTTAAAAGATATTTACGACCTGGAAAAAAAGTATCATGAAAGGTGCCACGTAGGTGTAGCACATTTGCTAAAAGGTGCTAACAGGTGAAAAAAGAATACAAACAATGGAGATAAGGATTAAAGTACAATATAAGAAATAATGAAGGAGAACAACCGAGAACACTCCAAAAATGTTTTAATAAAACACAAAATGGTAAACTTAAACTCAAAACATTACTTTTTAACAGAGAAAAACAAAAAACAAAATATTAGATAAATAGATACAACAGTGTAGAATATAAACTCTGAATTTTAATAGAAATTAGAAGACCAAAATAAGAGGCAGGATTAAAGTAAATTGAAAGAACAACATCTCAAATACTACCATAAAAAGAACAGAACAAAAAAAAGTAAAGTTCACTGGTATTATACTGTACATTCCTATACTTTATTAGAAATTTATGTAGAATTTAGTTTGGATATCAATTTTTCTGGCTGGAAAAGAAAATTTAGTCTGGATCATGACAGTGCTTTTCAAATTATTCCTCTATCAAAATTGCTCTAAAATTATTCTAATACAATTTTACTTCTTCAGAGTGGTAACAAAAATATATAAGGTGTTAGTACAAGACAGAACAAAGTGAATGAGTTCTTAAGGAAGTAATAAAACTAAACCGATATAAAGGACTATCGAAGCTTACTCAGGAGTTAAATCCGAGACCTCTTGCAACCAAAGATAGAATTTCATCCCTAGACCATCGAGTCGATATACATTGTTTATTTAGTTTGCGAGATAATATAAAAAACGAAGAGGTCAGGAGAAGAACCAAGGTGATTGATGTCATTAAATGGATAGCCAGACTCAAATAGAGATGGGCAACTTTAACTAGAATAACGGATAGGCTATGGACAAAAAGGTTATAGGAATGGATACAAAGGGAAGACAAGAGAAGCGTCGGTCGACCACCTACACGATGGGTTGACGATTTAAGAAAACAAAATAAAAACGTAAGATGGATGAGAGTAATGGAAGATAGACGGGGTTGAAAACACGAGGAAGACACCTATATTTAGCAGTGGACTTTTGAGGCTGGATGATGATGAATGAAAACCTATACTTTATGTATATTTTATAATGGATTCATAATTTTTTATAATTTTGATCTATTGACCCCAAATTCAGTAGGTTCCTTTCCTGGACGAAGCGTAAATGACATACAAAGTTTCATAATCTATGACCTTTTCTTTAAGAGTTATCGCACAGAAAGGCAAAAGACCAGACAGGCAGACAACGCCACGATTTCAAGAAGGTAGAGTGGGATCCATAAAGATGATCTAGCTAGGATGTAATTGAAGTGAAACTGTATTAATTTGTGTTATTATTTTTTAATATATTGAGATAGCATTAAAAAATGATCGCAAAGGTTATTCATAACACGATACTCAGATGACTCAGAAACCCTCTTGAACGCTGTAAATAATGAATGCACCGAAAAGGGCTTAACGATCAAGGCAAAAAAATAATACTGGTGGTGGTCGGAAAATTTAATCGAAGTCTCAGTACTAAAATTAGATATGAAAATCCTGAAAACACTTTAGATATCTGGGTAGCTAGATTGACTGCAGGGATGAAAGTGACGAGGAAATTTCGTTAGAAGTCTGTTATTGACCACACGTTTAAGAGTATTGAAGTGCTACATCTATTCTGCTTTGTTCTATGCAAAAGTAAAAAATCTTAATAAATTAGAAACGTTCGAGTTTTGGTGTTACCCTCGCATGCTCAGAATCCCGTGGACAGCACACATATCTAACGAATTTGTGCTGGAGACCAAGCATAAAGAGCGAGAATTGATCAACATCATCAAAATAATAAATCTCCAACACTTCGGTCATATATTAAGAGGACCTAAATATTGCTTACTCCGGTTGATCGTTCAGAATAAAATCGAAGGAATATGCTGAATCGGAAGAAAACAACTGTCCTGGCTGCGTAACATTAGACAGTGGACAGGTCGAACGGCCAAGGAATTGTTATATCTTGCTGCGCCCGAGAAACATTTAATCACAAAACACGAAATAGTAATCTTTCCACTGCGACACTCCATTTAAATCATTATATATATATATATATATATATATATATATATATATATATATACGGATCTACTGCCTTCCCTCTTTAAAGAGAGTATTGGGCGCTCTTGAGTTTCAGTTTTAACCAAAAGTGAAAGATGGCTGACTGACTGACTGGATCAGCGCATCTTCTTCTGTTTCAGGCCAATATCTTGTTACAGTTCTTATGCAGCTATTATCCGATCTTCCTCCTCTTCTTCTTTTGTCTGGTTGGTATTCAAGTGCCTGTCTGGTTATATTATATCAAGCATAGCACAAAGAAGTATGTAGCGTTCAATGATAGGAGTAACAATAAAAAAAGATCACAAACGAAGACCTATGAAACAGAACCAGAGTTACAGATATTGTGGAAAGGCTTGTAGATTAAAATAGAGATAAGCTGGCACGCAAGTTAACTGAATGGAGACCAAGAAGAGATAAACGAAACAGAGGAAGATCACCTACACGATGGCAAGATGATCTGCGAAAGACAACAAAAAATTGGATTCATGCTGCACAAGACCTTGTACTCAGGATACAAACAGGAGAGGCCTATGTCCTGCGGTAGACTTAAAATGGGCTGACGATGATAAGGACTGACGATAAACCGAGAATACCTAATTCACTTTGGCCACATACCTAAAAGAACTGGAACAATGGAACTTTTGGTAGTAGAAGAAAGAAAAAGACCTTTCTACCACTTTTGGTGGTAGAAGAAGAAAAGGTAGAAGGCCGAAGAACAAGAGGAAGATCTCCAAATACGATAAGCAAACCGAATGAAGATTCTGTTGGGAAAATTCCTACATGAAACCGTTCATATTGCATTGGATCGTAGCCAATGGAGACAGCAAGCTAGTAATATTTAGAGTGTCACCAAGCCGTGACAACGGTTCAAGGAATGATGAGGAGAGTTTATATATATATATATATATATATATATATATATATATATATATATATATATATATATATATATATGGGGCACTACTACAGATATGTCATGAGCAGACGAGCTAATTTTTGGCCTGGAGGTTGATGAATATAGTAGCAAGTATCAGAAACGAATCAAATAATTAAGGAGGCTTATGTTCAATATTGGGAAAATGAAGCTGAGATAGATAGAATTAAATCAAATAAAAAAGACTTATACTAGTTTATCACTAAATTAAAAAATATTGTTTGAGATGGATGCTCTAAATTTTTTTGCCACGATGTTTTCAATTTACCATCGAAAATCTCATGTTTTTGATCTTAATTAAAAATTCCATTTTGTTTATTTATTTCACTTAAGGCAGATTCACAATGCAGACTCTATCATTTTGCTAGTATTTCCCGGAGTTTTTAACATTTGATAGATCGACCTTCAGAAATCTTTCAGTCTCCTATACGTTGCATCGGTTAGAGTTCAAACTTCAATATAAAAGAATATGAATAGCATAATATCAGAATACGTGTACATGAAATGACATTTTCATATCACGTCTTCTTAATACTTTCTTTTAAATAAGCCCCACTCGGCTGTTAAACTGCATCTGATTTCTACTCATCGCTTTACCAGAATAAATAATGTCAGTTCAGTCGAACTATAGCAAGATATAAAAGACCAAAAGAAAGAAGACAACCCGGTAAGCACCTATTGGAAAGACAGCTGATTACCATTATCACATTTAAGATTTACTGATGGACTAAAGACGAATGATCTAAGGTAGGAAGACGACAATGTAGATACACTTGTATAATAGATAATATAAGAATGTACTTACACAATCACAAATTAGAATCAGTCCCTTTAATAAATATCCAAAAATTGTAGTCAATATAATGCACTTTTCCTAAACACTATAATATGTAAACTAATCTAGTTAGAAAAGTACTTAACTTTATAAATTACAAGAAGAGCCCCACTACATAAACATCAATAAATCTTTGAACAATTTCGTTTTGTTCTCGGTAGTAGTTAATAGTTATTGCGACCCGTTGGAGGGGATTTTTGATAGAGTCTAACCCCATTTTTTATAGACACCGGGTGCGCCGTGTAGGATTTCGAGTAACTGGCATCGATAACACTACTCACTTAGCGGTTTCATTAAATATTGTTTAATCCATCTTTGTTGTACTAAAGTGTCAACAGAAACATGCTTTGGTTTATTGAGATTTGTAGAATTAATTAGGACGTCCTAAATGTTTTTCTACTTTTATAGCTACTGGCTTTATACATTTGTTTATGAAACATAAAGAACGGTTAGAGTATAAATTTGGATACAGGGTGATTTCATATTGATGGCATTTAACGTATTTTTAAAACTATAACGATGAAAAAGCTTTTTAAGCTTATCGCCGCTCTTTAAGAATGTTTAATATTACCTTGAAATTTACAGTAATTTTAATGGTATATATTATATTAGATAAGGTATTGACAAAAATAAGGTAAATCGATCGAAATAAAGACGATCAATTAGAATAATCACAAAGAGGGTTTAGCAAAATTAGTTTACTAGCAAAACGTTTGTTAAAAAAATTCAAACAGCGACTTATACTTGGTATTTGTAAATATAGAAAAAGCATCTGACAGAAGTGACAGAGAAACTACTGAAGGAAACTATTTATGACAACCGAAAACTAAGGGACATAGATGAAAAACTAGTTAATGCAATTACAAGATTGTATTAAAACATAAAAACAAGGGTAGTGAGTTGAAATTCCGAGCTGAGTTGAAAACACTTTTCAATATGATGCTTAAAGACGAAATATGGATATATGTATTAAAAATAAAAGACAACTACAACAATATGAACCTACGGAATAGTTCCCTAAAAATAACTATTGAAAACACAATCAACATTTACATTAAATTTTGCTGTAACTATGAAATCCTGAAAATCATGATATTTAGAAAGAGAAATTTAAAGGGATTAGGTCCTCTAAAACTGAATGTTACAAATCTTGTGAGTAAAGTAAATTACCTTGGTGTAACATTAGACTCGAGGCTCACTGGGAATAAGGAGATCAAACGAATAACCAAGAGAACGGCAACTATACTAATAGTAGCCAGACGCACTCATGGAAAAATGTGGATTGTAAAACCAGTTATATTATATTTTCCCTCGGTTGTAGATGGACAGAAGATGCTAAGAGTTTCCGGAATCGACCAGGCTACCGTCACAAACGACAACGGCAAAGAGTACGGTTTATGGCAACATATAACACCAGAAAATTGATGGTGGACGAGAGATGTGTGGAACTTGAAAATGAGCAGAAGCATATAAAATGGGATATACTTGGATTATTCAAAGTACGGGAAAAGGTGAAGAACAAATGGTATTTTCGTCCGAAAACCTATTGCATTATAGAGGAGAGTCTTCTAATGGTAACGTCGGATTTGTGCTAAATAAAAAGCAAACAAAGAATATACTCAGAATTAATAGCATAAGTTATAGAGTAGTGTATCGTATCTACAAAGTAATAAAAAACATTCGATTAAAGGTCATACAGGTAAACGCACCTACTAGGGCCCACACAGACGAAGAAGTTGAATCGTTCTACGATGACGTTAATACTGCGATACAACAGTTTACCACCAAATATACTATACTGATTTGAGACAAACGCCAAAATAGGCCACAAGCAGGATGATTCAGAGTTTGTACTTCGATCTCAAGTATATGGCGATAGAAAAAAAAAGGTAACTCTTATAGAATTTCTTCTGCAACACAGACTATATGTCATAAAAACGTATTTTAAAAAAGCCCTCAAAGACAGTAGACTTGGCAATCACCAAATGGTTTAAATAAGAACAAAATTGACTTTATATTTATCAGCAAAAAAAGACGCTGTTCAAGACGTATTAAACTGTGTTAAATCAATTTTCAACCGGAAGTGGCCATAGAATGGTTAGAGCAAAGACAGTCTTGAACGTATAGAAGGAAAGAAGAAATATGGTAACAAGAACTTAAAATGTCACATAAACTGCGATTACTAACACGAGGGCATACCAGGAAAAAATAGAAAAAAAAATTATATTTTTTTTCACAACTGGTCACACATCGGAGAATACACGACAATGAAAGAGGTGATGAAGAGCCAGAAGAGAATCGTCTATAAAATACTTTTATTCAGAGCCGGCCTTAATATCGTCTGCGGTCAGAAAAAGACCTGGATCCGAACAAAAGGTAACTGTCACTGGCAAAGCGTATGCGACCCAGTACATGACAAAACGTATGTTGGATGGACATGTGTGCTTTATGAAGTGCTGCGGAAAACAGGCAGACATAGTAACAGACTTAGCAGAGAACCTAAAATAACCAATTATATTTTACTTGACCTGTAGGTACTAGGTATCCCAGGTAACAAATACTTTTTTGTGATTACCAAGTGAGTCCAAATATATATGTCTCTCACTACAATAAGTCAATTGGCTGCAGTATGACTAGTTTGAAACAAACGACTTTCGAAATAAAAAAAGATATAATCAGCTTGGTTAAAAAGGTTTTTCAATATTCACCACCACAAGAAAAAGGAGAGAACAAATTCACCACCACAAGAAAATAGAGCTAAAAAGTATATATTAAAGTCTTAAAGGATAAGTTCCTACCTATCTTGCCAGCAGACAATGGAAATGCAACATTTATAGTGGATAAAGCTCAATATCAGGAAAAAAATTAAAGAACGGATGAAAAATGGACCATTCAATTAAGGAAGAATCTATATTTACATAACTTTATCCAAGTGTAGAAATTAACTATCCTAGCTCTGCTTGCAGCTATTCGAAATATTTCAGTAGTAGACTTATTGAACAACTTTCTCGGGTTTTAAAGCCGAGCTATTTTTCTTCCCTCTGGTTCTTTCATTTTAAATACCTTGGTCTGAAGAATGAGTTGCAATAAGCCATATCTCTGTTCATGTCTCATAAGATAACCAAGATATTCCAATTTTGCTCTTTGATTAAGTTAATAAATAATCTAGCTTTTCTGATCAATTCTACGTAGAACCACAACATTAGTGACAAGATCCATTCATTAAATTCTTAAGATGCGTCTATAACTCCACATCTCTAGAAGCTTCAGAAAATGTCTAAGCCTCTACTCCTTATAAGGCAGAAAACACATAGCATCTGATGATAGAGAGTTTGGTGCCAAGTAGTAAATCGTGACTTCTAAAAAGAGACTTCATCTTTACGAATGCTTAACTTGCTTTTCCTATACGTTGTTTTATTTCAGAAGACTAGTCCCATTAACTGTTAATGTTGGTACTAAAGTTTGTGTAGCTGTTTACCCTGTCAATTGGCGGTTTATTTGCTAAAAGCCGTGTATTTAATATTTTGCGCTTACTGACTACCATGTACTTTGTTTTTTTTATATCGAGATCCAGTCCATATCATCTACTTATATCTGATATTGTTGATACACCATCCAAGCCATTTGCAAAAGCTACTGCTTCGTCGGCATATCTTATATTGCTTAAACGCACTTCGTTGTCTAATACGTCTTTCTGTAGTTTTCTCAGTGCTTGTTCAAAGATATGTTCAGAAGACATGTTAACTCTTTAAGCCGCCATGGTACACGCGATATAGCACCTTTTTGGGTACTGTTATGTGGTGGTGGTCTTATTTGATCTTTCAATTTAATGTCGCTTACATTGTAGTGGTACAATTTTTCGACCACTGTAATAGAAAGCTACTGGAAAGTAGACACACACACACAGGCATGCCTAATTCCAGATTTTATAGCTTTTTGTAGTCACAAACTTGATCTTATTATCAGCGCATCGTGTATTGAAGCTGGTCGATAGCTTCGGGTTAATAAGTTACTGAAAACTTAAATGTACAAAATAATTTTATTCAAGACTTGTGTTAATATTACGATTTAAGTAATAATTAATCTGAATGATAATATTTGTGTGGCAATTAAAAATAAACAAAGTTTTCTTTAGGTATAATATTCGTACCACCGCTCCGCATATGATATTTTACAAAATTTAATTTTTATCTACGAAAATGTCAAGATTAAGAAGGGACGTTATTTATTTTACCCCAATTGGCATGACGTTGACGAATTATAGGCGAAACTGGATAATATAGTTGAATATGTAGAGGCAATACCATCTGATTCTGAATCGATATTGGACGATTCTGAAAATGACGATCCCGAAGCTATTGAAACTGCAACGGCGGAAATCGAGGAAATTTATAACATATCAGGTAAAGAGTCTGAATCTGGTTTTCTACAAGAGGTGACAACAGATATGGCTAGAGCTCCTAGACCGAAAAATTGTACTTCTGCTTATCCACCTCTCACGTGATCAACTAATAAAAAAACTATCTCTTTTGAAAACTTAACACATTTATCTGAAGTACCAGACTTTATTTAAGACCTTGATTATCCAACCCCATATAATTTGTTGGTTGTTGATAGCTTATATTGTACCTTAGAAGAAGGAATTAAAAAGAGACAATATCCATGCAGTAGGTAGACACAATCTAGACACGCTTCGTAAATATGTCTCGCCGATATCTGCCTACTTTTAAGACTGATAAAAAAATGAATCGAGGAGATTCTGGATTGGTAGCAGTAAAATGGAAGGATTGGAGAAGAATATATATAATTTTCAACTTCGACAACCCTAAGGAAGTTAGTGAAGTATAAATAAATTTGATCAGATGTTACCATGTTACAAAATTGAGCGTCACAGTAAAAAATGGTAGCATTAAATATTTTTTCATTTATTAGATGCTGAGGTTGTAAATACATTCTCCGTTTACAAGTTGATGAACTTGCCTAAAGTAACATCAAAAGATTTTCACTGTGCTGTTATTAATGGACTGACAGATCAAATTGTTGATAAAAAGAGGCTACCCAACGGGATGCTACCAGACACGATACAAAATAAAAAAAGTAAAGTCATTTGTCCCCAATGAAGTGCGACTTAATATTTCAGAACATCAGCCATAGCAAAGTTTAAAAAGAAGATATACTTTACGCAGCATCAAAGACAAGGAAAAAAGGAGTTAATGAATTTGTTTTTTTCTGTAAAGTTCCGTTATGTTTATCTAAAAGCAAATTATGCTTCCATAAATATTACAATAAACTGTAGGTTCACTTTTTCATATTAGATTATATAAGTTTTATGTCTGCAAACTTGTACCAACTGTACAGTTGTACAAATCCTGTACCACCTGATAACTAAAAAAACTTAGTTGCAAAAAAAAACATTTTCGTGTATCAATAGTAGATAATTAACTCCTTTGTGTATCTTTTTATCAATTTGTGAATATAAATATTGTTGCTTCACTAGGGCATTTTTTGCATGGAAACTCTTGCTCCTCAAAGAGTGAAATAACTTCCTGAGTGGGAAAACTTGGATTCTTGTCCCACTCCTCCATATATGGAGATAGTCGACTGGTCATTCACTTTCATGTTGGCAGTTTGGTTGTAATATAGATTATTACAACCAAACTGCCTTCTCTATCACCTAAGCCCGATTCTTTCAAGATGGTTATAAGCTTATCATATTTTACTCTATCAAATACCTTTTTTAGTCAATAAAACAAATATATGCGTCACATTTAACATCCTAGTAACTCTGCATAAGCATTTGTATAGCGAATAGAGCCTGTCAGGTGCCTAATGCATCGCGAAATATATTGTGCTGTGTATCACTTTCAAAAATGTTTTACGCAAGAAAACTTATTAGAAACAAGAAAAAAATTATTCCGTAGTCTTCGCATGTTTTTGCTTTTAATTTTTTTGCTACAGTTACGAAGGTCAACTTTAACCAGCGTCGGGGGATTTTTCTAGTTACATATATTTTGTTTAGTATACAGCTGTGCCATTTTTAGTCTTTCTGATAGCTGCCATGACTTGGCAATCGAACGTCTTGAGGGTTTGACATTCCGTATCTTCAATGGTAGTCTACCTTTTATCTGCAAAAGTTACTTTCACATAGTTCTTCCAAATCTCTAGTCTCTCTTCTACATTTAATAGTGGTTTCCTTGGTTGTCTGTCAAACACCAAACTCTTCTTGGCTTGTATAAGCCTATAGCTTTTTTAACTTTTGTGTGTAATTAATGAATCATGTTTATGTTTCAATAGCTGTATTTCCGCACGCTGTTCTCTTAGCCGTGTATTCTTAGTTATTCTGATAACTTTCACCTCTCCTCCGTCATATATAAAATCTCATTTGTAATCTATAATTTTTTATAATTTTTGATGGTTTAAGCAATTTTTCTTGTATGTCTTGTGAAACTCTATGCAACTTTTCAAGCTCCTGGTCGGTTACATCCGTTTGAATAACGGTATTCTAGTTGCTCTGTTGCACATACAAATACAATTAAAGTCAGAAAACTGCAATATCTCGGACATGTCATGAGAGGCGAGCGTTATAACTTGCTGCAATTAATAATACAAGGAAGAATACAGGGTAGAAGGAGTCGCGGAAGAAGACGCATCTCCTGGTTAAATAATTTGAGAGCTTGGTTTAACTGCACTTCTGCTGACCTCTTTAGAGCAGCGGTATCGAAAGTGCGAATTTCCATGATGGTTGCCAACCTTCTTAGAGGAGATGGCATGATGTTGTATTTCGGGTTGATAGTACGTCGAATATTCTTTAGCCTGAGCCTAATTTTGCCAATCAGTGGAATATGGTCTAACTTCATATCGGCTCCTGGGTATGTCTTGACTGATGATGGAATCTTTTACTAATCATAATGCAATTTATTTGATTTCTGGCTATGGGGTCTGAAGTGCCGTGAGGTGATTTCTATGTGAATAAACTTCAGCATGGGAGTTTGAAGTAAGTGTTAGTAAGCTCAAAACTCTTCTTCTGCTATAAATTCAGCAAATTGGTCTCCTCGCTTATATATTTTTAAGAAAAAAAAACTGTCCCATGCATTTCTAGAATCGCTTCCTATCGAAAAACGATAAAATAGTCCCCTACCAATGTTTGCATTTGGATAACTTATAATCAAAGTTAAATCCTTTTTGGCTTTTTAAGGTGCGAAATAATTCATTATAGAATGGTTCACTTATGTCGTCTGGTTTGTTAGTTGTAGGGACACATATCTGGATAATGTTAGTTGTAATTGGGTACGTATTAAGTTGAAGAAGGTGCGTTCTATCCGATATGGGTACAAAGTTTTGAACATGTCTAGCAGTTTCTTGATTTAAGATTATTCCTACTCCATTTTCTTCCGTTGGGGTTACCTGAGAAGTATATGTGATGATAACTAATTTTACGTTGTCCAGAGTTCGTCCATCTCATATCGCTTATTTCCATTATGTCTACTGATAGTCTATCCATCTCCTTGACTGCATTATGAATCTTACTTACTTCGTATAATGTTTTAACATTTCATCTGCAGATCGTGAGGTTTTCTCATAGATATGGAAGACCCATACCTCAGCTTTATGGAATAATCTAAATCAATAAAACATATTCAAATTCAAATCATTTCCAATATAATGAGTTCTCATTGCAGTAAACAGCCAAACATTATTATTGGATATCATTCAGCCGTTAGGAAATTCGTTAAAAACAAGACAAAAATATTTTGGCTGTGTTAACATGGCGGCAGTGGCTCAGTGGCTATGATAGGAGATGCTAAGTCCGGGCTACAGGACTAGAGGATGAGAGAATGCTTTAAAGGATGAGTGGAGTACTCATCCACTACTCAAAAAAGAATATAAATCTAAAAGTGCACCGATTGTTGCCAAAATGGGAGATCGTAGGTTAAAATGGTTAGTGATGCTTGCCGAATTACAAGTTCCTTATAGAAGTAAATGAGAAAGACCAAAGAAGACCTATTTGGAACCTTAGACAGGGCATGTTTATGATAAGAATTGATATTGGTATGATCCAAGATAGAGACTTATGAAAATATGCAATTAGGGAATCTGAAGCTGCGTAGGGATCTGCACTAGAGATCATTTTTAAGGGCCTATATAATATTTAAGTAAGAGATTGGAATAAAATCCTCTGATGACTAGATTATTAATAAATTGTGAGCAGCTTCTTTTTTAGACACTTCTTTTAAAAATAAAGAATATTTATTTCGCAACCGTGGTTCATTATACCTTATATAGTTCAACAAATGCTAATGTGTGACTAAATAATTTAATCAACGTACTGTCTCTTATGACAGATATCTCTGTTCATCAAAACACGATAATTTGATTATTATAAACCAAAGACGTATCGAAAAGTAATTTTAAAATAATGTAATTATATAGGAGCACACGCCAACTGTCCTCGTTACTACTTTTACCGCTAATCCTATAAATTAGATTGATTTAAAAATCGTTAGAAGTTATGCGGAAAGCAATAAAATTTAACGAGTTTTATAATTGTCCACTAAACGAGGTAATCCAAAATTAGGTAAAATGACTCCAATAACCTATAAAACAAAACAATCAATAAATCAAAAAGTAAGCTTTACAATAAAGACAATCAATAAAATAGATTTACTTCTCTTCTTTTATTGTCGCAATTAAAACCAAATCTGAAATAACAACTAAATAGGAGAGAAGAAACGGTGTTAGAAGTTATAGGTTGACGATAGTTGAGATTTGCAGCATTAAAGTCACAGACGCATGTATTTGTTTTGTGAGGTAAGCATGTAGACTAATTCGGAAATATAATATCCTAATTTTAAAATAAAAATTTTTGATAAAAATAAATCAAAATAACATAATTTATTAGAAGCTAAATAAAATATCATATTACAAAAATGCCGTGGTAAAAGAAAATATGTATTTACATGCTTTTTGGACTTATAAAAGGCATTCGATAAAGTACAGCATGTAAAATGACAAATATGTTCGTGTCATTACAAATTTGTACTAAAATCAAACTGCTATAGTAACAATTGGAGATAATTACACCGACAAAATCTCCATATAACGAGGAGTCAAACAAGGTTGCATTTTGTCCCCAAAAGTGTTGAATGTTTACTCGGACCAGCTATTTAAAAAGGCACTTGAGAGACATTCATATGAAATCTAAATAAACGGGTGACTAGTTAACGCAATTAGATACGCGGACAAAACAGTATAAAGGATAACAGGAATACAGCGCTTAACGTTAGCCTGAATTTGAATCGGTTAGGGAACCATGTTGGAGATGTATTACTCAGGAATCCCACATGAACAGCACTAAGCTGAGAATTGTGCCCCTATTGCGCATCAGAGTCAGAGTGCTATAGGGGAGAGGGATGGTCTGGAGCATTGGAGTGCGGTGGAGGAATTCCTGTCTATACACGAATTAATACACCACGCTAAAATGAATTGTTACACCCGAACGACATTTTAAGGGTAAGAATAAGTCTCTCAGGCTAGGTTTATTTAAATTGTTTTACGATACAGTAATTCTGTTAGAAAATAATGAAGGTTTCCAAATTCTGTTTTATCGTATTCACAAAGTAGAAGAGGAAATGGCCATTAAAAAAATTTAAACAAAACCAAATTTTGTCTTTCGTCGTAAATCACATGCAAAGCTTCAATTAAAAGGAGTCTAAATTAAAAAAGTTGACAAAAATACATATTTGGGAATTGTTATAATGGATCAACTAGATCCAGACATAGAAATAAAATGAAGAATAGCAATGACCAAAGCTTCTTTTATGAAAATGAAGACATTTTTTTTGCAACAATCATATTAGGTTAGAACTAAGATAAAGAATGAAAAAAGTGCTATATTTGGTCTGTGCTTTTGTATGGAGCAAAAGTATGAACACTGAAAGTATCAAGTATGAGTAGAATTGATGCATTGGAAATGTGGATTCATAGACAGATGCTGAAAATACCTTGGACACCAAGAAAAATCAATGAGGAAGTACTAAGGATAGTCAACAAAGATAGAGAATTGATAACGACTGTTAAACACTGGAAAATGTATTATCTGGGACATATAGTGAGGGAAAATCGATATAGAATACTACAACTGATCCTTAAAGGCAAAATAGAAGGCCGTAGAAGTGCAGGTAGAAAACAGGTTTCTTGGTTAAAAATCATTCGTAAATGGGCTCAGATATTAAATGCAGGACAATTAGGTATTCCATGTGGCAGAAGATCGAGAAGTTTTCGCAATGGTGATCGCCAACGTCGTATAATTCTGAAATGACACGTGAAAAAGAAGAAGTAAGGAATAAAATAAACCTCGAAAAGGTTGTGTATAAAAGAAATGGTAATAAATGCTGATGTTTATTTAAGTAGTTATTGGGTTGCTTAGATAGATCTCACTCTTTTAAATGTGGATCAGATGTAATTCGTATTAATTATGTATTGATATTTTTGCTATTGAGGGTATTAATTTAGTGATATTTTTGCAAATTATATATATTTTAACACCAAATTATAGTGTTTAGGCGAAAATTGGGTTAATACTTTCTGGGAAGTATTATCTACAGGATTAAAGGTTCCTTCCGGCAAAGGACGACGACTAATAATAACACATGTTGGTTGGATAACGGGTTTTAGAAGGTATTTCTTTAATATTTCAATCTGAAAAAACGGAGACTACCATATAGATATAAAGAGTGGTATTTTTGGAGAATATTTTCAGCAGAAAGATTAGTTTTCTAGAAAAATATGTAAAAATTGAATTGCTACGAATTGTAAAATTAGTTAAAAGCCTCGGGTACTTTATGCAGAAGATGAACTTGCAAAAACATTTGATATCAATGTGCGTCTTCCTCCCTACCACTGCCAACTAAACCCTATTGAACTGATATAGGCACAAATTAGAAGATGGTAGCTCGAAATAATACGAGATTAAAATTAAAAGATGTGCAAATATTATTAGAAAAATCCCTATTTCAGGTGACCATGAAGAAAAAAAAGGAAACATGTGGAATTTGGATAAAATCTTAGATATTGATAATGCAGTGTTAGTGGTAACAATATCAGTAAATAATGACTTAAATATCAATTGAAGATGGTGATTCAGAGACTGTCTGATGTGTACATTGTGTGATCAGGTGATTCCTGATCTTGGCAAGTACACTGAATATACTGAATTGTGAAAGTACAGCTAAAATCTTTGTTTAGGTCCGATTTTTAACCTGCATTATATATTCGAATTGTTTTAATGTAAAATTTATGATTTTTCGTGACATTACAAGTGTAAAACATATTGTATATCTACAAAATATTTGTTTTAGTGCATCTTTATATTTTCACTAGTTTACTGTAAAAAATATTTTTTTTATTAATATTTAAGGTTAAACTTCAAATAAATTAGTACCTTTTGTAATTAAAACAAGGGTTTTTTATTCTAATAAGTAATTTTAATAAAAAAAGTTTGCAATTATCAGAACTCTTCAGCGCTTTTTACAGTAAAAATCTTCTTATTCTTCTCGTAGCACTACAACCCGATGTGGGTTTTGGCTGACTGCACAACTTGCTTCCATCTTGAACGGTCGTTCATAATAGTTGGGTCAGTGGGTAGCCCAATTGTTCTTAGATCTGACCATATATTGTCTCTCCATCGTGGGAGCTTCCTCCCATATTAGCTTGGCAAGTCGGCTATTAGGGAGTCTATGGACATATTACACGTGGAGAGAAATACATCTTGCTCCAACTGAGCTCTCCAACCTGAGAGAGTGGTACGGATGTACATCAAATAAACTTTTCAGAGCAGCCGTCTCAAAAGTCCGAATAGCTATGATGATTGCCGACCTCCGCCGCGGAGATGGCACTTAAAGAAGAAGGACATGACCAGCCCATCTTAGACGTTGGGATTTAATCTCTTGGACTATATCGCTCGCTCTATACATCTGCCTGACCTCAGCATTTGTTCTCATTCAGTATTGGTTGCTATTTATGTCGTGGTAGGCCCAAAGATTCTTTTCTTTTCTTTCAGTTTCTTTGGTCAGGGTCCACGTCTCACACCCATACATGAGCACCGGTCTAATCACCGTTTTATATATTCTAATTTTTGATGTTCCTGTTAGGATTTTAGATTTAATAGTATTGTGGAGGCTGTACATATATCTGTTTGCTGCCTGAATTCTTCCTTTAATCTCTTCCGCGATATCGTTATCTGCAGTAATTGTTACTCCGAGATATTTAAAACTCCACTCTTTCAAAGGTATATGGGTCTATTGTAACAGTAAAAATCGTTATAAGTTATATATATACAACCAATCTCTTGCGAAACTTGCAGCTACTTTTCAAGTTTTTTTACTTTGTAGCCAACAAATATTATTTTGCATAAAAAATAAAAAAAAAATTATAATTCATAGTAACACCTCAGAATTTATCCAAAAGTACACCCGTCAAAGTCTAAATAGGAATAAAATAGTATCGGCCCTTGATAGTAAGGGTCAGATATTGTTATTTCCTCAATCAAGGCGGTCAGATGTAAAATTCTTCAATTTACAAAATTTTTAGAGTAGACTCTATAATACATATTTTGTTTGAGCCGCTCATGCTGTAAATTTCCTCCAAAGATTTTATCCAAAAGTGCACCCGTCAAAGTCTAAATAGGAATAAAATAGTATCGGCCCTTGATAATAAGGGTCAGATATTGTTATTTCCTCAATCAAGGCGGACAGATGTAAAAGTCTTCAATTTACAAAATTTTTAGAGTAGACTCTATAATATATATTTTGTTTGAGCCGCTCATGCTGTAAATTTCCTTAAAATTTTGATTTATAACTCGTGTATGTATTATTGACACCAAATTCAATATGGGTGTTCTTTAGACTGAAGGAAAACTATATACAAAATTTTAAGACTAGTTATCGTCTAGATGCACCAACGAGGACACGATTTCAAGAAGCACCTATCGGGTTCTAAATTAATAACTCTTTTTAAATACCAAAGAATCCACAATTTAGATAATATACCTAACTCTGATATCTAATAAGTTTACAGCTTTTTTGGACAGTAGACTTTACTTATACAGCTAGTTTAGAAGATATGATGACATGAGACAATAAATATAAAAAAGTGAGAGAAAAATAAGCAAAGTAAAGAATGTTAAAAACAGTTCAAATATAAAAACAGAAAAGTGTAGCAAACGAAGAAAAAATTTTAAAAAATTTAAGAGAAAAATGAAAATTCTACTAAGTTAAACTAAAAAGTATAGAAAAAATTGAAAATTATAAAAACTAATAAAATTAGAAATATACGTCTAATTAAAAAACCACAAAAGACGTTTAGACGTTAAACTATTTTACTATAAATAAACTTGAATTCTACGGAAATGAGCAACCAATCTGATCGCAACATTTAGATACTTAAAAATTGGACATACTAATTCCAAGGGATTCCGTCACTAGCAAAATCAGAGAAACTTACAAGACAGAACGACAATTTAGACCTAATAACGCCGTGGCCAGCAAGATCAATAAACTTTAAGAGACAAGCAAATTAAACCCAATAACCCTATAACCACAGTTTTTTGGTAGATTACAGTCGTGTTTCTACATTTGAAAGTATCGGACAAGAATTTCTGCAACTAGTAATCACTCAGCAGTAGACTTAACTCTAACATCTGCCCTTTTAGCCTATCGTGAAACTTGGTCAGTACATTCAAGCACATTAGGTTCAGATCACTGCCTCATCAATGTAGAAATTCAAATCATCTCCTTCTCATTTATCATCAATCCAGCAACAAAATAGAAAAACTCTCGTGCTGACTGGTCTGTTTTCGAAAATAAATTTGAATTAGAAATTAGTGCGCTCAATAATTTAGAAAGAAATTCAACTTCAGTAGACACAATCGACATTTTACACCGAAAAAGGTGTAAAGAGTTTAGGTTTTAGATCGAAAGAGATCTTTTACACCTTCTGTACCAAGATCTTATTGGTGAGCCAAGGAATGTTTTGCAATTGTTAAAAAGCGGAAAGAATCTCTCAACGAATTTAAAAAACAAGCCATTTTTATCAATTATCTACACTATCAAAACATTTCTGCTAATGTCTAACGTTCTTTCAAACTTAAACAAAAAAACAGATTGAAATTTATTTTGAATAAATTAAATAAAAACACTCCTTTGACTGAGATATAGAATACTGTATCTATTTGCAATAAACATCAATAAAAAAGAAAATCACAATTAGATTAAAGCCTTATTCAAAAAGTTCTTGATAAATTGTCGCTGCCTTTCTCAATACCTTTCAATGTTTGTCGGTGATAATCAAAAAGATTGGGATAGTTTAATTCCCCTGTTCTTGTAATTCTCAATCGATGATGATCACCGGAAGAAAAATGAAGCTTTCTTAAGTTTCCTAATCTTTGGAAGATAGACTCCCTGTGAAGAAGAAGGTTCATCTCTGACGTACATCGAAAATTTCAGAAAAAAATTGGAAAAGTCCACGAGTTTGCTCATAAAAGTTTAAAACTTTAAAGTAATTCAGGCAACGCCAGGCTCGTCATATCTTTCTCTGGTATAACTTTCAAAAGAGGTGACATAGTATGGTAATGCAATCTCCCACTTAAGAAAGGACTCTGTTTGAAACAACAACGGAATTTGGAATCTACCACATCCAGTTTTTAGCTAGAAGTAAATATCTAGTAATTCATATCGAGACATTAGCTGCATACCAGGTGTAACTGATCCACCCTGTTGACTTCAATCGGTCCCTTATAGATCAATTATTTGAGGCAAATAACTACACAGTTTTATTCCATATAGAAAAAGTCCCTTGATGAAAAAAAGAGGTAATAAAGAACTCTTTAATTAGAGATGTTCTCGAAGAATCCTAAGCTGTCCAGTGAAGTCTGGAATAACAGTTGTAATTGAGATTTTGAAGTTTATAGTTATCAGTTTGTTAAAGTATTGTAACAAATTGGTGCTTGAATAAAATTATTTTAAAGCAGTGTTACAATACGAAAACGACAATATCTAGAATTCAAATTCCAATAAAATACATTCCTACCATGGCGCAATATATAATCGCTATGTGTTACATTTCACTTATAATGGAACATATCATATTCGACCATCTGAAATTTGTCCTAATTGCAACACAAACAAGTTGGAAACTCTTGAGAATTTACTATTTTAATGTCCCATTTACAGTTAAATGAAGCCGTTAATATGGCCACTCTTAACAATTGTACCGACTTTATTGGTTGTCTTAATGATGTCACTGTAACGTCTGTAAAAGTAATTTTAATATATATTTGGAGTATTGTAAAACTTAGATCATTTGTGTTAAATGAATAAGCTTCAGTTTCTTATTTATTTAGTTGATGTTCACTAAACCTGCTCTCCATTTCAATTACTGATAAACTACATTCATTTTACATATTCCCAATTGCCAACAGAAGCACGTGAAAGCCAAACAGGGTCTTACTAAGGTGTATCATATGACTTTTAAAAATATTTACTTTTGAAACTATTAGTGTAAGAATTTCTTGAAATTTAATCATTAAATCACAATTAAAGTAAACTCTAAAAAATAGCACGACCAGTAAATAACAACAATAACTATAACATAAATATAACACAATATATTATTAACTTAAAAATCAACACGATACAATTTGAATTTAAACATGCTGGCAAGTTTGGATCTGTAACATGAGAATCTGTCTGGCTTAAGGTAATAAATTATATTTAATAGCCTCTTGACGAATGAGACGGTGAATATCAACACGTGCGTTTGTTGTCAGATGGGAATTTGCTAAACGAATGAACTTAAGCGCTTATCTTTTTGTTACATTTGTTAATATCTGTATACTACGCTAGTTGTTATAATTTGTACACTTTCTAAATTCATTGCTATAAAACAGTAGTTTTTAAAAACAATAAATGACATTGACATTTTTCTCTATCTCTATGGTAAGGTAAACTCATGTTCTTCACAACTAAAGCGTGACATTCTGGCTTAAGCCCTTAAAGTTTGTTTATTGTTTTATGTTGTATTGTATTTAATGTTTGTCGAAAAGGTCATATTATTTTTATAAATTCTTGTACAATACTGGAACAAGAAGATATTCATAGTTGTAATTTTTCTGCTTTGAACAGTCTTAGAGAAAGACCCTTGTAATGTTTCTCTGTAAACTCTGATCTAGTTAATGCAATAATCAGTTTTAAATAACTTTGATCGTTCGCAAAGTAATAGGAGAAAGAAATTAATTCAAATCGCACAATATTATGCAAATAACTTGATAAAGTTTTCACAGCCAACCGAAAACTTGAAAAATTAACGAATTCAACGATTATTAATTACATGCCAATGTTATTCTAAATTTTCGTTACCGTTCACGGAAGGTTGAGTGAAAGAAAGTGAAACCACTGTATATCTGTTTAATTTTGAACGGGACATGCTCTTAAGGAGGCACTGAAATATTTTACTAACCGAATCGACAAAAATTTCCAAATCGTAGGTTTACTACCGCTTTCTTTTGTCTCTTTAATTCTGAAGAACTTTCTATCTCGAAAAAATTCTTTAGCTATTCATATTAATTTATTTATTTATTGGTAGGTACATTTGCATTTCTTTGAGATGGAAGCATCGAGGTCAGTAGACGTGTAAGGTCCAATGAATAAAAAGTTTTTTTAAGTACTGCAAATCTCTTATGCTCTTTTTTATGTACTGAACAGTCGTTATAATAAGTGTTAAGTTTTGAGAAAAACCTATTTTCAATCAATCATTTAATAACGCTTTCCTATTTTTGTGGGAAAGTTACTCATAAATAATAGTCATTAGAGCAAATGGTAAAACTTAAATGAAAATTTGCAGGCTGAATCATTAAAAAATAAGACTGATAGAGGACAGTAACAAAATCACGTACCAAATAGAAGCAAAAAATAAACTAAAGAAAAATACTTGAAGACATACTTTTACCTTCTAGAAAGTCTGATTTTCTGATAAACAGAGATTTTTCTTATTGATTTTAGAGAAATTGTCTGTTTTATCTTCATACACATGTCCACTACGAGTTTAAGCCATCCATTCACCCTCTTCTATGGCAAACCTATTGATGTTGCGCAATAAGAGGAGGTTGTTAGGAACCAAATTTTCCCGAGTTCAAATTGAAGGATGAAGAAATATCAAATAAACTATTTAAATAACGTGAATTAAATAAATATTAAATAACCTATTTGAGTAACGTGCGAGAGGAACTGGAAAAACGTAAGGTACTTAACAATGATTTACCAATAAAGTATATGAATAAAGTTTCAACTGTTATTAGTACTAACCAACAACATGCCGCAAAAAAAACAAATAAATACAACAATAAATATACTTTATACTAATATTGCTTCTTTACATGTTAAATTTGCTGACTTTTTATCATTTACATCTTTTAATTCCGATATTTACATTTTTGTTGTAACAGAATCGCGGTCCCAAATCGCGGTAACAAAGTCCCAGAATACCTAATTATTTTGTAAAACTTAATGGTTATTCCATTTATCGTAAAGATAGATAAGATCGAGTAGAAGGTGGAGTATGTGTTTACTTTTATAATGGCTTCTTTAAATATTTAAGATAATTACTGTAGGCCATAATCTGGAAGGTATTAAATCTCTTATGTTTAAAATTATCTTTCCTAAGAAAGTTTTTATGCACTTTCTTGTCATCTATAAACCAAACATTTCCTTTACGCTCACCAAATCAATGTGTGAATTTATTGAAAAATGTAGATAATCTCAGTGTTCCATTTTACTGAATTTATTTTTTCAAACTAATCTGAACCAATTTGTAACACAAGCTACTAGATTTCATCAGGGTAATACACCTTCATTTTTAGACTTGGTAATTACTAATGAGGAAGAACTTATCAGTGAAATTTATTATCGTTCACCAATAGGTATTTCGGACAACGTAGTTCTTCAAACACAAGCTCAATTGGACATTACTGTTGAAATTAATATAAATAATAGTCAAATAATTTAGTAAAATAGATCATTAAATTAAATCAATATATTAGCTAATTAATTTGGTCGGATTTAGATGCGTGTAATAATTCTTGGAATAAATATAAAGAAACTATACATAAAGGAATATATACATGTTCTTCAAGATACACCTTTAAGACTAATCCCAGAAAACCTTGGATAGATAATCAACTGATCGCAATGAGTGAAGAAAAAGTCATTTTATGGAAAAGTGCAAGAAAAAATCCATCTGAGGAAAATATACGTATTAATAGGCAATTTTCCAATATACTGACAAAAGAGTTAATATTGTCAAGGCGTAACTGTGAAAACCGAGTTAGTTCCAGAGGTCCCAAAGCGTTTTACAAATACGTGAGATCAAAATTCTGTACAAAAACTAGTATATCGTTATTAGACAAATCTAATGGTGAAATATGTTTAACAGAAGACGTTTGTAAGTTACTTTCCAAAACATTTTCCAGTGCATTTACAGTTGACACGGATGCTACATTTTCAAATGTGCCAAAAGTTTATCAACAATTGATATATCTACTCAATTAGTTAAGGAGATATTAGGTTCTTTAAAGAATACTGCCTCTTCTGATCAGAAATTATTTCACCATTATTATATCATAATTGTGCAGATAGTTTAGCGGCTCCAATAGCATCTTACTGACCAAATCTATGCAAGCAAATTCAATCCCAACTTCATGAAAATCTGGAATATTAACACCGATATATAAAAATAAACTTCTTTCGACTAATTATCGACCGGTAACAGTTTCATCAACATCGGTTGAAATAATGGAAAAATTAATAGGCAATAAATATCCTTTTGGTTAGAGCATAATGTTATTCCAGTCTCTCAACACGGATCTGTCGGCCGAATCATTTTATAACTAGCAACCTCGTTCTCGCTCTTAATAAATTGACTTTATCTTTGGACCGATATGAGTTGATTGATACTATTTATATAGATTTTTCTCGTGCATTTGATAAGGTAACTATAAAAAAATTGATGCTGAAGCTAAAACATTCCAACGTGCGTGGTGAGTTGTTATTGTGGTTAGAAATCTTCCTCTCTGAAAGTACTTCCTATACGAACTATTCCAATAAATACGCGTAAGTGTTGTGTCGTTCAATGTGGATTATAATAATCCATATATAACATATTTTTTGGATAGGGTTCCTCTGAAATCGGTACAGGAAGTTAATGATCTTGGTGTTACCGTCAACCAAACATTGAATTGGCCTACTCAAACAGCAAAAGTAGTTTGCTTCAAACTATAGAGTCGGACTCTGCTTTATACTTTATATCAAAAGCTTTTTATAAAATGTCTCCAGACTTGTTTTTGAAACTCTGCAAAAGTTATATCAGATCTTACCTAGAATTTGCAGTGTTTGTTAGGTCACCTTATTTGCAAAGAGACATTATTTTTATTAGAAGGATTCTAACGAAGAGCTACTTAGCTACTAGTTATGGAAGATTAAGCTATGAAATCTTCAGAAAGCTCAAATTGTCTCCGTTGACTCATAGACGAGAAAGAGACGATGTTATATCGACGTATAGAATTCTTAAGGGGGAACATCAAACTTTTTTAATGTTAACGAAGATGCTAGACTAAAAGGTCATAACTATGAATTAAAAAAAGAGTCTTTTAAAACTACTGTAGAACAAAACTTTTTAGTTAAAAAAGTTTTTGATAAATGGAACAGTTTAAGTGATAACATAGTAGCTACTAGTTTAAATAGTTTCAAAAACAAGTTTTTATGAAAGCGAACTAGATATTGTACCTAGTCTTATGCTACCTTTGTATAATGTTTGTAATTTTCTTTTCTGAAACCTTAAAAATTTAAAAATGTGAGGTTATATTTTGTATGTTTTCTCTTCGTTAGAATAAATTTTGTAATCATAAGTATACTTTATAATATTTGTATTTTTTGTAATTTGTTATGATTACAAGAACTTTTTCTAAGAACTAATTCTTTTAGAAATTATTTTTTTTTTATTTTTCATCATCATCACTGGCTCGACAACCGTTTTTGGGTCTTAGCCTATTCCAGGATTCCTCTCCATTCGGATCTGTTTCGTGCTTTTTTTCTCTAGTTTTTTATTTTTAGGGTTGTCATATCATTTTCTATTTGTTTTAAGTATCTCAGCTTCGGTCTTCCTCTTGTTCTTTTTCCTACTGGCATCTGTTTGAATATTTGTTTGGTATTTCACCTTCTTCCATTCTTTCTACATGTCTTATCCAACGCAGCCGTCCTATTCTAATTTTTTTTATTTTTACTTTGTTAAAAAATTTAATTTATAATATATTATTTAGTTTCTTCTTCTTCTTACTCTTTATAAGCAATTCTGCTTATTCATTGGCGGATTAACATCTCTGGAAGGTTGTCACTCCATCTTTTTCGCGGTCGTCCGATACTTCTTCTGCCGATTGGTGATCTCTTGCTATTTTGACGACACGGATCTCCTCCATTATAGTTATGTGATTATTCCATTCTTTTTTTCTACTTTGTGTCCATTCATTTATACATTGTACCTTACACTTTCTTCTAATGTCTTCACTTCTTTTTCGATCTCTCATCGTATTTCCTGTAATTCTTCGCAGTACTCTCATCTCTGCCGTCTCCAGTAGACGTCTCTTTGCATTGTGGCTGTGCCGGGTCTTGTTTCTGAGGAATATGTCAATATTGGTCTTACACTGGCTTTATAAATTCTTGATTTAACCTCAGTGTTAATGTGTCCGTTTCGCCATAATATAGTGTTATTAAGGCATCCTGCCAGTCTATTTGCTTTTTGTATTTGATCTCTCACTTCTTTGTCCAGGTCTCCATAGCTAGACAGTGTAAACATTTGCCATCAATTTCAATTTTACATCTGGTTTTACACCAACCATTTGTAAAAACCAGATTATTTAGTTTAGTAGCTACAAATGTTTTGTACTTTGGATCAGATAAGCTCTGCTTTGGCTCGATATTACTGTATAATAATAAATAATATTAATAATGTTAACCCATATTCTGATATTCCACTGAGGCTTTTTTCTGAGCTATTTCTATCACTTTCACTTTTTTCATTCTCTTCGTATGTTCATTTCACTGTTTCTTTCTGTTTCATACCAGTTCTAATGTTTACGATATTGCATGCGTGTCTTATGATTTTGCTTCTATATCTGTCTAGAAGCGACTTTCCAGCTATTTTACGAAATATTTTTACTTCTGTTGTTTATAATAGATAATAAACCTTTCTTGTAGATTCTTGATTTAGTCTCGGTGCTAATATTGTGCCATTTTAAATAATTCGAACATTCTGTCATTTTGCCGATCTTATCGTTTTTTATCGTATTTCTGCATAAACATTACCAAAACCTGATATTTCTATACCTAGAAATATTTGAATTTAATATTTTTTATTAATAACTGCTTGCATTTAAAATATGTCTTTTGTTTTGAAGTGCGTTTCGTTTTATATGCGAAAATTATAATTTTAAAATATTTGACTTTTCCATTAAATTGGTGTAACCATACCCATTAAATTGTGTACCTAGTCGTTCATTAATGTAATGCCATAAATAAATAAATTATTTTATGGCTCATTATATTATTCTGGCAAATAGTAAGAATCAGCTAAAATTATGTTTCAGAAATCTTCACTTTTTTTTTTAGTTTGGGTAACCCAAAAATACTACTTTCTACTGAAGAAGTTGAAATGATTTTGAATTTAATTTAATAAAATAAGATCAGCCTCTTTAGTTTTAGTTTTTTTTCTATTTATTATACTCTCTGTTTATGATCCCCAGGGTATCTCTTTTTAATGTAAGATTTATGTTAACTTATTCTAGCTTTTAATGAGTTTGAGGTTTGACCCAAATAAAAGTTCTCGCATTTACAGGTGATTTATAAACGTATTCTTTTTTCTTCCTTGGTTATTGTTAGGTTTAATTTTAGATAAAATATAATCCTGATGTATTAATTATTTTAAATGTAGTTTTAGTATTCCATTTGTTGGCTATTACTTCAATTGGTCTGATATGTCTTTAAGATATATTTTATTCCTTGACTTTTTGAAAAAAAATGTCAACACGTAGAACATACTGGTTTGTGTAAAAAATATCATAAGTGATTAAAAGATAACACTCCAAGATGACAAGAAGAATATGTTACCCACAGCCAGAAACTGAAGCAAACAGAACAACTGGAGAAGAACGAATATTGGGAGAGAATGTGTAGAGACATAGGTAACACGATTGGCTATGTATAATAGGTCAACGAAAGCATGGAAAAAAATAAAAAATATTAGAAGAATTAAACAAGATAACACCTTACAAATAACTACACCAAATGAATGAATAAAACATTACATAACGCTATTACAAGAAAACAGGTTCTAATATGAGATACATGATATATCCACCACAATGCATGACGAAGCTGATATCACAAAAAAAGAAGAATAAAGCATTTAAACAAGTCAAACAAAAGAAGCAACTGGGCCAGGAAATATAAAAATATAATTGTTAAAATATGAAAACAAAATGATTCATTTTTGCACAAGAAAAATAGGAGATGGAATATATGATAAGAAAATTTAGAATACGAATCATAGAGCCTAAAGATAAATATGAATAAGACGTATAAACAGAGGAGGTGGCAAATCTAAACTTAAATTTAAAAGACAAGACTATCACAAGTTGCCAATTATTTAAGTATTTAGAATTGGTAGTACAACATTCTAACCAAAGAAAACAAAAAAAGATTCTTTCACACCATTATGAGAAACAGTACCTTATATGGAGCTGAAGTATGGTCAATGAAAACAATAATACGAAATATAATAAGAATAGTTGAATTGGACTTTATGAGATGTCTTCAAATCTCTAGAAGGAAAAAAGGACTGAGGAAATATGAAACCGAATGGAAGTAGAATGCTCAGTAACCAAAAAATTGGAAAACGGCACCACAATGGTACGGACATGTTCAAAGACTGCCAGGACATGCGTGGACAAAATAAGAAATCGAATAAGAACCTTCAGAAAGAAGACGAACAGGAAGGCTAGCTATAAGATGGAAAACATATATGAGGCATGCGATGATGGAGAGAGATTTTAGAGAAGGTGACTGAGAGGATAGAAAGATGTGGAGAGCACTAAAACATAATTTTAACTGATTCTTAATATCTGCCAGAATAATTTTATGAGCTATAAAATATATAGAGCGATATTTATGCATGGCATTACATTTGAGAAATTTTTAAGTCTGATATTGGCTAATTACATTTTTAAAATAGAGTTGTTAAAATAAAGTCACACTAAATTTCGATAGAAAAAATAGTAAACAAATTACTAAAGAGGGAAAGATCAAGTGTAATTAAAATTAAGTAAGTACTCCAAAACAGAACATAAAAACAGAACAGGAAAAAAGTATATGTGATAATAAGTGCCATAATACAGAGCAGCATTAGTAGGTCCAAAGAAAACATTGTAGTTTAACTGTAATAATTGCCAATCCTAAGATATTAAAAAAAAAATGTCGAAGCAAAAAAGTTGAAATTGCTTTGAAAGTAATTTCCCAAGTAAATACTGCTTAAATTAAAGTGTGTATAGTAGAAAAGCTAAAAAATAAATATAACTAACCTTTTTTCACAAAAAGTAGTTTCTTCTTGAGCTACCATGATGAATGATTTTCACTATCAATCTAGTACTCAGGTTAAAAATGTGGGCGATAATAAATAGGTATTTCTTAAAATTTCCACCACCCAAAATTGCTCATTATCAAATACCTATTTGTAAGGTTGATGGTAATGAAGGCATTAAGGATCGTGTATCTATTGTTTCTTTGATCGCATAATGTATATAGTTATATTTTACACAAAAGCAATTAACGTGAATTAAGTAAACCAGCCTTGACCCATATAAGTGTCTTCATTTGTCTGGATTAGTGACCATGCAGTTGGTGCTAACGTTTTGAAGAAGGCCGTGAATTACCATTGTAATTCATTTAATAATTAATAAATTATTCGTTATAGAAACATCAGTAATTTTTGATTATATAGGGCCATTAAAAAATAGTAGATTGTGGATTTTAAACTTAAATATCGATTGTTGACATTTCAACGATTTTACAAATCATAAATGTGCGTGACATTTATGCCGTTATTGTTGTTAATATAAACATGTCTCCATTAAGGGAGACAAAAATCTTCTTTTATGCGGGAAGACGCGGATGTGACAAGTTTTTTGTCTTTTACGTTTAAATAGAGTTGTTAAAAGTTTCCTGTGCTTTACGGTGTCGCAAGCGGCGGAGAGTTCTACAAATACTGCTATGGATATCTGGTATCTTTCATACCCAATACGTCTTTAATGTGTTGGTGAAATTTAATATTTTTTATGTACATGATCTTTCCGGTTTAATACCACTTTGTTATTTAATGAGTGTTTCGTCGATGAAATTATTGCAAATCGTGCGTGTACTCAGTTTAAATCGGTGACATAATAAAGCTGATAGCTGTTGGGATCGTTGGAATATTTGTTAATTTCAAGGAAGGCAATAACTGTGGCTTGTCCCTATGTTTTGGGTATATGCATAACTTGGTATACAGATGAAGCATAGATGAAGATTCAACTGTCATATAGACCAAAACTTTCGATTTGGCAATTATTTAATCTTCATTCACCTTCACACGTCAGTTCGATCGATCGATCTTCTACAAAGTTTTATATTTAACATTTATGTTTCCATAGCTTCTTGTTTTCTTTATTTTCTGGACATTTGTACCGTTGGAAAACTTTAATATTTCAAAAACTACAAACATCATGAAGCTACAAAGCATCAACAAACTATAATATTTTAGGTAGAATTGGCAACAGTGTGTGAAAAACGTGTTTGTTACTGTGTGTTTAAACCTCCGAGTTTTTGAAGATTTTTATTGATAAAAGTTTATTAGCAATATTCAATGTTGCTAATAGATAAATATACTCAAAATCCTTCTTTCTGTTATTCACTCTCGCATATATAGAAAACTTGAAGAAAACAGGAGCAGTGTCCAGTTTGGGTTTAGAAGCGAACTGGGAACGCGAGAGGCTCTATTTTCCAGACAAGTATTGATACAAAGAGCTCGAGAAGTAAATTGCAAAGTCTACGCATGTTTTATAGGCTTTGAAAAAGCATTTGACAAGGTGCAACATCAAAAATTATTTCAGATACTGAAAGAATCTAGTATTGAGTAAGATGACAAAGATTTACGCCTAATTAAAAATTTATACTTACAGCAAAGGGCAACTGTATGAGTAGACAACGAAATTTCACAAGAATTCACGATAAAACGGGAAGTACGTCAGGGCTGCATTTTATCACCGACGTTGTTCAATACTTACTCGGAAATGCTGTTCAGGGAAGCTATTGATGGTTTAAGAGAAGGTATTAAAATCAATGGTAAAATCATAAACAATTTAAGATATGCTGACGATACTGCTTTGATTGCTAATAATGCGGAGGATCTGCAAACATTAATAAACCGTTTAGTGGAAGCCTGTGACAGATCTTCTTCTTCTTACGATGCCTATCCGTTCCGGATGTTGGCGATCAACATGACTATCCTAACTTTGCTTGCTGCTATTCTGAATAGTCCGGTTGTCGATGTATCAAACCACTTTCTAAGGTTTTGAAGCCAAGATATTCTTCTTCTCCCTGGTCCTCTCTTTCCAAATACCCTGCCCTGAAGAATGAGTTGCAACAAGCCGTATCACTGTTCATTCCTCATAACATGGCCAAGATATTCTTGTTTGCGCTCTTTGATGGTGTTATTAATCTCGCATTCCTTGCCTTTTCTACGTAGGACCTCAACATTAGTCACACGATCCACCCATGAAATTCTTAAATCACGTCTGTAACACCACATCTCGAATGCCTCGAGTTTTCTTAAAGAAGCATCGGAAAGTGTCCAGGCCTCTACTCCGTATAATAACGTAGAAAATAACTGTGACAGATACGGTATGAAATTAAACTGTAAGAAGACCAAAATTCTTGTAGTAAATAAAAACGACGTAATACAGCACCATTTCACATCTAATAATAAACCCTTAAACATAATCGACAAAATTTAATACCTTGGATGCAGCCTAAATAATGAATGGGACCACTCACAGGAAATAAGATGTAGTATAGAAAAGGCGAGAGCTGTCTTCAATCGCCTCAGGAAGATTTTATGTAATATGCACCTGAACATTGATATAAGAACACGAGTCTTGAGATGCTATGTATTTTCTACCCTTTTATATGGAGTCGAAGCCTAAACCTTGACGGAGGCAAAATCCAAACGATTAGAAGACTTCGAAATGTGGTGCTACCGCCGCATGCTCAGAATTTCCTATATTTATCATATTACAAACAACACCATGATCCAACGTATGAATAAAGATCTGGAAATTATGCGTATCATGAAAATCAGAAAGGTGACATACTTAGGGCATGTGATGCGCAATGAGAAGTATCAACTAATTCAACTAATTTTACAACGCAAGATAGAAGGCAAAAGATCTCAAGGGCGCAGAAGGATATCGTGGTTGAAGAACATCAGACAGTGGGCAGGAATGACTAGCATACATCTATTTAGAGCAGTTGTTAACACAGTTGTATGGACCAACGTGATTGCCAACGTCCACAGAGGATAGGCACCAAAAGAAGAAGAAGCAACATTCACCAACATTAATAGGAGGTAATCCAAAGGTACACGAGCGTTTTCGGTATAAGTAATTTGTGTAACGAGAATATTTTTTACAGTGCATCGTAATAAAATTGGTAGAAACCGGAACATCTGTCACAAGATTTATTGAAGGAGGCATTACAGGAAGTTTTATCGAATAATACATCAATACTTAGTGTGACGAAGACATGGAATATAAAAAGTCTACGCTAAACAATTATGTGAAAAAGCAACCTAATTTGGTTACTAGTATTCACGATATCATAGTTTCGCCACCACACTACTATTTTCATAAGTATTTAGTGTTGCAGAAGAGAAGCAACTGTTTGATTACCTACCTAGAAACAGCTGCCTATTTTTCTTTGGGACTTACTAAAATCCAAACTAGGAAATTGGCATTTAATTAAGCCGGAGTAAAAAATACCAGATTTGTGGTAAGATAAGCAAATTGCAGGCCGAGAATGGCTCGCTCGTTCAACATAGAAGTAGACGGCGTTATCTCTAAGGTAACCGGAGTCAACAAGCCACTAGTTTTATTAAAAACAATGTTAAGAATTGTTTTAATAATTACACTGATGTTATGAAGACGTATCAATTTGGCGCTGAGCGCATATATAACTTGAATAAAACTTAAAATTTTACAGTAAACAAACCATCTAAAATAATAGCGCCTAAGACCATTAAACAATTTGGTAGTTTAAGTTTAACCTCCGCAGAAAGAGGAATTTATGTTAAATTTATGGCAGGTCAAACTATCGTACCATTATTTGTATTTCTTCGTGTGCACTATAAAGATCACATGACAAATGGAGGTCCAACCGGATGCAGTGGAGCAGCAAATCCTTTACGACAGTCTACAGCAAAAATTTCTCTACTATTTTTGGAACACATACAACATTATACTAAACCTATCCAGGAAATGCCGATACTGATGATCATGATACGCATATTTCAATAGACAAAATTGACAAAGCCAAAAATTTCGGTTAAAAATTCATCCGCATACTTCGCATAAAATAGAGCCTTTGGACAGAGGGGTGTTTGGTCCCTATAAAACTTTTTACCACAAAACTGCAGAAGACTGTATGTTAAATAAAACTGGTAGACCAATAACTTTATGACGTTACAGAAATTGCAGGAGAAGCTTATGTACAAGCATTCAAACCAAAAAATATTGTAAAAAGTTTTGAGGTTACAGGTTTGTGGCCAGTTAAAATACCAATATTTTTACAGAAGAAGAATATCTGCAATCGTATGCCACATATCGACCGGAGACAACAAGACCGGTCTACTTTCGTTTCTTTTTTAAGCTGATAATCTAACTTCAGAGTCTTTAGCTGCACTACAAACTGGATATACGTCACCTGTGACCGACATACCTTTCAATATATCTATTGTGTCTATATCTCCGATTCCAAAAGCGCCAACTAGAAAAGATTTACAAGGCAGAGAAATGCGAAAGAAAAGAAAAACTAGAATTTTAACCAGTAAACCAGATAAACTTACTATTATGTCGGAGCTGCTAAACAGAAAAAAAATTAACGCAAAGAGAAAAATTACCTAAGGAAAAAGTAAAAAAGAAGCTGATTAAACTTCCTGCTAGTTATTCATCTGATAGTGAAGATGACGATCAAATATCCTTCTATAATACATCTAATGAAATGCATTATTATAATATGGTTGAAGAGCATGATTTTTCTGATAAATCTTCACATAGTACTAAGAGACCTTATTCTGATTAAACAATAGTGTATTATTATTGTTAATAATATTGGTAATAAACAACGTTTTAGTTGACTTTATCCATTTTAATTATTATTAAAAAATATATAACACAAATTTGTAATATAAAATATTATCAAATTTATTAAATAACATTGCAAGCCTTGTTTTTCTTTTGATTTTCGTTTTCTAATTTTATTTTTTTATTGACTAATATAATCATTTACCTCTTTTATTATCTGTTATATTGCTCTGATGGTGATATTTTCTTGTATTTTCCCATGCTTTTGTTTTACTCCAATTTATTTTAAGCTTCTTTTTCTAGTTTATTGTTTTCTACATTTGCGTCAACATTATCTTAGATGATCCAGATGAAATATCCACGAAAATGGAATACCCAATACGAAAATAAAATTTTGATCCTATAGTGCGTCTTACGTTTTTCGTTCAGTATTCGCCCGTGCGAATTCAAATAAACCGTGCTGCCAACTGCTATCAAAATAAATAACTAATAAAATAGAGATAAATGTCTCATTTTTTCAAAGATTTGAATAAATTAGAGTTTAAAACTGGTAAAAATTTCTTCAAATTTTAAAAATAATGAGCGATAAGAAAAAAGTAATAGATATTGTTCAGTGCCACAATGTTCTGCTCGATGTACGAAATATATACATTTCCACTACTTTCCAAAGGACGAGAAATTACGAAAAAACTGGCAAGTAGCTCTTCCTATTGCGAAACCTGTGACAAAATTCATGCATGTATGTCGCACTGACACTTTAAGAAATCAGATTACATTTTTCCAGGTAAATCATATTTGATAGGACATTTATTTAGATAATATTGCCCCAGCCTGGTTTTTTCTTAATCATTGAAATAACGTTTTACTTATTTTTTAAATGTAAGGACTTGAAAACGATTTAAAAAATCCATTCCAAGTTCCATTCCATCTGAGAATCTACCAATTCGATCTTTGGACAAAGTGTTGTTCTCTTCACAAAGATCATCTCGAGAAGAAAGGTCAAAACGAGTCAAACAAAGGTATCTATCTAGTACAGTATCTATTTCAGAAGATGTAATCATTGACTCAGATCCAACAACGTCAACAATTAAGATAAAATCAACACAGGTACAGCGATTAGTGCAGTTTTAGAAGTCATCCGAAATAGTCTAGAGTTACATGAAAATCAGGACAGAAGAGAAGGCTATACAAGGGACCCCATCTGTATTAAGTGAAGGCAAAAATGTTTCTTTTTATGGTTATGTTATAGTATGGTATGAAAAAATCGCAATTTAAATGCATTCACTGGAATACCCACTCTAAATTTGCTAAAAAAAATTTGTGAAGCTGCTTTAAAAGCTTCGTTAAAAAACAAAAATTCGAAACCATTACTGCTTCAGCTAAAACAACGTATTGTTCTAGTATTTGCTAAGTTAAAAACTGACTTCACTTTTTTTACCTTTCTGTTATATTTGGTGTCTTGGCAAACACATGTAGAAATTATTTTCAGATAACGGTGCAAGTTCTCTTTCTGAAGTATTAAAACCTGTAGTCCCCTGTCCAGAAAAAGAACAGATTCAAAATAGGATAATTGTTAGTTTTAAGAAATTTCCTAAAACAAAAATTATTTTGGACTGCACAGAATTACTTTTACAAAAAAAAACAAGTGTCTCAAGTGTCGTGTAATATTTGATTCTCACTACAAAGGGGACCACATGTTAAAAGTTATTATTGGAATAGTCCCATCTGGTTTAATTACATTTTTTAGTCCTGTTTATAGTGGCCGTATCTTAGACAAAGAAATTTTTATTTAATCAAGATTATTGGACAAATTGACACCAAATGAGGATACTACAATGATAGATAAGGGCTTGTTGATAGGAAATGAATGCATTAAAAAAATCGAATTAATAAGACCGCCATTTTTGGACAAGACAAAACAATTATCAGTGCAAGATGCTCTTTTTACTACTGAAATTTCTTTAGCAAGAGTAAACGTTGAAAGAACGATACAACGGCTAAAAATCTTTAAAATTCTTAAAGCAAGAGTTAATTTATTCCTAGTTCCTTATACGGACCCTGTTATAAATATTATTTCAAGTATTGTTAACCTTTCTGTACCAATACTTACTAATGATAAATATTAATTTATATTTGCATATATCTAAATTAACAACAGATGTGAGTGTAGTGAAGTGTAAATATTTTTTCCAAGTAAAAGTACCTGTAAGAAATATAACAATATAGATATAATTCTTACTGACAAACTTGAGATAAACAGCTCCCCTTTCCTTAACATATTCAGTGTAAAGTGTAAACGCATACCAAAAATAGATCACTCTGCCGAAACAGCTGTAATGAAAATAAATTGTTAAAATTTTGAGAAGTTCCATCAAGTAACGGTGGAATCCATAACTAAATCAAAATTTTATATCGACCCTAAGGTAAAACAACTCAAAACATGGCTATCTGCCTGCAAAATCGAGGCCGGATGAGTGGCCTGTCAAATTTGGGCAAAGTGCCAACTAATATACAACAACAGGGGTAATAACCTCCTTATTTTAATTTTAAGTTTTTTTTCTTTTTTGAAAATGATTTTCGAAGTAGAAGAAATGTCAAATAGAAAATGTAATTTTTATTACCTACATCTAATTGTTGATTAATTCCATATAAATGTAATATTTGGAATTTGTTAAATCGATAACTGGAAAATGTTAAAACTATTTAAGGAAACATTGATTTTCAATATTTTGAAATATTTCAGCATTTCAGTAAAACGGGGATTCAAACAAAAGTCTTCAAGGAAATAGTTAAGAAAATTATAAAGTTATTTATTAATAACGTATAAATTAGATTCACAAGAAAACAAACCAAAACAAAAAATAATATATCATGCAATCACTTTAAACTAGAATAAGAAATAACTAATGCAAGAACAGAAAAATAATAATAAATGTATTGTCTTATTTCTCTTCCGACTTCCTTGATCTACTTGTACCTGTTCGATCTCCGAATGCTTTTTTGTAGAATGTAACTCCACCTAGGTTATCACTCAGTATTTTTCTTGGGCTTCTTGTCATCTTCAGACGTTTAGTGATTTATCTTGTGCCTGTTTACTAGAATGTGCTCTCCCATTCCACTAATGTGACTGTTAAACTTATGTTTTTGGCGATTACAATATTTTTTTGTGTTTCTTAAACTGGCTTCATCATTGGACGATAAAAACGGGATTTGTTTTTTCTATTGAAAAAACACGATACATTATTTTTAATCAAAATAAAACCCACCTTACAACTAGTCTAACATTAAATAATTTACCTTTAGAACAGTCAAAAGAAATTAACTTTCTAGGTGTAACCTTAAATTGGAATTCGCACATAAATAAACTACAGGTTGCCTGCCAAAATTATTAAATACACTCAAAATATTATCCAACAAAATTTGAGGTGCTGATCATAAAATATTAATTAGGCTTTACAAATCGCTCATTAGAACTAAAATCGATTAAAAATCACTTCAAAAAAACTAAACACTATTCAATCTACAGCTTTGAGATTAGCACTGGGAGCTTTTAAAACTAGTCCGGTTAGTAGTATGCAAGTTCTAACTGAAGAACCTCCCTTACACATAGGACGATAGCAACTACCCTTGAACTATATTGAAAAGATATCATCCCAGAAATAGCATCCTGTATTTTTCCACATCTGCAGCCCTGATCTTCCTCCTAATAAGAGGACTAAAAACTCTATACGCCTCATAGAAAAAATAAAGCTTACAACTTTCGATAGGAATCAACTCAATGTATCACTAAATATAAATGCAAACTATCTCCCATGGACAAGCCACCCATTAACTATTGACTTAACACTTACAAAGTATCCCAAATCAACTACAAATTCCACAATAATTAAAAATCTATTTATGAAAATTCTAAAGCACTTTCCTTATTATTTGCAAATCTTTACCGAAACCTCTAACACTCCCAATAGTCACGCTGCTGCTTACTACTGTAAAGAAAATTCTTATAACATATCGATACCAACAAACTGCAGTATACTCATAGGCGAGTCTACAGCTATTTTGAAAACCCTAACTAAGTGCATTATTGCAACAGACTCATTAAATGCATTACTGGAATTGAAACAAATATATACCAACAATTCTATTATACAAACTATAAAAAACGAACTAGAAACATCATTAGGAAAGGAAGCGGCTTTTATTTTTGTACCTTATAAATATAAGAAACCAAGTTATTATTAACCGTCTAACAATTGGCCATACTGCCTTAATACATAAATACTTAATAACAAAAGAACCACTACCAATCTGCTCCAGATGTTCTAATCCACTGATCGTCAAACATATCCTGCTTGATTGCCCTCAATTCATGGAAAAAAGAAGATCCCACGGATTTACAGATGATGATCTCAAAACAGTTATCAATAAAATAATTTCAAGAGTGTTAATCTATTTAAATGACATCAAGTTATTCAGTTGCATTTAATGTAATATTTCTTGTACGTGTTATATCCACTAAATAACCCTGCGTGGTTGATGTGGTTTTGTGTTTAAATAAAAAAATAATAATTTTTGTTTTGGTTGTTGCTAGTTAGTTGGTAGTTCGATACCATATCATATTCTGGTTGTTTGAATAAATTCATATAGGTGTCCCTGCATAATACTCTCATTTTCTTTATTAAATATGGCATCGACTGCTAACCAGATAATACACACAGTTTCTTTACCCACTTTATAGTCTGTAACTTAATTTGGAACCATGTTGATAATTTTGTCCATAATGAGTTTGAACCAAAGAGGAATAATTGTTAACAGTTGGCTGGTATCTATCTCAGGACAATCACGTTGTTCTTGTTTGGTGTCACATCAATCCGAAAATTTAATAAATTCAATATTAAATTAACTTAGGGTTATTAGACCATGTGGCTAGTTTCAATTAGTAATGACGTTTACACTGATGATGGTCTGATAAGACCGAACACGTTCTGAAATTCGTTTGGATAATTTCAATTAAAATTTTTTTTTTTAAATATATTCCATTATACATTAGAAGTTGTTAACTTCATTGTAAAGGCTCAATTAGTTTTCCTTACATATGCCTCTGTGGATCGCTATATGTTCTATTAGTTTGTATTAATTTCTGGCCTGGATGTTTTTACTGCTATATGTATATGCTTTCATTTGTTTTACTAAGATTTGTTTTGTATAATAGTAAGATACTAATAATTTTTATAGCCCCAAATGTCTTAGGAGATCTATAAAGCAACAAGTAGGCCTCGACGCTACATGATATTTCATGATTTACCAGACGACAAAAACCGCGTCATTACTCAATGTAAATTTTGATAGCAATTATGTTGATTATAATATACTATATGTAAATTTGAGAAAGATATATATATATATATATATATATATATATATATATCGAATAAAAAACGACAGTTTCTACTACTGAAAAAGTAAATTATTCTGAACAAGAATCAGTTACACATGTTAACCCTAATTGCGAAATGTCTAGAGAAGTATCAATAACAAATGAAGCAGTAGAGAGTCCTATTAGTAATAATAAGAATGAATCCAATGATTTAATTAATGTAGTGTAAATATATTTACTTCATGTGTGGCCTAAGGAAGAGAATAATTTATAGCATTAAATGCGAAAAAAGAAAGACAACAAATCAAAAACTAATGTAAAAAATTAAAACAAGTAATCCAACTCAGCCTAAAATTTCCAGCTGAAATTTTTAAAACAATCAATTGGAAAGAAAAATGTCAGAGCAGAATGTTAAAATTTTTATTCACGCTGTGCTTTAACGCGGTCGTTGGCTTCTAACTAGAATAAATTACTTTTTAACGATATAAAAATTAATTGTGTAATATGAATTTTGACAAGAGAAATTTTATGAATTTGTTATATTACTGACTTAATAAGTAATTTCAAGGTGTTGATCAGATAATTTTTACAGGATTCCATTGCCAATGTCTTAAATAAATTTATTATCGCCTCTTCTTTCCTTAATATTTATTTGTTGTTGATGAATTCTTTATTTAGAGCCTGGAATAGTCTTTTGTTCTCTCTAATCTGTTGTTCAAATCGCCCTCGATACTTTCTTTGTTATTTATTACTGCTCCCAAGAGATTGAAAAATTTATTCTTTTGGCTGTGTAGAAAAGCCTACCTTTCTGTATGCACACATTTTATATTTTAATTTAGTATTCTTTAACATGTCTTTTAATTTAATAATATTCACTAGAGTTTATTGTACAATACTCTTTGTGTAAATTCTACTTATGATATTATTTGTATATCACATCTACGACGACAATCTGAATCTAGTAAGTTTGTATTTTTATATAATATTCCAGTCGTCAGAGATGAAAATACCACTGAACCTCTAAAAAGAATACGGACAAGCTGAATTTTGCCGAGAATATTAATTTTGTGACCTTAAAAAAGATCAAAAAAGTTTACTACTTTCCCTTCGGCTTACTCCTAAAACAACTCTGCATAAAAGAGGAAAAACGGGAAAAATCGTTTTACCAAGAATCTGTACGGCACAGAAAAAAATGTTTTAAATAAAAAATATAGCTAAGGTAATTTTGCACAAAAATGTGTTAGAACTTTTTCTGTAGAATAAACCATTCTGTTAGAAATAACGCTTGAAGCAACAGGTGATTTTAAATGTCAGGTACGCGCGCAAAATAAATTTTAAATACAATTTATATCAATTCAACTATAAAAATTCGATATCTTTTAATCAGAGTGGCCTATTGACAAAAAATTAAATGCGTTTTAAAGCTGAAGGAAGCAGCTTTTGTGTGCAAATTTGGGATTTTGCCGCAAATAAAGACTGTTTTTATAAATGTGTTAAATATAAAAACGTTTAGCGATGTTTAACATTTTTACGATTCGTAAATATACAGCTTGCACACATGATTGTTCATATGATTTTAAGCTTGTTTATATGAGTTTAAGAGGCCAAATCTCTGACGACTAGACTATACTTAATTTTACCATTGTAACTTTAAATTATATGGAAAAAAGTATACCTAGTCTTTTAATATATTTGGTGGTCAATTCTACATTCAAAAGTTTGGTATTCCACGGGAAGTAGCATATCTTTAATTTCATCCAGTAATGTTGTGGATGACCTAATTCAAAATAGTTTAGGACAACTCAATTATCAAAAACCGTTTCTTAAGAGATATGTCGATGATATAATTACTGCTGTTCCAAAAGACAAAATAATTGATATTTTAAACACCTTTAATAGTTACCATAAGAGTTTAAAGTTCACAGTTAAATAAGAGAAACAGAACTTTGTTCCGTTTCTTGACATGGAAATTATTAGAACTGAGAATAACATCTTAATCACCGAGTGGACAGAAAACCAATGTGTAGTAATAAGTTCATTAGTTGTTATGACTCATATCATCCTTTAAAAATGAAAATAATTTGATAATGGCATTAAAAGCTAGAGTAATTAACGTCACACATATCATAAAAAGAGAAAAAAACTTGAAAAAACTTAGAACCATTTTATTAGAAAATTCTTATCCTTGTCACTTACTTAACAAACTTCTTTTCTGATTGAATAATAATGCTGACAGTAGAAATGCTACACTTTTAAATAGTAAGGAAAATTTACAGAATAATATTCAATTTAATAATAACACCAAATAAGATATAGCTATATCTTCGTCACTAAAATATATTGAGGAATTGACGCCCAAACTTAACAATTTATTTAAAAATGAAAATAAAAAAATAGCTCAGAGTAACTTAGTAGCAATTGGTTAAATACATAGTAAGGTAAAAACACCATTAACGAAATTTAAAAAATCCAATATAATCTATTCTATACCTTGTGGTGAATATAGTAATGTATATGTTGGGCAAACTTCGAGAAATTTAAAAGGGAGAATAATCTCTCACAAAGTGATTGCAGGATGCATAAAAATTCTTGTGCTTTAGCTGAACATTATATGTCTGCTGAACATATTATAAATTTTAATGAGGTAAAAATATTGGATGGAGAGGGAAACTACTATAAAAGTTCAACTAAGTGTCCAACTAAGCCTGTTCATACACCTTTATGTTACCTTAATGAGTTAAAACAACTTGATATATAATTTTTTTATAATTTTCCCGAAATTTATTCCAACAATTAAATTTGGAAAATTCATATTCATAAAATACTATATATTATATGTATATATATATATATATATATAGAGATATATATATATATATATATATATATATATATATATATATATATATATATATATATATATATATATATATATATATATATATATATATATATATTAGAAGTGATTATTTCGACCAAAAAATAATTTATAAATACGTTCAAATTATCGGGTAAAGTGGTCTATAATAAAAATCTTTGTTTTTTCTAAATTACTCAATATTTCGCCATTTATTTAAAAGCTTCCTCAGGAGTAAACTAAAAACAATTTGAACATTACAAAAAATGGCGTACAAATACATTTTAAAACACTCACAGAATTTAAAAGATTTCGCAAATAAAAACTGACATTGAAGTATTTGAAATATTGAATGTTAAGATTAAATTGTCTTAAGCACGTTCGTTACAGCTATACGATAAAAAATTAAAATTATTTCAAATGTAAAAATAAAAATAACAATAAAAGAAAAGTTAGAAGAATAATATTTATTTGATGAATTATTAAGGTTAGTTGTTATTAAGATGAATGTTGGCTATTTTTAATATTTATAAATTTTGTTCAATATGTTACAATATATGTTACTTAACTGTCCAGTGCCCGTTTTATAATTTAAAGTGTTTTTATTTTTGTTAATGTAATACATTTCAAGAAATAATCTACTTTTGTAGTTATCAGTCTGTGCCAAAATATGAGCTTTGTTATAGTCTAGCATATGACCAGTGTTTTCATAGTGCTCAACCACTGCGCAAGTATTTTTTCTCAAGCGACAATCACTTTTATGTTGTGTGATGCGTTGTTTTAGCCATTGTGATGTTTGACCAATATAGCTATTTTGACATCCTAAACACGGTATTTCATAAACGACATTACTTTTATATAAGGTTGGTACTGGGTCTTTGATTTTTGAAAATAGTTGTTTGCTGTTCATGGTATTATATTTAGCTATACTAATATTAGGAACATTTTTGAATATGGATATGACAGAATGAGTTATACCATTAATAAAGGGAAGTTTTTTATATTTGATTGATTTGTTATTAGAATCATGGACGGGACCGTCATAGAAATTAGTGCTGTAAATCAGTTTTTTTTAAATTTGTTTAGGATATCCGTCGTTACGAAAAATTTTGTATATTATGTTCAGATTTTTTTGTAAAAAGTTGTCATCAACAATGGACATTATCCTGTTTTTCATACCTAGTACGGTATTATATTTTTGACGGGTGGTATGGTTTGAATAGTAATTTATATACCTGCCTGATGCTGTCGGCTTTTGGTACCAATCCAATGTCAAAATATTGTCATTTGTTCTTATTACTCTTGTGTCTAAAAATGGTATACTAAAATCTGTCTCAGTTTCAATTGTAAACTGAAGATGTTTATTAAATGAATTAAAAATGTTTAGTGTGGTATTGATGTGATAAGATGGAACTGCACATATGATGTCATCGACATATTTATATATAAACGGTAATTCAAAAGGTAATTGCGTAATCACATTATCTAAGAGATGATCAGTTACAATAGTGGCAAGGATTGGACTAATCGGGGAACCCATCGGTGTTCCAAAAATTTGAGAATAAAATTTACCATTGAAACTAAAGTAAGTGTTGTTAAAAATGAACCTAAGAATTTGTAGAAAATTGTCTTTTGATAATGTCGTGTAGTCTTTTATAAGGTTCCAATTTGATTCTATAATGTCCGTGACCATATTTAGTGGAATGTTTGTAAATAGTGACACCACATCTAAAGAAATTAAAACATAATCATTTGGTAACTGCATTTCCCTAACAGCATTGACAAAGGTAAATGTGTCCTTAGAATTATAATTATTGTGATATTCAAAGGCATCAGTTAATGTATCAGCAAGGAATTTAGAAATGTTGTAGGTAGTAGATTTTACAGAACTTACAATAGGCCTGAGAGGAATGTCAAATTTATGAATTTTAGGCAAACAATAAAGTTTAGGGAAACATGAGTCATAAATTATCAACTCAGTAAGTTGATCTTGGTTTTTAAGGTTTTTATTAGGTCATTATAGTTTTTTTGTATCACTGACGTAGGATCTTTGTCCAAACCCTTATAAGTCGATTTGTCGTTTAACAACGTTAAGGTTTTGTCGATATACTCCTGTTTGTTCATAGCTACCGTACATCCACCTTTGTCAGATTGTAAAATGTATATGTCTGAATGTAACTTTAAATATTGTTTTACATACTTAAACATTTTGTTCATTGTTGTGGGGGGTTTAGATTTTGAATTCTGTAAGTAATTAGTTACTACATTTGTTACTTGTGCCCTAAGAATATCTTTAGATTCAACTGTTATCTCATCGATGATATTTTCTACATCAGCTAAAAAAATATCTAACTTAAAATCTGGGGGTGTACACTCAACACTAAATTTTGGACCAAGAGAGAGAAAATCAGACACTTCTTTTGGAAAGTCAACGCTGGACAAGTTTTTGAACCATTTGTCATTGTCATTGTTTATAAATAATTGGTTGGAAAATAAGTTATTAGTTAGCTGTTCAAATTTTTTTATGTTATTAAGTTTCACTTTGTTAAAAACATTTGAAAAGCTCTCTTTTAACCTTAGTTCATATTCAATTAATATGTTAGTAGGAACAAACTGCTGCAACTCACACTTAATCTTATTATTAATATCATTCTTCGCATTTGAAACATTATTGCAAGTTATTTTTATTTCTAAATTTAATGTTTTTTTATGGATCTCATTAATGAATTTATCTACTTTAATATTTAAAACTTTGTCATTACCTACGTATAATAAGCTGCGTAGATTACATGTACTGTTACGAATTTAATCTTGACATTCAATATTTCAAATACTTCAATGTCAGTTTTTATTTGCGAAATCTTTTAAATTCTGTGAGTGTTTTAAAATGTATTTGTACGCCATTTTTTGTAATGTTCAAATTGTTTTTAGTTTACTCCTGAGGAAGCTTTTAAATAAATGGCGAAATATTGAGTAATTTAGAAAAAAGAAAGATTTTTATTACAGACCACTTTACCCGATAATTTGAACGTATTTATAAATTATTTTTTGGTCGAAATAATCATTTCTAATATATATATATATATATATATATATATATATATATATATATATATATATATATATTCATAAAATACTATATATTATGTATATATATATATGCATGTATATATATATACATGTATATATATATATATATATATATATATATATATATATATATATATATATATATATATATGTGTGTGCGTGTGTGTACATTATTTAATTTACGGTATAACATAATTAATTACCAATTTGTGTATATCTGTGATGAAGCAACGCTGTAATGCATTTCGTAGAAAACAATACAATATTGGTGATGTACAACCTATATTATCTATTCAGTATGACGGTCATTTATTGTTCTAAAGGAATGTAAAATGTGTCTATAAGTGTCTCTATAAGAATTAATTTTTGTTTTTGCTTTTATATGGTTATTTTGCTAGCTCCACACCAAAATAAATAGTTAATTCTTTTCATGAGGTCAGTGTTTCATGAGGTTAAGCCTATTCAATAATAATTATTTATTTCTTGCAGTTTATAGTTCGTAACAAAAAACGTGACACCGAATATAAAGATAGAAAGGAAATGTAGGAAAAAACTGAAAAATAGGCGTGACTGTGCCTATAAATCAGTAAATTACCATTTTAAAAGAATTTTTTGTAAATTTTTAGTACCTCCTTTCTTTTATACTAATCATTATACCTGAAATACAAAAAAGCTAACTTACTTGTTTGGTGAAAGAGGCATGGATTCGTACATCTTGTGCTACAAACAGAAACTAATATACAAATTCGATATGCAAGACCAAGACGTGTATTTATAAAGCAAAATATTGTCTTCATTAGACCCGAAATTTTTTTTCATCTGTTACAATAATAAAAACAATTGTTCTTTATTAAATAACAAATATTGAAACAATAAACTTACATCTGTAATTGTACTATGAATCGTTATTTTACAAATTAATAATTATTATTATCTAATACAATTCGTGAACGATGCGGTTCAAAAGGTACCTCAATTTTTTTTAGAACTCATTTGATGACACCAAACTTAATCTCATTAATTTTAGTATTGGACTAGTTAATATTAAAGTCATCCATTAACATGAGTCAAATATAAGAGTTGGGTGGCTTTATTTGAGAGATATGGAAAATAGCAAATAGAAACTAATACCATTAGAAAGAACATATATATATATATATATATATATATATATATATATATATATATATATATATATATATATATATATATATATTGTGACAATTAGGGTTTATAGAAAATAATTTATAAGTTATATACTACATAATATTAGATATAAAAAAGTATTTGATTATTTTAAGAAGTTATATACTAGAGAATTTAATAAAAATATATTTATGTGAGGGCATTTTAATAAATTAGCATATAATAAGTGTAAAAAGTTGTATTTTAGTAATTATAATGTGGTAGATACATTTAAGTGAGCCATGTGACTAGGCAACCAAAAATACTCTCGAAGTGATTGACAGATAGAAATTTTTAGGAATATAAGTGGGGTTATATTGTTTGAAATGTGTATTTTATTAAATTAGAGTGTTAGTTACTAATTTGAATGTTTATTCTGATCTGAAAAGCCTAAATGTCAACAAAATTATCAATGGAACATTAACGAATTCTCCAGAGTGCAGAGTGTGACCATTGTTTACAGTCGAACATTCTCGAAATAATGATTATGGCGGTGGATCGAACAGATATTTTTTTCGAGAACATCTATATGAAAGTAATGGAACAAATTGGAACATGATCTCTTACCAGATGGTTTTGGAATATCCAAAAGGATATAAATACCCGTGATTTGGATTCAAGATGGCAGTTTTGGCAGTTTTTAGTCTGAAGTCAAGCAGCCAGGAAGTTTTTAGTCAGAAGTCAAGCAGTTTATTATGAAAGTTAGTAGATTAGTTAGTGAAGTCAATTGTTCACAGTTTTAGTAAGTCAGTCAAGCAGTTTAATAAGAAATATGAAAGTTAGTTGGAGATAGTCCAATTGTTTAATATAGTGAGTTAAATGAAGATTAAAAATTATGCCTATATTTAATGCACATTTATAATTATACACAAATAATTATTGAAGATTATAAAAGTATATTAGAAGAATATTGGATGGACATTGGAAGGAATTAAAATTATATTATGATTGGAGATTAGTATAAATCAACTTATAATAATTGGATATTGGTATATTGAAAAGAAGAATAAATATAAATGGTGTTTGCTGGTGGTGTATAAATGCTGGTGAAGAAAACTATATCTTGAATTGGTAGAAGCTGATAATTGGAAAAAGTAATTTCACAAAAACAAGGATAACCGAAGTACGAAGACATTCAGTGGTGATTAGAATATATATAGTGGAAAACAGTTCATTTAGGCATTCAGTGAAAGAAAGGTACAAAATTTTGTTAATATAATTTAGTTAGTGTTATAACAATTTCAATTTTGAAGATAGTTTGTTTAAATTTAACATTGTCTATAGAATTTAATTAGTTTTATAAGAACATCAATTTAAAGATAGTTTATTTTAAATTTACATTGGCTAGGTTAGATATATATGTGTGTTTCATAATAGTTATAATAAAGATAATTTAAAAAAGTACTTACAAGCTAATTCTTTGAGAACCGCGATAAAAACCCTATATATATTATATTATTAAAAATACTCATTGCTCATCATTCAAACAAAAAACACATCATAACAATTTGGCACCCAACGCGGTGGCTCTCTATTTAAAAGAATTAGTTTGGAAAGATAAGTGCTCTCATATAATTAAATTAATTATCAGTAGAAAGAAAAAATTATAGATTTTATTTTTAATTATATTTGAACAAGTAAAGTCTCAAAATGTCTCAAGGAAAGAAAGGTACAAGAAGCAAAAAGAATGAAGAATATGTGGAAGTAGAAACACAACCTATACAAGAGGAGAGTTTAGTTCAAGTTCCACAAGATACTGCAGAAATGAATCCAGAAAGAGAGGAAAATGTCAATATGGCAGCTTTGATGTCATTAATGATGCAGATGAACAAGACAATGGAAGAGAATTCAAAAGAAATCAAAGAAGACATGAAAAAAATGGAACAGAAAATGGAAGAGAATACGAAAAAAATGGAAGAGAATTCAAAAGAAATCAAAGAAGACATAAAAAAATTGGAAGAGAATTCAAAAGAAGTCAAAGAAGACATGAAAAAAATGGAACAGAAATTGGAAGAGAATTATAGAAAATTAGAAAAGAAAATAGAAGATAATAATAATAAAATTGTAAAACAAATGGATAAAAAACTTGAAGCTGCAGAGAAAAAAGTAGCAAATGAAATAAAAATTATACGGAAGGACTACAAGAAAAGGATAGAAAATGAGAGGACAGAAGTAAAGAGGATTATTCAAGATAATAAGATAGATATAGAACAGAAAATAGAGTTACAGAAATGTAACTTAGAAGTAAAATTTAACGAAGACAGGAGAAACACAGAAGAAAAATTAGATGATATACAACAAAATATCCAAATAAATAATAATCAAATAAGAAATGTGGAACAGAGAATAGATGATATTTCACAAATGAGAGACATAGGGAGACCTTACTTAAATTTAACAAATGAGACTGGGATTAAATTCTCTGGTAATATAAAAAATTTGCATCCTAGAGTATACATAAATAGTTTAAAACATAAATTAAGATTTGTGAATAATATTAATGATATTAAAGATTATATTAGAATGACATTAAATGACAATGCAGCAACTTGGTTTGCTAGTATTGAAAATGATTTAGATAACTTTCAAACATTTAAAAATAAATTTTTAAATTATTATTGGGGTGAATTAGAGCAAGCAAAGTTTAGAGAAATTCTATATTTTGGAAAGTATAATCACAATTTAAAATCAAATATGGTAGATTATGCATTAAAACTGATAACAGTTGCAAAATATTTAGAACCACCACTTAGAGAGGATGAAACAGTCTTAAATGTATCTAGACATTTTGATGCTGATGTTGTGCAAACCGTAACTGTACAAAATATTCAAACAATAGATAGTTTTATTAATTTTATTCAAAGAATACAAAGAGGCAATATGACAAGTAATAATAACAACAGAAAAAACAATAATAACTTTCAATATAATAAAAATGATAATCAACAATATAGACAATCATATAATAGATATGGTAATAATTTACAAAATTTTAATAATAATAACAGTAATTATAATAGACAACATTTTAATAACAGTACTAATAATAATAGACAAGATTTTAACAATAGAAGAAATACAGAGCGACCTAACTATAACAGACAGGTAAATTGTGTTCGAAGGAATAGAAGCTGCGAAGACAGGGAACGAAGTAGTACAAGTCAGGAAAATGTGAGTAGAAGTCATAGTAGGGAAAGACATAGTACATCAGATCCAAGTGGTCAGATACAATCTGACAATTCTAATAATCAAAATTTTGTGCAGTAAACTTTCTGAATTACAAGTTAGGCCATTGCTATTATGAAAAACCTTCTGAATTTATTTCTTTAGATGAAGAGAAAATTATTGAATCTATTAATTTAATTTATATAAATGCTTTGGCCAAAAATAAAATGATTAAAATTATGATAGATACTGGTTCAGAAAGTACATTAGTCTCGGAGAATTTTATTTTTAATACATTAAAACTATCAGATATAATAAAGATTCCAAAAATTAAAATTATTGGTGCAAATAATAAGAAGTTGGGTGAAATTGATAAACTAGCCAATTTTAAAATTAATATTCTTAATAAAGAAATTAATATGCAAGGATTTATTGTCAAGGATTTATGTGTTGATATATTAATGGGAAATGATGAATTGGAAAAGAAGAAAGTAAAGATAGATTTGGAAGAAAAAATGGTAACTTTGGAAGGGCAAATAATTAAATTTATGCAAAAAGATGAGGTAGAAGAAGGAATAAGAATTGATAGGATATTATTAAAAGAAAATAATGATGTTTATGAAGAAGAAATGTATTTTGATGATAGGGAAATGTCCCAGAAGAATGTAAAGAATAATTATTGTAGTGAATATTTAAGGAATGGAAATTTTAAGCAGATGGATGCCTACGAGGCGGAGTGCGTAAAATTGGAAGCAAGGAATAATGAGTACATAATGAAGAATAATTTTATTTGTAAAGAAGAAGATGTGATAAAAGTTTTAAATTGCCCTGAAGAATATAAATCAATAGTCATTTCCATATTGCAGCAACACAAGGGACTTGTCAATAAAGAAAATAGAATTGCACAAAATTATATCCATAGTATAAAAGTTAAAGAAGAAAAAGATTTTAAAACAAAATCATACCCAATACCATATAAATACAGAGAAGAAGTAAACAAAACAATTAATAATATGTTAGAAGATGGGATCATTGAGAAGGCAGACACACGTTTTATTAACCCCATAGTAGTAGTACGAAAAAGATCAGGTGAAATCAGGTTATGTTTGGATGCAAGGAATATTAACAAGATTACTGAAAAGCAATTTGAAGCACCAATGAGTATAGATGGAATATTAGGAAGAATTACAGGAATGTCATTTTTCACTAAAATCGATTTACAGCATAGTTTTTGGTTAATACCTCTACAAAGAAAAAGTAGACAGTATACAGGATTTCAGATAGATAGAGTAGTATATCAATTCAAAGTAGTACCAGTTGGGCTTCAATCATCTTGCAGTGTTCTATGTAGATGTCTTCATGATATTTTGGATCAATATGAACATTTTGTAATTCACTACATTGATGATATATTAATTTTTTCTAAAACTGCTGAAGATCATGAGAAACACCTAAAAATTATAATAAATAGATTAGACAAAGTTGGACTAAAAATAAATCAAGAAAAATGTACAATTTTTCAAAAAGTAATGATATATCTAGGTTATAAACTTAACACTAACATCTTACTGATATATCCATTTTATTCAATAGACTTGATTTGTTAAATAGATGGTAGATTTCATTATTTTGAATCAATTTGACATCATACTTGTTGAATTTTATACATATGGAAATTGTTTGTGCCCTAAAAATCATAATTTTGGGGTTAGATACAGAATTGATTGTGTAAAGGTCTTTCTAATATAATAAAGTGGAAAAACTTACCAATTTATATTGATGAAAGTTATTTTGAATGGAAATAATTCCTAGATTTTGTTTATAAATAAACAGAACACAATATCCATTATATTTTAATTAAGGTTATATTTTATTCTCTCTATTTGACATGACAGTTTGACCATAGAATAGCCGAACTGTGATCCGTTGTTCTCTGCTTTGACATAGACAGCGAACAGGGATGTATTTAACACATTTTAAATAATAAAAAAAAAAAAAAAAAATTTGATTTATTAAATTTAATAAGGTATGAGAAAATTAATATTTAAAAAAATAATAAGTAAATTATTTATTTTAAATATTATTTTTGGGGTATTGTGACAATTAGGGTTTATAGAAAATAATTTATAAGTTATATACTACATAATATTAGATATAAAAAAGTATTTGATTATTTTAAGAAGTTATATACTAGAGAATTTAATAAAAATATATTTATGTGAGGGCATTTTAATAAATTAGCATATAATAAGTGTAAAAAGTTGTATTTTAGTAATTATAATGTGGTAGATACATTTAAGTGAGCCATGTGACTAGGCAACCAAAAATACTCTCGAAGTGATTGACAGATAGAAATTTTTAGGAATATAAGTGGGGTTATATTGTTTGAAATGTGTATTTTATTAAATTAGAGTGTTAGTTACTAATTTGAATGTTTATTCTGATCTGAAAAGCCTAAATGTCAACAAAATTATCAATGGAACATTAACGAATTCTCCAGAGTGCAGAGTGTGACCATTGTTTACAGTCGAACATTCTCGAAATAATGATTATGGCGGTGGATCGAACAGATATTTTTTTCGAGAACATCTATATGAAAGTAATGGAACAAATTGGAACATGATCTCTTACCAGATGGTTCTGGAATATCCAAAAGGATATAAATACCCGTGATTTGGATTCAAGATGGCAGTTTTGGCAGTTTTTAGTCTGAAGTCAAGCAGTCAGGAAGTTTTTAGTCAGAAGTCAAGCAGTTTATTATGAAAGTTAGTAGATTAGTTAGTGAAGTCAATTGTTCACAGTTTTAGTAAGTCAGTCAAGCAGTTTAATAAGAAATATGAAAGTTAGTTGGAGATAGTCCAATTGTTTAATATAGTGAGTTAAATGAAGATTAAAAATTATGCCTATATTTAATGCACATTTATAATTATACACAAATAATTATTGAAGATTATAAAAGTATATTAGAAGAATATTGGATGGACATTGGAAGGAATTAAAATTATATTATGATTGGAGATTAGTATAAATCAACTTATAATAATTGGATATTGGTATATTGAAAAGAAGAATAAATATAAATGGTGTTTGCTGGTGGTGTATAAATGCTGGTGAAGAAAACTATATCTTGAATTGGTAGAAGCTGATAATTGGAAAAAGTAATTTCACAAAAACAAGGATAACCGAAGTACGAAGACATTCAGTGGTGATTAGAATATATATAGTGGAAAACAGTTCATTTAGGCATTCAGTGAAAGAAAGGTACAAAATTTTGTTAATATAATTTAGTTAGTGTTATAACAATTTCAATTTTGAAGATAGTTTGTTTAAATTTAACATTGTCTATAGAATTTAATTAGTTTTATAAGAACATCAATTCAAAGATAGTTTATTTTAAATTTACATTGGCTAGGTTAGATATATATGTGTGTTTCATAATAGTTATAATAAAGATAATTTAAAAAAGTACTTACAAGCTAATTCTTTGAGAACCGCGATAAAAACCCTATATATATTATATTATTAAAAATACTCATTGCTCATCATTCAAATAAAAAAACACATCATAACAATATATATATATATATATATATATATATATATATATATATATATATATATATATATATATATATATCTATATATATATATATATAGATATATATATATATATTATATATATATATATATACATATATATATATTTATATATATATATATATAATATATATATATTATATAATATATAATATAATATATATCTATATATAATATATACATATATAATAAGATAACAGCTGACTCAAATTAAATTCGAAGAAAGGAAATAATTGGCTAAATAGCTGCTAGACAAAATAGACTCTTTTTACTATATCTATGTATAATGTTGTAAACTGTACCCGTGTCAATGACCATAAGCTGTCGAGACATGTTAATTTTAAATAAAAAAAATATATTTTCATAGGCATCATCAAGGAAAGCTACAATGATGTTATTTAAGTATATCTTCTTAATTTCTTGGTTTTTTTAAGTTGTTTAAAGTATAGAGTACGAAAATGCGCTAATTTCCATCAACTGAGCAAATTTGATAGTAGACGAATAGATGGCCGAAGGGAAGCCGGACTTTCTTTTCGGTAAATGACGAATAGAGTTCACAGAAGTTTGAATACTCTGTTAATATGTCATCGAGCTTGGCGCCAACAAGACTCAAAACGAAGATTGTGGCGCACAAGTCGGCACCGAAGAACAACAGAGAGTCAAGATCATGACCTAAGGTAGATGTCTCTTAGCGACCGTCTCTCCACTACTGTTCCAAATCAATGGTTTGCAGAACATGGAAGAGCAATTGAGATGGAAAAGATTGATCGTCAAATTTGCAGTTTAAAAATGTTTTCAAAATGTTAAAAGCTACATTGTGGGTGATAGATGGAGAGAGAATGGCTCATGGTCTTAACAGAAATTTAAAGTGGCATCTAACATATGGCAACTTGGAAAAGCAGTCACAATCATGGTGATCAGCACATTTCAAAATTCTGTGGTAAACTGAACATTGACCGAAAGTTCAACTGACTACTAATATAGGAAGTCACCTCATGAAATATGAAATTTTATAAATTATTTTATGTAGATTGCATAATCCAGATCTCACACTCAAACCTGTCAGCGATAATTTAGGTGTTAATTTGGGGGCACCTGAAGGGACATCATTTCCCTGATCTGGCAATAAATGTTCTAATTTTGCTTCTAAAAGCTGTGTGGGAATTTCCCTATTTTTATTTTGTGTTTTATTGAGTTTATTGAGTTTTCTGTAATATTAATATTATTATTAACTTTTTCAATATTTTCTTCAGTATTTGCATTCAATCTTTGATATACTTCTTGATAAAAATCTTGTTTCATTTGAAAATTCAAAATAGAATCTAATGCAAGTAGAATATTATACTCGAAATATTAACTACAAAAAGTACCCACCTTGATCACCTTGTACAACAACTGCAACTTCTTATTAATAAAATAATCACCACGAACAGAATACCAGATGAATGGAGGAGAGCGGTCATGGTGATGTTCTTCAAAAAATGAGATAAGAAAGACCCCAATAATTATCGAGCAATAAATCTATTAAATACAGCACTCAAATTGACAACAAGAATAATAGCGACAAAAATAAACGAACGAATATCTCTGCAAGAGGAACAGCAAGGATTTTGGACAGGAAGATCATGCACGGATGCAGTTTTTGTAATAAGACAAATAAAAGAAAAGTCGCTGGAATAACAAACCAGCATATATGTGTCTGATAGATTTGAAGAAAGCGTTTGATAGAGTGAGAATTCGGGACTCGATACATTTATTATATGAAAAGGGAATATCACTGTATTTAGTAAAAACCATTGAGAATATATATAAAGATATCATAGCTATGGTAAGAGGTAAAGAAAAACTATCGCAACCTATCAAATATGAAACAGGAATTAGACAAGGAGATTCGCTGAGACCATTAATATTTAATTTGATAATGGATGAAATCATAAAGTAAGTTAAAAAAAGAAGAGGATATAGAATGGAAGAAAAGGAAATAAGGATAATATGCTACGCCGATGACGCCATAATAACAGCCGAAAATGAAGATGACCTACAAAGAATAATTAAAGAATTCGAAGATACGGCGCTCATATACAACATGGAGATCTCAACAAAAAAAACTAAAGCGATAGTAATATCATCGGAACCGAGACGATGTAAACTAGTCGTAAATATCAAAATAATAGAACAAGTGATGGAAACTGAATACTTGGGAATAAAACTTTCAAGCTACGGAAAAGTGGAAGAAGAAGTACAAAAACAAGTGAACATGGCAAACAGAGCAGCAGAATGTCTCAACAACATAATCTGGAGAAACAAATACCTCACAGCGGAAACGAAAACCAGGATTTATAAATCAACAATAAGACCGATAATGACGTACACAGCGGAAACAAGAGCAGATACGGTGAAAACACAAAGACTACTGGAAACAACAGAAATGAAAGTCTTACGAAAAATAACAAACCAAACTCTAAGAGACAGAGTAAGATGTGAGGAAATCCGAGCGAAATGTGGTATAGAGGAAATAAACGCATGGACCAAAAGAAGAAAAGTGGAATGTAATCAACACATCGAAAGAATGACAGAAAATAGAATAGTACGAATAGCAAGAGATAAATCGCCAAATGGAAGAAGATCATTGGGACGACCGAGGAAAAGATGGTCAGACAACGTCAATTGAGGCTAAAAACCGAAGTAAAACAGGCATTTTGCCTATTTATAAAGTAGGAAGAAGAAGAAGAACTACAAAAAGATTAATATCTTTCTCAATTTTAATAATTTTTATTTTGGCAATTAATTTTCCTCTCAAAATGTATTCTGCCATTTATCGTTTTAAGTTGATGTTTCCTGTATAGCAATATAACTTTTTGATTTAAACGGCATATTACTTCTAGATGAAACCGTTCAGGGAATCCTTTTTTATCACAATATTGACAAGGTTTCTTTTCTTCTAATGTCAAAGTATTTGATTTGATAGGTATTTGGTCAAGAGCTGGTTTTATCTGTGATTTATTTTTCTTTTTTATAACTAAGCTTTCCAGTTTTCGTAATTCACCTATCAGTTTTTCCATTGTTGTAACGTCAGCACTATTAATGTTATATTGTGTATAAATTGGCATATCTGTTACAATTAAATCAATATATCAATAGTAAAGTCATTTTTCACATTTAATAATAAATTTTCTTTACGAAATGTAACAAGACTTATAGACCACTTATATATCTAAAACCATAAGCTTTTCTATTATTATTCCAACCTGTTTAAAAAAAAATTATCTAAAATATTAATTTTACATACCTTAAAACTATTATCTAAGCTTAATATTATTACTTTTAGTTCAAACCATCCCTTTACTATTCTATTAAAGAACAAACGTAGAATTATAATCTTGTATTCATCAACGAAGGTCTTGAACCATGAAGTTATTGAAACGTTTTTTTTTTCAATATTAAAATTTAGCAGTACAAAATTATCTATATTTTTTATAGTTCTTCTTTTCAAATTTAGGAATATTTATATCACTCAATTTCTGGATTAATTCAAATAATAACTGAGATTGTTCAATTGCTTCTGTCTTAAACTTATATACATTTTTTTATTATCAGTACTGCTTGCTTCTATAGCTATGCAAATTCTCATTGATGTAATGTTAATTGTCAAGTATATTTTTGCTAAAATAACAACTTTTTATTTGGAAATATATTGATACTCACTATTTTCAATTGATCAGCTTAAATTCATCTAACACGAATTTATTATTATATAAAATATCATATAACGTAACAAATATAACACCTACCTAATACGAGAATCAAAAACAATGCTACTTCTTACACAAAATAATTTATTTGACAATTATGGCATATAATTTCTAACTGTAAGTAATACTTAACTTAAAAACTATTTATTGTGCGAAGTGCAAAGGTGTTGTTTTATTAAAATAATTATAGGTTTATATTATATACGTATGTATAATCTATATATATATATATATATATATATATATATATATATATATATATATATATATATATATATATATACGAGTATAAGAAAAAAGAAGTACTTGTGACTCGTTTGGAAAAAATATATAAATATGTTTTGGATGGGTTGGATACAATAAAAGGGGCTATTAGGTAACTATTTTTTATCTCAAACTTTCAATAATGTGTTTACAATCATTTTCAAGAGTTGCTAAAAAATACAAAATATCTTACAAAGTGGAACTAGAAAAAAAAATTATATTAACTCGCCAAATAAAATTAGTTTTGTTAATAAATTTATGCTGCTAAACATATTTCAAAAAACTATTATAAAAATTTTCCTATCTAATAAATGTTTCTCTTAAATTTTGCAATATAATTTTGAAAAACTTTATAAAATGTTAACTCACACAATGTGAGGTATTGGAGAGCCACAAATCCTCACGTCTTTCGTGAAACACATACTCAATTTCCAAAAAAAAATTAATGTTTGGGCAGGTATTTTGGGAAACCACATAGTTGGACCTGTTTTTCTCAATACTAACTTAATCGGTGTATGTATCTGGAGATGTTACAAAATGCAATTGAACCGTTAATACTTGAAATTCTGGAGGATAATCCAAATGAATTCGGCAACTTGGAAATAACGTTTCAACAAGATGGTGTTCCTGCACACCATTATGGTGCAGTAAGACGTTACCTAGATGAGGAATATCGTGGTAGATGGATTGGACGACGAGGTACGATAGAATGGCCAGTTCGGTCATCGGATCGCACACCATTGTATTTTTTTCTGTGGGGATACTTGAAATCTAAAGTTTACGCTAGAGCACACGACAATATTGACATTTTGAAATAACGAATTGTTAAAGAATGATGGGCAATTTCCTCGACATTCGGTCATACGAATTACCTTGTAATTTGAATGGTGAGATTTATTTATGTGTTTTATAAAATGATTTTATTGATTTATTGGAAGAATTGTCCTCAAACTTAAGGCGAAATATGTGGTTTATACAAGATAGTACACCACCACATTATGGAGAGAGGGCAGTGAGAACATACTTAAATACAACCTTCCTGAACGTTGGATTGTACGTGGTAGTCATATTCTTTGGTCATATGGTAAGATATTAATATAATTATTTAATTCATAAAAATCTCAAAAGAATACTTATTATTGTACTTGTAATACTTATAATAAATACTGCAGCAGTTCCTTTAGAACCAATGATGCTATTTAATATGAAACGATCTTTTATGGAATGTACTGACAAATGAATTAAAGAAAACGGTAGACATATCGAACACTTTCTGTGACAAAAACTTTAATGTTATTTAGTTATTAGTTACAAACCAATTTCTTAATTTGGTTTGTAAAAAAAAAGTTTTGATTATGACTTTAATTTAATACAAAACGTAAAATGTTTGATGTTAAATCCAATTATTCTGTTATTATGTCAAATCCTATTATTAATTATCCTACTGATATATTTATTTTATTTAATATTTCGTATGATGTATTTAATAATTATTAACTTGGTATAAAGGTATTTTATACCAAAACTCAGAAGTATTAATGATTTTCTCCAATTTTCCTTAGTTGACTGGAGTAATTGCGTTAAATCAGAATGATGTAGTTGAGTTGTAAAATGCGATTATCTCGAAAACTGTTGAGTTTTGAAGTTATTAACAAGTATACTTTTTTTTTGTTAAAATAATGTGTCTTTAATATTTTTTATCACAAATACCGGTAACTTCAAGAGGAAAAAAGTTAAGTGGAAATGTATGACACATATGTGGCATATGTAGCGCCCTCTATTAGCTACATGAAAGTATGCATCAAATTATAATTCCTAATATTCACTAGTACCCAGTTGTCCATTTTTATACATTAACGTTCACAAACATGAAAGTTATAGCGAAAAATAGAATTTTAAATTTCCACTTTAACACCCTGTATCTTTCTTAATATCAACATTTTATTAAAGCAATTTGGCTTAAATCGTAATATTTTAAAGTTTAGAATCTACAATTTCTTTTTGTACAATTACTTAAGGACCACCATGTATATAACAAAGTAACAAATACTGTTAGGACATATTTATGTCAGAGACTATCTTGCATCAGGGTTTAATGCTTACTCCTTATTTATTCTCTTACAATGTAACATTCCCTGGTGCTTACTATATGTTGATAATATAGTGTTATTAGGAACTACTGAAAGAAATGTAGAAGAAAACTGGAACAGAGGAAACAAGCACATAAAGAAAAAGGTTTAAAAGTTATGGGTAAAAATTAAGCAATAGGGCGGAAGGTTAAATTAAATATGGAGTTACTACTACAAATAAGATGATAAGGTTGTATAGCAAAGATTGTAAAAAGTAATAGTTTTAAGTACCTAAATCGGTATTACAAATTAATGGGCTAATAAATGGATACGCATGCAATATAATTAGGGCCTAGAGATCAAATGAACGGAGGCTATTGAAGCCTGCGAATTTAAGAGCATAATTCTAATGAAACTAAAAAGAAAATTCTAAAAAACTGCTATAAAAACCAGCATGATGTACTGTAAGATAAGGGAAACAAACCCTTAAGTTATTTTAGTATTTCGTAATTTTAATATTTTAGAATAGATACAGATGAAAGCACCAAGTAGTAACGGACCAAGAATAGTATTTTGTGCCCTGTGTTATTGACATGTGCTAGGTATGAGGTCTTCTCTTTTCGTTAGATGACATTTCTATGTTCTTCTCGTCTAACATGTATTCTTCAATTGGTGAGTTTGATGTTCAATTTGTCTCAGTCCTCATAAGGGATTTTGTATACTTCTTGATTTTCCAATGCAATTCTTGTTTTTGTGGATGGTAATATAGTTGAAATTTTCCTATCGGTGTTAAATATAGTCTCTATTTTGTGTTTCCTTAAAACTCTGCTGGTTTTATCTGTCGTGCCCTTTATATAGGACAGGACACTTTTTCCAATTGGTTTTTCTTCTTCTATCGGATCTCTGATGTTGTTTCGGAATTTCTGTTCTTTTTCAATAGAGTAGCCATTTTTTCTTAAATCGGTTTTGACTGTGTGCATTTCCTCGTTCTCATGGTTCTCATCTGCCAGTTTTTCGGATCTTTTATTTAGAGTTTTGCTTACCAAATTTATTTGTACAGGATGATGGACATGACGGTGTGGATCTGCGTGTAAATGTATGTCAGTATGGGTGTATACTGTTTATGTGTTCCACGACTGTTTTCTTCCCCTTGTGTCTAGATTATACAAGTGTCATCAACATGCTCTGCTGTTTGTATTGCTTTTGTTTCCATGTCCTCTATAAAAAGGTTCACTTTTACCCGACAAATATCCGGCTTGGGAGCCAGTCTATAAAGAAAGGTACTGAAAGAAAAAATAATCAAGAAATTCAACCTGCTACAATTATGATATATATAAAAAACCACCGTATGTTCGCCTACAGTGTCTGCAATGAACAGGCCATGCATTTAGGATGGAAGAAAACAGGCTTCCAAAAAACTGTTGAAAGAACAATGTAGACTTGCGGACAAGAATACAAGATCGTGGAGGAGAATGTCTACGTAATTAATGGACAGGTTTAGTGAGGGAGGTCAGGGCTCGAATTAGGCTGACGAGCCGTAGGATGGATGGGAGATTGCTTATACCGCAAATCACTAGATTATTTTGCCATATCTTTTTGGCATTTTGGCTACTCTTACTTAGTTTAGCCCGTAGACTATTGCAGTAGTGCAGAATGTGGCACGTGAAGGCAGAATGTGGCACGTGAAGCCATAAGGGAGTCGGGTATCTCATGAGGACCAATTATGAAGAACCATCTCCCGTCTATGACGCTCAATGTGTTTGTTCCGATAAAAGGTAACTACAGTAGATATCTCTTAACCGAGCTCCCTTTAACCGACCGTCGTCTTAATCGACTGACCCTACTTCTTTTGGATGATACAATTTTTAGATTAGATTTTATGTATTTCCTTTCGCACCGTACCGTACGCCCACATGTACGTTAGCCACTGATGAGTTTAGTCGATCTCTCGCTGCCGTATTAGAGTCTAAACGTCGTAGTTTGTTTTAGTGCAAGTTACAAACTTAATTATACATATGTACATACTGTTGTTATGTACATAGTGAACTTTTCGAAATGAGTGGAATTAAACGAAAACGTGTTGTAGTGTCAATGAAAGACAAGTTAAATGCTATAGAGCGGCTTGAAAAAGGTCATTCTGTAAAATCGATTAGTGACGAATTCGGTGTAGGAGTGACAGCCCTAAAAGACTGGCGCCGAAACAAGAAAACCATTCAAGATTATTGCACTCAAATCGAGTCTGATAAAGTCCTCTTGACTAGGTGTCCTTTAAAGAAACCAATCAATGAACGTGTAGACGATGCATTATGGTTATGGTTTATGCAAGAGCGTGCGTCGTAAAGATACGCCTATAAGTGGCCCGATTTAAAAAAAGGCTGATATACTACATGGTAAGTTTGATAATGGAGAACAATTTTATGCGAGCGATGGCTGGTTGGCACGCTGGAAAAAAGTCAGGGTTCATTTTTTATGCGTGTGCGGTGAAAAATTGTCAGCTGATCCAACTGCAGCAGACGAATGGAAAAATAAATTACAAGAATTAATTAAAAAGGAAGAATTACTGTTCGAACAAGTCTACAATATGGATGAAACTGGACTAAACTTTAAGCGATTGCCTGTAAAAATATTTGCTTCCAGTAATAAGAAATCAGCTGCTGGATTCAAAATAAACAAAGAGAGAACTACTATTGCTGTTTGTTGTAATGCCTCTGGAACCCATAAGGTTTCCCTGCTCGTAATCGGAAAGGCTAAGAAACCTCGAGCATTCAAAAACATTAACGTTTCTTCACTCCCAGTATGCTATAAAAATCAAAGATCGGCCTGAATGGACGCGTACGTGTTTAAAGATCGGTTTATCAATGAATTTTGTCGTAGTGTAGCAAAATATTTAACAAGCTTAAAGTTACCAGTCAAGGCTATTTTGGTGTTGGATAATACATCCTGAAAACATTCAGAGTGAAAAGGAGCCTGGAATAAAATGTATTTTTCTTCCACCAAATGTAACAAGTATCATCCAACCAATGGATCAAGGAGTGATCAAATGTCTTAAGAGGCGCTATAGGAAAAAACTAATTTCAGAAATCTTGGCTAAAACGGAGTTAGATAACAAAGGCCTAATCGATGCTTTGAAAGACATAGACATTAAAGACGTTATTTTGATGGTGTCTAAAGCTTTTAATGATATACAAAGTTCAACATTCGTAAAATCTTGGAGAAAAGCATGGTCTAACATGGTTCTAATCCTGATGAAACCCCTTTGGAAGAGCCAGATGATACTGCATCTTTAATGAATGACTTGCAAAAACTCTCAGACTTGAATGATACTCAACTGCAGGATTGTCAAGAATGAATTGTTGGAGCTGATGATGACTTGACCAATGACAATTTGACAGATGAAGAAATCGTACAGGCTGTTATGCACGAAGATCAAGCAGACGAAGAGGTTAAAGACGAAGAAAGCAATACTGTTAGTCATACTGATGCGAGAAATGCTCTACAACTGGCTTCACTGTAGGTACATTGAGCAACAAAATATGTCAAGAGCGGCAGATGTAATGTTCATTAAAAAGTGGCGTGACTACGCATTCAAGAAAACAATGGGACACAAAAAACAAAAGAAAATCACAGACTTTTTTGTACATTTAACATTCATAAATATGTACATATATACACATGTATGTACTTATATACATATATGTACATTTTATACAAGTTTCATAATTTGTGATGTGAGTGATATTGTTAATTACATATATGTATGTACATACTACTTTTTTGTTTATAGAGTATAAAATATATATTTTGTTAATAGAGTTACATATGTAATGTCTTTCTGAGGGTGGTTTTAAAGATTTTCGGCGTAACCGACTTTTTGATTATCCGACCTATGGCCAGATACCGTCATGGTGTCAAGAGGGCGTCTACTGTACCTCTATAACACAATTCCTACAAGACTTGAGATTTTGCTGATAAAATTTATTTTTAAAAAATAGTGAATAGTATCTGGGCTTTTATTTATTTCAATGCCACATCCTGGGGCACTAGTTAAAATTCCATATGATTTAAATATAACTCAAGCCAAACTAGTCCCACTTTTAATTAAAAAACAAGCCCATACATGCATTGTATGCAAATAATAATTAAATGTGTTAATAAACATGTTTACATTAATTTTTATAGTGTTACAATAGTATACACGTTTATATGTATTATAACGTGTACAACTTTCTCGAGGTAATATCATCAACGAAGTTCATCTTTATTACCTTGTAAATTAAATTTCGGAACATATAATTTTTAGTTTATATGAGGTAATTTGCTTTGCTTTCTTGAGAAGATATATACTTTCATAAATAATATAATTTTTTTAAAGAGACATGTTTATTTGTAGACTACTTACTCTATACATAATATACAAAGGAGTAGGCATTAAGTAACATTAATAAGTGTTGCTGGATAGTCAATACCGTTTAGCTGTATTCAACTGTTTTTTAGTTACTGTCTTGATTCTTCGAAGCAGTAATGATAGCATTAGTAATAATCGCATTGCTAAGAGTGGTAATTATTTTTTGTGCTTAGTATCCTTATTCTTACACTTTATTAATTATGAAGGAAACTATAGCTATTGGGACTAAACAAAAACCGTACAAAACTCGAGGATATAACTGACTTTAATGGAATAGCGACGTCACAGAAATATTCAAGTAGAGTAAAAAGAGAACTTGAGAGGTTACTATGACCCCCCTCCTAACAAAGAGTCCTAACAAACTAGGAGTACTGTCAAGCAGACCAGGTCATATAGCAACTTCACAAAGTATCCAAGATGGCATATATACTTACTTATACATTCTCTATACTTAGCTAAATCAGGCTCAAGTAGACCTAGATCGTCAGCAAACTGGAACAAGCAGTGGATGGGGCTCTTATATATGGGGTTCGGTATATAAATGAAACAACTTCTCGACCATTCGACTTGTCCATTGTCTAATGTAACGGGACAAGGACAGTTGTTTTAATTTCATGTATTTCGACTCAGCGTTTTCGTTCTATTTTGCCTTTAATAATCAACCGGAGTAAGCGATATTTAGGTCCTCTAATAATGTTACCGAAATATTGGACCTTGCTTATTTTAATGATGTTAATTTTGTAATTTTTCTTCCAATGCAGCTACTACGATTATAGTTTTGGCAAATAACAGTTATTATAGAGTAACATCGCACATCTCCCATTTTCCAACTAGCATATTTTGTATTTCTTCTTACATTTTTTTACATCATTTATAATTAAAAAGAACAATAGTGGACTAAGTACGCATCCTTGTTTTAATCTTATTTTTGCCTCAAACTCTAAAGATTATTAATTGTGTGTTCTTTCTTTGAGGCTGTTGACTTTTTATAATTTCTATCATACACTTTTCTAACCCTCTTTTCGTTAAACATCTCCAAAATTTGTCTCTTATTACTTTGTTCAAAACTTTTGTTAGGTATTTGTTAGATAAATGAAATAGAGACGGATCTCTTTTCTTTTTCTTAATAGCTTGTCTTCAGCCTACCTTAATAAAAAATTTGAATTTTTTAAATCTTATATATGATATATGATAAAGGGTGTTTTTTCAGAGGTTTAGAACTTTGAAATGAAATAACTTTAAAATGAAATAAAACAGAGATGATTTTTATAAATTGACATGAAATTAACTTTATTCGAAAGATAATCTTTTGACATTATAATTTAAATATGATTTCTGGCACATGACCGTAATGGCTGGTTCTGACGTAGTCTTATCTGGAGGTCCAATTTTGGATAATATTTCCAATATTTGTCGCTGCATATCGGCAATAACCTCCAAGTGGTCAATCGGTCCATGCTTGTCGGCGTAGACTAGCACTTTTACATATCCCCACATCAAATAGACTAGCAGTGTTAAATCGCGCGATCTTGGAGGCCAAGTGACAGTCCAAAATGTGAAACTATGCAGCTACCAAACGTTTCCTTCAATAAATCAATTGTGGCACCAACTGTGTGACATATTGCGGCGTTATATTAAAACGATAGGTCTTGCACATCATGGTTATTCATTTGGGGAATAAAAAAGGCAGTAGTCATGGCTCTACAGTTTTCACAATTGACTGTAACATTCTGGTCAGCATCGTTTTTGAAGAAGTACGGTCCAATGATTCCACCAGACCATAAAGCACACCAAACAGTCAGTTTTTCTGAATGTAATGGTTTCTTAATATACATTTGAGAAATATCTTAATTCCAAATAGAGCTGTTTTGTTTGTTGACGTAGCCATTCAACCAAAAGTTGGCTTCATCGTTAAACACAATTCGCTTATGAAAATCGTAATCAACGGCAATCTCGTTTTGGACCCACTCACCTAATCTAATCTACTAAAAGCAAGATCTTTCCGCAAAATTTCTTATGTGGTGGACACGTAGCCAACTGCTACGCACGATAGCAGATAGACTGATTCGGGACTTCCTAAGCTACGCTCTACAGTAGCAACAACTTCTTCTGTACGCACTCTACGACGTGTTTGTGGATGCATAATATCAATTACAGTAGTGGCCAAAATTCTGAAAACTTTACAAAAATTATCGTTTTTTTAGCAAGACTCGTCTTATGATCATGATTTATATAGTTTACCATTACAATTACATTTTTATTTTATTATTTTATATTCCTGCATAATATTTTATGTATTTCTCACTCTTTTTTATTAACATCATTATTTAATAAAATATGTAACCAGATTCAAGCGAAACGCCGAAAATCCGAGATTTGTGAATGGCAACATTGGCAATACTGTATTGCATCAGGGTTTTGCTAGTCAGTCAACAACCCAACTGGAAGCTGTTAGGTGGCCTTTAGTACAGTTTCGTGTGGCTTCCAGTGTTTATGAGTGACATCAGGTAGTTGTTACTAAGATGATATTGTTTAATTGTCGGAGAGGAATTCATCAGCGTCGATTCAACGAAAATGGCAACCAGAAACAAAAAAAGGTGTTGACTGGTCGCCAGTAAAGAGAGCCAAAGCAATTATCCTTCGAGAAGAAGGTTACACTTATCAAGAAATAGCAAACAAATTGGGTGGTGGCGTCACAAAATCAGGTGTAATGAAAGTTTGCAAACGTGGAACGACAAAATCAGCAAAATGTTCTGGCAGAAAACCCAAAGTTAGTCACTACTATGTGCGTAGAATATGCCGACTTTCTTTAGAAGATCGTCGCAGATCCGCAAAAGATATTAACGGTATTGTCAAATAAACTGGATTACAAATATCGAACCGCACTATCAGAAGAAAGTTGTGTGAAAATGGATTGTCACTATGAAGCATCCTGTGAGTGTCATGGTATGGGCTTGCATGACCACTAATGGAGTTGGACGTTTAGCAGTAATAGAGGGCAATATTAATGCAAAAAAATATTAGGAAGAGATACTGCAAGCCAAACTGCTGCCGACTATCAGAGATTTGTTCGAAGGGGATGCCCAACAATGCATCTTCATACGGCTAAGACTTCCATGGAATGGTTGAGAAACCATGATGTTACTGTTCTGCCTTTGCCTGGAAATAGTCCCGATCTAAATCCAATAGAAAATTTATGGTCAAGGCTGAAAGTCTTAATATCACGCCAAATCCCAAGCAACAAGAGAGAACTGATAAAAGCCATTATTCAAAACTGGTTTAGAGTTATTACACCAGAAGATTTGGCTTGTCTTGTCAACTCCATGCCTCGCAGAATTGAGTCTATCCTAAAAAACAAAGAGGTTATCCTACTCAACAAAATACTAATTTTGTTGATAATAATCATTATACCATTTTTTTTTTTAAATATATCTACTAATTGCTAACGGCTGTTGTTTTATTTATTTTTAAATTTTTAGAGGATTTTCCCCTTAAAATAGATGTTAAATATTAAGTAGAAGCATAAAATGTAATAAAATTATAGATAAACTTATAAAATGATATGTCTTGTGAAAAAGAGGAATGCTGATAACAAAACTAAAATTTTTGAAAAGTTTCCAGAATTTTGGCCACTAGTGTAGAGTAAACTTTGTACAATAAAATGCGTATTTCGAACAGAATCACAATTTTCAAAATAAATTTGTACAATTTGGAAGCATTGTTCAAACCAAACTTAACATAAATCACTTGACAGCTGTCAAAATGGCCGACAGTTAAAAAAGTATTACCAACTTACATTTCTGTACCTCTTAAAAAACACCCTTTATGATCTGAAGTTAAACACAGATATATTTGTGTTGAGATTCTTCCAAGACTGCCAAGTATTTCCCGAAATCTATTTTCTATTATCCTATTATATAACTTTCGCGGGTATGCTTTTCAGTGTAATTCCTCTATAGTTTGGTAAATTTTTGCATTTATCATTTTAAACATTAGTAATTCTATATGGGGTTCAATCCTTTGGTATTTCTGTTATTCTGACTACTGTATTTAGCAATTCGCAAAATTTTGCTTTTACCGTTCATCTAGATATTTAATCATTTTAGACGTAATTTCGTGCTCTCTTGATATATTTTTAGTCATCCATTGCCTTTCCGTAACTTTGTTTGAACGTATTTCGTAACGTAAGTTTTTAAAAGTACTTTTAGGGGTAATCGGTTTATTTAAATTTTATGTCATAAAAATACGTAGAAGAAATCTTATTGAACATGTCATTTGTAGTGGTAATAAAATAATCATTAAAAAGATCATTTATTTTCTGGTTTTTATTTCAGGGTGTCTTACCTTTTATTATAATCCATATAGATCTTATGTTAACTTTTGATTATTATACTTTTGTTTGAGCGCAGGACATTTTTTTTTAATTAAAAAGGGATAATTCGCAGAAGTTGGGTCTATACCACATAGTTAAAAAACTAGAACATTGAAGTAAAACACTTCCTGTTGTAATTTGTATATTTAATTAAAAATTAAATTTAAAAATCCAAAGTTTTTAGACTAATCTGTGCATCTTCAATGAACCTAAAAGCAAGTAATCCCACTAAATTAATAAAAACGTAGGGTAAAATTTTGACTGTTATATGCAAACATGTGATTAATTACTTACTTTGTATTATTTGCAAAATAACCTCAAAACCAAACAGTGGTTGGGTTTAAATGGATTAAACCATCTTGAAATTGTTAAATATGCAAATGGACTTAGATTACCTGTAAGAGAATTTTTTTGTTTGAGAAATGAAGATGAACTCTCAGCTGACACAAATTCTCATAAACCAAGGACATACTTTCACCTTGATATACCATAACTGAATATGTTTATGAGGAAAAGTATCAACCACTGCCCTTTGCAATATATTCATAAAACTATCAAACTAAGCATTTATTTCAATATTGTTATTATCACCAAAGCCACAACTTCAATTTTGATATTATAAAAATGACAACAACTATCTTGTGCCAGGGACCTACAACCTTTTTGTCAATAGCGGTATATTGAAAGATATAGATAAACCTATAGATAAAAAGCTGAGCTTGCAGATCTAATATTATATCAGACTGAGTTACAAAACTACTAAAGTGCCACAATAGAAAAGTTTGTATAAATATTTTTTTATTTGATAACGTTATTCATACTCGAAACTTTTGATCTCTTTGTTTTGTGTCTGCCATTTTAACGTTTTAAAAACGTTATAAGTTTTCTTTTCTTCTTCAAGTTTTTTATGTATCTATAAAATATCTGAGTGACATTATTAAATCTGAATTTTATATAATACCATAAGAAAATAATGACAATAAAAGAATTTGGTGCAAGGTTAACGAGTAATGGTGAAATGGCGTTGGAGTATAGCTGAAAAATTAGATTTACATAAATTGGATGTATTTGCGAACTATAACCAATATTATACACTGGACGGATCATATTACAAATGAGGAAATATTGGAAGAACGACTAAACAGCAAAAAGTCTTCGTCTTCTTCTAATGGCGCTACAACTCTTTGTGGGTCTTGGCCTGCTTAACAACGTTCTTCTATTCTACCCTGTCGGATACTTTCTTCGCCACTGTTTGATATTCATGGTTTTAAGATCTTCCTCTACATCGTCTATACTCCTTTTTCGTGGCCTTCCTCTTGTTCTATTTGCTTGCGGTTTCCATCTCTGGATTACTTTTAAAGCTCAATTTTCTGGCATTCTTTCTAAGTGGTTAAGCCAGTTTAGCCTTGGAGACTTTACAAATCTTTAGATATCTGCGCTCTGCAATAATTCATACAGTTCATAGTTAATTGTTATTCTTCACCAACCATTGCTACAATGAGTTGGTTCAAGTAGCTTTCTAAAGTACTAGGAACGTTCTATTTCTCAAAACAGCAAGAAGTAATAGGAATAATAAAAAAGAAAAAAAAAAGTGGAACAGTAGGCGGTACTGTAGACTATCGTGAAGCGTCATCCTATATTTTCTGTATTTTTGAAATTTAAATGATATGTTTAAAACTAAATAAAGTAATTTTATTATTTATTTATTATTTTTATAGATTTTAAATAAATTGAAAACGTTTACATGTTTCATAACGGTCACCCCTCGTCATGTAAATGGACCCAAACAATTAGAAGTTTACTATGACTACTATTTCGTAAAAAGTTATATCTAATATGTGATGATTTGGAAATCTCCTCCAAAGTAGAAATATAAAAGTCCAACATAAAATGTTTTACTAAGACGTCAGTTGATGATCTTTTAAAAGCTTCAGCATCAGGTGAACCAATTATCAAATGTTACATTTCGTTTGGTTCCATATATCGGAGTTACAAGTCGGAGAACTACGTCGCTAGGTTTATTGCTTAATTGGAAGGATCCCTTTGGCTTCAATCTCACAATATGATTTTGCATCAAAGAGAGCGAATATCTTTAATCCGTATCGGCATATACTGGCGAAAACCACAGTGGCCTCTAAATGCCTCCAGCTTTTTATCAATAGTAAGGTATTCGCTTGGCGTATAGACGTCTTGGCTATTTTGCACAAATTTTTCGAAAATTGCTCTAATTGCAGTCATTTTATCGAGTATTTTCTTTCTTCTCGATTTTCTATATTGTCAAAACGTAGACAAGACTGCAAAAAAATAAATCGTTGTAAAGATATCGTCTCTCTAAATAAGCTTATCCTGGTTCCATCGGTAGACCAAAGATCTTCTAAATTAAGCCGAGCAGACTTGAACACCCCAGCCAAGTGTAATAGACCAAACAATGCTCTTATTTCAGTTGCATTGGTTTCGCGAACTGCATACTGATGGTTTTCATCGTAGCAAGTGGACTTCCTTCTTATTTTTATATTAGTCCAAGTTACGACATCATCCATCATACTAGGTGTAAAAAGTAAATTGAAACATTCCACGGGAATATTCGCCATTTTTGCGTTTCGTATTACACCTGGTAAATGCGTAATGATATTTACTGAGCGTGTTACAATTTACTCCAAGAGCACTGGCAATATATTTTTTTATTGTGTCTAATTTGAAAAAAAAAGAACCAATTTAAAACAGAATTTTCATTACGGAATAAAAGTAAGGAAACATTTGATGAACATGAAAGATCCAATGATCATTTAGATAATCTGAAAATTTATAAGACTCGCTTATTAAAGCAAAGAAGAGTTGATGTAGAACTCGAAAAGGAAATAGCACTGCGAAAGAATATAGAGTTAAAGTAATAGAAAGAATCATAATTGTAATAAAGTTTCTGGCTACCAGGGAATTGGTATTTAGAGGCACTCATGAAAGAATTAGCGAAAAACGGAATGGAAACTACTAAGATTTACTGGAACTATTGTCAGAACATGATCTATTTTTAAAAGATCATATAAATAAACGAGCAAACTTAGGTAAGGGCAAAACGTCATATCTATCAAAAGGTACTTGTAACGAATTAATGAGCATTTTGTCCAATTGAGTTATTGATAAAATTGTTAGGCAAATTACGGCAAACAAATACTATTTTAGAAGTGTAGATTCAACACCTGAGATAACAAACCGTGACCAACTTACAGTGATTTTAAGATATTGTAACAATGAAGGTAGTCCTGTGGAAATATTTGTGGGATTTTATAAAAACACTGGGCATACCTCACAAGAACTTGACGAAACAGTTATTGGGATGTTAGAGTCTTTGGAATTAGATATTAAGAACTGTAAAGGCCAGTCTTACGACAATGTCAGTAATAGGAGTGACAAATATTCTGGTTTGCAAGCACTTATTAAAGTTTACAGTGATTTAGCTCTCTTTGTGCCGTGTGCTGCTCACTCTTTAAATTTGGTTGTTCAAAATGTAGCAGATTGTTATTTGGAAGCAATATCTTTTTTTATGTTGGTACAAGCTATATACAATTTTTCCTCAGTGTCTATTCACAGGTGAGAGTTATTTACTCGTGCAATAAAGGATTTGCCTGAGTCGGGACAGACACTGTTACCTGTGAATACAACCCGTTGGTCTTCTCGTTTTGATGCCGTATAAGCGTTAAAAAGCAATTACGGTTTGATTAAAACATGTTTGATTGAAAATGTAGTAAGAGTTCAAGCAGCTTCTCTATCGGAAAAACTTGATTTGTTGGAAAACGGAATAATTTTATCGTTCTGCCTTGACGTTTTACAAAGGGTTAATGAAATGAATAAGTAGTACAAAATATGGATTTAGGTTTAACCGCTCATTTGTTATCTTCTTTGGCAGATTACTTTGATTTCTTACGTGATTGTTTTGACCACTACGAGGCCTTAGGAATGTTGTTAACAAAGAATGAAAATTATGTTTTCTGATAATTATCTATCTAACTGATAGTTATAACTCTTGTTCAAGAGCATTTGAATTTTTGTTTGAACTAAAAACTACGGAAGATGAAGATACTTTCAGATCGGCAACCGAATAAGAACAAAAATACAAGTAAGATTTGGACGAGTGTTTTCCCCAAGAATGTGTTCATTTAATGCATTTGTTAATAAAAATGTTAAATAAATCAATATATTTATTTTTAAACGTTAATATTTGCCTGCGTATTTTTTTCTCCATAATGGTCGCAAATGCAAATAACCAACGCTCTTTTTCGACACTAAAAAGGGTAAAGACATACAATTTCTCAATAAAATTTGAACTCTTTTATCCTAGCAGTTTTCTCCATTAGTGAAAACCTTGAGGTGATATAAGGATAATAATGAGGAGACCTATGAGGATAAATTAAATATAAATAATATCGTCGAAAAATTCGCCTCAGTAAAAGCAAGAAAACAAGCTTTTCAATACTAAAGATATTTGATTACCTACCTCATGTTGCCTGTTTGAAAGTTATTAGGTTCATTTTTATTTTTTTTTAAGTTTGTCCTTAATTTTTTTCTTGTATTTTGTTAGTATTCATTTAAGTTTGAAACAAAAAAAAAATAAATTGTTTTCCTTATTTTATTAAACGTGTATTCAAAATATGTTTTGTTGAATTGAAATAAAGTTAAGAAATATTTTTGACCCTGGACGAGGCATCCGTATCAGCACTGGGCGGCAGACTGTGTTAAACCGGCACTGCTCCTATCCATAGGTTTATGTTAAACCTATGCTGATGTTTAAATTCTTGAACAATGTGAGGATTATCTCCAACGTACAAATAATAATGTACATTATGTACAATAAAAATTCCATTTCTTGTGAAGGTAGCTTCGTCGCAAAACCAAATGTAAATGAAAAAATTCTCATTTTGATTTTTCTGATTTTGTGACTGATATAGCGACTTCTTCACGAGCTGGAAAATCTCCTTGTAGCAGTGCTTGTACCTTTATAAAATAAAAAGGATATAAATTTTCATTGTGTAAGATATTTCCTGTGGAAGATTTTGCAATTTTGGAATACATGGCAGATAGTCTTCGAACACTAACGCTAATTTTAAATTTTCCCTTTTAAACTTTTATTAAAATATTATCTTCATGTGCTGCTGTTATATCATTATCTCGCCCTATTTCATTATTTTTTGGGAACACCAAACTTTTTTCTCTTAATCGAGAAATTTTTCAGCGTATCTACGTTTCCCTATACTCTTTAGCGCCTCTTGTTGGCTATTTCGTTACTAGTTAAAATTGACTGAACAATTGAAAATATCTTATTAAGTTCCAATGAAATAATCACATATATTATTAAAAAATAAAAGGATATAAAAAAAGCACAATTTTTTCTAGATATACGTATATTTATTTGTTGTTTAAGATAAAACAGTTATAAACTAATTACATAATATTTATTACATTTATAATTTCAGAAACAAATTTAAATACTATTATTGTTTGCTTCCTGAAAAAATTTAAAATTGACGCTTCTACAAGGAGCTATTCACTTTTAAAAATAATTCACACCATTTGTTACTGGAAATGACATTTCTAATGGATAATTTGTGATTATTAATTTGGCAATCCAAATTTGACATAATTGCAATATACAAAATCATATTAAGAAAATATTATTGTTCATTAATTTAGAACAAGAAAATAGTTTGAGTTTCAGTGACAACTTACTACTAGCTTACTACTAGCCCAACACAAAAATTTTTTCACATAATTCCACAATAGGTAACTAAAACTAAACTTTAAAAAACAAGTAACTAGCTTAAATAAAAATTACTAAGAATAAATACAGACAAAAGTTAAAGATAACAAAATAAAATTGAAAGCTGTAAACCAACAGAAGATCTGTCATTACTTTTGACACAATATATATTGCGGAATTAAGCTTCGTTTGATTATTTTATTTGTGACACCCTCAGATTGTGTTAAAATAAATGATTGGTTAAAGTCTTCGTGAGCGAAATAGGCCGTCATTTCTCTTTATTATCTGACTGGGGTCAAAGTGATGGGGAAATGTTCCAAGGCCATTCATATAAGTTTCCGGGGCATGGTAAAAACGAGAGAAACTTTACGAGCTGACAACAATTTTACAATGAAAAACGTAGGTTATACTTACGTTGACAGTTTTTTTTTCCCAAAAATGGTGTATCCTACCGACATAAAATAAGAGTACCTTTTAGTACTAGAAACCGTTGACTTATCCAAATCGGACGCCTAATAAATAAAATAAATAATCGTACCAGTTTTTGTTCTAAATAGAAGCGTTCTGGAGGTATAAAAAAACTAATTACAACCAGCCATGTTCAAAGAGCTCTAGCTCCCTTGGGAAGCAGTTTTCGACTAGGCGAATTAGGTTAAATTGTCTTAAAACTATCTGAGGAATCCCCGATCTTCGTTTGTCAGGAGAGTTTCTAGACACCCTGTATGTGCTGATTACAGTATTTTCTTTATATACAGCAGAACATTAATATTGGTTGGGTTGACTTTTTAATATTTTTTTTATCCACCAATGTTAATGTGACGACAAATTTTATTATATCTTAATGATATTACTTACCTCTTTGTTATGAAATTTTATTAAAGGTTCGATCTGGTCAAATAAAGACATAACTATATCTTTTGTCAAAGGAAACCGTTTAAGAAAATATAATTCATCATATTATTCTAAAAAATTCATTCTTTGCTGTAAAGTTTTGAGTGGCGTAAATATATAAATTCATTTTTGGATTAATTTGAACTTTAGAAAACTGAAATTTACACTGAAAGTTAACTTTTAATTTATTCAATGTTGACATTTAAATTGATTATGATATTGAGCATTATTAAATAGATATTTTAGATTGTTATTAATTGGATGGGACGATTTTTATGACATTAGACATTTATGATGAATTTTGACGTTCGAGAATAGTTACAAATCGAATTTTAGCATCGATATTTTATTTTTCTGTTTTTTCTTTTTTACTGTATTTGATTGACAGATATACTTTTAATTTTTTACTTTTCATTTATTATCTGTATTTTGATAGTCATTTTTTCTGTAGTCTTTAATTTAAACCCGATTAGAGTAGATAATATGTGATGACTAGAAACGAAATGGTCGAGAGTAGTGAATCAATGTGAAGATCCGCTATTCCATAACGCTACTGAGAAAAAGTAAAATACAACGTCAGTGTAAACGCTTTGTTTCAATGATGAAGACCATTTAAAATAGCGTAGGCGCAACATTTCGGGCCAATACTTTTTAAATGCATTCTTTTTTTCGAATCCTGAGAAAACTAACAAATATTTTTGAATAATTTAAACGCAGCATGAAAGATTACATTTTTACCGAGGGCCGAAAGTCCCTTAGAATAAACAAAAAGTTTTTTTGAATGAGATATTTGAAATTCAAAATCACACTAAATTTTCTCCTTTTTTCACTCCTTTAACTTATTAAAATAAACATTATAGAAGTTTTCAGAGACTTTTGACCCTCGGTAATAATATATTCTTTCATTCTGCGTTTAAATTTTTCAAAAATAATTATTAGTTTTCTCAGGATTCGAAAAAAAATGCATTTAAAAAGCATTGGCCCGAAATTTTGCGCCTACGCTAAACTAGCTGGAAGGAACTAAATGTGCAGTACCAAATAATCAAGAGAAACATAAAGATAAAGCACAGTGTTGAAATATGGAGAATTTTTGGCTTAGACATGACAGGAATTTAAGATTATGGATTTAATACAAGCTTCAGTACAATATTCACATACGTAAATAGCATTTACAGAGCTTTAATTAAAGTAAAAATTGCAATATCGATTTGCAATTTAATCTTGTTTCTTTTTTCTCGAGAACCAAGAACTGGTAAGTACCAAAATTAGTTTATGGACTCACGGGAATATTTTGGTTCTTTTGTTTTGTTTTGATAATAGGCAGTTAAACTATTTTTTCTAATTTATGGTGATAAAAATGGTAAGTTGTAACTTTTACTTAATATAATATAGTTATTCTTTTAAGGTGACGTTTAATATATGGATTTTAGTTTTTTATTGAGTAGTAAGACCACTACTCTGGAACAGTGGTTAAAGTTTTAGCCGAAACACGGTTAATCCAGCACTACCCTGGGGTCTTCTAGCTTAGTGTGTCATACTCGACGGAAGATCCCAGGGTATCGTGCTCCGTGACATTAGACGTCTAAAAAAGATATGCTATACCCCCGTCTGCCAGAATTCAAAGAATACCTTCGTAGGTTCTTACTGAAGTCTGGAAATACGGCAATTTAAAAAAAAATAGAGAAAAGAAATTTAAAAAGAAGTGCATAAATAATATATTAACTTTTTCGACAAAAACCTAAATTATAAAATAATATCTGATATATTTCATAGACAACGTTTAACTGATAATAATGAACTTCCGAATTTTTACTTTCGATGTAAAAACCACTTAATCACACCGAATGGTTCTCTTACTGCCAACTTAAGATCGAACGCTCGGCGAACGATCTTCATGAAAGGAGAAATGGAACATGACATCAAACTTGAATATTATAGAAAATGGTCGATGCCATTGAACTTGGCATACGGATAAGAGTCATGGAGGTGAAAGTACCTCGTCCACCCATTCTACACACGTATAATACATACACAGCATCACATTATTATTGATTATAGGTACTTGTTTCTTAAATTTCGGCGGTGGCAACTTTCTAAAGAACAAAATGAAAGGTACCGGTTGTACACTATTCATTGACCTCGTATTTGGATGCTTCAAATTATATACACAGTGTTTAAGAAATTGTGTAAAAATAGAAAAAATATGTTATTTTCAATTAGAGCTTTTGTTTGTTAAAAACTAGGTGAATTTGAAAACAAATAACAAGACTCAGTTGGAGGTGAGGCTGAGTTACAGCACACAGAAAACAGAAAGAAAAATAACTTTTTTTATTTAGAATTGCCGCATCAACCATTAAAGGTTGTTAGCGGATTTTATAGATTTTACAGTAACAAAATATACTAATTACAAATTAAATTACAAATAATAAATTATAAATTACAAAATAATATATATAACTATTAAATAAACATATGTCCTTAAGGAATTTGATTGTATTTGATACATTACAGTAGATATCTTTATTTGATTTAAAGTTTATTTGCTTCGTCTAGTATGTTGTTAATGGCTCTTTCGTAGTAATGAAGAGGGCATTCAATCAATATATGCTGGACAGTTATTGGACATTCACGGTAGGAACATTCAGGTGGTAGCCCTTTTAATAGCCCTTTTAGTAGCCCTGTAAATTGCGGTTTAATGCTAATCCAGTTCTAACATTTTTAAGTTTATCCGTAGTAGAATTCCACATGTGTTGCCAATTTTTTACACAATGCTGTTTAATATTGAGCTGGATATCACTGAATGGAGTTGTTGTCATTATTTCAGTTTGCTCGTCAGTAACAGCTTTCTTTACCAATTCATCCACTTATTCATTTCCTGCTATACTTTCTATTGTATTTTATTTGTTGCAGGATAGCATGTGCTTGATATACTTGCCATAAGCTCTGAAGAACCATGCTGAAGAACAGATAAAGAGTCAGTAACGAGAAGAAAGTATGAGCTTGCATGACTCTTACATACGTCTAATGCCTTTAAAATTGGGATTGCTTCTCCGCTAAAAGTGCTGCAGATTGAGAGATACAAATTGAGAAAAATAACTATATATATATATATATATATATATATATATATATATATATATATATATATATATATATATATATTTAGGGATTCTACAGTATTCACTGCCTTCCCTCGCTCAACCGTTTCCATCTCTCTCTGTTGTTCCATTCTCCATCGTTTAGTCCTCTCTTACTCATGGCGTCGTCTACTTCGTTCCTCCAGGATTTTCGGGGTCGTCCTCTTTTCCTCCTTCCTATGGGGCTCCATTCGGTTATTCTCTTTATCCATCTGCTGTCGCTAGTTCTTCTTACATGTCCATACCACTTTAGTTTTTTTTGTTCTATATATGTTAGTATGTCTGTTTCTATTGATGTTCTTTGCTTTATTTCGTCATTACTTCTCCTATACATTCTTGTTACTCTGCAGCATCTTCGCAGGCATTCCATCTCTGTTGCTACTATCTTACTGCTGTTTTTCTTGTTTATGATCCAATTTTCAGCCCCATATGTCATAATACTTCGCACTAATGTTTTATAAATCTGCGTTTTTGTCTTCATATTTAGGTGTCTATCCCACCATACTGAGTTAAGTTGTCGGATTGCTGTTCTTGTTTGTCCAAATCTTTGTGTAATTTCTTCCTCTGTTGTTGCTTTTTTCGTGATTATAAACCCCAGGTATTTGAATTTATCCTTTCCTTTGATTGTTACGTTGTCATCAATCTGTAGATCTTCTATGTCTTCTTCACTTGTAGATAGGTACTCTGTTTTCGCGAGGTTAATATCTAGGCCAGCCTTGGTGTATTCTTCTTGTAGTTTCTTCATCATGTAGCTGAGGTCGTCTTGGTCTTGTGCAATCACTACTTGATCGTCTGCAAAACTTAATGTATATAGGTATTCGTTTCGTACCGGTACTCCCATGCCTTCGTATTTTCTTTTCCATGTAGTCAAGGCTTTCTCTAAGTATATTTTGAATAGGGTTGGAGATGTGGAACAACCCTGCAGGAGCCCTTTTGTTGTGGTGAAGTCTCCTATGATTCTTGTTCCCATTTTAATGGACACTTTATTTTCTTTATACAGAGCTTTTCTAGCTTCTATAAGTTCCGTCTGTATTTCTAATTTGTACATTGCCTCCCATAGTTCTGACCTTGGTACAGAGTCATACGCCTTTCTCAGGTCCACAAATGGCAAGTGTATATCTCTATTTTTTGCTTTTTTCTTTTCCAACAGTTGTTCCAGTGTGTATATGTGGTCTATGCATGATCTTCCTGCCGTGAAGCCTGCCTGATCCTCTCCGATTTTGCCTTTTACCGCTTGCTCTATCTTTTCTCGCAGTATCTTCCCATATAATCTTCCTATTGATGATATTACGCTTATTCCTCTGTAGTTTTCGCATCGTTTTCTATCTCCTTTCTTAAATATTATAAAAATAACTATTTACCACAAAATATAGAAATAATTGCAGCGTTTGTATTTCGTATTTTATTTATGTTGCTTTACTAATTATAGATCTATTTTATGTTTCTGGTAATCTTCTTCTTGTGGTGCACTTTATTACTGGAGATTTGTGATCACTAGACTTCGGCAAATATGCATATTGCATATTTTGCATATTGTGCATATTTTATGCAAATATTTCATATTTTGGCATATTTGTATAAAAGTTTGCATAAAGTGCATAAAAGTTCAGATTTTTATACTGTATTTGAAAATTTTTAAACATACCAATTTATTTCAATTCTTGTATAAAATTTTGTAGTCATTTTAATCAAGAAATGATCTAAGTACGTAATCTCTACAGGTACAAAACATTTACAATTTCAAAGAAGATCAATTTAAGTAGCCCTCAACATTCTTAGAAAGTCTCGGTCACTGAGGCATTCAGTTATTGGATAATCGCTAAGGGTTCGCTCATTTGCATTTTATGATCTAATCCCCAAATCTATCTACAATTTATTGTATCTTAACAGCAGGTAAACGGCTAATAGTTTTGTTCCTAATTTAGGGATTTTCCAAAATCTCCCAGTTTATTGAATTAGGTACCTAAACATTTCTAATTTGATGCTCAGATTTGTAAATCATTTTTGTTTTGATATTCAAAGCGTAAACACTCGTTGTGCGTAACAAAAAGGAAGATTGTGATTTTATAATGCCTAAAACAACCAGTGCTTCAACTTGGATTAAACCTTATAAAGAGCTGTCTATGGATATGGGAAAAATCTACTGTTCAGTCTGTGGCAAAATTGTAAGTATCTAATATTTTCTATTAAATATCTAATATTTCATACATACAGGGTGTTTCCAAATGACACTTACAACGTTTGACTGTAGATACTTCTCGAAAAATTGAACAAAACGATATAGTTAATGAGGGTTCAAACCTATTTACTTTTCGAGATACAGGGTGTTAAAATTAAAAAAAATTAAATTCTTTTAGTTAATAACAACAATAACTTTAAAACCAATAAACGTATTTACTTGAAATTTAGTACTAGTAGGTTGTTTTTAAACGAAAAATAGCTTCCTTTAGTGAGAAAAAATTGTCCATGGTACAATACAATGGTGTGTATTTAGAAAAATTTTTCACCTTTACTTTTTTTTATGAAGTCAGCTATTCTAAAACACAATTATTTTTATTGTAATTGAATTAACAAAAAAAAAAAACTTTTGTTGAATTTTAAAATAAGTTATATGATGTACTAATGGTTAGTAACAAAAACTAATTTGTGGATTAATACTGCATTTAAAACACTTAGAGAGTGTTTTTTTTCCAAACCAGTTATTTGATTATCCAAAAACACCTTGTATATTTTTATATTTTAAAGGTTGGGTTAAAATAAAGGTTTGTATTTTTATTTATAGATAGCATGTGAGAAGAAATTTCAGATAGACCAACATGTGAGAAGTGCTTCACACATTGCAAAAAAAAGGAAAAAATAGGAGGAAAACATCAAACTTCAATGGCTAAATGTTTCCAATCTACTTCAAAAAAATTAGATGAGCAAGAAACTTTTAATGAAGACTTGTGTCGCGCATTAGTGTCTGCAAACATACCGCTTTCAAAATTAGCAAATGTAAATTTTAGTTCGTTTCTAAAAAAATATTGCAAACTTAATGTTCCAAGTGATCGGTCTCTAAGAAGAAATAATGTGAACGGGCTATACTCGTCGGTGTTAATTAATATTAAGGAAGAAATTGCAGATAATTATTTTTACATATCTGTAGACGAAACCACTGATTCCTCGGGAAAGTATATTGCTCATTTATTGATTGGTGTTCTTAAAGAAGATACCTTACCAAAATCTCATCTTATTTCATGCCAGCAACTTGAGAAAACAAATGCTTTAACAATTTCGCGTTTTATACAAGAAACATTAGCAACTTTTTTTCTTCCGACAACTATTCCTTCTAATAAATTACTGCTTATTTTATCGGATGCTGCTCCTTATATGGTGAAAGCAGGACAAAATTTAAAAATATTTTTCCCAGATTTAATACATGTTACTTGTGTAGCGCATGGATTAAACAGAGTTGCAGAGGAAATACGAAAAAAGTTTCCTCTTGTAAATACCATGATATCCAGTGTCAAAAAAGTATTTCATAAATCTCCTATAAGAATTCAACTTTATAAAGAAATGCTACCTAACATTCCTCTTCCACCACAACCTATTTTAACGCGATGGGGAACATGGTTAGAAGCAGCTAATTTTTATGCAGATCATTTTGTTAAAATAAAGAACATAATTGATACGTTAACAGATGAAAGTTCCCAATCTCTTTTGGATTCTAAACAAACTTTTCAGAGTAACTTGCTTCAACAAGAACTTTCATTTATAAAATCAAATTTTAGTTTTGTTCAAAAAACAATTACTCAGAATCACCAAAACTGTCGTTGTTCGAAAGTACAGCATTAATAAAAGAATTTGCGTCATGTTGTCGGAACGTTAGAGGTAATAGTGGAAAAGATATTTTAAAAAAATTTGAAGCTACTATGGAAAAAAATAAAGGTTACCATATTCTTTCTGAAGTAGTCAGTGTTCTAGCTGGAAATATTTCGGAAACAATTAATTTAGAACCAAATGTTTTGGTTAGTTTGAAAAATGCTCCCGTTACATCAGTTGATGTTAAACGAAGTTTTTCCATATACATATAAATATATGTACTCAGACAGAAGCCACAAGTTTTTGTTAGAAAATTTTGAACACCACTTGGTCATTTATTGTTACCATAATTCTAAATAAGTTTATTCATACTTAAAAATGATGTAGTTACTTAAAATAAATGTAAATCTTAATGAATAGTAGGAAATATTTAGTTATGTACTTTTTTTTAAATAAAATTGTTACTATTTTACGATTTTTTTATTTATTTGTATGCATATTTTGTAAAATATTTGCATATTTTCGGGTAAACAGGTGCATATTTATGCGCATATTTTCTACAGTTTTATTTGCATATTTGCCGAAGTCTAGTGATCACTACATCAAAATGTTCTCTACTAATTGTTGAACGTTTATGGCTCTTATGCCTACTTCTCTTCGACCCTGTATCTTTTCTTGAATTATTATTCGTAGCAACTAATATTTGCCATTTCTCATTATGTGGCCTAGGTACGAAGTCTTCTTTTCTTAATCTTTGTTATAAGTTATCTATGATGTTCTTTAAACTGTTCGATTCGTACTGTTCGATTCGTAATGTATTGTGTCCATGATATTCTGAGTATTCTGCGATAAAGCCACATTTCAAAGGCTTCTAGCCGTCTCATGGTAGTTAATTGTAATGTCCAAGCTTCAACTCTAAGCTTAGTTTTAGGTTATAGATAATAATTTTCTTCGCTTTATTGTACATAGTGGTGGACTAAATTGGGATTCTGTAATCACAGGTATAACTGTGATCGTGATTTTTTATTCATTGTGATTTTTACCTGTGATTGTGATTTAACAGATTTAACGAAATAGTTGTATGTTAAACACCAAATAAAAGGTGTTACTATTCTGAACCAACATAAAATTCTACACGTGTTATTATTTCGGTATATCCGATATGGTCGGATGTTTTACTTGCATGTATTTTTTTAAATTAGATGTGCTTGTTTTATAAGAGGACTTTGCCTTACAAATACTGCATGTCGCATAATTATCATCCACTTCTATAAAAAAGTTTCATAAACTACTAATTTTTCTTTTTTTATTTGGCACTGGTGTCATTTTTAAAACGTATGAGAATAAAAATTATTAAATATCGATAATACGACTAGTTAAACAAATTCAATAAACTGAAACTATAAATACCCTTTTCATTTTCTTCAAATAGTATTTATTTACGTACTAATGTTACACTAAACTAGCGATGTTCATATTTCTCCAAAGACGACATAATATTATCTTTTCCTTTGCATTCATCATTAGAAAGAGACTTCATAATACCACCGACTGCCTCTATCCCGTTCCTATCCTAATACACGTCATAGAAGGAGAATAAGACCAAAATCACAGTCACAGTATATTATGTTCTTATTAACAGGTCGTGATTTTTCCAACCGAATATATCACAAACTAGACATAGACGTTAATGATACACAATTTGGTTTTCGCAAAGGCCTAGGAACGCTTGAAGCTCTTTTTTTTAACATACTGATACAAAGATGCCAGGACGTCAATCAAGATATATACGTATGTTTTATTGACTATAATAAAGCATTCGATAAAGTACGATATAAACAATTAATGAATGTCCTGAAATCAAAGAAGATTGACTACAACGACCTCAGGATCATATCAAATTTATACTCTAAACAGCGAACAAAAGTACGTGTTAATGAACAGCTGTAAGAAGAAATTGAAATTAGATGTGGAGTGAGACAGGAATGCGTATTGTCGCCAATTATTTTTAATGCCCACTTCGAAGAATCCTGAAAAACGCTCTTGAGGGTGAAATAGCTGGAATAAAGGTAAATGGAGTTCCCATTAATAATATTAGATATGCGGACGACACTGTGACCTTAGCCGAAAATATTGAAGATCTTCAGAGACTGGTGACCAAAGTAGCGGAATATGGAAAAGAGTATGGTCTAACAATGAATGTCAAGAAGACGAAATTTATGAGAATATCGAAAACTCAAAGAAATAACAAAAAAACCTTTTAATAAACGGAACCAACGTCGAACAAATGGAAAATATGCATATCTGGGAACAATGATTAATTCCATAAATGATTATATTCAAGAGATCAAAATCAGAATAGAAAATTCTACAGCAAATTTCAACAAAATGAGAAGAGTGCTATGTACAAGGGATTTAAAATTGGAACTAAGAGTTAGATTGGCGAGGTGCTATGTTTTTTCGGCTTTATTTTATGAAATGGAATCTTGGACCATGAATGCGACATCACTGAAAAAACTGGAATCATTCGAGCTGTGGGTGTATAGAAGAATTCTGAAAATATCGTGGACAGAACACGTCACAAACAAAGAGTCTGAGAAGGATGAATAAAGAAATAGAAATTTTAAGTATAATTAAAACAAGAAAATTGGAATATCTCGGACATGTTACACGTGGAGAGAAATACACCTTGCTCCAACTGATTAAGCAGGGAAATATCCAAGAAGCATAGGAAGGCGTAGAATCTCATGGCTGCGCAACCTGAGAGAGCGGTACGGATGTATAACAAATGAACTTTTCAGAGCAGCCGTCTTAAAGTCCGAATAGCTATGATGATTGCCGACCTCCGCCGCGGAGATGGCACTTGAAGAAGAAGATTTTTCCAAGACTAAGGTGTGACATTTTTTATAACAGTAGCTAACAAGCTTTTCACCTCCTCCATTTTAAAACTCAAGTTTTCTCTTGCCACTTATTTTTTTATTTGAGCCCCTATAAGCTCGATACGGTTCAGCTCACAATAATAAGGAGGGATGCGATGCACAATTATGATGTTTTCACGAGCCATTTTATCGACACCATATTTCTTGAATTCGGCTATATGTATCCTCGTGAAATTTAATAATTGTACTTTCAACATGTTGTCATCGAATGGTATATTTTTTGAAAGAGCCAGTTGATGATGTCAACCAATTCGAAAGGTTTGATAAGATGAAAAAGACAGTCAAGATTTGATTTCACGTACAAAGCGTCTATGTATCTGTTTATACGTATTTCGCTTTAATAAAGCTCATCAGAACAGATATTCATAGGCGTTCTCTACGTGAAACATAAATCTTTCCTGTCTTTAAGAAGCAACAATAAAATGGCTTCGAAACGGACGCAATAGCGACATCTGATAATAAATCCGTAAAATAGTTTCGAAACACAATTCAGATTTCTGCCTTAATCTGAGCCTTCTAAAAATTGTAAGGCAAAGCAGACGTTGATAAAGATGTTAATAATCAACGTCTGCTTTGCCTTGAAATTTTTAGAAGGCTTAGATTAAGGCAGAAATCTGAATTTTGTTTCGAAACTATCTTACGGGTTTGATAAAATCTTTGAAAGCCCACGTTCGAATCTTTGAGCATCCATTTCCTAATGGTAATCATAACAAGCGGTTGTACAAAAAACCCCGAATGAGCCTCCGCCCTTTACCCACCACTGGAGGCACATTGAGGTGCCTCCAGTAAGTTGTCGTTCATGTAATTTCTACACAAAAAGAAGAAGAACAGGAAGATGGAGAAGAAAAAGAAGAAGAAACAGAAGAAGAAGTAGAAGAAGAAAGAAAAGAAGAAGAAGAAGAAAAAGAAGAAGAAGGAAATGATTTAGTGGATGGCCGAAAATACCTTATAAACAACGAAAAAATAGCATAGAAATATTTTCACAGATTTATTGTCGGAAACACCTCATATTTTTAAAATATTTTTTTTAAGCGATTTCCAGAGTAGAAATCTAAACGTCAAACAACAGTTGTAAAATATATTTTTCTTAAAATCAATTAAACCTTATTACCATATATAACATAATATATATTTAAATTAATACGCCACAAGAAAACGGTTTCAGAATTTATTGTTTTCCTCTTCATTCTTCTAATTAATTAATAAAATTAAGTTTCTTATTTTTTATTATTTTTCCCTGCTATATAAACACAACTACAACTACAACCTCTAAATACAAGCTATATACGGATTTTGATTTCATGTACATACATACATATCAAAAGCCCGGTCTCATTAAGAACTAACCAATGATAATTTAAGATATTAGAAAAAACAAACTTCGATATTGCTATTAAAACTTTAAATTAAAAAATCTTTACACTGGGTCAACAATTCCATAAATCATAATATAATACTTGTAAACTACATTTAGTGTTTATTTATTTGCCTATACCGGAGCTTAAAAGTCACAAAAGTGAATTAATTAATATCCGAATCAAAACGATGTCACTGGCAATGAAAAATTATTTTTTTTAGGTGAGTAGGATACGTGAGAAAAAACATGTTCTATTCAAAGAAGACACTTATTTGCTGTAGATGAAATATATCGACCGTGCAAATAAAGCTGCTATTTTATACAGTGTAATGTTTTAGTAATGATATTAAATCAATAATGATTTAGGAGTTTTTGTATATATATATATATATATATATATATATATATATATATATATATAGAGAAAAGAAATTTAATCTTTGCAGATTAGTTAAATAGTAAACTCTTAAATATTGGGGAAATCTGCAAGAAATACTCTAATGTGTATCAATTGTTTCGCCGAACGTTTTCGCCAAAGAGAATTAATTTGGCTTCTTCAGGGCTGAAAGAGAATAAATTATAATTAGCTACCATATATTATCTATTAAAACATTATTGATCTTACCGTAACTTAGAATTGTAGAGTTAGAATATTAAAAAACTTTGCTAGTAACATAGTGGTGTTTTTTGTTACTATGTGCAAAAAAAGTTTTTTATAAGAATTGAAATGTATGGTAGCTTCGAACTTGACACGTAAAGGCTTACCCAAGGTTAATCGAAAAACCCAATGCAACTACATTTAAAAGGAGGTAATTCTTTGAAATGTCGGCAATAACTAAATTTTGATTTTAAATAGTTAAAAGTGAGGTTCTGTTTAAGCCAGAACGCAAGCGCTGACAACTTCATTATAATTGGTATGAATCTTTATGTCGTTAAGGTTCATTGGTAAAAAAACGAATAAATTTAAATCCCAGTAAAGGGAAATATAATTGTGATTTTCTTTATTTAATTATATTATATTGTTCATGTATTATTGAATCTTATTGAGACGTATCTAAGAAAAGCAAGGGAATGTTATATATTTTTTGTTAATGAAAATTAATTATAAAGGTATGTTAGTTGTTAATGGATATATCAGTCAAATTAGTAATCTGTGATATAGTATTGTTCTTGGTATCTGATTTAAGTAACAGGTGGTATATATCGCTTAGATTCTTGATGTCACTCTTAACATTAATGGAGAAATCGTTAAGAAAAATATAAGACATTTCAATGAACTCTCTTTTAGATTTATTGTTCTCACGGTGGAGAATTGTGGTGTTGGTATAGTCCATGAGATGACCAGTGGAATGGACATGTTTGGCTAATGCACAACGGTCAGGGTGAAGTCGAGAATCACTTTTGTGTAATGTAATACGTGATTTCAATAATTGAGATGTTTGACCGATGTAGGAATTGTTGCAAGAGAGACATGGAATGTTGTAGACAATATTACTAAGCCTATCTATGGGAGTCTTATCTTTTATCTTAGAATAAAGATTATTAATTGTTAGGGCTGATCTACAAGCTACATTAAGTTTAATGTTGTTATTATTATTGCCAAAGCTATTTTCAACACTTTTCAGAATCCTTGTTAACCCCGGAGTGATATCTCTGAAATATGGTAATGAAAAATATTTGTTTATAGGAGTATCAGAGACTGGGTTCCCACTTAAGACATCAGGATCAGCATTGTTAGTCGCGAAGGAAGGTGAAATATCTTCGTCATGGATAGTATTAAACAAAATCTTATTAACTAATGGTGTTGGATAAGCGTTTGAAATAAAAAGTTTCTGTAGGATTTGTAGGTTTTTTGTATGAAATGAAGGATCTGATATTTTTGTTACTCTATTTTTCATCTGTTTGATTAAGTTGACTTTGGTAGAATTATTATGGTATGAGTTGTAGTTAAGGTATCTACCAGAATGGGTCGGTTTTTTGATACCAATCTATTTTGATGTTGTTGGTTTCCCTGATCATCCTTATGTCGAGAAAGGGGACGGACCAATTACCATCTTCCCTCTCTATAGTGAACTGGATGTAGGGGTCATAACCATTAAAAGTGTCTAATAGTTCATCTACCTTGTCATTGGGTATAGCCAAAATGATATCATCAACATATTTTTTAATAAATGGAATGTTAAAGGATAGTAAAGGAATGACTGAGTCTAATACATAATCCATAACGTAAGTTGCAATGATAGGAGAAATCTTAGCTCCCATAGGGGTACCGAAAGTTTGTTGATAGAATTTATCATTAAATGAGAAGTAAGTGTTATTAAAGAGAAATTCGACGATGCTGATGAATCTGTCGTAAGACATGGAACAACTTATCTTATCTTATCCTAGATCTTATGTTTCACTTACATCCAATCCCACTTCTTCTCTGCAAAGGAAATGCAATACATTAATCGCATCCTTAGCCTCTTCCAATGAGATTGACCGTAACACAAAGAAAAAACTAACAACATATAATGGGAACATTGCAAAGTTTTATGCTTTGCCAAAAATCCACAAACCAACACTATCGGTTCGTCCCATAGTAGCTTCCATTGGAACACCCACTGAAAATATCTCAGCTTTTGTTACAGACATACTTACTAATGCATATAATTATGAAAATCAATATTACATTAAAGATTCTTTTGAGATGGTAAATAAATATAATGGCTACATACTTCCATCAAATTATGTCCTCGTTAGCCTTGACGTTGTATCCTTATTCAGCAATGTTCATCTAGGAATATGTTTGACATCAATAGAGATCAACTGGGACCGTATTAGAGGTTGTTGTTCCATGTCTTACGACAGATTCATCAGCATCGTCGAATTTCTCTTTAATAACACTTACTTCTCATTTAATGATAAATTCTATCAACAAACTTTCGGTACCCCTATGGGAGCTAAGATTTCTCCTATCATTGCAACTTACGTTATGGATTATGTATTAGACTCAGTCATTCCTTTACTATCCTTTAACATTCCATTTATTAAAAAATATGTTGATGATATCATTTTGGCTATACCCAATGACAAGGTAGATGAACTATTAGACACTTTTAATGGTTATGACCCCTACATCCAGTTCACTATAGAGAGGGAAGATGGTAATTGGTCCGTCCCCTTTCTCGACATAAGGATGATCAGGGAAACCAACAACATCAAAATAGATTGGTATCAAAAACCGACCCATTCTGGTAGATACCTTAACTACAACTCATACCATAATAATTCTACCAAAGTCAACTTAATCAAACAGATGAAAAATAGAGTAACAAAAATATCAGATCCTTCATTTCATACAAAAAACCTACAAATCCTACAGAAACTTTTTATTTCAAACGCTTATCCAACACCATTAGTTAATAAGATTTTGTTTAATACTATCCATGACGAAGATATTTCACCTTCCTTCGCGACTAACAATGCTGATCCTGATGTCTTAAGTGGGAACCCAGTCTCTGATACTCCTATAAACAAATATTTTTCATTACCATATTTCAGAGATATCACTCCGGGGTTAACAAGGATTCTGAAAAGTGTTGAAAATAGCTTTGGCAATAATAATAACAACATTAAACTTAATGTAGCTTGTAGATCAGCCCTAACAATTAATAATCTTTATTCTAAGATAAAAGATAAGACTCCCATAGATAGGCTTAGTAATATTGTCTACAACATTCCATGTCTCTCTTGCAACAATTCCTACATCGGTCAAACATCTCAATTATTGAAATCACGTATTACATTACACAAAAGTGATTCTCGACTTCACCCTGACCGTTGTGCATTAGCCAAACATGTCCATTCCACTGGTCATCTCATGGACTATACCAACACCACAATTCTCCACCGTGAGAACAATAAATCTAAAAGAGAGTTCATTGAAATGTCTTATATTTTTCTTAACGATTTCTCCATTAATGTTAAAAGTGACATCAAGAATCTAAGCGATATATACCACCTGTTACTTAAATCAGATACCAAGAACAATACTATATCACAGATTACTAATTTGACTGATATATCCATTAACAACTAACATACCTTTATAATTAATTTTCATTAACAAAAAATATATAACATTCCCTTGCTTTTCTTAGATACGTCTCAATAAGATTCAATAATACATGAACAATATAATATAATTAAATAAAGAAAATCACAATTATATTTCCCTTTACTGGGATTTAAATTTATTCGTTTTTTTACCAATGAACCTTAACGACATAAAGATTCATACCAATTATAATGAAGTTGTCAGCGCTTGCGTTCTGGCTTAAACAGAACCTCACTTTTAACTATTTAAAATCAAAATTTAGTTATTGCCGACATTTCAAAGAATTACCTCCTTTTAAATGTAGTTGCATTGGGTTTTTCGATTAACCTTGGGTAAGCCTTTACGTGTCAAGTTCGAAGCTACCATACATTTCAATTCTTATAAAAAACTTTTTTTGCACATAGTAACAAAAAACACCACTATGTTACTAGCAAAGTTTTTTAATATTCTAACTCTACAATTCTAAGTTACGGTAAGATCAATAATGTTTTAATAGATAATATATGGTAGCTAATTATAATTTATTCTCTTTCAGCCCTGAAGAAGCCAAATTAATTCTCTTTGGCGAAAACGTTCGGCGAAACAATTGATACACATTAGAGTATTTCTTGCAGATTTCCCCAATATTTAAGAGTTTACTATATATATATATATATTAAACTATTCATTTATAACCTTATAACCTTACAAGATAATATCTTATCAACTAACTCACTCATAAGAAAGCTCCATTTATATACCGAATACATTATTTCTAGAATTATCTGGAGTAGTCAGTCCATTTCTATTCTATGTCCTTAAAGGCAAAGGACCCCTAATGCCGGCAAGATATGAAGGTACGCTATTTCGTTACACTGCTCTCCTCTTAGATCTGAAAGTCCCGATAAGCAATTTTACATGAAGACCCGTGATGGTGGAATCTACAGGACTCTCCAGCTCTGCATAAAGATATCAGGAAGAAATATCAGTCTACTGCCTTTGAAGGACACAATCTCTTCGGGTTACTGCAACACATAGTAATTCGTACGCTGGTTTCTTGGAAGATCACTTCAAGCATGCTTCTGACTATCTTCAATTCAGATTTTATATGTATGGTCTATCTTTGGTAAGGCCAAATTCTAGATGTCATAATTGTAAATGATTTTCTTCAAATTAGTTACAGTACGCAATATGTCCTCGTAGCTTGCCCTGTCTGTATAAGACTTCCTGGTCATCATATACAGCAAAGATCGAGGATCATCTTCTAATCGAAGTTCCCTTCCAACTTTAGGCTGCTGATTGTTTATCTATTCCAAGCGACCAAACTTCTTATTATATATGGACGACATTTCTTTAGTCATCTCGAGGTTTTGGGCAACACAGTGGACTAGAGAGACGTTTTCCGAAACGCTAAAACGTTCCTGCTGGACTTCTGGTGTCCCACCGACTCTAGCACTCTTTCTTTCTGCATAATTTGACATAAACTTAATTAAAACTTGGCCGTCGGCCATCCTTTATCTCATGTTAAAGGATTTGTTCTACTTCCATTTCATTTGAGCTAGCATATGGTGCAAGACGATTTATATGAACAACTTTTAGTTTACCCTTTGACTACTTCTTAATTCGGTATATTACGTCATTTATGTTCTTTTTAATTTCATATGAATCTTTCCATCGTCTTTGCAATTTAGGAGAAAAGCCTCGACGTCATTGTGAATTATAAAGACAGACAAGATCACCTACTTCAAAAATTTCATTCTTGCATCGAGAATAATACTGATCTTTCATTCTATCACTGGCTATCTAGATGTATTGTCGGGCAAGTCCATGAATGTTATTCATTCATTCAAAGGTCTGCAGCCAAACTTAAGGTCACAGGTCAAATGAACTTTACCACCCAACATCAGGCAGGTTGGGGTCTGGCCTGTAGTTTCATTCACGGCCAAACGGTAGACCGTTAGGAATAAATGAATGTGCTAATCCCAATCTCTTTGATGATCGGATACAACTTTGGACATGTGTTAACCCATAATTAACAGTTTCTAATGGGTTTTGTTTAATTTCTTGTTGTAGGTGATAATATAGGTTTGCCAAATAATCAAAGTTAGGCATTTAGATCTCATTTTCGTAGGATAGTTTCACATAAATTATTATAAAAAATGGTTGCTAAAAAATGGATTACATTGTCACATAATGGCGTAATATCCTTTTTACAGGTATGAAAAATGTATATAAATAAAATCTGATTACTTAGAGGTACCTATATCTTTCAGGGTAGGTCAAGCAATAATTAATATTACGTATATAAATAAACAAATTAAAAACCCATTTCACTTAAATTAGGTAATATTTTCTAAGGGTACATTAGAAAGTGATTAATGTAAGATCAGACATTGGCATGAATAAGTGAACGACTCTGATAGTAAAGTATCAGATATTGAATAAAAGGATTTTCATTGGGTGAGGTCATACAATAAATAATAGGTATTATTACTCACTTTGCACCAATGTGCAAACGCAAATATCATAATAAATAAAACTGATTAATTTATTTTTAGTTTAATTTTATTTATTATTTAATTTATTTAATACGCAGTTTCAATATTTGGATGAAAAAAGTATTAGGTACCTAAATATGAATAGATTTATTTGACTTTTGATGCAAAGTATATTATTTTACTCGCCTATAATAGCTTTTCTTCACTCAGAGGGTTTACTTTATCTTCCCCGAGGGGTTGGTATGGGGGCAACTTTGAAATCTAAAATAGGAACCCCAATTGTTTATGGCAGATTTGGTAGCATTTTTCCAATTAGTGATAGATCGCGCTATAATCTTAAAAATTCCATTTATCCTAATACCCTAGGAAAATTATAAAGGCGGTCTAATTGGGAAATACACTACGGAATAAAAAACCAAAAAACACATACTTATATTTTCAAGTATTTTCAAAAATCTATCGAATGACACCAAAAACGACTCTTGGGGGTTGGGCGGAGAGCTACTTTTTAATCTTAAATGAGAAATCATTTTTTATTGCAGATTCTGATTTTGCCTGAAAAATTAAACAAGAGTTATCTGAATTTTTTTCGATTCACGACAGATGGCGCTGTAATTGAAGAAAAACAAGTAGTGGTGACAGTTTTTTTGAGGAATTTTCTGCAGAATCCGAATGGGCAATAAAAAAAGGACGTTTCTATTTAAAATTTCAAAGGTGTCCTTAAGGTGGTAATGTTTGGTAATTCGATTTATTTTTAAAAATATTAAAAACGCGTTTTTTGGTTTTTTATTTGCCAGTATGTTTCTCGAGATTTAAACCCCATAATTTTCCTAGGGTACCAGGATAAATCGTTTTCTTTTCGTTTATAGCGCCATCTATCAACAAATCGAAAAAACGTCTAGAATAAAAGTTACTTATTTTCTTCAAAATCCAATTCTGGAATAAAGTTGTTTCCAGCCCCACTCCCAGCAGGTAGGGTGGGAGGTCATCTTTAGCGACAGATTTTTGAAAATATTGAACTATTGTTTTCAGTTTTATTACCCGATGAAAATTTCGCGAAGTATTTGACCGTCCCGCTTCTTTTGGAATAACGGGTATATAATCGTAAATATAAAATTATATAAACTTCTTTTTAAGGCTGTTTTATCGGTGCACCAAAACCTAGCGACAGTGTTTTCTCTGTTATTTACTGACAAAATGTCTCGAAATTTGGACACGTTATTCGAAATTATGTTGCCTTTAAACTGATGGTTTTACTTTTTTTATTTTTTTTAAACTTCTGTTGAAAAATTGGAATATACTGTTTAACGTTCTATTATAACCAAACTTTTTACGCCCATCACTCGAAAGAGTTTTTTTTTCTGTAATCGTTGATTTTTATTTCACCTTTCTGTGTCCAGTAATAGTCGAGAAAAGCGTGTTCCAATTTTAAAGAAAATTGCTAAAAAATACTGAAATCTAATAGTGAAACGTGTTACTCATCATTGGGCTTAGTTTCATCGTTATCGCCTTCGTGACGTCAAATCTCATGAACGTACGGTCAGTTAGTTCGTGTTAAAACTAATTTGAATGGAGAATAATGTATTTGTTGTTATTAAACTACCCGTCGGCCGGCGGCACTGAGTAAAGATGGTCTCGCGTAAGCAGTGTAGAAAAGTAAGTGATACGCCCATTTCAAATCGCAGTGTACTTGAACTGCTAAAACAGCCTTAATGTCAAATTCCACATAGTTCTTGTTTTTATCAAATTAACGAAAGACTTTATTAAATAAATGGAACATTCGTGCTTATTCCCACCATTTTATTTAAAAATAAAAGTAAAAGGCAAAAAAATAAAAGGTAAATCATTGATAGTTCTAATAAGATGAAATTAAGTCTACTCCATATATGTACGTCGAAACGCAATCCTTCTAGTAATACCTGCTTTCAGTTTAATCTGCAAATACTCGCGTAGAAAATAAGAGTATACGCGATTATAGATATAGAAAATGAAACTTGCGCTGTAATTGATATAAGACATGATAAAATTAACGGCTTTTCTTTTTATGTTCTGTATCAGAGATGATCGTTTTGATTATTATGCAGTTTCCGTTACGTTGTTATGCAGTGCTTATCAAATAACCTTCAGAAATCTGTGTTTTGGAAATAGAGAAATTAAGGAACATTATCCTTGTATTGTAAATTAAATGCCCATTAAACAATTTTTTTCTTACTTAGATGTTCTTTTCATTTCTAAAGATTGGCCGTTATTGTGAGAAATTATTGTCTCCTTGTATGAGGTCTACTACTTTTGAGGGTGAACTTTTACCACACGCCTAAGCGATATATAGTACACCGGCCGAAGAAATCTGCTTCTTAGTGCAAAGGTTCCAAGATGTGGCTGACCGACTGGCAACACTTTCCACCGAAGTCAACAAAATAGGTTATATTAATAAAACCAAATCCATGACAATCAATACAAGAAATAACATACCATTTTTACTATTAACAATTCGCAGACTTAAAATGTGGACAATTTGTAATAAAATTTGTCATAATAGAAAGTGGAGACACGGAAGACAATATTCGTATAAGAATACGAATTCAGCATGCTCAGCGGTGTAAACAAAATATTTCTAATAAAATTAACATTTCGAGTATTTTCCATTTACAACCAATCGCAAAATCCAATTCTTTTAGGATAATCTTTAACCTATAACTCTTGAACCAGTGATAGGATTTAAGTAGCTGATCCTTCAAACGCCTCCAAACCCTTACGTGAGGAACATTTAGTTGAGTAGCTATTGCCCTTGTACTTGTTCCAGGGACTTCTTCAATGATTTCTAAAATGTCTTCATCAGTTGCATCCATTATTGGACGACCACTATTGCCAGCAACTTGGTTGGAATGAATAATATAAATGAGTCAGATAAAATTAGATTATTAGAAGAATTTTTCACCAAGTAACAAAAAAACAAAATTTGTTTAATTTACTAATGTTTGTATTTTGAGAACGATTTCCGAAGTGGAAATTGAAACGTCAATGGATTTGCTTGATATGCACTTCGCTTGTGCCGCTGGTTAATAATCAAACTCCGTGCGAAAACAAAACTGACTTTATTTTGAATTACACAATACATATAATATGAATGCTAAAGTATTATGTCCGCTCGCGCTAAATGCTGTATCACCGATCTCGTCTCGTATTTGAGTGCTGTCTGTCGTCTTTGGGGTGCCTTAAGGGACTCGCCTTATCTTCACATATGGCATAATATATCTTCCTATGCTACTATGTTGCCGGGTTGTACAAATGTATAAAATAAACTTGAATTAGATAGAGGCGTGAACATGGCCCCCGCCTTGGCAAACACTGCCAACAAAATCGTCTGCTAATGCTAAATGTTCAAATGTTTAAACTACACTTAGTCCGAAACTGGTAGCGGACACACCTTGGAAAAACAACGAGTTATGATACCATTGTCTGTCTTTATCCTAAAAACTCTGGCTACACCATCACTGCCGCGTAAAAGTTCGATCACGCGACCTAACTTCCACCTTAACGGAGGTAAATTGTCCTCTTTTATTAGCACTAACGTGTTTTCCGCAACTTCACCGTTAGTAGTAGTCCATTTCGTGCGTTTTTGTAGTTCGGAGATGTATTCTTTGTTCCATCGTTCCCATATATGCTGAGAAAGCTGCTAAATATGCTGGAATTTTGAGAGCCGATTAACTGGAATATGACGCAAATCTGGATCTGGATTGGTAATAAGTGGTCTTCCGACGAGAAAATGTGCAGGGGTTAATGGGGAGAGATCATTTGGATCACAGGATAAAGGATGAATCGGTCGGGAATTTATTATAGCTTCAATCTGCACAAGCAACGAATAAAATTCCTCGAACGTTAAGTGCGCGTTTCCCAAAACCCTATGCAAATGATGCTTAACTATTCTTACTCCGCTTTCTCACAGTCCGCCAAAATGTGGAGAATAGGGAGGTATGAAGGACCACGAAATATTATTCTTTAGCAAGGATTCTCTTATCGCGGGAGTGTGCTGCTCTAAAAATTTTCTTAACGATTTTAACTCCGAACTAGCTGCTATAAAATTGGTTCCATTGTCGGAAACCATCTTTTGACGCTTGCGTCTTCGCGCAATAAATCTTTTAAAGGCCAACAGAAATGATTCCTTAGACAGTTCTGTAACTAATTCTAAATGTATGGCCTTCGTACAAAAACAAATAAAAAGACACATGTAACTCTTTATTAGTTTACAACCTCGACCCTTTCTATCGCGAATTAAGAAAGGGCCCGCATAATCTACACCTGTTACAATAAACGGTGGGCCACCTGCGAGACGCTGGGCAGGTAGGTCACCCATTATTGGCTGAATGGATTTAGATTTTAATCTAAAACATTTTACACATTTGTGTACGGTACGTCGCGCTAAATTTCTTCCTGATAACGGCCAGAAAGTTTCTTTTATAGTTGCAAGTAAAAGCTGAGGACCAGCATGCATAAGATCCTTGTGAAAATGATTAAATATTAACGATGTAACTATATGATCTGCCGCTAAAATGATGGGATGTTTTTTGTCATACGCAAACTCGGAATGCTTTAAACGCCCGCCTACTCTCATGATGCCCTGATCATCAAGAAATGGAGATAAATTTATGAGTTTGCTGTTTTTATCTAAAGATCCCTTTTGGTTCAAATGCTTTATTTCATTAGAAAATGACTGTGATTGACACAGTTTTAGAATACGATTAAATGCAGAATGTATTTCATCCAAAGAAAGGGGTTCAGAAGTTCTTTCCTTATTTTTACACATGCGGATGAATCTGAACACATATGCAGCGGTTCTTTTTAAACGTAAAATATTAGAGAAGCGCTCAAATGAAAATACTTCCGTATTCTGTGTTTCATCAAGTTTATTCGTAAAAACCTTTATGTTTTTCCTCGTTTCGCTTGTTTCAGTAGGGACAACTTGTAAATTTGGCCATTTATCTGAATCTTGCACGATCCACTCCGGTCCATGCCACCATAAGTTGCACTCCATTATGTTATCTGGTTCCACGCCTCTGGACACTAGATCTGCAGGATTATCCTTGCCTGGCACATGACGCCACTGCGCAAACGAAGTGGTTTCCTGGATCTCTGCTACGCGGTTACTAACAAACGTCTTCAATGCATTGGCTGCTGTTTTCAACCAACTAAGTACTATCGATGAATCTGTCCAGAGGTAACACGTATCGAATTGCACATTTAATGAATTTTTGACCTTATTGGTCAAACGCGATAAAATTACTGCTCCACAGAGCTCTAAACGCGGCAAAGTAACTGGCTTTAAGGGCGCAACCTTGCTTTTTGCACATAATAAGAATGAATACGACCTGCGTAACGAATCGGTAGATTTAATGAATATGCAAGCAGCGTACGCCTTTTCTGAGGAGTCGCAAAATCCATGAAGTTCTAGTTTGACCTTACTAGAACATATAACATGCCGAGGTATTTTTAAATTGTTTAAGCTTCCTAATTTATTCCTAAACTGTAAATAATTATTTGCTAAATGTTCCGGTATGGGATCATCCCATGAAAGACGCTCGAGCCATAGTTGTTGTAACATAATTTTCGTTATGATGGTACACGCACTTAATAGACCCAAGGGATCAAAAATTTGAGCTATGTCCGATAATAAAGTTCGCTTTGTGATTATATGGCCTAGAGATGAACTTATGCTATAAAACATAGTATCTGATTGCGGTGAGTACAATAATCCCAAAGTTTTCGCCTTCTCGTCTTCACCGAATTGAATAACGGAACCCGTAGTTGAATTATCCGGTATATCTCTTAATATTTCAGGATCATTTGAATAGAATTTACGCAATGTAAATCCTCCGCCTTTGAGGACCTCAAAAAGTTGTTTACATGCTTCGCGCGCTTTCTGTTTTGAATCAAAACCTGTCAAAAGGTCGTCCACATAAAAATCGGATTTAATAATGCTAGCAATGTTAGGATTTTTAGCTTCTTGCTCCTCTGCCAATGTCATTAGACATTTAATCGCTAAGTAAGAAGAGCATTTCATACCGTATGTAACTGTTTGTAACTGAAATATTTCAATCGGTTCTTCCGGATTATTTCGCCATAAGATACATTGTAAGGATTTTTGATCATCTGCAACCAATACCTGACGGTACATTTTTTCTATATCCGCACTAACTACATATAAGTGTGTTCTAAAACGCAATAAAATGGAGAGAAAATCATTTTGTAAGGTTGGTTCGGCCATTTGAATACTATTTAATGAAATGCCGTTTGTAGTTGGCGCACTACAATCGAACAAAACGCGCAAACGTGTCGTCAAAGAATTTTCTTTTAATACTGGATGATGTGGCATAAAATAGAATGTAGTATTTACCCTAAAGTCTGTTGCCGCTTACGTAATTCTGCATAAACCTTTCATATGTCCTAATTCTTTGTATTCTTGGATGAATTCGCTATAAAGAGTTTTAAGATTGGCATCTTTATTCAATTTACGCTCGAGATTTAAAAATCTATTTTTTGCTTGACGAAATGAATCACCGAGTGAACTTATCGATTCCTTGAATGGCAATGATACTATGAATTTGCCTGTCGCGTCGCGTTTCACCGTATCTTCGAAATGTTTTTCGCATGCAATTTCTTCGCCCGAGAGTGCAGGTTTTCCATTGAAAACCTCTTCAAGTTCCCAGAACGTACTTAGCTGTTCTGTAACTTCGATTGTGTTTGTGAAATTACACTTAGTTATTCGCCTTTCTGATGCTTTGTTTTGACTGATATACGGCCCTGCTATGATCCAGCCAAACATTGTTTCTTGCATGAATGGTTTATTTTTACCTAAACTAATTCTGTTTGCGCCCAGTATCTGCCAAAATACATCACTCCCTATCAACAATTCGACCTTTTGTGGTTTATGAAAATAATTATCCGCTAATTTTAAATGTTTAGGTATCTGCAAATCGCTAATGTTTATTTCAGATGCCGGCACGCACCCCGTAATTTCTGGTATTACGAAACAATTTAAAGTTGTATGAAAAGTTATATCGCTACGCGACTGTATATTTATTTCGCATTTGAATCGAACGGGAGATGCAATATTTTTTATGCCCATGACTGATATGTTCGCGCTTGTCGTTTTTAATCTAAGTTTATCGCATAAATTTTCGGTTATGAATGAGCTTTGTGAACCGCAATCTAACAAAGCTCGCACTATGTATGCCTTACCTTGGCCGTCAAAAATATTAACTAATACTGTGGACAGTATAGTTTGATCTGCAGCGCTAACTGCCGAAACTGACAAATTGGTAGTGTTTAAACTACCTTGTATATTATCTGCAGATCGTATATCGCTCGCGTTTTCTACCGGTTGATGAACTAAAGCTGCGTTCTGTTCGCTTGATCTATCTGGATGCAATAACGTATGGTGTTTTGACGCGCATTTCTTGCATGTTGATTGTCTACACCGCTTATAGAAATGTCCAGGTTTAAGACAATTCGTGCAAAGATTGACCTGTCTTACTTTATCAAACCTGTCCCTAGATGAAAGTTTTGAAAATTCGCCGCATTGATAAATGGTGTGTTCCCTTTTGCAAATAGGGCAACACTGTGTATTATCCGATTTATTTAAAGTTCCCTGTGATGAATATAGACCGCGAATGTTATGTGAATATTTCGTATTCCGTGAATAAGCGCCCGCCTGAGAAATATTCCGTGTATTTTGTTTTTCAGCTTGATTTACCTCAAGAGATTCTAAGAGGTCCGCCCTTGATTTTAAAAACGTTTTAAAATCATCAAAACTAGGAATTTCATTATGTGTTTTGCTATTCTCCCATGCGCGTAAAGTCGATGTATCGAACTTACAAGAAATAATATGAATAAGGAGTATGTCCCACGAATCAGTAGGTAGCCCTAGCTGCTTTAACGCGTATAAATGCTTCGAAAAAATGTCAACTAATTGCCGCAATCTACTAGATGACTCTTTATGTATTGGCTCTATATTAAATAAGGCATTAATATGATTGGAAATTAATAATCTCTTATTATCGTACCTTTCCCTAATTAATTTCCACGCAACTGTATAATTTTCGGCGGTAAACTCTAATGTTCGTATGACCTGCGCCGCACCGCCCTGTAATGAACTTCGTAAATAATGAAAACGCCTTATATTGTCTAAGTACTCATTTCTGTTAACTAAAGATTCAAAAAGATCTGCAAAATCTAACCAATTATTATAATTACCATCAAATTTTGGTAACTCGATAGGTTTAAGCTCAATACAATGCCCTGTATATGAATTCTTAGAGCGCTCACTTGCTTTATCGCTTTCTATACAAGCTACTTGTTGATTATCGCGAATGATTTTTCGCGCTACCGCCAATTGTGAATAATATTTGTTATAGAATTCTTCGCGCTCCGTATATTCATCCTCTAATAATTCAAATTGAACCGTATTTTCCATTTGCCCCTGAACCTCATCGAATTCGCCCTGTAAATGTTCTATATTATTTACCATTTCAATAGCCTGTAATACTTCTAAATCTGAAATCGTTTCACCCTTAGTTATTTTATCATTTAACGCTAATATAAATTTCGAAAATATTGTGAGTTTGCATTTAAAACCGCCCCTTTTTCGCTTTAAATTCTCCATAATTTTATAATGAATTAAACAGTAAACAGAAACAGATTATAAATCGCTTGATATTCGACCCTAACGTTCTCAGAATTATCACATGTGCAGAATAAAGGTACAAAGACTGATAAATAAAGGGGAATGTGAAATGGATATGCTCACCAAAATATTTGTATGTTTATTGTAACAGCTAGCCTCCTGGCGCCAAAGATGTTCGCCCCAACTCGTATAATAGGTCTTCACAGATTTTAAACCCACAGTTGTCCGATTATGTAACTGTCTTAAGAATAACGTTCGACAGTCTATAACGCGCTCGAGCCACTATGAATGCACTATTTCGCCCGCTAATTTGATGACACAAATATGAGTTCGGAATTCGGTGAATTTACACTGTTTCAACACAAAAATTTGATGATTCGGCTCGAATAGACCATGTATTTGCTTGATATGCACTTCGCTTGTGCCGCTGGTTAATAATCAAACTCCGTGCGAAAACAAAACTGACTTTATTTTGAATTACACAATACATATAATATGAATGCTAAAGTATTATGTCCGCTCGCGCTTAATGCTGTATCACCGATCTCGTCTCGTATTTGAGTGCTGTCTGTCGTCTTTGGGGTGCCTTAAGGGACTCGCCTTATCTTCGCATATGGCATAATATATCTTCATATGCTACTATGTTGCCGGGTTGTACAAATGTATAAAAGAAACTTGAATTAGATAGAGGCGTGAACAGTCAATAAACGTATTTTAACCTTTAATTGTGGCTTATTCCCATTTAAATATTAATTACTTTAAAATGCCATAAGAAAACAGCTTTAGAACAATATCTTAAGTACTCTTTGAAATCATTTATCAGGTTTATTACACATTATAGTCCTTTCGTTGCTGTTATCGTCTAATGTTTTCAGTTCTATTCCGAGACAGATTAGGATTTTTTGCTAGATTAAAAGATCAAATAATGTTGCTCAGGCCCATTGCTCTATTTGATTTTTTGTCAAGGTTTCTTCTCTTGGCAAAAAAGGTTCCAGTTTTCAGGTGGCACCTATGACGCACACCCATTGTACGCCATATACCCTGTGGCAACGCGACACAAACGTTGTAACTTTGTAAGGACGTAAGAGTTGGATTTACTGGCAGGGCTGAGTTCTATTTCTATAACTTCTAACTCATCAGTTAGACATTAGTAAGGATTTCTTAAAGTTTAATTGCGCTCTGGGATTGAGCAGCCCATTGCCCCTTCAAGACTTTTTACCAGCTTTAAACCACCTGAAAAAATTTAAGAATAATAATAAAAAAAATGTAGATATTCAAACGATAAATCTATCAATACCCGGAGGTTTTCTTCACTTTCGCTTTTCACAGGACATATTAATACTTTGTAGTTAAAAGAACTTGGTGTAATTATCAAATAACATAATTGCTAACAAAGTACCTCTAGACGGATACCATTTATTGCCTTGTAAAATTTAATTAAAAATGATTTTCTAATTTAAATTAAAAGTAAGAGTTTGGCCGTACAATTACTTTCGTTTTCGGTAATATATCATTGACTTCTAATTGTAGAATTAATAACTTTTAACAAATTAGCACTAAAATTTTAAGACAAAAGAACAAAATTGTTAAATTTTTTTTTGTTTTTTAATGGTACTTTCTCACTATTTATTATTGTAAGAGTGTACATAAAAAGTCTTTAGTTCGATATATCCGTTTAATGGGTTCTTTGTACAAACATTATCAAATATATATACGAATAGATTTATATATATATATATATATATATATATATATATATATATATATATATATATATATATATATATATATATATATATATAAAAGTAAACCTTAAATATTGGTTTGCTGCAAACCCAATATTTAACGTTTACTTCCTTACGTTGTCAGCAAATACTTCTGGTTCATTATATATATATATATATATATATATATATATATATATATATATATATATATATATATATATATATATATATATATGTTATATGCATTGTACCAACTAATGTTGCTGACCACGACGATTCCCAGGGTATCAGGTTTCTACTTCCAAGTACCAGAGCCGATAAGGATCCGTACACATGCAGAGTCAGCGGGACCCAAGGTTTTTGCATGTTCCCACTGAGTCAGCAGTTTCTAATATTATAAAAGCACTTGTCGCTCTTAATATTCGTTCATTTTTCTTTAGTCTTAAGTACAGTATAATCAAATTTGTAACACGTAACTTTGTTTATTGTATTTTGAAATAAATTTAATTTTTAAAAAGTGAAAAAGGTGTTTCGTGATATAAAAAGTGGCGCAGTCAGTAGGATCTGGAACGTTGGCAGAACAAGGAAGAACTAACTGACAACGGTGGATTCTAATCCTTTAATCAGAAAAGAACCAATAATCTCCAAAAAGCAGCGGCGTCCTAACTTTGCAGTAATCTACGGAAGGAACACCAAGTGAAGCCCCTGGTAGAACAGCTGTCCAGAACAAGACGACTTAATGTTTTTGGAACTAATGTAAGTCTAATATTGAATCATCTCGAATATATTTTTGTTTTATACCATATTATTTATACCACACTGTTCGATATTCCAATATTAATTGAATATTTTGATAGTTGCTTTAATAATTATATACTTGGCGATTATTCTGCAAATCGTCAATTTTTATTTTCATTTTATTAAACGATTATTTTTGTCGATTATTCCGCTAATCAGACACTGTCTTAGAAAAATACTTTTCCGATATTTTGATTTATTATTTTGATATTTATATTTTGATTTATTATTTGATATTTCTATTTGATTAATTATTTAGTTAAACAATCCATAATCTTATATTTTTATTTTTCCTTTTTATTTTTCTATTTCGTTTATTGATTTATTGACCACCATGAACGATAACGGCAACACTCCTCGTCCTGCTTCTCGAAATGAGAACCAGCCTGAAATAGAACCTTATAAATTATCTGAAATATTTTCTATCGTACCCGAATTTGAAGGCGATCAAATATTTTTACACACATTTTTAAATGCTTGTGATTATGCCTACAATATGTCTACTCGCGATCAAAAACAACTATTAGTAATTCACATAAAAAATAAATTACGTGGTAGAGCAGCACAACTTATAAGTTCAAGAAATCCATTATCGTATCTAGAAATCTTCTTTGATACAAGATTTACAGAGAGTCAAACAACTTCCGAATGAATTGGCTCTTACATTCCTCAACCGTGTCCAAGTCCTTAATGCAAAAATGCATGCCAACATACAAAAATCTAACCTCTCTGCTGTAGAGAAACAGGCACAAATTGTTTTAATCGAATCAATGGCGCTTAATACATTATTGACCGGCCTCGATCCAAGGATCGCTCACATCATTCGTGCTTGTAATCCAAAAGACCTTCTTGAAGCTCAAGTCCGCATCAGACGAGAGTTACAATTATCCTATTTCGAAGTACAGAAAATCAATCGACCCAATCCTCCAAAACCCAATCAAAACAATCAACCCATCAGAAGACCAAACCTTCAACCACATAGATGCACGTTTTGTGGACGTATGGGCCACTCGTACAACGAATGTCGATCTAGACAATCCCAAAATAACTCGCAAAATTCCAATAATTCCCATAATTTTAACGGTTCCCGAAATTTTAATAGCAATCAAAACTTCAATAACTCTCAAAACAATGGCTTTCAGAGACCAACTTTCAGTTCAAATAATAATTTCCAAAACAATAGACCCAATGACCAACAAAGACCTCAATTCGCACCAAATCAAAATAATTCACAAGTACGCGCTTCTGTAATCCATAAGAATCCTAATTTTTCAAACGATAGGCACAGAGCTCATTTCGTTAACTATGAACCTGACTATATTAATGACTATACTTCAGCTCCAGATGAAAGCTATCAATACGAAGATTTCTCTGATAATAATTATTCACCTCCTGATTATTACCATTCATTCGATCAATCACCCGATTTAATTGATAGCCAAGACTATCAGGATTTTCTCACAGTCCCGAACCAGAACCACCCACCAGACAATGCCAGTTCAATGAACGAATCTTTGTCTCAAATACAGAATCAGATTCAAACTCTAAATTTGGACGACATGAACCCATCTCTGAACTTTCCAGAACAGAATTTTCTCTGAGCCCTCTTCTTGCTGTGAACTCTAAAAACCTGTACTATATAAAAGACGCATCAAATACATTTAAATTACTTATCGATACCGGTGCTGGTATCTCTATCTTTAAAGAAAATACCGCAAAAAATTTCAAACCACGTTTTCCCGAAAAAATTACAATACAAGGTATTACAGACCAAAAGATTTTTGTCACTGAATCAACTTTAGTCCCGTTTCAAGTAGGAAACCCCCATAAGGTGTTTATCCATAATTTAAATATTGATTTCGATGGAATCTTAGGCCTCGATTTTTTAGAACATTACGAATGTACAAGAGACATAAAAAACAAACAACTTATCACAAACTTTAAAACATTACCTCTCTACAAAGTAGAAACTAATTCGCTTAACAATGAACTCCCTAACCAAATTAAAATAGATCCTAGATCCGAGCAAATATTCAAGTTAACATGTCATCTGTCAAATACAGATGCAATTTTGCACAAAAAAGAAAAAGATAAAGTCCATATCCCCAACGCATTAGTACACGTAAATGAAAAAGGAGAATTTCTAACATCCGTAGTAAATGCAAACGCAATTCCCAAAATTATCGATTTTTCCGATATCGTAATTGAACCTTATTCAAACTATCCTATCCTAAATTTTCAATCTAACGATAACTTGGTAAATTATTGTTCTGATAAAATTGACCGTACCAACAAAATCAAATCTCGACTTCGAACAGAACATCTTAACGAGGAAGAACAAGAACTTATTACAAATCTTTGCTTAAATTATGACGACATATTTTACTTAGAGGGAGACAATCTCACTTTTACCAGTGAGATTAAACATCAAATTGAGACTAATAACGCCAAACCCATTTTTACGAAATCATACAGATATCCTCAGGTCCACAAAGAGGAAGTAAAATCTCAAGTAAATAAGATGGTCAACGAAGGTATCATCCGACCCTCTACTTCTCCTTGGTCATCTCCTGTTTGGGTTGTTCCCAAAAAAATGGACTCTTCTGGAGAACAAAAATGGCGAGTAGTAATAGACTACCGCAAGCTCAATGAATGTACCATTGACGATAAATACCCTCTTCCTAATATCTCCGATCTCTTAGACCAGCTTGGAAAGTGTCAATATTTCACAACTCTGGATCTTGCCTCCGGGTTTCATCAGATTGAAATCGATCCCAATGACATTCCTAAAACAGCCTTCTCCGTTGAAAACGGACACTATGAATTTACTCGCATGCCTTTTGGACTTAAAAATGCACCGTCCACATTCCAGCGTGTCATGGACAATATTCTTTTAGGTATTTTGAACGAACGATGTCTTGTCTACATGGACGACATTATAGTATACTCTCCTACCATTCACGAGCACATTTCCCGTCTTACTGAAGTTTTCAAACGTCTTCGAAAGGCTAATCTTAAAATCCAGCCTGAGAAATTCACATTTATCAGGAAAGAGGTGGCGTATCTCGGACATCTCATTACCCAAGATGGCGTCAAGCCTAACCCTTCAAAAGTCGACTGTATTAAACGATTTCCTAAACCGAAAACACCGAAAGACATAAAATCTTTCCTAGGTCTAGCCGGTTACTATCGTCGTTTTATCCCCAATTTTGCCAAACACTCTAAAACTCTCACTAGACTACTCCAAAAAGACGTTTCTTTTAATTTTGATCCAGATTGCAGGCAAACTTTTGAAGATTTGAAAAACGCTTTAATTTCTGACCCGATTCTGACCTATCCAAACTTTGAGGAACCATTTGTTCTTACAACAGATGCAAGTGCATTCGCCATCGGCGCTATATTATCCCAAGGCCCCATTGGAAAGGATCTACCTATAGCATATGCTTCACGTACCCTATGTAATGCTGAAACACGATATTCGACCATTGAGCGAGAGCTTCTTACCATCGTATGGGCTGTAAAACATTTCCGACCCTATCTGTTTGGAAGAAAATTCACCCTAGTAACTGATCACCGCCCACTTACCTGGTTATTTTCTATAAAAGACCCTGGAAGCAGACTAGCTAGATGGCGCCTCAAGCTTGAGGAATACAATTATAAAATCATATTCATAAACCGGGAAAAACCAACAAAAATGCAGACGCCCTTTCTCGAATTAAAATCAATCATTTTAAAGAATGTGCGAATTTTCATAAGAAAATATCAGTATTAGCTTCGAATGATACGGAATCTGACGAAGAGCTAAATGAAATCAATGAAGAAGAAATAACTGAACATTTTAATAGATTTGTCGAACTGTATAAAACTAAATCACTCATTGATTACTCTAAAATTGAAATATCTAACGATCAATTACTGGACAAATCGCATAAGAATATCATTACTTTCCTTAGACAAAATAAAATGGAAGAGATACATCATAAAGTATTAGACGACGTCTTTGACGAAAACGACATAGATTTTAACTTGTCAAAGATCAACATATTGGGCAGTAAAACTATCAAAAATCGGAAATATTTTATCATTCCCCTTCCTTTTGATCCCAAAACGGTAGTACAACACCTATTCTATATCGTTTATGTCGCACAAAATGAATTTAACCTATCGCAAATCTATTACGTCGAAAATCAACTAGAATTACCAATTCTAGAAATATTTTCATTTATCTTTGCCGATAAAGAAATAAAATTAAGAATTTGTCATGATGTTATTAAAACTCCGGAACAGGATGAAATACCCCAAATACTAGATCATTATCACCATGGTAAAAGCAATCTCCATCGGGGTATAAATGAGACTATACGAAGAATAAAAGAAAAGTATAATTGGCAAGGTATCACAAAGGATGTAGAAAACTTTATAAAAAACTGCGAAATCTGTCAAAAAGTAAAGATCTGTAGAAAAAACTTAAGTAACCAGTTAGTCATCACCAAAACACCTAAAACACCATTCGAAAGAATTAACATAGATCTTTTCGAATACCCTACCAGAAATTATGCCCTAACTATCAGAGACGAGCTCACTAAGTTCACACAGGCATATCCCCTTGAAGACAAAACAGCTAAATCAGTCGTCAATAATCGTATTGTCTTTTTCCAACACTATGGTACACCATTACGCATACACTGTGACTATGGATGTGAATTCGACAATGCTTTGATGAAAGATCTTTGTGAATTGTACGAAATAAAACTAACCTTCTCGAATTTTGGCCATCCACAATCTAACGGTTCTATTGAAAGATTTCACGCAACCCTAAGCGAAATGATAAGAGCTAATCAAGCTGAAAATCCCGACGAACATCCGTTCAATGTTTTACCTTATGCAGTTATTTGCTACAATAACACAAAAAACAAAACTCACGGATTTACACCGTATGAACTCATTTTTGGACATACTTCTTTTAGACCACCCGAAATACTTTACAACGAGAAAATCCTTATATCAAAGTACGTTAGAGACTTAAGTAATCGTATGCAATATTTCTATAAAGTGGCACGAGCCAAGACAGAAAGACAAAAAGAAAAGGCTAAAGAAAGATTCGATCAACATGTGTCACCAAACCCTCCAGAATATAAGATAGGCGATAAGGTTTACGTCAAGGAATCGCAAATTAAAGACAAAGCCCAAAATAAGTTTAATGGCCCTTTCGAAATCCAAGAAATCCACATAAATTCTGCTACTTTATTAAGTATCCAAACCAATAGAACAATGAAAGTGAATTTTGATAGACTAAAACCCTATCACGAGTAATTTTCTTTCAGATTCCTCGGACTGATTCCAGTCATCCACTCCCAGTATACGTTAACCCCAATCAACAACACCATTGGAATCTTTTTTCATGAAGAAACCAATCTCAAAATTTCAAACGACAAATGGACCCTCCTTGTATATAAAGACCTGCAACCAATCAGAGACGTTATCGACAAAAACGACAAAATCTTAGAAAATCTATTAGATACTATTGAAGAAGATGTACCTCGAATGCTGGCATTCAAATCCGAAGTTCAAACTCACATAAGTCTTCTTAAACAAATCTCTAGTTATGTTAATCTCAAATATACAGAGATAATGGCTGATACGAAACAATGCACATTCCGAGAGAAACATGGGCTTATTAACGGAATAGGTTCGATATGGAAATCAATTACCGGAAACTTAGATTCGTCAGATGGAGAATATTTCAATGAATGTATAAATAAAATAACCCGCGATGAGTATCAAATCGAAAACCTATTAAAAAATCAAATATCGGTTACCACTTCTGTTATTGAGAACTTTAACAACACAATCCGAAAATTACAAATAGATGAGGAAACATTCAACAACAATATTAAAGAAATTCGAGAGTCAATAATGGATATCTCTGACCAATTAAAATTCTATCAATCTCAAATCGATATACTAAACTTTTGTGAATTACTAATGGAAAGCTATTCATTTATCGAAGATTCTTTAAATGATATACTAAATGCCATAACCTTTGCTCGATTAAAAATATTACATAGTTCAATCATTGAATTAACTTAATTGAATCGCTTAGGCATATATCACAATCATTACAAAAAAAAATAATCTTCCATTATCGATCTACACTTCAAATCTAGCTCAATATCTAGATATTATCGAATTACAAGCCTATCAACTAGACACAAGAATTGTATTCGTTTTAAATATTCCTTTAACTGATGCAGAACAATATACTTTATATCGTCTCTATCCAATACCAATACTGGATAATCGAACAGGTCTTCATTCAATATTAATAACAACGCATAAATATATTGCGCGAAACGATGATTCATTATTATACCTTACAATAAATAGTCTTGAGTCATGCAAAACTTTGCAAGCTCGAACCAAGATCTGTTACAACACGCTTCCATATCCGATCGACAGCGATGCCATATGCGAAGCCCAACTTCTCAAACGACAAGAACTTCTCCCCAGAACATGCCAGACTTCCGTAGTATTCGCCAAAGATTACAACGTCCAGAAGATCAACATTAACCTGTGGCTCATAACAGTTTCTGACCCACTGCCTATTACCATCAAATGTGAATCCAGAGACGTCAAATCAGAAATCATCCACACCAATCATGTACTCAAACTACAACCCACGTGCGTTGCCTTTATTGGAAGTACAAGAGTACACTCTCAAAAATTAATCGACGTTCATGACAATGTTATTGACAGAAGTCACCCAGTCCAAATACCATTCAACTGCTGCAAACACTTCCCAGATAAGATCCATCTTCCCGACTTAAAACCACTAAAGCTTAGCAAAATCAATACTGAAGACCTCGAGATAGCCCATCACAAACTCAATAAGTATTCTGAAGAACTCGACAAACTAATCAATGAACCATTCGTCAACAAACACCTGAGCTGGTTCACGATCTTAACAATAGTCGTCATTGTGACCCTTGTTGTTCTTTATGTCATATGTAAATGCCGATCCAAGAGAAGATACAAGATGGGAATTGGCAATACCAACGACAATGACCATCCGCCGTCTCCACCAAGACACCCAGTGACAGCCTTCGCCAGGAATTGGAGGAAGATCCTTCCAAGACGAAGACCCAGTATTCACCTAAGCGAATCCATAGACGAAGAAGAGCAGATCCAACTGAATACCCTTAAACAAACAGTCTAAAAGTTGCTGCCACGCATCAACTTTCATCTAAAAGAGGGAGCTGTTATATGCATTGTACCAACTAATGTTGCTGACCACGACGATTCCCAGGGTATCAGTTTTCTACTTCCAAGTACCAGAGCCGATAAGGATCCGTACACATGCAGAGTCAGCGGGACCCAAGGTTTTTGCATGTTCCCACTGAGTCAGCAGTTTCTAATATTATAAAAGCACTTGTCGCTCTTTATATTCGTTCATTTTTCTTTAGTCTTAAGTACAGTATAATCAAATTTGTAACACGTAACTTTGTTTATTGTATTTTGAAATAAATTTAATTTTTAAAAAGTCAAAAAGGTGTTTTGTGATATAAAATATATATATGTTTTCTGTGACTGTTAACAAAACTACGTAAAGTTTAGTAGAAGAAGTCACAAGTGATGATAAATAAGAGAAGGAGAAGCAGATCAAGATGCAGACGCAACACCAAAACGAATTCAATTACAGAAGCAGTGAAAGAAGAAAACAATCATGTAAGCCTTATGTTTCACTATTCACCACTGTTCCTATTATCATTGGTACTAGAACTCAAGAAGATTCTAGAAAATTTTACATTCCACTTCATAATATAGGCCGTAACGGTCGCTGAATTCTACAATTTCGTTTGCCAGTTGCTAGAGTTTAGGCAAACTGCTGGCAATAATGACTGTATCGTCGATATATCTTATATAATTAATTCTTTAGCTGATGGTTTTGTCTCCAGCGCTAGTGTTTTTAAGAACTTCGGCGAAGACGGTTTCCGAATACAGATTAAAGAGTAGTGGAATAGTATGCATCTGTGTTGTACCCCGTTTCTTATGGCTCTCTTTTCCGATAGGAAGGCTGATTTATGTTAGAACGGGCACTGTACGAAACGGCTATCCTGCGGGACACGTTGAAGAATCGTGTGATATGAAAGACATTAGCTAGTTTATAATACAAAGTAACGGGGCGGCAACAGAAATGGGTACCGTCTACCGGCTAAACTCGCCCCGTAGGTGACGATTCTTTCCCCGTACCCATGCCCACCCTACTCAGTCCTAACATAAACTATTCGCGGTTGCAACGTGTTCTTCACGAAGAACTATTATATTTTATTTGTTTTTGACTAGTCCGGTTATTATTATATTATAGTTACATTCTACAATAAATGACGAACATTTAATTGAGGTGTGAAAAAGTACCCAGTTATTCATGAGTTCTTTATAGACGATTATGAACTCTCCCTTCGATTTCTTTTTTACTCCTGTATCAGCCAAGAGAACAGGTTGGTTTTCGCCCCAAGTACGAGACAAATGACCACCTACTGTGCATAAAAGTCTTCATTGCAAATAAATTGAATACAATAGACCTCTAGTTCTAACATTTATAGACTTCCATAAAGCGTTTGATACTATCGAACTACCCGCACTTCTAAAGGCATTGGAAGAGTGTCGAATTGATCATAGGTACACCAATATTATAGAAAATATATACAGAAATGCTATAACAACTATAAATCTGCACGGTCCTACCAATAAGATACATATCAGGAGAGGTATTCGACAGGGAGATACTATGTCGCCTAAGTTGTTCAATACTATACTTGAACATGCTTTGAAGTCACTGGAATGGGAAAGTAAAGAAATAAATATTGATGGTGAGATGCTTAATTATCTAAGATTAGCAGATGATATTGTTCTAATTTCAGATGAACTAAAGGCTGCCAGTGATATGTTGAATGAACTCAGCGATGCAGCTCGTAAAGAAGGTCTAAATATTAACTACCAAAAGACAAAAATGATGACTAATTTAGTTCCGAGCCATCTTTTAAGGGTAGAAGACGTCGAAATTGAAATTATTAACAGCTACATATACCTTGGACATACAGTAAAAATTAGCAGAGATATTTAAACTGCTGAGCTGCTAAGAAGAATAACACTGGGATGGGCAGCATGTGGAAGACTGCGTGATATTTTTAAAGGTGATATACCTATCAGCTTAAAAAGAAGAGCCTTTAATCAGTGTGTCCTGCCTGTCCTTACATATGGCGCAGAGACACCCTAACAAGGACATCTACACGAAAACTACAAGTGACGCAACGTAGAATGGAAAGATCATTGTTAGGCATAACGTTGCGAGATAGGGTAAGAAACGAAGAAATCCGTAGAAAAAGTGGTGCAGAACACATTATAAAACACATAGCCAAAATTAAATGGAGGTGGGCAGGACACGTCGCTAGAATGAAAAATAACAGGTGGACCAAAAAAATCTTGGAGTGGAGACCGAGACCGACGACATAAAGAGGATTGGTACCAACTGGATTGCAGCAGCGCAAGATAGATCTGAATGGAGGGTTTTCGAGGAGGCCTATGATGATGATAAGGCATTATTTTGCCTGACAAGTTTTATCAATTTTTCGTCATTCATATTTATCTTAACAACTTCGACTGAACCGCTATGTAATAATATTCGCACAATCCATACCGTACCCGACACGTCGCAGCTTGTGGCAGAAAAAATACGTGGGCGGTAATCTTGAACGCGAGGCTTCCGGAATGGTAGGTAAACGGAACGGAAAGTGAGCATATACTATATGATGTTTCATAATATTTATCTAAATCGAAAGCCACGGATATGTAAAGTAAACGGAACGTATAGTGAGAAGTATTTCTGCTAGTTTTCGGTGTTGTACGCAGTCAAAAGCTTTAAGACAGTCTATGAAGCAGACATATATTTTTACCTTTATATCCTGGGCTCTCTGTGTAAGTACATTGGATGATAAAATACATTTTCAGTTAATAGATAATAAATATTTGTTAACATGTAATTAGTATTTGTTTACTTCTTAATTTAATGTTACCATAATCTTTACTTTTGGCGAAATAACTTTTCTAATAATAGTAACTTCCTTTCGAAGTTTATCTTGCAATACAATTATTAATAGATCATTAAAAGATTTTAAAGACATCCGAAAGTAGTTTAATGATTTAGTTAAGTCTTTTTCCAAACTTAATATCAAAGTATAAAATGGATACCTCTGCACTAATAATAGATGCATCTATAATCCTTTTATTTGTCTCCTCCTCCTGCGTCGCCGTCGAATTATTAAAAATACACTTGTCGCTAATGTTATTTTACTGTAATTTATATTTAAAGTGATGTAGTTATAATCGGTGTTAACCACCGGTATTTTGTTTGCGCAACTGACGAGCCACTGGTATCGGATACCATTCGCTTAATCTGAAAGAGTACTTAGATATCTTTTGCTCCACTGGGAGCTATATATAATAAATAATGAGTTATTCTCCCAGCTCTTGACTACCTTTTATAAGATTTGTCTTCCAACTATACGTTGGAACTTTTACTGCCTGCTAATATTTACTGCCAGCTATTTTGCTACCTGTTAAAGAGTCTTCCTAATAGTCTTATTCCAAGTGGTTTTAAATATCTTGCTGTTCTGACTAGTCTCACTATCCATTCATGTTATATGCTGGTTTCACTTACTTTCCTTCCCATCAAAAACATCATGTATGGTACAGAAATGACTTACTTCGTTATTTGTTATTCTGCCTCTTAGTAAATTCCCAGCTATTGAAATCAAGATTCATATTTCAGATGTTATAAGTACTCTTTTTGATTCTATGATATCGGTTCTTGTTTCTATAGCCTCGCATATAGTTATGATTAGACTTCGGCAAATATGCAAATAAAAATGTAGAAAATATGCGCATAAATATGCACGTGTTTACCCGAAAATATGCAAATATTTTACAAAATATGCATACAAATAAATAAAAAAATCGTAAAATAGTAACAATTTTATTTAAAAAAAAAGTGTACATAACTAAATATTTCCTACTATTCATTAAGATTTACATTTATTTTAAGTAACTACATAATTTTTAAGTATGAATAAACTTATTTAGAATTATGGTAACAATAAATGACCAAGTGGTGTTCAAAATTTTCTAACAAAAACCTGTGGCTTCTGTCTGAGTACATATATTTATATATGGAAAAACTTCGTTCAACATCAACTGATGTAACGGGAGCATTTTTCAAACTAACCAAAACATTTGGTTCTAAATTAATTGTTTCCGAAATATTTCCAGCTAGAACACTGACTACTTCAGAAAGAATATGGTAACCTTTATTTTTTTCCATAGTAGCTTCAAATTTTTTTAAAATATCTTTTCCAATATTACCTCTAACGTTCCGACAACATGACGCAAATTCTTTTATTAATGCTGTACTTTCGAACAATGACAGTTTTGGTGATTCTAACTGAGTAATTGTTTTTTGAACAAAACTAAAATTTGATTTTATAAATGAAAGTTCTTGTTGAAGCAAGTTACTCTGAAAAGTTTGTTTAGAATCCAAAAGAGATTTTGAACTTTCATCTGTTAACGTATCAATTATGTTCTTTATTTTAACAAAATGATCTGCATAAAAATTAGCTGCTTCTAACCATGTTCCCCATCGCGTTAAAATAGGTTGTGGCGGAAGAGGAATGTTAGGTAGCATTTCTTTATAAAGTTGAATTCTTATAGGAGATTTAAGAAATACTTTTTTGACACTGGATATCATGGTATTTACAAGAGGAAACTTTTTTCGTATTTCCTCTGCAACTCTGTTTAATGTATGCGCTACACAAGTAACATGTATTAAATCTGGGAAAAATATTTTTAAATTTTGTCCTGCTTTCACCATATAAGGAGCAGCATCCGATAAAATAAGCAGTAATTTATTAGAAGGAATAGTTGTCGGAAGAAAAAAAGTTGCTAATGTTTCTTGTATAAAACGCGAAATTGTTAAAGCATTTGTTTTCTCAAGTTGCTGGCATGAAATAAGATGAGATTTTGGTAAGGTATCTTCTTTAAGAACACCAATCAATAAATGAGCAATATACTTTCCCGAGGAATCAGTGGTTTCGTCTACAGATATGTAAAAATAATTATCTGCAATTTCTTCCTTAATATTAATTAACACCGACGAGTATAGCCCGTTCACATTATTTCTTCTTAGAGACCGATCACTTGGAACATTAAGTTTGCAATATTTTTTTAGAAACGAACTAAAATTTACATTTGCTAATTTTGAAAGCGGTATGTTTGCAGACACTAATGCGCGACACAAGTCTTCATTAAAAGTTTCTTGCTCATCTAATTTTTTTGAAGTAGATTGGAAACATTTAGCCATTGAAGTTGGATGTTTTCCTCCTATTTTTCCTTTTTTTGCAATGTGTGAAGCAGCTCTCACATGTTGGTCTATCTGAAATTTCTTCTCACATGCTATCTATAAATAAAAATAAAAACCTTTATTTTAACCCAACCTTTAAAATATAAAAATATACAAGGTGTTTTTGGTTAATCAAATAACTGGTTTGGAAAAAAAAACACTCGCTAAGTGTTTTAAATGCAGTATTAATCCACAAATTAGTTTTTGTTACTAACCATTAGTACATCATATAACTTATTTTAAAATTCAACAAAAGTTTTTTTTTGTTAATTCAATTACAATAAAAATAATTGTGTTTTAGAATAGCTGACTTCATAAAAAAAGTAAAGGTGAAAAATTTTTCTAAATACACACCATTGTATTGTACCATGGACAATGTTTTCTCACTAAAGGAAGCTATTTTTCATTTAAAAACAACCTACGAGTACTAAATTTCAAGTAAATACGTTTATTGGTTTTAAAGTTATTGTTGTTATTAACTAAAAGAATTTAATTTTTTTTAATTTTAACACCCTGTATCTCGAAAAGTAAATAAGTTTGACCCCTCATTAACTATATCGTTTTGTTCAATTTTTCGAGAAGTATCTACAGTCAAACGTTGTAAGTGTCATTTGGAAACACCCTGTATGTATGAAATATTAGATATTTAATAGAAAATATTAGATACTTACAATTTTGCCACAGACTGAACAGTAGATTTTTCCCATATCCATAGACAGCTCTTTATAAGGTTTAATCCAAGTTGAAGCACTGGTTGTTTTAGGCATTATAAAATCACAATCTTCCTTTTTGTTACGCACAACGGGTGTTTACGCTTTGAATATCAAAACAAAAATGATTTACAAATCTGAGCATCAAATTAGAAATGTTTAGGTACCTAATTCAATAAACTGGGAGATTTTGGAAAATCCCTAAATTAGGAACAAAACTATTAGCCGTTAACCTGCTGTTAAGATACAATAAATTGTAGATAGATTTGGGGATTAGATCATAAAATGCAAATGAGCGAACCCTTAGCGATTATCCAATAACTGAATGCCTCAGTGACCGAGACTTTCTAAGAATGTTGAGGGCTACTTAAATTGATCTTCTTTGAAATTGTAAATGTTTTGTACCTGTAGAGATTACATACTTAGATCATTTCTTGATTAAAATGACTACAAAATTTTATACAAGAATTGAAATAAATTGGTATGTTTAAAAATTTTCAAATACAGTATAAAAATCTGAACTTTTATGCACTTTATGCAAACTTTTATACAAATATGCCAAAATATGAAATATTTGCATAAAATATGCACAATATGCAAAATATGCAATATGCATATTTGCCGAAGTCTAGTTATGATAAAAGCTTTATTTTAATTAACGTTTTTAGAAAATATATTTATGACTTGTTAGATATTGTAAAAATTATCAAATGTAGAAGTTTTTCTCACTAAATCACTCACTACTTTCTTAACAGAGTTAATTACATATTTCTTACACATAAATAACAAAAGTTTGGCATATTATATGCACATATTCTTGATAAAAAATGCGTAGGTTACTAAACGAAACTACCACAAAATATCTAATTTACTAATTTAATTTTGAAAGTAATGACTAATTTATAATCGGTGTTCGGAATAAATGTTTCGCTCGCTTAAGATTAATTAGCCATTTTAATTTTTTCTTATTGTTGGTAAAAGTAGGTGAAACAAAACGATTACAGGTGATATAGTTTAATATTCAAATCGGTTTCTTCCGTGTTTATTATCGTTACAACGAGTGTTTATATTGTTACGATTTTTGAAAGAGCGCGTAAGTATTGACCTGAATCAGACACCAAAACTAGAACAGGATGGCCAAATTTTTGAGGAAAAATGACACTATGTATTTAAAATAAAATATGTGTACTATTATTAATTTTTGCAGCTTTAAATGACTATAAAATATTATTTAGATGCTGATTATTGAAATTTTGGGCAAAAAACACTTTTTTCGATGAGTAAGATCATAAAACGTTTTGTAAATTTATAAAACTCAATATTTATTTACCGTGGCTTTTGTATTTGCAGTTGTTTAGGGAGGGATGCTTCTGAATATCATATTTTGTGCGAGACAAATACTAGACAAATAAAGGGAAGAGTAATAAGATCAATAAAACATTAATAAACTTCATAAAACAATTACATTGGAGCATAACAGAAAAAATATAAATTTGAAGATAGGTGATATAAAAAGCTATATTGAATAAAAGACTAAAACCAAATCAGACTCTATCACCGACGCATTGATTTTAAATAATTAGCCGGCCAAATGTCAAATTTCAAAAGTGACGTGCAAAATTCAAGAAATATCCTGGAGACAAAAGAAATTGTATCTTAACTATTGAAATGTTGTCTATCCTGATCCACAAACAGTATGTAAATCAGGTTGGCTATCTTGACATTTTGAAGAAGTAATAAAATGGTTGTCATTCTGTGTTGCATGTGAAAAGGTGTTTCATTCTCTCCCACTTATTCTACCTATTTAATTATACTCGGTAAGCTTCTTTAAAAGGTTATTGACCCATCTGTACATGCCCAGAGTACATTCCATAAAAAGTAAAGTTTTTGTTTAGTGTTGCTTTTTGTGCAGATCGGCAAAGAAGTATTGTTAGTGACCGCAAATAAAATTAAAAATGATAGCCCAAAGTTTATGTAGTGCGGATTTAACCGTGAGTTTGTATCCGCAATTAACATTAAAATTTTTGGTCCTGGAAATTTAGATTAGGCAATCTTCTAGATGCCAAAGGTGTTAAAGACTTAATTACCACTAAAGTAACTGCAACCCTCGCACTTCTTCTTCTAATACTGACTCTTTCAATGAAGGTTGGCTATAACCATTGCAAATTCGTCTCTAAGTTATGTTTTTCTTAAAAGGGTCTGTTTGTTTAACCCAGTGCAGTCGCGAATGTTTTGGAGCCAGAATATTTGTCGTCTACCACACTTTTTTCTTCGATTTTACCCAAAATAATCAGCTGTAACAACTCTTACTTATCATTTCTAAGTACGTGCCTAAAATATGCTGTCTCTCTCCTTAAAAAAAAAAGGGGTGGTCAAAAGTTCTCTGTCTCTTCACATTCTGTGAAACACCATTTCGTTCGTAATATGATCGGTGCATGATATTTTCAAAATTCTCCTAAAAATTCAGATCTCAAAAGCTTCCAGTTTTCCCATTAAGTCGACATTAACAGTACAAGCTTCGTACCATGAAGAAAAATAGAGTGGATATAACATTTTACCATCCGATATCAGATTTGCAGATTGAGTCTTTAGTTACTCAGAAATTTCCTCATCTTTAAAAAGGCTGCTCTTGTTGTTCTATTCTTGATTAAATTTCTGATTTATGATTTATATCTTCAGTAATTCAGAGTCCTAAGTATTTCATTTTATCCACTTGTTAATTTTCTTCATTTTTTATCTGGATCCTTGTTATGACTTTACCCCTCTTACTAAAAACCATGGTTTTATTTTTCTTTATGTTTATTTTTAAACCAATCTGTTTCCCAGTATTACAAATTGTGTAAAGTAGCGTCTGTAGGTCTTTCTCAGTTTCAGCGATAATGACTGTATCGTCGACATAACGAATGTTATTTATATTTTCACCATTTATCTTGATCCCTTTTGTACAGTTTTAAAGTGCTTGTGTAAATAACTCTTTATAGTATATATTAAATAGTAATGGTAAAAAAGTACAAAAAAAGAGTATAATAACTTACTATTCTTTGTAGATGTTTTCTCCTTACTGGCATATTCCAAGTATGTTGGATATGGAGATAATCAACCTAGTAAGTAGTTAATGCAAAAAGTATCTTAAAAAAATATATTCAGAATCATACACAATCACTCTTATATTAGCCATATTTTTCCATATTGGGATTGATTGCCTTTTATATTGTTGCTTATTTTCTCTTGCACTGAATTCAAATTATTCCTATGTTTAACATTTATTCTTTAATATTTTATAACCCTCTCTGATGTTTTAGTTTTATTTGGCATGTTAACTTTAATGTACAGCACAAGCAAATTATGTTCTCAGTAAATATTATATTTACATAGATCTCCTTTTCTTGTTATAAAGTATCTATTGAGACCAATTTCGCCGACCTATATAATAAACGGGCTTTCTCTCTTTTGAAAAAATGCGTTGAAAAATCTTTATATATGGCGCCTAAGAGTATTACCTTGTATATATATATATATATATATATATATATATATATATATATATATACTTGTGAGATAAAGGTATCAAAATTATTATTCTACTAATCAATCATCTACTGACACATTTATTATCAACGAAAATAAACAAATGATCACCTGTCTTCTATCTCAATTAACGCATATATTAATCAAATTCTGATCCAATAGTTAAGCTGATTTCTCCTGGCTGAACAATTGTCTGATGGTACCAACGATTAGTGTCAACTGCAACTGTAAAAGATAGCAAATAAATACATACGTTTTCTTTGACATAAAAATCTAATTGTAAAATTTTTTGACTGTTCATCTTATCTAAAGCTATAATACAATGAATAATCAATAATTACATTAAAACCATTACTCCGCTGGTTATAGTGGAGAGATTCTTCATACTTTGCCGTGTTCGCTAATGACCGAGTAGAATATAAGGATGGCCATGACAGAGAGAGGGGCAATATCGAGATCCGATGTTTATTGTTGGATCTCACTGCCGCGATTCCCTTTGTATTCAACGTATCGGTAAGTCTGTGGATGATGAGTAAATACGTACCGATATGTAGGGGTTTGTCTTAATGGGAGCGGTTAAGAAATAAAATCCATAGAAAAAAAATACTCTTCAAGCAAATAGTGACTAGCTTCTCGTGGGACAAAAATGGACGAAAGTGGACAAAAGTGAGAAAAAATCGCAGCCTCAGTCATGAAAACCAGGAAAATATGGAACTGTCCCATAATATCACAAGAGGGTCCATTCTGAGAAAATACCCTAGAAGCGCAGCCTAGAAAGAAAGGTGATGGAATCGGAGAACGAATCATCAGAGAAAACGCCATACTACGGACAAGTGGTAAAAATCATACGGATAGAAATACGGCCCCAACATTATCCAAAGAGTTCTTTTTCATTATAATACTTGCTAGTCATGAAATATATGATTTACTATTTTTGTTGGGAATAAGCCAAAATTTTAATTTAAAATAAATTAATTTGGACGTTTAAAGTAAAATTGTGGCCTGTTTCCAACAGAAATAGTAAATTAAATTAAGATACCACAAGAACATAGCTTCAAAAATATATGATTCTTGATAAAATAGTGGAAATGGATTTAAACGTATATATAAACCTACAGTTTCTTACTCAGAGTCGCAGTCAATAACATTCTTTAACCCGAGACTCTTGTGAATTATCTGCCTGATAGTCTGAAAGACGCAACACAAGATTCTTAGAGTCATAAAATGACTTCGATACTAAGGATTGGAGAACCTTAAGAAGATATTATTCTGAAGCTATTTTCTAGTGGCAAGTATTTTGAAAACGATTTCTGAAGTGAAAATTAAAACGTTAAATTAACTTATTTTAAAATAAAATTGTGGCTTATTCCCAGTAGAAATAGTAAACTTTAAGAAGAGTCGACCCTACAGTAGAACTGATTCTCTCAGTGGATTCTACATCTGCCAATGCTCTAAAGAAAGACAGCTATATTGCCAACCCAAATTTGTTCAGGTTACCTCAAAAAAATCATTCTCACAAAGGTTGGTCAAATTTTGCATCTACAAGCCAAAGTAGAATAAAGATCACAAGTAAAGAACTAAATAATAAGACTTTTAAAGATTACAAGGGATTAAACAAAGATCTGAATAATCCGTGAAATTACCTACATGAAATTTATTGGGTAAAGTTTTAGGGAGCCATGGGGTTACAAATAATTTGTTAAATGACTTCCAAACAACTCATGTAAGTTGATCTATTCACAAATGCACAATACACAAATAGCTCTTTATTCTTTAGTTTACTCTGGTTTTCTGTCAAAGGCTTTGTTTAATAACCACAGATTTTAACTAAATTTTAGAGAACCACATTGAGATATTAGTAGAGTTATTCAATAAAATTTACTATACCGGAGAAACTCCCAACAAATAGCTAATATCTGAGTTCACCCCAATACCAAATAAACCCGACGCAAGGAAATATGAAGAATACAGAATGATCAGCTTGATGAATCATGTTTTAAAATTCTTCTTGCGAGTAATACATAAACGTGTCTACAAAAAACTACACGATAAAATAACAAGAAACCAACTGTGATTTAGAAAAGTCGAGATGTCAGCTATGACGTATTCAAATGTCTAGTTGACTTTGAGAGAGCCTTCGATAAAATAAAACACAGAAGGCTTGCAAACATATTACACAATACAAAAATTGATGACCAGGATGTGAGAATCATTATAAATTTATTCGGATTCAAAAAGTCATAAGAGTAGATCAACCAAAACTCTAAAGTGATACTTATTAGACAAGTAGTACGACTAGGATGTGTACTATATCCTCTACTTTTTAATAAGTGCTCAGAAGTGATGTTTAAAAAGTTATTACTAAAAACGACATCAATAAAAAAATATCAATTAACGAAACATTACTGACTAATCTTAGATATTTAGACAATACAATACTTCTTCGGATAGCACATTTTGGTTAATCGCACTACGCAGTACTGCGAGAGGCATGGAATGGCTTTGAGCACAAAAAAACAAAAATGTCTCATTGTCAGTAAGCACAAGACGAAACAAACTACGTTAAAGGAAAAGTTTTAGAGAAAGTACCTAGTTACAATTACTTGAGATGTGAACTAAATGAACAATGAGACCAATTTAACCTACGTAATATTTTTTCACCCATTTTTCACTAATTTATTACCACCCTAATAACTTTTCACCACCAAACCAACCTTAAGGGGAGCGATTCTGCTGGCTTAAGATTCAAGCTAGCAGAATTCGGAAAAAAAGCTTTTTGTTTATGGCATATTTTTTCACCCATTTTTCACTAATTTATTACCATCCTAACAATTTTTTACCGCCAAACTACCCTTAAGGGGAGCGATTCTGCTGGCCTAAGGTTTAAGCTAGCAGAATTCAGAAAAAAAAACTTTTTGCCGATGGAATGTTTCTTTACACATTTTTTACTAATTTATTACCACCCTAATATTTTTTCACCACCTTAAGGGGAGCGATTTTGCTGGCTTACGGTTAAAACTAGTATAATTCCAAAAAAATATTTATGATATACCACAGTGATATGCCAGGTTTTTATGAATTTATTACCACCTTAGTTATTTTTCACCCGTTAACTACCCCTTATAGAAAGGTAATATTTCTGTTAGATTAAAATTTAAGGGGAAAAATTCTTTTTTTTTTCAAATTCACTCTTCTCTACCTATAACTGAAATAAAAAACTGTTTTTTTTTAATTTTTACTAAACTTTAACCACCCTGATAATCTTGCACCCCTAAACCTATCTTATTTGGAAACGTTCCTGCTAGCTTAATATTTGAGCCAGCGAAATTAGAAAAAAGATATTTTTGAAATATCACAATGTTTTGCTGGGTTGTAACGAATTTTATTACCACCCTAGTAGTTATTCACCCCTCAACTGCCTCTTATGGAAAGACAATAATTCTGTTAGGTTAAAATTTAAGGTGAAAAAATATTTTTTTACAATTTCACTCTCCTTTACTTATAACTAAAATAAAAAAGTGTTCTGTTAAGTTTAGACTAAACTTTGATCATCATGATAATTTTTCACCCCTAAACCAATCTTATTTGGAAATGTTGCTGCTAGATTATTATTCGAGCCAACGGAATTAATACAAATTATTTTTGAAATACCACATCTGCTAGGTTTTTACGAATTTATTACCACCCTAGTAATTTTGCACCCTCAACTAACCCATGTAGAAAGTCAACAATTCTTAGGTTATAATTTAAGGTGTTGAAAAATCTATAATACAATTTTACTGTACTCCAGCAATCAATAATTCTGTTAGGTTAAAATTTATGGGACAAATTTTTTTTTTATATTCCACTGTACTCTACTTATAATTAAAATCAAAAAGTATTCTAGTAAGTTTTTGCTACACTTCCACTACCCTGATAATTTCCCACCACTAGCAATTTTATTTGGAAACGTTCTGTAACGAGTCCTTCACTTCAATAATTCTTTATTCACTTTAAATAAAATTTTTAAATCCATATCCTCTTAATAATTTTCTTAATTTTTAAATTCTAAGTTGGTATTAAACAGCGTAACCTGCGGCGCTGTAGCGAGACATGATTATCCGGCTAGCAATTAGCGCACATTCTGGTTTTAACTTTTTGGAAGACAAGTTCGGTTAACTAAGAAGGGTAGGCGCCAAGAGAAGGCTAAATTTGTTTTAAGAATATTAATTTTTGTTGGAAAAGAAGAATATGGAGAGTTTTTAGTTGTTTTGTGGTGTATACTATTTGATTTATAGCCACTCTTAGCCGGTAAGTTGATTCAATTATAAATAAAAAGTGTAAAAACCATCAGCCATTTTAACTTCTATAATATCATCATTTTTCCTTCATCAATCAAAAATCAAAATCATATCAATTTTCTATTTTACTTCCCGGCCTTAAAAACATATAATTATCCATCTTTAAAACTATCTATTATCTATTAAGACTATCTGTAAAAATATTCTGCCTCATACCGTTCTTTTATATTCAAAATTATATCCGTAGCAAGCTTTTCGTTAAAAATTATCTATTTGATCAATCTATTTTACATAAAATATTGTCAAACCATGCGAAGGTCATATTATCTACAAAATCATTAGAGCTTCTGATGATTTTGTAGACTCTTTTGAGTATCAAGTAGTCACTCTCCGGCACCTTCTGCTAGCCAGCTTTAATTTATTTGTTATCTGTTACATTACTCCAATACTTTTGTTACACACATACACACTTTTGTTACATTACTTTTATTACATTGGCATCCTAAACCTCGCAGTCCCCACATGTTTTTGTTACAGTTCCCGCTAGCTAAATATTCGAGCAAGCAGAATGAAAAAAAAAATATATTTTTGAAGTACCACAGTGTTTTGATAGGTTTTTACAAATTTATTACCACCCTATTAATTTTTCACTTCTTAACTACTCCTTGTGGGAAGTCAATATTAAGCTATTAAGCGGAAGCTCGAATATTAAGCTATTAAGTTAAGAAATTGTACAAGAATATTTTTTCACCTTAAATTTTAACCTAACAGAATTATTGGCTTTCCATAAGATACAGTTGAGGGGTCAATAACTACTAGGGTGGTAATAAAATTCGTTAAAACCTAGCAAAACATTGTGGTATTTCAAAAATATATTTTTTCTAATTTCGCTGGCTCAAATATTAAGCTAGCAGGAACGTTTCCAAATAAGATTAGTTTAGGGGTGCAAGATTATCAGGGTGGTTAAAGTTTAGTAAACGTTTAAAAAACAATTTTTGAAGTTATACTTCTATACGCACGGTCGGCGTTGGAAATTTGCATGAGAGTGAATCTGTGAAACCATTACATATGTAAGATAATGAGTAAGAGAGAGACAGAAGATATATTTTCTCTCTCTTCCTCTCTCGAGAATAATGTTACGTAAAAATATGAGTCATAGTTTTAACCTTTAAAACATGTTTTTAATCTAATATGTTGTAGAGTTTACGAGAGGCCTCGATTTACCTGAGCGACCTTCCAGAAGCGATGCGAGGGAAATCCAGTTTGCTTTTACCGTTTCGCCATCGAAGGTTTTAGACTATTCGAGATAACGGCACTGGTATATAATAACGGAACTTTATTTGGAAGGGACAGTTAATTCTGAACCCGCGCTCGCGAATTTGTTACGTTCGCCTATAATAAATTATGTAATAATTAGTGGTTAATAAACTTATATAAATTATCGTGCTTTTTAATAAACTAGAATAAGAACAATATAATAAATTAATAAAGACATTATAAATTAAATAAAGACAGAGCAGTTAAATAAATTTCATTACAAATGGTGTCAGAGTGAGATCGAACATAAATTAGACTTATAATAATAATACAAGTGAATATAAAATAAATTGTGAAAATGGCTACGATTTATGAGCTGACAGTGACTAATTTAAGAAGACATCTTGAAGACAGAGAATTAGCTTCTACCGGAAAAAAGGCTGAGTTAGTCCAACGACTAAAGAACGCTTTGCTAGAAGAAGGACTAGATCCAGAGACTTATATATTTGAAGACAAACATGATGCTGTCCTCTCGTCGATTTCGAAAGTTTCCGGCGACATCGCATCATTAGAGAACAAAGTTTCCGACGATATTTCGAAAGTGTCTTCTGATGTAGCCAAAGTTTCCGGCGACATCGCATCATTGGAGAACAAAGTATCCGGCGACATCGCTTCTTTAGAAAGCAAAGTTTCTAACGAGATTTCTTCTCTGGAAAGCAAAGTTTCTGCTAACATCTCTAAAGTCACTTCTGAAATATCTGCTCTTGACGATAGAGTGTCTTCGCTAAAAAACCAAGTTGCTGCCGATAAGTTGGCCTTCGAAGAAAAGATTAAAGAGATGGAAAGGAAGATGGAAGAAACAGGGACAGCAGAGAGAGGTAACAATCCGATTACAGTGGAGATAAAAGAAGACGAGACGAAATTTAAGTTGGAGACACGGCCGAAATTTGAAGGAAGTGGAGGTTCTATTCATGTTAAAGTCCCAACTTTCGACGAAAAATCATCATGGAACAACTACATGAAACAGTTCGAATCAGCCGCAAGAGCAAATGGATGGTCTGAAAAAGAAAAGGCTGTAAACCTGACTATCGCTCTTCGAGGAGATGCCTTAGATGTGCTTCAGACCATAGCCGTAGAGGAGACCGATGATTTCGAACAACTAAAGAAGAGGTTAAATATGCGATATGGCCACGAACATTTGGAGCATGTATATCAGTCACAGCTTAAAAATCGTAGACAGAAGAAAGATGAGGCTCTTCAAGAATATGAGGTAGATATTGCCAGATTAGTACGATATGCTTATCCAACAGCTCCCGAAGACATGATGGAAAAATTGGCCGTTCAAACGTTTATTGATGGTCTTCGTGATCATGAAATGCAGAGAACACTGCGATTAGCTCGTCACAAGACGCTGGTTGATGTCCTATCCGCCGCCCTCGAATACGAGTCAGCTACGCAGGCCTCTGGCGGGTACAGTAAAGTTAGGACTGTAAAAGAGGAAGGAGACGAAGATAAACTTGACCAGCTCTTTAATTTGATGAAAAGCATGACATGCAAGAAAAAGAAGACCATAAAATCAAGAAACTCACCATCAGGAAAACCAGAACGAGTCAACCTTAGGGGGGCAGCTTCGACCCGGAACTCTTCCAAAGACCCTCTTATACTAATAGCTTCTTTGAAATGTCGTGAAGATAGTGTATATGTAGATGGAGACATAAATGGTAAAAAGCATACGTTGTTGGTGGATACCGGAGCGACCAGAACCATCATACGCCCGACAGTTATAAACAGCCGAAAGAAACTGTTACCAACGAGGTTGCGACTTCGGACCGCTACAGGTGAAAATGCCAACATTCATGGAGAAATCCAGGTACAATTGGGAATTGGAGCAGAAAAGTTCGTCCATACTGTTATAGTTGCTGACATCGAAGAGGATGTTATATTAGGAATGGACGTAATGAATATGCATGGATTCCAATTGGATTTTAAGAATAAGGTAATCAAAGTTGGCAACGAGGAGGTATTTCTCCATCCACATAATGACAACACTGTGCAAGCAGCCATTACAGAAGATACAGTCGTGCCTGCAAGAAGCGAAACGATCATAGTAGCGCGGCTACAGGGATTTGTGGACGAAGGGAGACCTGTTATGATGGAGCCTTGGAACCACGACGATGAGGTTGGCCGTGGAATCATAATTGGAAAGGAATTGGTGACTTCGGCTAAGGAAATTCCTGTGAGACTTATCAATGTCAACGACTACCCAGTGACCATAAAGAAAGAGACAAAAGTAGGAACTTGTGTACCTGTGACATCCATAATCCGTCAGGCGACAACATCTGATAATTCCAACGATAAATTCGACCAAATGGTTGCAGTCGCAGGACAGTCTCTAAATCAGATGGAGAAAAGGAAATTAAGGGAATTTCTTCGGCAGTATCGCGATGTTTTCGTACCGAAAGGAGGAAAGACGGGAAGAACTAGTGTTGTTAAGCATAAAATTGATACTGGTAATGCTAAGCCAATTCGTCAAACAGCTCGACGATTACCACAGGCGAAAAGAGAGGAAGCTGAAACGATTGTTCAGGAAATGAAGAAAGACGGGGTGATAGAACCTTCTACGAGCCCATGGGTCTCTCCGGTGGTCCTGGTTAAGAAGAAAGACGGAACGACGAGGTTCTGTGTGGATTACCGTTTGCTGAACAACGTTACCAAGAAAGATAGTTATCCTCTGCCTCGGATCGATGACACATTGGACACATTGGCTGGAAGTAAATTGTTTTCCACTTTGGATTTGAAGTCTGGATACTGGCAGGTAGAAATGGACCCAGTAGATAAAGAAAAGACAGCCTTCACCACAGGATCTGGATTGTGGCAATTCAACGTTATGCCATTTGGACTCTGTAATGCTCCTGCGACATTTGAGAGGCTTATGGAAAATGTGTTGAGAGGGTTATCTTGGAAAACATGCCTGGTTTATTTGGATGACATAATCGTCTTGGGGGAGACATTCGAAGATCATTTGAGGAATTTAGAAAACGTTTTTAATCGACTTAAAGCTGCCCAATTGATGCTAAACCCCAAGAAGTGCCAGCTATTTCAAGGTAAAGTCAATTATCTGGGTCATATAGTCAGTAAAGAAGGAGTGGCCGTGGATAAGGGAAAAATCGATTCCATTAAGGAATGGCCAAAACCAACTGACAAACATCAAGTGAGAAGTTTTCTTGGACTATGTACTTACTACCGGAGGTTTATTAAGAAGTTTGCAGATATCGCTAAGCCATTAACGCGACTTACGGAGGAAGCAAGAGATTACCGCTGGGATACAGACTGCCAAAATGCCTTTGAGACCTTGAAAAAGCATTTAATAACAGCACCAATTTTAGGGTATCCACTGCCAGAAGGAGAGTTCATCTTAGATACAGATGCAAGTAATGTGGGAATTGGAGGAGTGCTGTCTCAGATTCAAGGAGGACAGGAACGAGTCCTCGGATATTTTAGTAAAGTTCTTTCAAAACCTGAGCGGAATTATTGCGTCACGAGAAGAGAACTTCTGGCAGTAGTGAAATCAGTAGAGCACTTCTATCAATACCTCTATGGAAGGAAGTTTTTAATCCGAACCGACCATGCCGCCCTTAAGTGGTTGATGCAGTTTAAGAATCCAGAGGGTCAGATAGCCAGGTGGATCGAACGACTCCAAGAATACGATTTTAAGATTGAGCACCGAGCCGGAGTTAGCCACAGAAACGCTGATTCTCTTTCCAGACGGCCATGCCCAGCAGAGTGTCCCCACTGCAACAAAACGGAATCCAAGGAAGCAGCAGTGCTAAGAACGACGATTGTCAACGACGACTGGACGCCTACTAAGATAAGGGAAGAACAAGAGAGAGATCCAGTTATACAGAAAATCCGAAAATGGAAAGAGGAAAACCGTCGACCACCTTGGCAGGAAATATCAAACCTATGCTCAGTAGTTAAGACGTATTGGGCCCAGTGGGACTCATTTATCATCGAAGATGGCTTGCTTAAACGAGTCCTGGAAAATGATGACGGTTCAGAGAAGAGAAGACAGTTGGTGATCCCAAAGAGCAGAATAGCCGAAGTACTTCGTCAGTTACACGACAGTCCATCGGGAGGGCATTTTGGTGTAAGGAAAACCCTTCAGCGAATTCGGGAACGGTTTTATTGGATGAACAGTTCCGACGACGTAAAAGACTGGTGTAAGAAATGTACTATTTGTGCTACGAGTAACGGGCCTCACCGGAAAAGGAGAGCTCCTATGAGACAATATAATGTTGGAAGCCCGTTTGAAAGAATAGCTTTGGACATTGCAGGGCCATTTCCAGAAAGTGAAAATGGGGGCAAGTACATGTTGGTAGTAATGGATTACTTCACTAAGTGGGTCGAGATTTACGCACTTCCAGACCAGAAGGCCGCCACCGTTGCAGATAAGTTGATCCAAGAATATATCAGCCGATTTGGAGTGCCTTTGGAGATCCATAGTGACCAAGGCAGGAACTTCGAAAGTGATCTATTCCAAGGAATATGTGATAGACTAGGCATGAAGAAAACAAGAACTACCGCGTATCATCCGCAATCGGATGGTATGGTAGAACGAATGAATAGGACAGTTGGCAAGTATTTGACAAAGATGGTGTCCGATCATCAGCGAGACTGGGACCAATACCTTCCGTTCTTCACAATGGCCTACAGATCTGCTGTTAACGAATCAACGGGCCAGACACCAGCCAGAGTCCTATTCGGACGCGAAATGCGACTACCTTGTGATCTAGAATTTGGGTGTCGACCTGGAGAAGATGTAGCAGGTGAAGATTATGTGATCGAGTTACGAAGAAGAATGGACGATGTACATGAGTTGGTCCGTTCCCACCTTCAGATCGCTAGCGACCGAATGAAGAAACGGTACGATACACAAGCCGAAAAGGGTTGCTTTAAGAAGAACGACAAAGTATGGCTGTATAATCCCAAGAAGCGAAAAGGTTGTTCTCCCAAATTGCAGCAGTTTTGGGAAGGTCCATACCTCATCATGGAGAAGATCAACGATGTCATCTACCGAATAAGCAAGATTCCGAGGGGAAAGCCGATGATAGTACACCATAACCGGTTGGCATCTTTCGAAGGTGACCACGACGTAGATGAAGAAGTGGAAGTAAACCAAGTCCAAGATGTGTTTGACCTCACGTTTGAGGAATTCATGGGTGCCTATGGAGGTACCGGTAAAGCGAGACATGGTGTTACCACTGAAGAAAAGCAAGATCTACTCGAGCTCCCCGATGACTACTCGCTGGCCCTTACCATCCCGGCCAGTATCAAAGACGCACCAGGGTTGGCATCCGTCTTTCGAAGGAAGTTTGGTCGAGTTGCAGAACTTCAATGCCAAGTGCCAGCTCCCGGTAAAACCTTGAAACTCCAAGATGCATCACGTTACCTTTTCTACCTGGTAACAAAAGACACTGCCCGTGACCAACCTACCTACCGAGATGTATGGGAAGCCTTACTTCAATTGAGAGGGCACGTACTAGAGTCCGACGTGCAAAAGTTAGCCATGCCAAAGTTGGAGTGCCGCCAATTAGATTGGAGGGTTATCCGAAATATGGTGGAGGAGATCTTTAAAGACACCGAAGTCCAGGTGTTAGTCTGTTGCAATCCGCATAGTTACTGGTGCGGAGAGAAAACCGTCCCTTGTCATTTTTATACAACTGGAAGTTGTAAAAGAGGGTCCAGTTGCCGATACCAGCATACCGTTCCAGTTCTAGTCCCAACAAGGTTCCAGGAGGAACCATCTTTTGAGAGGGGGGCAATGTTACGTAAAAATATGAGTCATAGTTTTAACCTTTAAAACATGTTTTTAATCTAATATGTTGTAGAGTTTACGAGAGGCCTCGATTTACCTGAGCGACCTTCCAGAAGCGATGCGAGGGAAATCCAGTTTGCTTTTACCGTTTCGCCATCGAAGGTTTTAGACTATTCGAGATAACGGCACTGGTATATAATAACGGAACTTTATTTGGAAGGGACAGTTAATTCTGAACCCGCGCTCGCGAATTTGTTACGTTCGCCTATAATAAATTATGTAATAATTAGTGGTTAATAAACTTATATAAATTATCGTGCTTTTTAATAAACTAGAATAAGAACAATATAATAAATTAATAAAGACATTATAAATTAAATAAAGACAGAGCAGTTAAATAAATTTCATTACAATAAAAATGTTCCTTTTGTATATATAATTTAATATTATATACATTATATATATATATATATATATATATATATATATATATATATATATATATATACTATTTTATATATAATATTATATATAATATAATATGTATTAATATTATTATTTATGTGATATGTTTTGTATTATTTAAAATTAAACGTTTATAATTATTTTAGGCTTTTGTATTTCAAAATAATCACTGTTTTACCGAGAACTGTCAATTTTGAAATCCATTAGTGTCATGTCTAATTGGCAAATCCTTTACGTGTTTGGTTCATACGTTGGTGGTTGTGAGTTCGAATCCCAATTATGAATTTTTTATTTTTGAAATATTTAAAAACCTCAAGTTAATCTTATTAAATATATGTAATATATGCAAAAAACATAAATTTTAAAATAAAATGAAAATTTACAACATAATCCGAGTTGTTGGTTTTTTATTTTTATCTTCGTAAAGTAAGTTTTATGTATATTGGCAGTTTTAAATACTTATGAATATTACATTTTAATTTATTGTATCATTATATTGAATTATGTTGCAGTGTATTTATTGTATTGTAATTTTTATATTAATAACAAAATAAACAATGAATTTTACTGCAGAGTATGTGTAATTTTTTTTTGCATTCAACTCCTTTTATACATATATAAAAATAAAAATATATATTTTCATTAAAATATTGATACAATCCTTCATTTACTATACTCCTATTACAGGTCAAATGTTTATATACAGCAAACGATGCACCATATACCTATATAACTAATTCTTTTTCTCTTTATGCTCTCTCTTACCTATAGCATTACATATGTAATGATTGTGCAGATTGACTCTTATATAAATTTTTAACGGCGAACGCGTGTATAGAAGTATAACTTCTACCGGCGGTCTCACTGGACTGCCACATTCGTTTTTTTATTTCAGTTATAGGTAGAGAAAAGTGAATTTAAAAAAAAAAGGATTTTTCCCCTTAAATTATAATCTAACAGAAATATTACCTTTCCATAAGGGGTAGTTAATGGGTGAAAAATGACTAAGGTGGTAATAAATTCATAAAAACCTAGCAGAGCACTGTGGTATATCATAAATATTTTTTTGGAAATATACTAGTTTTAACCGTAAGCCAGCAAAATCGCTCCCCTTAAGGATAGTTTGGTGGTGAAAAAATATTAAGGTGGTAATAAATTAGTAAAAAATATGTAAAAAAACATTCCATCGGCAAAAAGTTTTTTTTTTTTCTGAATTCTGCTAGCCTGAACTTTAAGCCAGCAGAATCGCTCCCATTATCAGTGGTTTGGTGGTGAAAAATTATTAGGATGGTAATAAATTAGTGTAAAATTAGTGAAAAAATATGCCATAGGCAAAAAGTTTTTTTTTCCGAATTCTGCTAGCTTGAACCTTAAGCCAGCAGAATCGCTCCCATTAAGGTTGGTTTGACAAGGTTGGTAAGAAAAAAAAGGTCTAACACTTAGTAGTTCAAAATAGGAATATCTAGAGTATTCATTTGGATATATAGTTACTGCAATGTTGATTTCTCTAATTGTTGATTATAAAAATAATCAACAATTCTTCTTCTTCTTCTTAACATGCCATACACCAAAGTGCGTAGGCGACTATCTCATTACTAGAATTCTGTTCTTGGCGGCGTGACACAGCTCGCCTGTATTGTGTATCAACAATTAGAGAAATCAAAAAAATACTGACATATTGACAAAAAAGTGCTAAATAATAAGGGAAAAAAGTAAATTAAATGGAATTACTTATTTCTCCAGTTTTTACTTCAACTTCCATTTGTCTACAGGTATGCCAACATTCTGGGGGAGGCGCCAACTTCCATAACTTTCTTCCACTCAATTGGGCCTGCCACGATGGATAGTGAACGTTGTCGATCTAAAATAAGTTTAAAGAGGTAAGTTTGACTTTTGTTTTAAAAACGTAACCAGCATAACTTTCTTTCACTCAATTGGGCTTGCCACGATGGATAGTGAACGTTGTCGATCTAAAATAACTTTAAAGAGGTAAGTTTGACTTTGGTTTTAAAAACGTAACCAAATGAGCAGAAAGTATATATTTGTCCAATTTCTACTTTTCTATTTAAAATTATTGTTAAAATATTTTTAACTATACCAAAATCTAAAAAATCTGAAAGTTCATCTTCTTCTTCATGTGCCATATCCAATTTTCAGCGTAGACAACTTCTATGATAGTTTATAAGAAACGAAATTCTTGCGTCTTATTCGCGTGCGTATTTCTTTCCGTATGAGTCACATTTACGTTATGTCAGAATAGCATCCACTAATTATTTAATAGGATTTCATATTCTAACTGAATTAATTTGTGGTTTATTAAAATCTGTCAAAAATATTAAGTTATTAAAATTTTCCTTGAATATAATATATGGCATGTGATAAATATAATTTGAAAGCTTTTGTTCAATTGTAAATATTATCTTAAATTTATTCCCACTTTCAAATAATATATCACTTGGTAGGTATATATAGTATTTTTCATGTAAAAATGCGTGCACGTCACAATTTATATAAAGTGACGTCACTTATATTTAAAATTTCCAGAACGTCAACCTTAGAGTTCAAATTTTCCTAACACAGCTAATAATACGAAACCCATACGGAACTGCTCGATCTTTCATAGGCGTCAACATGGTATAATAATCAGAAAAATGTAATCATCATTATATTGGGAATTTTAGAATTATATTGATTAAATAACCAAAAACATTTGTTATTATTACTAATATAAATTTTATGAAATAACTCTTTAAGTTAATATTCCTTAAAATAATAATTTTAATTAAATATATTAGACAATTGTACGCAACTGATACAGGAATACTTCAAATTTTTTGACAGTTCAGCGTGTACCAAAATTGTTTTAAAGGGTTGCCGCTTTTTTAGAGTAAGAATTTACTCCCCTGAGTTAGTGATAAGTTATAGCCTAAAAAAATCATTATGAAATTGACTGGCCAGTGTAAAAATGCCAATAAAACACAAAACACACACAAAACATTTTCTTCGTTGAGACTTAAGATAATGATTAATAACAATAATTATGGGAAATTTGTATGTTTATAAAAAGAGTTTTTTGACATTATGCTTGAATGATAATATTTGATCTGATTATATATACCTATATACAGTTGTGCTATGCTTGGCTATTATGCCGGTCCTGGCAGCTTTGGTAGCTGTGATAATTATACAACAATAGAGTATTTACAAGGGATTATTCAGTTTTACAGCTGTTATTAAAACAACTTTTATAATAAGACACTAAATTTCTGGATACAGTATACTTAAATATTGCGACATGGAATGTACGAGGAGTATACGAGGAGGGAGCATTAATTAACCTAATAGAAGAACTTAAAAAATATAAAATACACATCATAGCAATACAGGAAACACATTAAACTGGAAACAACATTGAAAAGATTAGCCCATATACGTCTTATACAAGTGGAGGCGATAATAGGAATTTTGGAGTGGGTTTTGGAGCAGGTAAAACGATTTGTAGTAACATCTGACAGAATGTATGCAATTAGAATTAAGTGAAAAGAGAACATGATATCGCTGATAAATATACATAAATTTTATGAAAAATTAGAGTCATTGTCTCAAGGAATACCCAGACAAAATATTAACATTATTATAGGCGACGCCAATGCAAAGGCCGGAAAAGAAGATATATATAAAAACATAACAGGGGGTAAAAGTAAACATTTGAATACAAATAATAATGGCCAAAAATTGATTACATTCGCAATTGAAAACAGGATGAAAATAATGAGTACGCATTTCAGGAGAAAAAATATGTATAAAGGAACGTGGAAAATTGTGGGATCAAATGAAACAACAAACGTGAAGACGGGCTGACGTAGACTCAGATCATTTTTTGGTTAGAATTAAGTAAGAATGTAAGTAAAATATTAATGTGTAAGTAAATTTAATTTTGAAAAACTGCGAAAATTTGAGGTAGCGCAGGATTATCAAAAGGATATACAAGAAACCTACGCCAAATAAGATAGTACTATTGTGAGTAATATACAACAATAGTTCTTGAAAATAACAAACACTAAAAAAGAAGCAACGTCAAAGATCCTACCAAGAACAAAAAGATTTAGAAAAAAACCACTGGTTCGATACGAATGTAGAACAGAGTTAAAAAAGATCAAATTTGAGATTAAAAAGTTTACGATCGCAAAAACAAGACGACCTAGAAAGGTATATGAACAACGAAAAAAAGTAAAGATAATTCTAAGGGAGCGGAAACGAAAGTATATGGATAATAAAATAAAGCGTATTGAAGAAAATTACAAGACAATTGAAATCAAAAATTTTTACAAAGAGGTAAAATACATTAAAACTGGGTATCAGGGAAGAACAGTGAATTTAAAAGATAAGCAAGGAAGCCTGATAGTGGACGAAGACCAAATATGTGAAAGGTGGAAAGAATATTTCGAAGAGATGCTAAATGACGGAGTGACTACTGAAGAAAATTATAATGTTCCTAAACCCCAAATAGTAATAAAATAAATACCAAAGCCCACAAGAGAAGAAATTGAAGAAATAATAAAAGATATGAAAAATCAAAAAAGCCCCGGGGAGAGTGGCATTGTGACAGAGAACGTAAAATATGGAGGAGAGGCCTTAATAAACCAACTTGGTGAGCTAATACTAGAAGTATGCCTATGTTCCTATACACAAAAAGGAAGATAGAACTGAATGCGCAAACTATAGAGGAATATTCTTATTAGAGTTAATATATAAAGTGTTCGCCATACTAATTAAAAAACGATTAGAAATATATATAGAGAAGAATCTAGGAGAATACCAGAGAGGATTTCAGAAAGGAAGATCAACAACCGATCAAATTTTTATGCTGAAACAAATTCTGATCAATTGCTATGATACAACATTTCAGCACAAGTACTTTTCATTGATTACAAAGCCGCCTACGATACAATAGACAGAAACAAATTAATAGAAACGCTAAAAGAATTCCAAGTGTCAGAAAAAATAGTAAGATTGGTAAAAATGACAATTAGACAAACCATTTGTGCTGTGAAATGCAACAGTACAGTCTCAGAAGAATTCGAAGTGAAAAAAGGTGTTCGCCAAGGAGACCCGTTGTCTACATTGCTATTCAATATAGTTCTAGAAAAAATTGTAAGAGTTAGTGGGATAAATAGGTCCGGAACTATTTTATATAAGGAGCACCAATGCTTAGCATACGCTGATGATGTGGTTCTCATTGCAAAAAATGGAAAAGAACTATCAAATATAGCAAAAAGACTGATTCGGGAAAGCTGTAAAATGGGAGTAAAAGTTAATATTAATAAATCAAAATACATGGAGATCTCGAGCAAAAAAGGAATAAACACCAGGGGATCCTTTAAATTGGAGGTGAAAGATGGATTAGTTGTAGAATTCGACAAGGTGGATGAATATATGTACTTAGGTACTCTTATTGATCAGACGTGTAAGAAAGAAACTGAAATCAACCTGAGACTGATCAAAACCAACAAGTGTGCTGGAGCCATGGGCAAAATAATTAAGGCCAAAAATATATCTCATAACACAAAAATATGAGTATGCAAAACTATAATTAGACTCACAATGCTATACACTGCCGAGACATGGACTATAAACAAAACCATACAAGACACATCGGAAGCATGAGAAAGAAATATACTTCGCAGAATGTTTGGTGGAAAAGTAGTACAGGGAGAATGGAGAAGACGAACTAATGCAGAAGTGTACCATTGGTATGCTAACCCTACAATAACAAAAGTGGTGAAAAAACGTAGACTAGAATGGCTCAGTCATCTAGAAAGAATGCAAGGTAATAGACTAGTCAAGAATATTGCTTGGAGAGTACCTGAGGGCAAAAAAAGAGAGAAAGACCAAGAAAGAAATGGAGAGATGTAGTGATGAAAGATGTCAGAGAGATGGGAGTCAGAGATTGGAAGCTGATAGCTAAGAACAGAAAACGATGGAAATTATCCATCCAGCAATGGACCTAAAAGACCTGTTAACGCTGTACATACATACATAATATAAAATTATTTTCGATTATACATGGCCAGTGACACCCTGTATAATACCATTGCAATGGGTTCGTTAGTAGACATAATTGACATTATTACTGCGATTAAAATCTTCTCCTATTTCGAGTTGTGTTCCAGAACAGGTAGTGTATGTATTGTAGGTTTTTAACAGACGATTTACGTGGCTTGTTAGAGGATGTTCCCTTGGAAATTAGATGAAACATGTGGTTTTTACTTGACAAAGTACCTAGTCCACTAGCATATAGTACAAACAATGTTAGACGTGTGCTAAATAGTAACTACAGCGAGAGTTGGATTGGATATGGTGGTACTATGGAATGGCCCCCAAGTTCTCTAGGACTAACTCTACTAGACTATTTTTTTGGGGGTACATCAAGAAGATATTATACAAACCACACGACGGGATAATATGAAAATTTGTATACAAAATTCCTTTTCCATTCATATACAAAATGTTGGATCTGAAATGATACAAGACATTCAACAGTTCCTTATTACATGTGTAATGATGTGTCTTGAACATAATGGGTAACATTTTGCACATTTATTACCATAGTTAATAATAAATTTACAAATATAGGTCATCAGTTAGGTAAATATTATTTTGTAGCTAATTTTTACTACCATACATTTTATTTAATCTTTTATATTTTGATTTACGTTAGGTTAGGTTTATAAAATTGGGTTATAATTTTTGTTTGTTATATATGTGTTCCATTCAAAAAAGAACAACTTCGGTTCATTCTCTTGTTCTGACTGACCCTATATAATCGAAATTAATTAGATTATAAAGGTGTTTGATATACATCATTTTTGTTATAAATTTTTTTTAATAATCCATAATTTAACCGTAATAAAAGAAAGCCAGAGGTTTGGTACACCCTGTATGTACCTACATTAGAATTATGTAAAACTAATAAGTATAATAAAATATTGCCAACTTACATGCATCTGCGCTCCGTATCCCGATCCTCCCATAAAAATCCAACTCATTGCTATATTCTCAGAATGGTTCCCAAGAAAATACGGCTTGGAATAGTACTCTCTCAAAATTTTCCCAGCGTTGTCGTTGCAGTTATTCCACCCCACATACCAAGGCTTCTCTCCTGGTACCATATTGGCTCTACTGTCGGACATTTTAAATACTTCTGATAAACTTTTAAATTCCGTCTTATAAGGAAAGAACTGGCAGTTTCTTCTAACGCCTTCATCAGGCCGAATATTTTCATATAGACTTTTAAAAAACTGGAAATTAAAAGTTTTTGATGCTGGCCAATCTTCAACGGCATCAATTATAACAACTGGCTTAGCAGGTCTGTTATACATTTCGTAAAAGTCTTCTGGAGATATTCTGGACACTTTTGTGACATGAGTGATGTTTTTGCAGAAGTCACAATTTTCTGGTTCACGGAATATTTTTGACGCATCAGCAGGCATTTCTATTAAACACTGAAAAATATTTTGATAGGTAAAATAGGTATTTATATATAGTTTTTTTTAATTCCATACACTTTTTACGAAATTAAGTCACTGGTGACCCATGATACACACATGATACTCGTTAAAATGCATTATTCATATTAAACACGGAGAAAAGCTCGGATTTGTTCGGAAAAATATTCCCATGAGATTTTTTTCCATAATCACTTTCATGAGATACTCTATAATAAGGTCCAAGAGGTCGCCCAGGCGAAAAATTGTTCAAAATTTTTTAAACAATTTTTTTAACCAATTCTAACAATACTTTTTTGCGGTTCGGCAATTTTTTTTTGATAAATATTTTAAAACTGAGAAAAACGCAGAATTACCATTTTCGAGGTTCAAAAACATTATTTTTAAATTAACCAAGAACCTAAATTCAAGTTTAAACCTTATTCTATCATTTTTCGATAAGTATTATGGGCCTATTTCATTTTAAAACATTGTTTCTAATAGTTAATCGTCTATAAGAGAGAGAAACAAGTTCTAGGGCACAAATTTTTGCTGGTTTATTATTCTCATCGTACAAATTAGCGCCAGCATTTCCACACGCGCTTCATATCAATTAAAAACAATGGTTTAACCCGGCAGTAAATGGATGGTCTGAAAATCTCCCCAGTGGACGGGTGGGGTCTATCAGGACCAAAATTTAAAAGTTCAGATAACATTCACATCATTTTTTTAAGTATTTTGTCGGTTTACCTGTCTCTTACTTAATGACCTTGTGGCATGGTATTTTCGTTATATTTTATTTTTCAAAAAATATAGCAAATAATCTAAAACCTCGCATTTTCTGCTTTGTTTAACTTCTATTAGCACTGATTAGTAAATAAATGTTTTTCACAATTCCTACATATCGTCATCATCATCATCATTGGCTTTTACAACTCTTCGTGAGTTTTTGCCGCGTTTACTATTGCCTTCCATTGATTCCGATCCTGTGCTATTATGTCCCATGGCCTTACTTCCATCTTCCCCAGGTCTTTCCACCTTTTTCTAGGCCTTCCTGTCGATCTTCTACCATCTGGTCTTTCCCAAAACACATTGCTAATCAGTCTGTCGTCATCACTCCGTACCACGTGGCCTGCCCATCTTAATTCCTACATATGTTTTATTAAAATAAAAATATTAAGCTACATAAATTTGGTTATAACAAAAAATAGAAAAAATTCTCTGCACAAAATACAAAAGTTTGAATTTTACCCTAAATTGTTCTCTCCGCACTCAGAGCAAGATGCAATATGCTCCGTATACAACCAGGACAGACAAAATGTGCAAAATATCGCGTTTTCCGTCTTTTAATGTATTTGCAATTTACTCGAGCTAAATGAGGTATTCAAAGCTCTCCTTCCCATATTTTCCTTTGTCATATTTATTCCTAAATCTTTCATAAATAATCTTGTGCAATTTTTAAATTCTCCTTCTGGATTGTTTCTTTTGTATATTTCGAAAGCATTGACGGCAGCGACATTCATAGACCATAGAATACTACCATACGCCAACGTCCAGTGTTTCCAGCAACATTATAGGAAGATATTTTTCGGTCAACAACGTCTACTTCTCCCTTTGTCAGATTGTAAAATGTAATAATTTCTGGTTTTGCTTCTTCTCCAGTTGCTTCATCAATTTTATTGTCGAGAATCATAGGGGACCAAAGCAAAACATTATTTGATTTTTTTGGTACATACGACACTGCAGTAATATCGAAATCAAATGCAAAGACAGATGAACATCGATGTCGGTTTTTGATGTTTGTTATTTGATGCGTCAATTCTCTTCTGTTGGACTGAATGGTACTGACGGCTGTAAGTTAGTGAACTTCTAGTAACCATTTTACAGTCTGATATCCAGTAAACCATCAATCCATTGTAATATTTCTTTCTGTTCCAGATAAGTGTAACCACATTCTTTCGGTTACAGCACCAGTAGAGTTTTCAATCTTAAAAGTATAAGAGTTCGAGCATAAATTTCTAAATGTGCTGTGTAAAAGGTCCTAGTATCTACGGTTGAAAATACTTTCAAACCGTATTTGTCGGGTATCTTAAGAATATACATTTTAAAACTGCACCTTCCTCGAAATGCAAGTAACATTTCAGCGAGTTTATATATTGTCCAGAAGAATAACTAGCTTTGCATTTCTCGTTGAAAATTTCAACAATGCTTCTTACCGGTGCAAGTTTATTTAGCACTTTTCTTTCTTCTCTAGTATTAATATCATCGAACCTTAGACATCTCAATAGAAACCTGACTCTTCTGAAAGGCATTGTAGCAGGAAATATCTCTGCTCCCAATTCATCAGTATCATAAAACTCCAACAAATTTTTACGACCACCAAATATAATAAACCCAATAATGCTTTTATTTCACACGTATCAGTGTCTGTGGTGTCATATGTTTATTGGCATACCTTTGTGCGTTAGCTCGAATGAATATGTTAGTATTTTCTATGAAAATGGGAAGAATATCAATAAAAAACAGCATAAAACATTCAACAGGTGTAGAAGCATTTCTACCCATTCTTGTAGCTCCTGGCAAATGTGTAATTATATTTCTTGCCCGAGTACGGACATTTAGGGGTGAAGCTTCTTTTCTTCATTTCGTCCCATCCTTACCATAATAATAAGCTGATCTACTCTCTTTTGAAACAGATTCTTCTTCTGATTTTTCGTCTGTAGCTTCTTGTTCTGTATCTGTGACATGATCGCTTTCTAAAACAAAATTTTCGTCAGCAATCAAATCGCCGTCGGTTTCTGCCATATTTTCCACTTCTTCATTATCAGTTTCTACTTCTTCATAGAGTTGTCTCAATTTTTCAATTTTTTTCATACGAATCCATAATTAACTATTGGAATACTGCTATGGAACACTTACTTGTTTTATTTTTGGATTTTTGATAAATCCAAATAAATACCACCACAAATTTTACACAGCAGACACCAGCTAACGAATTTCGAATGAATCGTTGTTGTCCCTCTATATAAAAGACGAAAGTAAAGTACTCGATTAAAAAATTCGGCATTTAACCGAGGGGTATTTGCATCGGTATTTATATCCAGGGAGTCTCTGAAACTCAGATTGTATCGGGAAGAACTTATTTTTCTAAGTAGCTGAAATTTTTAATAAAATGTGGGTTTCACAAAAACCATGTGAAAAATACTAGTAAAATGTACACATACAGAGCATACAAAAATTAAAGTCGGTTAAAAGCCACAAACAAATTATATTTTAGGTCACAAACCGAAAAGTAAATTCTTTCCAGATATATCGCCATTAGTTGGAGTGAGCAATTATTGAAAGGTACTGAAAAGGTCATTTGTATAATATAAATAGCAGTTAAAATACAATCATTTTTCATTCTTTCATGGACCAATAGACCACACCCGTCCACTCCCGGTTTAATAGTTATTTATGCACCAAGGGTGTTATCGGGGAGCAAAAATCATACTCGCCTTTGCCGATGACGTAGACGCAGTAGCACAATCAACATTAGAAATTAAGGATATTTTCTCGAGCTTTGAAGAAGCTACATTAAACCTCAGTCTAAAAATAAATTAAGGCAAAACAAAATACATGGTCGTCTCAAAACAAGAACGACGGCGAATAAGGCAAAACATTACTATAAATGATCACAACTTCGAAGTGGTTAAAGAATTTAAATATCTAGGAGCAACAATCACAAATGACAACAAATTAAAGCGAGAAGTTTTTTTTTTTTTTTTTATTGAGAAGAAATATTGCCGCATCCACCAAAAGGTTATTAGCGGCATTACACAGTAAACAAAACTTTAAATCTGATACAAGATATTAATTGACCTTAGGTAATTTAATAAGTTTTTTACGTGGCAGTTTTCTCCTAATAAATCTGGTAGAGTATTTGGTATATTGTTTATGGAACGTTCTCTATGGTATTTTGGACACTCGATTAACAAATGGACGACGGTAAGAGGCGTAACACATAGGTCGCACAGCGGGCGTTCACTGGCCGAAAGTAAATACGAGTGTGTTATCTTAGTGTGTCCTATACGTAGGCGCGTTAGAACCGTTTGAATAAACCGTGTGCTAGCACTAGTTTTCCACTGTCGTGTATCTGGTTTTAGCGATCTTAATTTAGATTGCGATAGAAACCATTCGCGCTGCCACTGACCCATCACTTTTTGTTTAAAAAACGATTTGAGATCTTTACACACACTCTCACGCACTAATTCAGATTCCGCACTTGTTGCTGCATCACGAGCACTACTGTCTGCCTCTTCATTGCCGATAATTCCTATATGCGATGGGATCCATATAAATTTAGGAGTTATGTGGTTCTCTTGGGCGATTTGTAGTTCAGTTTTTATTAGTTGCTCCAATGGCTGTTTAGGATACAGATGCTGTATTGCAAGAAGAGAGCTGAGCCAGTCAGTGAGAAACAGAGGTTTTGGAATTCTTGAGAGGTTTGCATGTTTTAGGGCACGGTACAAAGCAAACAGTTCAGCGGTGAAAACACTTGAGCTAGGCGGTAGCTTAAATTTGAAAGTAGACGTTGGAGTAACAAAAGCACAACCAATGCCATCAGTAGTTTTAGATGCATCGGTAAAGATGTTTGTGCAGTTAAGGTAGTCTCGTTCAAGAATCTCATTTAGTTTGTTTTTGATTATTATGTTGTTATTGCATTTTTTGGACAACTCTATTAAAGAGGTGTTGCAATTTGGGATGCTTATCAGCCATGGAGTCGGATGTTGGATGTTACAGTGAAATACATCTGGGATTGTTGTGTCAAAATTATTTAGAATTGATCTTACTCGTGTGTAATAAGGTTTTCCAGTACGAGGTTTATTAAAAAGAAAGTCAAGATTGTTTTTAGAAAAAGTATTTTCGAAGAGTGGATGATCCTTATTAGCAGCTACAGAAGAAGCATGTGAAAGTGTTAAAAGTGCCCGCCTATACTGCAATGATGGTTCTCCAGTTTCGGAATGTAAGCTTTCTATGGGTGAAGTGTGAAAAGCTCTGAGAACGATCCGAAGTGCGGCATTGTGGATTGTATCTAATGGTTTTAGGGTACTCTTGGTTGCGGAGGCATAAACAATTGAACCGTAATCGAGCTTGGATCTAATTAGTGTTTTATACAGAAGGAGTAGTTTAGAGAAGTCGGAACCCCAGAAACGATTTGATACGGTTTTAAGCAAATTGAGTCTTTTGTTGCATGTTAGCGCCAAATGTTGTATGTGCTTTTTCCAGGAAAGTTTTTGATCCAGCCACATACCAAGGAATTTTACGGAGTTTTGGAAGGGAATTATGCTGTTGTGAAGATAAAGGACTGGTGTAATGCATGATTTTTTCGTAAACACCATACCAGTTGTCTTTGTAACGGAGAATTCGAAGCCTGTACTAGCTGTCCATTCATCTAGTTGGGTTAAAAATGTCTGTACTATTCTGCACATAGATTCTTTTTGTGCTCCTTTAATGTATACCACTAAATCGTCAGCATAGAGGCGAGCTTTGAGAGGTTTCTGTAATTTGTTTAATATGTTGTTTATGGCAACTAGGAATAGGGTAGGACTAAGTACTGAGCCTTGTGGGGTACCGTTTTCTGCAGTATAAAAATCAGAATAAACGTTATTAAGTCTTACTTGAAAAGCAAAGTCTTTTAACAAATTTTCGATATAGGCTAAGCAGTGTCCTCTAATATTGGATGCGTGCAATTTTTTAATGATGTTGAATCTCCAACACGTATTGAAGGCTTTCTTTATATCGAAGAAAATAGCTATGCACATTTGATTCATTGCTAACGCTTCTTGGACATCACTTTGTAAGTCTACGATATTGTCCATTACTGACCGATTACGTCTGAAGCCGTTTTGCTCTGGTAAGAAGAAATGAGATTTTTCCAGTGTCCACATAAGCCGGGCATTAACTATTTTCTCCATTAATTTAGCCATGGCACATGTTAGAGAGATGGGTCTGTATGATTCTGGATCAAGTCGAGGCTTTCTGGATTTTAAAAAAGGCAAAATTGTGGCTTTTGCCCATATAGACGGATATTGTCGTTGTTGCCAAATTTGATTGAAAATTTGCAGTAGATGTTGTTTTGCTAAGATTGATAAATGCTTCAGGAATACGACAGGAATATTGTCGGGTCCTGGACTTGAGTTTTTCATATCTTGTAAGGAGTTATTTAGTTCTATAATAGTAAGAGGTTGAGATAGGGGGTTTTCGTGGGATTCTTCTAGAGACAAGATGGTGCGTTCTTTCTTTAGCTTGTAGTCCCTAAAATTAATGTCGTAGTTTTCGCTAGAGGAATGTTGTTCAAATGTGAAAGCAAGAGTGTTAGCAATGTCTTGTGAAGAAGAGACTGTGGTATTGTTTATTTTAAGAGTGTTAATTGATGAAGAATACTTTAAACCGGAAATTTTCTTTACCCTTTTCCAAACTTCGCTCATTGGAGTAGAACTATTTATTTCTGAGACGTATTTTGACCATGAGGCTTTTTTTGAATTTTTTATGATTAATTGGGCTCTAGCTTTTAATCGTTTGAATTCTATTTTACTTTCTTGGGTTTTGTGCCGTTTAAACCTATTGAAAGCTTTTTTACTTTGCTGTATTGCTTCTTTGCAATCCTTATTCCACCATGGTACTGGATGATGATTGTGAATTTTTTTTGTTTTTTGAATATAGAGTTCTGCACTTTTTAGTATTAAGTCATTAAAATTGGTGATTGTTCTATCGATATCACAGTAATTTATTTCACAGCTTTCTACGGAATTATCAATATATGTTGAAAAACTCACCCAATCAGCCTTTTCTGTTTTCCATTTTAAGACAAAGGTGTCTTTTGGTTCCGGTAGGGCATTAGTATTGCAGATTTTTATGGGGCGATGGTCGCTGCCGTAGTTGAACGACAAAACTTCCCACGATAAGCAAGGAGATAAAATTGGATCACAGAGACTTAAGTCAATTGCCGAGGATTCTCCTGATGCTGAGTTGAACCTCGTGGGGGTTCCATCATTAAGAAAATTTAAATTAACGTTATGTATTAGGTTTTCTATTATTCTTCCCATCTTATTTGTGTTAGAAGATCCCCATATTATATTGTGTCCATTAAAGTCACCGACGACTATACGTGGTGTTGGAATTTGGTGTATAAGGTGCAGTATATCTGCATAATTTACCTGTGAGTTGGGAGGAATGTAGATATTACATAGATAAAATGACATCAAGGAATCAATTTTGATGACTATAGCTTCTAAATTGCTTACTACGGGAAATAAATTTGCATCGAAAGATTTTTTTTACTAATGTCATAACACCACCACTAGCATGGCTAACAAGCATCCTGTCTTTACGAAAGCATATGTATTGTTTAGGACTGTATTTCTGTTGAGGTTTTAAATTGGTCTCTTGGAGACAGATTATGTCTGGACAGTTTTCGGCAATGATAATCTGTAGCATAGCCAAGCGATGGAAGAATCCATCGATATTCCATTGTATGATCGAGTTGAATGTAAGAAATAAAAAAAAATTAAATAAAAAAAAAATAAAAACTAAACGGTAGCTGCTAATAAGTGCTGGTTTGTGATGCATCACTTTCTACTTCAGAGCCCACCTCTCCGAGATAAGCAAATATTTTTTTGTTTAAGTTAGTTAGTCTCGATTTTATTGACCTTTCTTTTAAATAGGGACGGATTTGTTTTAACATGTGAGAGACACCTAGCAAATCAGGAGTGAAATCCTTGATCGAGATTATAGGATTAGATAAGCCGGCAGTGTTGTCTAGTAGGAGGGCTAATTGTTCACTGTTCAGTAGAAATGGTGGTTCGTGATTATTGATGAAGGTTTTGGCTGGTTCTATCTTGGATGAAAAGGATAAATCCGAATGCGTTTCTACAAGTTTAGTTTTCTTTGGCTTTTTTCGAGTTCCTGTAGATTTTGGTGTTACAAATGGGCTTTCTTGAGGTGCAGTGTCAGTTTCTGGAGAGATGACTTCATTTATAGATCGTTTTGAATGCGTTTCTTTATTTCCTGTTTCTTCTGTATTTACATTGGGTAATTCTGACTTGGTATGTTGTAAAATGGTGCTTTGGTGTGATAATAGAGGTAGAGTTTGGTTAGACGGCGACGTTGAAGGTTGGCTAATTTCACTGGCAAAGGAATCCATAGAACATTCTTCAACATGAACTTGTGAGTTTTCATTGCAGCGATGGGCAGTATGTCCGGTCTTTTTGCAGTTGTAACATACCATACTATCTTGAGACAGAAAGATTCGATATGTTGTTTCGTCATGATTTATAGTAAACGAATCAGGTAGTTCTATACTATGAGGACTTACATAGACCTGTCTTCTGAAGCTGAGAATATGACTATACTCAGGTGATGTAGCGCTGATTTTTAAAAATGTTATTGGAGATACCATGTTAAGTCCGATATTTTGTAGGTAGTTGATTAAGAAACTATGCGGTATGGTGGGACACACATTTGAAAGAACAATACGTTCCGCAGGGGTGATTAATCTTCTAGCCTGTACAGTTACATTTTGAATTTTTATATGACCGTGGTTTGTCATGAAGTCATCAACAACTTTTTTATTTGCTAGATACATACAAATACGGTTATTTGATAATCTGGATGAAAATATTATATTCTTAGGTTGAATTATCTTGCTCAATGGAATTAAATAGTCCTGCAATTTAGTATTATCCAAGGCACTGAAGACAATCGCTTGTTCTTTCGATGGGAACTGCATATTTGCTACTGCTGATGAGTACGTTGAGCTATTAGAGTTTGTTTCAGACATTAGTAGTGAGGTAGGTGAGATGCTGCTGTTAGTAGCCATATTTAATTTTCCTCCAACGTATTAAAATTATTGAAGGATTTAATACGTCTGTGGCCAGCTTTACAGCTGGCCGGTGAAACTGGATTTAAAACGAAAAACTAATAAACTATTTTGTAGTTGTTGATAGTTTTTTTAAAACACTACTAGTTGAAATGTTTTATAGACGATAGATAGTCCAAAATTTATAATTATTTATTCAATATGTAGAATAAAAAACTTACTGACTGTTAATCACTTCATATGCAAACATACAAATATTATTTCACATTTTATCAACTGTATTAAACACCAACATTAAATATCAATTAACAATATAATTGATTTAAAGCGATAACGTGTTCACTGTTGAAAGGTTCGAAATCAACTCAAAGCGAGAAGTTGAAACGAGAATAATGGCAGGAAACAGATCTTTCTTTGCAATGCAACATCTAATGAAGTCAAAACTTCTTTCACGAGGAACAAAAATCCGGATATATAAGACCATAATACGACCAGCAGTCTCAAATGGAAGTGAAACATGGGCGCTAACAAAAAGAGAAATAAATAAATTGCTGTTGTGGGAACGTAAAATTCTTCGAATAATATATGGCCCTTGCAGAGACAGCGTGACAAACGAATGGAGGGGCAGATACAATAACGAGCTAGAGTCTCTATTCGGAAAAGAAAATCTAGTCAGATATATAAAGGCCAATAGACTCAGATGGGCAGGGCATGTGATACGCAGTAACGACAATCGCCTTATAAACAATGTGTTCTGGGAAAGGCCAGAGGGAAGAAGGTCTGTAGGGCGGCCTAGAAAAAGGTGGAAAGATGCAGTTAAAGAAGATCTAGAGAAAATGGGAGTGCGACAATGGGAATTACTGGCACAGGACCGACAAACATGGAAGGCAATAGTAAACGCGGCAAAGACTCACGAAGAGTTCTAGCGCCATTGATGATGATGATGATGGTGTTATTAAGATGATTACGTCTGGACAGCAACATAATCCAGCCAGAGGGCGTTTGGCTCGTGTTATGGATGTTGCTCAATGGGCGTAATCATCCGGTAATATCAGTGGTACATACAAGATATTTTTCACTTTACATAATATAAAAAATAAAATTGAGACGTTTTTACTTTTTATTTTACTCCCTCTGGGTGGATTAGGTTGTCCTTCAGACGTTATCATCTTAATAACACCCTTGTTACACTCTTACACCTTTTTTACTTGTGTTTTTGGGCTCAAAAAAAAAGAGACTAATTTTGTTCAGAATGATCCAAAAAATTTAAACAAATTTGTCGGGCCAAAAAAATTGATTGTTAAAATTTGTTTTAATAAAAAATTATTTAAAAATATTAAACGCGACCTCCTGAACCTTATTATGGGGTATCTCATGAAATTGATTATGCAAAAAAATCTCATGGGAATATTTTTCCGAACGAATACGAGCTTTTCCCCTTGTATTATAAAATTATTCTTTTACTTAGTTCAATTTTTTATCGAGTTTTTAGCTGAATCATTAAATTTATTAAATCATTAAATTACAGGTAGTTTTATTAAAATTTACTATAAAGTTAATACAATCAAAGGAATGAAAAAATATGTTTGATGAATTATACAATTAGCAGAATTGATTATACATTTAATATTGTTTTGAAGCTATTTTCTTGTGACATGGTAATATTATTCACTATTTTTTATCGAAAATTAACCCCAATTTCAGTTTAAAGAAAGTCAATTTTAACGTTTCGATTTCCATTTCGAAAATCGTTCTCAAAATTTTAAAAATTCGAAGTGAAAATCTAAACGTCAATTTAAAGTATTTTAAACTTACATTGTAGTTAATTCCCAATAATAAATAATGATTATTTGTTCCCATAACGCTTGTCTATAGTATATAGAAAACCATTTACACGATATTTATAATAATTGCTTTACAAGTTATGACTAATTTAACTAAAACATTTTGAAACACATGCCACTTCCTGTTATACCGGAAGTGAACTACAAGTTTGTTATTTTTATAGTACACCCTATATATTATTGTATTTTTAGATTTTGCGAAAAATTCTGGACAAAATTTGTGTAACGTACCATAACTCTTCATACTTTTTGAGTTATTCTACTCCATTCGTCAGAGACGAAAAGCTACTGAACCTATAAAAATCATACGATCAAGCTGAATTTTGCCGAGAGAGTCAATTTTAGAACTCAAAAGATCAAAAAAAAAGTTTACCACTTTTACCCTCTGGCTTTCTCCTAAAACCCCCTTTGTAGAAGGGGGAAAACGGAAAAAATCAAGAATCTGAACGTCATAGAAAAAAATATTTCAAACAGTTTTAATAAAGGCGTTAAATAAATAAACGTGACGTGGTTTTGACCAATTTTTGTGATTCTCATGAGATCAGTACAATTTATTTCTTTTATTAACCGTCCATTGTAAAGTTTCGATAACAATTTTGGCAACAAATTTGAGGCATTTAAAATATGCTTAAAAAACGCTGAAACTTCCACATTACAAACATTTAAAACTTCTCTTTTTCAATTACACTAGTACGTTTTTCAAAACTACCCATCTTCTGCTACAAATTACAGTCAAAACCATCTTCCTGGCGGCATTTCCCGTGACGTGCAATCGTTTGTAATGTATAAGTTTAAATTCTGCGTTTTTTAGTCATATTTCAAATGCCTCATATTTGTTGTCACAACTCAAAATTTAAATTTCATGTTATAAGTTATCAATATTGGTCTCTAAAAATCGAAATGTCACTATGACCGGTCAATTAAAGTAATAAATTTAATTGATCTCACAAGAATTGTAAAAAATGGCAAAAATCGCCAACGTTTATTTATTGATCAGATTTATAGAAATTGACTTTATTTTCAGCAAAATACAAAATTTGCACAAGCAAGCTGCACTCTTCATCTTTAAAACGCATTTTGATTTTTGTCTGAAACTGACATTCAAAATCTCAGGTCGCTTCAAGCGTTGTTTCTGAGAGAACTGTTAACTCTACAGAAAAAGTGCTAATTAACATTTTTGTTTAAAATCATCTCATTTAAAATCGATTTTTTTGAGTTTTTACCACTCTAGATCTGGAGTTTTAGGGGGAAACCCCAGGGGGGTAAAAGTGGTAAACTTTTTTGCATCTTTTTTGGGATTCCAAAATTGATATTCTCGGCAAAATTCAGCTTGTTCGTATGATTTTTAGGGGTCAAATCTCTGACGACTGGACTATTCGTCTTTTTTCAAAAATGTTGACAGGTGGAAACAATATTTTCAAAGTTAATTCTTGTCCATTTACAATCATAATGTCTAAAAACCTTTTCTCACAAAAAGTAGGTACAGTTCTTTCAGGAATTTTAATCGACATCAGATTTCTAAATACAGGGTTTTCACAAATTAAACTTCAAACCACATTAAGTCAATAAGTTTAAATAAAACATCCTGTATTTTCTAATTTTAATCAGAAAATAAAGTGTAGTCACAAAGGAAATAAGCCACAGTTTAAGTTTAAAATAAGTTTATTGACGTTTTAATTTCCACTTCGGAAATCGTTCTCAAAATATAAAACATTAATAAATGTTTATTTTATTAATGCTTTGTATTTTGAGAACCATTTCCGAAGTGGAAATTGAAACGTCAATAAATTTATTTTAAACCTAAATTGTGGCATATTCCCAATAAAAATAATAATTAGATTTACTAATAAGTTTACTTTTTGTAAGCAAGCTCACGTTGCATTGTTATGGCGAATAATTTACCAATGCCGATATTATTAATTTATATAATAATTACTTTGGAAAAATAAACTTACCTCAGAATTGTAGAATATATCCGAGTTTTTATACAAGACATAGCAGAAAAAGAATGAATAAGCGCATATTTTGATCTGCTTCCTGTAGCTCCATAATATATCAAAAAGAACTAGATGTTTCGCAAGGTTACCCGCACGTAAAACATAGTAAATATTTAGGTTTTTTAGAAAAGATATCATACTAATTGATAATGCTGTGTTGTGTGATTTTATATTAATATTAATAATGCAATAATTTAGTTTTCTGCTATATAACTATATTTGTTACTTTAGATAAAAAAAAGGTTGAAGAAACGTTCTGTTTTAATTAAATTTAATAGCGAATAGTTAAATAGAAATGACTTACTTTTGTTAATATAATCAATTGTGTACAAATATAAAGAATCTATCAAGTAGGTCAAAGCCGTAATTTACCAATAAATTGCAACTAATTACTTCAACCTGATGAATATAAAATCAATCAACCGCGAACACTTTTCCCTAGTCTCATTAAATTCTCTAGTATAATAATTGTAAACTAGAATCACTTTTTCGAAAGACTTTGGTGCGAGATATACTCCAACTGCGATACTCAAGGGTTTCGAAGCGGTTTGAGCGCCTTATCGCAAAAAGTTAGAACACCAGCTGCTTGTGGGTAATGGAGCGCAGAAAAAATTAAATGGAGTTCCCGGCCATCTGATCCTACACTGCTAAAAATGTCTGTTTTGTAATATGAATTACAGTTGAATTTAAAGAAAGCTATATTTGTCTTTTGTTAGTTTGTTTATGTGAGATAGTTCAAATTGTAAAGGGCACCCACCCCCGTTAAGATAGACAAAATGCCCTCACTCCAAGAATTCAATTTTTTTCGTTGTATATAATTAAAAAATAAAGGGTCAGAGCAATTTTAGCCCAACACCCCCCTCCCCCACCTCTTACTCCCATTATATTTTTAGGGCAATCAATTTAAAAATTTCAAAAAATTCACACGCATAGATGAGGCTTTTACAAAACATGTCTATTTTTTATAGACCTGTACATAACCTAAAAATACATTTTTTTAGAAAAAAGTGTGTCAATTTTTTTTTATTTCATGTATTTGATTAAAAATTATATATCTGATTTTTTTCAGATTTTTTCGTATAATACGCTATCTTCAAAAATCCGAAAAACGTTTTCTTAGGGGTTTTGGATGATTTGGTCCATTTCATAGACTTCAAAATAGATCAAATCAAGGTTTTTTTATAGGTTATATATATTCAAAATTAAATGAGGCACTTATGACATTCAAACATTTTGCAAAACACCTTTAAACCCCCCAAAAAAACTAAGTTTGTCACGGTTTTTAGAGGTTTTGGCAGGGCAACTCATATTTTTTGACAGCGTCGCAAGCTGAATAAATTTTCTCATATTTTTCTTTTTATGTGATTAAAAAATAAGACTCAGCGCAATTTGTTTATTTTTATAGACCCGTAGGTTGAGTGTAAATAACCAAAAAATGCATTTTTTTTCAAAAAAACGTATAACTTTTTTTTGAGACTGCATGTCCAATATTTTTTGTGTATTCGATCAAAAATTATATCTCTGATTTTTTTTCAGATTTTTTCAGATAAAACTATCCACCTTAAATAACTTTTGAACTTTTAAATTTTAGAAAAAGTTCAAAAACACGTCAATTAATATTTGAAGGGGGAGACATTAAGGCACATTTAAGCTTATTGGGAAAGGCACCCTCTTACCCCCCGTATCATCCCTTTATTTTTTTTGAATTTCCCACTTCTGATTTCAAAAATATATTATAACACATGATGCTTAAAGTGATTAGTAATCGTATATGGGAAAAATAAATACAAAAGCAAGAAAATTGGATTAAAGAAAAATTATTTTTCTAACAATTTTATTACATTTAGAATAAACATTTCACTACCAAAAATTTTTACAATATTTGTTTAAAATGGCTGCCATTTGCTTCTATACAATAGTACAATCTCTTTTAAAATTCTTCTCTGACATTGATTAACACGTCTGTATTTAATTATCGACATTCATCCTCTATTTTTTGTCGTAAATTATCCAGAGATTCTGGATGAGTAGCATAAATATTTGTTTTTAAATACCCCTATAAGAAGAAGTCTAGGTGTGTTAAATCCGGTGACCTAGGTGGCCAATACATCATCCGCCCCCTTCTACATATCCAACGAGCGGGAAAAGTATCGTTTAAAAATTGTGGGACAGTAAAAATTTTATCATAATTTTTTACTCTTGCCTAAGTAACTCAAGATACGATGCACCATTTAAGTTTCTATTGATAAAGAAGGGTCCGATAATCTTATTATATAGGATACCACACCATACGTTTAACCTTTGAGGATGCTGTGTGTGAAATTCATGCACATTATGTGGATCAGTCTCATCCCAGTATCGGCAATTATGTAATTATGTCTGTTCACCAAGCCATTTAAAATTCTTGTATCAATTTAATTTTTTATAGATGGAACTTAAATTTATGGTGTTTTTGGATGGCTGTATAAGGTGAAATACCGATTGTTCTGCTTATTGTTAACAATGACTATGATTGCTCAGCCTCTAAGTTAGCTTTCCCTAAAATGTCAATTTTTACGTCAATGTCAACTTGTCCCTGTCAATGGTTTTTTTTTGCAAATGATCCTGTTGCTCTAAACTGCTCTATCATGGTTCATTAAAAATTCTAGCAGTAGCTCTTGCACAATTATTATTTTTGTAATATAAACCTATATGCCACAAGCTATTTTATTACAGTCAATTAACGCGAGAGAGATACTATCTTGTTAAACGAAAAATTGTCTATCTCATAAACTAATCAGTTCAAGCTGATTGTATTATACATATTTAAAATCAGCACAAAAAGGAGAATCCAAATATAAATTAAAAAAAGGGTGAAGTAGTTTAAAAAAATTAAGGATTGATACGGGAGGTGCGAGAGTGTTTTTTCCAGCAACCTTAAATATGACATGTTGTTTGTCCCTTCAAATAATAATTGACGTGTTTTTGAGCGTTTCCTAAAAAATAGAAGTTCAAACGTTGTGTAAGATAGATAAAAATGCATTTTTAACTTTTTTTGAAGGTGGCTGCAGGTCCATGCAAAACATGGTTTTTTGGGGGGTTCAAAGGTGTTTCTTCCACTTTTTGATAGTCTATGAACCATACGAAAAAATCTGAAAAAAAATCGGAGATATAGTTTTTGATTAAATACACAACATAAAAAAAAGAAACCTGCAACTACCTTCAAAAAAAAGTTATACGCTTTTTTCTAAAAAAAGAAATTTTAGGTCATGTACACTTAACCTACCAGTCTACAAAAAATAGATAAGTTTTGTAAAAGCCCCAACTATGCGTGTGAATTTTTTAAAATTTTTAAATTGATTAAATTCCACTTAAAAAACGAAAAATTGACGTTCTTGGAGCTAGAAGGTGGGGGGAGATAGTGGCGGACTAAAATTACGCTGAGCCTTATTTTTTAATCATAGAGAACGTAAAAAAATTTATATTCTGGGAGTGAGGGCATTTTACCTATCTTAACAGGAGGTACCCTTTCTAAGTAATATTTTTTATTTTGTTTGTATTTTTGACTAAGTAGTAAAGAGTAAGTAAATTTAAAAGTCGCAGTTAACATATAAAAATGAGACGTTGATGTTTAAAAATTTCTCGTGTTTTACAGTTCGTGGTTTTTATTTGAAATAAATAAATTTAAATTATATTTTCAAAAAATGTCTGCTGTATTTACTAATAAATGACATGCTTTACCACAATTTGGCTTCTTCGGATATTAAGGTAGCTCTAATGGTTACGGTACAGCTACTACAGAAGCAACAATGTGGTGAAACATGTTATATAGAATGAGTCATGTGGAACTGTGGATACTTCTACCTCGTATGTAGACACCTATTGGGAATAACTAATGACCATTAAAAAGTGTCTGCTCCCATTGTCTAATAATATACAGGGCGAGTAGTAAATGTTGACTTAAATTTCTAATCCTCATAAATTTTGAACAGTACGTATGATATGTCTCGGAGTCGGCTTGTGTCTCGGAGTCACTCATGAAAAAGTGTAACGCCCGCTCACGTCTGTTACGATGAGTCACCGAATGAGAGAGAGGCCCGCCGGACCGGCGAATGCCTTGCGTCTCTCTCCCACTCAAACATGATCGGTCCGCTGGTGCGATGCTATTTCTCCTATCATCGTCCTATCCTCAACAAAATCACTCAAATAGAAATTAGTTAAGTTTAAGTTTACATGTACAATGTTTTAGTAAACAAAATATATTTCTATAGTTAAAATTTGTGCAATTCTTATTTTCATTCAATTCCTTGTTCCTATTGTGCAATTTAATAATATTCATATCAATAAATATTCTACCGAGAAAAAGACGTTGTCACGTAAAATCTTCGCCCGAAAACCGACTTTACAGGCAACCGATTTTTTTTGCATCCATTCGTGACCAGCTATTCGCTTGATGTCATCAGTCCATCTGGTATAAGGTCTGCCTTCACTTCCCTTGTTTGCTCTTGGTGGCGATTCAATAATTCGCTTCGTACAACGGTTGTGTTCCATTTTTCCCATCTGTCCTGCTCAGTTTTATTTTAACACGGCAATCTTCTAGATTACAGTTATAACTTTTGTTCGTCTTCTTATTTCTTCATTTGACTTGCGATCGATGAGATTAATGTTGTGCGTAATCCATTCCATAGCTCTCTAAGTTACCTGGAGTTTGTGGACTATGTTGTAGTTGTACAATACTATACATTTTCAATAATAGGTACAACCATTTTAGACAATTTCCAGAATTTCAAGAGGTACAAGTTGTTTTGAATAATATTAAAACATTATACGTATTGTTACGATAAATAATGACGTGTCATATGACTCAAAAGTGTAAACATATTTATTGCTAATATCTTTTCTGTTCTAGTTATTTCGGCGCTCAGTTAAAAAAACCAGTTTCAGCCTTCGACCGACTTCTAGTAAATTCGTCGAAAGACCAGTCCTTGAGGGACGTTCTCGTCTATTCGATGTGATCCCCTTCTAATGGAGAAGGTCATCGATCCTTCTAGATAACGGCATTTTATATATATGTATATATCTATATATATATATATTTATATATATCTATATATATATATATATATATATATATATATATATATATAAATGGGACATTTTATTTAAGGAGGACAGTTAATTTTTGAAGATCGCGCCGCGTTTTTTAAAATGTAACGCCCGTATTATAATAAATTGTATAATTGTTCGTGTAAGATAAATAAGTAATAAAGACTTTAATAAATTTGTAAGTGTTATAAACAGAACCTTTAATAAATAAATAAAAACAATAAATTAGATTAATAAAAACATAACAACAAGTGGTGTCAGAAAGTGGAATATACTAAATAAATTGCGAAAATGGCGACGATTTATGAGCTCACAGTTACGAATTTAAGAAGACATCTGGAGGACAGAGAATTAGCTTCTACCGGAAAAAAGGCTGAGTTAGTCCAACGACTAAAGAACGCTTTGAAGGAAGAAGAGTTGGACCCAGAGACTTATATATTTGAAGATGCTGTCATCTCGTCGATTTCTAAATTAGAGAACAAAGTTTCTGACGATATTTTGAAAGTTTCTTCTGATGTAGCCAAAGTTTCTGGTGACATCGCATCATTAGAGAACAAAGTTTCCGGCGACATCGCATCATTAGAGAACAAAGTTTCTGGCGATATTTCGAAAGTTTCCGGCGACATCGCTTCTTTAGAAAACAAAGTTTCTAACGAGATTTCTTCTCTGGAAAGCAAAGTTTCTGCTAACATCTCTTCGGAAATCTCTAAAGTCACTTCTGAGATGTCTGCCCTGGACGATAGAATATCTTCGTTAAAAAACTAAGTTGCTGCCGATAAGTTGGCCTTTGAAGAAAAGATTAAAGAGATGGAAAGAAAGATGGAGGAAACAGGTACAGCAGAGAGAGGATACAAGCCAATTACAGTAGAGACAAAAGAAGACGAGACACGAAATGTAAGTTGGAGACACGGCCGAAATTTGAAGGAAGTGGAGGTTCTGTTCATGTTAAAGTCCCAACTTTCGACGGAAAATCATCATGGAACAACTACATGAAACAGTTCGAATCAGCCGCAAGAGCGAATGGATGGTCTGAAAAAGAAAAGGCTGTAAACCTGATTATCGCTCTTCGAGGAGATGCCTTAGATGTGCTTCAGACCATAGCCGTAGAGGAGACCGATGATTTCGAACAACTGAAGAAGAGGTTAAATATGCGATATAGCCACGAACATTTGGAGCATGTATATCAGTCGCAGCTTAAAAATCGAAGACAGAAGAAAGATGAGGCTCTTCAAGAATATGAGGTAGATATTGCCAGATTAGTACGATATGCTTATCCAACAGCTCCCGAAGACATGATGGAAAAATTGGCCGTTCAAAACTTTATTGATGGTCTTCGTGATCATGAAATGCAGAGAACACTGCGATTAGCTCGTCACAAGACGCTGGTTGATGTCTTATCCGCCGCCCTCGAATACGAGTCAGCTACGCAGGCCTCTGGCGGGTACAGTAAAGTTAGGAGTGTAAAAGCGGAAGGAGATGAAGATAAACTTGACCAGCTCGTTAATATGATGAAAAGTATGACATACAAGAAAACGAAGACCATAAGATGCTGGAATTGTAGCGAAATAGGACACGTACGAAGTTCATGTAAGCACCCTAGGTACGACGCAAATCAAGAAACTCAGCATCAAGAAAACTAGAACGGGTCGGCCTTAGGGGGCAGCTTCGACCCGGAACTTTTCCAAAGACCCTCTCATACTAATAGCTTCTTTGAAATGTCGTGAAGACAGTGTATATGTAGATGGAGAAATAAATGGTAAAAGACATACGCTGTTGGTGGATACCGGAGCGACCAGAATCATTATACGCCCGACAGTCATCACCAGCCGTAAAAAACTGTTACCAACGAGGTTGCGACTTCGGACCGCTACAGGTGAAAATGCCAATATTCATGAAGAAATCCAGGTACAACTGGGAATTGGAGCAGAAAAGTTTGGCCATACAATTATAGTTGCTGACATCGAAGAGGATGTTATATTAGGAATGGACGTAATGAATATGCATGGATTCCAATTGGATTTTAAGAATAAGGTAATCAAAGTTGGCAACGAGGAGGTATTTCTTCATCCACATAATGACAACACTGTGCAACCAGCCATTAAGGAAGATACAGTCGTGCCTGCGAGAAGCGAAACAATCATAGTAGCGCGACTACAGGGAATTGTACACCTGTTATGATGGAGCATTGGAACCACGACGATGAGGTTGGCCGTGGAATCATAATTGGAAAGGAATTGGTGACTTCGGCTAAAGAAATTCCTGTGAGACTTATCAATGTCAACGACTACCCAGTGACCATTAAGAAAGAGACAAAAGTAGGAACTTGTGTACCTGTGACATCCATAATCCCCGTCAGGCGACAACATCTGATAATTCCAACGACAAATTCGACCAAATGGTTGCAGTTGCAGGACAGCCTCTAGATCAGATAGAGAAAAGGAAATTAAGGGAATTTCTCCGGCAGTATCGTGATATTTTCGTACCGAAAAGAGGAAAGAGGGGAAGAACTACCATTATTAAGCATAAAATTGATACTGGTAATGCTAAGCCAATTCGTCAAACAGCTCGATGATCACAGGTGAAAAGGGAGGAAACCGAAACGATTGTTCAGGAAATGAAGAAAGACGGGGTGATAGAACCTTCTACGAGCCCATGGGTCTCTCCAGTGGTCCTGGTTAAGAAGAAAGACGGAACGACGAGGTTCTGTGTGGAGTACCGTTTGCTGAACAACGTTACCAAGAAAGATAGTTATCCTCTGCCTCGGATCGACGATACATTGGACACATTGGCTGGAAGTAAATTGTTTTCTAATTTGGATTTGAAGGTAGAAGAGGATACTGGCAGGTAGAAATGGACCCAGTAGATAAAGAAAAGACAGCCTTCACCACAGGATCTGAATTGTGGCAATTCAACTTTATGCCATTTGGACTCTGTAATGCCCCTGCGACATTTAAGAGGCTTATGGAAAATGTGTTTAGAGGGTTATGTTGGGAAACATGCCTGGTTTACCTAGATGACATAATCGTCCTGGGAGTGACATTTGAAGATCATCTGAAGAATTTAGAAAACGTTTTTAATCGACTTAAAGCTGCCCGATTGATGTTAAACCCCAAGAACTGCCAGCTATTTCAAGGTAAAGTCAATTATCTGGGTCATATAGTCAGTAAAGAAGGAGTGGCCGCGGATAAGGGAAAAATTGATTCCATTAAGGAATGGCCAGTACCAACGGACAAACATCAAGTGAGAAGTTTTCTTGGACTATGTACTTACTACCGGAGGTTTATTAAGAAGTTTGCAGATATCGCTAGGCCATTAACGCGACTTACAGAGGAAGCAAGAGACTACCGCTAGGATACAGACTGCCAAAATGCTTTTAAGACCTTAAAAAAGCATTTAATCACTGCACCAATTTTAGGGTATCCACTGCCAGAAGGAGAGTTCATCTTAGATACAGATGCAAGTAATGTGGGAATTGGAAGAGTGCTGTCTCAGATTCAAGGAGGACAGGAACGAGTCCTCGGATATTTTAGTAAAGTTCTTTCAAAACCTGAGCGGAATTATTGCGTCACGAGAAGAGAACTTCTGGCAGTAGTGAAATCAGTAGAGCACTTCTATCAATACCTCTATGGAAGGAAGTTTTTAATCCGAACCGACCATGCCACCCTTAAGTGGTTGATGCTGTTTAAGAATCCAGAGGGTCAGATAGCCAGATGGATCGAACGACTCCAAGAATACGATTTCAAGATTGAGCACCGGGCCGGAGTTAGCCACAGAAACGCTGATTCTCTTTCCAGAAGGCCATGTTCAGCAGAGTGTTCTCACTGCAACAAAACGGAATCCAAGGAAGCAGCAGTGCTAAGAACAACGATGGTCAACGACGACTGGACTCCTACCAAGATAAAGGAAGAACAAGAGAGAGATCCAGTTGTCCAGAAAATTCGAAAATGGAAAGAGAAAAACCGTCGACTACCTTGGCAAGAAATATCAAACCTATGCTCAGTAGTTAAGACGTATTGGGCCCAGTGGGACTCATTCATCCTGGAAGATGGTTTGCTTAAACGAGTACTGAAAAATGATGACGGTTCAGAGAAGAGAAGACAGTTGGTGATCTCAAAGAGCAGAATAGCCGAAGTACTTCGTTAGTTACACGACAGTCCATCAGAAGGGGATTTTGGTGTAAAGAAAACCCTTCAGCGAATTCGGGAACGGTTTTATTGGATGAACAGTTCCGACGACGTAAAAGACTGGTGTAAGAAATGTACTATTTGTGCTACGAGTAACGGGCCTTACCGAAAAAGGAGAGCTCGTATGAGACAATATAATGTTGGAGGCCTGTTTGAAAGAATAGCTTTGGACATCGCTGGGCCATTTCCAGAAAGTGAAAATGGAGGCAAGTACATGTTGGTAGTAATGGATTATTCACTAAGTGGGTCGAGATTTACGCACTTCCAGACCAGAAGGCCGCCACCGTTGCAGATAAGTTGATCCAAGAATATATCAGACGATTTGGAGATCCATAGTGACCAAGGCAGGAACTTCGAAAGCGATCTATTCCAAGGAATATGTGATAGACTAGGCATAAAGAAAACAAGAACTACCGCGTATCATCCGCAATCGGATGGTATGGTAGAACGAATAAATAGGACAGTTGGCAAGTATTTGACAAAGATGGTGTCCGATCATCAGCGAGACTGGGACCAATATCTTCCGTTCTTCACAATGGCCTACAGATCTGCTGTTAACGAATCAACAGGCCAGACACCAGCCAAAGTCCTATTCGGACGCGAAATGCAACTACCTTGTAGCATCTAGAGTTTGGGTGTCGAACTGGAGAATATGTAGCAGGTGAAGATTATGTGATCGAATTACGAAGAAGAATGGACGATGTACATGAGTTGGACCGTTCCCATCTTCAGATTGCTGGCGACCGAATGAAGAAACGGTACGATACACAAGCCGAAAAGGGTTGCTTTAAGAAGAACGACAAAGTCTGGCTCTATAATCCCAAGAAACGAAAAGGTTGTTCTCCCAAATTGCAGCGGTTTTGGGAAGGCCCATACTTAATTATGGAGAAGATCAACGATGTCATCTACCGAATAAGCAAGATTCCGAGGGGAAAGCCGATGATAGTAAACCATAACCGGCTGGCGTCTTTCGAAGGTGACCACGACGTAGATGAAGAAGTGGAAGTAAACCAAGTCCAAGATGTGTCTGACCTCACGTTTAAGGAATTCATGGGTGCCTATGGAGGTACCGGTAAAGCAGGACATGGTGTTACCACTGAAGAAAAGCAAGATCTACTCGCGCTCCCCGATGACTACTCGCTGGCCCTTACCATCCCGGCCAGTATCAAAGACGCACCAGGGTTGGAATCCATCTTTCGAAGGAAGTTCGGTCGAGTTGCAGAACTTTAATGCCAAGTGCCAGCTCCTGGGAAAGCCTTAAAACTCCAAGAAGCATCACGTTACCTTTTCTACCTGGTAACAAAAGACACTGCCCGTGACCAACCTACCTACCGAGATGCCTTACTTCAATTGAGAGAGCATGTACTAGAGTCCGACGTGCATAAGTTAGCCATGCCAAAGTTAGAGTGCCGCCAATTAGATTGGAGGGTTATCCGAAGTATGGTGGAGGAGATCTTTAAAGACACCGAAGTCCAGGTGTTAGTCCGTTGCAATCCGCATAGTTACTGGTGCGGAGAGAAAACCGTCCCATGTCATTTTTATACAACTGGAAGTTGTAAAAGAGGGTCCAGTTGCCGATACCTGCATACCGTTCCAGTTCCAGTCCCGACAAGGTTCCAGGAGGAACCATCTTTTAAGAGGGGGGCAATGTTACGATAAATAATGACGTGTCATATGACTCAAAACTGTAAACATATTTATTGCTAATATCTTTTCTGTTCTAGTTATTTCGGCGCTCAGTTAAAAAAACCAGTTTCAGCCGTCGACCGACTTCTAGTAAATTCGCCGATAACGATAACGATAACGGCATTAACGAGGTTAAGAAACAAATAAAACGAACAGGATGTCTAACAACCAAAGGTAAAATTGTTGAGATTTATACAAAATTTTCGAAATGAAATCCACCTGTTTCTATAGACCTTTGTCGGACCATCAAATGTGATATTGGCCTCCTGAGAGTTAAGGGATCATTTATAATAATGTAAGAATTAATAATTTGGTCAATTAGTTCTTGTCGTGTATTTATATTTTCTCGATAAACCATTTCTTTCAATCGACCTCGTTTGAAATAGTCGACAGGGTTAAAATCAGGTAATCTAGGTAGCCATGCTTGATGGTCTATGTTTTATATGTTCTATATGCTGATGATGTTCTATCCACCTATTTCCGTAATATGCAAAAAGATGTTCGCGAATAGCGACTGAGAAATGTGGTGATGCTCCATCGTGCATAAAGTATATACCTCGAGCAGATACATTAGCTGGTAGATTCGGCAACTTATTTTTTAAGAAATCTAAGTATACAGCACCTGCCAACGGTGCATTAAAGAAATGAGGTCCTATAAATTGCTTGTTTATTACTCCTAAATTAGTAAAAAATCACTGAAAATATATACTGCGAACGAGTATTACAAATCGAAGGTGGATTTTCATCTGGGCTTCGTCAGTAAATAGAGTCCTAGGCAATAAGCGATCATTATTTGAAATTGGTGTGATTTCATCTCTTATATGCAAGCTTTGTACTTGTTGGATGTGATAAGAGTGTAAATTATTATTTCTTAATACTTTTCAACTTTTGGTTGAGAAGCATTTAATTGTCTGCTTACTTGTCTAGTACTTAATTATTTGAGAGTCTGCTTCGACTGCATAAATAAATAATGAATTTTTTTCACCTATTATGTGCTCTAGTTGTCTTTTGTGAATGGAGTTTATATACAATTGGTGTTAACTTGCGTATATGATAGATTTTCCCGTTTGCCTTTTGAAGTGTTACGATCTTGTCAAACCTTTGGCTCCGGAATGTGTTTCGCTCTTATAGATGTGACAAGTAGTTATGTCTCCAACTGTTTCAAAAATCTCGCTTTACCCTTTCTAACTACCTCCACCGCTGTGGCATATTCGCATATGTGCCCAACCCTTCCTCATTTTGTGAAATTAACTATCTCCCAATTAGAAAGTGTGCTGATTTATTGTAATTATGTTCTGTGCATCTTCCGGATCAGTGCATAAAGGTCGAGAATTCATGCATGCTTCTATTTGATATAGCACTGTGCTCTTAGCTTTTCATAGGTAAATGCGCTATCCCCAATTATTCGTTTCTAGTGATATTCCATCATGTTCACAGCGCTTAATAATAATCCTTTTAAATGTGTCCCATACGCTATACTGGTAGAAAGTGCTAATGCGATCCTAATGTTGTAAAGGTATCCATTAATCATGAATTCAGTTTCTCCTTATCTTGGGATAACAGGTTTGCTGTCCCTATAACATTTGTTGCATTGGCACTGTATAAGTGGCTGCACTGTCGTCTTCTTAAAGTAAATCTATTTATTAAATGCGGCTACAAATGCATCTGTTGTCAAATTACTTACTGTATTACGTTAGAAATGTCCTACGATTAATTTTCTCAAGAGACTCATGGTTCGAAAAAATACAAAATTAAATTTATATTACAAAAATTACTTTTTTATTAAAATACACAAATGTGACTTTAAAAGTTTTATTTAATTCAGTTTCCTTCGGTGATACAAATTCGACTAACTAACCCTAACTACGGTACATTCCCAGACGAAAGTCATAAAATTTAATTGCTTTCACCAGGCCTCAGCAGGAGAGACGATACGCTGATTACAAGAGGATTTTTAAAATAAACGTTAAGTATTTACTCGACATTCTCCTACCTTGAGAAATTTGACATAATTTCCAAAAAAATGCAGAGTTACGAAAAAGTCATGAAAATATCACTTAAATCTTAAAGTAGTTTTCACCACCCGGCCACAACGCGTATATCTTTCATTTAAGTCGGGTACTCTGCTTTTTATCACTACCGCACTTTTTTCACTTGGTTCTTCCTCAAACTGGAGTCGACCAACGTTCTCTTGGGGTAACCTCTCTGGAACCGTCTGACTCACAGGGTAGAGTATTACCTTGGACATTCTCGCCAGTAGTAACTGTATCGACGATCTCCACCCGGTAAAGCCTTTTTAATGGTCTCAGAAGTTGCCCTTGTGCAGTCGCAAGACGAATCAACCTTACCTGGGCATCCCTACGAGGTATAATTTCAATAACTTTTCCTAAAGGTCACTGAAGACGCTTGATGTTGTCATTGCCGACTAAAACGACATCCTCGATAGACACTTTAAATACCTTCAGCTTCTTCATTTCTGCTTTCAGTTGAGCCAGATATTCAGCACGAAATCTTTTTCGCAAATGATTTCTCAACTCTTGTAAACGCCGTATTTTGCGTGTGAGAGAATTCTGCTCTAGCAAATCACATTCCGGCAACTCGTAACTGACTTGTTCCTTTAAAAACAATCACACACATATACACAATAATGTCAATAAGTCTTCATAATTGAGAGAGGCTCGACCTAAAACTTTTCGCAAAAGCCCTTTCACAATACCTACTAATCGCTCCCAAAATCCACCCCACCATGCAGCTGTAGGGAGCTTGAAACGCCACTTAATACGTTTTGTAGAACTATATTCCGCGATATTATTCCAGTACAATTGCTTAAACGCAATCTCGAATCCCATTGTCACTATAAACTATTCTCGGTCGTCCTCGCCTTGCAACAAAGCGACGAAAAGATTGAATAAAGGCATTTGTTGACAACGAGGTAACGAGTTCCAGATAAACTGCACGATAAACGCCACAAGTAAACAAGCAAATCCATGCTTTCTCGCCCGATTTCAAGTAAAGAGGTCCCGCTAAGTCCGCTCCGGAAATTTCAAAAGCTGTAGTATCCCGAACTCTATCAGCCGGCAACGGAGGCATTTGTACTTCGAACGATTTCTCTTCTTGTCTCTTGCACACACCACATTCTTTTAAAATGGACCGCACAATCCGTCTACCCCCGAAAGTCCAATATTTTTCGCGAAGCAAACTAAGTAGTCCTTGTGTGCCTATATGACAAGAGCTTTTGTGTAGGCTCAAAATTAACTTATGCACTATAAAGTGTTCACCCGGAAGTAAGATAGGCAGACGAAAATCTTCCGTGTCAAGTCTCTCAGTAACGCGAGTTTTTAAACGTATAAGTCCAAATTTATCGACAAACGTGTTTAGCGAGGAAATTTGTTTCGTATCTAAACCGAACGCTTCGTTCTGCACTAGCTTCAATACAAATATTTCGGTTTTATCGATTTCATCAGCGACCAATTCACCTGTACGTTTTTCGTGTGAATTTCTTGAATTATAACAAAATCGTAGTGCCCAAGCTATCATTCTTAAAAGTTATGTACTGAGAAAATATTTATGTACTGAGAAAAGTAATGCAGATGCCAATCGTCAGACGTCATATTCAAAAGTGACGAACTGGCATTTTTCTTTTTCTCGGTACAGACTTCTTCTTCATCAACTTATAATTTTTGTTGTGGCCAATCATTTTCTTTTCTGTATAACCATTCCGGGCCCTCCCACCATCGAAAGTCGAACAATTGCCGAACACCACAGCCTCTTGATGGAAGATCGGCAGGATTGAGAGAACCAGATATATATTTTCAACACTCAGGATTGACTAAATTTCTAATCTCTTGAACTCTATTAAAAACAAAAACAAACCAGTCATCCTTACGTTGAATTAAAGAAAGAACAGTAGTGGAATCACTCCAATAATAAGACTCAACTTATTGAGAAAATTGTCTTTTTACTGACTGATAAAGTCTAACACCAATAGCAACTGCCAACAGTTCCAATCTGGGTATAGAAATCTTCAACGGGGCCACACGACTCTTAGCTGCTGCTTTTTTACTTGCATCTGAAAATATGTGCAAGCTCCAATAGTCAGCTTCCATGGGTCCAGCCTGAATCCAGCGTGGAATCTCAATACTCGACAGTTCAGGAAGATGAGTAACCCAATTACAAAATTCTTCAGCCATATCATTCTCGACTGGAGCATCCCATCCCAGGCACTTCTCCCAAAGTTTCTGTAGCAACAGTTTGGGGAATAGGGATACTGAACAGGTAAAACCAACAGGGTCAAATATACTCTGAGCTGTGGAAAGAACCAGTCTCTTAGTTATGGAACGTTTCAATTCCATTCCTTGAAAACTTTCACTATTGATTTCCCAGAGAAGACCAAGAACAGGGACAACTGTTTTTGTATTACCAGAGGCCTCGCACCCTCTTAAGTTCATCTTAGCTTCCTCCCTAAGGGGGGCGGTTGCCTCTGATACAAACACTCTCAACTCATTTCCATCAGTAACACTGGTCACACAGTTATCCACATAAAACCCAGTCATAAGCTTTTCAATTCTGTTTTTAGAATTCCGATTATCATTACAATATTTCTCCAGCACCTTTGTTAAGTGAAACTCTATAGTGGCACCCAAAAGTAATGGACTACAATTGACTCCAAAAACAACCCTCTTGTGTCGCAATACAAATTCCTTTCCTTCATCGTTCACCCATAGAAACCTAAAAAAATATGTGTCCTTTGAATGTATAGAAATTTGAAGATATGCCTTTCGAATATCCGACACAACTCCTGCCTTTTGTTGTCTGAATCGTAATAGAACAGAAGGAATAAGTTCAATAAGATTAGTCTCCACCCCCAAACACTGATTTAAAGAAGGACAACCCTGTTTATAAGATGATGCGGCAAAGACTGGCCTAATTTTTGTGGTTTCACTATTATTTTTAATAACGGGCCTGTGAGGTAAATATTGCACGCAATTATTCTGTGCGGGATTATTCAGTATTTCACTCACACCCTCGTTCAACCACTCATTGAATATAAAGTTATACGATTCAAACAAATTAGGCCCTTTCAACTTATTTCAAGTATTATCTAACCTCCTAGCGACAACTAAATTATCTGAAATTAAAAAATGCTCGTTCAACCAAGGTAACATAACTTCATACCTGCCTTCGCTGTCACGTCGTACAGTCTCATAGAAAAAATTCTTAGCCTCTTTGGTCGCCACCTCTCGTGTCATTTTTTCTACAGGGTCGGTTATCCCAATAACATCAAGCTCCCAGAGTTTCGCTATAGAAGAGTTATTAACAAACAACGAAAATGTAATCACACTTGTACTAAATTTAGAAGCAACTGCCGGCACCTTGCCCATAAGAGTCCAACCTAACAAAGTTTCAACTGCTACAAGACCACACTGTAACTGATATTTCCTCCCTGTATACAATTTGCCTACAAGATCAGCTCCAATCAAAATCTCAATTGGTGCTGTCTTTCCGACATCGCTGAGTGAAATATTCATGTCACTGAGTTCCTCAATCCAAGGGCCGTCATAAATAGAAGAGACATCTGCACAAATTTTTGGTTGATCTAGGGCATCAAATGAACAAGCGTAGGTTCCTTTACACGCAGTTACCTCGTACAATTTATGTCGTTGTTCAGAAGTGCTTCTACCGCCAAATAATGCATGTACAATCTTTTCCATTCCCTTAGCAGAAAAACCTATTTCTTGCGCGCTACTTTTAAAATACATGTCCTCTGCGATCCAGTGTCAATAAGTGCTCTTACTTATTTAGTACCATGTGCACTTCTTATGTTTATTCGCAGAGTTTGTAAAAAAACCTGTGTATTATTCAAATTAGCAAGCGTCTGATTCTCAGTTATATTTTTTTCCGAACGGGTAGTACTTGAGGTCGATGTATCAATTTTATTAAAAGGCAAATTAGGGCACATCAAAACAACATGTGATTTACAACGTAATATACAGTTCAAACGTCCTCTACACTTTTTAAATGAATGTCCTACTTTCAGACATCGAAAACAGGCTTTCTTTTCTGACAATGTTCAACGTTTCTGCTCCATAGTAAATTTTTGTGCTTTAAAACAATTTGTACTGTCATGCTGCCTCTCACAAAATACACACCTGTAAACCTCATAATTTACCAACCCAGCAGCGGTCACTAAGAACTGATCAGTTCCTTGCTTAGGTAATTTTATATTTTTCTTGGCAACGAGGCCATTGAATTTATATTTATTTTCAGTCGGTAAACCAAAACCTTCCGTTGCTAACTCAAATTTTTGTTTATTTTGAACTTCACTCTGTAAGAAGCTCATTAGCCCACTTAATCTTTTTTCTAGAGTTGTAACTTCTGCGGTTTCTGCGATATTTTCCATGGACACGGAAACATAAGGCCTTCAAAAATGTAAAGATCTATGCCATACTCGAATCATATCTTCTGGCAAACATTACTCAATAAGAGGATACAATATCGCCGCATACTTGTCAGCAGTTATGCCTAAGGTCTCAAGTGAACGAAGTTGACTTTTAATCATATCATAAAGAGCAGACATATTACAAGAACTACTATAAACTCGACTCAAAATTAATTTTAAGAGCTCTCTAATATAAACTTCAATCTGGAGATCCTCTCTGCCAAATTTAGACTGCAAACTGTGAATAATTTTTGAGTAATTGTCGGCGACTGCAGGAAAACTCTCCACTAATCGTCTGGCCTTACTAGACTCTACAGTGGCTTGTCTCAAATAAGCTATCTTATCAGTCAAATTAATTGATGGATCGTCATGCACTACTTTGAACTGTGACCAAAAAGGAAGCCAATCTTTCAAGTCTCCATTAAATTTCTTGAACTCGATTGGAGGGGTAATTTAAATTTGCGCTTACCTTCTATACTTGATGACTCTGAACTTACTGAACCTGGTCGGTCATCATATTTGTACTTAAGTTCATAGTACCTTGCACTATATGTATCTTTTGCCTCCATCTCACTGATTAATTCTTCTTCGGAAGCTTCTTCCAATATACTTTCAAGTACTGCACTTTCCACTTCACAAAGCCCATTGTACTTTACTTGTAAAAGTTCCCACTGTACGCTAATTTTCTGCTAGGGTCGAATGTCCACCAGATCAGCTAACAAATTGTCCAAAACAGTAGCAACTTTCGTAAATGCACTACGGAGAACCGTTCTGCGTTTTTTACCTGATTCCATTTTTCGCTTAAAAAGGTTAACTTTAGCCGAGCCTCACGACAAAAACAAAATTATTCGCCGGAAAAAAGTTTGCACTAAAATAAGCCAATATAACTAACTTTTAAGCACACCTGTATATAAGTCCTGTCACGGTCGCCAAATATTACGTTAGAAATGTCCTAAGATTAATTTTCGCAAGAGACTCCTGGTTCGAAAAAATACAAAATTAAATTTCTATTACAAAATTACTTTTGTATTAATATACACAAATGAGACTTTAAAAGTTTTATTTAATTCAGTTTCCTTCGGTGATACAAATTCGACTAACTAACCCTAACTATTAA